>NC_137170.1:51027500-52274375 GCF_951804945.1 Podarcis cretensis | reverse complement strand
ACAACAAAAATCCAGAGGTTGTCAAGTGCTCCACAGGCAGTGGCAGAGCAAGTCAATGGGGCACCTGGGGCAGCGCGCGTGCCCTGCGCCCATGGACAGGGCTAGCCACCCGTGGGGTGGGGGCGGGCGGGGCCGGACGCTCTGCAGGGCCTCCAAGGAGTCTGCCTGCCTCCTCCCACTCAGTCACCCAACAGTTGAGGGGGGGGGCAGTGGGCGGACCGTTTGGGGAAGCGTGGAGCCTGCGGGTGCCCAAGCCACCGCATCACTCCCAAGAGAGACGTGTGGCTCAGACGTGCTGCAGGCCCCGCGGTGAGTGCTGCCCAGCATTTTGTCACCCCCCTCAGTGGTGACACCCGGGGCAGCCCACCCCATCACACACCCCTTCCTCCGCCCCTGTCCACAGGCAGCATTTTGGACATCATTACTTCTTGCAAAGCCCATGGACCTAGGGAAACATAGACATAGACAGGTACACATAGTGATGCAAGGCTTTGTGGGGGTCCTAATCCAGTTTAGAGATTTTACGGAATTGCACTTCACACACCAAGCGGATGCAAACCCCCAATAGAAATCTGAATAAACCACTAACAAGTGAGAGTTATGATTCAATTAAAGCTGGGTCTCCCGTGTAAAACCTCATAGCCCACTAAGTCTTCTTGCACCCATCTCTGTCCTCGTCCTGTTCTAGAAAGTTATAACTACAGAGTGAATTGGAAGGCTTTTCAGGCGGAGACACCATAGAGCTGTAAATCTCAGGAAGCCTGAGGATTCTAGAGGGAGATTCTTACAATTAACTGATTATGTTGCTCCCTTCTGTCTGGTACTGACTGGTGCTGACCTCTCTCCACATTTCCTATCTTCCTCTTAGTCCGTGCACAGATAGGCACAACTCGACCACCAATGGTCCTCTTTGCCCTCCAACCAAGCTAGAGGCCTGCTGCCACTCAATCAGTGTTGAAGTGGACTTGTGCCAAACCAAGGAACTACAAGCAGCCAGAGAAACTGCATAAGCAGAGCATTTAAATCCAAACTGTTTTGGTAATCTGGTACACGGGGAGCAAATGGCTTGGCAGGCATCAAGGAAATCTTCTGGGGGTGCACTGGTGCCCACAGGCACTGCGTTGGTGACCTCCGTGATAGTGAATCATTAGCATTAGCCCAGCTCATCAGCTCTCTTCCTGGAATCTCAAAGCGGCTAACAATCTCCTTTCCCTTCCTTCCCTACAACAAACACTCTATGAAGTGTGTGAGGCTGAGAGACTTCAGAGAAGTGTGACTAACCCAAGGTCACCCAGCAGCTGCATGTGGAGGAGCAGGGAAGCGAACCCGGTTCACCAGATTACGAGTCCACTGCTCTTAACCACAACAGCACACTGGCTCTCTAGAAATGCACAACAACTTATGTTTAAGCTACATCCCTTTTTTTTAAATGCTTTATTGGTTTTAAAAACAAACAATACAAAACAGTCATCAAAAATGATCACAAATCAATACTTATTACAAAAAAAGATTTAAGTTCACACATAACTATTTCCAACATGACTTCCAAATCCCCCATTGTGGTTCCTAAATTACTTTTTTGACTACGCACTTAACTTTATCTCTCCTAAGTTATTCAGTTGTATTAGTTTTGTAATGTTCTCTTATTTCATGCAGAGGTCAATCCAGGCCTGCCAAAGAATTTAAGTTTTTACAATGTTCTTTTAGGTATTCTCTGTAAATGTTCCACTCTCTATTGAATATTTAGTCTGTATGGTCTTGGAATCTTGCTGTCAATCTTGCTAGCTCTGCATATTCTAACATTTTGTTCTGCCAATCCAATTTAGAGGGAATAGAATTTCCTTTCCATCCCTTTGCAATTAGAATTCTTGCTGCTGCTATTGCATACATAAAAATTCTCCTTAAATTTGTTGGAATTTCGTTATTCATTATGCCCAGCAGGAAGGCTTTGGGCTTCTTAGGGAAGGAACATTTAAACATTTTTTTAAGCTCATTATATATTGTTCCCCAAAAATCCCTTATATTTTTGCAGTTCCACCACATGTGGATCATCATGCCTTCTGCCTCCCTGCATTTCCGACAAACGCTTGACCTGCATTTATACATTTTGGCCAGTTTTACATCTGTAGAGCATTTTCATGAAATTCACTTTCAAAGCATAGCACGCAGTGAATTTCAGGTCGTCCCTCCATAACCTTTCCCATGATTCCATTTAAATATTGTAACCAAAGTCTCTGGCCCATTGTATCATTACTGATTTTACTTCTTCCTCCTTGGTCTCCCAGTCAAGGAGAAGTCTGTACATTTTAGAGAGCGGAGTGGTTTTTTTTGGGGGGGGGGTGGTTAGGTCTTTCTCGAGTCTTGAAAGTTCTGTGGAAAAAGTTTCTGTTTGTCCTTTGGAAATGTTTTGTTTAGTTGGAAATATTGCAACCAATCAGTCAAATGGCTCCAAATTTCTTCAATTTTTAAATTTTTTTTAGCCTATTTTCTTTTTCTTCCAGTAGATCTTTGTAAGTTGCCCAATTACTTCTCATTTTTTTAACAAGAATGCTTCTGTCGGGGATAGCCACCATGACGTTTTTGGCTCTAATAAGTCCTTATACTTAGCCCACACCATATATAACGATTTCCTAACCACGTGGTTCAAGAAGCCTTTGTGGACTTTGACCTTCTCATATCTTAAATAGGTGTGCCAACCATATCTATTATCGAATCCTTCTAGTCAGTATTTTGTAGTGTCAACCATTCCTGGATCCAGGAGAGACAAGTCATCTCATAATACAGTTTCAGATCTGGCAGTGGAAAAAAAAACCTCTCTTTAACATCAATTAATAGTTTGTGCTTAATCCTGGGTTTTTTTACCCCGCAAGATAAATCTTGATATGTGTCTCTGTCAGTCTTTGAAACAGATTGCTCCCCTGATCACTGGAATTGATTGGAATAGAAAGATCATTTTTGGGAGCACGTTTATTTTTATTGTAGAGATTCTTCCCCTAAAGCAGATGTTTAGCCTGCTCCAGATCTCCAAATTCTTTTTATATCTCCTTCCAGGTCTTGACGTAATTGTCCTGGAATAGATTGATATTCTTTGTCGTGAGTCAAATACCCAGATAATTTACCTTTTTTTGCTAATTTCCAAACCACTAATTTCTTGTAGCTCACTTTTTTCCTGGATCCCCATATTTTTTAACCAGTAATTTCATGTGTGTTTTTGCTATTGAGTTTGAGTATTCCCCAATTTTAAGCAGATTTTAGTTTCAGCTAATTAATCATCAGCTGAAACCATCAGCGGTACAGGAGGCGGTCCTATGAATCCACTGGGACTTAAAGCTGAGCAAATGTGCATAGGACCGAGACCTCTGTCATTCCAGAAGGAGATGGCGCTTCCTTCTTTGCTTTCCGTGCATGAACCCTTTTCTAAGTTTTCAGCATTTTTGTTATAATTTGAAAATCAAGCAAGGCTGTTTAATGAGATGCTTTGGAGGGGTGGGAGTCAATTCTTAAGCCGAAATATTAAAGCTACAATTGCTTCCTGATTATGTTGATTGCAGCAATGCAGCTGACAGGCCCAGGCTAGGACTCCAGCACAGAGTATCTGCACATGATGCAATAAGATAGATCTGGAGAATGTGTATATCACTTTCCAAATACTGGAGAAGTGCCCTTTTGTAAGTAGCAAGATCCCCCCCCCCCCGCCAGCAGCCCTGTTCTGCATTATCTGAGAGACAAGAAGCTTGGCTGCTATGCCAGAGCCAGAGCTGTTCCTACAACTATGCAATTGCCCTGAGAGATGCATTCCTCCCTCCCAGATTCTAAGGGAGTAATTACAGGGCAGGTGACAGGGTGCTTGTGATCTTCACAGATACGCTGCAGGGGATGGGAAGTGGGGGAAGCAGTCCTTGTCTACCAAAAAGGCCTTAATCCACTGGGCCTCAAGAGGACAACTGGCTGAGGGCTGAGGGGAAGAAAACAAAGGAGCACACTCAGCTTTCTAAGAACTGCATCCTATCTTTTTCTTGTTTCAAGTGTTCTTCAGCAAGGGTGTTAAAGTGAGCTTGGTAGAGCTTTCCTCAGCCTGGTGTCTGGTGAGAGTTGCAGTCCAAAATATCTGGAGAGCCCTAGCTGGGGAAGATTACTCTGATTAGCAATATTTTCACAATCGGCTTGCTGCACAGAGGACGTGTTGCTGCAGAATGAAAAGAGCCCATTTTTACAGGGTTGTGATCAAGTCCCCAGTGGTCTTCCACTATATAATTCAGGCAAGTAGCTGCATTCATCCAGGCTCAGAAAACCAAAATAATTTGCCCTCTCGAAATGTTTTAGCACCCAGAGTTACCATTTAACACTGGAAGATCCCTGGGATGGCTCAACTGGTAGAGTATGAGACTCTTAATCTCAGGGTTGTGGGTTCAAGCCCCATATTGAGCAAAATATTGCAGGGGTTGGACTAGATGACCCTGACAGGGTCCTCGAGTCCCCACAGCTCCTCCCCAAAGCCTATTTAGTGCTTTCCCAGCTTGGGAGTGGATGTGGGTGGGCTCTAGGACCTTGCCAGAGCTTCATGCCTCCTTTGCTTTTGGCCTTACTCCCCCACCACCCGCCCCTCACGACAAGGCAGTTTATGACCCGCAGGTTCCATGTCCTCTTGCAGCCCACTTAGTATGAGAAGTTGAACTGCCTAGCTTAATAAGAACATAAGAGCCTGCTGGGTCAGGCCAGTGGCCTATCCAGTCAAGCATCCTGTTCTTACAGATGCCTGTGGCAAGAACTGGTTCATACTGGAATGACAGGGGTTTATTTGTTTATTATTTAAATGTATGCCCTGCCTTTAGGCCCCCAGAGACACACACCTTTCCCCCATGGCTAGATCCCATGCCATCCAGGCAACATTTAATAGTGAAATCACATAAGATCATGTGGGAACTTCTAATTATTATTGGCAAGGGTACAGAACTGGGATCCAGGAATGCTCTGGTAATGTTCCGGTAATGTATACAATTGCCCTCAGATTTTCTTCTTGCATAACACTCAAAGCACTGCCGCACCCATGGAAAGCTTCTTGTCCATATGCCCTCCTGGAGAGTTGTCATGTTAAACTAGTGGGGTCAATAAAAATCATAGCTTTTTTAAAAATAATAATCACACATTGACCAGCAGTCAAGGAAAGTGTAAAGACTGTGCTTGATAGCTGTGTACAGATGGTTCCTGTGAACATATCTGCCTGAAGATGGAACCATTTGCTGGTTGCTGAAATGGTTCCTCTCACACATCTCAGCAGGAAAAGCAAATCTTCTATAGGGGGAAGCTTATTAGGTTAACTAAGATATGGCTCTGCTAATCACGCTCTGTACACTGTCATTGGTGTCAGCTTTGTTCCTCCTGTTTGGTATCTAATCCCATCATGGGAAAAGGTGGATGGAGCTTTGCCACACATTTCCTGGCTTGAAGTCATGGGCAAAAGCCAAACAGTAATTTGAAAAACAAAAACCAAGAGTCTGCTCACAGGATCAGTCAGAGGAGCAAACATAAAGACATGGCAAGAGAAGCAGAGTGGACAGGAACAAATCCAGTCAATTAAGGGTTCAGGGAGTCATCTACGGTAACTGAATGTATCGTTACCATTCAGGAGCATTCAGTACAGGACTAGGATGCTAAATTGCTATGGCCAGGCTTGCAATGAATTAATGCATTGGCTAATTAGATATGCAGCACTGTGGCATTACCCTCAGTAGTACCAGGATGAGACCTGTGCAGAACAGAGCCTTTCTTGAGACGATGGGTTTTTTTTTCTTTTTAAAAAAGTACGGTATATTGGAAGAAACCCTTAAGTAAGCAGATGATTTTCAATTATCCATTACTCCTGCAAGAGAGGCTGTGAGGGCTGATTATTTCAAATCCTTTGTGCAAATAAATATACCTGCAGACATGATCCACCAAGCTGAATAAGTGCTTCAGCCATCGATTACAGCCTGCCCAGTGCTCAACACATACCCACTGACCAGTTTTAGAAGTCCCAGATTGGTGACAAAAGCAGGCGATTTATCAAATCCCTGGCGGATTGTCAGGCAACATTTGGCTTGCTGGGTCACAAATGAACAGGCCTGATAACAAATGCAGGGTAGCAATTAGACCTTGAGAATCTGAAAGCCACAAAAATCCCAACTGATGCTGTTTTTGTAAAAAATAAAAATAAAACCAATAAAAGTGGGAACAGTCATGGCATAGACATTTTCACTACCAACCCACTTTCTGTAAGGTGAAAATGAATTTGCAAAGTCTCCTGGACAGCCCAGGGAACAATTCTAAAGAAAAAGGTAGATGTGTGACTCATGGGCGTAGCCGGGGGGGGCAGGGAGGGGCAGCTGCCCCCCAATCAATTAAAATAAATAAAAATACATAGCTAACTGCGGTTCTGCCCCCCCAAAAGGCCTGCCCCCCACAACAGAAATCCTGGCTACACCCATGGTGTGACTACACAGAATGCTTTGCGCTGCTAATGTAGCTACAGCCTCACTTTTCAAGAAACAACTTTCTTTACCACGTCTGTCTGTTGCAATCAAATTGACACAGATAAATGTGAAGTATTAATGTATTGGGGGTACAGAAGCAGTTGGCTGCATGGTAGTGAAAATCCCTTTGGGGTGAGATGTAAAAGAATCACGATCTCCAGCTGCGATCCAGCGGTGTCCCTTCTCCACAAACATCTGGAGGGAAGAAGTGCTTTGCACTGCACTGACAGGCAACATCCAGCTGCTTTTCCTGCTGTAGCTCTGAATCAGCCACCTGCGGCCAAGCAGCTTCCTCGGGGGGCTTGGGAAGGGGGTGCACCATCATCCTACAGCGTTGCGACACGGTTGCCAAACAACCAACATTGCTCTTCAGCCCTAAACACCTATTTGCCAACACACAACATATGGTATTTTATTCACATACTTGTGATTATATCTCAAAATGACAAATCGCTTTAGCTGATATAGAGAACAGCTAGAGAAAAAAGTATGAACCTATTCGGGGCATTTCCTTACTTCTAAATGCCTGCAGCATGAGTTTTGCACATAAACATTCCTTTTTCATACTGCTTAATGGGACACACTGTTGGGTTGCTATTTGCCGGATTTTGGCAGTCTTCAAAGTCATTAAGCAGGTGTGCTAATACCAGATCTCATCCCTACCACCAATTTTGGTTCCCTGGTTGTGTCTCAGCCAATATTGTCTTGATCAATTTAGGGCAATTACATACAGACTTCCATATGTATACGTACCTTGGGCCCTAGATAACTCCCTCCCCAAAGAGGCATGTCTGGCATGTTCATTATATCCTGACTTTTGACACTCGGGTGATTGTTTTAAGGACACATCTTTGCTTTCAGGATTGCATGTTGTTTTGAGTTGTTATTGATATTGTGCTTTAAGGCTGTAAGCCACTCTGGGGCATTAGGGTGAAATGTGGACAATATATTAACAACAACTGCCTTAGACAGTAATATTAGGCAAGTAAGACATTTCTCATAAATACTAAGGTTCTGAATCAGCTAGCAAGTCCGACTGGTGGAAGCCCACACAAAAACCTTCACCACACAAGGGGACCTTCACTCACCTCTTCCCTCTGTGCACCCGTGCCATTGGCTGCCCCCAGAGCAGCACAAAGGTGAAAAGTGGATGGAATTGTTTCATCTGGCAGAATTATTGCCATTGTGCTATGTGGAATCCCTCTCTAAGTGTTTCCCATGTCCAGTAAGCTTTATTAGCTAGGCCAGGGTTTTGGAAACATGGGTCTCCAGCCGTTTTGGGACTACAAATCCCATCATCCCTAGCTAGCAGGACAAGTGGGCAGTGGGAAGCCATGGAGAAGGGACAGTACTAAGGCAAAGGAAATGACCTTGCTGAAGTGTGTTTGTGGCTGAACAGAGCCTCGGAACAATGGACTTTCTAGTTTGTATTGAAAGTTCCAAAGTTGCTTATGGACAACAAGCTAGGAAAGCTCAATCTGCAGCTGAGACACACAGCAATCCTAGGCAGCCAAAAGCCCACCAACAAGGCCCCAGTTAGTTATCCATAACAGCACTGCTTTTGTAAAAAAATAAAATTCATGAAAGAGGGTGCAGAAGTTTTCACCACCAACCTGCTTTCTTTAGGCTGAAATTGAACGGAAGACTTTTTTTCAGTAACACATGAAAACCCTCCCCTGTTCTTACATGCAGAAGCGGCTTGATCCATAAACTGTCATTTGTGTGAACAGCTTCTATGTTCATGCAAAGTTTGACTTATGCCTTATTCCTCCCCTCCACACGCACACTCTGCAGATAATTCAAATGCCTTATATTAATGATGTGTTGCTTTTGACCCTGTATTGCAAGGGAACAAACTGCAAGCAAGAACTAGCCCATCCCGTTCCTGTCAGTTAAATTGGAAGTCTCAAGACCCTCAGATAACTTAATTGAACAGATTAATAGACTGCAGCAGGTGGCATGTTTCAGCATGAAAACATTGCCCTTTTCTACTGAACCACGCCAATGATACGTCATTTCTAAATTTAGATTAAAAAGGAATTGTAGTTAAAGGAAACCACGGTCGCCCATTGAGGTCAGTATACATCTAAACCAAGGAAACCTATTAAGTGTATTGCATTAGCCCTCGTTTTCACAGAGCCAGCCTCTACGGCACCCATGCATCAAACCCCTTAAATGTTATATTCTCTCAAGATCATATTGTGACTGTCTGGATCTTCTGTCAGTTTGTATAGACTTCGTGAACTGTAAGTCAGACAAAGAAAGCCAATGCCAGGAGCACTTTTCATGGCAATATTAACTCCTCCACGTGACATATGTTTCTGTTCAAGAGCCGTGCTTCTAAATGCCACCAAAATCTTACAGCAGGGCATTCCGAGGCTGTGCCTTTCTGGCTTGATCCATGTATTAGAAGGCATATGCTTAACTTCAAGAGTGTCTATCCTCCCATCCTTAACCTGTACTTAGCCACCCCTTTCCACTGCTGGCATGAGTTTTATGCCCCACTGACTTCCACACTAGTTACCTAACTAACTACCTTATAAGAAGCTACCAATTAGACAACATATTTGGAGCCTCTTACGGAAACAGACATGATATTCCCAGAATGGGACTGGCATCCCTTTCTTTGTCAATAGGTCTTCCTTTGACAATGGGTGTGTTTCAATAAGCTGGAGGACGAATTCCCCACCTGCCCCGAGAGGGACCATTCCTACTCCTGCAAAGCTAGAACTCCTAGTGGCCGTTTTCCCTGACATAGGAGCCTCCTCTTTGTTCTCGCAATCAGCATGAGCTGTGTAAACGTTGTAAGTTACAGGCACACACGCCAGGTTTTTATTGGCTTAGCAGTGTTTTCCCCAAAGAACTTTGGGACCCGCCTTTCTGTGCAGGGGGCTAGAAATAGGTAATGGAAACTTCTCCACAACTTCTCCTAATCACACTTCCCAGGGTTGTTTATGAGAAGCCATGACAGTATAAAACCAAAATAAGTATCTGGTGCAGATAAACGGCTTTGAGTATTTTTCTTGCAATCAAGCAGTATATGCATGTATGAAAGCAATATGCTCTGTATGAACTGTGACTGGTCAGGAGGCTGCAAATCAGGGGCAGGGAACCTATTGCTTTCCAGGTGTTGTTGGACTCCAACTCCCATTGGCCCCGGCCAGCATGGGATGATATGAGTTGCAGTCCAACAACATCTGGAAAGCAATAGGTTCCTCATCCCTGCTGCCTTTCCAGCATTTGAAGGGCAGGCCGTCATTTGGCTGTAGCACTTGTAAAATGCTGGAGTTGACTTTTTCATCAGATTTGCAATGGTTAAACCAAGCTTCAGAATGGACCAGTACATTAAAGTTGCCTCTCCAACCCCCAACCCCCACATTCTGGTTCAATGTATATTTTCAGATTCCTTGAACCATATGCAAATTAGAGTTCAGGAAATACCAGTTCAGCACATGCACTGAAAAAGTTGAACCATCTTGACTTCAACATGTAACAACCATTGTTTTTTCCCTATTTAAAAAAAACCACCATGCTATTTGAAACATCATCAAATCTGGGTTATTTCTGGTAAGTCAAGGTTCCATTTATCTTTAATTAGCCCAACCGTACATAAATATCTTCTAGATGAGCATCACACGGACACTTATTTTTGCATGCATATGACATTTCGTTAATAAGAAAAATGTGTTTTCAATTTTCCCCAGCGCAAATAGGAGAGGGAGACGCCAGG
Organism: Podarcis cretensis; assembly: GCF_951804945.1. Classification (NCBI taxonomy): domain Eukaryota; kingdom Metazoa; phylum Chordata; class Lepidosauria; order Squamata; family Lacertidae; genus Podarcis; species Podarcis cretensis. The sequence continues at coordinate 52,264,136 of NC_137170.1, read as the reverse complement.
TGTTTTTGTATTATTTTATCTGAATAGTTGTGACTTATCTAACTCAATCAGATTGCAACATGGGACCTGATTCACTTTCACCAACCCGTTCACTTTGTACATCATGACCCACATCATTTACTTACAGACTTTCGGAGGCAGGTATTCATTTGGAAATTAACCACTGAGATGCAGGCAGTTTGCTGCTGGGAAAAGACCTCTCTTTGGCAAAGAGGACAGAAAGGCAGGTGCCTGCTTTGATGCCCAGATACCAAGAGGTGCTTGCTCTCATGTCACTAAATTCAACCTTTGCATAATGGGTCTGCCCTCGAAATGAACAATGTAAGCATTACACCAAATTAAGCCGCTGTTTAAACAGGAGCGCAGCACAGTGATAGCTAGAACATCATGTTATACTTCTGCCTTGTTTGTTTATCCAGCACTGCTCTGAGTCATTTTATACCCTGCAATGTATAGAGCAAAACGAAAAGAAAGGGCTTCTGGGCAATGCCACATGGATGGGTGGGATCAAAAGCTACATTAAAATAAATGGATGCAGTTCAAAGAAGAGGAATTACTGCTGGGATTGATGAAATTCTTGAAAAGAAGCATGCCTCCAAGTCATTTGGGAGCAAAGGCAAGGGGAAGTAGTCCATATTGCATGTCTTTCAGGCTAACAGCAACTTGCATTGAACTTTACTAAGTAAAGAATAGATGTATAGAATTGTGCTGTAAATTTCACAATTTATGAGTCAATCTGTTGAGTTCCAGAGGTCAACTTTTGTTTGTTTTTGAAATGCAGGGTGCTAGCAAAGCTGTCCTGTTGGTGTCCTATTAGTGGGGATTCATTTCCACCACTAACCCCCCCCCCCATCACTCTTGCAAATTCATCACTCTGCCTAAACTGGACTCAGAGTTTGTCCTGATTCCACCCCACAGTTACTGTCCTATCAAAATGTATCATTCACAGGCACATATATTGACATTATTGCACACTTGTCACCAGAACAGTGGTCACTCCCAACAGGACAGAGTATGCCACATCACATCCTTGTATGCGTCCTTCGTCTAAAACAACTTTGCTAACATTCACCCTTTACCAACCCTTCCCCTACCATGCCTAGCCTCTCACCATGAACCTTATTTCTCCCTCTCTCCCTTATGTTGCCCCTGTACTGTTGAAAGTTCGAGTACAGAACTGTAGAGTTGGAAGAAACCACGAGGGTCATCTATTCCAACCCCCTGCAATGCAGGGCTCAAACCCACGACCCTGAGATTAAGAGGCTCATGCTCTACCATGGGGCAGGGTCCTAGTTTCCTTCTGCTCGTGGATAAAGTGCCGAGTAAACGGATGGCAAATGTGCAAGCAATAATCAAGTCACAGTCACCGTTGGTAACATGGGACAGAACCTACACTTCGCCACCATCTAGCCTTGGTTACAGAGCAACTGGAGCGCCTGCATTAAGTGAGCTACAACCAAGTCCACCACAGTCATATCTAACCCACAGCCGTCCCTCTTATCAGTTCCATTTTTATTGGTGTGTGGGGCAGGGACCAAAGGCCCCCCACCCCCGCATCCCCACAGTTCCAGCCCACTGAAGGACCAAGGAGAAAGGGACAAAGCCCTGCAACTCTTCACCCCCTAATTAGCACGCGTTTAGCCAAGAGGGACGATCCACATTTACATAATTCTGAATCCTGCTCCTGGAATGCTGCAGCCAGCAGAATCAAAGGAGCTGGATCTGAAGTCAGGTTAATCCTCCCGCAACTTCCATAGCCAGGTGGCTTTGCCACAAGGGCAATTCGATGCCACAACTCCCCGAACGTGGGGCTCTGCCTCAGAGCTTTTTCTCTCTCGGTTCAGATTGGGAGAACGCAGGACTGTGAAGGCAGGAGGGCAGTGGGTGGAACAAGGGCAGTGTAACTGCCCCTCTTCCCCGTTGGGGAAAGGACTGTTCTTTATCATTCATATTTATCAGCTGGTTCAAGCCAGCCGAGCGGCTCAGACCTCTCACCTTGAACCTGCACCCCATCGCTCCAGATATTTGGGGGTGGGGAAGGAGGTGTCTTTCTAGCAGTGAACTAAATGAACTCTGCACTCGCACAGAAACTCTCGCCCGCTCACTCATTGCTTGAAAACATGTGGTAGGTCCTGGTTCGAACTCAGCCCTTGGTGTCCATCCCTCCATCCTACTGCCTTACATTCACTGCTGTGAGTGAACCCCACTGTCAGACATATCACGGTGCTGCGGGACGTTTGGTCCAGAGCAAAGGCAAGAGTTGGGGGCAGCTGGTAGGAATCCCAGGTACTCTTTCTACAATTCCCAATTTGAGAGGGGTAAATCTATCCAACCTGCACCAGGTTTTCTCGTGGGTGTTATTACAATCACCACGCTTAGAGAAATAATGAAGCAGAAGAAGCCGCGCAATAGACGTTGCAGACAAATGGACCTCGGGAAAGTTTGTGGGGGAGCAATGAAGAAAGGTGATTCCATTTGCTCCAGATCGTCCCTCAACGCAAAGTTTGAGGGAACACAACCGCGTGCTCCCCCTCCCCACAGATGTTCGTCTCCTGGATGTCACCCCCCCCCTTCCCAGAGGCTGGGAGGTGGGTTGTGTTTTTTTGGTTTTTGCTTCTCCTTAGATCCCACGTGCCAACCTTGCCCCTTCTCAGTAGTACCCGGAGTGTCCTTGCTCCGGAGCAGAGGTCGCTGGAGGACCCCGTGGCGCCCCAGTGGTTCCTACCGGACAGAGAAGGCAGCAGGGAAACGGATGTTCGACCCAAACGGATGCCCGTCTCTCAATCCGGTTCACTCGTTTGCTCCCCCGGGTTTGGGTGCGGGGATCGAGATCACACAAAAGCCAGCTCGGAGGGTGACCTACTGGAGCCCTTTCACACGCTAAAGGGGTAAAGGCATTCCCAGCGGCCCCGATCCCAAGGCAAGAGCCCGTCTCCGCGAGTGAAACTTACCAGCCATGCCCCACCGCTTGTCCGTGGCGTTCTCAAAGCCCATTTCCCCGCACTTGGGCGGCAGGCGCGGATCAGAGGAGACGGAGGAGCCCTCGCCCTCCAGGATCCGCTTCATGGGACGTTCTCCGGAGCATCTTCCCGCTCTCCAAACTCCTCTCTGACCACCTGGGGCTGGGAAGGAGTTCGGGCAAGCCGCTGGCCACCGCTCTGGAGGAGGGCGTGTGTGTTTGTGTGTGTGTGTGTGGTGCGGGCACCCAGTCCTCCCTCTTCCCCAGATGTGCTTCCCGCTCCTACTAACTAGCGCGCGCACACTTTTCTCCCCAATGCAAGAAAATCAGCGAGGCAGCCCAGGAAAGGGGGGAAAATGATGTAATGGCGCCTCATCCAATCATTAGGGCGCTGCGAGCGCTACTTTTCCTCCTCTTTATTGTTCTCCTTCAGCCTGGGAACTGGGGCCGCCGCTGGAAAACAGGGGCGGGGAGTGGAGAGATCAGGGGAGACACCCACGAGGTCATCCGTCTCACCACTCACTCGGCACGCTATCTCCACTATCTCCTCGGGTCAGAGGGGTCTCCCCAGCCAGCCACCGGAGCGAGGCGACCTGGAGAAGCCTCCCCGCGCTCCGCCCTGGCAGTAGGGAAAGCTCGAATGAGCGCGACCTGGAAAGGACGCTGGTTCACGTCTGTTTAAACGGAGATGGGTGGCTCTGCTTGGGGACAAAGGCGTGCTCTAAGGCTGTTGGGAGGAAAGCTTTCACGTCCGTGAGCTGGAGAGGAAATTGAGAAAGCCGGTTAAGCCCTGATTAAACAGAGGGCCGGGGTGGCTCCGTCGGCTCCCCTGAGCTCAGAGCAATTTGCCAACTCCGGTGGAGCGAAGCGTGTCTGTTCTGGAAGCCTTAGGGAGGCTGGTTGTTATTTTGGAAGAAAGCGCCCTGCCAGTTCCACGTCCGGGTGCTTTCAGGACCAGAAAGGCTAAAGCGCCCGACAGGCGATTCAGCACTGGACAGCTCCTCTCGGAGCGGGTCGCGCAAACGAGCCCAACCACGCAGCTGAGCAGCGAGGAGAGGTTTGCTAACGTCGCTCTCAAGGTTTCCTCATCTCCCCTTGGCTGGGTTTTGAGGCTGTTGGCGTCAAGAGAGCCCTCACTGTAGGACTTGGGGGCAGAAGTTCAAGGTCCCATTCTGCAGAAAAAGGCCCCAGACGCAGCAAGGTTCGTTTATTGCATTTTTAAGGAAGTGAAGTAATACACGGTGCCATCTATAAAACAAAGCGATCCATTAGCCTGGCGTCTAATACTACTACTAGGCAGGCATCTAATATGACCCAACTGACTCTGTGGACCCACTCTTAGCAAGAGGCCTTCGTAGGGTAGACTGGGAGTCCCTCTGTCATAGCGTACATGGCAAGTGAGGGATACTGCTGTGTATTAGCCTCAGGCCTTTATGCAACCTATAATATGGAGATAATGCGGACCTGTCTCAGGTGCAGAGGTTACTGAGATAAGAGATGGCCTCTGAAGTGCTACATATAACAGTGGCCAGCTCTGTCCAAGGAAGACCACTGTTGGTGTGGAAAGCTTGCCATCGAAGCAGTCAATCCAGTAAAACGTGGGCTGGGGATCTCAGGGACCAAGTGTAACCCTTCATATGCACACACACAAAAACACATTTCATTTCTGGACCACTTTATGTTTTTAAGGGGGAAAAAACCGAACTGCCGAAAACAATGCAGTGAAGGCACCTGCTTAATATCAATGGATAGGGAGTACCAGTGTAGGTGAATGAACTGGCTTCACTGCCCCCCCCCCCTGCCCACAGCAGTCTGGAAAGGCTTTTCTAATGGTGCCAACCAAGACCTCTACAGTTCACTATTAGAACTATTTAGGGAAGGCTGGGTAATGAGTAAAGACTCAGAGCCAATTCTAGCACAGCACAGTTGTGTTGAAGATGAAAAATACTGGGAATATGAACCAGCATAGAAACTGTGCAGTGTTTAGCAATTTATCATTGTACAAGCCCTAGACCACCTACAATATTTTTTTTGGGGGGGGGGTTGTATGTTCAGGTTATCTCAGCCCCCTTCCCTGAATATTCAGGTTTTGTTCTTAGAAGAAGTAACCCCTTAGCCTTTGTACTTAATGAGATATATGATACATACCTCCTGAATGAAAGCAATGTGATTGACAAGCACTTTGAATATATGTTTGAATTTTTGTATGTTTTGTTTTGTTTACATTTGCTCATGACAAGAGAGTCTCAAAAACAACTTATAACACAAATGTAAAAAAAAAAAAGACAGCAAACTAAAACTGCCCCTCCCCATAAACAGCATAAGCCTGATCACCAATAGGTTAACCAAGTAGAAAAAGAAAAAGAAAGCAAAAAATATTGATAATCAAATGCCAGAAAGAAGAGGAAAGTCTCTGCTTGGCACTGAAAATATGTTAATATAGGAGCCAGGCAAATCTCATCTGGGAGAGTATTCCACAAGTGAGGAGCCATCACTGAAAAGGCTCTCCAAGCTTCTGCCAAAGGGAATGCCTCTGGTGATGAGCTCAGGGCCCAAGTAAGCACACATGTAGTCAGTAAGTTAAAGGCAAGATCTAGCCATAAAGAGGCACATTTATGTCCACTTATCGTGAAAGATATTTTTGTGATTAACTATGGGAGGAATGTGGTCTAAACCACTTTAAATCTACCCAGCTATTTGTAGTAAGAAGTTTGCTGTTGCATATGGGCCGATGAGCACTTACTGTTCCCAAACCTAACCCTGCAGGAAGCCATCTAATTAGACTTTAATTTGATTCTGACCTGTTTTTAGGAGGTAATTTAATTATTGTTTGATTTTATCCAGTGTTTTATATTTGATGTTAGCCGCCCTGAGCCTAACTTTGGCCCGGCAGGGCGGAATATAAATAAAAGTTTTTTGTTGTTATCATTATTCTTATTATTGAGTTACAATGGCCTTCCTCCATAAAGCTCCCCTCTATAGGTCTGAACCCTGCCCTGCATTGCTGGAATGGAAAACTTGCAATGCATGCAATCCTATTAAGGACACTTTTGTTCATTCCCCTGAGATGCAATAGGATCTACCTTAAATCCCTCAGTTATAAGAGAATCTCTTCTAAGGAGCCACTTGGTAAGAACAGCAGGATTCCATCACTGCAGCAGAACCTGCTATAAATCCTCCAGCTCTGGGGATAAAATTTCACTCCAGAGGCAGAGCATCAAGTTGTTTTTATCACTTCTTTCTCTGTCTCTCATTCTGCTTTCCTACTCGGATTCCTCAAATACTCCTGTCAGCACAACAGATCAGGCAGACGAGAGATCAGTGATGCTATAATAAAAAAACAGGGAAATACATCCACAAAGGCAGCAGCTGTTCACATTTCAGCAGATGACACATTGATCTGAAACCCTGCAATTTCACCTGACATTCATTTTAAATATTGATGGGGGAATTTTTTCTTCTCTCTCTCTCTCTCTCTCTCTCTCTCTCTCTCTCTCTCTCAATGCACCTTTCTCCCCCTCTCCCCGCCTCAAATGTCATTGTAGGTTTATGCACACACAAAAGTATTCTTAACTCAAACTGTTTAGTGGTCATCTTAAACAGAACACTTGTGGATAGGCATCACTGGGGAAATCTGACTCTGGAATTCAGTATGCTGCATATCTCTCCATAGAACAGCCGCTCACAATTCAGCACCATGGACAGAGGGTCCACACCTACACAACAGAGAAACTTGTAATGTGGGGAGCTGAAAGAGACACTGCTTTGATTCATTGCTTGGTTTATAATAAAAGCACCCCTTGAAGTGTGAATGAAGTGGAAGCATATACATTACTCAGCTCTTGAAGAGGAGTCTTCTGAGATGTACACCAGATGTACCTCAAATAAAACAGAAGTTTTAAGTTAAATAAATGATCTCCCTGCCATTTCAGACCTAGCAACCTGCTCCTCCAATTTGTAGGGCAACCACAATAAGAGTTATAGGTACCAGTTCATCTTATCCAATATAGTCCATTGAACCACAAGACTCTGAAGGGGCATTGCCTTTCCAGATCCCTCACAGGAGGAAGATCAATGGTCTCTTTTCGCTCCACCAGGTCTAGCTAATTTGATTTGGGAGTCAAGTGTCTGGAAGCCAGATTAATACTCCTCATCCAAACTGGGCTGGTTACTTTCCCTCTCTCTTGTGGAACCCAGTCTCTCTATCACCATAAAACTAGCGAAGTTGAAATTGCATTGTGAGTGGAATGAATAAGAATCATGGACAATGCTCAGCAGACTTTCGCAGGGAACAGGCTATCCATTAAAAAAAAAAAAAAAAGACTTCTGTATTTTTCACACGGAATGAAGTTTTATATGACAAAGTCCACTTTTCCAGAAAGGAGTTGCCACACCTAAACACAGCTTCTTTGCTCCCTTTATGTCGATTCCTCACTTGCATGTGGTGGTTTGTTAGTGAAATAAAAGGAATGACAAAATTCAGTTCCCTTCCTGACATATTTTATAGGCATTCCCAGTGGATCCAGTTCCAAGACAATTTGGTGCCTGTGGCAGAAAATCCAAATGGTACCCTCTCTCCTACTAATTAGTAGGGAACATTACTCTACCAAGATGTTCAGCTGCACAAAGTTTATTGAAAGGAAAAGTAGGTGCATTGTCTGTTTGTAACTCCAGCTCTTTGCAATGAGGTCTGTGCAGGAGAACTTCCTGGTTGATTATTTCTTCCTGAGATCTATTGAACTCTCTGCTTCTCACTCTACTGCCCTTAATGACACCCAAGACAAGTCACCTGAGGCTGCTGCCTCATCTTGCCTCATTACAGGACTCCCACGCAAGTCTGAGCCCCAGAACCTCTCCTTTGAGAAATGGAGCAGATTTTGTGGAACCCCTTGTTAAGAGACTGTCATTATTTCAAGAACCCAGAATCTAAAGGGACATCAGCTAAGGAGATGGGGGGAGGCTGAGCTTGCTGTCTCAGCTGTGCCCTTGCTTGGAGTTTCCTGCCCTGAGAGACGAAGACATTTCTGAGTCACAGCAAAGATAATAACATATTGTAATAGAGGCCATTTTCACTCCTGTCACTTTCTCAGCGTTAGACATTTCAGATGCATCATTCAGTCTCTGGGAAAGGTCAGGCACAGAAACTGCTTGCCGCAGCTCCTATTGTGCTTCTCTCCACCTACCTGGGACAAATCCATCTTCCCTGGACACTGGAGGCAAGGCACAGAAATGCTTGTTGTTCTCCTCACCACAGGCAAGTTCCCTACATTGTCCAGCAAGCCTCTAGGAAGAGGTGGGGAAGCTCTTCTGCAAAAGAGAGTGAGAGACAAGACTGGCGTAAACCAGGGGCCTAATCTGATGAAAAACAATAGCAACTGCATTTGTCGTTCCTGTGTCAAAAGAGCATTGTAGGTCATCTTTACACTGAAAATGAGGCAGGGGTGAGGGGAGCTAACCTCCTCTTCCCTCCCCAGGCTCCATAGTCCAGGCACTCTTCTCATAGTGTGGCTCTGATATCAGCTAATTTGGGAGTAAAGTGTATGAAGTGCAAGGAGGTAAGCAGGGCTAGCAATAAGGCTGAGCTATAGGCATCTGCCAGAAGTGAGCCTGGGGTTGGGAACTGGGACTTGAGCCAGGGTCAAGGGTTGCACAGAACCATGTTGGAGCAAAAGGAGCCTGCCTTTCAGATAAGGTCCCAGCCCAGAAAAGAGGCTCTTTTTAAGAGCTCTTCCTGTCTGGGAAGCTGGGGTGTAACAGCACCCAGCTTGGGTGGGCCATTCTACAACCTGAGAATAGTCAGGAAGATACTCTGAACAGCAGTTCTGATCATCTCATCCAGGGGTCAGCAGACATTTTCAACAGGGAGCCGGTCCACTGTCCCTAAGGCCAGGGGGCCGGACTATATTTTTTTGGGGGGGGGATGAATGAATTCCTATGCCCCACAAATACCCCAGAGATGCATTTTAAATAAAAGGACACATTCTACTCATGTGAAAATATGCTGATTCCCAGACCATCCGCAGGCCGGATTTAGAAGGCGATTGGGCTGGATCCAGCCCTTGGGCCTTAGTTTGCCTACCCATGATCTCATCCTCCATAAATCTGTCTCTCAAAAGGCTATTAGTCATGATGGCCACACCCTGTCTTTAGGATCAGGGGCAGTATGCCTCTGAATACTAGTTGCTGAGGAACACAAAGAAGAGAGGGCTATTGGGGTCTGTGCCCTGCTTATGGGGTTTCCCGTAGGCACCTGGTTGGCCAGAATATTGGACTAGATGGATCTTTGGTCTGATCTACCAGAACTCTTCTGGGCTCACCGTGACAGTCACATGCAAAGCTAACAGATTCTGGTTCCAGCCCTGATAGCTTCCTAGAAGGAAGGCTTGGCTTAGCTCACCTCCCCTTCCTGCCCCTTTTGATGTCAAAATCAGACACAAACAACATATCCGTACCCCACACTTGTGTGACACGTGGAGCATCAAAAATGGCTTTCCCTGCTGCGTCTAGTTTCTTCAGCCTCCAATTCCATCTCCAGTTCCTTGAATCCAAAAAACTCTGGAGATGTACACCAGGGAAAATCTAGTTGATTTATCTGCTGGGATGAATGAGTGGTGCAGGCACTCGTGTGCTTACCCAGAATGTTACATTTCACAAGCCTGCCAAAAAAAGAAGACCAGGCCATGCTGAGTCATATTGCTAGGCTGTTTCTCAGCGCTGCTTATATTGGTGAGTCATCTGGGGTTAAAAACCTTTGGGAAGAAAAGAACCATAGCAGGAAACACTGTGTTCCTGCTGAGGAGGGACCCTTCATCTGTGTTCAAGTATACTTCAAATGCTGGACTAGCATTGCCAGCTGCAATCCCACAGTTCACCCCTTTGTTGTTCACATGCCACAGTTCTCACATCCTTCTTTCCATCCATCCTGGACACTGGGAAGCCATCTCATTTTACACCAAGTGATTAAAAAAAGCATGGTTTTCGTTCAAGCCTGACCAACTGGTCCCAACATGTTAAAATTTTACCAACTGCGTAACAGGTGTGGGGAACACTTTGGCCCTCCAGATGTTTCTGAACTACCACTCCCAGCATCCCTGGCTATTAGTCATGCTTGCTGGGGATGGTGAGAGTTCAGCAATAGATGGAGGGCCAGTGCTTCCCCACCCCTGCTGTATAAGCTTCTGAGAAATAGTGCAGATCTATGAACAAGCAAGTCTGCTTCTGTCCATGTGTCCTGTTCCTTATCTTCTCCAGCATCAATGAACATATGCAAATCTGCCTTGTGCCCAGTGTGACATTGGTCTTTCTAGAAAAGTATTATATACTCTGGCATTGGTTCTCCAATAACTTGGGCAGTGAGGAATCTTCCTCGGTCCTACTACCTGAGGTCTTTTTAACCTAAGCTTGGAGTCTTCTGTGTGTGAAGCACAAAACCACTGACCCCACATCATTTCCCCCACATCATTAAAAACAACTGCAATCCTGCCAACAGGCCATCCATGGGTGCAACCAAAACTTGCATGCAGATCTCAGAACTCCAAGGAACCTCTTTCAGCTTGTGGTCTTGATGGGATGGTTGCCATAAAAACACCTGTTGACAAAAGCATTTCCTGTCAAGTCTTCTTCTAAGTTAACTTCAAGCCAACTAATTTGCTTCTTGTCTGTTCTCCCCATCTTGAGCCCTCCCCAATGTCAACAACAAAGCTAGACAGAAACTACGAGAACTTTCATCTGAAGGCAGCAGGGGAAAGAAGCTCAACTTGCTCTGCTTCAAAGACAGTTTGATTACACTGGAGTCGTGTTAGTTGATTGGATTCCTGTTTCAAGCCTTGACTCCCCACGGATAGACACAAGACCATAATGAACAGCATGGATTCTTCCTCCAGAGCTGATCAGACACCGAGATCAAAAAGTGTAATCAAACTGGGTGGAAAAACCTGAGCTGTTACATGGTTAACTCTCATACACTAGTTCCACCCACCCTCATTAGTCAGAAGAACTTGGGGCTCTCTTGTGCGTGCAAAAGTAAATGTTTCAGCAAATGCAATCAGAGTACAATTTGCTGCTGCTTCTCTCTCTCTCTTTCAAGAATTCTAATGCACTTATCCAGGTCTCAGAAGCTATTACGAAGTTCCCTTGGAGAATGTCCCCCACTTACTCAAAAACAGAATTACCAAGAACACAAGAAGAGCTGGCTGGATCAGGCCGGTGACCCACCTGGTCCCCCACATGCCTGTGCAAAACCTGCAGGCAAGACCTGAGCACAATGGCAGTCTCCCTCCTGCACTTTCAACCAACTGGCATTTAGAAACATTACTGCCTCTCTCACAAACACCATTAAAAAAAATTCAGAAAAATGAGCTGGACCCACAAGGGGGTCTGCATCTGCCATTCTCTCCCAGCACACCACCATCATTCCTCTTGCTGGTACTGCATCTTGTTGCAACCCAGAGTTGGTTCTCCAGGCTTGCTTTGCCTTTGCGTCCATCAACCTGCTCCCTGAATAGCTGTAAAATGAACTCAGACTTGGCTGCAGCGCTTGTCTTCTTCCACTGTGTGCTGAGAGGGCTATTTATTTATTATGACCATTTATAATCCACCCAAAGTTCCCAAGGTGGAAGATGCATAGACATTTAAAACCAAGAATTAACAATATAAAACTAAACCAAATACAACACGCATCAATAAAATTACAATAAAATCACTATAAAAGCCACAGGCAGCACCAGCTAAACGAGGCACTCTTGTTCCTAACCATATTGCATTAGTACGTCAACATTTCCTGCTTTTCAACAGGGTACAATTTGAGCTAACTTGTGAACGTAATGTCTCTGGTGACTTTTAGATGTCTCTGAAAGCAAACACTGAAGGCTGGCTGCTCCTTGCACCAGTTCCAGTTCAGCCCTGTCCCCTGATTAAAAACGTATACTGTAGAAAGCCTTGAACTTCTACATACTTTTCCAAATTTGGGGAGATTGAAGATGGAGCCTGCTGCGCGGACCCGTTTGCAAATGATACCGGTGGATGCTTGATGCAGTGACATGATTGCTTTCAAAAATTTATAGTCTACCATGCTTCGAAATTGATTCTTTTGTTGGCTTAGCACAATTGAATAAATCACTATGGAAATGTTAGCAGCTACAGAAGACAAATCGAACTTTCCATAGATGGCTCGCTATAGAAAAGACATGCAGAAAACTCAACCATTGTTATCCAACTCCCTGATCCTAATGACGGCTGATGGCTTCTGTGCACAATCCACTGGGGAAATCTCTGGCAAAAAAAAAAACCCTGAAGACAATGGGAACTGCATAAAAGGACTACTGCAGGAGAACTCCTTACAGCTTGTGGGAACATAGGAAGGTACCTTATACAGATTCAGACAAGTGATCCATCTAAGTCAGCATCCAGCACTGGCTGGCAGCATCTCTTCAGAATTTCAGGGAGGAGTTTTTCCAATGCTATCTCGAGATGCTGGGGATTGAACCTAGAACCTTCTTCATGTAGAATGGGTGCTGTCCCACTGAGCTATCCCCCTTGTGTAGCTAGAAGAGGGACCCAAGAGCAGTGCCCTCGCTCATTGGCCCATATGCAGACTGCTGAGGAAACTAGATACGTTGCTTGCACCCACATGCATGCACATGAACACATGCACATATCCATGCCCCTTTGACTAGTTTTTAAAAGGAACTGAAAGTTCAGGCAGTTCCTGGTATTACCTATTAAAAGGCTCAAGTAGCAGGTAACAGGAAATACCTCCAGCTCAGACTCCTGATCACCACTGCCAGTCAGAGCAGATAGTGCAGGCATCCTGACCTGGAATGAGGCAGCTGCCTCTGTTCTTCTGCATTGTGCCTGCTCTGCAAGGATAATACACCAATCCAGCAAGCAAAAAAGACTAAGGCAGGTTTGATGACCTGGGTGCCACAACATAAGGGCTGTTCTTCGCAATTGTAGCAAAACAAAAAAAATAGCATCCCAACTGCATTTTACCATTTGCTATATATTCCCAGATATTCCCTTTGTCCAGCAACAATGTCATCATATTTAGTCTTCATAGAATAGATAGAAGTTATTTTGTAGCATGGAGGTGGGGAACAAGAAAGAAATGCATTGCTGTTATCAACTTTAAAAAAAAACACACACACAACACGGTAGAACAGAGTAAGTACTGCAGTGCTGCCTTTGCACAGCAAGGAAGCATACAGAAAACAAGGACGTTTTAAAATTTAATTGCAATGAAAGTTCCTAAAATGGTAAGGAAGTACAAGGTAGGGAAGGACATTTGCTGTTTTCTGTGTATTTTTTTATTTATTAAAAAACCACTAGTGCTGGACAAGTACTTCAGCTTTGCGTTTGCATAGCAGGCAAGCTCACAACCACTGAAAACATTTCTTTTAAAAATGTGAAACCAAAGGTGCTGTCTTAGGTTCAAAACTGGCCACTTAAGCTGCTTTGGTAAAGGGCACCTGCTTTGCAAGCAAAGAGGTCTGCAGTTCAAATTGCAACAGCTCTAGGGAGGACTGGAAGCAACTCCAGCCTGAAACCCTTGGGAGCCACTGTGAGTCAGTGCAGACAATACTGGGGTAGATGGACCATTGATCTGATTAAGTATATAAGGCCACTTCCTATGCCTTTTGCCCAAACAGATATGCTGGTGGAGCCAGTGAAAGAGCTACATGCCCCAGCACCCGGAGTGGCGAACCTGCGGGGGCATGGCTGGTGTGTGTCCCGGGGGTGCACCATGCATTGCGGGTGTGTGTGTCGCGTGCCGCATGTCCCTGGGGTGCGTGGTGGGCAGCGCGCATCCCGAGGGGGTGGCCGCGATGTTGCACACCCCCAGGATGGCACCCGGGGTGGACCGCTCTCCCCGCCCCCACCTTCGTCTGCCAGTGGGTGGAGCATGCTGGGAGGTAGACATTACATTGGTGAAGGCAACACAAAATAAAAGAAAAAAAATTCCTTCCAGTAGCACCTTAAAGACCAACTAAGTTAGTTCTAGGTATGAGCTTTCGTGTGCATGCTTCAAACTTCAGTGTGTGGGGGGGATTAAAAAATAGCTGCCCCAGCATCATCGTCCAAAATGTCAGCATTACCACGACAAAGCCTAGGCTATGACGGAACTCAGCACCCAATCACAACACAACCACCACCAGTATCTAAGTGGGGAGAAGCACATATTGTTGTGTCAAACTGCTGCCATGGCATCCCATACCTGCTTTTGTTAGATATGAATACTCTGTCTTCTTTGAATGACATTCCTCTTATTGCAGTTGGCAGCATAATCACTACAACAGAAACACTCATCCCCATGTGCAGGTCATACGACTCCACCCATTGCTACTGCAGGCTAAAAACGTGTGAGGATCAATGCTCAGGGATCTGCAGCAGAACAAATCCCATCTGGGTTTTGCTAACAGCCCCAAAGGGGGAAGCACTCCATTCAGAGTTCCTATAGTCTCCCACTCCACTCCTGCTGCCCCTTGCAGGGAAAAACTGAAGCATAAGACCTAGTGGAGTATTCAAGTGGTGGCATAGTTGTTCTCTTTCTCTCCTTTCTCTCTGCAGGCTGAACTCTTACAAGTATAGGGCATGGGTAGTCAGGGGACGACCTTTAACCACTGTGCTGCATTGCTATGTAAGCCACACCTTCTGCATATCTATTAAATGTGCAGGATCCCCCTCTCCTTTTACATAGGGTCACCCTAGGATCCATTGCCCATGGTCAGCAGTTGTGACCAAGCTGGTTCCAGCTGGTCATCCCTGGAGTTGGTAACCTGCTTGCTCCAGGACAGTTGTGTATCCTTGCACACTCCACAACAAATTGCCTTTGCATCAGGTGAGGTGAAGGTGTCTCAACATAGAGCTAGGTCGCCACTACACACCTGTTCCTTTGCTGCCTGTGAAGTTCTTGTCCAAGACACAGGAGACCTGCTGGGGCAGGGGTCAACAACGTAATGCCTGTGTGTGCCCATGTGCCTGCAAATGTCTTCCTTGGCACCCACTGCGTGCCCTCCACACCGGCTGAAATTAGGCTTGACGGAAGCTTTCTGTTTAAGACAGTAGTTGCAGGGGCTGTGTGTGTGATGCCCACAATGGTTTCTCTGGTTTGCAATTGACACATGGTTCCAAAAAGGATGGTGATCCCCGTGTTAGCATGAACCACTGGCAATTTTCAGGATAGCCTCCTTTCAAATAAGGGCTATGCCAATGCCACGTGTTTTGTTTCTTAGTTTCTTAGCAGGGAGTGACAAATAGAAACCTCCCTCCTGCACCCTCTTAGGATCTGACTCAGGATGGAATTCTAATAGAAGCAGGTGCAGAAATGCCTTTAGGCTCATAATCCTATTTACTCTTGCTTAGCAGTCAATATTGGTGAACTCAGCAGGACTCCCTCTTGCATAGGATCAGCCTGCATATGTTGTTGGGTGGACACAATGACACGGCTTAGCATTCTGGGAGATTTACATGCAGGTCCAAAGCAGGGTTACTCAGAAGCAATTTCCCCTCTGTGCAATGGATATTACTTCTGAGTAAGTGTGCTTGGGCTGCAATCTAAATGCCACTGAAATCAAATGGATTTGAATGCCTCTGAAAATGCCAAATGCCACTGAAATCAAATGGATTTGAAATCAAATGGAGTATACATGGTTGAGGACTGCGCTGGTTGATCTTATTAACGGGCTGGTTTCACCAATTCTTGCGAAATTCCATTGTGTTGCAGATTCTCTTTCTTGCTGATGCCACAAGGTTTAAGTGAGGATAAAATAAGATAGGAATGACAAAGTCCTTTGCACAGTGGAAGTGCCATTTAATGATCACCTCAGCATCTATAAAAGACACCCAGCAAACAATGAAATTGCTTGATCCACAGATGCTACGTGTGGAAAATAGTCTTAACTGCACCCCTCCTATACAAATCTGGTGTTTCTCTTTTATTATTATATGTACTGTCATTTCCTCCTGTATTTTTTACAGCATTTACATCCTAGATCTGGAGTTGTTAACGTTTTGGGTGGCGCCATGTTCACTTCACTGCTCGGAATGACAGCTGCTCCCAGCAATTAAGTTTTACTTTTTACTTGCTCTGTGACATCAATAAATGCCGCAGCTCAAGGCAAGATGATGCAGTGCTTTGGCACACTGATCTGGCCTGCCTGTGTTTATCAACCTGTGTTTATCAACGTGGAGGCAGGTGCGGCTGGGATGAGACTAGACTAGGCCCTCCAGATGTTTTTGGCCTACAACTCCCATGATCCTTAGCTAACAGGACCAGTGGTCAGAGATGATGGGAATTGCAGTCTCAAAACATCTGGAGGAAGCCTGGACTAGACTGCTGTAATGCATTGTGCATGGAGATTCTCTTGAAGATTGCTCAGAAACTGTACTTGGTACAGTACAAAATACAGATGCTGAGTTTCTATGTTTAAAGAACTTCCCTGATTACCTGGCCATTTCTGAACACAATTCAAAGTGAAGGCACTTAGCTTTAAAGTCCTACACAGGTTGGGTCCTGGGAGGAGCACCTCAACCTGTCCATGCAGGGAGATCATCTTTGGAGCTTCTACTCTGGGCATCCCCTGCCATTTGAGGTGGGGAGCAAGAAGGGGGAGGGACAGTGTGTGAGCTCTGGGCAAGGCCCTCCACTCCATCAAGGGACCCACTGACATGGGTGTGGTTCTGATAACTCCAATGTTGCAGGTTTGTTCACCATATGGGCCACCTGCATATTCCTGCATCAGAAGGGGGTTGAACTAGATGACTCTCAACTCCACAATTCTATGATTCTAAGAGGCCCCTTAACTCCCTGCCAGGAGAACATCAAGAGTGCTGCTGGCATGTTTAGGTGGACATGTAAAAGGGTTAAAGATTATCAGGAAATGATCTATAATGAAGTGAAAAAAATGTTTAAAAGTACTTCTCCCCCCCCCCCAAAAAAAAACCCCAGAGTCCTTTTAGGGATAATTCAGACTGAAATCCCCAGGTGTCAGAAAAGGTTATTTATGTATGCAACAACTGCGGCCTGTGTTTTGTTAGCCCCCAAATGGAAAATGAGCGAGGTCCCAACCAAAGAAGAATGGCAACTTAAGTTGACAGAGTATGCATAATTCACAGACTTATTCTATATAGAATAAGAGAACAAGAAGAACATATGTTTAAAAAGATTGGAAAACGTCTATTGAATATATGGAAAATAATTCTATACAGCTCAACCCTGGCAGCATTAAGATAAATTCAACAGAGCAAAGAAGTTTTGATAGATGCAGTAATGGAAAACTGATTGATATAGTTTTTCTAAAATATGCAGGGATTTAAGATATGTAAAATGAAGCATGGAAAGAGAAGAAGGGAAATCATTGATATCTTAAGGATGTAAAATGAGTATTTGAAATTGTATAACAAAAAATTAAAATAGTAAAATAATAAAGATTGCTGCTGGTGTGTGGGTGGGCCCTCAGTCAATATTTTAACCATGCTGGCGCCAGCCCTGGAAATTGCTTCCCACCAGTCAGCCTTGCCTTGTGTCTCTGTGAACTTGCTTTCAGCAACAGGCAAAGACCTTTGCTCCTTAACATCTGGTGAGTTTTTAATACAGGATTGTTTTATTGCTGCTGTTTCATTTTGCCCTCTTATTGGTTCTTTTCATTTATGTATTTAAAATATTTCTAAGCCACCATTTAGAGCACCGACCTCGGAAAATGCGCTGAAATAATCAGATCCTAGTAAACCACTATAAAACAGCAAGTCAAGCCAGAAAGATACCACGGAAAGTGATTTTTCATAAAGCAGATTTAAAAGAGCTCTGAATTTCAAAAAATAAAAATAAAATAAACCAACCAGCAGAACTTAAAAAAGAAAAAAAAAAAAACCTCAAGAAAAGGTGACCAAGATGAGTCTTCAAGGCCTGATTAAAGGTTTGTAGTGTAGGGGACAAACACCACTAAATTTAAAGGGAGTTCTGCAACTGGCTGCTTCCAGGAGCATTTGGGAAAAGTCATTTTCATAGCAAACAACGGTGCATGCGACTGAAAGCTGCGTATTCCGTGAAACAGTTTTTGTTGGATCCTTATTAAATTGTCTTTGGCAGTGTTTAAAACAATCTAATAAAAGCTGATTATTAATAAACTTTACTGCTCTGAAACTTCTCTTCTCAGCCGCTCTCTGGGGTCTCGTTTCATACAGTTTTCTTCCTGGACTTAACTTGCACCCATTAATATCTATCTCAGATGCATTCATTCGTTAAGACATAATTTGACTTCATGCCTAATGCCCCTAAAAAGAGAAGAAGAAGAAACCATCTTGGTATTCTTGTTTGAA
Source organism: Podarcis cretensis (assembly GCF_951804945.1). NCBI lineage: Eukaryota > Metazoa > Chordata > Lepidosauria > Squamata > Lacertidae > Podarcis > Podarcis cretensis. The sequence continues at coordinate 52,245,862 of NC_137170.1, read as the reverse complement.
AACGAGGTCCTGAAATCCTCTCAGGCATTAAAGGGTTTTGATTGATTGTTTTTTATGCAGCTCCGACTAACAAACAATTTGGGTTGGCAAATTAAGGGGGGGAAACAGTTATTACAGTAAAGTTGGGGTATAAAAGGAGTCATGAGGTTGGTCATATTCTGCATAAGTATCTGTGCATATTATATTTGCTATCATACTTTATTATCTGTTTTCAGATGTTTCCTTTCTTTATTGCCTTTCCCATAAAATTATCTATGCCTCTTGTCTGCTTCGAACAATTACTTTGTCTCCATTATCCACTGGCAAAGATCCACCAGCTTCCTTTTGCCTTCGTTCTTTCTTGCTCCCACGTGCAATTTATAATCCTGGGAACCTAAAGATGCTCTCTCTTTTATAGCCTTTCCCATAAAATTCTCCCTGACTCCTGTCTGCCTTCACTATTACTTTGTCTCTGTTATCAGCTGGCCCAGGTCTAGCCAGATCCTTTCGCTTTAAAACTTCCCTAACCATACTCCCACATTCAGTGGATAAATCTGGGAACTTACAGCAGGAGGTATGCTTTTATGGGTGCTGAATAGAAATATAGCTGCATCTTCTGTCTTGAAAGGGAACTGATCTCATTTACTTGTTGCAACATCTCATTAACAATTGCAACCAGGGGGATGTGGTGATGGGAAACAAGCTCAAGAAGATAGAACAAGCCCAAAGGAATAATAATGGAGGATTATAAAGTCCAACGGGTTCACCAGCAGAACTTCACGCAAGCTCTGCTCCAGCCATGTTAAAACAAGCCCACCTGTCTCTGAAAGACATTCACTTCCACTGGAACAATATACTACGTCTGACATACTATTTCTAAATTTCTTTCTGGGGGAATCCCTAGAACAGTTATGTGGGGGGATTGTTCTGTCTTGCAAGCGGAAAAGCGGCAAACTGAAAAGCTCGCATTGACATGTTTGCTGCAGGGCTAAGTTGAGTTTTGCCCATAGTCCAGTGACATCTGGGAGAACCACCGATTCTCCATTCCTGCTCTTGAGGTTCGCTGTCTGGGGTGCTGATCAATCCAGCTTGATCACCAAACAGCATCCTTGGCTGCCTCCATCACCCACTGTGACCTAAATAGCCTGGCCACAGTCACCCAGGCGGTGATAAGCATTGGACCACTGCAAGGCTTCCTTTGAAGACGTCGCAGAAACCTTCATTAGTCTCCAAAGCAGCTGCTAGGCTGCTAACAGAGACCAACCAACTGGAACACCTATTGCCAAACTTTAAAGAGGTGCACTGACTGCTTCTCTGTTTCAGAGTGGAATTTAGACTGAGGGTGCTAAGAATTTATTAAAACAGGGAGGAAAACCTATATTCATGCTGGCTGCTGGAAGACAAAATGAACAGAGCAATGGAACAATGGGAAAGCTCTCTGTAAGTGATCAGTTCAGGCCTCGGGGTGTGGGGTACTCTCTGTCCTTCCCCTGAGGGGAGGGGGAGAGGACAGTGTCAGAAAGAGAAGTAAAAAAGGTAGTTCTGGTCCCTGCTCATCATCAGCATTCAGTCCCTGACAGGATGCGGCACCCACACCTGTTTAAAAGTTTTAAGTAGCTTAGGCCTCGGCCAAGGGGCTTGTTCCCCATACTGCCACCACCCCCATTTCTTAAAAGGGTGGTTACTTCTTGGTGGAAGTCCTTTCCTCACGTAAGCTCTCACAGCACAAAATGTGACGTCCTTCTGACACCAGGCATATATATTATGTTATATATTATATTGTGCATATTTATTATATCATTTTATTTTTTTAACCTTTTAAAAATATGTTATAACCTTTTACTTTTTTATCCTTCCATTGTAATAATTGGTTGTTATGTTTATGTGCACTGCTCAGAAAGTTTTTTTTAACTGAACAAATAAATAAAATAATACAGCCCCCCCCCTCCCCAAAGCTGCAGTTTAGAGTGACTCAGACCTGGCACTGCCTCCATTTGACCAATCAGAAGCAGCTTAACCATGAGGCAATATGAGGCAGCCATCTTTGGCTTCACATTGGGAATTGTCATATGGAGCCAGCTCTGCCATTAGGCAGAATGAGGCAGACACCTCAGTCTGCAAATAGTGTGGATCAGCAAGCAGCAGCAAAGTATCAGAGACCAGAACTGTATGTGTCTCATAGCCTAACAGGCCTCCTACTAAGCCAGCATGCTGCCTGTATATGTTGTCCCATCACCAGTGCTGAAATAAGAGTCAGCTGCCAATCTGCTCAACTTCTGTGTGTGGAATGAGTGGAGGCATTTTTGTCTCAGAGAGCAAAGTGTTTTGGGCTGGCCCTGAATTAGGCACAGGTAGGCAGGCAGAATTAGGCACAGGTAGGCAGGGATGCGGGTGGCGCTGTGGGTTAAACCACAGAGCCTAGGACTTGCTGATCAGAAGGTCGGTGGTTCCAACCCCCATGACGGGGGTGAGCTCCCATTGCTCAGTCCCTGCTCCTACCAACCTAGCAGTTCAAAAGCACGTCAAAGTGCAAGTAGATAAATAGGTACCACTCCAGCAGGAAGGTAAACGGCATTTCCGTGCGCTGCTCTGGTTTGCCAGAAGCGGCTTAGTCATGCTGACCACATGACCCAGAAGCTGTATGCCGGCTCCCTCGGTCAATAAAGCGAGATGAGTGCCTCAACCCCAGAGTCGGCCACAACTGGACCTAATGGTCGGGGTCCCTTTACCTTTACCTTAGGCAGGCAAATCATGGACATCCCATGTCTACCAAAGGCCTATCCCAGTGAATGCATTTTGTTGTCGTTTAGTCGTTTAGTCGTGTCCGACTCTTCGTGACCCCATGGACCAGAGAACACAAGGCACTCCTGTCTTCCACTGCCTCCCGCAGTGAATGCATACACTGGCCCAAAGGGATGAGAAATGCTTTGCCTTTTGTGTGTATTCAGACTGCAGCTAGAGAACCAGAAAGAAGGCTGACCAAGGACTCAGTGATGACAACCCTGTTGGATGACCATGTGGTATCCATATGGTATCCTACCTACCTCCATATAACAGGACATCTCCCAAACTGCTTTAATCCAGCTCCCCTTCTTCAAGTGCCCGAAACAGCTTTTGGCCTACGCCAGTGATGGTGCTAGAAGTTAACATTTGTGTGTATGAGTATGTATGAGTATGCATTATGGCTCAGGAATGTACAAAATTCACATGCTCATATCCCAAGGCCTATTGGAGATAATGCATATTGCCCAGAAAATGTGCACAATTCCCCCTTCATGGAAGGACTATGTGCACATTCCCCATGAGGTCTCATGTGCACAGTGGCTGGTTGTTTTGCACATACAACACACACTCACTCCTATTTTGCTATTAGCTAGTAATACTCTAGAAAACCAGCTGTCAAAGAAAAGAGTTCTATCCTAGTCTTCTCCATATATGCTAGTTTTGTATGTATGAAAGGGGATCCCCCCCCCCAATTTAGAAGCATTTAGCAATGACCACTCACCATTTGCGTCGGTGGGCGGCTTTTGCAACCCATGTCCAAAGCAGATTACCATAGAAGAAGCTGAGATGGGGTGGTGGTTGTGGTACCCAAAGAGAAGCTGTTGCTGCATCCTAACACTGCCTAATAAGAAACTGAGTCTCGCTCATCACATCAGATGTGGAGCTTTAGAGGGGCTGGGGCACAGTGGATCTCACCAAAGAGAGAATTTGACACCAATCATGAGCTGATAGTGACTTCTGAAGGGATGCTGCAATGACACTGAACTCAAGATGTTGAAGTTTGCCTTGACATGAAAACGTCATTGTGATGCCTTGACATAATTCCTTTTCAAAGTACTTTCCACTTGAAGAGGCATTTATCACTTGCCACTCTAGTGATTTAAGCAATGAAAGCCATTTCAGAAAGATAATGAAGTAATTAGCGAGAGGCTCTCTGGACATATATCATTATTCACCTGCCTGAGACAGATTTTGCCTTCCTTTCTCCTGAGCAGGATCCTGCACCTTTGGGAAGCTGTTGTTGAAATAGCCTTCTCACCTCCAATCTTCTACAGGCATATTTACCCTCCTTTCCCATAATAGCTTATACAGTATTGGACTTTCCTTCCTAGACCCCACTCCAAACTTGAGAGGGGAAGCAATATTTCTTTTATTTTTTGGGGGGGGGGGGAGCTGCTGGCATAGCAAAAAGGCACACGGTCAACTGGACTCTGGGAATGTGGAGGGAAGTTGCACGTTCTCCGTGGAGACTTTATTGCCTCAGTTTTGTACCAGAGAGATACGTATTTTCTTTGATGTGGTAAATTCAGAAAATATCTCCTTACCTGAAAAAGAGTTGGTGAATGTGTTCCAGAGAGGTAGCCATGGTGGCCTGTAGCAGCAGAAAGAGCTCATCCGCACATCTGCTGGTTTCACTGCTTTCCCCCAGGAAAACCCACTCTTTATTGCTGAATCAGAGCAAACATCAATTGGTTTTCCATGGATTTATGTTTGTTCTGATTCAGTGTTTGATTCCTGGGGAAAGCCATGGTGCAAATGGAAAACTTAGACTTGTGCCTAGAAAACATGGGACAAGCAGAAAACATCTTGAACCTGTGCTTTCTAGGCATGGGACAACCAGAAGTGTAGGTGAGCCCTCTCTCTCACCCTCCAACGTATTTTCTCCTACCCACAATATACAAACACTTGTGCTTCCTTTTTTCTGAGCTTCGCACACTGCACTTCAAATATTTTCTCCCTCTTGCACACACTGACTGTGTCCCTCCTCCTCAACACACACATGCAGATTTTTTCCATTTTTACTCTTGGCCTCGCACATGTCATGCACTTGTAGAAATTCTTGGTTCCATCTGCTCCCCACTTCCCCCACACTCCCCAACAGACCTGCTAAACCAATTCCTACGTCTTTAATATTCATAAAAGTCAACTCGGGTCTAAAGAAAACATGTGGTTGATGATGAAAGTATTTACATTGCAAATCACATTAAATAACCCTCCTGTAGTCAGCTTTGTGATACATGCTAATCCTTCTATCAAGCAGAGAGAGCGAGAGAAGGAAGAATCAAATCCCCTTCCACTTTAGACTCCAAAGGGAGGCTGTGCCAAATGTTGTCATCAACACCTGTTTCTTCATAATGTGAAACTGAGACCCTGTATAGCAGAACCAGCACTTCATTCCTATTCCCAAAGAAAGGAGGGAATGAACACAGAAAACATGTATATATATAATGGTGGAGAGAGAGAGAGAGAGAGAGAGAGAGAGAGAGAGAGAGATGCAGACAGAAAATGTGAACACGTCAAGCAGAGACTATGCATGATTAGAAAAGAGGGAGGATCTTTGCACAAATGTGTTGGCATCGATGAGTCAGGTGAATGTGCAGAGAGGGAATTGCAGAGGAAATGTGCTGCTAAAACTTTATTTTTGTTTTTAATATTTTATTTAGGATTTTCTTGTTTTACAGAAGTGTATTGCCTCGTATTTTTTTTTCCATGTAACATTTTTACAAATCCGTTTCATTTGTTGAGGCATTAGGGGGAGAAGAAAAAAAAGGAAAAAGAAAGGGGGTGGAGGGAGGGAAGATGGATGGGGGTGGGGTCAGTTGGTGGTGTTTCTATTATGCTTAATGTATGTAGAGTTTGGTGTCAGCGTTGTTTGTGTTGTTCACTTGTGTTCCTTTGGTGGTGAGAGAGTTTGGGGTTGGCCTAGGGTGTATGTAGCTTTGGCACATAACAGCCCAGAGATCCTGCCTGTACCTTTAAATCAGGGAGGAACCTGTGGCATTCCAGATGTTGCCACACTACAACTTCCATCCTCTTTCCTAACTGTCAGTGGGGAGATGGAATGGAACAACAGCCGAAGGGCCACAAATCTCCCACCCCTGCCTTAAATGTTCTGAAGCTGCGAATAAAGATGCATCTGTGATCTCTTCCAGCCTCTTACACCTCTGGTCTCATTTACTCCATGCTTGCCGCACTGAGCCAAAAATAAGTGGGAAAGTGAAGCAGTGCAGGAGTGGACAGGGAACCCAGCCGCAGGGGCAGACCTTGGGTTTTCAAATTTCAGCAGCACCCTGTTCAGTGCCAAAATTCAACACCACGCCTCCCAGCCTCTTGCCTTCCAGTCTACATCATAGATACCGCACCCACTGTAGCACCCCAAGGACTCCGCACCCAGTACAACCGAACCGGTCACACTCCCCTAAGCCCACCTCTGCCAGCGACTTTATATTTACCCTTGAAATTTTGACAGCAAAAGGCAAAATCTTTGAGTGGCTGTCAAGCAGCTTGTGTGTGTGTGTGTGTGTGTGTGTGTGTGAGAGAGAGAGAGAGAGAGAGAGAGAGAGAGAGAGAGAGAGAGAGAGAATTCTTTCAGATGTTGTTAATGCATAGTGGGAGCAAAATTGCAGCAAAGCTGCCACCCCACCCTACATGCCTTAATTTCAAGATCTACATAAAGCCTGCATGCAAACAACTTTGGCCACCTTGAATAAATGCAGACTTTCAAAATGAAATTGCAACTGTTGGGGGGCACAGACTGCAACCCGACACCACAATCTTGTACCCTCCCCCCATATGCATTCATTACATTTGAAAAGAGCTTGCATGTGGATCAGGACTTCAGAGCAATAATTTTCAACCTTTTCAGATCCTGGACTCATTTTAATCCCAACATGCAATTAAAAGGGGGGGGGGACACTTCACAAGGGAACTAAATACCTATTTGTTCCAAATTGCTTTTTCTTGATACGTATACTTTGCTGCTGTTAACTGATCGGGTGCTGAATTTATTTTATTCACTGCAATTATATTATGCCAAGTCCCATGCTGCTGCTTACCTCTATTCTTGCCTGCTGTTGCTTTATTGATTTTTATTCCTGACTTTTATGCAGCTTCTGTATGTTTTGTGGGTTTTTTGTTTTTGCTTTTATTGCGATTTTATATTTATATGATGGAAACCACCTTGTGAGGGCTTGGTGCTAGTTCCAGCAGTTCAGTGCTTTCCTAGGTTAAGTTTACTTTGGAAGGAAGTGACGTATTTGTGTTTTTTAAAATGTTTGAGTTTATTTACAAATGTACAGGTTGACCATAGGTGGAGACATAGCTTATACACGCCACCAAACAGCAAATTACACAGCCCCCCAGTAGATAACCAGAGAAGCCTCCCTCAAAAAAATATAAAGGTACCTCTCAGAGCCTGCTCTCTCTGTCTCTCTCCACAACTTTCAATCTGTCTCACAAAATTTTTTCTGTTATCATGTCCCCTCCTTCTGGCTTGGAAAATAAGTTGGGGGGGGAGGGGGGGAATAAGGATGAGTCACCTTCTCCAACTAACTTCTAGCTGGAGAAACAGCAGCCTGTGGGCCTCATCTGGCCCATGAGCCCTGGATGTAATTAACTGGCAATAGTGGCAGCTTCCATGGCAAGGAAGAGCAGATTGAAGGAAAAAAGGAAAGAGTGCTGTGATCTGCTTGGATGCCCTTATGAATCATTGGAGCAGATTAGAGCACTGCTTTCTGTTTCTCATGGACTCCAGTCTACTCTTCGCTCCCACCAATGTCTCCATAGGCAGCGTTGGTCCGGGGAAAGAAGAGCTCTCTTAGTAGAAGAAGAAGAAGAAGAGTTTGGATTTGATATCCCACCTTTCACTCCCTTTAAGGAGTCTCAAAGCGGCTAACATTCTCCTTTCCCTTCCTCCCCCACAACAAACACTCTGTGAGGTGAGTGGGGCTGAGAGACTTCAAAGAAGTGTGACTGGCCCAAGATCACCCAGCAGCTGCATGTGGAGGAGCGGAGACGCGAACCCAGTTCACCAGATTACGAGACTACCGCTCTTAACCACTACACCACACTGGCTCTCTTAGCCCCAGAACAGTGTGGCTTCAGCAGGAAATGGGGTGCTGGTCTGGGGGAATGGGCGTGCATGTTCATGTGGTAGTGTGCTAGAGCAGAGGGACCGGGGGGGGGGCAAGTGGTGCTGGGCCTTGGGAGAGAAACCACTGGTATGCTTCTTAGTTGTTTTCTGATTTACATGCCACAAAGCATATAAGAATGGAGAGCAGATGGATCAAAGAAGATCCACTTCATCTACTTGCAGGGGACTTGGCCATAACTTTCATTTACCCCCATCTGCCACTGAGTCTTGAAAGTAAGGGAGTGGGGTGCGGTATGAAGGGCTGGGGTGGGCAAGAGCGGGGGGGACCACATCCACTTTGGGGGGCACAGGGATCCAGAAAGTTTCCCCAGAGGTCAATGTGGCCACAGGAGATGTTAGCCACCCTTATTCTTGCCCCCTTGCAATGGCTGCATGTAAGAGCCCTGGGTAGAAAATGTGCCTGGCAACTTTGCCCGTGCATATTATGGGACACGTGCAGTCCTTCTGAAAATGGTCTCCTTCCCTACAGACCCTCTTGAGTGTCATGACTGGCAGTGGTGGGGTCTCTTGGAGTCCGTCACATACAGAAGATGGGGAGGAGAGGAGAGGAGCATTCTTTGCGGCATCCCCTCCAGTATTTCTCAAACTTGGGTCCTTGGCTGTTGTTGGACTACAACTCCCATCATCCCTAACCACTAGTCCTACTAGCTAGGAATGATGGGAGTTGTAGTCCAACACCATGGGCCTAAGCTGTGGACTTCACTCACCACAGAGGTGTACCTAACACCTTCACTATTTAGTTCTCATCTCACACTGAAGATGCACCTCTTCATTTTTTACACCTGAGATATAGAATCATAGAATCACCGAGTTGGAAGAGGGTCCCTGGGGCCATGTAGTTCAGCCCCCTGTAATGCAGGAATCACAGCTAAATGTGTATTTTAGAAAGTAATTAGTTTTAACTTATTTTAATAGTTCATTTTAAAAATTACTGTAACCCACTCTGGGACTACTTTGCAAAGGACCTCTAATACTTATAAAGTTAATACTGACAGCAATTCTGGCCCCATTAGCCTTCTGATGTCCAAGCCCTAAACCCCCATTCACTAGATTATAAACAAATAAACAAGAGCCTGGTTTGGGAGACCATTTACGAAAGTATTAGAGCAGAGAAATAAAAGTGGCCAGCAAGCAGCATCTGTGTTGGGCCATCAAAGCAGCACAAAGGCTGTTGCCTGTCCCCCCTCCGTGGTTAAGGGACAGAGACAGGTATTAGCACAAAGCATTTGTTCTCCCATTCAATCTGCAGGCAGATAGGGATGTTGTTTCCTATCGGAAAACTGTCCTGTCCATCAGCCTTCAGGCGCTGCTGCACCTCACTTTGAGGAAACTGCCAGCCTCTCTGTGGAAAGAGAGCAGAGGATGATCCTGTGCTTGAGAACCATCACAATGCAGCTCATGGGCATCCTGAGGACCAAGTGCAAGAAGCCACAGCAGTTTATAAATGTACTGCAAAGGGGAATCGTTGAGCTACACTCCTAGCCCTGGGAGACTTTACTGGAGAATTCTGTAATTGTTGTTTGTGCATAGATCTCCAAACAAATAACATAAGGGAGTTAAGGCTGCAATCAGATGCACACTTACACATGAGTATATAACTGAAATAAATGGGACAACAGAGTAAATATGCATAAGGCTGAACTGCAGAACTTCTCCTTACATGCAGCACTCAGGAGTACCAGTCTTGGTTACTTTTGCATCTGAAGCAAAACCATTTCTCTCTCTCTCTCTCCCTCTCCCTCTCCCTCTCCCTCTCTTTCATGCATACACGCACGGGGAGGGAGAGAAAGAGAGAGAGCGCACTCTGGATTACAATTCATTTTTGTCTTTTTTCAGATTAAACACAGGAGATGGAATTTAGAGGAAGGGAAATAACAGCTCTTCTAAAATTTGTTGCCCGCAGTGTCCACTTCACCATAAAGTTGGCTTTGGTAGTTATATTGTCATCCTTTGCTTATCACTGATAATCATCAGAAGCACCAGCTATGGACACTGTCCCTTACAGAACTTAAATGCAGAGATAGCATAACACCAAGTTAATTGATTGTGGTATATGGGCATCCCATACAGCAGAGCAGTTAAAACTACTATTGTGCTCCTTGTCTATAGAGAGAATCCCACCAGGAGTTAACCAATGGAGCTGGGATACCACAAGGGTCTTAATTACTGTCAAAAATTGATCTGAGGGAAGGAGGAGAAGGGGAAGGAGAAGGGGAAAGCCTCCTCAGAGCTTCCCAGGAGGAGGCCAGTTTTGGCACAACCTAACCCTGTCATGTTTTCTGTTAAAACGAGGAACAGGGGAGGAAAACAATGCAAACACTTCACAAGAAAGCAGTATTCAGCAGGTAGCATTAAGCTCAACTTCCTCTCCATTTCCTGGATTCCTTGTAAACATAAAATAATGAAAGATTCCACACACACACACACTAAATAGACACCACATTTGTGTACAGTGGCACCTCGGGTTAAGTACTTAATTCGTTCCGGAGGTCCATTCTTAACCTGAAACTGTTCTTAACCTGAAACACCACTTTAGCTAATGGGGCCTCCAGCTGCCACCGCACTGCCGGAGCACAATTTCTGTTCTCTTCCTGAAGCAAAGTTCTTAACCCGAGGTACTATTTCTGGGTTAGCGGAGTCTGTAACCTGAAGCGTATGTAACCTGAAGTGTATGTAACCCAAGGTACTACTGTACTTATTTATCTTTACCAGATACACAAATATGGTGTCTATTTAGGGGATATGTGTGGAATCTTTCATTATTTTATGACGTTTCATGCTGTGGAAATATGCCTAACCAATCACCCACAGAAGACTGTAAGATTCAGGCAATAATATGGACAGCCATACAGGTTCCTCCAACTGTGGGGTTCTACTGTTGCCCACAGAGGCCATCTTGGAGTAGGCAGAATAGTTTCCACCACAGATCAAGCGTACTCCAACTTCCTCCTTAGGTTACTAATAAAGAAAGCCAATGACTGTTGATAATGAGGGTATAATTGCGGGAGCTCATCAAAAGGCAAGAACCAGGCCTCCACTTGAGAGGCACAAAAGGGAATCATGACAATATGGTTAATGGGCAATAAGCTGCCCATCGGGTTTGAATGTGATTTAATTGGTATTTTAAGAGCAGTATTCAAAGCATCAGTGATGTGGCTTGTGTGGGCCCAGTTTCCCAGTCTGTGTGTACAAGACTGCACTCTGGAGCCTTCTCATTCCACGGTCTGAATTTAGTTCCTTCTCATCAGGTAGCAGCGTCTGCAAACAGGCCGCCAGCATGTCATTCTGTTTGTCATTAATGCTAAGCAATTAGCTACTCATTTTTATCAGTCAGATGAGAAGAAAAATCATTGAAACATTTGTAAAGCGCCCATTGGAGAATTATATGGATGACAGCTCTAAGTAAAGAGGCAGATGAAAATTATAGACCTTCCTACGCTTAAAATGTCCTCCTTCAATAGTCTCCAGAGATATCATTTCTGGATGACTGCAATAGGAAAAGAGCTGCATCTTTCTTCCTCCAATCAAGAAGAACTCGCTGTACTTTCATATCTCATTACACCAGCCCCAGACTGGCCTAGCAAGAGAACTCCCGCCACAGCCCATTTTGTGTGTGTTCAGTAAACATGGACCAAGGTGGGAAATAGGTGCTAAGCCACAGTAAACTTATGGGCCTTCTGGGGTCCCTCCTCAGGAAATCAGATGTTGGGAGTCCAAGAACTGGGATGAATCAAGGCCATTTTTCCTATATGTGAAGGTGTTAAGGAGGCATAATCAAAAGAAGACCATGTGCCTGATCTAACTAGGCAGCAGGAGAGTTTGTGGCATGGCTTGTGGCAGGGTGTGTGGTGTACCAATCAATAACTTTCCTGCGTTGTAAACATTGGGCAGCATTCAACCAAATAAAAGCACTAGATTAGCACGTGTGCACCGAGTCCTCTTCTCTCTCCTCCTTCTGCACGCACCCTGTAGGTTGTCCCCCAAATGTGCTCTGGGGTGGGGTGGGGGGAACCCAGAACAAATCTAGTGGGGTGCTGGTGGAGGAGAGGGGGAGAACATTTCAGCATGCAATGATAAATCCTTGTGCTGGTGGAACGTCCTCCTTAGCACCACATTGAATATAACGCATTATGCCAGACCTGTTGCTTGTACATGTGGTGTCCCAGAATGCAAAAGAGACATCCTTGGAGGCTGGATCACCAGGATGCTTGCATCCCATCCTTGACTCTGCAATTTGAGTTCCAGAGGTAGAGTGCACTGCTGCCCCAGTACCTGCAGGGATGAAGAGGAGTTCATGCCCTGCAGAGGACTCTTAGAAGACACCAGCTGAAACTCATTGCTATGTGCCCCTTGTCATGTACTTTAATTTGTCCCCAATACAGGAAAACTCAGGATTGCTGTCTAGACTGCAAGAAAAAGCTATGCTGATGGGCTCCAGCAGAAGCAAACATGAGAAGGAAGAGCACTCCCTGTGCTGGGGAAAGTCTTCCAGTTGCTAGCTCTGCTTCCAAAGAAGGACTTTGACTTGCATGTGATTAGCACCGGGAAAGGATGGGTCTGCAGAGCCAGCTATAAAGACCTCCAGTAGTATCCTGAACCTTGCAATGCCTCTTCTGGTTCAGCTCTGCCTCTAAGCCTCATGATCTAGTTACTGGGCTGGACAGGTCCCTTGCTGTTTTGGCAGCAGAACAACTTCCATCCATACACATACGCAAACATTTCCCTTCCTACTATCATGGCTTTTTAAATTTTACTTCCAGGTCATAGTTCTCTCCTGGTAGTGCCAGAGAGTTCCACTTTTATCTCTCCCTGGCCTGGAAGCAAGAAGAGCAGTCCCTATTACCAAATGAATGCCTTTTTTCTGATGTGCCTTTCAAAGAATCTCTGAGAGTGGCATTACACAATGAGGGACACGATGACTGAGACCTCCCTTCATGCCATTGATGCCTTCCCATTTATGGCTAATGAACCTTGCAAGCCACTGCTCAGTATGTCATGTTGCATTTTCCTTGATGTGTGTCTCATTGAGGGCCATCTGAGAAAGGGTCTGCCTGGGACTTGACATCAGCTGCATTCCTAGACCCAAGCTCAGCTGGTGAAGGAGCACAACAAGGGCAAACCTGGCCAGATCTCTGCAGGTGCTCTGGGAAGGAGGATTTATCGCTCCTGTTAGAGTTAAGTGCAGCATTCTTTTCCCCATTCTTGTGCGCTGTGTTCTCATTTCCATCAATAATCATCCACTTTTGTGTTTTAAAAAGACGGCTGATGCTATTTTAAGGATGCACTCAATTCTTGTCACATTTGCCATATAAGCACGACATGAGGTATTTCAATATAATTGTTTTGTTGCAGACTTGGCTCTTACAACTCTCACTTTTGTAGGCAGAAGGAGGGAGAGGTGCAGCACTCTCAATCACTCCTTTTATGGTGTTCAAAAAGCTGAACTCCAAATCTTCATCAGGCTGTTTAGCTGTCCATGATGAGATACAAGAATCTATTGCTAAAATGCTACGTCTTTTAATGCCTCACTCAGCAAGAGCAAAGCTGGTGGGCAACATAAAGAAAATATTGAGCGGTTCTTATTTTTTGCTTGATGGACATACCACTCTCATTCATCTAGTACTTCCAAACTGTAGTCCATGGAGGTTGATGGCCCTTGAGGTACTCTAACATGCAGCTGCTGCTTATATCAGAGGTGTTGCAAAAGTGTGCTACTGTCCCATCATTCAAATTCCAGAAAGGATGGGAATTCACAATGAAGCACAGATGCACCCATCTTCTCCATACATGAAGAAGGGCTATCATGGCTCAGTGGCAAAGCCCAATTCCCCATCATCTCCAAGTAAAGCTCAAAATAGCACATGTTTGCAACCCCAGAGAACTGTAGAGCAGACTCTCTCTATATTTTGGTGCTCTCCATATATTTTGAACTACAGCTTCCATCCTCCCGGAACATTGGCCATGTTGGCTGGGTGTTGGGAGTTGGAATCCAAAATGTCAGGAGGGCAGGAGACTGAGGAAAGCTAGTGCAGGCAATTCTGACTACATGGAGCAATGGTCTAATTAGGTGTCAGGAAGATTCCTCCGTAGAACTCAGTCTGGAGATTGCCTCTGTTCTTTTAAATCCTCAGTGGAATCGGGAAATGAGGCAGCCTAGGCTTCTCCCTTTTGGTTCTCCTGCTATCCTTACATGCGCTGTTCTTGTTCAACTGCTCTAACAAGCCAGACAGCAGAGATGGAATGGGAAGTGGGCAGATGAAAGGGCCAAAAGAAAAACAGCCAGCAGACACTGAAGTTGCCTTGTCTCCTGTTGCAGCCATGAATTTAAAGGTACAGAGGAAATATCTGGGTTGGAAACTATCAATGATGCTCTTTCCTTTCTCTATTGAAAACCCAAAGCTGTTGTGTCTACTGCCATGGTGAGGATATTCAAGGGAGCCTTCCCGCATTAGAATTCCCAGTTATTTGCAGTCCATAAAGTGATAGAAAGGTGAGCTTTTGAGGGATGAGACAGGTCCAAATGACCCAAAGGAACCACCATCCTAGGTGGAAACTTTGCCTAGATCTGCCTATTCCAATTCAGAGGAACATAGGAAGCTCCCTTAGGTACTGACCTGGTGTATGTTACTCAGTATTGCGACCACTGCTGGGTAGCAGGTCTCTGGAGTTTTAGACAGAGGCCCTAGTCCCAGCCCTATCTCAAGATGCCTGCCTTGGGTTGAACCTAGCAGCATGTGATCTTATCACTGATCTATGGCTCCCCCCCCCCCTGCAACCCTCTGAATTTGATCTAGCAACTTCCTGAGCATGTCTATGCCTACTTTGCAGACTGCTGCACCACAGAAGCCCACTAAATTCTATATTGCAACCAAGGATGCCCTGCACCTCAGATAGCAGCAGTTTACTCTCAGTGTAACTTCAGCAGTAGAGCACTACTGTCCTGTCCACACTAGCAAGGCAGCAGGCAGTGGTGGCTGGTGTCCTGGGGCTGGTTGGACAGAAAGCAAGGAGGCCAACAGTAGGCAGCACCACAGCCAGTGACAGGTGGAGCCAACTAACTCTAGTTTTGTCCCCCTCCTTGTTGCGTTCTACAGGGACTAAGGAGGAGGCACCTGACAGTCAGAGCCCCTCCCGGGGCTGGTTGTAAGAAAGAAGGGAGAACAGCTGGAGACAGACTTAAGATGATTGGCCCTAATGTACCAGCTTTCACTGGCAGAGGGTCACAAACTCCTCTGGCTCACTGTAGTGTGTCTGAACCCATGGAGGTGAAGTACTTTGCTGCTTAGTGCTATTTAAGGGGGGCTGGGTGGGCGCAATCATATCCCACAGAGTTCCAGTTTGGAGATCACCGTTTGCAATGGTGGATTTGGAGCTTTTATAGATTAGCGGATGCTGGGCATCTATCAAGTCCTTTATTAAGACAGGCAGGAACAGCCTGCAGCCTCTTTCATGCAGTCACCAAGCATGTATGAGCCTGAGGGCTAATAGGAGATCAAAATATTGCTTAGAGCAAAATGCCACAAATTCTCATTTGCAATCAATATCATGCAAACTGCACTGGCAGAGTGCCCACTTTGAGTATCAGCGCCAAAAGAACCTGGACTGTGATGATTTCAGGCACTGTGAGCATAATTACCATGTTCACAGCAAAGCCAGAAAAGGCACATTTACGTTCTTGGGGGAGCGTTACTTAGGAATCTAATGAACAAACAAGCAATCAGCTGTGCTGCAGTTGGGGATTTGGGGTTTTTGGAGAAATGAATGGGGGAAACAGATTTAATATTTGGAGTGGAGGGTACATTTCCACAGCATCCCACTTCTCTTAACAATGAAATATCAGCAAACGATGTGCAAGGAGCAAGCCAGGGGAATGTGCTTTGAGTGCATCTTTTAGTAATTCTGCGCCAAGAGCTTAGTTTGGAGAATCAGTCCGGTACTAAGAACATTCCCCTTTGACCGTGATGCGCCAGCTTTGGTGCACAGATCCTGGCTTGCAATGTATGGGGAAACATTCCAGGTTTATTTTCATGGGTTGTTAACCAGCATTTTAAGCCAATTTGGACCTAACGGAGAACTCTGGCTCAGTACAAACCAGCACCTTTCTGCCTAAGCCAACGCACAACTGGAGGAAGGGCACTTAACCACTCCGTCAGCCATTGCACCAAGCCCTCTTTCCACCCCCCCACCCCCCGTCTCTCCCATTCATGGTTAATTTCTTTGCAAGGCAGCCTGACGATACCCGCTTTTTAATAACCAGGCCACTAAATAACTATTTGCTTTGATGCGCCCATTGTTCCGGGTTCCCTTCTGCTGGATGTAATCACTGGCGCCGCTCCGGCACAATGCGGGCGGTGCGCCTCACCCCAGGCAGCGCTCCTTCGCGCCGAGGTTTGGACAGGCCCTGCGCCGCCCCCGCACCTATTTACCTAAGCAAGAGAGCTCATGAATATTCATGCCAGCCCCAGGACTGTTCAAAGGCAATCAGACCAGGAGGATTGCTGCTGCTCAAAGGCTGCAAAGCGTCGCCTTGACCTTTTTGCACGAGTGTGCAAAACCGCAGTCGCTAGAAAAACAGCCGGCAATTGCTGTGTCAATACAGAGTTTAAGGCAGGCGGAGGAAAGCATGTAATTTCCCCTCCCGAGGAAAGGCAGGCTCCAGAGATCGAGGGAGGGAGGCGTCGTGTGTGAGCTGGCAATTTCTATCCGCATGGCCGGTTTATGAAATCCTCTCCTGTCCGTGCCGTGCCCTCCCTGGCTCCCTGGCAATAAGAACCTGTCGCCCTGAGTGGATTATGGACAAACGTGGAAGGCGAGGCAGAAAGGGCTTCTCGGCTCCTTTCGATGGGCGGTAACAGCGCACGGGGCGAGACCCACAGCTGGGGGGGTCAGAGACTTCGGTGCACCACAAACAGCCCTTTAAGCCTGTAATCTGATATATGGAAGATCTTAGGGGGGAAGTGTGCTGCTGGAAAGCTGGCAATCCACACAAAATTGCCACTGACTGAGAAGGCAATTGGCACTTGGAGCTGCCTACTGGAGGTAGTGGGGCAATTAAGTAATTCTAGACACGGCTTAATGGTGTGCAATGTGAATTACCTTAATTGCTTCAAATGTGCTAAGCAAACGCTGCTGTGTTTGGATGTCGAGAGGGGTCTTGGACGTCCGCCCCAAAGTCCTGTTCTGATGGCAGTACTGGCTGATGCCTGCGGTTTCCAGGCACAAATATCCATACGATACATAGGAGCCAACTCCTAGGGGCCGGGGTCCCTTCAGTCTCCCTAATAAAATTTTGAAGGGGTGGGTCCCCCTCAAGTTGATGGGCATCGTCATTCAAGTGGTGTGCAGCCAGTGTGGTGTAGTGGTTAAGAGCGGTAGTCTTGTAATCTGGGGAACCGGGTTCGCGTCTCCGCTCCTCCACATGCAGCTGCTGGGTGACCTTGGGCCAGTCACACTTCTCTGAAGTCTCTCAGCCCCACTTACCTCACAGAGTGTTTGTTGTGGGGGAGGAAGGGAAAGGAGAATGTTAGCCGCTTTGAGACTCCTGAAGGGGAGTGAAAGGCGGGATATCAAATCCAAACTCTTCTTCTTCTTCTTCAGGCTCCATATCTTGTGATCAAATATGCAGGGTGGGGCTTACCTGCCCCCCCCCCAATATTTTATTCAAGTTGGCAGCTCTGGAAGAATGCACATTATCAGAGATTGGACCCACTGGTTCAATACATTCCATTGTGAAAGTGTGTGTGTACAGAGTATCAGCATAAGGCTTGGAACTGCCAATTGACAGAACTGCTATTAAAAGTTTCCCCCCAGTGTTCTAGAATCTAGACTCTATTTTCAGAATGCCATCATAAGAAGCATGGTCTCCAATGAATTTCTAAAAAAGAGAGATGCTGCATTGGAGCCTTGTCAAATGCCCCAGAATGCCCCTTCGCAAATGCCCTGCTCCATCATTGTGAGAGCCAGAGAACTGCCCCTTTCGCTTTTGTGCTTGTTTTGTCACTGAGTTCACGGGTGCTGTGGTTTAGATTGTGTCAAGAGACGGCAGAGTCCTTTACTGCCATTGCATGGTCTCCAGCACAAAGGCCCACTGGGTTTTGCAAGACAATCCCTGGGCAATCCTTTGGCAGATCCCATCTCATCCTGCCTTGAGTCTGTCATTTGGAAAGTGGGCATCAATATTGGCACAGTTCTCATACGGCTTTTGAGGGCATATCAACACTGTGGACTTAATTGGTTTAATAGTCGTTCCATCTCTCTTGAAGGACCTTGGGAACAGCTGTTCTGTGAGAAGGGATCTCTAACAGAGAAGTTTCAGCACTTCAAAACAAAAAACAAAAAAACAGAATCCCTGGGAGACTTTGGGGGAAGCCTTGGAAGCTAAGCTGTTATAAAGCCTTTACAGCACAGAATTATCTGTCCTGAGTGTCAGATGCACTGCATTGGTGTGTCTGACACCAAGCAAATCATCTGCCTGGAAATGCCCTTAGAAAGAAGCTTAATTCTGCTTGAAAAGCCTGTGTAGGCAGATACACAGTGTACAGTGTAAGTGTGTAGTGCAGATAATGTCCCAAATGAACCAGCAAGATCAGCACAGGTGATCATGCAAACCCAGCAAAAGGAGTCCAAACTTCTATGCTGGCAGGTGGGTGTTTTGTTTTGTTTTTGCTGTGTATTCCACTTCCTGCGTATTTGAGGCTAAACCTGGTGCATCCTTAGAGCAAATGGTAATGAAGACACCATAAGAATTCAATCAGATGCCTGTTTCAGTTGGAGGGACCAGGGAGAGAGGATCTTCAGGGTGCAGGAGAATGGGTCTGTTCTTTGCCGGCCGAGCTAATAGTCCTATATTACATTATGGTCTGTGATTTGTGTATCAGCTGCCTCTTTAGATTTATCAGCGTAATTCCTGATCCTGCCTTGTCAGAGATCATTATAATCATCTTCCTACATTATCCATCAACGGATAATGGGGAGAGTAAATGTGGTGGGTGGGGACCTACAAGGATAGGCCTGGAGAGGTGGAGAAAGCACAACATTTCTTGAATATGCAGTGAAACTACAGAAAAATATTTAAGTATTCCTGTATGGCAGAAGAGCGTAACTGGCGTTCTCCACAGCATGGAGTACCTTGGAACAGGTTGACTGGCTTCTGAGTAAGCACACAAAAAACCGGCTGCTCATGAAACTGAGCAGTAAACTTGGCTCATTGTCCCATCACCATTGCAGGTATCATGGGTAGAAGTGAAAGGCAGGGCCTTTTCTGCAGTGGCTCCCAGATTGTGGAACTCCCCTCTCCAGGGAGATATGCCAGGCTCTTTCTTTGCTTTATTCAAAAAGATAGTTAAGGCCCATTTGTCCCAGCAGATTTTTTTTATGTCTGCTGGTGGCTGTATTTTAATATGGAGTGACTTGTTGATGCTGCTGTCTGTGATGTTGTTGTTATAGTTTTTTAATGTGATGTTTTTCTTGCTTTGAAAGTTTTATGTTTTGTGGCTAATTGTTTTAATTAGATTGCTAGCTGCTTTGAGTATAGAAACATAGGACATTCACCAGCAGGAGGTTGCAGATGTGACATTCTTGGCTTATTATTACAGTAATGTACTTGGAAGCTTATACACTTTCTAATGTACTATTATGGGAGATGATGATCTAACAAAAGACAACTTCTTTATTTAATATTTCCTACTAACTGGCAAAGACTGCAGAAAGGAGATTTCATCAACAGTATAAGTCATGACTGCTCGGAAAGAGTGAGATATTTAGCAAGAGCATCTGAACCACCTTTCAGTGTAGGCTAGAGCAGAGAGCATGCACAATTTTAATTAAGCACTTTCACCCCAACCATCCCATAACTGGTGCCCTCCCAGTGTTTTTGAACCATGATGCCCATCAGGTGCAATGGGCAAGTTGAAGTCCAGAACATCTGGAGGGCACCTGGTTGGGGAACACTGTCTTAGTTAATCAACCCACCTGAGAGAGAGTCCTTCACAATACAGTATTGTGCATGGTTAGTGGTCCAAATTAGAAGATGGGAGTCACATCCTCATCTGCCTTGCAAGATAGATGAATCCCCCAACAAGTTGCATCCTGTGGGAAACTGTGACACTGGAGACCTGAATGGTGATGCAACTATGAGATGTGCATCCAAGTGAACCTTGACAGAATTTGCCTGCAGAAATTGCCCCTGTTGCTCAGAGAGCAAATGTTGGAGAGGTAATCTGGGCAGCCAGATGTTGCACACAGCAATCCCTTGGTATGCATTTGTGCTGTAGCACTATAAGAGACAGGCCTTTGCAATATGAATTTTCTCTTTTTAACCCACCAGTATTTATTGATATTTTATTGATGTTTTTTAAATGAAGTTTTATGGATGATTTTTGCTGATTTTAGTCTCATATCTTGCATAACACCTTGATATATTTTAATGAAATGTTGGGTTATAAACACATAAAGAAATCAAGTAGATGGATCAATCAAGAATTCGCACTAGAGAGAAAAAGATGGAACCAGAAAAGAGGCAACCCATTGTCTTTGCCAAGCAGCATTCTTTGTTATACCCAATAATCCTAGGGTTGCCATATTTCAAAAAGTAAAATTCCTGACGCCTGCAAAATTGTTGAGCTTTTATAAGGAAATCCACCCAAATTGTTAAGCTTTTCTTGGGAACAAACCCAAATTGTTGAGCTTTTGGGGGGAAACCTACCCCAAAAATAGTGATTTTAAGATTTTTAAGCTGTTTCCGCTGCTTTTTCCATCATGTCGCCATACATCTGGGTCTTCCCTAACACTTTGCCAATTCGACAACATTTCCCCCGATGCCATTTTTACACCCGTAAACCAGAACGTGTCAGGAATTTTCCAGATGTATTGCAAGCCTACAATAACCCAAGATGGAAACCTGGGAAGAATCGACAGGAGCTCTATTTTAGACTTGGCATGAACCCCGGTGCAGGGGGCGGGGAGACTAGTTGAGGGCTAGACATTAACCCATTTAAGCATCTTGGGTACCCAGGTATCCTGTAGGGCAAGGCCAGATAAAGGCATTACAGTAACTTTCATAAAGCAAAGGCATAATCAATCCCTCCACTGGGTGCCTCTGAACTGTGAAATTCCATTCCTCTCCTCTGTTGGAAGCCTCCCTTTTTCTACCTAAGGGAGATCTAGCAATGGGAGAAAATTAAATAATGCT
Organism: Podarcis cretensis; assembly: GCF_951804945.1. NCBI lineage: Eukaryota > Metazoa > Chordata > Lepidosauria > Squamata > Lacertidae > Podarcis > Podarcis cretensis. The sequence goes on along the minus strand of NC_137170.1, from coordinate 52,224,758 downwards.
TGATTCAATTCTGGCCACTGTTGGAAATAGAATTCTCAGGCAGATGGGCCGTAGCCTTGCCCTGTCCTCATGCTGTTAACCCTTGCCTTCACCAAGCTGGTTTGTGATATGGCCAAGAGACTGGCTGAAGAAAGGACCTCTTCACATAATGCTGAATCAACTTCTGGCATTCGTTTTGATGAGTCACTCACCAACTTAGATGACTACAGTGGTACCTCGGGTTAAGTACTTAATTCGTTCCGGAGGTCCGTTCTTAACCTGAAACTGTTCTTAACCTGAAGCACCACTTTAGCTAATGGAGCCTCCCGCTGCTGCCGCGCCGCTGGAGCACAATTTCTGTTCTCTTCCTGAAGCAAAGTTCTTAACCCGAGGTACTATTTCTGGGTTAGCGGAGTCTGTAACCTGAAGCGTATGTAACCTGAAGCGTATGAAACCTGAGGTACCACTGTGCTTAGAAAAAGGATTTGATGTTCTGGAAGGAGAAGGTATCCTGACAGAGAGACCAAGAGTCCCTTCCTGGAAGTTTCAAAGCAGAAGCTAGACAGCCACCTGCTAGGGATGCTCGCACATTGCATTTCCAGCACCAAGCGCAGAGATGGATTAGGTGCCCTACAAGGTCTATGAGCTCTGACAGATGAATAGACCCTACCTATTTAGGGGCAGTTTACCGCTGGGTTGGATGGTGTCTTGTATGCCTCCTTCTGGCAACTCCTGCAGCCAAGTTGGTGCCAAACATATTGCTCTGCTTTTCTTTGGACCACATCACCAGGGTCAAGAGGGGGAGGGTCTTGCTGTCTGGGCAGCCCAGGAGCTCCATACATGGTACTGGGGTGAATAAAAACTTTGGTACTGGGGAGAATAAAAAACTGGGGATTGCTCCTGTCTTCATCCCCTGCTTGTCACCTTGTTGTGGGCATCTTGGGGGCTGCTGGAGGAAATAGGATGTAGAACTTGCTCTCATCCCACAAGGCCATTCTGATGAGACTGGACTAGGTGCCCTTATGACAGGGAATGGAAACTTGTAGCCATATGAAGGACGGTGGCTTAAGGGTAGAGCATCTGCTTTGTGTGCAGAAGGTCTCAGGTTTGATTCCCAGAATTTCCAGTCAGGGCTAGGAGAGAATCCTGCCTGAATTCCTGGAGAGCTGTTGCTGGTCAGTGTAGAATGTACTAAAGTAGCTGGACCAATGATTTGACTCAGTATAAGGCAGCTTCCTATGTTTCAGATGTTGTTAGACTCCAAAAGTCTCATTCAGTTCTGCCAATGATCAGCTGTAGTCCAACAACCTCTGGAGCACCATAGGAACCCCAACCCCACCCATAACTTTTGCAATATTCTACCAGAAGGGTTTTATGAAAAGCAGACAGAGAGGCAGTTGAGGAGAAAGGAGGAAATTTGGAAGAGGACTTTGAGATGGAAGTTAAAGAGGCAATGGAGCCCATGAGGCTGGGCAGGTGGGGGCGGGGGGGGCGGAGAGAGGAGCTGGCAGCTAAGTGGATGCTAACATCCCACCTAAGATTTTTCTGGAAGAGCAGTTTCCTCTCCTTTTGCTGCAAAGCAAATCCCTGAAGATCCAATGAAGGTGAAAATTGGAAGCCTCTGTTTTGGCAGTAATCCCTCACCTCTAGTTAATTCCCAGTAATTGCATCATTTATTTAAATAAGGCTCAGAGCAGCGAGTGTAGCAAAAAAAAAAAAAAAAAAAAAGCTGGTGAGGCCAACCTTGCTCAGCCAGCCCCAAGTGTGTGTGTGTGTGTGTGTACATAGCATCCTACAAGGAGCGATCAATATGGCTGGTGCAACAAACCTGCCCCATCCCTGCACAGCTCTGGCACACACACCCTCTCCCACATTTCTAATTATAGCAGCTACAGGCAGGCATCGCTGTTTCCCAACCCATACAGCTGGATCCGTGCCAGGCCCAGAAATATGGGATCCATTTGATATGGCCGTGTTTTCTGTTTATAAGCCGTTGTTTGGCAGAGCACAAAGCGCACCATCACTTTGTCCCTTGGCCTCGCATCGCTGGCTTTGCACAGAGATGCCTTCAGCCAAACAAAAGGAAGGACGCAGATCCACCTGGCAGCAGATGGTGGAGGATGCGGAGGAACGAGAACAGGAGGGAGGGAGGGAACTCCCAGCACTAGTGCTAAACTGCACTCTTGGTAGGTTAAGCAGAGGACATGGCCCAGTGCCTCTGCTCCTTGCTTCTTAGGCCAAGGGTTGGCTCCAGGCCTTGGGGCAGTTTTGCTATTATTTATATCACAGAGGCGTGTGCCACCGGAGATGAACAAATCATGCATCTGATGCTCAAAAGAAGCGACAGCAGGAACAGACCCCATGTGCTTGCAGTCACAGGACTAAGAAGATGTATTAAGCAATTCCTTCATCAGGGGTCAGAGGCCACCAGTCCAAGTTATGAGAGCCTCCTGCTGCTGTGATCGCTGTGAGGAACAGGGGCACTGGCTGAAACTTAGCAAGGGTCAGAGGGGCTTGCTGAAGACAGCTGCATCCTTTGAGCTACGGGTCACTGGAGGGAGGAGCCCTTGTGCAAGATAGAGAAGTGCAAATAGAATGAGCACACCATGCAGTGGATTGACCCTGTTGTTTCTCCTGAATGTCTCTGCAGCTCTCAGAACCAACCATGATAACCTTTTGGAGGAGGTGTCACAGTTGTATGCTGCAGCTTTTGACTTTCCATTCCAGAAGGTAGTGCTGGGAGATCATGGCTCTCTTGCAGGGTTCTGCTTTATCCCCACCCCCCACCCCACCAGAGTTGTTTTACATCTACCTGACTCTGCTGAGTGAGCTTGTCTGAAGATTTGGAGGCAGCTGCCTTCAATAGGCAGCACAGAAACACCTGAAACTGCATTGTACTGCCAAAGACCATTGGTCTATGCATCTCTGCATCATCAGCACTGCACCATCCTTGTTTAAGATTTTGTGGGACAGAACCTGTACCTGGAAATGGACTGGAAGCCCCTGTCATTGCAGAGTCAAGCTGTGCATATGTCACTCTTTTTTTTCTCACTCTCATCAATCAATCCTTTGGGTAGTTCATCACTAATACTGCTCTTCTATGAACTCCCGCCAGTAACTTTGCAGGCATCTGTTGGGTATTGGTTTTTCTTTGCTTTAAAATCAGAGCCGCTGCAGGCACCCTGATAAATGGATTGAAACAGACTGCCTGATGTCACCCTCGCTACTGTACAGTGTTGGTATACATCTTCTCTTCTGAACATTTAAATGCTGCTGTCTGTCATGACACCCTTCACTAAATCTCAGCGCACATCTCCTGCCACATGCCTAGCATGTGGTCTCCATTTTCTCTTTCCCTGCAGTGCGAGTAGCTCAGCATTGTTTCAGGAAGCTGTGCTCACCAATCCTGTAATGCAAGGACCAGAAAGCTCCGTGTGGGACAAAGCGGACCAGACGAGATGCCTCCTGGGAGAGAAACAGAGAGAGAGAGCCAAGTTTGTGTCACTGAACATGGCTCATTGCAAAATGCAAATCGGGAGTAAGGGCTTTGGATGGAGAACTTCTGACAGCCCGGGAGCCATTAGCAAACATGCTCCAGTTTGCTGGCCAGAGAAGCGCACAGGACTTATTAGCCTCTTCCACAAGATCAGTGGAGCAGGAGGTGACAAGGCTGCACATTTGCCTGACCACAAGAAATAGGAATGGATTTCTAGGGGAAGCATTTACTGCTCTGACTGAACACAGGCTGCAATTCTATGCACACTTTTCTGGGAGTAAACGCCACTGAACACAATGGGACTTACTTGTAAGTAAAGATGCATATGATTATACTGACAGTATGCCAAGAAGGCCACATTGCGCCATGATTACTGGAGTAAAGGATTGACCAAGGTCTGAGGCTTATGACTATGTGTATGCATGCAATAGCTGTGTCTGTGAGGCAGGGACAATGTTCAGGATGGCCTCTGTCACACGGCAAGGCAGTGGGCACCTACTATGGTGAAGCACATATAATTATGGCAATGCACCACAAACTCAGTTATCCATGTGTTCGCGTTGCAGTGGATGCATGCAAATAGTTCACCAAGGGCTGAACCTGCACAGATTTTCCCAGCCCTTCCGTCACAGCTCCTGTGCATCTCAGTGCTTGTGCAGTTCATCTCCTAGATGTTGCCCAGGCAGCTCTGCTCAGTTTGTTAATGGCCAAAAGAACTCTGTGCCCTCTTCCAGCTGCATCAAAGAACCCATCAAGCTTGATTGCCAGGCACAAAAATGTCAGCCAGCTGCGAGGAGGGTGGCTGACCTTCAGGCATGTGTAGGATCAGCAAAAAAAGCAGCACCCAGTTTTTGCACAAGAAAGGCACACTGAGTGGAAACCAACCCCACCCAAACAGGAATAACCCTTCCCATTCATTTTGGAGAGGATCTAAAAGCCAGTGGTGTGGTCCCTTAGAAAAATGAATGCTTTGCCTGGGCTTAAATCTTTTGAATCCATTATGGATTCATATGATAGAATCACAGAGTTTGAGGGGGTCATATAAGTGACACAGGGAATCCAGAGCTAGAGGAGCATCTCCTGCAGATGGCTGTCTGGAGGGGGAGAGCCCACCTCTCATCCCAGGTCAGTTGTGGGGAACCTTTGTACCTCCAGGTGCTGCTGAATTACCACTCCCATCATCCCCACCAAGCACGGCCAATGTCCAGGGATGATGGGAGTTGTTGTTCAGCAACATTTAGAGAGCCAAAGGTTCTCCATACCTGCCCTAGATAATTGGTTCCATAGTCATGAGGTTTCTTCTAAGGTTCAGCCAATGAGCTTGAGCAAACCACTCTTAGCCTCTGTTTCCCTAAGTGTCAGGAATCTAGTCGTTGCTGAGGGAGTACCAATGTAGTTCTTTTGTGATATGCACTTCTAGAATGGTGTGTTTCATGGAGTGTTTTTTTTCTGATCCTTCCAAACCAAGGATCTGGAACCTGCAGTTAGAATCATAGAATTGTATAGGGAGAGTTAGAAGGGATCCCAAGGGTCATCTAGTCCAGTGTTTCCCAACCTTGGGCCTCCAGCTGTTTTTGAACTACAATTCCCATCATCCCTGACCACTGGTCTTGCTAGCTAGGGATGATGGGAGTTGTAGTCCAAAAACAGCTGGAGGCCCAAGGTTGGGAAACACTGATCTAGTCCAACCCTCTGCAAGGCAGGAATCTCTGCTAAAGCATCCATGACAGATGTCCACCCAACCTCTGCTTAGAAACCTCCAAGGAAGGAGAGTCCACAACCTCCCGAGGGAGACCGTTCCACCGTCGATTAGCTCATAGGGTCAGAAAGTTCTTCCTGATGTTTAGTCAGAATCTCCTTTCTTGTAACTTCAAGCCACTGGTTCAAGTCCTACCCTCCAGAGTAGGAGAAAACAAGCTTGCTGCATCTTCCATGTGACAGCCCTGTTTGAAGGTGGCTATCAAGTCTCTTCTTTTCCAGGCTAAACATATCAAGAGCTCCTTGTAAGGCTTAGTTTCTAGACCCTTGATCATCTTGTTCACCCTCCTCTGCATACCTTCCAGCTTGTCAACATCTTTCCTAAATTGTGGTGCCCAATCTGGTCAACACGGAATAGAGCAGGACTATTACTTCTCTTGATCAGGACGCTACTGTTGATGCGGCCTAGAACATTATTAGCTTTCTTTCTTTTTTGCTGCTGCATTACACTGTTGACTCTTGTTAAGCTTGTTGGTCCACTAAGACCCCTAGATCCTTTTCACATGTACAGCTAATAAGCAAGGTTCTCCAGATGTTGTTGAACTTCAATTCCCATCAGCCTCACCCAGCAAGGTCAACAGTCAGGATGGTGGGAATTGTAGTCCCATCACATATGGAGGGCCACAGGTTCCCTTTCCCTATCCTATAATTTGTCGTGTCTCTGTTTCAGTGTGGTTTTGTAAGCCGGTTCAGGCCTCTCAGTTACGGAGGGGAGAGGGAACTGAGGTAATTTTTTTGTATAAAGAAAGAAAACAACATCAAGTTCACACCCTAAAAAAAATTCGGGTAGGGGATTTGGATGTTCAAAATAGCACCCCTTAGCTGTTCTCTTCCATTTATAAGCACAGACAAATAGTTATACACAATTTCCTGCCTTTTTCTGGTGCTTGGGAAGCACTGCCTCCCTCTGAGTACTGGAAAGAAAGGAAGAGATGGCTGGAGCTACCAGGGTTAGGGAATCTGGCTGGCCTCAATAGTGTTTGAAGTCACCTCAAAGCCATTCGGAGAGTAGCAACCTGGTGGGCTCACCCAGAGCGGTCTCTGGACTGTGACAGGGACAAGAACCAGTTTTCCCATAAGCAAGGTTGATTGGCAGTTCTGTTTTGCTTCTGGAGCAGCTTAGTTCTCCTCCCCTACTGGAAAGCCAAACCAGAAAATACATATTTCTTCCTCTGGTACCCAGGCCTCTGCCTGCCTCCTTGAACTCTCTGTTTTTTCTCCCCATCCACTCTGTTGAGATGAAGATTATGAACTCTCCAACATACCAGGGGCTTGGCTCTCTCCCTTTTTCTTTTTGCTCTTCTTAATCTGTTAATGTAAAGCACCCTGTACATTTATGGTGCATTATGATGATGATAATAGCCTGCTTTTCGTTTAACTCATGACATTTCCTTGAGCCAGACGGATTTTATTGCCAGACATTTTTCTTGGGTGTTTAGGCAGCATCTCGGGATCAGGGATATTGATCGCTGCTGTTCACTGCTTGCGTCGTGTTAATTAACCACTCTGGGAGCCTTTTTGGCTGAAGAGCTGGGTAAATAGGCTTTTAATAAATAAAAAAATAAACTCATTATGGTGAAATGGACAAAAGCGCCATGACTTACCAGGAGGATTCTGTTTCCGTGCAAGAGGTTTTGAACAGAACATCCATTTTTCCAAGGCCCTTCTATGGAAGATTCTCCAGCTACCAATCTCCTCGCCTTCACCAGGGCTGACCCAGCTATATTACCCCAATCCTACACCATTTGCTTCAGCTGACTATATTTTTTTCTAGTTTAATTCAAAGGGTAAGTTTTGCATTTAAAGCCCTAAACCACTGGGATCCAGATTACCTCAGGGACTAAAGGACTAAAGTCCTCTAAAGGACTTCCTGCAAGGTAACATTGACATCTGAGGCTTGGCTTCTGACCCCACCTTTGTATGAGTTCAGATAGGCAGGTATCCCATGACAGGGCCTTTTCAGTGGTGGTGCCAAGAATGGTGGATTCCCTGCCTTCCTCTTGGAGGGCTACGGAGCCCCTTCTCTCTCTTACTTAGCCTTTTAGATGATAGTATGGAAATGGTTTTGCTTTTGGCAAGCTTTTGCTTCTTGAGTTTTTTTGCAATTTGATGCACCTGGATTTTTAAGCTGGTGTTTTGGCCTTGTTTTTCTTGATTGCTCTTTTAAACTGTTTTGTTTGTTTGCATGATGATTGTTATTTATCATATTTAGTTTTATTGCTGTCTTGTAAGCCACTTTGTGTCTCCAGGGATAGAAAAGCAGGGTGAAAATAATAAAACAAGCCATAGAGGCAAACTAGGTAAAGCTTAGGGATGTCAAAACGTTTGGGGTTGTCTGCTCAGCCATAAGAAAGAAAGAAACAAAGAAAGAAAGATAAAGGAAGAAAGAGATTGCCTACTATTTCGGAGACGATGCACAGAGACAGCTGAATGAGATCCACTGCATTACTAGACTCCCTCTGGAGAGTCTTCCAATTGCCATCTGTTGCATAGACGTACTTGTAAGATGGAAGGGTGTGAAGAAATGTCTAACATTCAAAATGAAACCAACTGAAGGGTATCATACTCCATTCAGTCTGTTATACTGCTGAGCATATCATAAGATACAAGTGGGAGGGGTTTTAATTTGCCTAGGAAAAATTCTGGCTTCATTGATGTGCTCTTGGTGGAACTAGTTGGCTTAAAGCCTGACCCACAACAGAATCAATGAAACCGATTCTACGTTTCACAGGAACAATATATCAAAGGCAAAGGCATTTGCCTCACTGAATTCTTCTCCCCTTGATTCCGAGGAGGAGAAATGTCCGCTGGCAGCCAGATCCTTAAGGAACTCAGATGCCTGGATCCATCTCAGGCACACAGGACTCAGCTTTGTCTGGATTTTCCTATTTCCAGAAGCAAAATCTCTCTTCTGCTTTTGTCTGAAGTGTCCTGCAGAGCACCCCATTTCTTTCCTGTCTCTTTCAAAGCAGCAGCTAACTCTGCTCACTCAGTAGGAACTGGATTAGGGCCAGCTGGAGAGGTGAGCAGCACATGGTTCAGATAAAAAAATCTGCCCATCAGGTTTTACCTGCATACCAGAAGCTCAGTTTGACAAAACATGGTTACCTATCAGCAGGACACGATTGCATTAATGGACCACCAGTGTGTATTTCTTAGTAAATTAGCAGGATGGTTTTAGCCAATTAACCTATCCATTACTCTATGAGAAACCTCAGAATTACTGCAAGGGTTCTTTCCACAACTTGTGAAAAGGAGGAATGAGTTTTCCTTTCCATTGCCAGAGCCAGCCTGACTACATGAGCAACCCAAGTAGTATCTTGGGGTGACAATACTTTTAGGGGCTCAATTACCCTGGTGCACTTTCGTCGGAAGTAACCCTGGGAGCTATCTTAGGATGGGCTTTGTACTAGGAGGTGCAAGCTCAGCCTTTCTCAACTTTGGGCCCTCAGATGTAGTTGGACTACGACTCCCATCATCCCTGGTCTTGCTAGCTAGGGATGATGGGAGTTGTACTCCAACAACATCTGGGGATCGAAGATTGAGGAAGGCCATGCTGGCCTGATGGCAACTGACAAGGTTGCGAGCGAGAGCAAAGGAGAGGCAAGCCACAGGTGTGGCTGCATTCATGTGTTCTTGGTGGAACAGGAGTGTGGCTAATGTTTCATTGTGTGAGGGGTGATGGTAGTCCCTGCTCCCTTGAAAGAGGCTACAGTACAACTACTCTGAAAGAAACTGTCACTGGAACTCTTGGACTGGAGAAACTACCAACCAGTCACAAAGACCCCCTTCTTGGAGAAGGTGTTGGGGAGAGATGTGGTGGGGCAGCTGCAAGAATTCTTGGATGACTCTGATTATTTAGATCTATTTCCATCTGGGTTCAAGCCTCGCCATGGGACTGAGTTGTCCTCAGTCACCTGATGGATGATCTTCACAGAGAACAGTACAAGGGGAGTGTGACTTTGCTCTTGCTTCTTGATATCTTTGTGGCTTTTCATACCATATAGACCAGGCTTCCTCAACCTCAGCCCTCCAGATGTTTTGAGACTACAATTCCCATCATCCCTGACCACTGGTCATGCTAGCAAGGGATCATGGGAGCTGTAGGCCAAAAACACCTGAAGGGCCGAGGTTGAGGAAGCCTGATATAGACCATGTCTCCAGGAGAGGCCATATAGGTGCAGGACTGGTGCCTCCATGCAGTGGTGCTCCCTGCCTGCAGAAGCATCCCAGGTGTGGAACTTGACTCAAGGGATGCTCTCAATAGTGGAAGACTATTGTCCCAGCTGTTTTCATATTGACTGTGGTTGCTGCATGGTTGGAAGGGGAAACCATGCACTAGTAGGGTGTAGTGGTTAAGAGTGTTCGGCTAGTTCTGGGAAGCCTCAGGTTCAAACCACACCAAGCCATGAACCTCATAGCCTACCTCTCAAGGTTGCTCTGAGGATAAAACAGAGGGGGAGAAAGAAGAACCCAGTTCACCATTTGCGCTATTCAGAGGGTTATAAATAAATACTGGAAACAGACTTCCTTTACCTGCTTGTGGTTCTGGAACAGCAGTGGGATGCCTGTCCTCTTGCTGATTCCCACAGAGTCCATTTTTGCACAAGAGTTGCTTTGTCTCCAATATTTGCCAGTAGCTGGAGAAACCAAGCAACCGCACCCCGCAGGAAATGTGAACGGCGACGGCACAAGCCTCCCAGCACGTGAGCACAGCTTCTCGGCATCTCCTCTCGACTGCTGCAGAGGCTCCTGGGTCAGGGGGTCCCTCTGCTATCCGTCTCCTTGATCAATAGAGACGGATGTGTGACAGGTACAGCTGACACGTTACTGTCGTGATTGAGCTGGGATTCTTCAAACAGCGCTGAACTGTGACACAAATTATACTTTTATGAGGCCTATTAGGCCATCTGGATGGATTTTAAAAAGCCTTAATTGAGATGGAGCAGGGGCTGCTTAAAGCAAAGAGGAATCTTGGTAGCATCAGCTCATTTATTATTGCCCTCAGCTCAACTATTCATGTTAAGTAATTGGAAAGAGCGGGGGGGGGGGGCACATGATGCCTTTCCACCAGCTGGGGAGTGGGAATGAAGAAAGAAGCCAAAGCACACCTGCCTGACATACATTTGCTGGTTTCTTTTCATCCAAAGTCACATCGGTGGGTAAAAAGGAATGGTCTCCATGCGCCCTGCACCCCTTCAGCTTAAGTCACTGGTTCACTTCTGTACTTTCTCAGAGACAGCAATGTGTTGATTGGAGGGATAGGAACAGCAAGGGAACTGCTCTCTTTATTAACTATACTTGCATCCTGTCTTTTCACCTAGGAGCTCAAGCCAGTGTACATAGAATCATAGAACAGGGGAGTTGGAAGTGTAATCTAGTCCCACCAGCTGCAATGCAGCAATCTTTTGCCCGACATGGGTCTCAAACTCGCAGCCCTGTAAGCCAGTGTGGTGTAGTGGTTAAGAGCGGTAGTCTCGTAATCTGGGGAACCGGGTTCGCGTCTCATGCAGCTGCTGGGTGACCTTGGGACAGTCACACTTCTTTGAAGTCTCTCAGCCCCACTCACCCCACAGAGTGTTTGTTGTGGGGGAGGAAGGGAAAGGAGAATGTTAGCCACTTTGGGACTCCTGAAGGGGAATGAAAGGCGGGATATCAAATCCAAACTCCTCCTCCTCCTCCTCTTCTTCTTCTTCTTCTTCTTCTTCTTCTTCTTCTTCTTCTTCAGAGCATCATGCTCTACCGACTGAGCTATCCACAGGGATATAGTTCTCCCCTCCTTCCATTTCATCTTCACAATAACCCTGTGAGGTAGGCTAGGAGAAAGCTTCCAAAACGTTTGGACCCGGTGGTACATGGTTGATGGAGGACTCTGGGTGAGAGGCGAGGAAATGTCAGCATGCCAGGGCGAGAGGCTGGGAGGAGAAATGAAATATCCCAGTTGGGAGCTGGGAGGGGCTACTACCTTCTATGGGTGGCAAGAGCTAAGAATTACCCTTCAGAGAGGACTCCACATTCTAAAAATAGCTGGTAGCTATTTTATTACTGTAGTATGAAAAACATTAATAAAAATCTTACTACCGACAAAACGTTTGGACCCAGGTAGGTAGGTAGGTAGGTAGGTAGGATGGGACGCAGGTGGCGCTGTGGGTTAAACCACAGAGCCTAGGACTTGCTGATCAGAAAGTCGGCGGTTCAAATCCCCGCGACGGGGTAGGCTCCCGTTGCTCAGTCCCTGCTCCTGCCAACCTAGCAGTTCAAAAGCACATCAAAGTGCAAGTAGATAAATAGGTACCGCTCCCTCGGGAAGGTAAACGGTGTTTCCGTGCACTGCTCTGGTTGGCCAGAAGCGGCTTAGTCATGCTGGCCACATGACCCAGAAGCTGTACGCCGGCTCCCTCAGCCAATAAAGCGAGATGAGCACCGCAACCCCAGAGTCGGTCACAACTGGACTTAATGGTCAGGGGTCCCTTTACCTTAGGTAGGATCTAGCAGAACAGAATTATACAAATGTCTAGAACTGGGATGAGGTGTGGCTCTCTAGCTGTTGTTGTTAGACTCCAGCCAGCATGGCCAATGGTCAGGGATGGGTATTGTGGTCCACCAGTGGTCACCATGTTGACTATCCCACCTCTCGAAGGAGATCCATTAATTCTCATGGGTTGATGAGCTCATGCCCATCTACTGCTATGGGTCTCTTTAGAGCTTTGATGGTCTTGAAATATATTTTCCCTGCTGAAGTTTGCATTAGGCTGAATCATCTCCCAGTTGTGGCATTGACAAGCCCTCCTACCCACATAAGAAACTACACCTCCCTCCCTTCTACCTCTCCGAGAAAGAGAAGAGTTGGCACAGAGAGATGCTGTTGCGTTCTTCAATCACCCTCGCATATGTCATCCATGAAGCTAGAGAGGGTTGCATCAGAAAAGACGGCTTCTAGCAACAGGTGCCTCCTTCTGCATATTGCTTAGTGAAAGGCATGCACCATTATGGACTACTTATCTCCTAGGAAGCAGAAGCAAGCACACTGTTTTTCTTTATATGGATGACTAAAATGTTGGAGGTGAAGCAAAGGAATACGAAAACAGACTCCTAGCAATTGCAGAGCACTTTGCACATGGTAAAATGCTACACAATTAATCATAAACCTACTGTATATTATGGAAGTGGCCTTAATTCCTTATTGGAATATTTTTTTCCCAGCGGTGTTAGTTGTGTCAGTTATGTTGTCTGTATTATTATCAACAATCATTTTATGAAAGGAGAATGTTAATAACATAATTATCACTGCCTGCACTTTCTGTATTTCATTTCTTTCTTGACCTCACAGTCAACAACCTCCCCACCCCACCCCTTGTAACTCAAAATAATACTTCATGCATCTGATGAAGTGAACCCTAGTCCTCAAAGGCTAATGTTATAATCAGTTTGTTAACCTTTAATGTGCCACAAGACTCGTTGCCTTTTTTACTGGAATGAATGTGATGGATTTCAGCTGCTCAAGCACGCAGAGTCTCCCAGCTGGAAGAAGCACCTTCGCTCAGAAAATTAAAGTATGCATTTCAGCAAAATGAAAAAGCAAGCATGGGAGCTGAAAAAGACATTTGGAACCTAAATGGATTCCTGTTTTACTTGAGCATTGTCAAGCCAGAACACAGGCAGGAGGGAGGAGGTGTCTCTGTAGGCAGCAGCTGGGTAATACAAAGAGAAATCACTAGAAGAGGAGATCTAAGCTATCCTCTAGTTCAGCCTTCCCCAATTTGGTACCTTTCAGCTGTTTTGGACAGCAGTGACATAAACCTTAGCTAACCCAGTCATGCTGTATGGGGCTGATGGGAATTGTAGTCTGAAACATATTGGAGGCACCAGGCTGGGACAAAACTGTGTTTGCCTTCAAGCACAGATCTGTACTTCTTCCAGGGATAATAACCTAGAAAGCTCTTTGCAAGGGACTAGCATGAGAGGCCAAGCAGGGAGAAAGTGGCCTTGGCAGACTGGTCATCTGCTCTCATGTAAAGTCTGGCTGAGGCTGCTCCCCATTATGAGGCGGGGCAGGGCTCCCATGTGCACTTCCTTAAAGGGACTTCCTTCCAAGTAAACAGACTGGGCTCCATGGCTCATTAAAATCACTGTTCTCACTGATTAAGTTACCCCCATCCAACACTATTTCTGTCCTTGCAAAATTCCAAGCGTGTCTTAGAATAGCTGCTTCTCCAGAAGTTAAGATCTATGTTGTCAAGATCACTGAAGACAAATGAGTTAACCTTTGACAACAACCGTTCACAAGATCACTTCCCATGTGACCTTTTCGTAGATGTAATGTTATATTATATTACTAAACAGATATAGATGTAGATGTAGGGTGGCCCTACATCTGAGGCAGTGTGTGTGTGTGTGTGTGTGTGTGTGTGTGTGTGTGTGTGTACTAACTGATCCACTGGGCCCCTCTAAAGCCTACATTTTGGTCCTTTATAATTGTTCTTCAGAAGAATGGAGCCCACCTTTTTATTATCCTGATTGCATGGATAAAAATGTCTTTTTTTAAAAAAAAAAAGTGGTAATTGGACAACTATTCAGCATCAAGTGATACTGGGCACCTGTTCTTTCCCCCCATTCTCCTGCCCAGTCACTGGAATACACCAGGCTTTATGATGCTTTCATCTGAGGGCACCACAAAGGCACTGCCAAGCTAGACTGCAACTGTTAGAAGCACAGCCCTGCTCAAACACAAGAGAATGGCAGGCAACCAAAGGAATCTGACATAAAGCCAGGGCATGGCAATCTAAAAAAAAACCCCAAACAAACCCATTACTGGAATCTGTTCATGGTATGGGATAATGCTTGTCACTCCAGTTCTTATGAGGAACTTCTACCTAAACATTTTAGAGAGCAGAACTGATACCATGCAACAAAAACAATGCCAAGAGGTAGCCTGGGACATGCTTATCCATCTTCCTGTGTTTATCTGCTTATGACCCTGAACCGAGTGCGAGAAATCTGCATAGATGACATTTTTATAGATCGTGATATTTACCTGTAATATGAGAGGGCTCTAGTGTGAAAAATGGTATTTCTGTGTGCTTAGATGGAAGGCTTTATAGAGCAAGGAAGCTATATTGGGCACAGAGACAGGGAGGTCTATGCAGCACATAGCATTTGCACTGTACATTACAAGGGTTGAAGGCATTTCATGTTTAATACCTTGGTAATCCTAAAAACAATCCTGTAAAGTATACTTGGATTATTATGTTAGGTGGCTATAAGGTAAGGCTGAAGTGAGGTTGAAATCAGGGATAGGGAATTCTGGGTACCTCAGATGTGATGAGACTACAACTCCCTACATCCCTAGCCAGTGGCCATCTTGGCTGGGAGTGATGGAAGTTGGAATCCAACAGTATTGAGTGTGGGTGGGTGTTACAAGCCCCTCATTCATGAATCAAACCATGAATTTCTGGGCTCATATCCCACATATTTAACAAATATGCTACACAACAGTAAGTGGCCAGATGGTTGCCCCAACATCATATGGCAAGCTGCAAGAAACTACTGAAATTATTGACTGACAGCTAGTGTGCTGGTGTTGTTGTTTATTAACTAAATTTCTTATTTTTTATTATTATATGTTTTATCCTTACGTCAGCTGCATTTCAGACCCAGCTGGGTTAATAACCAAGGTGTACTAAATAAAATAGAAGACTGGGTATCAAAACTGACTGATTCCAGACACTCTAAGTTAAATGGAATTTCCATATTCATAGCTCTGAGTGATAGATGACACCAGGAAATTAAGATGGGAAAGCTCTGAATTTTCTGGCCACAGATACATAAAGGACAGTAATGAACACCATGAATGCCATCTTCCTCGAAAACATCAGCTTAGGTTACACTTTGATTGAATTCAGATGCAGTAACAAATCATGCTTACAAAGATGAGCATATGCAAGCTCCAGGGATGTGCACGTCGGTGCAGGGATGGCCCCAGAGAAACTAGTTTGGGGGAGAAAAGAGGTGGCTTAGCCCATTATTGGAAGATCAATGATTTAATCAATGCTATAGGACCTTAATATACTGTGGCTGGGAGCAAAAGGGGTAGCAGGGGAAGCGGCCAATACTTATCTCGTATGTAAAATTATATACATAGAATTTTATTAAGTTTTCTGTTTTACAATTTAAAATACTCATTTTACATCCTTAAAATATCAATGACTTCCCTCCTCTTTCCATGGTTCATTTGACATATCATAAATTCCTGCATATTTTACAAAAAGCATTCAGTATTCCATTATTGCATCCATCAAAACTTTTTTACACTGTTGAGTTTATCTTAATGCTGCCAGCATTTTCAGCTGTACTACTTCTCATCACCTCATAAAGTCATCCCTACTCATTTGTTCTCCCATTTCTGCCCCCCTTTTCTATGTAAGAGTGGAATAGATTAGTAGATTCCACTTCTAGTTAGCAGGAGAGTGTGATTTGCTGTTGTGTCTTCACGTGAACAGAAGAAGAACTCTGCTGGATCAGACTAAAGGCCTATGTAGTCCAGAAGGCTGTTCTTCAGTAGACAAACCGATGTCCCCAGGAAGGACATGAGAGTAACAGCTCTCTCCATCTGTTGTTCCCCTGTGACTGCTCTTCAGAGTCACACTACTTCTGAAGCTTGAGGCTGTATGAAGTAGTCTAAGTCCCCTTTGAAAACCACCTAAGCTGTTAGTTATCACCCCCATCTTATGGAACTGAATTTGATGGATTCAGTTATGCCTTGTGTGAAGTATTTTCTTTGGTCTGCCCTGAATCACTTCCAGTCATTGGATGATCCTGAGCACTAGCATCATGAAATAAGAAGAAACTCTGGTTTGCTCAAACTGTAGCTTGCCCACAAACCAGGATCCCAAACCATGTTTTGATCCTAGTCTGGAATCTTCTTTCCCCCTTATTAATTAATTTATCTGAATATATATAAACAGCCAACTCATAAAAAGTGTATTGGCAGTGTACAACAGAATACATAACAAATGACCAACACAATAAAACCCTCTCTTTTCATTTTTCTGTGGACAGACAACGGTTCAAGCAGAGTAGACTTTGCTTACTGGGATGCAAATTTGTGTTGTGGTATCATCAGCTAGAAGCAGAAGCTTCTAATCTCCCCTCCTTCCCTTTGCATGCAGAGGAAGGGGAGAAGGGAGCACGTGAGCCTTTGGCTTGCACATAATTGTCCTCGTAATGACAGACTATGGCTTGTCATTATGTCTGAATTGAGCCAATATTGGGCAAGACAAAGGCACACAGTTAACAGAGCAAAACTGAATGACTAGAGAGATGCTTGAGGGAGTGCATAGTGCTGATGCTGTTCTTGTTCTCCGTAGTCCATGGCCACGACCAAAGTCCTGCAGCTGGAGCATTTCGAGGCATACTATAAAACATGGCTTTGTCCTTGGTAATTCCATTTGTTGCCGTTCTTTACTCCAGGCCCCTAGAGCCCAGCAGCAGAAACTTAGTGGCTGAGCAAGGCTGCTTTTGGAAAGTATCAGTTTGGTTTCTTCCTTAAATAATTGCTTTAATTAGTATTTGCTTTGATATAGGTGATTAGCAGGGGGGCTTCTGGCAGTGCAACTTGGGCACTTTCACAGTGGGCAGGCAGATGTGGGCCTGCCACATCTTCCATAGCATTTAAGCGTTTTAATGTCACCCTCCTAATAGCTACCAGTCAGTCTTCATTAGGCAACTGAGGCTCTTCTAATTATGCCTATGGCTGAACCCACTGCACTTGGTAACGGAAGAGGCTTTCTGATGGCCTTGAACATTTCAGCAGGATCAAGTTTGAGAACACAACCATGATATTTACGTGACAGAATAACACTGCTGTCTTCTTGTTAATTATCTCCACTGTCTCATTACCAGGGATAATTGAAGAAGAGCCATGCCTTGTCTGTTTCACAGAGAAAGGGGCAGGTGAAAGAGTGGAGTAGAAACTTACCTGTCATTTTTGTCAAGGTGGCAACTACAGTTCATCATCCTGGAGTCAGACCAGCTTCTGGGTAACTTTCACTGGGATTTGGCAGGAGTAAAATTGGAGAGGGAGGGTAGCCATAGCAAAACTGGTGTGTGGTGTTATGTTTCCTGGTGTGTGTGTTTTTAAAATGTACATGGCCCAGATAATTCATTGTTAATGAGTGGTATAAAAATGCTGCCAAATATCATAAATAGCAAATATGTTCCACTTCAAAAAAAGACAAAGTGACATTCTTTGAAGATAAAACATGAGATGGTGAGGATCAAAGTAATAAGTCTTATAACAACATAAACATTTATCAAATTTGCAGTGCAATCCTACATATGTCTACTCAGAAGTAAGTTCCATTGAGTTAAATGAGGCTCACTTTCAGGTAAGTGGGTATTTGATTGCATCCTTAATCAGTCTAAGGTCCAACTCACACATTAATTTAGCAGCACAGCCTCTTTCCCTCAAGGCTAAGTCCCAGACTGCTGCAGCACCAACCATAAGGAGGGAAAATGTAGGCCAGCCAAACTACATGTTTCTTCTCCCGAGAGGTGCTGATGTGAAGAGTCATTCCATTTGAATGGCACAAGTAATTTCTTTTTCCTAAAGTAACCTGAGCAAGATGGGATCAGACAGTGTGGAAGAAATTTCCTACAACACTTAGGCGACATCTGTGTTAAGCTTACATTTCTTAAGTTAAAAGGTAAAGGTAAAGGTACCCCTGCCCGTACGGGCCAGTCTTGACAGACTCTGGGGTTGTGCGCCCATCTCACTTAAGAGGCCAGGGGCCAGTGCTGTCCAGAGACACTTCCGGGTCACGTGGCCAGCGTGACATCACTGCTCTGGCGAGCCAGAGCCGCACACGGAAACGCCATTTACCTTCCCGCTGGTAAGCGGTCCCTATTTATCTACTTGCACCCGGAGGTGCTTTCGAACTGCTAGGTTGGCAGGCGCTGGGACCGAGCAGCGGGAGCGCACCCCACCGCAGGGATTCGAACCGCCGACCTTTCGATCGGCAAGCCCTAGGCGCTGAGGCTTTAACCCACAGCGCCACCTGCGTCTTAAGTTAGTCACGTTCATTTATTTCAGTGGATCTACTCTGAGTAGGACTAGCATTGGAGACAATCCTACATGTCTCTCAGCCATGATGTCTCTTAGGTGATTTCCTGGCAGTAGCAAAATAATCCTCAAATTAGGGAAGTAACTTTTATTTTGGATCCGTTGTGTCCTTAATTCTCTGCAAGAATCATTATAGCCATTTCAGCACCATGGTCAGTCTTCTGCCTATTTATGTTTTCCCTACTGTTTGGCAACTTAACAAAAGACACACATTGTGCTTTAGCCCATTGGAGCAAGAGGTAAATGCTATCTTTACCTTCAGAAAGCTAAGTGGTAGCAAGGAGGTTATTTGTTAGTTACAAAACAATGGAAGGGGGTGCACCACTGGTGATCTGTGCCAAAACAGGGTGCAGGCAGCAACTCCCCCAGGGTAAAACTAATAATCAATTTTAGACATACAGATCTATCTGAAGTTTTAAAAAACTTACATGATACAAAAGAGTTTGACACTGAGATGTTCTTGAGGTCTGCAAACTGCTCCAGGGGGTTTGCACGTTTTGCTCAACTACTTCCCGTGTGAAAAACAAAACAACAGGAAAGCAAATAAAATCTCTTGGGAGAAGGTGAAGAAATGGAAGTAAGCGACTGGGCCCAATGTCCATTGGAACGGATACAACAGCCATCCCATACCTGGTGCCATCCAGGTGTTTTGGACCGCAACTCCCCATCAGCAGCAAGCAGAGCCAATGGTCAAGGGATGGGATGGGAACTGTAGTCCAAAAACATCACGAGGCACCAAGCTGGGGTAAAGCTGCTCTAGGACAAGACGACTGCCTTAAGTTCCACTGCTTTCTAATAAAACCCGCAGCACATTCCAGCCTGTGGCTACTCCATCACCATGTTCTCCTGTGATTAGTGAGGCATACTTTCAAGTAAATGTGAATAAAGATGGCAGCATTAGTCATGACTTCAGCTGGACTGGGCCCCCTTTGGCTTCAAGTTGCATGCAGCACAAGCTTTCTATAGAAGTGGAGCTCTAAGCAGTATAATAAAAAAAGATGAGAAATCTTGCTGGAGTAGGTGGAAGGACAGAGGTTGGTTTCAGAAACCATACATCAAAGCACTTTGGAGCCCATTAAAACCTCTCTGGGAGGAGAGAGGAAAAAAGTCTGCTGAAATGCCTGGTCAGCAGCCAGAGAATGCTGTGCTGATAACAGGCTCTTGCTTATCCCCAGCTCCGTCTTAAATCTGACACAAAAATAAATAATCTGCAAATTAAAGTTCGCTTCTGAAACAGCAGCTTTGCCCAGTGCTCTGCTCTGAAGGATAGATTAGAGCTGATCTGTGATCAGAGCCAACCTGTGATCCTATCAGGGTATTACTGTATTATTGAACTGGGAATTGAGCAACCTATTTTAATAGCTATGATCTTATCAGGACCTAGCTTTAAAATTACAGGAAAAAGACCACACTCCATTTTCTACAAGGGAGCAGAGAAATCACACCGAATTCCTGAGGGTAAAAATGTTTTACTCTCTGCCTCCAAATTCACCTGAACCCTCACTGGCAACCAGTGTTATTTACATGGTAGTACTAGCAACGTGGGGAGAGCTTTGCAAACAGCCCAAAAAAGATTTGGTTGTATAAAATAACCTGAAGTGTAGTCTTTGGCAGCAGGTGTGACAAAGGCATGGTATCTTAACCATGGAGTAAGACGTGTGCTTCACTAACTTTCTGTTTGAGGACCCTCACCCTCCCAATTTCCTTTCTCTTCATGGCCACTACTTTATGAGGACTTTGAATTTTTTTTAGAAAGGGTTACGTTTGTATAAGACAAAGGTGCATAAGATGATGGAAGAACTTCAGACCTTCCATTGAGGCTGAATGCTGGAAGATGATTCAGAAAGTACAGCACATAGTTAAACTGTGGAACTCACTCCCACAAGACGTAGGAATGGCCACCAACTTGGAGGGCTTTAAAAGAGTATTAGGACATGTTCATGGAGAACAGGACTATCAATGGCTACTATCCACAATGGCTCTACTCTACCCCCTCTGAATAATAGTTGCAGGAAATACAAATGTGCAGAGTGCTGTTGCACCCATTTCCTGTTTGTGGGCTTCCCATAGATATCAGGTTGGCCACTGTGAGAACAGGATGCTAGACTGATGGACCTTTGGCCTGATCCAGTAGGGCTCCTTAGATGTTCTTAACTGTTCTCTCCTCAGTTGCCTAAGTGTAGATTCCCCTGAAAGTGGACCCAAAACCCCCCAACCACCAGAAAGAATTGCCTCGGCTGCTGCCTCATTACAACAGCATAAGGACAAGCACGGGTTGTGAGTGCCCCTGCCTACCAAACTCTCTTCTTTGGGCTCTTCGCTGTGGAGTTTTGCTGGCCTGGCATGTTTATAATGTTGAGCTAGGCCTGTGTTGGCCACAAAAGCGTATAGCACAAGCCTAATCATGTCTACTCCGAAGTAAGTCCTATTAAAGTCAATGGGTCTTACTCCCAGGTAAGTGATATTAGGGCTGCCATTTCACTTGTATGTTGCAGCTTAACATAAATAACATCCATTTTAGAAAAGGGCTCAAACCCTCTTTAGGAGATAACTATGCTTGTCCAAGTTTCATGCCTTGCCACTGCAGGTATCTGATCCGTTTGTTTTGCAGGATCAATCTGACAGGCATAGACTGCAGGGCAGGGTGTTGTCATGCTGGTCTCTTTCAGAAAGGCACTCCAGGAAGTGGTTATGCATTTTCTATCTACCTCTCCTCCTGCTTTCTAATCAACATTGTTGCTAGGTAGAAACATGCTACTTACTCTGCTTTCATTAGCACGAAGAATGGAATCTTATTTGCACAAAGTTTCCTGACTGTCTTTCACAAGACCCTGCTTCTTGCCATCTTGTATGACAAGGAGTGGTTCATGTCCTGAGGATGGGCAATATCCTTTTGCTCAGTGCTGCACCATTTCCTTAATAAAAGTTGAACACTTTCCCAGTTGGGTGTCATCTGCAAATTTGATGAGCATCCCCTTAATACCTCCATCCTAGTTGTTTATAAACCCCCAGGACAGAACCCTGCAGCACCCCACTTGTCACTTTTTCAGTATGATGAGGAACCATTACTGAGCACTCTTTGAATTCAGTCAGTCACCCAGATTAATACTACTTTTATCATACACTTTGAATGCCAAACTCATTATTTCTTAATAGACTACCTTCTTCGATTTTCAGTGTCTCTGTGGATTTTAATGGTCTGTGCATACCCCTGCTTAAATGCTTTGTTATGTAACATTTTACTAATAATCAGATACTTCAGCTTTATGAAGAAACCAGAGTTTCTTTCAATAATAATAATAATAATAATAATAATAATAATAATAATTTATTATTTATACCCCGCCCATCTGGCTGAGTTTCCCCAGCCACTCTGGGCGGCTCCCAATCAGTGTTAAAAACAGTACAGCATTACATATTAAAAACTTCCCTGAACAGGGCTGCCTTAAGATGTCTTCTGAATGTCAGGTAATTCTTTATCTCTTTGACATCTGATGGGAGGGCGTTCCACAGGGCGGGCGCCACTACCGAGAAGGCCCTCTGTCTGGTTCCCTGTAGCCTCACTTCTCGCAATGAGGGAACCGCCAGAAGGCCCTCGGTGCTGGATCTCAGTGTCCGGGCTGAACGATGGGGGTGGAGACGCTCCTTCAGGTATACAGGACCGAGGCCGTTTAGGGCTTTAAAGGTCAGCACCAACACTTTGAATCGTGCTCGGAAATGTACTGGGAGCCAGTGCAGATCTCTCAGAACCGGTGTTATGTGGTCCCGGCGGCCACTCCCAGTCACCAGTCTAGCTGCCGCATTCTGGATTAATTGCAGTTTCCGGGTCACCTTCAAAGGTAGCCCCACGTAGAGCGCGTTGCAGTAGTCCAAGCGTGAGATAACCAGAGCATGCACCACTCTGGCGAGACAGTCCGCGGGGAGGTAGGGTCTTAGCCTGCGTACCAGGTGGAGCTGGTAGACAGCTGCCCTGGACACAGAGTTAACCTGCGCCTCCATGGACAGCTGTGAGTCCAAAATGACTCCCAGGCTGCGCACCTGGTCCTTCAGGGGCACAGTTACCCCATTCAGGACCAGGGAATCCTCCACACCTGCCCGCCTCCTGTCCCCCCAAAACAGTACTTCTGTCTTGTCAGGATTCAACCTCAATCTGTTAGCCGCCATCCAACCTCCAACCGCCTCTAGGCACTCACACAGGACCTTCACCGCCTTCACTGGTTCTGATTTAAAGGAGAGGTAGAGCTGGGTGTCATCTGCATACTGATGAACACCCAGTCCAAACCCCCTGATGATCTCTCCCAGCGGCTTCATATAGACATTAAAAAGCATGGGGGAGAGGACAGAACCCTGAGGCACCCCACAAGTGAGAGCCCAGGGGTCTGAACACTCACCCCCCACCACTACTTTCTGGACACGGCCCAGGAGGAAGGAGCGGAACCACTGTATGACAGTGCCCCCAGCTCCCAGCCCCTCTAGACGGTCCAGAAGGATGTTATGGTCGATGGTGTCAAAGGCCGCTGAGAGATCCAGCAGAACTAGGAAACAGCTCTCACCTTTGTCCCTAGCCCGCCGGAGATCATCAACCAGCGCGACCAAGGCAGTTTCAGTCCCATGGTGAGGCCTGAATCCCGATTGGAAGGGATCCAAATGGTCCGTTTCCTCCAGGCGTGCTTGGAGTTGTTCAGCAACCACCCGCTCAATCACCTTGCCCAAGAATGGCAGATTTGAGACTGGGCGATAGTGCAATGGCGGTATTGAGATGGGCTTTATTTGAAGAAAATGGCGGGTTCATGACACGATGTTTAAGACGGTCTGGTTGAATGACCACCCTTCAGCGGGTTGGGAAGGCTCCCTCACAGAGGGAAGCATTCACCACCCCGCAAAGCCCATCGCCCAGCCCTTCCCGGCTCGCTTTTATCAGCCAGGATGGGCAAGGATCAAGGAGACAGGTGGTCGGTTTCACTTGTCCAAGCAGCCTGTCCACATCCTCGGAGGTAACAGATTGGAATTAATCCCATATAACAGGACCAGACAGAACTCTAGCACTCTCCCGCCCTGGCCCTGCTCCCACTGTGGAGTCTACCCCCTTCTGAATCTGAGCGATTTTATCTGCAAAAAACTTTGCAAAAGCATTGCAGGAGATCTTGGGGTCCCTACCAGGCCCCGGTGGTACAGGTGGTTCCGATAAACTGCGAACCACCTGAAAAAGCATAGCTTGATGGAAGGAAAACAGAGCACCTGCATTATCACAGCAAGCTGGTGACTGGTGGTCAGCATCAGGCCTCCAAAGATTTTGTCTGACCTACAGCTCATTGAAGTCACAAGCCTGTACCTTGTTGGATGAGATCTGTAGGAGTCTTAGAGCAGAATTGCCTTGGCTTTCTTTTCTGACTTCCTGAATTCCTTTACTCCAAACTCGCTTAAGAGATTGCTAAGAGGGAGTAGAGAGAAGACAGTACTCCCATCTTCAGTGAAGATGTCCAGAAAGAAAAGGCATTTTCGTCCCACAGTCATCCTCCCCTGGGCTATGGCCATGTTGTCGTGGCTGAGAATCCAGCTCTTGAACAGCTTTGTTGGGAGAAACATGCATGCACACATTAGGAAGAAGGCCACCACTGTGATAGTAGACCAGGAGAGTCAATGTGGTGTCCTCGGACTACAATTCCCATCATCCTGGGCCATTGGCTGTGCTGACAGAGGCTGATGGGAACTGGAGTCCAGCAACTTCTGGAGGGCCCCACATTAGCTTACTCCTGTGGAAGACCCACTGTGTTGTTCAAGTCACACAAAGGAGAGTCGGACAAGGGGAAAAGAGACAGTGAAGGGTGGAAACATTCCTGTCAAAGCCTCATCAGCTTTAAACTTGACATGGCCCCCTTCACCTCCTGGCACCACAGGCAGGACACCAGAGCATGAGAAACCTGGATGTCTGGTGTGCCAGGCTGTACAGATTGGGCACCATTTGCTCCAGTATGTGCTGCAGGCTAGCAACGCTAACTTGAAAGGAAAAACAAACATGAGGAAAGGGAAGTAACCAAGAACAGATGAGATGTGCTTCGACGAGGGACGCTGTGGGGAAACAAATACGTATATTTGCTGGAACGCAGCGAACATGTTTTAATGAGCCTCCCACCCAACTACCATGGCAGGGATGCCAGGCAGTGACAGCAGGGTGGAGGAAGTGGGGAGGGAGAGAGGAAGGGAGGGAGGGAGAGAGGGGCCAGTGCTCCTTCAGGGAAGGAGAGCGGGGATGGGAAAGGAAAGGAAGGGGCAAGAGGCAGTAATTGGTCTGTGCTCCACAGAGGACGTTGGCTGGGAATCAAGGTTCGTGGCCCCCTTGGTGCCTGCGCTCCCCCTCCCCTTCTCAGCACAGAGCTCCCCTTGCACAGATTTCGGAGGAGAATGACATTTACATGCTGTGTGCTGAGATCCCAATTAAAGCTAGGACAGCTCACCACATGGCACGCTTTAATTAATATGCCTTTTCCTGTTGGAGAACAGCTTTGCTGACAGATTGGGACTAAGTGGAGAGAGAGCAGCTGCTCCGAGGAGGGCTGCTTCTTCCATCCGCTTCAGTCCAGGGCAGGGCAGCAAGGCAGGTCTGCCCCCTTCCGCAGGGTGGCAGCTCCTCCTCTGCGTGGATCCGAGGAACAGCCAATGCCCATCCAGGCTGAGTCTACAGGGACAGTAAGAGCACCCCACACCCCACACTGGACACAAACACAAGTGCATGGTGTATGTATTCCTTGTTGTTGGGTTCTGTTCATTTACCTGCATTTCTGTGGGAATAGAAGTGGGGGATTCCATCTCCCCACACCTCTGCTCCTCCTTGAATGAACAATGCAACACACACACACACAAAGCAGCATGGGTAGGATGGGGGAAGCTAAGCAAGCAAGGGGGAAAGACTTGATGGGGAACGAAAAAGATGGAACAGTTATCAATCTTGCAAACCACTGGATGCATATCAAGGAAGGAAGCCAGGTGTGGTGCCTCTAGTGCACCAACCTTTTGGAGGGACTGTGGGCACATTTTCGGACAGGAGAAACTGTCACGAGAATCACCGCTGCACACTGCAGCCAAGCAACACTCCACAACCTATTCTATTGATTATGATGGAATGCTTCGTTCAAGCCCAATTTCAGCATAGAAGCCTAATATCATAGAATATCGCTCTGGTGAACTCCATAGTTGACCAGTTTTCTGATGCACCAGGGTTTTCTGAGGCTGTGAGCCTGCAGTTGGGGCAGGAACAGAAGGTTGCACTATGCCAGTGGTGTCCAAACTTTTTTCAAAAAGGGCCAGATTTGATGAAGTGAAGGGCCATGAGGGCCGACCAAAGTTGTTGACCTTTTTTTTAGGATTGAAGTTGTGGAGGGTTTTTTTTAGGATTTTACCTCAGGAAACAAACTGCCATAAGGGCCGAATTAGGCCCCCAAAACGGACTTTGGACATGCCTGCACTATGCGGATTCTGATCCAATCTTACAGAGGTGGGGAAACTTTCAGCTTGAGGGCCACATTTTCTTCTGAGGGAGCACATGGCAGAGCTGGGCAGGGCCAGAGAAATGAATGTAAATTGTACCTTTAGACAGTAGGCTAGTTTCTGAACCCACCCACACCCTCTCTATCCTCCTCCTCCCTAGTAACCTGCCATCATGGCCAAAGACAGAAGGACTATGGACTTCAGAAGGCAGCCCCTAACGAAGGCTCAAAAATAGTGACAGCCTGCCTCTTTTTTGATGAAGCAAAAATAAAAACGAAAAAGAGCAAGCAAGAGAGAGGCCATCCACCATGGACACCCAAGTCAGAAGGTCTGCATATTCCTCTGTTTGCTATTAAGATTGACATTTTACTAGTAAATAAAGAGAAAAATTCCCTACCATCATCAGCTTCTGGACTTTGGTGAATTTTAAAAGGATGTGTGAGAGAAGTGGCAAAGCAAACAGAGACAAGGGAATGTGAAAACAAAGACATGGACAAACACCTGTATTACTAGGAGGTAAAGAACCAACACACTCCAGAAGAACTCTCTTAAAAGCATTCAGCCATTGCTTTGGGGTGTATGGTTAGGGGACGGATGGTACCTCTCATGGGGGACTCCTCCTGGGGTAATTTGCCCAGTTTTGGTCCCCAACTTGCACTCAGATCTTTCCCGTGGCTCCTAGCATGCAACAGCGGCCACACCACGGGAATGGTTTTGACTGGCAGGCTAAACCAGGTGAGGGTAGCTGATGGTGTGGGAATGTTCAGAGTGGTAGGAGAGCATATATTGTTTACTAATATCCTTCCTAACTTGTGCTAGCAAGTTCCTTTACTTAGCAGAGTGCATTCCCCTTCACACAGCAGAAAATTAGTTGCAAACTTGTGTGAGTTTCTTAAGACAATAAACAATTCAATCTGGCTTGTCCAGATTGAAATGTGTTCTAATATTTTCCTGGTAAGACCCCTTGAATCGCTCCTAAAAGAATAAAGACACCACAGTCTTATTCATAAGCAATTAAAAAAAGTTTACTCACTATCAGGCAGAGCACAGTGCAATCCCTGAAGGCAGGCTTTAGGCTTAAAGTTACAAAACAGGTTTATACCATAAGGGAGATGTCCTGAGGGACTGCTTGGCTGGCAGCCAGCAGTTCATTCCAGGAAGTATGCAGGACGAAAAGAAGGCAGCATGCCTTGGCCTTTTACTAGGTCTGGAAAGGTCACGCCCACCCACTAGCCACATGCAAGGGAGGATGCTCCAGGCCAGGAGGAACATGAAGTCTCGACTGGCTGGACCAAACACTCCCTTGCATGTCCACTCTAGCAAAACAAGGAATGTTGTTTTTGACTGCTCCCAGTGGATTAAATCCCACAGATGGGTCTCAAACCCTAAGTGAGTTAAGGACTTCCCCTGTATGCAAAGACAGGCTCTGGTAGATGGAGCGGACGAGACCAAAAGTGAGTCCAACAGGCAAGAAGACAGTTTCTGCATGCACTCTAGAGGGAAGCTTGTCAACCTGGGAAGATAGCCTTGTACATCTCCTTCTGGAAACTCCTGCAGCCAAGCTGGTGCCAAAAGCATTGCTCTGCTTTCCTTTGGACTATCTCAGAAAGGTTGAGAGGGGGAATCTGGGCAGCCCAGCACTTCCATACAGGCTGCCCAGGCTTGTGTCCCAGGGAGGTCATTTCAGTATTGCTAACACAGCGGTTTGACTTCACCCCCGGAGGCATACTCCATTGTCTCTTGAGACAGATGCCAACAATTGCCTTCTTTGCATCTACACTCTTGTTCATGTTCAAAAATTTGGGCTCAGTGCTGGCTTGGCCTCTGAACATCTGCTCCTCGGGCTTTAAGGGGTTTCTAGCCAACCTTTTTCCAGTCATTGCGTAAGAGGGTTCTACTCTGCCTTTTTCACCATTAAGTAGTTTTCCCTTTTTGCCAGCTCTTAACCAGAGTTCTACAACAGCTTAGCATTCCCAGTTCCCTCCTCCTCTTGAGTAACCTAGATAACTGTGTGTCATCAGCAAGTTTCAGGTCTGCTAGCACCCTTCTTGCCACCCATTAAGACATTTATAGAACATGGCCCTTGGTTTAGATCCTTAGCCCAACCTATTATAACCTTTCATGCTGAGAATTGGCCATTTATTTTGGCTTCCTATCACAACTGTTTTTAATCTATCTACAAGAGAACCTTACCTCTAACCCTAAAGGTGGCCACATTTCCTTAAACACCTGCCTTGTGTGGGGCTTTTTTTATCAAAAGGCTTTTTGAAAGTTTAATACATTTTCTCGCCAGCCTTCTCCTTCATCCATGCTTCTTAAGATGTCTAGCAGGTGGCTGAGCCAAGAAAAGCCTTGAGTCTTCAGATGACTCCCTGCACCCAAATGACAGATCTCTCATTTCATTCCCAGCTGTGGAATCTGGGAACATCAGCAAACAGTAGGAGGGTATAGTCAGCTTTACCAGGCCAGGTTTCGTTTAAATGTTATGAGTTGTCACCTCCAGCCAATGGAAAGCTGCATATTCTAGTGGTGCAACACAAGACAAGTACACCACCCAGAGCTATGTATTCGTCAGACAGTAGTCCTCAAAATAAATAATGTTGGTCTTATGAAACCCATCCTTCCCATTTATTGTGGAAGGAATAGCTAATAGGTATGTGACTCACTGTGCAGACTAGACACCAAGGGAAGGGTTAAAGGTAAAAGGTAAAGGTACCCCTGCCCGTACGGGCCACTCTTGACAGACTCTGGGGTTGTGCGCCCATCTCACTTAAGAGGCCAGGGGCCAGCGCTGTCCGGAGACACTTCCGGGTCACGTGGCCAGCGTGACATCGCTGCTCTGGCCAGAGCCAGAGCCAGAGCCGCACACGGAAACGCCGTTTACCTTCCCGCTGGTAAGCGGTCCCTATTTATCTACTTGCACCCGGAGGTGCTTTCGAACTGCTAGGTTGGCAGGCGCTGGGACCGAGCAGCGGGAGCGCACCCCGCCGCAGGGATTCGAACCGCCGACCTTTCGATCGGCAAGCCCTAGGCGCTGAGGCTTTAACCCACAGCGCCACCTGCGTCCCAAGGGAAGGGTTAGTCAATGCCAAAAGTGTAGCTCCTTGGTACTACCCTGCTCATGTGTGAGAAAACAAACAAAATACATCTGCAAAAGGCTAGTGATGCAACTGAATGCAGCAAGAAGCTATGGAGATGTAGAGGTGCAGATACAGTGTAAGGGGAGGGTGGTAAACCTGCAGACTTCCAGATGTTGCTAGATTGCAATTCCCACCATCTTAGAGCATTAGCCATGTTACATGGAGCTGAAGGGAGCTGGAGTTCAACAACATCTGCACAGGACCACAGGTTGCACTTCCCTAGCATAAGAGGTGGGCTCAGAGGTTCCGACTGCCTTTTATTTATATCCCTCCCATCAAAAGGCATTTCCAGAGCAGCTGGAGGACCAACTCAGATATACCAGAGGCAAAAGTATGCAATATGACATGGTTATGTATGTGTCCTTTGTGTGCACTGTTGTCATCCCAAGCATTAGTGCTTGAATTATAGAGGAAAGTGAGCTGGCTTAATGTAATCAACACCCCCTCCCTGTTTTAGCTCCATCATGCTTTAGATTTCTAAAAAATAGTAGCTAAGGGGGACATCACAAAAGGGGTTGGGTCCCCCTGGCACCCCTGTAATTCAAGCACTACCAGACTTTAGAGGCACCAAGTCTACCCACCGACTCAACAAAGTAAATTGGCTGTAATCAGTACAACTTGGGAGGAGTGGGGAAAGAAGTGGTACCTACCAACTGCTCATTACTGCCTCCTAGGGTTGTTCACATTTTGCAGTCCATCCATCCAGCGTTTGCATCTTCATCACAAATGTTGTCTGCAGCCTTGGCAGATCCTACCTGCTTTTCATACCCCATGCAACAGGATTCAATATTATTATGTTTTTTAAAACATTACCTAGCTCTTAAGAAAGTTTTCATGTCCCTTTTCCAGAGGAAGAGAGTCCATTAAGAAAAGCTGATTAGGCTGCAGCTAGAAGATCTGATTGGTCAGGCTTCCTTCACATTCACACTCCACAGCACTTGAGTTGAATATGGAGTGATCCCACACTACAAATAACGCAGCACATCACATGGGCAGGTCTAATTGTGCACAGGAGGGGGCTTCCCATGGAATCAGCACCCTTGGTGGATGCCAATTCCGTAAGACGGACCTATGTGTTCAACCCTACCATGTGCGTTGCACTGTTCAGATATTATTTCAGTGTGATCAAAACCAGGGAGGGAAGAAGTTCACTTATCACCAGAACCTGTGTATTTTAAATAAGAGACCCACCAATATCACTTCATAATGTTCAGTATTTTTGTTCTGTCTCCTGGCTTGATAATAGCAACCATGTCAAAAATGTGCTGCCTCAACCCAGATATTGGAAAACACTGGCTCATTATGAAATTTAAAATCTATGTGCAGCTCAATAATTGCAAAAACAAAACAAAAGTCCTGGCCAGTCTTCTGAGAAGAAAAAAACAAACCTGAGGCTCCAAATTCCTTTCAAGAAACGGCACCAAAAGAAATAATAGTTTTCTATTTAACATCAGGACCTTCAGCCTTGCTGTTTGGTCACCACTGGCAGGGAAAGGCAATTAAGAACTCGTCTGGCAGGTATTCTCTGCAAGTTCTTAGGGAAGAAGGAGACTTTAGAAAAAATGTAGTCTTTTGCATAAAACACTCTGATTCACTCTCCTGCTAATGTAATGCAAGCCTTCCCAATCCACCACACGCCCATCTCACATACCCGCTTTCCTCCAGTGTAGTGAACCATTTGTGAACTCTAGGCATTGGTCTATTCCCATGTAGGCATGCGGCAAAGCTATAGATGGGAATTCCATTATCTGGCCGAGGCTCCTGTAGCTCAGAAGTGCAACTGGCACAGGGCAGATTTTAGTGCTTCATTAACACTCTGATGAGGCCTGGCAGCCAGCTGATTTGATTTAAAGTTCATTTCCATGCTGTGATTTAAGGAAACGTTTGCTTAATGTTCTCTAACAGACTCCTCTGACTGTGAGCATAAGAGCTACTTAACAATAGGCTTTATTTATTGTCATGAACTCATGGTGCTGAGAAGACACAGGAGCTAGGCTGAGGGCAGTCTCTTGCAGGTGCTGTGTAAGCATTTCTCAAAAGTATCAGGGTAAATTCACTTTCCTGCACCAGCAGGGTAACTGGCTGTTTCCTTTCTTCTCCTCCAAGATCTGTTGTTTTAATAAAAAAACCCCAAAGCTTAAAAGAATTCAGTTTCTTAGCAAAGCAGGTCAATTCTGCTTGTTTCCAGAGCCAAGCAGAGAAGAACCTCTCCCACACATTTTTCCTGGGACTTTCAGGAGAAAGCTCCCCTCTTCCCCCAAAGTATGGTCAAGTGAACAGGATGGCACAAGCATGAGCCCATTATTCCAAATACGTTCAACCCAAGCCCTTACCCACAAGAGAAGACAGGAGTCCAGAGAAGGGTTTGTCATATTTTAATGACGTTGATCTTTGGTGTTTCCCTCATTAGCACACTCTCCCCCTACCTTCCTGCTACAAGCTCACTGGGATGGAGAGTTACAAACGAAAAGGAAAATCACATTTTAGACTAGAAACAAAAAAATATCAGCGCCTTGATTTCTCCACTAGAAACTACATGTACAAGGTCAAGGTTTTTCACATGCAACACCTTACATCACAGACACATACCTCACGCTCTGACGCGGAGCTAACCCTCTCTTCCCACCCGCCCCACCCCGCCCCACACAGGGAAGTGCAACCTGGCCATGGCACCATGATCCCGCCAAGCCTCACCAGGTTGAATTACTATTATTGGCACAGCAAGGGGTGCGAAGTCCTGGGCAACTTCTGTCTAAGTGCCATCTTTACTGGGGTGCGGTTCCCACCCTACCCACATGCTTTACAACTATAATGTTGCCCCACCCACAGCAGCCCCTAAGAGGGTCCTGCTTGCATACAAAGTAGATACTCTTAAAACAAAAGGCCCACACTCCCGAGAGGTTCCTGAGCATGAAGGGATGGTGAAGCCCAAGCACAGCTCTCCCCACCTCCAGTTCTGGGCTGGAAAGAAGAATAGAACAGAGCCCTGGAGAAGACTACCTTGCCTCATCCAGTCTGCATTATCTCAAGCCATCCAAATCTTCAACTCCTGAAGGGTTGCCTAGCGCTTGCTAGCAGGGTGGCAGGGAGTAGAACTCTGGCCTGGAAGATAAATCCACTCTGGTAGCAGAGTTGGGGTGCAAATCCCCTCCACAGTAGCACTTAAACATACACACTCAATAAAGGTTTCAGGTCTCCAAAAGGAAGAGACTACAGTCCTTTTTTTATCTGATTAGCTGGTAAGTCAAAGAAGGGAAAGCGTTTTTTTAAAAAAATAAAAAACCCAAAACAAAGAGTAACATTAAAAGCACTGCAGGGTTAGGGCAAAGCTTAATGGATTCCTGTAGCCAGTGAGCTGAGAAATTTACATAAGGCTCAGCTGAATATCAAGGTTTATTACAGCTACTGTAGAAAATGTGCAGCAAAACGGATGCGGGAAGCTAAGACACAGAATAAAACCTCTTTAAGGATCCTCCTATACAACTGATGGTCTCCCTCTCATCTCCCACCCCTATATACCAATGCCCACTGAGTTACCAGCATCTGGTCAGAGCCAAAATTTCCTACTCCTTCAGTTCCTGGTCAGCTGTGAGGTACAAGTCTCTGCTTAGCAGTACAAGAGTAGCACCAACATACAATTCACCTCTACCTGTTCCGAGATTCTCCACTGGTGCCACCATTACTGTAGAAGTTGGTATTGTCAGGAAGATGGTTATTATTACTTAGGTCACTGTACTCAACTGGTCCCTCAGTGTCCATTAAGGACTGAGCCTGCTCTGACAGGCTCTGCCCACTAGCTTCTTCTCCCTCCACCTCATCAGAGGACGTCCGTGGGCTCAAGCCACGCTCTGTCACCTGCATGGACTCAGAAAGGGTTCGTCCTTCAAGCTCAGATAACAGCTCCTGGGAAGTGGATGGCTGAGCTGAGCTACCATCTGTTCCAATGGATTCAGTGCCAGTTTGAGAACTGCGGTGGATCCGGTGACTCACAATGATATTGTTGCCAAAACCACCCATGGATGCCATGGTGGTGCTTTGCTCTCGCTGGACCACAGCAGTCATGCCACCCTCAGCCATCAGCCTTTGGATTCGGATCAGAGCATCCTCCCCAGAAGCCCCATATTCTGGACCACCTGGAAGAGAGGAAGAGGGAGGCAGCTTAATTTTTGTTTAGAAGATTGGTATCCCTATATTTTCATCAAAAAGGCAGCTGACAACATTATTTAAAACAGCCGCGCGCACACACACACATTACAATAATACAACAAGGTAAAACAGAAAATAATATTATAACAGGAAATGTATGGATAAAATCTCACCAAACTTAAATGCTGTCAAATAGCTTTCAGCCAATGCCTGAAAGGCAGAAATCTGTGGCACAAAAAAGGCCATGAAATAGGCAAGGAGAGAACAGGATGATGAACACCAAGTTGGGAAAGCAAGCAGCATGTATAGGATGCTACTATGTCCTAAAAAATTCTCAAATGTTTAATTGCCTACAATTGGCCTGGTGGTTCCAAAGAGCATTCGTATAATCACTGAATGTTGAGTACTCATTTGTTGTACTCATTTCACATATCTTCCTTCAGGAATGTGTTCTTTTACATGTCTATAACTTTGTGAGCAGTACATAATCTTTTGTACTTCAGAAAAATTCAAACCCCTTTTTGCAGCAGCCACAGCACTGTTCTTTTGTAATTTATATGTAGGAGTTAAAATAGACAAGCAGCAGCCACACATTTATTGCTGGGCTGCACCATTACCTTCCACAAGTGTGTGAACTGATTGTTTGACCACAAAAGCTAATATGTCAAGAGAAGGCTAATGAAAAGCCTTCTCTTTAACTAGCTAATTATGTAAGAGCTCCGGGTACTTCACTTGGTGAAACATTCAAACATCCATCACCACACCCACAGTATGCAATGGGGTCATCCTGCAACAGTGTCATCATATGGGGCTTCTGCTCCTCTGTTTAAGTTCTGGAACATGGCTAAGTTTTCACAAAATGGGCACCTACTGGATAAGACTGTGAGACTGTTGGTAACAACCAACATTTCTTAAGTGTTGTGTGCCCCACCGAGACCTCTTCAGTTCTACTGTTTGAAAGGCCAGCAGCAACCTCAGCCCAGCACCACATCAAGCCTATTCTCCCAACAGTGATGGAATATTGCACATAAGAGGTAGAAGATTGGGACCAAGGAAGTTCAAGTGTTAATGCAACTAGCATACACTAAAGTACTATTTGACAGCCTACTGGACCACTGCATGCTACTGTCAGTGGTAAATAACCAATTTCTTTCCTATTAACATTTAATTTGAATTTTTGCTTAAAATAGTACATGTTGCAACATTAAGTGGTTCATGAAAACATCTACTACAGAAACAAGATACCAACCACTTCCAATCCTAGCAAATCTTCCACCTAGATAATATCCAGCAATAGATTCACAGGGTTGAATCTAATGTAGTCATAGAATAGAACCACTGAAATCATGACTAGCTTAAATTTCTTTTATTTCAATGTTGCTACCTTAAGGACAGCAAAGTATGGAACCAGCATATAGCCTTCGACCAAGAAAATAATTTTTCACACTGTTATATATATATAATCTAATTTCAAATTCATTTAGGGTGTGTGTGTGTGTGTGTGTGTGTGCGCGCGCGCGCTTGTAGATGAGCTCTTATTTATAGGTTCCCACATAGCATGAGACTTGTCCCAATAAATACTTGAAAATTGGCTGAACATTTTGAAGTTACCTTTCAACCACAAAAATCATTTGGCAGTCAACTAAGCTGTGGAGTGCACAACTCAACACAGGTTTCAAGTAAAGGCATCCTTTTTGAAATCAACGTTTTAAAATTGGATTAGCAGAACAATGTGCTGTACAGTCCCAAGGCCTACACACTCATAACCTGTATCCAAATGTGATCCAAAAAACTGGTCCGCTGTTGGTTTGCTCAGCCAAAAGTGGAAATAAGAAATATGCACATTTTTCAATTCTGTCTGCTTACTAAACAAGTCACTGCCCCCTTTCCTCTCAGACTGTGGAAAAAAGCACTGCCTATTTTTCAAGCCCTCAAAGAATCATGAATTGTGGAAAGAATGGTGCCCCAAGGAATAATTGTAGCTAGGAAAAAAAATGGCTCACTGGAACAGCCTGGTGGAAGGATCAGCAATTAGCTGCCTCTCACTTATAGGCTGCTGAAAAGAAATATCCTTATTCAATGGAATGTTCTGAATTGCTCCATAGAGGGATGCAGCAGCCACAGGCTACCTGATCCTTATTAAAGATATAAATCTTTCTTCCAGCCTTCAAAGAGCCATCAGGACCAATTACAAGGGAGGAAGAAGTGGCCAAATGCTTCCTAAGCAACAGGCAAACTGAACAGAACATTGGAAAAAACAACAGCTTAAAAACTAATGTTGAATGAAAAGCAAAATAAACTAACACTTAACACACAGTTATGTACCCAATATAGCTTGGAATTATTTGCCACAGTACAAAGATACTAGAAGCACAGGTGTGCAGAGCATGGAAGCAGATTTTCTGTCAAATGTGTACTAGGAAAGCATGCAATGTACCATCAAATGCTCCTCTAAGTTCCCATAGCATTAAGCAAACAGAAAGGAGTTCAA
The DNA here is from genome assembly GCF_951804945.1 of Podarcis cretensis. Classification (NCBI taxonomy): domain Eukaryota; kingdom Metazoa; phylum Chordata; class Lepidosauria; order Squamata; family Lacertidae; genus Podarcis; species Podarcis cretensis. Next base: position 52,189,143 of record NC_137170.1, on the reverse strand, counting down.
GTAAGCTACATGAGAATGTTTTTCTCTAAGGAAAATGCTTTTTACATACTGTTTACACTATAGCTTTCCCCTGGGATGAAAACTGTTAATAAGCAATACTGACATTAGGCTCTAAAAGTAGATAATGACAAAGAATCTTAATTGGAATCAATGCTATGTAGCTTATTCATAAAGTGATCTGGAGTCAGAGGTGAGCAGTAAGTTAGTCCAGTTTATGGATGACACATTATTCAGGATAGCAAAAACCCAAGAGGACTGTGAAGAGTGTTAAAAAAAAAAAAACCTCTTGAAACTGGATGAATGAGCAACAAAATGCTGGATGAGGTTAAAGGCAAGTTACATACATACTGAGACAAAGATAACACTTCAGTTGATATCTGAGGTAGCTGGGAAAGAGATGTTGACATTGTGGCATATAAAAACGTAAGAACCTGCTGATTGGATCAGGCCAAAGGCCCACTTAGTCCAGCATCCTGTTCTCACAGTGGTGAATGAGATGTATATGGGTAGCCCACAAACAGGACTTGAAGCAGGCCTCCTACAGCTGAGGTATAGAATAGCTATCACTGGTGGTAGCTCTATGAAAAAAATGGCCAAAAAAACCAACTGGGAGATTGCAGGAAAAGGAGGGACACTCCTAGAGGTGATCTTCTCTTCCTTTATACAAATATATCTTCTATCCTAAGCTGTAGAACAAAATATATACACTCAGAGCAGCCCTGGTGATAACTTGGAGAAGTTTACGGCCATGTTCGACCATGAGTTTGGCATCCCAAGTTTCTCAGAGCATTCCCCAATACACTCAGAAGAAAAGATTACCCCAGTCAGCATGTGCTTAGTTTAAACATTCCAAAATTCAGAGTAGTCATGACCGTCTGCTACATGAAAAACAACAAAGTCTTGTAGTACCTTCAAGACTAAAAAAATATTATGGTATATAGTAATACATGTTAGTCATTAAGATGCTACAAGACTGTTGCTGCAAAGTACTAAAATGGCTACAAGACACTGGAATGCCTAAATAATTTTCTTAAGACCTTAAGGTGCTACAAGACTTTTTGTTCTTTCTCCATCATTAACATCTACATTTTGGGAAGCTACCCTTCTATAGCTTTTGGTGACCAAAATCCCAGTTTATGCGAATCACAGCTATAAATGTAAGCTGCATTTAAGCAACTTATATTACACAAATGAGAAAAGACGAGTAAGGAGTGACATGATGACAAAAGTTTATAAAATTATGCATGGCACAGAGAAGGTGAACAGCCTTTTCATTTCAAGAAGACTCCAGTCCAGTAACTAATGCAGTATTACTATAGCTAGTGAACAACAAGGAAAAGGGGAGGGGGGTCCATGTTGTTTCTCCTCTCTGAAGCTATTCATAGCAAAAAACTTCACTGCACTTACCCATCTGCTGAGAATACATCAGGAAAGGGTGACCATCTTCAAGCAAGGAAGACCTTCAGGCATTCTCTCTTATTATTAGCAAATCCTATCCTTATCTCAAGGGCATTTCAAGCTTTAGCTAAATCTAGCATCTTTCATTGGATACTGGTGGAATGACTTGAGTGAGGTAGATATTAACTACACCCATAGACCTTCTGCTTTATGTGAACAAAACCAGCCCCAAGTACTAGAAACCATCTAAATATTTCTTAGCACCTGACGTCTTCCCTTTGTACATCTTTGTCATATAAAATGAGGAGCTCATCCTTTTTAGAAATGTAAGTCTACCACACTTGTCAGCTATTGCTTCACTTGCAAGCCCTAGGATGTGCTGAGCCTTTCAGGCAGAACATGCCAACATGCTCTTCCTTCCTGGCTTCCTCTTCCACACAAGTCATCTGTTTTAATTCTGCGGCAAGGGCAAAATTCCAGGGGCTGGGGCTGTTGCCTAGTCCCAGAAGCAGCAGGTGCTGATTTCACAGCAGGGCTGGCTGCTTGGTAATTTATCATGTCAGGAGTGATCTGATTAATAAAGAATAGGAAATGCAGAGAAGCCGAAGCTAGCATTTTTACCAAGGGTTTCATCTTCAGCAGCATTGTTAGGCCCACAAGGCATCAACATTTGCCCTGTTGCTCTTTTGGCCTAGCTCATTCCCCCTCTCCCTCCCCTGAATGTATTAGCACTTCCATCTAACAAATTTCAGACAGGAAGCAGTTTTCATCATGTGTTGCAAGAACAGAGAGTCCCACGGCACGTTTAAAGATGCACACGTTTATTGTGGCATGAGCCAACTTCAGCAAATGCAACAGGTGTTTCCCCAGATGACAAGAATTGAATTGCACATTATAAAAAGGTGCAGCACTCTTTCCTCAGTGTAAGAGAAATGGATGCAGCACATGATCTAAAGGCTGAATGTTTGGCTGAATGTCAACCATTACCCAAGGTAACAAGCAGCAGCAATAGAAGAAAGTATCTCAAGAGGTTTTCCAATGCTGTTTTGCATAGATATTCATTCCTGGACACTATCCCCTTTTCAGGCTTTATTAGTAATTTAGATGTACCATGCTTATGTATTGATGATACGTAACAATTTTGATGCCCCACCTATAAAAAAGGCCAATATAATCAGTTGGAACATCATGAGAACTCCTATTTTATGAAAAAATTAAAAAATTGTCCAGTAGCACCTTGGAGACCAACTAAGTTTGTTCTGGGTATAAGCTACAGTATTGCTACAGGACAATTTTTAAACTTTTTAATTTATTTCGACTGCGTCAGACCAACACAACTACCTACCTGAATCTACTACTTTATGGTGCCTTGCAACTCCTGTAAATTTGTTAATCTAAGCCAATTATGCAGCTTGTTATTGGGATATTACAGAGCCAGGAGGGAGGGAGATCATATATTCAGGTGGGAAAGAGTGATTCAAATGGCTCCTGGTTATGAACATGTATTGAGTCACAGTGGAATTTCAACATAAGGAAGCAACTCCCATGCGCTAATGAAAGTGCAGCTGAGCTCTGAGTCCTAAATATCTTTTTATAACGAATGAAATTATAAGCAGGTGGGTGCCATATGGTATTTAGATCACAGTTTTATAAATTTGCCTCTAATCATGATTGTATAAATAAATGAAATAGCATTGTTCCATATGGTTCATTGTTCAGGAGATACTTTTCTAATCGAGTAGTTTTTAAAGTTCTTGCTTTAAAAAGCCCTGTCTACACAAACTCATCTCCCAAGGGAACACTAATATCTGCCGTGGAATACCATGCATGTTGCAAAAGATTATGTAAAGAGCTCTAGAACACACATTCTGTCCATGCAGAATACTGGCTCGATTCACTGGGACTCACCATTGCTTCATACAAAATTTGCAACCCAACACACCGTATACCCTGCACATGCAACTTTGCATTTACAGTAGGATCAATAAATGTCTTACTAGGATTGTTGCTGACCATTACTGATCTTCTCAATGAACAGCCTTCAGTAAACACCCTAGGGTTGTTTACAACAAGACAAGAAACCACCAGCATCAATTATTTCCCCCCAACATGACAAAGACTGGTCTTGCATCTAAAACAAGACTAATTAGTTTTCTATCTACTTAAACTAGCCCTTGGAGTCCTTTTGCTTGGTGTTATAAAAACCAATAATTTACTGCTGTTTGCATGACATTTATTTGCAAATATGAAAAAGTGGAAACAACTGTATTACTCATATATATTTAAGTTCCGTTTCTCCATGGTGAAAGAACATTTGCAGTCCTGTTGCATCCTTTTTCTTGTTAGTTTTTTTTTTAAAAAAAAGCAGAGTTTTGAATGTTTAGAATTCCTCCACTGGTGATAATGGATATCCAGCAGCGACATTTTATGATACTCCTTTCATGGAGACCTGCGGGATTCTTAACTCAAATCACTGGGCAACATAAATGATTGCTTGGGTACTTTTTGGTCTTCTTGCTTGTTTTGATCACCTTGCTATCAGACTGCCATAGCTTTTATATGGCCCACAAAGAAACAATAATTTGGAAAATCAACATCGCCAGTAGTCCATATATTATAACCCTATTAGAAAAAAGAACATTACTGTATTTGATACCAGTTTTTGGTGGTTTTTTGGTGGTTTCTTAGAAAAATAGGTGCCGGTTTTCACCATAAAGTTGTTACAGTAAGTGCCACACTTTTTAACAACAAAAAAGAGGTGCCAATACTGAGTACCCTTGAGTGCCCCCTTAAAAAAAAAAGACTGCTTATTAATTGCATGTGTGTATGTGTATGCAGGTGGGGAGAGATTTTTAGAAGCAGATTCATTATTATACATGAAATTCTGTTCGGGAAGGATACAGTATAATTTCTTTAATATTACAGGGGATTTTAAAAGTTTAATTAAAGGTAGGAAGTTGAGTTCTATAGATCTTTTATACTATTTGATAAGATGATTGCAAGGTATTTAATTTTTGTGCTTCACTGCATGCATTTTACCCTTAGAAGTAAATAACTTTGATTTAGAATAATTTTATGACAAGGAACCTTTTCGTCTCTTTCATAATACTTGGGGGGGAAAGGTTAATAATTCTAAAATGGTTAGAACATCTTAAGTTCACTAGTTCCTAAATATGCAATCCTCTTTTCCCCTGCTACCCATAAATCTTTTTTAGCAATGGGTTCTATAAGTAAAGCAAAAAGGGTGCCTAGGGGCATCCTTGACATAACTCTCTAAAAAGGTGAAAATGAAGTTTGCTATGTGCCCTTAAACTTCAATCAATCTTAGAAGGGAAAATGACAGCAAATAAATGACTAAATTCAAACCAGCTGAAAAACCAACTCGGGAAAGACAACACTGGGTGATGTGAGCTGATGAGCTGATGTAACACAGAGGGAAAAGCAGCTGCTGTCCTTTCACTTTGGTTGTTCCCACATTGGAAATCACCTTAAAGCAAAATCTACCCTTCAAACACCTGAGCTGTTCTGCCATTTGCTCTAGGTGGATGTCATTCAGAGAACGGACCCACCAAGTTTTTGAAACAGCCCAAAGCCACCCTCTCAATGAGCACAACTTAAATATATATATATATATATATATATATATATATATATATGTCCAGTGCAACACAAAAACAAAACCCTATTGCCTATACACACAGTCACCATCATGGTATCTCATTCCACAGAGAGGGACACTGGTGCGAGTCCACAATTCCAATCCATTTTGCTCAGTCTGAAAGAATGATCAGGTACCGGATACAAAATTCAGAAAGCAACTACCAGATTCCTCATTTAAAATGACTTAACTGTATTTGAAGGGACGCAGGTGGCGCTGTGGGTTAAAGCCTCAGCGCCTAGGACTTGCCGATCGAAAGGTCGGCGGTTCGAATCCCTGCGGCGGGGTGCGCTCCCGCTGCTCGGTCCCAGCGCCTGCCAACCTAGCAGTTCGAAAGCACCTCCGGGTGCAAGTAGATAAATAGGGACCGCTTACCAGCGGGAAGGTAAACGGCGTTTCCGTGTGCGGCTCTGGCTCGCCAGAGCAGCGATGTCACGCTGGCCACGTGACCCGGAAGTGTCTCCGGACAGCGCTGGCCCCTGGCCTCTTAAGTGAGATGGGCGCACAACCCCAGAGTCTGTCAAGACTGGCCCGTATGGGCAGGGGTACCTTTACCTTTACCTTTTTAACTGTATTTGAAGGAGGACTAAAGTCCTGAAAATTTGATTCCAAAGCAATTGGCAACCACACTGGAGGCCTCTACAGTTAAAGGAGGTATTTCCCAAGGAACTGGGGAAACTTTTACATCCAGAATGATTTTCCTACATGTGTTCAACACACTCTACACGAACCTGAATAACTGCAGAAGTAAATTCTGAAAAATGAAGAGTCACCCTGCACTGGAGACCCCCAGAAATGGACAAAGATATTCAAGGTAAAAGACCACAAACTCATTCAAGGATGATTATCATATGCCATATGACTTCTCATTGGACTCTGAAATATCTTGGCTACAAATCTCAAGTCATGGAAGAAACCCTGACATCAAGATGACAAGACGCTGCACCATCTCCCTTTGCATCACTGCAAATTATTTAGGAATTTGATTTTAAAATTAAGAACAATTGCTCTCATTATTAAGTCAAAGGCTTGACAACTTGCCAAGGATTGGGTATATGATCAATTCCCCTTCATTGTTCTGCCAGTGCCCTCATATTTGTAAGTTGACAACCTCAGTATTTGGCCAGAAGTGATAAGAATAATAGCAATTATGAGCAAAATCTGTGTCCTGTTTATTTCAATGAAAGAGTTAAACATGTGCTTAAATCTCCCCCATGTAATCAATGGGACTGAAAGTGTGGAACTGGATTGGATATTGCTTTGTACTGGAAACATTTTTAACCAGCAAGAGATCTTTGAGCCTAACATTTGTCATTTTCATTTGCCTAAACTTACGGTACATTTCTTTGATTGATGCAGGCTTCAGCAGCAACAGAGTACACAAGACAACAATTAACTGACAGAAAAGGAAACATCTGCACTAGAGGGATTCACTTTTAATAAGTTTACTCACATTATCGTCATCCTTCCAAAGAAGGAGCAGAGACTCTCAGAAAGACAATCTCTGCAGAACCCTGCAGAAGGGGAAATGGGCTACATTTACCAATCTGACAAAGACCTGTTTCTAATGCTATGCTGTAGGTCTTTCCACATGACACCTGTGATAAAAAGTGCCCTGCCCTGGCAAAGTATTATACATATTAAGAAAGCCTGCAATCCAAGCCATTTGTAATACACATTTCTCCTTTTCTGTATTCTTCCAAAGTAGTCACTGAACCAACTGAGTAATGTCTTTTATCATCCTGCTGAGTGCCACCAATACTATTCAGTCTCATAATGATTTACATCAACAAAGCTCTTTACAAATACTAATTAATCCACAAAACCTCCTGGGGAAATACTGTAGGAAATGTTTATTCCATTTTACAGACAAATTCAATCATTTTCAAAGGCTGCATGGCGAGTTCATGGCAGAGTTGGGATATTCACTCAGGAATTTTTGAATCCTGACTGTGTTACTTGATTGGCAGAGAATATTGCTTCACTTTTATAGTTATGGCTGAGCTTCTCCTCACCCCTGGCTTGCCTTGTTGTTGTTTTTTAAATAATATTTATTACTTTTAAAACTTACAAAAAAGAAGCAAAAGAAAAGAAAAAAAGAAGCAAAAGAAAAAACAATATATATATATATATATATATATATATATATATATATATATAATAATCTTTATTGAACATTTTCAAATATAACAGAAAAATGAAAAAAAAAGAAAAAAGAAAGAAGTTTTATATCCTTATTTTCATTAACATCCTTCCAGGACTTCCCCTCCCCACCCCCTCTTGTATTCCAATTCCTTCAAATAAATTCAACAAGTTCTTACCCCAAATTTTAAACTTATTACAATTAACCCAATGTTAAAAATGTTTTTCCCTCCCCTAAAAATCGACCTCGCTCCCTTCCACGAGTTCCCCTTTTAAATATGCAGAACAAATTAAATTAAAAGAAAATAGAAAAAAGAATAAAGTATAATTTAACACCCTTTGGATTCCAAATTTCCCTCCCCCCTTTTCCGGTTGCGTTCCCCAATGTCCATCAATGCCTGTTGTCGTCCTGGAGATCCCACATCTAGGCCGAGATCCTTGCCAAGTCCACTTTGCCGTCTTTTTAATAGTCTTTGCCGTCTTTTAGATCATCTTTAGTTTCGAACGTCCAATCTTGGAAAGACTTTATCTCAAAAAGGACCATTTCTTCCATCCAGATCTCTATATTTAAGAGTAAAAACTCCAATTTTGTTTCTTTAGACCTTTCAAATCTGGATGTCCCAAATGTTCCCACTTCCAGCTTTATCCAATTCTTGTTGTTCATATTATTCTTATTATTCTCTCTCCTCACTTTTCTCCAATTTCTTTTCCTGCTCTCCTGCAAAAATGTTCCAATTCCAAAAGCTTCTAAATCCCCTACAGAGGCTTTGTTATTCAGGAACAAAACTTTACGTCAAGTCCCTTCCATTCTTCAATAGATAAGTCTATTGTCTCCTTTAGTGTAGAGACCTCTGTAGACAAAATAGTGTTCCATTTCTGCAGTTTCCCAGGAGATAAAAAGTCCAATTCAAATTCCATACCAGCAATGCTTGTAATGTCCTACAGCCCCTCTAGAGGGATTATAGTAACTCAGTTTCCTTCCAGATCACACCCAACAGTCAAAATAGCTTGTTATTCCTTGTTTTAAACAATTTATATCTAATTTGTAACAAATGTAACCGGCAAAGTCCTCGTAACAAAGTTCTCTTTCTTTTTATTCTTCAGCTTTGACAGCTCCTTTGACAGCTGTCAAAGCCTCTGTTTCTCCTCTCCCGGCACTCTCACGGTCCGCTCCCGGTTCCCGGGGGGGGGGGGTTGCATTTTAGCTCAGGTTCTACTTTTCTCCTCCAGCCCAGTCTTATAATTTTCCATCGTGAAATTAATAACTTTATCAAACTTAGGTAGCACTCGATCTTAGTTGTTAAATCCTTTGCTTTAACTCCTCTACGACAGGGGGGAGGCTGACTTCCTTTTTGCACCTCCCCCGCTCGCTCCGAATTTAAAATTTAAAATCTTTTCCCTTTTTAAGTCCAGTTTCCAATTACTCACGGGTTGTTCTTTTAATCCGAATTTTCAATAGAAGAAGTCAGCGCTCTCCGCCAAATGGCATGCGGCTTCGCTCGGCAGGGGAAGCGGAGGACTCATAGCACCACACACCCCCCGGCACCCACTCCGTAGCCTTTAAAAAGGCTCCTTCGTGAGTCGGGGGGGCGCAAATGGTGCCCGCCGAGTCACCATGCCCATGGGTTTCAGCGCCCATGGTTTTTGAGGGTCCCCACGACGCCGACGCGGTAGAACCCAGCCCCTGCCGAGCAGGCTCCCTCCGGAGCTCGGAGGGAGTCCGCCATTCGGCGATGGCGCCAACCCGGAAGTAACAACAATACAATATATAAACAGTACACAACGCAACATTAACACATTAGACTAAACAAAACAGAGCAAAAACAATTTAAAAACATACATCATACCATTTCAATGCCTTATCTTTCATTCCCTTGTTTCATCGACCTCCTCTCACCTCCCTTTTTGTATTCCACTTCTATTGGGGGTGAGATAAACTGTAGTAGTGAGGACTTGCAGAGGCATCCACACCTTATATTTATGAACTATCAAATTACTGATGGGAAACCTGGAAAACAGGAATTCTAAATTCTCTCAGCTTAATGGATTAAAGTGGAAGACATTAGGAACTCTGCTACCCAGTAGCAATCTGAGCATGTTTAGACTGAACAGTAAATATTTAGTTCTAAAAGATGAGGTGTGAATACTGTTTCAAGTCCTCCATGTCAGTCTTCTTTGTAACTTCAATTTTGCCTTTTCTTTCTCCTCCTCCACTCCCCCCACCCCGCTCCAGGGTAAGTTGCCATTAGTTAGTGTGGACATATTTCAAATAAAGGAAACACAAAATTTGACTCTTATTTTGTCTTGTGGCTGAGAGTGGAACATGGTTGCTTATCTTATGATGTGGCACTTTGTGTGAATGGCTACTGATATTTTTGTGAGGGTGGAGTCTATTCCAAGGACCCATCACTGTATGCATTAGTTGTGCCTTAAGAAATTTTCTACCTCATTTAAATTAGTACGTGCTTTAGTATGATAGGTCTAGACTGATGTTTTGTCCTTCCTATGTATTTGCTTATCCCAGCATCATCATCACACTTTTTTATTTTTACATTTATTCTTTAGCAGTGAATATGAGTCATTACAAGGACGTGGGTGGCACTGTGGTCTAAACCACTAAGCCTAGAGCTTGCCAATCGGAAGGTCAGCGGTTCAAATCCCCGCGATGGGGTGAGCTCCCATTGCTTGGTCCCAGCTCTTGCCAACCTAGCAGTTCGAAAGCACGTCAAAGTGCAAGTAGATAAATAAGTACTGCCCCGGCGGGAAGGTAAACGGCATTTTACATTCCAAGGGCCACTTTAGAACATCATTAATTTTGATCTTGGTCACTGGCCACTGTATCATATTTTCTTGAAGTTCTTCAATCTCTTTTTCAATGTTTATTGTGAAAAAATATCAAGGAAACAAAATGCTACTGAGTCTAATTTTGGGAGGAAGAAGCATGTGGAGATTCATAAGGAGCAAAAGTGAAATGAAATACATGTAGAATACTAGTGTGGGTTCACCCTTAGTGTTTATCTGTCTTCAGTTAAAATAATAATTGGGTAAAATTGCTGCCACATAGCTATGCAGAGAAGAAACAATAACTTTATAGTATTTACACCAACCCCCAACCCATAGCATTAGTCAGTTTCTGTGGTCACATGTAACATTAAACCATGTTTTAATATTATAAAGATGAGCTGCAGCAAGCCTCAGGACTTCACAAGCCCTCCTCCTCTGGTCAACGTCAGAAAGAGAAATTGGAAAGTTTCTCCTCTTTTTTTTATATATTCATACAATGTCCCCCCCCCCCCAGTTGTATGTTTTGTTCTTTTTCATTTACTGCTTTATATTTGAAATGTTTTCAATAAAATATCATTTTATTTTTTTTAAGTTTCTCCTTCAGACTGTGACATCCAAACCTGGACAAACTGTGGTTTGTCTTACCTATGGTTTACTAAAAGAAGTCAACCTCAAACTGCATTTTATGAAGAGGGCTTGCTTTATTAAGCTATACTAAAGACTGAGCAGAATTTAGGGTTCTCAAGTAACATTAACTATATATAATAAAAAATAGGGAAAACAAGCTTCCAATTTTCTCCTGGTGGTCATGCTGGGAGAGCAGGGGGTAGGGGAGCTACAGTTCAGCATTAGAAGCAAACACAATTATTATCCACTCAATCTACTGACAAATGTGGTGGCTCCTGATATATGATGCAAATCTACTTTCTGAATTTATCCTCAAATAGAAACCTGAAGGAAAGATTGCAATCACTTCACAGTAACTGATTTTACAACTGCTGCGGGCGGAAGCTGTGCCTGTAACAAAAAGTGAATTGTTTACTGAGATGATAAGTCAAGGTGTTATGTCCTACAAACTAACATGCTCTATCTCTATTTAATGCAAGTGGAAAAGACCCCTATATCTTTGTTCAAAGGAAGCCTAGCATCTATGATAGGGCAGCTGATAAACAGGAGCAATATAGAATTGTTTTAAGGATTTACTTTAGTATGAATGACTCCAAACAATCTGATTTTCTGGTGAACCTTCCTATGTGCACAGGTTGATGCATTCTGTGTCAGTGGCCTTTCACAAATGACACCAGTGGGAGGAATCTGGCTTCCAGCTTGAAACCCAGCATGTTCACGGGAATTTCCAGAATCCCAGCTTTAACTTTTAAAAGTCTCTAGCTCTCAGAGTTGCACAGGAATAATAATAAAAACAATCAAGTTACTGAATTCAGAACATAGGGTGGGCAGTGTTTCCAAACAGCTAGTGGAAGGGAATGATTAGTATTCTGACAGTCCAGATCAAGCCAGTTCTTCAGTATCTCTTGAGGTCTGGCCTTCTGGTACTTATTTCCCCTCTCAAAGAGTATACCTAAGGTCTAAGTGAAACATATGTTCCCAAAGAGACTATGGGTAGGTGGCAAGCATTATTTCAGAAGCTAAGCATCAAAACATTATTTAGATGTGGGCACCTGCTGGCAGAAAAACAACAACAGAGAAGAGCGCAGGAGGAGACACAGTGCTGGTGACCAACAACTGATTTCCATCAGTTGCTTGTCATCATTCAGTGAAGTCCCCAACATACTTGCTAATGTTTGCAATTGACACAACGTTTGTGGTCTGTTATGTGTGAGAGAAATGTTTTCTAAACCTCCGCATGTGACACAGAAAGGAAAAGTTTCCTTTGCTAGAATCTTGGCACTTTTTAATCTGAGGAAGGAGCAGCAATTTGTTGGCTTATTGATAATGTTTTAGATGCAAGCCTCTTTGGACACAATAAGCTCAAGAAGTGTGAAGACCAAAAGGAAGGTAACCTATATTGGAAAAATTACAAGATTCTTTCACTCTATCAAGGAAGGCTGTGGCTATGGATAAGGCAGCTTCTATATGTAGATAGATTCTACTTTTAAGAATGTCACATCTCATGTTCCCTTACACAGTGTTTAAGACGACAACTTTTGGCTATTTTACATCAGTTCTAACCTTCTGCAGTCCCTGAAGCAGAACCTCCTGGTTCCTGAACTTCCCTCTCCGTTTGTGTCTCTGCATTCTGCAGCTGAGGAGCCAGAGTCTGTGTGCCCTGTGATGTCACAGAAGTGGTTGGGTTCCGTGGCTGCAGGCCTATGGCATTCATTAGACCCATGTCCCTGTCTGTCCTCCATGTGGCTCTGCTAGTTCTAGAGAGAGAGAGAGAGAGAGAGAGAGAGAGAGAGAGAGAGGGAAATTGAAGGGTAAACACACAACATCCTCTATGTCCCTGAAAACAGTAATTTATCCTGCACTTCAGTGAACACCATAAGCATCTTCTTTGTACAATGATCTAGATGTTGTGCATCATCCCTGACCACTGGCAATGCTGGAAGTTGTCATCCAAAACATCTGGAGGACACTATACTGGCTAAACATGATCTAGAAAAGGGATGTCCAACCCCCCAAAAAAGCTCAACAACTCTGGGCAATCCACCCACCCCATGCACGTTCCTCCTCCTTCCAAGGACAATGAGTAGAACACTGCCAGTTTTTTTATACTGGGAGTAGATCACAGTCTCTGGGGAGTTGGACATGCCTGATCTAGAGGGTAGTCAAAATGTCTATTTAGCTATCCTCTACCTTTTATCTCTATGAATGATTTTGGTTAAAGACCTCAATGTTAGTGCCAAATTCTATGTTTTAGGTTGTAACTAGTCTCGCCTCGCAGCATTTCCTTTACCATCATTTATTTCTATTTCATGTAACATTTTCACACAAAGCACATATAGCTTCTCAAATGACTTAAATGAGGGTATGATTGGCAGCTAGAAGGACCGCAGTTGACAGATGTATTTTAAAATTTCAGCCTGCACCAGTGAATAGACCAAACGTAACCACTGGTAGTCAGTCAAGTGCCAAAGGGAAGATACGTTTTAAATATTCAGCCATCATAAGAGGGAAACACAGGCATAACCAGCCCTTGTAAATTTGATGGAAGAAACATACAGCTCAGCATGTGCTCCCAAGCTATGACTGACTGCCTCTACACTCATCCCCCAAGACTCACCCAGGCCGCTCGGTACTCCTGCTGTTGGAATGCACAGTGAAGACGGTCTCATTCAGCTGGTCCCAGTAGTACTCAACCCCAGAGTTTAAGGCCCTGCCGTACAAAAGGAAAATGGGAAATTAAGACATTTTTCTCCATAAGACCTCTATAAGAAGACGTAACCATGCTACTATACTTGGCAAAATAATCAGTTTCAGAACTTGCAGCATATATTGTCAAAATGTGAACTATATAATCAGGCCGGGTCCCACAAACCTGTCTGTTCATCTGTGATCATGGTTGCTCCTATGTGGAGAGTCATTTGCATTCTGAGATTTTCTACTTGGATTTGGTTATTTTCAGCACATTGCTATGAATGCCCAGAAGTAGCAAGGTATAAATCTTATTTGCGTGAAGAGCGGCTGTAAACTTTGGTAGCTACATATAAACTAACCCTGTCAAAAGATTCAGTGGCAGAGCCCTATGATGCCTAATGGCAGCTGAAGGGCTTCTTAAAGGATCAGGCAGTAGGACTACTGAGGAACACATGCATCCGTAAAGCTCCATAAACAGGACCATATTGCTCAGGTGGAATTTTGCATGCAAGACTGTTCGTATGTGTGACCCTTATAAGCAGCCAGATAATTATTGTCTGGCTTATTTATGGCATTACCATTAGCCTGGTAGCTGACTGACAAATGGATTAGGCCTACCTGAGTCAAGAAAGTGTAGTTTTATTTTACTTTAGGTTTTTCAAGAAGCACCTGTCTGACACACATACACATACTTCAGTATGCTTTCACTTCCTCTTCAAATTTCATCTATTCTGCATTGAAGTCCTGGAAATTAATAACAGCTGTGCTAATTACCCACCCAAGACTCCAAGGAATTGTGGAGTCCTCAAGATAGTGCCATTAGGGACATTCCAAGATGTGGGAGCAAGAAAACTAGACAATCATGAAGCGCATCTAACTAACCTAATGGAACTAAAATTTAAGACAGACATAATATGCTTTCTGTAGTCACTCTTTGAACCCATGTGACAAGCAGCAGCCCTAGCCTAGCCTTGCCCACAGCAACAAAAATTGGAAGTATGGCATATTGAGGGCATATATTAAGAGCTTCTGAGTAGGGAGAAGTTCAGTCAGGTGTGAAAGGTCCCCAAGGTCAGCTTGACAAATTTTGTGATTGCACAGGTCCCTTGTTGACTTAAGACACATGAAGTACCACTGAAGAAGTGTTCCACAAGTGTCCTGAGCTCTGGAAGCTAACTGTCTAAACATGTATTTCAGTGGAGAAAAAATGTGTAACCTGTGTGAAGATTGTTTCGTGCGATACTCACACAAGTTTTGTACTTTGTGAAACATATAAACAAAATGGAGAGCAACAACTGAACATAAACTACAGATGTGTCATGTAACAATTTCCACACTGTCCCAACAAATGCTCTTCCACGTGGGAAATTTGTAACCTTTGAAGCTACCTTCACATGTGGTGCTAAAATGCTTATGCTATAAAAACAACTCCTACTGGATGCAAATTTGGATTCAGCTATGACAGTCAAAAGCACAAAAGATCAAGATAGCAGGCCTCTGTAGAAGGTTTCATTCCAAATTCTCAAACTTTCCCCTTGTAGATTAACTAGCATATTTGCAGTCTCAATGTAACAAGCAAGCACCGAGGTGATTTGGCAGGATACTAGGAATAGGTTGCCATCTGTCACTTAAATCTGAGGAAGATGTAAATCAAAATCTCTGCATTTATAATATCTTACACAGAGTGAAATAAAATAAAAACTAAAAAACCCCTCATTTCCCATTTTTAATTTTGGGCTGCAGCAAACAAGGTATTCCAACAGAGCCTGTGGCTCCATAATAAGCTTCTGTCAGGCACCCTTCCCAACACAAAATATCGGCAGCTGTGAGGATCTTAATCCAGTCATTATTTGAGCTTGTATTTCCCCCACTACACCATCCCAGCCAGAATAAAGGAGGTACAGATTGACCACCTTTTCAGATAGGTGATCTGGAACTAAGTTTGCTCTACCAGCAAGAAAGCAAAGAATCCAGTGTCATTACTTGCCCTCATAGTTTTAAGGCAATGTAAAATAAGCATTATCATCCCTCCCTGCTTTTTTTGCTGGATGCTGTAAACACAGCCTTTAACACCCCTCTATACTCTGCTGCAGTGTTGGAAACCGAGATATGAAAGCTAGGAGCTAAATTTCACCTTAAACCTAGGTTATGGGCGCCGCAACGGAATGTCCAGGCGTGCTTTTTTTATAACCAGATTACAAAGCTGAAAATGAATGAACTTCAACTAAAACCTTATATTCATTTTTCACATGGTCTAGTCCTCATCTGAAGACTGGGAAAAAACAAATCCATACGTCCCCTGCCACCGCCCCACCTCCCCCAATATTACTATGTTGGTTCAAATGGAGAAAACCCAGCCAGATGGGCAGGGTTTAAATAATAAATTATTATTACTATTATTTCCCCAGTCCTCAGAGAGCGGCTGGAAGTGGGGAGAAGGAAATCTTAGGCGCAGTACTAAGGCCCAGAGCTCAGAAACTGCTCGCATTAATGAAATTCCCAGTCACAAACCGCGCCTAGAACAATGGGCGTTTTGAATGCTGCTCTGCTGCCAACTGAAAGAAGGGGGACTTTACAAGAACATTTTGGCCCTTGCAAAAAGCAGGGGACCAATCATGTGAATGATTTGAAGGGGCTAAAAGCAGACCACTAGTTTGGAAATGGTAATTAGGCAGGATGCAGAGATCAAGGGTGCAGGTATTGGAGGTGCCAGGCAAGCTCCCTCAGGAGCCATAAGTGGGGAGCCCAGTCTCGTGCTGCCACCCTCTGGACCTCTCACAGAGGCGGCACTCAAAAGAATGGCCTCAGGTGACAGTCGCAGTGTCTGGGTTGGTTAACATGGGGAGAGGCGGTCCTTGGGTTATTGCACTCTTGAGCCCTTTAATGCTTTATAAGTCAAAACCAGCACTTTGAACTGGGCCCAGAAACTAACTGGCAGCCAGCATAGTAGGGCCAGGATTGGCGTTATGTGCTCAAACCATCTTGCCCTGGTGAGCAACCTGGCTGCTGAATTGTGCACTAGCTGAAGTTTCTGAACCATCTTCAGAGAAAACCCCACATATAAGCTGTTGCAGAAATCTAACCTAGAGGTTAGATTTACTTGAAAGGATGGGAACTATAAATTTAAAAAGGCATAAGGAAAGCCAGAGGAAAAACCCCCCAAAACAAATGAGTATCCAGGATAAGTCCCATAACTGTTTATTCCATGCTTGTTCCATGCTTTCCCAAGTACATTGATTGGCAGAGTAAATAATGCAACTGCAGAGGTGATTCAAATTGTGTTTCTTTTTGGAAACAGGTGAAAACACTTGTAGCTATCTGGCATCACATATGCAACCTGATTAATCTCAGCTACATTCCACGTGAGCAGCTCTTCCATGCTGTGGGGTAAATACTGCTGCTCATATCACACACACACACACACACACACACACACACACAAATCAGGGACAACTGGAGATTTAAACATGAGGCAAGATCTATAGGAAACAAATATACAGCTGCAATTCTGCCTCCTTGTGAACTGAACATTTAGCGTCTACTGAAGCAGGCTTCAGGGTTTCAGAATAAAGGCAACCTAGAGCAAACTGGATACCATACAGACCTACGGTCACAAGGCACATTCCTGGAATTGCCATATGAAGATACAGTCTTCATTCTGGGTGAAGCTAAGAAATGCCATTGCTGTGCCTGTCTGAAGAGCTGAGGTGGTGAATGGGCTTCAAGGTAGAAGAAGATAATGGATTCTTAATGCAAAAGCTTCCACTTAAGACCCATCATGTGCAGAATGTGGACTTGTTTCACTCATCCAAATAAGTCGTTCCCTTCTAATGTGCATGTGTACAGAAACACTAGGCAAAGGAAACAAGAAGCCCATATCCTGCAGTTTTGGTGTTTGTTTTAGGAAAGACGCCAATACTGTTAAGGTAATTGGCTGAGCAGTAAGTGACTGCACAAACAGGCATGCTAACGAAACAAATAGGATTAGCAAGTGGATTCTGTTCAAACTCATGCTGTTTTTTAAATCAAGACCAGCACAACAGGCATAGGTGACCACTGACATTTTATCGCCTTAATAGCAGCATACTGTATCTTCTCCTAACAGCCCTTGTACACCAGCTACTGCTTGGATCAAATTTACCAAACAAGGCTTAAGAATAGAAATTTTAGCCGTGTCAAAACAACATTTTTGTGAGAATCCCTTGCCAAGGCATTAAGGATGCCCTACATTCAAGCAAAATGTGTGTGTGTGTGTGTGTGTGTGTGAGAGAGAGAGAGAGAGAGAGAGAGAGAGATATTTGGGAGGACAGTTCAAAACCATTCACAGAACAATAGCAGCAGTAGCAACAAATGGAATGGTTGTAGGGCGTTTCTAGAAGTATACTAAAAAATGTGCCTTCATGATCAGAAATCCAATCTATAAACCAAAAAGATATGCATCCATTTATTCATTTACCCAGTAAATTTACCCAGTAACTAGAGACTGTGCACTAGCATCTAAGGGGCAAAAGGTGTTCTACAGTGGGTGAGCAGGGCCCAGGAATCATAGTAAAGAGGTGAGACTTATAATGATGGGGCAGGTATGACCTCTTGCCTGCTAGAAACGCTATCTACACGTTTGATATATATTTTTTAATTAAAAAAACCCTCCCGTATGACTTTAACCTTTTCTCAGCAGCCATGAGGTCTAAAAACTTGCTGGACTCGAATGCTAAACTTCCTGATTTTATGTTCAATGTCATATTTAACATTTATTAAACTGACCCTCTAGAGTTTGCTTTGCATTGCTACAGTCTCCAGAAGCCCAAACAGTTGACACTGAAGGCACATCTTTTTTTATAAAAAAAACCCATTCACCTCCAAGAATCCTCTGAGATATGCTATATTATGAATGGGAGATGTCTCCTCTGGATCATAGTAATAATTGGTAGTAGGGACCACGGCTGCTTCTCAGATTGTAATCTATACACAGTGGAAGTGATTCCCCCCTACACACACACACTTTATGAAGATACTGGACTTCCAGCAACAACTTTTTCTGCTTCTTCTTGCTGTTTGAAGAGTGTCTGTTAATTCCTAATTGCAATCATTTCCAGTCCCCATGCACAGTGATGAAGTGGCAGAATTCAACTTCAAGTAGCTTCTACTCTAGTCAATTTCACTCTGAAGAATTAATATTTTCTTAAACAGCAAGGAACTGCTGAAAGGAGACACAACTGTGTATCACACACACACACACACACACACACACACACACACACACTCTTATATCCCACTCTTCCTCCCAAAGTTGTCCAGGTAGTCATCTTTAAAGAACTAGTGTAAATGCACACATTCTTGTTTTCAATAGACTTAAGGAAACTATTTCAAAACTACTCCTGCATTGTATGCAAGACTCACTCTAAGGGCACTATCCAGTAAGTGCCTGCAATTTTCACACCACAATGAAAACGTCTACAGCACTAGAGCTGGTCATGCTGCTCGAATCTAATCCCAGCTTCTCCTCAAAACCTGCTAAAAAAGATAGGCAATATGTACTGTATTTTTTGCTCTATAAGACTCACTTTTTCCCTCTTAAAAAGTAAGGGGAAATGTGTGTGCATCTTATGGAGCGAATGCAGGCTGCGAAGCTATCCCAGAAGCCAGAACAGCAAGAGGGATTGCTGCTTTCACTGCACAGCGATCCCTCTTGCTGTTCTGGCTTCTGAGATTCAGAATATTTTTTTTCTTGTTTTCCTCCTCCACAAACTAGGTGCGTCTGTTGGTGGTCTGGTGCGTCTTATAGAGCGAAAAATATGGTATTTATTTCTCACATTTTTCAGATGCTCAAGGTAACTCACAAACATGTTTTTAAATGATGCCATGAAAAGTTTGATACCGATAGGCACTGAATTGACCCAACAGAATAAAACGTGAAAAATAAGCAAGTCCTTTTACTGCAGCCAGTTGAATTTGTGATGCAAGCCTTAAGCTTGCCCAGGGGGAGTGTGTGTGTCTATGTGTAAATAAGAAAATAAATGGCCTCATTCCGGGCTAGAAAAAGAGTGTTGCAATATTTGACTGTATACTCCACAGTCCAAGTTTATTGCATAGATGTTCTACAAAGCATGGAGCTTGTTAGTTTACTGGAGAGATTAAAAATCAGAATCTACAAACTGAACAAACCATTTAAACCATGCTGATAGCCTAGAACTTCAACCACTTAAGATGATAACAATGCTACCACTGCTTACATTGTTTTGATCCCTTGGAATAGCTTAAGCTATTTAGGTCCTGTCAGAGCAGAGAGCTACTTAAAATCTTTAAGCTACTTGAACTGCTCTAAAGCTTTACAGCATATTTTAAATTGTGTTATGCTCTTAAGAGCATCTTAAACTTCAATGTACTCTTTAAGGCTAGGTAGTGTTGAGCCGATTTTAAGTTCCAAGAATGATCAACACTACCTTAACACTTAAGGCTAACAACTTCAAAACCTTTTTTCTTTTAAAAAAAAACTAGCTCAAAATAGAAGAAAATTATTTGCACAAAGCAAAGTCAATAACATTACAAACTGTAAGAGTAACCCTATACCTCAAGAGAATAATGCACACAGCTTACAGCTCCCAAGTTATTACCATGATTATATACAAGTAGTAGCAAGATCTTTGAAGTAAGCTGTAATTTGAATCTTAGATGTCTTCACACACACATATACACATTCTCTATAACAGAAAGAGATAGTATAGGAAAAATCCCTCCCTTGTGCATCGTCCCAATTGGTAACTAAGATTTGAGTCATGTCACCAGTCACATTACGTTCATTTCCAGTTAGGGGGCTGTTTCTCTTGCCATTCTGTCTCCTACTCAATTGAGCAAATGGAGAAACTGCCTTGTCCCTTATTCCTCTTCACCACGCAGCCACGTTGTAGAACTAGTTCTCCTCCCATTACAGTGGTGCCTCGCAAGACGAAATTAATTCGTTCCGCGAGATTTTTCGTCTTGCGATTTTATGTCTTGCGAAGCACGGACTTTGGAAAAGCTTCAAAAATCACCAAAGTCTTCAAAAACCTCAAAAAAGGCTACCACACTGCGTGCTATGAGTTGCTCCTCGAAGTGAATGCACGGTTTTAAGAAAAAGGAAACAAACTTGCAAGACAAAGGAAACAAACTTGCAAGACGTTTTCATCTTGCGAAGCAAGCCCATAGGGAAATCCGTCTTGCGAAGCAACTCAAAAAATGAAAAACTCTTTCGTTTTGCGAGTTTTTCGTCTTACGAGGCATTCGTCTTGCGAGGTACCACTGTACCTGGCTATTCCAGTTGTTACCCCAATTTCTAAAATTACATTACAGATCAGCATATGCTGTCTTCCAATTACACCTCCAAATTCAGGGATGACATTTTTTGGGAGTGGAGGAGGACATGGCAAAAAGCAACAGACATTAAAACTATGGAAAAGTAGGGCTATTTACGCTTTCCTCGTTATTTTCATTTAGTGTTCTTATTTGTCTTTATAGAGAAACATGCAGAACCTAACTCTTTACATTAAAATTTCCCTCAAAAGCTGCAAGCTTGGGTCAGAGAGAAATGGAGAACCCACCATATATACTGATTGGTTAATAGCATCATAAACTATGAGTTATAGCTATTGCATAAGCCACTCACATATGGCTTAGAGTGCATTTGAGTCCTATTTCCACAGTGGTGATGGCAGACAAGAGTTTAATTTTCTGCCACCATTTTGTCTGCACAGTGCCTTCCAGAGGAGCTACTCCAAAAGGCAAAAGACCTGTTACAATCTGACCCTTGGAGGGAAATAGTAACGTCCTAAGCTGCTTGTTGTGACCAATATGCAAAGCTCCTTGTGGATAAAACAATTTCATTCGCTCAGACAGACTCCACATTAATTAGAGAATTGCTTTTGGGTGTTCAAACTGTCTCCGACTGACATGTTCATATGGATTTATTTTGGCAACCTTTTGCAGCCTGAGAGGTAAAAGTGACCACTTGCATACTTGATCCTTGCTCATTCTGGCACATTAGACTGGCTGAGGTTGGGAGCAGGGGAGACTCTGAATGACCGAGGTTCTTACTGCTCCATTGAAAGAGGGGTCTATTCATGTGGCACAGAAAGCAAAGGCTGATCCAACTACTTATCAGTCGCAAATATGTCATTTTGGGAAGAGATATTCAAGCAAGATGTCATTTTCTTTTATATGTATCCATCCTCCATCTCTTGCTTCCATTTCATTGTTTATTTTTGTATATTCACTTTCTTGGTCTTCTGGCCCTCTGTTAGCCTTTACATCTTATTTCTAATTCTGTTTTCAAATGTTTGTGCCTTTTTGCTTACTATTCCTTATTTAAAGCATACATTACCACCTGATATTTGGTGAATTGAATCTTTTCCCTCACCTGTTTACTAATGTATGACTAAGATGCTATTGTATTAACTTTGGCATTTTCTTTCCAGTCTATTTTGTTTCTGCCAAGTGCCTAGTTGCATAGGTTATATCCTCTAATGCAGGGCTGGATAAGTGGCGACCCTCCAGGTAATTGTTGGGCTACAACTCCCAGCAACTGGACAACAATGGTCAGGAATGGCGGGAGTTGTAGTCCTGCAACACTCACAGGGCCAAAGGTTCCTCATCCTTGCTCTAATGTCATCTTTAAAAAAAAGTTTTCTAGGTATTCAGTGAACATTACAAGACCAACGTTCAGCTGCTCACAATTTAGAATATTAAAAATGTGAGTCATTAAAGCCCTCTCCAGGCATCCATCTTGTTGTAAAGGGGGGAAAGGGGGCTAGCTCTGTCCCCTGTTGCCATGCTGTAACTCTTCTGTCCACATAGAGGCTCCCAGCTTCAGAAGTTTGTCCTCCAACTTGTGAAGGGTGATGAAACAGTAATGAGGAAAGCATTAGTGCATTCATCCCTGCTACCTCCCACCTGACACACATGTTTACTTTAAAAAAAAAAATACCTAAAGAGGGTTTGAGTTTTTTAGAAATTATTGTGAATTTGCCACAAGTGAATAGGCATTACACATTTTATTACCTAAGAAAAAAGAGTTTTGAAAGCTGTTTTGTGTGACTTCATAGTATCTTGGGATAAATGCCTGTAAAAAACGGTCAACATATGCTCCAGATGTGTCCTTTGAATAAACTAACACAGTTTATCTGTACCATCAGGGGAGAAATCCTGGGAGGCTGGGATTTGGACAGCTTGAGAAACCTAGACTGCAGGAACGTGCCACTTTCTGACAGCAGTAACAAAAGAGCTACTGAGAAAAGAAAAGAAAGAACTACACAGAAGGACTTCAGCTTGCCAAGGTGAAATAAGAGTATTCTAAATATGTTAGGGGAAAGGTGAGTTAATAAGAACGTCCATTCATTGGTGAAGAAAAGGAAAAATGACTCAGGTGGCTTTATTTAGCAAAAACAAAAAAGCTAGAGCATCTTGCACAATAAAGGGAAGAATTTTAATGACAAGAGTTATCATCAAAAGGAGGTAATCAAATAAACCAAACTTGTATTTGATAGTAAGTACACAACACAAAGGGGTATTAATAAAGCTGGTAAATGAAATGCATTGGATTTACCTATTGATTCTGTCATTATATAAAACTGGAGTGATATTCAGAACCACATATGAATAATAACTCCATAAGGAAATGGCAGACAGAATTTGTCAACTGGCAGTCTCCTGGATCTTTTTAAAAAAGTAACCAAATAAGAGAAAAATAGATCCATTAACATCTAAAAGGAGAATGAATAACCAGAAAGATTTATATGTTTGTTTTGTTTATTTATTTGGCTATATGGATATGAAAGTAAAAAAAGGTAAAGGGACCCCTGACCATTAGGTCCAGTTGTGGCCGACTCTGGGGTTACGGCGCTCATCTCGCTTTATTGGCCGATGGAGCTGGCGTACAGCTTCCGGGTCATGTGGCCAGCATGACTAAGCCGCTTCTGGCGAACCAGAGCAGCGCACGGAAACGCCGTTTACCTTCCCGCTGGGGCGGTACCTATTTATCTACTTGCACTTTGACGTGCTTTCGAACTGCTAGGTTGGCAGGAGCAGGGACCAAGCAATGGGAGCTCACGATTCGAACCGCTGACCTTCTGATCAGCAAGTCCTAGGCTCTGTGGTTTAACCCACAGCGCCACCCGCGTCCATTAGATATGAAAGTAGTGATATGTTAATATTATTACTATAAACTACCAAGTGCCAAATATACTCAGAAAAGTCCTTGGCATACTCAGAGAAAGCTGCTCAATATGTGAATGCTCTTCAGCACACTGAAATGATTTAAGATCCACAAAGACTCCAGGGTTTTATATTCAACATGACAAGCAGACTGGACTGCTAAGTTGCCCATTTACTTCTACATTGAAAATATCTGAGCTGTCTAGCTACAAGCAAGGAGCATCACATTAGTCAATGCTTTAACATATCCCAGGGGTACAGAAAGCAGCAAGCAAAATAATTCACATACACACTGTACAAGAAGCTTGCGGCTATTAAATAAGCTGATCCTAAATCCATAAACATGTAGGAAAGGTACCACAGGAATGCAAAAGCAAAATTTCCTTCTGTTAAATGCCTGTGTCCACTTTAATAAAAGTAAGTATGCCACAAAATTCTCCCATTTTGTGTTCTGTCCGCAAAGACAAACATACTAATGCTTGGTCCAACCTTTTATTGCCATGGTAACTTTGAAAATAAGGATTCAATCTATGGGATCTCTAAGCAATTTGTTGGGTCGGATGGCTAACCTATGTCAGCTAAGAATGAGACCACTATAATAATAATAATAATAATAATAATAATAATAATAATAATAATTTATAGCCTGCCCTCCCCAGCCAAGGCCGGGCTCAGGGTGGTTAACAAGCAATAATAAAAACAAGTTGAATGAATACAATTTAAAAACAAAATTAAAATACAACATTAAAATATTAAAATGTAGCCTCATCGCAGGAGGAGAAAGGAAAAGAAAAAAGAAAGAGGGGGAGGGAATCAAACTGGCTCCAAGCCAAAGGCCAGGTGGAACAACTCCATCTTACAGGCCCTGTAGAAAGAAAGCAGACCCTGCAGGGCCCTGGTCTCATGAGGCAGAGCGTTCCACCAGGCCGGAGCCAGAGTTGAAAAGGCCCTGACTCTGGTTGAAGCTAATCTAACTTCCTTAGGGCCCGGGACCACTAGGGTGTTGCTATTTATGGACCTTGAGGCTCTCCGTGCGGCATACCAGGAGAGGCGGTCCCGTAGGTACAAGGGTCCTAGGCTGTGAAGGGCTTTAAAGGTCAAAACCAGCACCTTAAATCTGACCCTGTACTCCACCGGGAGCCAGTGCAGCTGGAAAAGCACTGGGTGAATATGCTCCCATGGCAGAGACCCTGTGAGGAGCCTTGCTGCAGCATTCTGCACCCGTTGGAGTTTCTGGGACAGCTTCAAGGGCAGCCCCGCATAGAGCGAATTACAGTTGTCAAGCCTGGAGGTGACCGTTGCATGGATCTCTGTGGCCGGGGCAGGGCGGGAAAGGTAAGGGACCAACTGCTTGATGCAGCGAAGGTGGTTACAGAACCTCCATCTAGCCTTCAACAGTCACCTTGGCCAAGAATGCTTACACTTAAAATGTAAACAATGCATCAGGGTCTCTAATGACTGAAGAGGCTGGCAGGTAAATGGTGTTAGTCACCAGACACACATGACAGATAAATACATTGGGGCTATATACCAAAAACTAGGTGAAAAATAAGCTGCCCTCACAAAATGATGTGTGGTTATGAAGAAATGAAGTGGCACAGAAAAGCAATCTCAGGATCATAGTATAATTGTATTTTAAATTACATTTTTTAAATTTGTGCTTATGATAATTCTGTATTCTATATCATGCATATTGATATAATATTTAGAGCACTGACGCCAGCCCATAAGCTAGGATTATTCTTTTCAGCTTAGTCAACAATACATGGGGGAAATCCAAACTTTGGCTGAAAACTTTACAAACTTGAAATAAATAATGGTTACTTCTCTCTTTGGAGTCACTTCATGATAATTGGATATATTTCCTTACTGCCCTTCAGGGAACATATGTGCACATCTAAGTACAATTAGAGAACCATTTTTACTTAGTCTCCTGTTCACAAAACATCTTACAGATAAAAATGAAAGAAGGACCTGGTGCACAGGACAGGCAAGGGTTTGGGTTCATGAAAAGGATGAGAGCCTTGGGCATTAATTTGGGGTACACCAACCCTTGTTATTAGCTGTATATTAGCTACTTCCACAAACGAGAGGGCATTTTCTGTGGTAGCAGCCCAACTTTGGAATGAAATATGGAGGCACCCTGCCACCAACATTACAAATTTTTCGCTGCTATTTGCCCATGCATTTTAGATTATTGATGGTTCTGAGGAACTGCATCCTTTTATTCCATTTTTAAGCTTTTGGGGTTTTTATCTTGTATTTTGTTGCCAGTTTTAAATTGTATCTTTATGTTGTGTGAATATTATTCATATTTCTGTATGCTAACCTGGAGTCCCTGGTTAAAAAATAATGTAATTCTAAATCAATATACCGTATTTTTCGCTCTATAACACGCACCTGACCATAACACGCACATCGTTTTTAGAGGAGGAAAACAAGGGAAAAAACATTCTGAATGAAACAGTGGGTGTATCATTTTTGGGCTTCATGCTGTAGCCACAGACATGTGATCTGATGGTGAATTTGGGGTGACCCAATGCAAAGATCCTGAGAATCCCTGTGGATCCATGCTTTGTAACCACATTTTTGCACCATTGCAGCCCCAGGCAACAGTGGGTGCGTGATTTTTTTGGTGCAGGCTGTAGCCATGGACATGCTATGTGATCTGATGGTGAATTTGGGGTGACCCAATGCAAAGATCCTGAGAATCCCTGTGGATCCATGCTTTGTAACCACATTTTTGCACCATTGCAACCCCAGGCAACAGTGGGTGCATGATTTTTTTGGTGCAGGCTGTAGCCATGGACATGCTATGTGATCTGATGGTGAATTTGGGGTGACCCAGTGCAAAGATCCTGAGAATCCCTGTGGATCCATGCTTTGTAACCACATTTTTGCACCATTGCAGCCCCAGGCAACAGTGGGTGCGTGATTTTTTTGGTGCAGGCTGTAGCCATGGACATGCTATGTGATCTGATGGTGAATTTGGGGTGACCCAGTGCAAAGATCCTGAGAATCCCTGTGGATCCATGCTTTGTAACCACATTTTTGCACCATTGCAGCCCCAGGCAACAGTGGGTGCGTGATTTTTTTGGTGCAGGCTGTAGCCATGGACATGCTATGTGATCTGATGGTGAATTTGGGGTGACCCAATGCAAAGATCCTGAGAATCCCTGTGGATCCGTGCTTTGTAACCACATTTTTGCACCATTGCAGCCCCAGGCAACAGTGGGTGCGTGATTTTTTTGGTGCAGGCTGTAGCCATGGACATGCTATGTGATCTGATGGTGAATTTGGGGTGACCCAATGCAAAGATCCTGAGGATCCATGTGGATCCATGCTTTTTAACCACGTTTTTGCACCATTGCAGCCCCAGGCAACAGTGGGTGCGTGATTTTGGGGGGGCAGGCTGTAGCCATGGACATGCTATGTGATCTGATGGTGAATTTGGGGTGACCCAATGCAAAGATCCTGAGGATCCATGTGGATCTATGCTTTGTAACCACATTTTAAGTGGGGAGCGAAGGAAAAACAAAGAAGGGACATGAGAGGGGTGTGCAGAGAAGCAGCTGGCTAAGAATGCAGGAGAGGGATTTAACGGGAGGGAGGAAAGAAAGGCAAATGTTTCCCCCCACCCAAGCCAGCCATCTCTCTCTCTCTCTCTCTCTCTCTCTCTCTCTCTCTCTCTCCCCCTCCATCCCTCCCTCCCTCCCTCCCCCTCTCTCTCTCCCTCCCCCCCTCTCTCTCCCTTCCCCCATCTCTCTCCCTCTCCCCCAGCAGCACTGGAGCACAGAGAGGAATTCCCCTCTGCTTGCCTGGAGGGGAGGGGCTTTCCCTGCTCTTTGTTCCGTTTCAGCAAACACAGCAACAAGACAGAGGAGGGTGGGCAGTAAGACCCTGAGGCAGAATGCAGGAAAGCAGCCGCTTCCTCTTTTCAGATTTCCCTTCTCCGTGAAGCGCCGCGATTTGATTTTTGCCTGATTTTTCGGTTCCAGGGACCACACATTCGCTCTATAACACGCACAGACATTTCCCCTTCCTTTTTAGGAGAAAAAATCTGCGTGTTATAGAGGGAAAAATACAGTAACCACCAAGTAGCCCACACAGCAATAAACAAACAACTTTGACACCACAATATACCCTGGCCAAGATACAAATGGATTAATGAAGTTCTTTTAATCACACTCAATTCCTTTCTTTTCTCCCTCCCCCTCCCTCCCCCATGGTACTTCTTTTGTATATTTAGGCTATTGGAAGAAATCAACTTCCTTTGCAATCTCATACTTTCTTCTATTAGACATTATGACAGGGGAAGCTAGATGTACAGCAGACATGCATCTAGCTTTGTTACATCGAACCATATTTATCTATTATCTGACACCATAATATTCCACACTCCCCTTGCTAGCCAGTGATGAGAATGGATGGTGAGGAAATAAGGATTGTTGATAACAGGACACAGGGGGTAATTAAACACGTGACTGCTGTTTCCTACAGCAGCTGCATGTTTAGCACGAAGTTTGGTTTGGGTCATAGAAAACAGACATCCACACATGAGCAACATTTGTAATTCCACATAAATGAATGTCAACTTTTCAAAGGCGCCATAAAAAAGTGTGTTCAATTAAGACAGGCCAAACCAAATAACGACTAACAAGGTCACCCAAAATTTAGGGAACTTCGGACGTGTGATTTGCATTGTACTGAATACTACATACATATTGGGGCTTCTTTCCTATTAGAAGTCATATTTAAGCCCACGGACAAAGATGTGAGAAAATATAGAAGCCTAAATGAACATTCCTCCAGTTAACTTACTCATTTACCATTTCTAAGCTGCTGCCTCTTAACAAACAAACAAGAAAAGTTAACTTCATAGCTATATTATGAGTCACCTGGGTAAGAGAAGGGTACAGTATTATCAAATGCAAAAGGAAGAAAAAACAGGGAGGCTGACACATGAGTTTTGGAAAGCTATATTATACCTGATAGGTATATTATATTTGCTCAATGGTTCCTGCTTTTCATAAACTTCAAAGATTAAAGATGAAATATGAAGTTATAGTAATTTTAAAGGAGGAAACAAGCACCACAATAGTTATCAGGGGGAAAATTAATCTCTGAAAGTTTCGTTATAATTGAGGATGAACTGCTGATAGAAAATTCCTATGAACTAAGGGAAGAAGGCCCTCAGGCTCTAAACCAAGCACTTACTCCGGTCGGCAAATCACCAGGTCCCCCTTATTAGTGCCATATGCCAATCCCAAGCCTGGTTCAGGCAGCCAGCGAGCAGAATTTATGCTGACGTGTCTCCTTTGGTCAGCAGGCATTGGGTACAAGACGTTGAATACTCTCTGAAAGGGAAAAAAAACCACATACATTAATGCTTCAAACAGGTAACAGCAAGTTGCCAAAAGACCAAAATTATGTCAGCAATTCAGGAACAAGGACAATAAACATTAAACAACCTGAATAAAAAGTTAGCCACACAGCAGTCTTTCTGAAATGGGGAAAGGGACTGCAAGATGCCGTTGGGGTAAGAAGATGGAAAGAGCTGGATCAGGTTAATGGTCAAGCATCCTCTTTCTCACAGGGGCCAACCATAAGTTAACCATGTGACGTGCTACTTGCATCGGGAAGTTTTTAATGTTTGATGCTTTATTATGTTTTATATACTGTGGTACCTCGGGTTAAGTACTTAATTCATTCCGGAGGTCCGTACTTAACCTGAAACTGTTCTTAACCTGAAGCACCACTTCAGCTAATGGGGCCTCCTGCTGCTGCCGCACCGCTGGAGCACGATTTCTGTTCTCATCCTGAAGCAGTTCTTAACCTGAAGCACTATTTCTGGGTTAGCAGAGACTGCAACCTGAAGCGTATGTAACCTGAAGCGTATGTAACCCGAGGTACCACTGTATTCTGTAAGCCGTCCAGAGTGGCTGGAGAAACACAGCCAGATGGGTGGGGTATAAATAATAATAATAATAATAATAATAATAATAATACATGTAGGATGGAGAACTTTAGTGATGTATGCAGTTCACTACTGCACAACAATGCAGAAGTTAGAATGCACCAGCAGAATGAGGCAGCAGAGAATACAATACTGTTGGCCAGAAATCAGGAGAGGTGTTCAAGGCAATAGCATATTGCGGTATAAGTATTGTGACAGCTGATATCCAGCAGTGCTCATATCCCACTGTATCTTGATGAACACCCTTACCACTGCTTTCCATCCACCCTCTGATCCTCTAGGAATCTCTTTTGCAATATATCTTCTACTATACCTACCATAGTGAGCTTGTAGGTCAACATTTATTGTCTATAGAATTATAGCAACAACAATGGCACATCAATAATGTTGCACACCAACAAAAGGCAACCCTACTAGAATATCAAGTGACTCTTCTCAAATGTTTCTGCCAAAAGATATTCATCAGTGCTCTTTGGCCTTTTATTTTGCTCAGCAGAGTAAGAGACATTCAGTGTCAACTGAGCTGCTGTCTAGTCCCTGGTGTTCTCTACAATACTTACACAATCTCAGCATATTTGGCCTATTCTTTTCTTCTTTTGACTAGGTAGTGAAGAATCCTATGTATACTGATAGCATCAGTTGCCATGGAGATTATGTTATGCACTCTAATTTTAATGGGGTTATGATAGCAGAAAGGCATTTATAAGAGCAAAGCAGCACTTATTCAGAAAACAAGCATTGTTTGAAGTGTGACAGAATGAAAAGAACACACCCCATGATTATACTGCAAACCTATTTCATAAACAAACAGTTTCTTTTGGGCAATTGCCTCCTGTTAAGGAACAGCAGCTAGCAGATCTGGTTTCCAAGGCTTGCCTCCATGTCTTGCATTTGCTATACTACACACTCACTTGTTCACATGTCACCTAAACCATACTGAATGGATTTATTGTGATCATGCCTGTATGATCTGTGTTTATCCTCCTTGCTAGCATGAGGAAGAAGCAAATCATAATTTTCAGTTTAGTGTTAAGCCTCAACCAGAGATCATGCTTTCTCAAGTTCCCAAAGCATGATCTGTAGCTAAGGCTGGGTCTCGTCTTACTGAATTAAGTTTTTGGGAGCAAAAGAATACATAATCCCTAACTGACTGTAATGCCAAGTCAGGGATCATGGCTTATTTCCTCTGCAGGCTAGTGGGAAACAGACATACAGACCAGAAGAACATTATCACAGTACATCAATAACTGTAGTTTACTCAGATATGCAAACTGAGTGTTTGCTACATTGTTAATTGCTGTACATCTTCCGCCAATTGAAGACCTCAGGTTTCTCAAGAACATTTATCTGGGTTCATGCTTTAGGTTAGTGGCCAACTAACATATATACACACCTACTCACAGGCTGGCATACTTAAATTTAACAACTGTGTTCCCTAACAGTTTGCACATGATTTTAAAAAAACACCAAACTGAATGAATTTCACTTGCATGCACATAAAAGTTACCAACAACTTCTTATTTGCAGAGATAACTTTCCTACTTTCCCCACATTACCAGCAGCATGATAGCAGCACAAACCCCACACCCCTACCCCCTTCTACCCTTTCCCCATTGTGGCTTAATACATTCTACATCAGGCTTCCTCAACCGTGGCCCTCCAGAGGTTTTTGGCCTGCACTCCTATGATCCCTAGCTAGCAGGACCAGTGGTCAGGGATGATAGGAATTGTAGTCTCAAAACATCTGGAGGGATGAGGTTGAGGAAGCCTGTTCTACAAGTACAACACTCACTTTACTAATACAGGGACCGATAACTGCAATACTTCGTAAGACTATATAGTACACTCTTGCTACACTCCTGGTCACAAAACTATACGAAGTTTGTAAGGCACTTCAGAACTCTCAACCAGATTGATTTCATAGTAAAACAGTACTGTATGGCATAATAAGCTCTTAGTGTTGATGCTATAATGTGAAATATATGACTGAGAAGAATTATGTTCAAGTAAGGAAATTTACCTGGTGAGGGTTCATTTAGTCACACAGCAGTGCTCACCAATCTGTAGCGAATCTGTAGTGCCTGCTTTGTCATCATCTTAAAATCCATATAACTTTGGGTCAAGGTCTTGAGTATGACTTAACTGAGTGTATGAGAGTTAAGCAGTCACTGTTCACTAGTGTACGGATAGTGAAACTGTGGCCCTCCTGATGTTGGTCTACTATGCTGATCGGCCCCAGCCAGCATGGCCAACAACCAGGGATGATGCAAGTTGTCATCCAACAACATCACCCTAAGAACCACAGATTCCCTACCCCTGCACTGGTGAGGGAGAACCCCTCCCATTTCTTCCTGTCCATCTAGGTTTGACTAGCAGTCATATTCCATGATGGCAGCTGAACTAGCAGTTCTGCTGGCACTAAATGCAGGCATAATGAATGTTTTCCATCTAGTAGCAGAAGTGCCTAAGATTTCAGTATCAGACCCCGTGGAGCTATAAGGGAGTTGATGGATAGAATAGCTGATGGCAAAGGCAGAAAGAAGAGAACAGTGATAGATGGCAGAGGACAGTGTGACATGGTCAGTGAAAGAGAAAATGAAGGGGCAAGTAAGTTGGAAATGGAACAGCAATTCTCCATGTGCACTTTATGTGATAAGCTGGTTAAATTATTTCACTGATGAGTTTGAAGTTTGGAGGCCATGGACAGTTTTTTCTCTCTTGTCCACTGTGCCTCCATGCACTAGTGCTTTTTGACACAGCAGTCATAGTGTCACTAGAAATGTATGTCTCAGATTATTCCTAATAATCATTGTTATCGCTTGCCACTTAAAGCAACATTTGAAGGCAGGCACTGAAGTCTGTGAAGAGAAAGATATAGACTCAAAAAACAAAGTGATGTTTGCAATAGAATAAGCATTGGTCATTTCTCCTTTTCTCCTAGCTAGGGAGAAATTTAAAATCCACTGTGCACTTCAGGATAGCTAAAAGTGGAGTAATAGTTTCTTGGCTTTCCCTGAAGCTATGAAGCCAAGTATAGGTAATGGTGACCTCAAGATATTTAAGAACAAGACACCATGACTCAGCTTTTTCAAAAATAGTACTTTCTGTTTTAAAAAGGCTAGAAATTTTCAGTTCTTTTCTTCATTTACTTATTCTGCTACGAACTTCTGCCCAGATGAATACATATCACTACGTCATCAATATATGGTTGACGTATAGTCTTGCATATTGTTCTACTGAGGCCCAGCTGGCTGAGAGGGGAGGATGAACTGACAGCTGTAAGTACATCCTCTGCTTTTGCCATTGTAACTTTGGCCATATCTTCACCAAACTGGATTTTTGCTGTATTCTGTATTTTGACAGTTAAGCAAATTGCTGAAAGGTGTAGTTCATAAGTTGTTGTACATACAAGGCTAAGAAAAAGGACTGTCAATATTTTTTCCCGTAAAATGACAGTTTTTGCTAGCCTATTATAAGATTAGTGGCTGTTAGAACAATTTGCTAGAGATCAGCAGTAGCTTGGGGCAGAATCCTGTTTGGCTCAGTTTCTATTTCTATCTGAACTAGCTGCCAAACACTCATCCATCTCCTGTCATTCAATGGCAGGATCTTCAAGATTTCTGCTGCATTTCCTCTTTGATCTGCCCTCCACCCCCGCAATGAACACAGCCTATTGTCTAGGTTAGGTCTATTTTCTAGATTCACTTGCTTTCCGGTTTTTAGTTTCAGGAATTGCTTTTGCAATTGGGCTACTGGGAGAAACAGGCAAGAAAGTGAGCCAATGAGACACTCAGTTAGTCACAAGCCAAGTACATTTCCCAGTGGAAGTTACATTGTGTGACTGTTCCCCTGAAAACCAGTCCTTGTCAATTTCCTTCTAACTGCTTGCTAGTCAGTTAAAAATACCTCCTTAAATGATTATTTCCCTGCTCTTAAGAGATACCATGTGGTGCCTCCTAAAGCACCCTCAGAGACAGCTTAATGAGTGACTCAACAGTTGGCAGGTCAGCAATAAACTATGATTTTTTTTTAAAAGCAGGATTAAAAAAAAACAACTACCAAGAGATGGCAGTGCTTTAGCTGTATTTGTTGTGCAGTATTCGTCTCATAGGCCATACATATATTAGAGAATAAATGAGCACATAGCTCTATAGCATATATTCATAAAACATTCTGAGCAACTATTAGCATTCTCGGGGCTGTACTGTTTCAGCTGTTTTGGGAAAATAATGCACCCATCCATTTTATGTTTGAAGTTGGCTTTGTCACATCTTATTGATTTTCTAAGGATTAATTTCAGACTCAAATCCACTTCATTCAAACCATGCTTCCTAAGGACAAAATGAATATACATTATATTGAAGGCTTGAATCTAATTGTAATTTGTTATGATACCTGAGGATGCTGTAAATCCAGGAGTCACTCTGGTGCTTAGGATGGTTAGCATGCCTATAAATTTAGATATAGCCTCCTAGCCAATGATTAGTGGAGTAAGGGCATCTGTTGAACAGAGCATCTGTCTGTCTGTCTGTCTGTCTGTCTGTCTGTCTGTCTGTCTGTCTGTCCTAATGCCCCAGGAAGCTGACTACTAAATTCAGCACCTCTCTCCAAAATCTTCCAGATGGACTATGATTCAACATAAACAAGCCAACAGCCACAAATACGGATAAAGTTTCTTAACGCTACCTTTCTCAATATGAATTTAGTTTCATTTGACTGCATTTAATAAGATTGATTAAAGGTAAAGGTAAAGGTAAAGGTACCCCTGCCCGTACGGGCCAGTCTTGACAGACTCTGGGGTTGTGCGCCCATCTCACTTAAGAGGCCAGGGGCCAGCGCTGTCCGGAGACACTTCCGGGTCACGTGGCCAGCGTGACATCGCTGCTCTGGCGAGCCAGAGCCGCACACGGAAACGCCGTTTACCTTCCCGCTGGTAAGCGGTCCCTATTTATCTACTTGCACCCGGAGGTGCTTTCGAACTGCTAGGTTGGCAGGCGATAAGATTGATTAGTATCTTGTAAATGAGTAGTACCTCCATTACAGCAAAAAATTCTACTAGAATTTCAAAAGGAATAAAGGCAAGTGTTCCTGTGAAGCCTCATTATCTGTCTTCTTTCCCTCTTTCTTGCTTTAACTTATTCATAGATTCCGCCATCACCCCACTTCTTATAAACACAAAATAAAGGGGGGATGATCTGTTTCACTATTCTTCCTTTGAACAAATAAATTTGCTCCTTTTAAAACTCCTTTATAACAGGGTCCTTGTTGAGATTTAGAGGCTTTCTACATTGGCATGGCACATACTGTATTTTTCGCTCTATAACACACACTAGACCATAACACGCACGTAGTTTTTAGAGGAGGAAAACAAGAAAAAAATATTCTAAACGAAATAGTGGATATATGATTTTTGTGGTTCATGCTGTGGCCACAGGCATGTGATCTGACAGTGAGTTTGGAGTAGCCCAATGCAAAAATCCTGAGGATCCATGTGGATCCATGCTTTGTAACCACGGAGGAGGGAAGGAAGGGGAACCATGGATCCTCTGCTCACGACTGCAGATCCCCCCCGCCACCCGCAGGCATTCGCTCCATAACACGCACAGACATTTCCCCTTACTTTCTAGGAGGAAAAAAGTGAGTGTTATGGTGCAAAAAATACAGTAATTTACCCCATAGGCAGGACAGTGGTGGTAAACAATGTTCAACTGGGTTTAAAAGCAGGGAATTTATTATGCCTTTCATGGTGCAAAAAAAAAACAAAAAAACAAAAACCAAAGCACGTGAGAAACCATATATGAATGCTTTCCCCAGGTGTTCTTCCAATCTGAACAAGCTGTAAGCGACCAGGGTTGTGTACATTTAGGTTGCCTGAAAAATCTTCCCATTCTCCAGCACAGGGGTAGCTAACCTTTTTCAACCTGTGGGCTGCATTGACTGTCAGCCAGCCTTCCATGGTCACATGCCAGTGGTTGGTGCAGCAAATGTATATTCACATGCATATACTGTGCTCTCTTTCCTCTCTTTCTTAGATACACAATCATACACACATAAACATGCAGGCAGACAAAAGTGCACACATAGTGTTTCTAGCCTTCTCTATCCCAGTGCTAGGATGGTGGTGGCAGCTGGAAATGCTGGGGTTTTGTTTTTTTACTTTACACAGATCATTTTGTGCAAAGGGAACAGGCAACATCTCTCCCCACCCTAATTCTAGCACGGGTATACTACCTTGAGCTCCTTAGAGGAAAGGCAGGATATAAATACATTGAGAAATTATTTTTATTTTAATTTTAAGGGTGAGAAACATTCAGATTCTGAGACAATGTTATATGCAGGCTATTTCACAGGTGGCTAAGTGTTCATGGTCATTTCTCCCCGACTTTCTTCCTCCTGCTGTCTACGGAGTTCTGATCAAATTACCTTAAGCTTGAGCATTTGTTGCAGCTTAGCTGTAGCAAATCCTCTTTTATTAATAGAAGAGAAAATTTTACATTCATTCCTGTTGGAAAATAAATAAATAAAAACAAACCAATTCTAAAAAAATAAATTACAACACTACAGGAATAATAATTATAGTAACTAATTCTTCAGCTCACTTCTGCATTTTCTCTAAGGGAGAAAACATGAAAAAAAAACCTATGAAAACATAGGTCATCCTTCCTATATCACCTTCCTATGCAAATATCCGACTCTCAATATTAAGCAAAGAGGATATTGTGCAAGGTATAAAGCAGCAGCTCTCCAAAGGTCTTTTGCAGACCTGCTATCTGACCTTATTTTCATTAACTGGAGATGCAGGGATGTGGAGCTGGGATGTTCTATGTGCAAAGCATATACACTCAGGTAGTCCTCCTATAAAATATACCATTGTATTCTAGAATAACCATGCTAGCTTGTTACTGCAAGACACAGAGTTATAGTATCTTACAGGATAGCACGCTTATAATTTGGACATATGAAGCTGCCTTAGGTTAGTTTATGATAAAAGTCTTTCACACCACCCAATTGATCATGGCATGCATTTCATAGGAAGGAATTTACTGAATCTCTTGATATGTATCATTCTAAAATCCAATTGCTTTCAGGGCTTGAAATGTTTTTGGGATGAATTCAACACTGCACTATGTTGATCGTTCTGCAGGGCAAGCATTTCTGGGGGTTCTCCTGCCTCCCCCCCCCCAGCCTGGACTTAAAACTTGTGCAATGGTGCTCCTTCACCCCCCACAATGTATATCAAAGTGGGTTCTGGGGAGAGTTTTAAAGAACCCACTGCCCTGGAACAGCACATTTGCCCCATTTGGCAAGCTGAAATGCTTGCTCTGAGGGAACTACTGGAAGGGCTTGTCGTTGAATTCCTTCCAAATACTTTACAAATTTCTTGCCTAGCTTTTCCTGAGCTACAATTGGGGAACACCCAACAACCACTGAGTCTTGTGATGACATTATTTCATTAAGTCAAAAGTGGGAAACACTTGTTGGGGCAGATCTTGAGCTCTCTTTTCCTCCCTGGGCCACTTTAACTGGTGGACAGGGTTGTCTTTTTTGTCAAACGCCTGACTGTCAAGTGACTCAACTTCAAAGGAAAGGATCAGCAGCACATTCCTTTGCAGCCTGGCCTGAGTTCAAGCAGTCACTTCAAAGGAAAAAACGTTCCTTTTGGTTTGATCTTAAGATGGACTTGTCTTTGGCACCAAACTTAAAAAGAGCCAAATGCAACTCCTACTTGCCAGGGAACAACTGGACGTGCACATTAAGGCTCCCACACACCTGGTGTCACAGATAATATCAGGTGTGGGGCAAGTAGGCATGGTTTGGTGAAAACAAACTCACAGGCCAAATTAGTTCCCCTGCCAGGCGAATTTGGCCTGTGGGCTGGAGGTTCCCCATTGCTGCATTAAGTTAAAATACTTTAACCTGAATTGAATCAGGACATGGTGTTTGGCCTTTCAGATAAATTCAGTTCCAACAATAGAGTACATCTTTGCCAAGATTAGCTGCAAGCTCGACTTCCTATATTTATACCTCAACCCCTAACAAAGCTTCATGCAGGTAGCAATTTAAAGCCTATTACAACACACTAAAACTCTAACCTTCCTGCAAGCTTAACCCTAGTACTGAAATCCAGCCCCAAAAAATTACATCTTACAATATTTTTCTGAAAGATGCTCAAGATTCGGGCAATTTCAAAGCGAAGGAAGCTCTGTGACTGAGTAGGGAAAGCAGAAGAAGCAAACAATTCCAAATCCCTCTTTGCACCCTGCCCGAATATAGCAAAATATGGTCTCTCAGTTATCCCACCAACAGCCAGCACATTTCAGACCTACATGACTTATTTCATAATTTTAGAATTTAAACCTCATAAAATACAAATAATGAATGTGCAATAGACCCAAAATCCCCCTACATGCCAAAACCAACATCTAACACATTGTGGCCCCACCAAATGATTAGCTTACCTATTCAGGCTATACTTCCATGATCAACAAGCAAACATTTGAAAAACAACCTTAATTAATATTGCGGTTTTATTACAAAACTTGAAAGTACACAGAGTTACATTCAAAACTCATCATTTAAGAAGGTATGCCAATTATCGGTTTATGCACTTTTTATTGTTGCGCTCAAAGGTGATCATTAAAAAATAAATCACAGTTTTATTGTGTTCCCAATTGTTTGTCAGGTCTTTGATTACAAAGTGAGAGGGAAATAAATGAAGCAGGAAAAAAACTTCAGAGAAACACTTGATACCATGAAATCTAGAAACGTCATTCAAACTTTCTCAGACTTGACACAGTCACAAACATGAGATTTTAATAAATGAGCCAAACAACAGAAACAGAGGTCCCTAAATTTGGAACCAATTGTATTTAACTTTTTAGTTCATCATATGTACAAAGGGAACATCATATTAGTGGAAGTAAATACTCTTAACATTTTTAAAGAATAGACAGTACTAGGCTGGAAAAGACCAGAAGTCAAATGTATACTGGTGGCGGTGTGGAACTAATACAGTGGTAGCTCGAGTTACAAACACTACAAACTCCGCTAACCTGGAAGAGTTACCTCGAGTTGAGAACTCTGCCCCAGGATGAGAGTGGAAATCATGTGCCAGAGGCGCAGTGGCAGCAAGAGGTCCTATTAACGAAACCACGCCTCTAGTTAAGAACAGTTTCAGGTTAAGAATGGACCTCTGGAACGAATTAAGTTCGTAACTAGAGGTACCACTGTATGTTACTTCCTAATCAAATTCTCATGTAACCTTTAGAGCAAGAAATAAGGAACAAATCCACACTACCATTAGACTTGAAGGAGTTAGCATGAAGGGGCACACAACATTGTTTAAGTGTGGTTTTCCAAAGCATAATCAGGTATTACAGCAGATTAACTGGAGTTCCACAAGTATAGTCTGATTATCTGTTCAAAAAGGTCTGGAGGAAAGTGTGAGCAGCACAACTTTCACAATTAATTGTAAACTGGTGTGGGTATTAGTGTGTGCATAGTAATTAAATTTTTGAGACATGCCAGAAACAGGAAGCTCTCAAGAGAGATTGAAAGTGACCAATAAAATTGAATGCTAAACTCATAATAAAAATGAAACTAGATAAGAATCAATGAGATAAAACTCAAAATGATAATTCAGGCTGAATACAACAGGTTATTTGAATAATTAATCTACAGGGATCATGCTCGTCACAGATCTACAAAGAGATTAATTTATAGTAAAGTCTGTGAAGACAATTTTCACTGAATAATCTTATCTTCAGGGTGCTCCTCTAAAATTATTCCACAATACGTGAGTTACGATGTTAGGATCTTATCTATACTTACATGGAAAAGATCATAAGATTAATGAAATCAAATAGCTGGAAATGCGAAAGCTACTTCAAGGTTCCAATAACAGTCACAAGCAGCAGTTTCTTCCTTGGCAACAACACTGAGATCTGCCCCAGACTTTGTTAAATCATTAAGTGAGCAGTTCTAAAGTACTAATTTCTCTGCATTTTGAACAGTTTGCAAACTAACAATAGAAATAAGCGTGAAATCTAAGCAGTTAACCAGAACGTAAGAAGCTGGTATGTTCCCTGCATTTCCCCAAAGAGCTAAATTTATGGTAGGAACAATGCTGCTAAAATAGATGAAAAGTTCAGAAGAGACATTGAGCATTAGGGAAAAACGTTTTTTCTTGCTTTATCAGTTATGCAGTTCTAATTCTGGAATCTACAGTGGTGCCTCGCAAGACGAAAAGAATCTGTTCCGTGATTCTCTTCGTCTAGCGGTTTTTTCGTCTTGCGAAGCAAGCCCATTGATGGCTTAGCGGATTAGCGCTATTAGCGGTTTAGCAGCTTTTAGCGGCTTAGAAAAAGAGGGGGGAGGGGAAAAAGCCCACAGGAACTCGCAAGACATTTTCGTCTTGCGAAGCAAGCCCATAGGAAATTTGTTTTGCAAAGCACCTCCAAAACGGAAAACTCTTTCGTCTTGCGGGGCACCACTGTATTCCGAAGTGTCCAGCTGCCAGCCAGCCAGAGGTCAGAACTAGACTGAGATTAAAATGGGGGTAATTTTTGAGAAACCACTGCAAAAGGAGACAAAGTATATATTTGTTGAGGAAGCACTGTTCTGAATTCTCTTTCTGCCTTCAGTGACTTCATCACATTCCTAACTGGCCAACATGACAAGTCCAGGAATCACTGTCCTTGCTTAAAATCAGCTTGTTTTCCACGCAATGGTAACAAGCTGGGCTCACCTTTTAACACTTTTAGGGATGGCTGAATGTGAGTTTTCTCTTCTGTAACTGATGCTGTAGTCTCTTAACTTTTCTGTTTTATTCTTTATTTTAAATATAATTATATGTTTATTTTTACTGTACCTTGTCCTTTGATTTTTTATGAACAGTGGGTAATAAATATTTATAACAAATGAACAGGATATAGTCAAATCTGGTTATGAAGCACTGTGAAATCATACACATGACTGATCAGGATCAGCCTGGGAAAGAGAAAAGCCAAAGCAATGGCTGATTTTGAGGAAGCAACAACCTGGACCTCACATAATGCCACCCCAAGGTATATCTTAGTGTGAACAAGGAGCATGCTAGTGCCCAGTTAAAAAAATCAGTCACTTCACTTCTCTCCTCCTTCTCCTGCGCTACCCAAACCTAAACCACAGTTTGGCTGAGAATTACGTCCAAACTCAGGCTTCTCATTTGTCTTAGTCCAAACAAGCCACAAACTTTAACCAAAGTTTGGTTCTTATAACATTTTTTTTTTTTGGGGGGGGGGGAAGAAACTTGGGTTCAAAAGTAACATTAAACTTGGCTTAGCATTATGTGTGAATGAGGCCACTGACAGAGAAAGGGTTCTTCCTTTCTCTCTCTAAAAAGGTGAACACTAAATAACTAAGATGTTTCAGGAACTATTTCAGTCCTTTCCCTACCAGGGTTTTTATTGAATCTAGATGGGTAAATTTCCTTTCCCAGGCTGCAATCTCTTCTCTTCTGGTTTTTCAGGGACTGGTGATGAACACTTGATTTAGGCAAGTCTTTAGTTCGGAATAATGCCACACATCCAAAGCAATTATGTAATTGTAATCTGGCTCTCTTTTTTGTTTTCTTTTAACTAGATTGCATTGCTTTATTGTATCTAAATTCTTGTTCCACTCAACTATAGAAACATTGCCAAATAATTCCATGAGTTATAGATGGCCAGAATTAACACCATCGCCACTACCACTACCACTGACGAAACCTACCTGCAAACAAAAATCTAATAAAAATAAAAGTGTTTATTTTTTCTGTTTTGAGAATACAATATATGAGAGTGTATGAATGAGAATGTTATGAAGTACTATTAGTTCAAAAAAAAAGTATTATTCAATACTAAGGGAACTCCACCATCAGTAGAAAACAAAACCATCTACAGTAAAACATTCTTTTGAAGGTTTCACATATCTCTGGTAGAGAGGCAAGATATAAAGTTGCTGTAACAGATAAGAACTTAGTTGTGCTAACTGTTTTTGTGTGCAGGGGAATTGCTGTGTATATACAAGCATTAACACACAACATTCTTATTCTTTCTCAACTTATTTGTCAGGAGTCACTTGTATATTCTTGGAGATGCTGTTTATTCTCCTGGTCAAAATGATAATGCATGCATGGGCTGATTAACCCATAAATAATATAGGAAACTTTATTCAGAATAGCACTTTTTAAAGTTCAGGCAATTCCCAATTTAATCAATTGGTCTGTTCAGGGAAGAGCTCTAGTTAGATTTACAGCTTCCTTTATTGAAAGGGCTCAGGGCAAGTAGCAATTATATTGAGATGTGGTTCCCTGACACTGAAGGGCTAACAGTCTAAGTTTACTGGTTCCCAGATGATGAAAGCAACATTGGTTGCAAATAGGAAATCTTAAAGCAGATAATACCCTTCTAATTTATGTTCCGACTAAATAAATATTATTCATTTATAAAGCACATTATAAGTGGTACTTCAGAAGTGGATTTTTTCTATTTTACTGAAGGATAACTAAGGCTGAATGATAAGATGGATTCCTTGCTCTAGAATTGCCCCCATTCAGGTTGGCGCCTCCGGCAATGGCGGAGCTCCTCCGATCGGGAGGAACTTGCTCCGTGAAAAGTAGGGTCTGACCGCCACGGCGAAGGTGGAGACCCATAGAAATCACAGACGGAAGAAGCCTGTGAACTTGGGATTCGGCTGGCACCTTTCGCGCCTTCCCTACTCGCGGGGAAACCCTGTTTTGGGGATCCGGAGCAACGTGGGGTGAGTGGCGCGGTGCTTTGAATCGACTGCTTCTTTCACGGAGTGAAGCCGCATTGCTATTGTCGGAGAGCGCTGACTTTTTTCCTGTGGACAATTGGACTTTAAACAACAACCCGTGAGTGGAACGGAAAATTGGATTTTTAAACACCTTAATTTGGCAACGAGCAGGGAAGGTTCAAAACATGAAGTCCGCCTTCCCTTTTTGTAAATAGACTGAAGCAAAGAGGTTGCAAGCTAAGGTCTTGGAAAGCCTCATGTAAAGGATTAAACTTCCATCGATTGAAACCATTAAACCCCCCTTGGAAGCAGGGGAAGAGGGGGGAAATTGTGGACTGTGCATCCTGCAGGAGAGAGCGATAAAAACTAAATTATCACTGCTCTGAACTCCTGGGAACGGGCTGCCAACAGATTGACGTTTGGAAGAGTTCATTGACAGTGAAAAACAGTCAGTTAGTAAGAGAAATATATTGCTTTCACTGTCCGCTTCTGCGTTTTAAAAGGAAGAAAAAGCAACTGAAAAAGTAACTGAAAACTGAAACTATATTACTTTTGGAATTGTGTCGGAAAGGATTGATACAAGTGGAGATTGCTCCCCCCTAGAGGGAGTCTTTGAAACTGTTACAAGAGTTGAGCTGAAACTGTTACAAGAGTCGAGCTGAGGAATCCAGCTGTACGATAATTGTGAGAACTAGAGACTGACCTTGGACTAAAATGTCGGCAGATGAGATAATAGTGTCTGCATTTTGCAGGATAGATCATTTGCTGAAACAGCTTCACAAGAAGATAGATGCTATGGCTACTAAAAATGACATTTCGGGACTAAAAGTGAATACCAACACAGAAATAACTCAGGATCTGGCACAGGAATCTATTTCAACAGGGCAAATCGTTGAACAGAAGAAGGAGAAAGTTGCTGTTGTCGAACTTAAAGTAATACAAGGGGGAGCCTTAACCTCACAGAGGCAGGTTGAGGGTTACAGGTCGGGGCCTTTGTGGCTGAAACTGGAAGAGGTCAGATTTTGAGGATTGGAGCCTGGCCTGGACTGGAGGGGGAAGGTTGGAGAGATCCCCTTATGCAGGGGTCAATTGACATTTGGGACATGGGTTTGGGCCGGGAGGGGATTGGAGCTTTGGGAGCCTTTGGAGTTGGAGGAACCTTGAAACAAGATTTGAAATATTTTATGGATTTTAGTTTTAACTATGGAAATCTGGTTGACCTGTTGAGATGGAATAAAAGTGCTGTTGGGTCGGAGCTTCCCCGAGATCTGCTCTCTAGAATTAAAGAATATGAAGAAGATTGGTGGAAGGGATGTGGAGATGAGTTAAGAGCCTCGAACATAAGATCTCCAGGTTGATGGACTATATGGAATTGACGGAAAGGACTGGCAGAGGCCGAGACCAGGAAGAGGAGACGGTGAAGAAGATTGGAAAATTTAAAGTCTATATAGGGAAATTTTGTAAAATTTAATGAGGGATAGAAAAATCTTGGAATGGAATTTTTTTTGGCCTTAGTGGAAATGTTTTAAGAGGTTAAGTGTAAATAGGTATATTAGATTTAATGGGGAATAAGATTAAAAATATTTTAAGATAAAGGATTTGCTGAGATAACGTATAGAAGTGGAATACAAGGAGGGAGGTGAGAGGAGGTCAACGAAACAAGGGAATGAAAGATAGATTATCGTAAAGGTATGATGTGTGTTAAATTGTTTTTGTTTTGTTTTGTATAGTTTATGGTGTTTAGATGTTAAGGTTGCGTTTTGTATTGTCTCTTTTGTTTCTTCTTTCTTTTTCTTTCTTTTTTGTAAGCTTTAAAAGTAATAAATATCATTTAAAAAAAAAAAGAATTGCCTCCATTCAGACTGGACCATGCAGACCACTGATATAACGAAACACAGAGCATTACCATTAGATAAAACTAATGGCCCTGCAATATGGTCTGAAGGCAAATGAGACCACTACCTTGCTGAAGCTAAGCAGGACTTGGTGTGGTTGGTGCCTGGATGGGCTACTACTTTTGAACAACATACACACACCACCTTGGATTCCATGATGGAAGCAAGACAAGAAATAAATACTTAACAAACAAACAAACATAATCAAATGCTTAGCTGGTAATCTACTCATTTTCAAGTTATATAGCCTTTTAATGCTATTTGGTTTAGAAAACTGATTTTTCCACAGTGGTACCTACTATTAGAGGTACACCGTGGGGGGGGGGGGGTGCTGTGGCCCCGGGTGCAATTTTGAGAGGAGAAAGAAACAGGCATCCCTACAGCAGGCTCCTTCATCTGAGCCTGGCTCTGTGCCAAAGGAGCTGCGCTTTGGCTATGGTGCTTGTGCCTGGCGCAGCTCCGCCCCTGAGTCAGGCCTGACCCAGGAGAGGAGAGCAGGCATGCCTCATGTCCGGTGGCAGCAGCTCTGCCACTAGGTCACTTCTGGCCCGGCGGCAGAGAACATCCTACCTCAGCCGCAGCGAGGCACATCCAGCTGCAGCAGCAGTGCCTCCCCCTGACCCAGCAGCAGAGAGCAGGGGGAGAGTGGGTGGCAAAGCTGCTGTCTGCTTTCCTTGGC
Source organism: Podarcis cretensis (assembly GCF_951804945.1). Taxonomy (NCBI): domain Eukaryota; kingdom Metazoa; phylum Chordata; class Lepidosauria; order Squamata; family Lacertidae; genus Podarcis; species Podarcis cretensis. The sequence goes on along the minus strand of NC_137170.1, from coordinate 52,144,330 downwards.
CTGGCTGCAGAAGATCCACTGCGGGGTCAGGCCTGAACCGGCGGCAGAGAGTAGGAGGAGAGTGGGCAGCAGCTTCCCCGCCCCTCTCCTAACCCTGACCTGGGGCACGCGGAGGGGACTCTCCATGCCCCACCCCTCTCTGGGCCGTGCCATGCACACTCACTTCAGGCAGCTCCGCCGCTGCTTATTATGTGAAACTAAGACACTGGACAGTGAAAACTAAACACATAACTAAGGCTGGAAGCCACTGCCTTACACAACACAGTAGTATTTACTTCCACGTAAACATGCCTAGTTGTAAGACAATGAAACAGTAATACAGACATAGAGATAAACAGCTGGAGAAGCAAAGAAATACTATACTACTTACCCTCATTGAGGTCTCTCCTCCATGTGGCTGCTGCAGCCTGAAGACCTGAGCCACCATATGTTCTGTGGAAGGGTGCAAGAGGATACGACGGGATGCCAGTCCTACCATGACATACCTGCCCATTGGGGACAGGCTCACAGAAATAGCATTGGGACCTAGAGATAAACACAAATACATATTTGCTTTCTTCACTTAGGGACCTGCTTGATGATTTCTACCTTCCTTCATGTCAATTTCTGCAACTGGGGCTGTAAGAAATTCACTCTATGAATCCTTGTAAAAACAACCATACAAGATTACCAGTTAATAATCTGCAAGAAGATTATTTTTTATTGCAGAATCATTAAAGACAAAAGAAATAGAAAACAAAAAGGCAAAAAATACAGGGAGGGGACGAAAACCCAGCAGCTCACATTAACAAAACTTTTAAACATAAATACATCCACCTTAGTTTATACGTGAAGATCAATATATGCTGTCCAAATATGTATCCAAGCAAAGTCGGTGTTTATAGAAAGTACACTAAATGTACCAACAGTATTAAGGTCATCAAAACATTGCATTCGAGGTGGCAGATATTTATCCTTCCAGACTCATAATATAAGTCTCCTAGTGATTATTAGGGCATATAAGATCCATTCTTGCCATCCTGTTGTTGATCTCCATACTAGAGGAATATAATTTAGAAGTACATAAACACCTACAAATTTCAAGGATTTTGCCAATACAAAATTGGAGGTGACTACAACTTCAGAACCCGCCACCCTAAATTTCCTCCTACAGGATCACAACATGTGTTTCAGCACTGCATTTCCAGCATCTATCTGAATTAGACAATGCCTTTTTGCAGAATCAATCTCAATTTTAAATCTAAAGAAACATTTTATATGGACTCTAAAGCAATTTTCCATTGTTTAGGTAGATCATATTCCAGTTCACAGAAAGCCAGGGCTTGCCGTTTGTTGCTCCAAACTTCAGGAAAGGTCTAGAGAACAGAAGTGATTCAGTAGTGTGTACTCGTGCTCATGGTAGGTCATGGTTTATGGTATGCTGTGATGTATGAAATCTACTGTTTTATCAGTTTGATCTCTGGAACATGACATTTTCATTTTGAAGTGTATCCAAGTATTAAAACCCTGATTCCCCACCCCACGCCCTAAACCACTTGACCCGTCAATGAGCTCTTACCAAATCGCTTTGTGTACAGCATCTCGCCCAAGTTATGTGGTGCTAGGGAATATACTGCCAGTATTCCCTCATCAGGAAAGCCCCGTTGACTACTCGGAATGAAGGCTGCCAGGAGCTGCCCGTCTGCAGAAATATCACAACTGGCATCATTGTATATCTTGCAGTTCTGAACAAGCACATTCACAGAGGCTGAAAAAGAAAAAAGAAGGATCAAGAATTTCAGCTGGAAATAAGGGAGAATAGAAAATACACCCATAAAAAAACCACTGCATTTTATACAAAAGGCTGTGGAACTTTGGGCTTTCCCAAAGCTGTTCAGAGGCATTACTTGTCTTGCTGGGTTACAATATCTCTCAAGAAGAAGTTGGCAAACATGAGGATTGGAGATCCATGCGCTCTTAGAACCAAGCATGAATGAAGCACTTTGGTCCCTGAGAAATAGCTGTTCACAAAGCTGAAAATTAAAAGCATTAGATCTGACAGTAATAAAAAAAGCATTTCTTGCCTCGTTACTCTCCTTATATTATTGCATAATATCAATTGCAGTCGTTGCTATGACAATGCAATGAAGGGCAGAATGATGACAAATTGGCACATTTAAGAATTTGTGGACATCTGCGACCAATGCAGGAGAAGCCAAGAAATTCTTTTGGAAGTATTGGAATTACATACATAGGTAGTAAATGAACATATTAAACATGTTATGGGAGAAAGCCCATTTTGGTGCCAGCACATACAGGTTCGTCATGTCTGTTAAGTTAAACACACTCATTTCTTTCTCCTTCAACATCCAAACTCCAGCCAACTGCTGCCACTTTTACCTAGTGATGTCTGGGAACTTCTCCAAGTACAGGCTCAGAGAATAACATTATGGATTTGAAAAACCTACCTGAAATGAGTATTACAACCCTCTAAAGTCTTCTGCACCCCATGGCCATCTCCACCAATGCTCACCCTTCAGAAAATCTACTCTCCCCTTCTCTTGCAAGTGATAGGGAAGAGACAAAGTGGTGAACACACAGGGGGATTTCTGCCATTCCCACCACTACCACTCCTCACTGTTACCCTTACGTGCTGATAGAGACATAAAGCCCAGGGGATTGTGGGAGCTATGTTCTGAGGACTGCTACAATTCTACCATTAGAGATTGGGTCCAATCTTATGGCAGGGTAGATACTGCACTGCTTCTTTCCCTCACATGTAGTTGGGACCTGAAAGGAAGTGGGAATTTCTTCCAAATTTGCCCCCCCCCCACACACCATCAGTCAACCACAGGAGGACTAATCTTGTTATAGGATAGGGCCACAGAAAGCCAAGCTTGTTATCACCATTTACAATGCTTATATTTCATATCCTATAGATTGAACTTGGCTCAGCCTAGGTCTTGCCTTGACATCTTTATTCCAGGGTGGATTTGATCTCACCTCACAACCACTAGGTTGCCACTCCCTCCCTACGGTTTCTAATCCACAAGAGGAAAAAATTGCATACGATTTATTTATTTTTTTGCCAGCTCATCATGTTGCTGAAGCAGCAGAAAAGGTTGGAGCTGGAAGAATTTCTCCTTCTATGCATCTTTTAAAAGATACATGCTGCTTCTGCATGACAGACTTGGAAACCATATACAGTGTTACCTCGGGTTAAGTACTTAATTCGTTCCAGAGGTCCGTTCTTAACCTGAAACTGTTCTTCACCTGAAGCACCACTTTAGCTAATGGGGCCTCCTGCTGCTGCCGCGCTGCCGGAGCACGATTTCTGTTCTCAACCTGAAGCAAAGTTCTTAACCCAAGGTACTATTTCTGGGTTAGCAGAGTCTGTAACCTGAAGCGTATGTAACCTGAAGTGTGTGTAACCCGAGGTACTACTGTATCCAACTGGGCTATTTGCCCCACAGCCCTCTGTCTTCCAGAGATTTCTTGCACACTCAATTCTTTCCTGCCCTTCTTATTCAACCTTCTTATTCTTATGCAACTGTTGGTCCCCAGTGCAAGTTTTTTATTTGGCCTTTTCTTCAGCAACGTGACTCTACTATTCACTGTTTCCTGCTTTTTCGTCCTGCTGTCTAAATCAGTCTTGCTTTGTTTAATCTACACTGGTTCTCAGTTTCTGCTTTTAGGCCCTATTTTGAGGTTTTTCTCTACCTCCCTATATTTACCCTTCCTCTTATACAGTCCTTGGCTTTGCTACCTTTTTATTTCCTCAACCTCCTCCTACCTCATTCACTCAGCCCACTTTGGTCATCCACCCCTTTTGCCCCATAGTTTCTTCTTCCTTCTAGAACCTCTTGTCACTCAGTCTGCCTACTTTATCCACACAACTTCTGCTATTGTACAATCAACATTAGGGTTTTGAGTCAGCCAAACCAGCTATGTAATTTCCCTCACACTCCATTTTGCCTAGTTTGTTTTCCTAACATTCAATGCCACTGTTGCTGATGCCCCCACCCTCACATTAAAATATACAGACTAATATGTTTCTAGCAAGATGCTTTCAGAAGTGAAGAATCTGCGCTAATGAAACATTCGCTAACATAAGCATTTAGAGGAGGAAGAATTGTCTACATCAGGGAAATTGTTGCAACTCGACTGCCTTTCATCTCTGGTTTTCTTTTACATTGTTAATGATGCCAAGATCAAAGATCAATTGGGACACCAAGGAACACTTACGTATAAAACGGAGGGAGATCCAGAACTATCAGCAAGAGACATACTCTGTTTCTTGTGAAAACACAAATATTAGTGGCAACCACAATACTCTGATGATTCTCAACAACTGGCATTTCTTATGGGCTGTTTATTTTTACACACCTCAATTCCTGTTTAACATTTCATTTCTAATTGGGTTATTTTCAATCTGTTGTGTGGTGAATTAGCAGAAGACACATTTATCAAATAACCACTATTGACTCTCAATTAAACCCTGACTTATGTTAACATGAGAGACAGGATTTCTAGCTACTAGTTGAATGATGGCCTCAAAGTAGCATTAGCTACATGTTCACCACTTAAACTTAATATGGTGCACATGCAACCAATTATGTGTAACACTAACCACCTAATATCTGAGAAGGCATGGAATGTGGTAGAAATCACATCAATGCAGGCAAAGGACTGCACTATGTTTACTGGAATTGAAGTCAAAATCCAAATTCTGAAATTGCCAATTCCCCTCCCCCATCCTGAAAGACTTAAGAGAATTTAAAAGACTTTCATTTAAACTGTTCCATGGAAGACAAGATCACATATTCAACCCCTCTGACTAAGAATCCCATGTTAAAGGGAAAGGACATATACTATTCACTCTAGTATTAGGAAAATAAGCACATGATGGGATGACATTTTATGATATGGCTGCTAAATAAGACACTTAAAATTTCTGATTATTTAATTAACAATACAAGTTTCTCTTCTCTTCTCAAAAGGGGTCTGTTTTATTCATACCAAAATCCATTCTCACTCTGTTCAAGCCTATATCTAGCTTTCCTGAATTCAGAAAGCATGACTCTAGCAGTCATGATTAGCTGTGAGTCACATCAGCTTTTTAATGTCTACTACTTGAGTCTTCTGACAGCCGCTCCTATTACAAAGCTGCTGTGACATATGCTAATTTTTTAGCAAGATTACTGCCGCCAAATTGTAAGTGTCCATGAAGGTGAACCTCTGTGCTGCCTTCTGTACCTGCTATTTTTATTTTACTTTATCTGTTTCATAAAATCTAAATACCACTTGATTGTAAAACAACAACAACCCTCAATTATGAAATAAAACACATTTTGCATACTTGTTAGAGGCCGCACCTTTTCTGGTTTGTCTCCTGGAAACAACTGTTTTATAATAAGATTTTCTAGAGGTACTGTTGTGAACTGATTTCTGAAGTTCTTGCCTACTGACACATCAAGCAGACACCTCCACTGTACTCTTTTCAAAGCCTGCTAAAAACATTTTTGCTTAGGCAAGCAAATCCAGAGATGTAGAATGTTGACATGTGTTTTAATCTGGTCTTCAGTATATCACTGGTTTGTAATTAGTTTTTTTAATGCTTTTAATAGTCATTCTTTTATTGATAATTTTATTGTTTTATTCTTTTTACCAACAGGGAACAGCAGGGAGTAGGATTTAATCTCCACACACCAACCCAACCGATGAGCAGAAATTAAAGTCCTTCTTCTTTAAATTGGAGGGAGGTGGCATTGGAGTTCATACCACTGCTGCCACCTGCTTAAAGGAGCAGCAACGTAAAACACCATTTGAAACAGGAATTCCCTTCCTATAAGGCAGAGTGGTGATGGGAGGCTGCTTCAAAGGCTGCTTTATTGTTTTAAAACAATTATCTCACTTCCATTGCAAGCATGCAGTTAAAACATTCTCCCCTTTAAAGGAGGGGAGAGGATGTTTCAAAAGGTGCTTTGCTAAGCCATGGAGGGAATTTTGACAAGATCAGACCCATGGAGCCAAAAAAGTTCCCCACCTGTCATCTAGTAACCAGATTAGGGTTAAACCTCTACACCCAGCTCAGCACTCCATTGGGGATGCAAATCACCCCGTCCTCAGCCATCAAATAGATCGTTTCATGAGCAGGGAGGAAGTGATAACCCATGCTCCCCATCTGATCTACATGGATCCGCAGAGGAGTGGGGCTATGTGTCAGTGTGGTAGAGCAGCAGTATGTGGCTCCCAAAGACAGGGAGCAAGCACACTGCCAAGTCTTCAGCTGAGTCAATTTCCTTAAATGACACAAACTATTGGCTTTATTTGCCTTCAGCAACACGGCAGTTTAATCAAAGCTGACTGGATAAATTGCATCATGGCATCATGATGTCAGCATTAATCCCTGACTAGCTGTGATTACTGGGGGGGAGGGTGACCCCTTTGCCACCAAATGGCACCAGAACAGCAGCAGCAGCAGCAACAACAACTCAATGCATTAAATACAGAATATGCCAGGTTCAAATCCTGGTATTTCCAGAGGGCCGAGAAAAAAATCCCATCTGAAATGTTGGCCAGCTGCTGCCAGTCAATATACACATCACTAGATAAGACTAGTAGTCTGACTTGGTATAAGCGCGTACACTTAAAAATAAACAAAACCCACAGTGCTCATTGCACCACAGGCACCCAGCTGAAGCAGTGATTGTACCCCACAGGCATCAAGTGCACTGATCACTGAGGTAAAACAGTTAACAAAATGAAGAACTCATAAATAAGACTGCACAGAGATCATGAAGAACTACAGCTTGCTGCCAAGTACTGTGAAAAGGTGAGCTGCGTAAAGCTTGAGTGGTGTTTTACAACGTGCAGAAGCTGCCCTCTCACCTTAACATGCTAAAGAGGAGAATTTGGCAAAATTCTATTCAAAATCCAATTAACGATTGAAATTATAAAGGATTATGTATGCTATGTCTGTATGAACAACAGGTTTGTCATTGCCAGAACGGCAATCTCCCTCTCCTCCTGCTTCACAAGTTGCCTTTGCAATTCAGCTCCCTTTCCAGCTTACCATTGCTTATTTCAGGTAAGTCAAATTTGGTGAAATCCCACCACTGAAGCCGGTAGGTGGTGTTGGCAATATTACTCGCTACAGCAGACTGCCCATCTCCAATCACAGCCCCTAGGGACAAAACAAAAAGAAGATTAGTGAAGTTGAGCGACTGATTTAGTAAACAAACCAATCAAAACACACCAGCTGGAAGGGATGAAGTCCAAAGGTTTTTTGACTCCTTAGCAAAATCAAAGAGGCAAGTCAGAGGACGCATGAAAGCCAAAGAAATAAGAAAGATGCATCTAAAAATCCAGTCAAACGATAACATCATTGAAAGACTTTAAATGGTAAGCAACAATAAATTGTCAGGATTACAAAGTTGTATTCACCCTGGAATTGTGAAAAATACTGAAAAATTGCAAAACCAGTAACTATAATAAATAATCCTGCACTAAAATGAAGCTAACATGACAGTGAATTTATTTTATTTAAATAATTTATAAAATAAAAAATCTAATACAGCATCAATACAAAAAGAACACATTAAATCCATCTGTAAAACCAACAGAAGCAATATCCAAGAATGTTACCCAGAAAAAAACCCAGGCTAAAGAACAAATTATTGGTGTCATCCAAGTTTCCACAGGGCATGTATTCAAAAGTCTTTTATTTTTATTGTTTCATAGCACAGTCAACCTGTGCCTGTGCCAATATGCTGCTGTGTTATGAACCAAGCATATATTCACTCTAAAATGTTCCTCCCTGACGCAGACTGCCATCTAAGCCAGCCAATACCTCTGCCATCTTGGAACCTTCAAGGTTCCAACAGTGGCATCCCTAGTGCCAGGGAAGCATAACTTTCTAAGTTTTCTGTCCATACAGATACACTACCTAATGCCTTAACGTAGAATGGTCAAAACAGGCAAAAATACATGGGCAAAAATAGTCAGGTCTCTGTCTTCAAGGAGTTTACAATCTAAAATAAGACAATGGGGAATGCAAAAGGTGTGAGTCAAGTGTTGAGAAGAATATGGGAAAAGACAGTTACATTTATTTTTCAAAGATCAGTTGCAGCTGAAAATAAACATAAATGTGATAAAGCTAAAGGTGATGTGGAAAAGGTGAGTTTTGAGGAGAAGAGGCAGTGCCATGTCTGTCAGACAGAACAATCCACCCCATCCCACCCCACCAAAATTTACCATGCAGAATGGTGTTTGGATGAGGGAGAGGTGATCCTCCTAGCCCTGCCCGGTTTCATCACTGAGCAGTGCTCCAAAGTGCTTGCCCAGACATGAGAAGAGCCTTCTGGAGCAGGCATCTTGCTTTGTCAGTGGCCTACCAGATACATATGGGAAGCACACAAGTAGGACTTGAGAGCAACAGTGCAACAACACTCTCCCTTCCTGTGGTTATCAGAACTGGTATTCGGCAGGGTTGGCTGGAAGCCTCCCTAAAAGGGGTGTTTGTGGGGCTCCGCCAGCAGAGGATTTGCTGGATCCTGAGCTGGTCCTGATATCAACATGTGACTGCATCAGCCTGGGAGCTGGAGAAGCAAATATTTTTTCCCTTCCCCTCTCCACCACTTTCTGCCCATCTACCCCTCTCCATTCAGCCCTGATGATGCCAGCTGGCAGTTTGAATTGCCCCCTTAGATCTTGTGAAGCCTGCAGTTAGCTAAAACATTGTGAACATTATATTCCAATCACTATATTCTTTGAAGGAAGCTACAGGAGAATTTGCAACTCCAATGCTGAACAAAAATAATCCAGGTAATTCAGACTGTGCTACATGCCAGACAGTCCAATTGCTTTGGCAGATGATTCAAGTTTGCTATGCACTGCTAGGCATGAAAGCATACAAGGTGAACAGGCCTAGTTGTCTATGTTCTTTCTATTCTTCTCTCCTTTTGGCCTCTGCTTATCAAAACCTAGCAAGAAGCAGAGTACTGTGAAAGAAAGGCACAGGGAGGGGAAACTCTAATGTCCATATATATATATATATATATATATATATATATAAAACACATGAAATAGAAAGCCAAAAGGAAAGAGAGACAATGAATTGAAGAGGGAGATTTTTAAAATGCATCTATCAGCCCTTTTGCATGAACTAGTCAATTTTGGGCAGCCACCTAATTCCACAACAAGTTTAAGGAATACAGTATGTCCTAGCAAAAATAAGGGCTTTCATAATGTGCACTCTGCCACATCAGACCTGTCCTCCACAATACACTGCTTGGTCTATACAGTGATACCTCGGGTTACATACGCTTCAGGTTACAGACTCCGCTAACCCAGAAATAGTACCTCGGGTTAAGAACTTTGCTTCAGGATGAGAACAGAAATCATGCTCCGGCGGTGTGGCAGCAGCAGGAGGCCCCATTAGCTAAAATGGTGCTTCAGGTTAAGAACAGTTTCAGGTTAACAACGGACCTCCAGAACGAATTAAGTACTTAACCCAAGGTACCACTGTATAGTAATTTCAGTTGCATTTGTAGGATATGCAGGTAAAGCAAATGTAAGAACCAAACAGTACTGAGCAAACATAAGGAGATAACATCATTTTACTCAGCCATGTTGCTTCCTGGCCCAGGACCTTAAAGGCTACGTGGACTGTTAGCAGAAATCAGTGGGATAAAATATTAACTGCAACTACATAAAAGCAAGGATAGGAACCTGTGGCCCTTCAGGTGCTCTTGTATTCGAACCCCGATTAGTATGGCCAATAGTCAGAAATGATTAGAGCTGTAATCCAAAAAAGTGTAGCATCAACCATTCCTAACTTAAAGTGACCAGTAGAAGTATTTTAGCACTGATGAAAGCTCAATGGTCTGCTCCTTGCCACTACTGTGGAAAAAAAATCACAACCTCTATTCAAAGATTATTTAGATTTCAAAATGCTGAAGTGGAAGCTGAAGGGCAATTGAAATGCAGTAAACGTGGGTTTGATTGGCAACTTTCCTGCGTCTGTCTATCACTGGATAATAAACACTGGGGGATGACAGAAATGAAGATAAATCCTTTCTGCAGTACCCCTCCTTCTCCAACAGCTCTCAGTCAACATATGACAGAAGAGTCATGGGAGGAATCAGCACTTCAACAACAAAATGGGGTTGTGCTCACCCTGTTGCGCAATGCCTTCATGCAACTCATCCACCCATCATTTAGAAGATGTGTGCTTTTGAAGCATATTGTGGAATCGACAACATTTGAGTGATACATCACATGTGCATGTATATAAACTTGGACCAGCCCAGATGGTATGCCTTTGGAACAGCCAAGTGATGGTAAAGAATGGACATTCTGATCCAAAGAGAAAATTCCAAGAATACTTTGCTTTTGGTTTAGCAATCTTGGCCTTCATGGTAAAAAAGTCTATGCATTTTTTTCCTTAGCCACAGTCTAAGGTGAAGTCTAAGGTGAAGAACCATTTTAGAAAGAAAAGTAGGGACGGGGGCAGCAGAGAAAGGAGTAGTTTCCTTTGACAGCTTCCTTCTATGACAATTTTCTGCGATTTGACTGATTTGACAGTTTTACTATTCCAAAAATTAAACTTCAGGAGTGGAATGGAAAGTCCATTTGTAAAACATAGTACATTAGGATCTGTTATATCCAACCAATATGATGGGGCTGCACTTCCTCTGAAGGAAGGCTCATTTGACAGCAACAGTAAACTGAGCCTTAAAAAAAATCTTTATTAATAAATATATAAAAATATTGGATTAGGTGCAACTTTTTCAACAAGAGTTAGGATAATCTATGCAAATCAGGGTGCTTTTGTTTCCGTTAATGAGATAAACTCAAATATATTGTATTTAAAAACAGAAACACAACAGGGCTTCTCCCACTCCATTATTGTTTTATTGCATCCTTAGCTGAAGCCACAAAATGTAATAAAACAATTAAGGGGGTTAAAGTAGGATTCGAGGAACGTAAAGTCAACTTATTCACAGACTATGTAGCATTATTTGTAACTAATAGCGATAATTCACTTTAAAAGTTAATAATTTTGATTAAAGATTTTAGTGAAGTCTCAGTTTATAAAAACAATTTTACAAACCCAAATGGAAAGCTTTAGCATGGGTAGGCCTGTGAAAGAAAAAAATACCCAAATGTACAATCCCATGAACAGATTTTCCAATTAATTACCTGGGAATATGGTTTATGCAAAATATCAAATGCTTAATCCAAATATAATAATGTTAAATTATTATAGGAAGTGGAAGGTGATGCAAGTCTACCAGGGTGGGGGGGATCTCCCAGATTGGGGAAAGCATGGCTTTAAAAAATACAGTCTTGCCAAAGACGCACATTTTTAGTTTTAAATATACTGTTATTATTACTGTAGATGTGATATGTCCTATGCTTGTTCATGTACTATAATGCCATGCTTTAGTATTATGTCCATATATAATTTCTCCCCTCACACCATCACACAACTTACAAAGGTAACTAACAATTATTCACAAGTATAGAGAATTTGGAAGACTTTGTGCAGCATTGTTCTCCTAGCAAAAACCTATCAATGTCATTAAAAGAATTACTCAGAAAAACTGCTAGTTTCTCTTACTTTGGAAAAGCTTGATTAAACTTTGTTTAACTGTCACTCAGTTCAAGTTAGGTATTTTAAAATTGGCTTGTGTATTAAATACATCCCCCACAACGGTCTGCTGATGTTTGTTTCCAATTTATTTTTGCTTTTAACTAGTTTTTCACTTTCTATGAATATATATACACACAGTATATATATACCCCTGTTGTACAGCCACACAGCCATTTCAAAAGGCTGTTGGCCCTTACTGATATGTTGAGAGCAGCCTGATAAAGGATTAGGGAATGAAAACCTAACTCTGGGACATGCAGCAAATGGTGCAGGCATGTTCAATTACCCAAAAGGTGGCACATTTTAGAAAACATTAGGTTGGGGAATACTATTTGGCAGACAGAAGCTTCACACAAGGAAAAAAATCAAATTTTCAAACAATTACACAGGCTGTTTGTTGCTATATAACCTGTTCTTCAGTAGGATCTTGAGACAAGAAACAAAAGAATAAGTTAATCAGTGTGCTCTCCCCTGCTTCTAGGTTTGAAGGATTTGCCAGAATATTGAATGATACTTGCCTGACAAGAACAGTTTTCAAAAAGAGATGTTTTTCCTAAAACTGCTATAGCATAGATTCCTATTTAGATGAAGATGTTTCTCTGTTTTTATTTGGCAATGATTTGTGATGGGACCTACTGAATGCAACTGATTTAATTTTATTTGTAACATTTGTTTTCCATGAGCAAATTGTAGGCTCTTCAACACTTCTCCAGAGTATTCATGAAGTGCTGCATTGTTTTCCAGAATTCTATTCCATTAATTGTTAGCTCTTTGTACAATGTGTTCTGCAGCAATTGTATTTCCTATTGGTCTAATCCCAATCTTTCTTCTTGATACACCAGGAAAGAATCTAGTGATATGAACAACTGGCTGTGTTTGATCACGGGACATGATGATTCTATCTGTTTTTAGTACAAATGGGACAACAGTGCTCATAAAACATGGACTTCATATAAAGAGCACATTTTTGGCATTGCCATGTACTCCTTTTAAATATCCACCAGCCATTTCACACAAACACACACCGTCCCCACCATTGTTTGGGAGTGCAGCCTCCCGCCATCCGATTCATCACTGCCATACACCTTGATGTTGCAATGGTCATGCATCTTTCTATAAGTGCCAGGCCGCAATTATTTGCCTGTAGTTTAACAGGTATAGATTCAACTTCTCTGCAGTATCTCTATATGCTACTGAGGCATTTGCCATGCACTAGCGGCACAGAGCACCAAAGGTGACCTCAGCCGGTATAGTTTTGCTAAACTGCAAGTACTTGCTTGTAAAAAAAACAAAAGAATAAAGGTAACATGTAGATCTATCATGCGCAGCCACAATGTGAAAACCGTACAGGCCTTTTTCCCATGCAGAAGTGCTGTGTAGGAAAGCTATTGTGTTTAAGATGCTTACCGTAAAATCACATTGGGAAGGCTATAAAGCAAGCTTCCTCAAACTCGGCCCTCCAGATGTTTTGAGACTATAATTCCCATCAACCCTGAGCACTGGTCCTGCTAGCTAGGGATCATGGGAGTTGTAGGCCAAAAACATCTGGAGGGCTGAGTTTGATGAAGCCTGCTATAAAGGAAAAGTCAATTTCTTAGAACTGCAACATATCTGGCTGCCAAAATTAAGTTCTCTGTCAACCATGTATGCCAGGCAACTGAACATAGTATCTTGCTCAGAATTAGTTTCGCAAAGGTTATCAACCACTATGACCAGAAGCTGATTTATTTCAGGGAAGGGAGCACACACTATTTTTTCAGCACCTAAACAAGTATCAACATATTAAGGGCTTATGCACTGAAAGCATATTGCTAATACATTTCAGTCTTTCCAGAATAATCCTACAAATCAGGATTGGAAGGCACTCGTGTGGAATATAGTTCACATGTACAGTGGTACCTCGGGTTAAGAACTTAATTCGTTCCGGAGGTCCGTTCTTAACCTGAAACTGTTCTTAACCTGAAGCACCACTTTAGCTAATGGGGCCTCCCGTTGCCGCCGTGCTGCCGGAGCACAATTTCTGTTCTCATCCTGAAGCAAAGTTCTTAACCCGAGGTACTATTTCTGGGTTAGCAGAGTCTGTAACCTGAAGCGTCTGTAACCTGAAGTGTCTGTAACCCGAGGTACCACTGTACTGCATTGTTGTAGCATTCAAACACTATATTGTGGTGGCAGGAGCTGATGGGAACTGTAACATAGAACACATGGAGGGCATCAGGTTGGATCAAGGCAACTCTGGAACTATGTGAACCGTGTAGGTAACCATTGATAGTGCAGGTAAATGAAATTATTACAAGCAACAGTTTGTTTTTCCATACAGTGGTACCTCTGGTTACGAGCGCCTCGGGTTACGTTTTTCGGGTTACAAACGTTTTTAACCCGGAAGTGAGTGTTCCGAGCTCTCGGAGGCCTCGCTGCTGCCCAGAGTCAAACCCGGACATCGACGGGGCCTGCAGAGGCTCCACGACTGGGCTCCAGCAGCGGGAGCTCTTGGAGGCCTCCGCGAATGCTGAGAGCCAGGCCCCGATATCTGCAGGATGCCCCGCAGGTCACATCCCAGCCCCGAAGTTAGGTAAGATACACTTACCTAACGAAGACCAAGAACAGTGAAGCTGTTAAGAAAACAAAGATGAGCCTGGCTGAAAAGCCCTTTACCAACCCTTGCCCCACCCTCAGTTGTAGAAAGATGGGTGGCACCTAACCAGGTAAGCCCACCTACCCTGGGGGGGGGGGAGTGCAAAATTTTGGGATTCTGCAAGGGATTTATTTATGTGAGTCTGCCCTGTGCCTTTGTCTCTGCTTTGTTCCTTCGTTTGGGGGACTTCTGGGGGACTCTGCCTTCTGCCATTGTTTTGGGGATTGTGTGGAGCTCAGTTCAGCTACTGGTTGATTGTGTGACTACAAAAATGGATAAAAGACCCCCATCCAAACAATGACTATAATCAGTGCTTGTAAGAAAAAAATAAATGTTAATTTTTTCATCTACAATACTATCTTATTTATTTTATAGTACAGTACATTGATTATTGCCTTCATTTTATGGATCAATGGTCTCATTAGAAAGTAAAATTCATGTTAAATTGCTGTTTTAGGGGGTGTTTTTCATCGTCTGGAACGGATCAATCCACTTTTCCATTACTTTCAATGGGAAAGTGCGCTTCAGGTTAAGAACAGATTTCCGGAACCAGTTAAGTACTTAACCTGAGGTACCACCGTATCCTTAAATCAGCTTCAATTCCATGTAATAATATAGGCAAGAAGGCATGTGTTATACTACAATCTGAGTTCTTGGAAGGGCTCACCACCCAGACACTGTCCCATTTAGTTACATCACATTTAGCCACCCTTTTTCACATCACAAGATATAGACAACAATGGAAAATGAATAAGATTATGTTATCCTGCAATTCAAGGTTAACAACAACGGGTTCATACTAACTGCAAACAAATTTAAAGACATTTATATTTGCCTAGCTCATCTAGCACTTAACAAGAGTACAGGTTCACACATCTCCTTTATTCACCTTTTCAACTTATAGGTGAAAGCAAAGAAGTGAAGTTCTTCT
This sequence comes from Podarcis cretensis, assembly GCF_951804945.1. Taxonomy (NCBI): domain Eukaryota; kingdom Metazoa; phylum Chordata; class Lepidosauria; order Squamata; family Lacertidae; genus Podarcis; species Podarcis cretensis. The sequence continues at coordinate 52,129,126 of NC_137170.1, read as the reverse complement.
GCAGGCTTCTGAAATCACTGTGAACTGGCAGGGTCTTAGAAAACTGATCTGTACGTTGTTACAGAGCCTCTCATATAAAAGGCTGCTCTCTGTAGTTCAACCCCTTGATCTCATTGCCTGGTTACTTTTCCATCTTCATTAAATGCTGTAGAAATCTGGTTTTTAGTCTACACATCACTGTTTATACTTTGCACAAAAACAGAGCAAGATCTATGCCTGGCAGGCAGTTCTTTGTGTAAAGCTCTCTCTTCCTTCTTTCTGACTTTTCAGAGCATGAAATATGCCTGGTAATTCTAAATGCTTCACATGGCAAGCCTTGCAGTGCAGGACAAAGGGACTACCCTTCTTCTAGTAAACTTTAATTTGTATATTTTCTTCTTGTAGGAAACAACTGGAGAGCAATCACAGTAGCTATTCTTTACTGACTACTAATAAGGGAAGCTTGCTATAGAGTCTTTAACTAACTATAGAGCTTCACTGACAAACCATCTTTATAGAACTCTTCATTTTCCTGCTGTAGGGTCAATGGCTCAAGATGACAGAGTCCAAAATATTTATGTTAATGTTCTAATCTCACCAAATTATTGTGAGAGCGCTCTCTCCCACAAAGCATTATTTCTGTCAAAGAAGAATATCAAGGGCTGTGTGAGAGAACTATTCCATAGAGCAAATGTAACTATTTTTGTCCCAATTTCTCAACTGCCTTGTCCTTAATGCTAAGGGGGAGCTATTGCTGATGTTTTAAACAGCATTTAGCTCAAGACAAAAATGAGGCAAAATACATGCCAAATGCTCAGACTTCTAAGAACCTAACGTGAACCACCGAAAGCTGTTCCAACACATAAGCTATCTTGCCTTTCCAAACTCCGCTCTGGCTTAGGTGTTTCCAGGTCCTCAGGGGACTTCTACATCTGTTCATAGAAGCACACAAAAAGGTGCTCTGCATTGTTTCATTGTCTCAGCTTGTGTGGGCATAACTGAGAGAGTGGTTAAACTTACCCAAGATTCTGAAGACTGAAGGAATATGGTGGAGTCACCAACCTGTTGCACACAAAGGCCTTCACTGCCGTCCACAGTCTCTGAGCTTTATTAAAATTAATTAATTTTAATTTTAACTATAGAGAAATATTATATTCCTGCAGATGCAAGAGTTGTGCTCTTCCACTCCAACTAATTGGGCAGTGAACTCTTCCCCTCCTCAGAGGGACCAATAAGGAGTGGTGATAGTTTCCCTGCCCCACTCATGGTTTGCCTTCCCACTTTTACTACAACCGGAAAGTGTATTTATGGGGGGGGGTGGAGTGAGGAGGCTGTCTTCCCCCTTTTCTTAACCCAAATGACATTTTGATGTAGGGGTGGGAGAAGCAGTGAGGGGAGATGCCTTTCCAGACATGAAGAGCATTTTGATAGGAGGGGAAGTGTAAAGGCAACGTGCCTTCCTCACTTACTTTAAGGGCTGCCTTCTTGCTGTTTTTTGCATTTCGATTTAGAGTGGGTAAGGGAGGGACAAAAGAGATGTCTTCCCTACTAGGCTTAAGGCTTGTCTCAATGCTTTTCTTGCCCCAATGAGAGTTTTTATTTGGGGCTTTATGTCCTCACTATCAGGTGCACTGTGTACCCATTTAAAGTAGCCCCCAGAAAGAAATGGAAGGTGAGTCGCAGTGGATGCACATTGCCTATCTCACACACTGGATCATCACCGTGTCATGGTGAGTGGGTTTGCATGTTCCTATGACGCTTGTGAGCGAAGCCATCGGAAGTCTTGTACTCCCAGCAAGGTCACCCAAGGCGGTAACGTGAAAGGGTAGCAGCTAGACAAAGAATGATCCAAAAAGTCCTCAGCAGCAGAACAGGTGGAAGATAACAGGTGGAAGACTGTGCGTTGGTCAGCGTGCACTGACCTACACAAATAAAACAAATTTACACACAGGCGTCTTCCAAAAACCCATCCGAAACCCAAACCCAAAAAAAGTCCCATGGCGATTGGCAAATGGTAACGGGGGCAGGACCGTGAAATCTGGAAGACCCTAGTCATGAACCCGCACATGGGCAGTGGATACAGATTCAGTCGTTCTGACTCAAGGAATGAGGCAGTTGAGTAGTTTAGCAGCTGTATCCATGACTAAGCAGTCCTATTTAGGATCCACTCTGCTCACCCCGAATAGGGGGAGGGGCTAGAAAAGGTCTCCTAAACATAGTCTGCCTTTTTACCCCCCCTGACTGGATTACCGTGCCCAGCTTTCTCCTGACTGAAGTGCAGAGTGTTTGAGGACCAGGACATTCGCAGGGAAACCAAAATGCTTGTTTACAAAGCTATTGTACTACCAACCTTACTGTATGCTTGTGAAACATAGACCACTTATAAATGCCAACTCCTCAAAAGATTCCATCAATGATGTCTCCAAAAAATTTTACATATCACTTGGGAAGACAGGCAAACTAATGACAGTATACTGGAAGAAGCAAAGATCACCAGTGTCAAAGCAATGATTCTTCAACATCAACTTTGTTGGACTGGTCATGTTGTGTGGATGCCTGATTATCGTCTTCCAAAGCAGCTATTCTATTCCCAATTTAACAGTGGAAAGCGTAATGCTGGTGGTCAACAAAAGAGGTTTAAAGACTCTCTCTAGACAAATCTAAAAATATACAGTATAACACAGACAATTGGAAAACACTGGCATGTGAGCGCTCCAATTGGAGAACAGCTTTTACCAAAGGTGTCATGGATACTCAAACTCAGGATGAAAGGGAGATAAGTGCTGAGAAGAAGGCGCATTAGGCAAACCCTCACCATGATCAACTCCCACCCAAAAACCTATGTGCCCACTGTGGAAGGACATGTGGATCCAGAATTGGCCTCCACAGTCACTTATGGACTCACTGTTAAGACCATGTTCATGGAAGATAATCTTACTCGGCTACAAGTGATCACCAAAGAACCAGCAGCAGCAACAGAAGAAGAAATTGCCTGTATTGCTCGGCTGCAGGACACTTGAGTTTCCTTTCAGTCTATTGAGTCCCTTTCTTTCTACTGAGATTTGCCTCCAACTTTCAATGCTGGAAGCAGCAAATGAAATGCAGAGCAACTGGTAGCATGAATCCAACAAACAATCCCTTCCCCTCTGTTCCTCTGCTGAGTCTTTCTATAGATTTCCTGCCCATGGTTGATTTTTCTAAGTTACATACAGTCAAAATCTGACAAATCAAGATAAGATATTGCCAGTGAGCAACATGCCCAAGTTAAAATATATACACAACAGCCGATTAGCATTGTATGACTGGAGTAGTTCTGCTCTACAAGTATTTACTTGAACTGAATTCATACTAATGTGAGGGGATGTTAAGGCTAATAGCACACCCATAGGGGAATAGGAGCTTCATTAATAAAAATGAAGTTCTTGACAACTTAAATAAACCCGCTTTTGTAAAGATGGTCATGAGGGAAACCAGTGCTGACAGCTCGTGCCTACTATAGATTACACACCTAGAGCACTCTGTGCTCATTAAGAGCCACTACCCAGTGTGATGGCTCCCAGGCCAGCTGCTGAGCCTGAGCAGCATCATTCACCTTGTCTGAAAGACACTAGGCTGAAGGACAGTGCCTGAGGGAGTAGTTTACGATTCTTCCCAAATTTGATGGCAAGGGAGCTTGAGCAGATGCTAGCGTATGGGAAAGTTGGGACAAGACAGCAGAATAGTATAGGAACAGAAAAGTGGCAAATAAGTGGGAAAGACAATAAAAACAGAGGTATCAAGTGATTAGGTAAGACCAAAGGGCAGCAGACTATATCTAGGAGGAATCCCAATTGGAAGAAATTGTTGTACACCTCAAATTCTAATAGGATGAAGGATGGCACATAAATAAATAAATAATAATAATAATAATAATAATAATAATAATAATTTATTTATATCCCGCCCTCACCAGCCGAAGCCGGGCTCAGGGCGGCTAACAACAATAAAACAGTACAAAAGTACAGCACAAACAACAGTCTAAAATCATTCATTATAAAACTGATTCAAATCAAGCCACTGGCAACTGTTGGGCCAGAGCTCCGCGAAGATTGCCGAGGGAGGGAGTCAGGCTGTGCCCTGGCCAAAGGCCTGGTGGAACAGCTCTGTCTTGCAGGCCCTGCGGAAAGATGTCGAGTCCCGCAGGGCCCTAGTCTCTTGTGACAGAGTGTTCCACCAGATCGGAGCCACAGCCGAAAAAGCCCTGGCTCTAGTTGAGGCCAGCCTAACTTCTCTGTGGCTTGGGACCTTCAAGATGTTTTTATTTGACGACCGTAAGTTTCTCTGTGGGGCATACCAGGAGAGGCGGTCCCGTAGGTACGAGGGTCCTAGGCCGTATAGGGCTTTAAAGGTTAAAACCAGCACCTTAAACCTGATCCTGTACTCCACCGGGAGCCAGTGCAGCTTTAAGTAAGAAAAATCTGAAGATCTACTGGTCCTAAAGTTTTAAGCAATCTGACAATGACCTATACAACCAGTATGTAAACACAGAGCCTCTTCGCAGTGTTGTAACCCTCCCTGGAACCTTATGGTAAAGAGTGGGTAAAAAGTAAAATAAATAAATAACTACTAGACCACATTAGTACAAGAAATTCTGTGTTTGTTAATATTTCTGTATTTTATGAGTCGATAATGTTTTAATGATGTTCCCTGTTCTAGCCTCAGCAACTCCTAACACCTTTCAAAAGATCTGGTTTTAAACAAGTTAAAGCATTTATACCCCAATCTCAGCCAGAAACTCCCAGAGTATTTTAAATATCAGCTAACACAATACAATCCCTGTCCCCAGGCTTATAATCTAAAAATACAGAACACAAAAGGAATAAGGGACAAGTGAGGAAGAAAACACAGCAAACTCCTGCATTAGGTAAAGGTAAAGGGACCCCTGACCATTAGGTCCAATCGTGGCTGACTCTGGGGTTACAGAACTCATCTTGCTTTATTGGCCGAGGGAGCCAGCGTACAGCTTCCGGGTCATGTGGCCAGCATGACTAAGCCGCTTCTGGAGAACCAGAGCAGCGCACGGAAACGCCGTTTACATTCCCGCTGGAGCGGTACCTATTTATCTACTTGCACTTTGACGTGCTTTCGAACTGTTAGGTTGGCAGGAGCTGGGGCCGAGCAATGGGAGCTCACCCTGTCACGGGGATTCAAACCGCCGACCTTCTGATTGGCATGTCCTAGGCTCTGTGGTTTAACCCAAAGCACCACTCTATTGCGAAGTTCTTACAATAACCAGGTGGAATGGAAACAGGGCCTTCTCGGGACCTGAAAAGTAGCAGGTGACTCAACCTTCTTGAAAATGGTTGAAATGCAGCCAGAAGTTGTTGACTGTACAGGGTGGGACCTAGGTCTTCTGGGGCCTAGCTGGAAACTTTTATTTTCCATCTCAGGAAGTAGATTCATAGTGTCCCAATTTATACCATTGCCCCAAGAAATTAAAGTTATAAAAATCTCATGGCACCATAAACCAGTTAGCTCCTAAGGCGTGACCATACTTACTGTTTTAACATGGTCACTGTTCATTCTGGTTTGTGGGGAAAGGAAATTTATGAGCTAAACTTGACTACCTGTGATACAAAGGAATGATACAAGCATTAAAAATAAAAATAAAAATAAGCTGGAAGGATGAAGATCTGTGGGCTTTAGGGAAGGCCCTGAATAAACATTAGTGCCATCTGTGATGTGAAATTTATACCAATACAAAAGAAAAGGAAAGCTACTTAACAGGCAGAAAATCCAGCGAGTTAAAGTGCTTGGATGTACAGTTCAGGACAACAGGTAGAATTACATGTCAGTACCTAGTTAAATGGTTAATTTATCCAATATCTGCTTATGCTAGTGGCTCAGCAGAATTTACAACTCAGCAGGATTTAACAGAATTGAATAATAGATACACAAGCCAGGAGAGAAGTATGTTATCTCTTTATATATTATGACCACAATCTCAAACAGACTTAAGTCCATTGGAAGTCAGTAAGTTTAGGAGTGCCTGTCTATATCAGATCACGATCCAGGGGTTGGGGTTGGATTTATTTATTTATTTTTGTTTAAGTCATAGAGTTGAAAAATATGTCTCAGGCAAGTTATAAATCAAACCTCAGCTTAGGGCAAAATACATAGGAGCTACTCAGCTTTTAGCCCTTGGCAGACAAAAAAAGCATATTTCAAGTAAGTTGAATTTCTTTTCAGGGCAGAGTTGACCTTAATCCAACTTGAATTAGTTCAACATATTTCAAAACACCACTAAGCAGAACTGACCACAAAGTGGCTATCCAGCATAACAGCAACATTTTTCTTTGAACAAGTTGCTAACAGGAAATAGTAAGAAATTTTGACAGGAAAAGAAATGAGCTACTACTGTTAGTAAGAAAAAAATGTCTACTACAGCTACATCTATCAAGATAACTGACTATAAATTCCATAGTAGTTTATAATAGAATGTACAGAGCAACATAAAAAAGAAAAATAAATTAACTTTTCACAGGCCAAGAAACTACAGATTTAGGACCACCAAGCATCCTGCTCATTCTAAAAGTCTAAGGACACTGATGCAGTTTGTATGTGGTGGACCCTCCTCTCCACCTGCAAAAGATGATACAAGTTTGTATATGACACAAAACGTACGGAAATTTTATGTAAATCTGTGTCTTCTTTTGCAAGTGAGTCGGAGGGCCCAATGCATATAGAGTGTACTTGTCAGGGAACTGCCATCGGAAGAACAGGTGGTGGAAAGGCTCCAGGAGAATAGCAGAGACACTACAGCAGAAGAGGGAACCAGTAGGGGGGGTGCAGGAGCTCCAAGGGAACGGGAGTCGGAGGGGAGGCTCTGGGATACTTCCAGTGAGAACAGTGAGGAGGTATCAGGACCCCCTTTAGGGACCCCCATCCCTCGCCGGAAACTGTCACGCAGAGAATCCAGGAGACGCGTTTCCGTTAAACAGCTTTTATGTTGGAAACGTTTCCGCAGACGCCCACTGTCGGATTCTACCAGCGACTGACGGAGCCATGCCAAAGGGCTCCGCTCAAGGCAGAGATTTACTACACTGAGTAATCTCTGAGGGATCAAGCTTTTACGCACAAGCAGCTCATTATCCCATCACAGTACTTGACCCAGAAAATGCTGCTGTCAACCTGACCACAAGTATATCTTTTGCACTCTTGGCAATTCCAAAAGAAACAAAGTTAAAATAAAGTAGGAATAACAGCAGATTAAAGAAAAGACAGCTAAGCCTGTTGACTTGGTAGAACAGGAAGGAAGGAAGGAAGGAAGGAAGGAAGGAAGGAAGGAAGGAAGGAAGGAAGGAAGGAAGGAATCTGGTATAAGAGACTGCAGATTACCCACCCACCCCTAAAAAAGCACTATGTAAGGAGAGAACTTACTGAAGAGACAAAGGTAAAGCAAACATCCAACACAAATTAAAAGCATAGCAACTCAAGCATGCAAACAAATAAGACATTGCCACATGGAGTCCCATAAGGAAACAATAGAAAAATAGAAAGTTGAAGATGTGGCTCTTTATTCGCATGAAGCAAACACACGCACCCATACAGAGTCTGCTTCCAATTGTAAAAAGCTCCCTGGGCCCTGCCAACAGTTACATGGTGCACGTGGAATAAAAAAAAAAAACATTTATTCAGATGTCCACACACAGCATGGAAGACACCAGGAGACTGTGTATTAATGCTCTTCTACACATGGAATTCTCTTCACAAGGACAATATTTGATTGTGAATTATCAGAAGACTTTTCAGATCATGTATTCATTGCAGCTCCCAAACTAAAGTCCAACCAAACTAGAGGCAGGGAACACAGTAACAGCAGCAGCAGAGAAGCAACAGCAAAACTCAGCGGCACGTATGCACCAATCTACAGTGGTGCCCCGCAAGACGAACGCCTTGCAAGATGGAAAACCCGCTAGACGAAAGGGTTTTCCGTTTTGGAGGCGCTTCGCTAAACAAATTTCTCTATGGGGTTGCTTCGCAAGACGAAAAAATCTTGCGAGTTCCCGCGGGTTTTTTTTCGCTTTCCCCCCCCTTTCCTAAGCCGCTAAGCCGCTTATCAGCTGTTCCGCTGATAAGCCGCCTCTCAGCTGATCGCTAAAAGCCGCTAGACCGCTAATAGCGCTAATCCGCTAAGCCGTCAATGGGCTTGCTTCGCAAGACGAAGAAACCGCTAGACGAAGAGAATCGCGGAACGGATTAATTTCGTCTTGCGAGGCACCACTGTACCTGCCAGGGATGAGTGCCTGTTGACTTATAGTGAGAAGAGTTCCCAGCAGCCTCAGACACAAGGACAGCCTGTTCCATTTCATCACCTGAGTTAAATGGAAACTGCTGCCTACTGCCCTGCCTTCTGACACCATGGTGCTCCAGTTCTCGCTAATCTTGGCGGGAGCTCGGGGTTTCCTCCAATGGTTGCTGATCAGCTCTCCACCCTACCCCCAGTTGCAGTTAAGAAATGGAGTGGATCCATGCAAGATGGTAGGCATCCTTTTGCTGAAGACCAATGTGTTGTACATACTGAAATGTAGTTCTCCCAATCCAAGGTCTGGTCTCCCAGTACAATTGTGGGTTACACACCTGCAAGTCAAGATGAACAGGGCTGTTCAAAGGCAGCATATCGCCCTTAAAGAAATGCTGGAGGCTGTTAACCCTTTTGGTCTAGGAGGTAGAACTACATACTATCCTAGAGCTAGTCCTGCATGTACATGCCCTAAATAATCTTACTGGCCTCAGATATTTATGGAGCAGTTGTCTTACCTACAGCCGGACTGAAAGGATCCATATACTACCAACCTAAAGTCTTTCCGTGTGAACACATGAAAAGGATACAGCTACAAGGGGAATCACATGTGATGGCAGAAATAAATACAAAAGACTGGTCACCAGATGCGTTTTAAGATCATTTACAGTGGTGCCTTGCAAGACGAAAAGAATCCGTTCCGCGAGTCTCTTCGTCTTGCGTTTTTTTCGTCTTGCGAAGCAAGCCCATTAGCGGATTAGCGCTATTAGCGGCTTAGTGGATCAGCTGATAAGCGGCTTAGCGGCTTAGCGGATCAGCTGATAAGCGGCTTAGCGGATCAGCTGTTAAGCGGCTTAGCGGATCAGCTGTTAAGCGGCTTAGCGGCTTAGAAAAAGGGGGGAGGGAAAAAAACCCGCAGGAACTCGCAAGACATTTTCATCTTGCGAAGCAAGCCCATAGGAAATTCGTTTTGCGAAGCACCTCCAAAACGGAAAACCCTTTCGTCTAGCGGGTTTTCCGTCTTGCGAGGCATTCGTCTTGCGGGGCACCACTGTAATTTTAAAAGAAATAGTTTATGAGATCAATGGCTTGTACATGCAGCATTGTTCAAGGCCTAATCAAATCCATATGATCTTCATTTCTGTTTAACAAAAAGCTTCCCTAAACCTGATTATGAGCTCTGTAAAACAAAGAAATAATGGTGTGATCAATGTGAAGCTTCACTGTAATGATCAACTAAGATCCTACCCTTTGTTCATCATCTCTGAGTTATGTATTCACTGCCTGCTCAAGGAACAGAAATGAATAACAATATTTGCACAAAATATTCAAATACAGGCTTCCATACATTTTAAAATAAAGTTATAAAGTGTACAAATTCCCTGGTCATAAGGTCATCTTGAGAGCATTCATACTTAGAAAGGATATACTGTGTGTGTGAATAAAATAGGAGTGCCCTCCAATTTTGATAGATTGAGTGGGGTATACCTTTATCTTTTTGCTAGCCTTCAAGTTTGCATGGAAAAAGTTTTTTTTAATGCTTTTTCAATTGCCCATCTATGGTGCTACTGTGAACCACTAAGGGAGGGGGGGATCACAAACTCATGCATACTGTAGTTTCAAGGGGCTTCGCGCATTAGTCATTATTTTCCTCCGTGCAAAAACTGTGTGCTGCGGGTAATGCCCTCTTAAAAGATCCAACAGAATGTGAGAAAGTACTTTTATGGCTGACTAAGTGAGCTTTAACGCCTACAAAGAGACACAAAGTCCCAAGGGGCTTCATCGCCCACAAAGATTGGAGCAATGCTGCAAATACACATCCCTTCCAGCTTACTGATAACTAGAAAGATGCATTTTTGGCAAGATAGTGAAGCAGTAGAATAATAAAGCAGTAGCGGGACGCGGGTGGCGCTGTGGGTAAAAGCCTCAGTGCCTAGGGCTTGCCGATCGAAAGGTCAGCGGTTCGAATCCCCGCGGCGGGGTGCGCTCCCGCTGCTCGGTCCCAGCGCCTGCCAACCTAGCAGTTCGAAAGCACCCCCGGGTGCAAGTAGATAAATAGGGACTGCTTACTAGCGGGAAGGTAAACGGCGTTTCCGTGTGCGGCTCTGGCTCGCCAGAGCAGCAATGTCACGCTGGCCACATGACCCGGAAGTGTCTCCGGACAGCGCTGGCCCCCGGCCTCTTGAGTGAGATGGGCGCACAACCCCAGAGTCTGTCAAGACTGGCCCGTACGGGCAGGGGTACCTTTACCTTTACCTTTAGAATAATGCAACCCTTTGATCACAAATACCTTTCCGCCTTTACAACACTTGATCAGCCTCTCTTAACGATATCAGTATCATGTTAGAAGTTGTTCTGTGCAGCTCCCTATTTACACAATCACAGAGAACAAAACTCTGGAAGCTCCACTTTTAAAACCTGTAACAAGGCAGAGCTCTGGCTTTGACTCTTTCACTATGTTGATACTGAGCAACCTTTAGGTCAAACATGGGGAACCTCCAGCCTGGCAGGACTCTCAAACCTGTTGCATCTGTTCCTCCAGGTCAAACTTGTGATCCAAGCTCCCCAAAAATAGTTTCCCCGCTAACGTAACTATTGCAAAGCCTAACAGAGCATTTGTAGTTTAATTTAAGTGGCAATCCAAACAGCTGTATTAATGCCTTTGCTCTTTTGACATGGAAATTGGTTTCACTAGATGCTATTTATTCTGCCTTTTCTGCTGTTTTTAACTGGTCATGTTTTGATTGTAATGAATTGTAATGAATCATAGTGTTATATTGTATACCGCTCTGAGACAAATGCTATGCAGTGGGTTCAAACCTTGTAAAATAAAAACTTCCCACTCTACTATTCTACGATTCTTTGAAACAAAACAAAAAGAACTTGGTGAAGTCTCTCACTCAGCAGATCCATGAACGAGAAACATTAAGCCTAAACTAGATGAGACGCTGGCAGTTCTGAGTGTTCAAATAAGGAATTACGCCATTGTGACCCTCATATTTCTGATGAGAAATTTAAATGTTAAAATGTTCTGTTTTAGAAACTTCAAATTGCAAATAATTAAGTGTGTGAAAGAAGAAAAGCCTGGTTTTGTACTTCAAACAGAAGTCAGAGTTGTATTGGGGTTCAGCTTGCTGTATACCAAGAGCCAATGATTCCGATGCTGAAATCTGAAGGTTTCATTTATGCTAGACACCACAGCCTTTATAAGTTTCAATGGAATATGATATGTGGATATTCCTTTCAAACCTATTATTTAATAGTTCTACACCAATGAAATTTTGGAATTCCAGTGTGAACTTGGTGAATTGCTGGAAGCCTGTGGCTGGAAAGAATGCAAAGTACAAGCTCCGAACTGTTTCATCGTCTGAAGTCAGAGAACGACTTGGCCAGTCTTTGGGAGACTATGAAGAGATTCAAAGATGAGTTTAACAAGAGACTTATTAAGAAGTGAAAATCAAACCTGAGAGAGTCAGAAACTGGAAAAAGCAATAGCAACCGCCAGGGGGAGCCCACAGAGGGACCCGGAGATGAAGAAGTCTGGTAGTTAACTAGCAGATGACAAAGAGGAGAGCGCCAATGCCCTAAAGATGAAATCAATAAAGGCAGAAGCTAAGACAGTTTGCAAAGAAGGGAAGAAGACTGCAACAGCCCTCCTTTGGGAATTGCTAAGGCCACTATATCAGCAGGTAGCAAAAACAGCAAATATCCAACTAGAGACAAGACTTCTGGTGAAGACCATGTAAAAAGTCTGTGAGGAAGAGAAGACTTTGATGCATCCTTAAAGGTAAAGGTAAAGGTACCCCTGCCCGTACGGGCCAGTCTTGACAGACTCTGGGGTTGTGCGCCCATCTCACTTAAGAGGCCAGGGGCCAGCGCTGTCCGGAGACACTTCCGGGTCACGTGGCCAGCGTGACATCGCTGCTCTGGCCAGAGCCAGAGCCAGAGCCGCACACGGAAACGCCGTTTACCTTCCCGCTGGTAAGCGGTCCCTATTTATCTACTTGCACCCGGAGGTGCTTTCGAACTGCTAGGTTGGCAGGCGCTGGGACCGAGCAGCGGGAGCGCACCCCGCCGCAGGGATTCGAACCGCCAACCTTTCGATCGGCAAGCCCTTAGCGCTGAGGCTTTAACCCACAGCGCCACCTGATGCATCCTTACCAGTCTGTAATTTAACTAAGGGTAGAGCTGAAATGGTAATGGGCTAGTGGTGGTGGTGCTGGTGGTGGTTACTGCTGCACAAACACCTATTTAAAGCAACAGTACTATATGCAGTTATCAACTACTGCTATGTAATCAACCTGTGAATAAATATTATTTATATTATTTTTAAGCTTTAACAAATTACAGTATCACCAATGTCTCACAACAAATGTAATTGATCTGTAAAAAACACAAACTGAAAAAAAGCGATGCACATAATTTTGTAAACTAAGAAAATCTTTAATAAAAACTATTTCAAAATAATTACAATATATTTGTTTTCTATTTCAAGCCCTGGTCTGTCTCTCCCATGCCTATAGACAAGTACTATATGGGTTTATTTGTTTTTTAAGAAGGCTATATATTGGTATTTTTATTTAAATCCTAATGACTGTAGCAAGAACACAAAAAGGACAATAGAAGCAAGCAGCCCTGTTTAGGGAAGCTTTTAATGTTTCATCTATTACAGTATTTTAATATTTTTTTGGAAGCTGCCCAGAGTGGCTGGGGAAGCCCAGCCAGATGGGCAGGGTATAAATAATACATTATTATTTTAATAAAAGTACATTAAATATATGGTTATTTGACAGGGATCCAGCATGTTATACTATAATGATGGAATTGTAAACCCTAGCTTGCCCACAATACACCACATATTTTGTGACAGATGGTGGAATAAAAAACATGCACATCATGACCACTATCCAGAATAGTTCAGTTTTAAAGATAAAAGGAGCTTTCTGAGTGCAAAACCAACCAAGAACAATTCCAGTATTGAGATGTACACAGAGGTTTCTACTGAAGTCCTTGTCTGTGTGCCCCTTTTGCTTTTAAAATCAAGCCCCTATTCCCTTCTTTATGCATGGAACCACCCATCATGTATAAACACAGAACTTCCATTAGTGCATCTAATTGAATGCTTAGTCTCATTGAAACAGGGGCAGCATAGGTGCAATGCTGGCTCTCCAGCCTGCTTAGGAAATTTGTAATGATTAATAATTCCTAAATTCATAATGATTAGCAATGATTAAGAAATTATTTTGCATTGTTGGCTACTGTGATTGTGATGACACATTCTAGAGATTGCTTACCATACCTAGCAAAACAGAAACCCGAGAGCCAGTGTTATGTTTACACCAGCCTAAGGATTGAAAAACAAAAGGTTCTCCATAATTAGGCCTTGCTCGTTAGTTTCTTTCAAAAGACATCAAAGAGAATTATTAAATAATACTTGGTTGGCATAAGCCCCAAGTCACAATAGCAAGCAATGTAAAGATCAGGAGGAAGGATGCTAATTAGAAAGGGGCCTGTGAGCTATATTCTCTTCCAAACAGGCTCCTGACTCTCACCTCAGCCCCTTTCCTCAGAACCAATTGTAGAATATGAAAGCACAGAGAAATACCCACCTGCTTTATCTAGTCCACAGGAATGACAACACTGTCAACTTTTTAAAAGATAAAACAGCTAACAAAACCAAGCAACTGCCTATCTTTTCCTCAGAGTAAAGTTGGGATTAAGTCTTGAGTGAAAGCATTAAAAAAAACTTCCATAAGACACTTAGTAAGGCAGGGACTGGTGAGTTGGTGGTCAGCTGCCTTCAACATATCATTAGGTCCCTATTAAGAAAAAAATAATGCGAAGAACTTGGAGGAACTACTGGCTCAAATAGCAGAAGTAGCAACACACAGCAAAAGATCAACCGGTTTACTCACTCTTCAGGTGTTTATTTCCAGTGAAGCAGCCTTGCCATTCAGCTAGCTTCTGCCAGTTACTATACTTTTGTTCTGGACTTCAAACTAAACTAATGACATCTGAAAAAAGCTTCAACAAGCAGCTATATTCATTCAAATAAAACTATTCACTGAAGAAAGCTGCATGCAGCACCTCAAAAACCTTTTGACCAACTTGTCCTTGCTTAGATCTTTCAAAAAAGTCTCTCTTAACTCCTAGTAAGAGAATTCTTGAATAAGTAAACAGGAAGGCCAAAGGTCTATATTCATAGTCTGAAAAAGCAGTGAAATGACATCCTCTGATCTGTCATTAGCAATGTAATCATGATGCCAGTATCCACTTCCCCATATGATAGTGATAATTACCAAACAGAAAGCTAATAATTTCCTAACGTTCTCCTCTCTACAGTGACAGAGACATGCTGTCACAGAATATCTCCTCCCATGTAAAAGGAGACACAGGAATGCTAAAAACATTTGCATATTCCTAGATTCTTTTGGTGTATCCTTCTGAACACAAACCAGGACTGCTCAAAAGACTATCCTCCATACTGTTGCATTAATCTTCAGAATGCAAAGATCAAAATGGAGAACAGGGAAACAGGAACATCAGCACATTTAAGACACAAGCTGGGTTCAGACATCACTTTAAACACAGTGGTACCTCGGGTTAAGTACTTAATTCGTTCTGGAGGTCTGTTCTTAACCTGAAACTGTTCTTAACCTGAAGCACCACTTTAGCTAATGGGGCCTCCTGCTGCCTCCGGGCCGCCGGAGCACGATTTCTGTTCTCATCCTGAAGCAAAGTTCTTAACCTGAAGCACTATTTTTGGGTTAGCGGAGTCTGTAACCTGAAGCGTATGTAACCCAAGGTACCACTGTACTGTAAAGTGCATCTTTAGTTTTACCATTCTCCAGATTCCGTTTTTGTCCACTGTACATTGATGTAAGTAAAAGTTGGCTATGCTCTACTATAAACCATGGGAACTGGCCAGTTTATTATGGATTAAACTCAACACTTAAAGTTTATGCATTCACCCAATGAGTCTCAGTGCATTAATTAATATGCAGATGATTTGTCAATTCATTTTTGACATCCTGTGTGATTCTGCCCCCAGCACAGCAGATGGTTAAAGTTAAGTATGCCAATTGGCCTAGCTGCACCATGGACTACAACTACCTTATCAAGGATCACTAAGTGTCAGCTTGTGTTTACTGCTTAGAAGAGGTCATCTGAGACAGCAGAAGTATCAAATATCTTACATCAATTATTTCATTTGCAGAAAACCTGTCTTACAATAGGCTTGGTAGTATTTGACTCACTTCTATACAGGTATCAACACAGAACAGGTTTAGAATTTTAAAAGTGATGGTTGGCCCTGTTTTATAATACACTTAGTGACATAACATTATGGTGAAAGTCCCAACAAGTCAAGATGACATCAGAGAAACAAAAGAGAGGAAAGGCAGGAACTTGCAATATTTGTTGAACTCAGTGCTTTATATAAGGGTACATGTGACCTTGTACATTTGTCATTCATTAATTAAACACCATCTTAGCAAAACTAGGTGAAATGCTCAATAAAATGCCACATACTGGTTTTGCTGTCCAACTAATAGTACCAGAGAAACTGGCTCTGGGTAATAGAACCTAGGAGATTATAACACAAAATCCGTCTTACCAGAGACCCTTAATTGAAGGGAGAAAATTTAGTATTAAAAGGGTTGAATGCAGAAGAAGTGTCATTCCAGAACACTGAGAAAGTCTGAGTAGCTACTTGGAATATGGTTTCCAAGGCAACTAAACCAGCTTGTTAACATGCTCACTTTCATCATTAAAGAAAAAAGTAAAAGGTAATTGGGTTAATTATTGAAGCAACAGCCAGAATATAGCCAGCATACCACCACTAATTGTCCATTTACCTAAGGCGTTTAAACAGCAGTTCAGATTCCTACTGGGGTGAAATGTATCACAACTCATTCACTTGAATGAGTAGCTTACATAAAAAGTGAGTGGATAATCAATTAAAGAGCCATGTACAGATGCAGAATTCCCTAACAGGAAATCATTTCTTACAAACCACAGTTGCTGTATTCAGATGATTTCCAAATCCTGGTTTGAATACTGCAAATGAGCCTTTTCAACATATATGACATGAGCACAATTTAAAAAAAAATCAAAACCATTACTGAAGGGATAAACCAGTAGATAAAACAAAAAGTACACCACTGCATCAAACAAAGAAAATAACCCCCAAAGCCGTAAACCAAACTATTAAGCCAAAACAAGCATACAGATATTGTGAGAACATAACTGAATATAAATCAGCTACAAAAAGCCCAGAGCATCAGGACAAAGTTTGTCTGGCTTCCGAAGCATTACAGAGAAGGTGGAAGGCAGATGTCACCTTCCATACATGGGATACAATAAAAGAAAAGGCCCTCCTTCCGGCAGCCATCACCTAACCTAAATACCACTGGAAAGGGCACCCAGAGAAAGATCTCTAATAGCACTCTTAGTTGCCAGGTAGGCAGACACAGTGTCATTCAGGGGGGTGGGGGCCTAAGAGGGCTATTTGGCCTGGGCCAAAAAATTTAGACACATTAATTTTTTGGCATTTGATAAGTTTCACAACTTGTTTTTCTGCATGCTGGACCAAATTGTGACACACACACTCCCAGTTTAGAGATGCAAACTAAAAGAAGAGGTGCAATTTAGCAAGACTCTTCTTATTGCTGTTAAATGATATGTTTTGTCATATGCTTAGCATCAACTGTGATATTACACAAAAGCTCTCCTGTTCTAGTCTATGAGAAGAGGCTGTGGTTTGCAAGGAGGAACTGGTGGTGCTAATGGTTAAATGGTGTAGGATGCATCGCAATTTAATTGGATAGAATATTGCCTGCATAGTCCCTGTCTCTTCCTTTTGAAGTGTGGTGGGTACAAGCCATAGCATGGCAAACAACAGGCATCTCTGGTCTGGGCAAATAGACACTTTTGCTAGTGGGCTGGGCCAGGGAGATTTGTTTGCACCAGCCTCTCGTGTGTCCCTGGCGACTTGGATACTGATTCAGTAGTCAACTTACTCTCAGATGCCTCCCCAAGAGGAGGCTCTTTACTGAAAGGACTGACATGAGTGGTGGCCCTTTAGGGGATCCCTGTCAAGAGGTCTCTGATATCACAGGGGTGAGACTCCTTTCCGAAAAACTGCTTCAACCTTATTACAGTGGTACCTCGGGTTAAGTACTTAATTCGTTCCGGAGGTCTGTTCTTAACCTGAAACTGTTCTTAACCTGAAGCACCACTTTAGCTAATGGGGTCTCCGGCTGCTGCCACGCCACCGGAGCACAATTTCTGTTCTCATCCTGAAGCAAAGTTCTTAACCTGAAGCACTATTTCTGGGTTAGCGGAGTCTGTAACCTGAAGCATATGTAACCTGAAGCGTATGTAACCCGAGGTACCACTGTACTGTGGTACCTTGGTCTACGAACAGCCCTGTTAACAAACTATTTGGTGAACGAATTCCACAAAACTGGAAGCAGGTGTTCTGGTTAGTGAACTTTGCTTCAGAAGATGCACGGAAGCCGAATGGTGGAGGGCACTGGCGGCGGGAGGCCTTATTAGGGAAAGCGCACCTCAGTTTAAGAACGGCTTTGGTTTAAGAACAGACTTCCAGAAAGGATTAAATTCGTAAACCAAGGTAGCACTGTATTATTTATTGAATTTATATACCGCCCTATACCTGCAGGTATAGTTCCACCCAAGAATACTTGTGCTATCTGAATTCAGCTTCAATCTATGACCCCCCAGTCATCCCATTGCTAACTACAGGATATTAAAGCGAGTATGAACGGTGTTGCCGTAGCTGGATAATTCAAATGTGAATTTAGTTCAGTGTTAATCTCTACTGTAGTGATCACATAAGGAAACAACAATAGAGTACCTAGAAAATCAGAGTGTATTTTTATTTAAAGTAATGGTATTTATATGCCTAGCACTGTTGGTAGGTAAGGCAATTCAAATGTTATCTTGTTCTGATGGGGAGGTTCCCAAAATGCCTTTCTGGGGTGCCAAATATTTACTTGTATCCAATGCCTAGGTTCAAAGATATCAACAAGTATAAGCACACTCCATCAAAGGAACATGAAAGGAGACAGCTACTAGCAGCTAGAAGAATTTGCCTTTCACCCTCAAAACTAGGTAACATTTCTTGTTATCACCACAAGCAGCTGAAAGATTCTTAACAGGGAGCAGAAGCAGATGTCTCCAGCTAAGCAGAGCAGGGGGGAAATTCGGCAGCGTTGCCTGGCAGCAAATTATCATCATCTCCTGGTGAGCTATTTCCATATTCCTACGACAAAATCCCACACAGAAAACCAGAATAGGGAAAGGATGCATCTAGTCGAAAAGCAACAAGCACTAGCAAAGAGGTGCTTAGCAACCTTAAAGTGTTGCAAGAAAAATGTAAGAAATGGGGATATTGTATCATACCTGGTAAAGTCTCCTTTCTACAGATGAGCAAAGTGACAAGATCACTTCCTCAACAAAGAGGAGGGAGAAAGTTAAAAGTGCCCTTATCTGGTAGAGGGAGACTCCTACCCTCAGTCTGGAATAGCAAAAGACTTGAAACAAAAAACTTTAATGACTAAAGAACAATGCCAGTCAAACAAAGAGCCTCTCAAAAATTTTTGAACCATATGGAATCTGAAAGGGTGGGGTGGATGGAATGGCCCTCCCCTTATTCCCAGAAGTTTAATTTACTAGATAAGACAAAGCAAACTATCCCCATATCATGTCTACTCCTATTCAATGGGTCTTAGTCCCACATAAGTGAGGTTAGGAACACATTATTAGTAAGTGGACAACAGTATTATTATCATTAATAAATATGTGCCCAGATTTTATTTGGCATACCTATTCACAGACATCACGCTCTTGGTTATAGTCTTCTTATACTAACAGCATACACAAAACGTAGACCAGCTCTATACCTTTTCATCAGAATGCCACAGAATAAATATATTACAATAGAGGTAGACTTCTGTATGTTGTTAGCCTACAACTCCCATTAGACCTAGCCATCAAGGATGATGGGAGTTGTAGTCCAACAACATCTGAAGGACATTGTGTTGGCCATCTCTATGTTAGAGGATTTCCAAGAGATCAATAAGGCAAGAAAGTCTCTGAAAAAGAATATGCTTATTTAGCTTACTACAGCACCCTTTAAAATCCAAGAGCACATTGCTATAAGTTTAATCTAGACAAACATTAGATCATTATTGCATTAGGTACTAACAAATACCAAATTCAAGGTCTATGAACCACCTCTATAGAAATTCTGTCATCACAAAAAAATCTCATTTTATCTACCTTCTACCTACTCAGACAAAGTACTTTCTAGTTGGCTGTGCAATATTCGTATATATTGCCAAAGTTTTAATATGCACCTATTAGGATCCTAATTGAATCTGAACTGCTCTTGAGAAGTTTTACAGCCCAGAACATTTTACAGCCCTATAATTGAATTAGAGGGACCTGCAGCAAACTGATCATTAGCTTGTCAGAATGTTAATTTTTAAGAGAAAAAGAAACAGAAACACTTATGCTTTTGAAAAGAAGTTTTCAAAAATTGTTCTGCTTATCCTTGTTCTTGAATTCAATTCTAGGATTTCCCTGCATGCAGCTTTCTTTCCAAAAGAATGTGCTATCAGTAACTACGAAAAATGTGCACAAATGGATAATACAGTCATTCTGGAGTCTATCTTTGCGTTTATAGATTACAGCCATGTCAGTTTTGATTTTCATACCCATCCTAGCTCACCTATATAAGTATCAGATTCAAAAAAAAAGAGCAGGAGATCCTTACCTGCCAAAACCCTGTTAACAGAGGAATGAGTGGCCAAACCAGGCTGTCCCCGCTCATGGAAAATCCCAGCATAAGGCAAGTACTCTGGCAGCAAGAAACGCCTAGAAGGGGAGACAGAATCCATGAAAAATACTGCCAAACCACTGAGACCAGGGTTAAAGCAATGCCACATGTGCAGGTCTTACCTGGGGACAAAGCGCCCAAGGGATGGGGCAGACATGCGGGCATTCCGAGGAGCTCGATGTCTTGATCTGTCTCCATTGTCCCTTAAGGAGGAATAAAGAATATGTTAATTACAGATTCCACATTGTCAGGTTAAGATACGAGAACTCTTCTAAGCCAGCCACCATGATCAATACAGAACCAATGTCAAGCAATCTGCTTACAACTTTTAAAAATCTACTCCCATTTCTACTGCGCTACAGTAAAGGTCACCAATTTAATACACTGATCTCACTCATGCCTCACATGTGAGCAAGAAGTAGGACAAACTGTGGAATAATCCACTACTCCCTCCATTATAATCTGGACCAATATTCCTATTTTGGCAATTTTCCTAAATAAAATATTAAAACTGAGGAGAGACAGGAGAGACACTTGTATGTCCTGAACATACAGTATTTAGTTGCCTCCACATATTGCTTTGAATGAACATGGGTTCTATAAAATGCACTTTTACTCCAACACCTTACACAGGTAGCTAAGGCTCCACAGGCTTGCAGAGAAAAAACAAGTTACTGTTCATGCTTCCCATTCCAAAACATCTCCATCTCATTAAGCAGCAGATCAATTGTGCACCACCATTTAAGAGCACCTGCAAGGAAGACATGTGCGCCATATGCCATACAGTTTAACACTAAACCTACACAATTCTCTTCCTAACACTTTACCCTGGTATGTTTCAGGAGCCCACTACTAAAATTTTAAAGGCTCCTATTCTATTCTATTTAATTCAAACATTAACATTTCATTTTGATTCTCCCATGCCTAAGATAAACCCCAGTGAAAGATGGTGGCATTCGTACTCCTCTGAAGAGTGTTTCTGAAAGGCAACAAGAGCACCACCAGGTGGGTATTGTCTAGGTCTTTGCTCAAAGAGGTAGAAAATGTCATCCTTTCTGGATGTGAACTCCTCCTCTTCTTGAAAGAGGCAGTTCCCCTGCCCCCCGCCCCCAGCTATGTTGAGTCTTAAGTCATTTATTCATACAAGGTTCATACACAGGATTCAACAAGTCAGTTCTTACTTAGTGTTCATATAATACAGCAATGCTATTGCCCTGTCGTGTGAAAGGATAGCTGTACATTTCTCAGCCAGCACCAGGCACAAGCTAGTGGTGCCTTAGTGCACCTTCTCAAAGTGGCACTCAAGTTAGCTGCTCACCAGTGCCTTTCCCATAGCTCTGCAGGAGCATCTGGGTGATCACTGCCGGAAGGTGGAATGCTAGTCTGATCCAGCAAAGCAGTTTCAATATCCTTATGCCTGTTTGAGTGGTTCTATGGTATGAAAACATTCAGCTTTTAACAACAACAATAAAAGGAAATGGAGAAGCTGGTGTTGCTATGTTGCCAGCTCAAGGTTAGTTCAGCCCCTCCAGAAAATAAAACTCAAGAACCTTCCAATTGCTCCAGATTGGTAGATGGCATTTATGTAGCATCTCAACACTGCCAAGAGAGGGCAAGGAAAGCAGATGTTAAGATTGCAGTGCAAAGACAAAACAATGCATCTCAGGTTTTTAAAGTGCTATACAGTGGTACCTCAGGTTAAGTACTTAATTCGTTCTGGAGGTCCGTACTTAACCTGAAACTGTTCTTAACCTGAAGCCCCACTTTAGCTAATGGGGCCTCTCGCTGCTGCCGCGCCGCCAGAGCAAGATTTCTGTTCTCATCCTGAAGCAAAGTTCTTAACCTGAAGCACTATTTCTGGGTTGGTGGTGTTGGGGTTCAGAACTTACTGGGTTAATGTTTTGTTCTGAGTGTGCCTCCCATTCTCTGACGTTTGGAAGGAGGGAGGAGTTCTACTTGTTGTTCTCTCTGTGTCTCTGAGAGAGGACGCCATGAATGCTAGCAGTCCAGGAGAATTTGGGAAATGCTGAGCTGTAAATATTTGCTGCAATAAAGAACTGTTGAATTTGGACATACACAGTGCTTGGTGTTTGTCTGGATCTGAAGCAGACTGCAACGGTTTTGATCCGCTGTGTTTTTACTCTGCTAGACGAAACCGGAGACGAAGAAGGTCTGGGAGCAGCTTGGCTGGGAAGCGTGCCGGACCGCATTATGCTGGAGCTAATTGGGACCATAAAGCAATTAGCTGGCCAGTGCAATTAAGATCTTATCAGATCTTCACAGGTTATGGAGGACCTAATTACCGCTAATAAAACTGTTGCTAAGAGTCTGCCGGTGAGCTTTGAAGTTTTGAAGTCAGCTTGGCAAAAGCTGGAAGACGCTACTGAAGCGGCAGAGGTCTGCGTTCTGTGTTTTGCCTGCTTCTAAGAGGCAAGAGTTGCTGAGGCAGAGAGCTGGGAAAGCAGCTGTGAGGAATCGGGTGCCGGAGAGCTGACTGGTGAAACGTGAGTACAGCAGCTGGGGCCCCGGGAAAGAGGAGAGAATGGCAGACAGCCAGGTCTTTGAGGACGTTCCGCTTGAAAAGCTCACTTTAAGAAGTTGGGCAACCTGGTCCAGAAGAGTAAGGGGTTGGTTTCTGGTTACTGGGCTTTGGGATGTAAGCCAGAAAGAACCACTTCCCTTGAATCCTGAAGGGACAGACATTACAGGCTTTGAGGCTGCGTTGCCTGAAGAAAGCCAGCAGAGAATGCAAAGAGAGCTTGCTATGCTAAAGGCATGTGTACATGCATCACTTTTGCCCAGTTTGGAGGGCGTAAAGTCAGCAAGGGCTGCCTGGGAGGTGCTGAGAAGTTTGTGTGAAACTTCAGCAGGATGCCAGAGCCCTGGAGGAGTCATGCAGAGCCTGGAAATGGCTGTAGCCCCTGTCCCTGAGGTGCAAGTCGGGGGGGCTGAGAATTCCAAAGGCAAGTTTCAAAAGTTTTCCACTGTGAGTGCTGAAGTGGAACGCAGTTTCAGCGAGGGCAGGGCTGGCACAGAGTGCTCTTCCGGAAGCAGGGGGGCCAGGCCAGCTGAAAGGAGCCCTGGGCAGTATTTTTCCACTGGGGATCGTCGTCATGAAAAGTCTGGAAGGCGGCAGAGAGCTAGACGCTTCAAGGTCGGCCACCTGGACAAAGTGAAGATAAGGCCTAAAGAGTCGCGTGGGAACGCAGAGGCCAGGCCGGTCTCCAAGGCAACGGAGGAGGCTACTTCTACGGAAGCTGCCAAGGCCCTGAGCAAGGGGGAGTTGGTTGCCAAGACAACCAGACAGAACTGCTGCAAAAGCCCAAAGAGAGGGGGCAGCGGGACGTTTGTTGCCAGTATGGCTTTGTTTGAGGACAGCTCTGAGGGACACACTGATTTTCGTTTTGTAATCGACTCAGCAGCTAACTGCAACCTGATCCCAGAGACCCCTGCAGTCGAGATGTGGAATTGCAAGGCAATTCCGGCTGGGAAAACTGTTCAGTTTGCAAATGGGACAAAGAAAAATGTGACTAACATTGCAAATGTATTGTTTTCTGTTTTGCAGGAGCAGATGGAAGTTTGCATTGTGCCGGGAGTGCAACACTGTATTTTATCTGTGCCTTATTTGTTGAAAAAGGGGTTTAAGGTTTGCTTTGAACACGATGTTTGTACAATCTCCAAAGGAGGGAAGCAACTGGTCAGAGTTGCAAAGGGGCAGAATGATCTCTTCATTCTTAAAACGTCCCTGGAGGGTGAGGGGAAGGTTGAGAAAGCACAAGCCTTGCGTGCTACAGTTCCCACTCATGTTTCATGTTCGTGTGTGTGGCATAAGAAGACAGCGCATGCCTGTCTTGAAGAACTACAGGTGCTACCTGAGGTTTCCAAAGGGTGTAGAATTGCAGAATGTGCAAGTGTCCTAGATTGTCAGGCTTGCAGACAGGCAAAGGTAAGAGGGTGCAGTTACCCCAGGGTGGAGAGGGTAACCACAAAACCTTTTGATCTTGTGCACATAGATCTGTTGGGTCCCATGAAGGAACCAAGTTTGGGAGGGGCCAGGTTTCTGCTGACACTGCAGGATGATTTTACGCAGAACACCTGGACACATGGTCTCAAATCCAAGGAAGATGCAGCACAGCTGATTAGTCGTTGGATTGAGGAGGTGGAACTAATGTTCTCCACCAGAGTCAGGGAAATTGCTAGTGACAGAGGTTCACAGTTTACTGGGTCTGCTTTGCAGAAGTTCTTTCAGAAGAAAGGGATAAGTCACACAGTGACTTCTCCTGACCAGAGGGGGGTGGCAGAGCTCAGAAGTGAGGCTCTGGTTAAGGCTGCACAGGTGATGCTGTCAGATTCTGGGTTACCTCCAAAGTTTTGGATGGAGGCAGTTAAATATGTGAGCTTCACCTGGAACCGATCCTACAATTCAGTGGTAGGAGACACACCGTTTTTCATGCTTCACGGGAGGAAACCGCAGGTACACTTCCTCCGTGAGTTCGGATCAACGGCCTCGCTGCTGGTGCCTGAAGCTTTGCGAGGGCCAGGTGAACCCAAGTTCCAGAAAATGATCTTCTGTGGGTATGAGCCAACGGCTCGTGCATGGAGGTTTGCGTACCCGTCAGGTGATCAGAGTAAGCTGCTGATCAGTAAACACGCTGAGTTCTGTAAGCAGGAGGAAAGGTCAAAGACCCATGCCAGACGCGATATTCTTTCAGAATGTCTTTCCGATTCAGAGCAGGAAGGTTCTGATGAGGAGGAAGGAGAGCCAGGGGCTGAGTCTGCTGATGACGATCAGCTCACTGACCAAAGTCAGGAGCAGGATGGGGCATCTCCGCAAGTTGTAAAAAGGGAGCCCAAGAGTGAGCCTAGTTCTCCTGTGAGGGTAATTCCAAAGGTTCGAAGACGCGTTAAGTCAGAGGGGGAATCCCAGGATGCAAGGGACACACCTGCTGACCACAGTGCGTCAGAGGAAGTGCCTGAGTTTGTGCCCAGGAGGTCCAGTCGCACAACGAAGGGAATTCCACCTGAGAGGTATCAGGCCACAGGTGCGTGGGTAAGTTTCGCACAGTGCGAATCTGAGAGTTGTGAGGATGTTCCACAGATGCCTGACAGGAACGCCAGGAGAGGGCGCAAGGCATTGGGGAAGGGATTGATCTCACAGAGGTCTGCAAAGGTACATCCACAGGTCTTGTCAGGAATGGAGGCAAGAGGGGGTGTTGGGGTTCAGAACTTACTGGGTTAATGTTTTGTTCTGAGTGTGCCTCCCATTCTCTGACGTTTGGAAGGAGGGAGGAGTTCTACTTGTTGTTCTCTCTGTGTCTCTGAGAGAGGACGCCATGAATGCTAGCAGTCCAGGAGAATTTGGGAAATGCTGAGCTGTAAATATTTGCTGCAATAAAGAACTGTTGAATTTGGACATACACAGTGCTTGGTGTTTGTCTGGATCTGAAGCAGACTGCAACGGTTTTGATCCGCTGTGTTTTTACTCTGCTAGACGAAACCGGAGACGAAGAAGGTCTGGGAGCAGCTTGGCTGGGAAGCGTGCCGGACCGCATTATGCTGGAGCTAATTGGGACCATAAAGCAATTAGCTGGCCAGTGCAATTAAGATCTTATCAGATCTTCACAGGTGGAGTCTGTAACCTGAAGCGTGTGTAATCTGAAGCGTATGTAACCTGAGGTACCACTGTAGTAAATTTAATAGCTTAATTTTTACTCTGACAGAGTTCACTGGGACTGTTACCCTAAAGGCAATGTATATGGGATCGCAGCATATACAAACATTGAATAAATTATGTATGTAAGCTTGCAAAGGCAATTTAGCAGCAAAATGGCAGGACATAGTATACTGCAATATTTTGAAGGTTTTCCCAAGAACATAAAAAGATGCTACAGGATAGGAATCTTAGGGGTTTCCTGCCCCTAAGCTGTAACCCAGGGCGTAGAAACTGAGAATCCATCTGAATCAAGTAATACCTGAGGGCAGGAATCTACTGTAAAGATAGCCATCGGGTTTCCCCAAATAATAGGGTAAAATGCAAATCCCTGGGATAAATATCCCAAGAGACATAGAAGAACAGGAAAACCAGCAACCAACTGGCGTTTTGACATCTGGAAAAAAGGCCACTCAAGGTCAGGGTACCAAAAGCAGGAAAGAGAAATAAGGAGAAATCAAGAGTCTTGCAGAATGTAGGCAGAGAAGGATCCCTTAGACCGAGCAGAAGTTCTCAAAACTTTCTACCCCCAGGGCTCACTTGAGAACACTGAAAATTACTGATGCCCACCAGTAACAACAACATGGCCATCCATAGAATGAACCAATCACAAAATTATGGCTGATTGAGGTCGAACTTGCATATTTGGAAATTGCTATTTTTCTCCTCATTGAATTATCTTGTGGCAGGGACTTGTATAGTTCAGCTTTCCTTATGCTAAGTCAAAATACTGGAAGGAATTCA
Organism: Podarcis cretensis; assembly: GCF_951804945.1. Taxonomy (NCBI): domain Eukaryota; kingdom Metazoa; phylum Chordata; class Lepidosauria; order Squamata; family Lacertidae; genus Podarcis; species Podarcis cretensis. The sequence continues at coordinate 52,102,549 of NC_137170.1, read as the reverse complement.
ACATCACACTATGACAATCGTTTTGTTCGGGTTAGCATTTCAGCTTTCCAGAAAAAATGATCCTTGCTCTCCCCGGCCCTGAGGTGTTCCAGGGGTTCTTCCAACCCCATGAGAGCCAATTTCATGGGGCACAGTGGAGGAGATGGGGGAAAGCCCCATTGTGCAATCAGAAATCCTGGAGCAGGACTTCTGCTTATTGGACTCATTAGTTGAATCGTGCTCACAGGTTCTGAAGATACTGTGCCTCATTCTCTTCATCTTAGGCAGAAGTTGCTGATCCAGAAGATGATCAAAACAATGAAAGCTTTTTATTTTATATTTTCTTCCTGCTGCAACATGCCTCAAAGTATTTTTACTCCGCTCCTGCTATTTCTTCTCCACTTCCCCTTTCATACTTAATTTGTACCGCAGTCTTCCAGGAGCTTCTGAGTTTTAATCAATATTCCCCACTTTCCCTCCCTCCTCCTCCTTCTTCTTCTCTTTCTTCTTCTGTTGTTGTTATTGTTGATGTTGTTAAAACCAGTGCTCTGCAGCTCAGAAAACTGAAGCCATTCGAAAACTGCCTGCTTTTTATAGAGGGCCCTATAAATAGCTAAAAGAATGATATATTCATGGAAGTTCTTAACCAGTTTTTCCAGCAAGTTTATTTTTTAAAAAATTATCTCTTTAGAATTAAATCACACTTCCATGTTCAGCCCTTTTCAATAAAACAGCTGGGTGTGTGGCAGTTTGTTACAATGTTCTGCCCTGGGCCCAGTATTACTGTCACCAAGAGAGATACAAATAAAAGTGTTGACAAGACTCCTATAGGTATTTAACTTTCATTAAATACCTATAAATGAACCTGTCAAGAACCACTGTTGGCAGGACTGGCAGCAACAGCAGCAGACATAGTCTATACTTATAATATTTTATTCTCTTGCCAATTATTCAGTATCAAATGTGCATTTTTTATTTGATTTCCTTTTGAAACGTTTAAATTAACTTTGTTGTATTAAATGTGCATTCTGTAGTTGACCTCTGTATTGTGTCTTCTGTATACAGTGTCTTCTTAATGGACTGAACTATAAACTTAAAAGAAGTACCACAACTTAAATATTTTAAATACCTAAGTTTTTTGAACTGACCTAACCCTCTTGCCAACCCTTTTTAAATATCCCTCTTGTTGTTAGTAACTTCCCTTCATTCAAATCAAAATGGCTGAAATGTTAAGTCCACTCTAATATTCTTAGGTTATCAGGTTCCCTTCTTTAAGCAAAAGGAGGATTAATCTAAACCAGTGTTTCCCAACCTTGGGTCTCCAGCTGTTTGAGGACTACAATTCCCATCATTCCTGACCACTGGTGTTGCTAGCTAGGGATGATGGGAGTTGTAGTCCAAAAACAGCTGGCGACCCAAAGTTGGGAAACACTGATCTAAACTACTAATTTATAAGGTAAAGGTAAAGGTACCCCTGCCCGTACGGGCCAGTCTTGACAGACTCTGGGGTTGTGCGCCCATCTCACTTAAGAGGCCAGGGGCCAGCGCTGTCCGGAGACACTTCCGGGTCACGTGGCCAGCGTGACATCGCTGCTCTGGCGAGCCAGAGCCGCACACGGAAACGCCGTTTACCTTCCCGCTGGTAAGCGGTCCCTATTTATCTACTTGCACCCGGAGGTGCTTTCGAACTGCTAGGTTGGCAGGCGACTAATTTATACAACTAGCCAATTAATACAACTGCTATGCATCTAAACGCGGGTGGCGCTGTGGGACGCGGGTGGCGCTGTGGGTAAAAGCTCAGTGCCTAGGACTTGCTGATCGCAAGGTCGGCAGTTCGAATCCCCGCAGCGGGGTGAGCTCCCGTCGTTCCCAGCTCCTGCCCACCTAGCAGTTCGAAAGCACCCCTAAGTGCAAGTAGATAAATAGGTACCGCTTTATAGCGGGAAGGTAAACAGCGTTTCCGTGTGCGGCACTGGTGCTGGCTCGCCAGATGCTGCTTAGTCATGCTGGCCACGTGACCCGGAAGTGTCTCCGGACAGCGCTGGCTCCCAGCCTCTTGGGCGAGATGAGCGCGCAACCCTAGAGTCGGACACAACTGGCCCGTACGGGCAGGGGTACCTTTACCTTTACCTATGCATCTAAAGCCAAATCATCAGAAAGTCCATTTAGAGTAAAGGGGAGAGGCATCTTAACAGATTAATCTTAAATAGATTTTCCTCCCCAAATTATCTAAAAATTGTGCTGATCAGTTAAAAGGAAATAATTAAGTTAAAAATAAACTTTTAAAACAATTGCTAAGATTTTGAAGGATTTATCACCATGGAGAGGAAAGAAGAGAGAAGTATGCTGAATAAAAGAACATTCAAATTACACAAAAGCATTTTCCTGACAGGATATGTATTAGACTGTGGAAGCAATCTCCCAAGAGATGGACTAAAAATGTAATAAAATTTAAGAGGAGGGGGAGAACACTAGAAAAATGCAAGGAACAATTTCATATTGGCTGTAAATATGCTAGTAGATTAGAGTCTCCTCTTGCCACTCGAATCTCATTTTCGTACAGAATTTAATTTATAAAGTAGCAGCCAGGTAGAGCCAGATTGAGATGCTCACCAAGTTTTAGGTAGCCTTTCCCACTTGTGAAATGTCATTCCCTCCCTACCTGTGACATGGGAAACACCAAACTTGCCAATTTATCAGTTAAAGTTTTAAGCCAGCAGGGCTGCAGATAGTGGGTTATTAATGGTTCTCGCAAAGAGCTGGGGAAGAACACTAAACTACAGCCTTGATTACGTCTCACATGGCCATTTAAAGAATAAAAAGATTTCTACAACATAGAAAAGCACTTCACAAGATCAAGTACCTCTGACAAGTACCAAATACAAGAGGATTCATCACCTGGTCAAATGATATGCAGTGCAGCAGAGCCCTGCTAAATGCCGAAGATGAATTGCTATAGGAAAGCCAATTTGAAAAAATGAAGTCACAAGTCTGCGTCCTGACCCAGAAACTAAATGAGTCTCCTCTGATCCTACTTGTCTCACTGATAAATAATTAGCAAGACAACAATGAACTGTTATATTCAACTGCAGCAATGGGTCACTGGATACCATGGCAATTTGAAGTTTTCTAAAGGGAAAAGCAGAACACTTGGCAAAAACACACCCTTAAAAAGCTGAAGTGTTAATAGACACCATATGAAGGCAGCATCAGTACAGATTAAAATGGTAATAGGGATGTTCCTCTGAAGAGGGAGCTTGCAATGGTGAACAGATACTCTTCCCTTATTTGTCTGAAATCGTCCTCTCCCCTGCCCTACCTCACAGCAAGCAGGTAGCAACTGTGGCTGGCAGGGAAAATCAGCAAATATTGGACAGCAGACTCTAGCAGAGGGCTTCAAATGGTCAAAGGCCTAGAAAGAACAATTTCTATCCCTGCAGGTCTAGTATAAAGAATTGAGATCACTTGTTTAAGTCTCCACAAAAACCAAAGAAAGGAAGATTTAGTCTGTAGAAACAAAAGAATGTTCTTCTCAGAATTCATTAGAAGTTCTAGATTTTGGTTGCTTCCACATCTACTGCTAATAGAATTCCATGGGGGGGGGGGAGCAGGCCGAACAAGTTCTGTGCAAATTAAAAAATACTAACTTGTACTATACAGAGACGCAGGTGGCGCTGTGGGTTAAAGCCTCAGCGCCTAGGGCTTGCCGATCGAAAGGTCGGCAGTTCGAATCCCTGCGGCGGGGTGCGCTCCCGCTGCTCGGTCCCAGCGCCTGCCAACCTAGCAGTTCGAAAGCACCTCCGGGTGCAAGTAGATAAATAGGGACCGCTTACCAGCGGGAAGGTAAACGGCGTTTCCGTGTGCGGCTCTGGCTCTGGCTCTGGCCAGAGCAGCGATGTCACGCTGGCCACGTGACCCGGAAGTGTCTCCGGACAGCGCTGGCCCCTGGCCTCTTAAGTGAGATGGGCGCACAACCCCAGAGTCTGTCAAGACTGGCCCGTACGGGCAGGGGTACCTTTACCTTTACCTTTACTATACAGAGAACATAGGAGGAAATTCAACACTGTGATACAGTGAACATCCTGCCAGCGCAAGCACTGCAGCTTGCCAGGTGGAACAATTCTGTTTTGGAACCTCTCTTGCCCCCGCAATCCAGGGAGCACTGGGGAGAGGAAGGGGGAGGCCCCACTGTGGAAACAGAAGCCCCAATGCAGTAGTATACATGCCTACCTCATGTTTAATGGGCTTACTCCCAGGTAAGCGGTTAAAGTACAGCAGGCTAGGCTTTGGTTTTGGGTTGGCATTGAGGAAAACAGGGTTCTTGTGTCTTTAACAGCTGTATCTCCACAATCAGAACCAGCAGGATATAGCTGACTTCCTGTGGTAAATATGAGGTTGCCCGGGATAAGGGAGAAGCAGCAGCAACAACAACTGTATTCTCTCTAATTCTGTGTTGTGCCATTTTGTGACTGGTGCCCACTGCACACTCAAAGTTCAAAATGGTCCACTGGTCCAAAAAAGCTGGCGAGACCCAGTGTACTCCATTCACAACAGAAAACCACTCAGAATGGTTAATTTGTCTCATATATGTTAGACAAATATTCAAAAAAAGGAAAGGCACAAAATAGTTTGGCTATAAAGCATCATTTGAAGAATATGAAAGTAACTTAGATGTCATACAACCACTGATCCAACAACCAAATGAATGAGAGGGCATGAAAAGTAGAGGAGATACAATTTCCAAAAAAAATATTTTATATGAAGTGGTTTCTATTAAGTAGCTCACTCTTGAATACAGGAATGTTTTATAAAACAGTGATGAGAAATTTCAGAGGTTTTCAGACAGAGCAACTCATGGTCCTGAGAATTTGTATTTCAGTGTGTGTCAAAACACAATAAAATCTGCATATTTTTCCATCGCTTGCTGAAGACAGATGGCAGAATTCGGGACTTTGCCATATTTATATGTGTAAATTTTCAGTCTAAGAATGTAACCTTTCTGTGCTCAAGGAAACTACTTACAGCAGGTCCAACTCCTGTGAGATACTTAGGAACAATTATGTTACTGCATAATACTTAACACACATGCAAGAAAAATTAGATTATGAGCTTCACAACTCATGCACCTAATACTAAAAATGTGCTGGAGAATTCTGGAAAATCCCATGAATGAAACTCTGCACGCTGGCTGTGCATGACAGTGACTTCTTGGAGAAAATAATAATTTGAAGGTTATGTTGAAGAGATTTTTCCCATTCCCAAACAGATATAGATCTAGTCAGTGTTCGAAGGAGCATTTTGCGACAGCGAATTTCATTAGCATGAGCAGTTTCTGAGCTCTGGATACAGTACTGTGCCTAAGATTTCAGATTAAAACTAGAATGGAAGGAAAGGAAAACCGTTTGCTGCATCCCTACTTTCAGCTACTGTCTGAAGACTGGAGAAGAGACCCTCTTAAGAATATTAGGGGGGTGGGCAGGGGGAGGAGTAGACCATGTGAAAAATGAACGTAATATTTTAGCTGCAGTTCATTCATTTTCAGCTTTGTATTCTGGTTATAAAAAAGTGCGCCTAGACATTCCGTTGTTGCCTCTATAAAGATTCTCCTCCTGCAAAGAGTTGGATTAGCATCAACAGGCTCCACCTACTGGTGAATAAACGCCCCTTTTAGACTCACCCCTCTCCGAGTGGGTGGAGTCAACTGACGTGATCCAATGCCTAAGCCAATACCTTTTCACTTGCTGTAATCAATAAAGTTGTGGCCTTTTCTTGCCCATTAACCTTATATTACGTGTCCGTGTGTCTTCATTCCACTAAGTGGGGATCGGGTCCTTGAACCACAACGTAGGTTTAAGGTGCCATTTAGATCCTAGCTTTCATATCTCAGTTTCTAACACTAATCTAGTCAAACTGTAGGTCTGTGTCTCTCTCTTCTTTTTAAAATCCAGCAAGGTATAGGAGCTAGATAAGAGATTGGAACATGGGAGACTTACGTTCAGGATCTCCACTCCTCAATAAAGTGGGCTAGGTAACTTTGTGTAAAGAACTCTAAGCCAACCAAAGCTCATGGTGCTTTGAAGTAAAAGGCAGGAAACAAATTTAATAATAGACCATCTTGGGTACTTTGGCAGAAAGGTGGTACATGCAATAACAAATAGGTGTAAAGTAATACACAGAAGAGTGTAGCAATAATTATTATCCTGACCAGCAATGTATGAAGTTTCAGGAACAGAAACTCTTTCCCAAACACCAGTAGCAACACTACTACCTAAAGAAGGATGTGTACAATATTGCTGCTATCACACAAGAATGAACACTTGGAAAAGATGAGAAAAGTCTGTATCATATTACAGTGGTGCCCCGCAAGACGAACGCCTCGCAAGACGGAAAACCCGCTAGACGAAAGGGTTTTCGGTTTTGGAGGCGCGTCGCAAAACGAATTTCCCTATGGGCTTGCTTCGCAAGATGAAAATGTCTTGCGAGTTCGAGTTCCTGCAGGTTTTTTTCCCTTCCCCCCCCTTTTCCTAAGCCGCTAAGCCGCTTAACAGCTGATCGCTAAAAGCCGCTAAACCGCTAATAGCGCTAATCCGCTAAGCTGTCAATGGGCTTGCTTCGCAAGACGAAAAAACCGCTATACGAAGAGCCTCACGGAACGGATTAATTTCGTCTTGTGAGGCACCACTGTAGAACGTAAGAAAAACCCTGATGGATTAGACCAAAGGCTTAGTAAGTTCAGCATTTTGTTCCCACAGTGGTCAACCAAATGCCAATAGGAACCACTTTATGGCTAGTGCTCCCCAGCATACTGCCTCCGCTACTGGAGATGGCTATAAAGTCATCGTGAATAGCATCCTTGATAGCTTTATGCTCCATGACTATCACCTTTCCACTCTATAAACAGGTTGTTTAAATAATTATCCATAATTTATGATTTATATAAATAAATGCAAAAAGGGGGAAAAAATGATGCCAAGAAATTCAGAAACGCAAAACCTTCAGTGAGGAAAGGAAAGGTTCCACCTAAAAGGGCCCCTCTACCAGTTTCCCAATCAGCCAAGAAGGGTAACCGCTTAGAAGATAATACCTCAAATGCATAGAGGAGCAGAGATCACAATGGAACATTTGTTACCAAAAAGCACAGCTAGTGCATAGGACACAAATGCACTCCCTTCCCTACTCAGCATGAAATAAAAGGCAGTTTGGGTATGGCTGACTGAATCACTTTCCTGAATGGACCCCTTCCCTGTTTGAATATTATCTGCAGGAGAACACATTTCTCCACAGGTATCTGCCTAGCCCTGTGAATGAAGAATGTACCAATTCTTTTTAGCAGTCAAGCCCCCTTCCCTAGAGGATGAATAGGAGGCAGTAATGGAAATAACTGAGGGTTGCTCTTGCTGAGCTTTCCCCATCACAATAGGCCTCAGCAGGCTGCCTCACTCCTACTCCTCCAGCCTGCAGTGCTGCTTAGGGAAAGCTATTAGGCGGCTGACGCTTCTACATATCTCCCCTCATTTACATCTTACACAAACAAAACCACAATGAAAGGGGGAAGACACACTCATTCCCCTGCACTTCAGAGTAGTTAATTGCTAGAGCATGAAATGACAGCTCCAAAGAACAAGGGTTCTGCCTCCACCATAAATTCTCTCCCCAGAAGGTTATTTCCTGCTGCTCTAGGAGAAGCCCAGTTCAGACTACCTGGTTCAACTGGAATTCAAGGGTATGAGCAGTTTAGATTATTACCTGAGCTGATGGCACTATAGAATCAACATGGATTGTGATGGAGTACTCCATCTACTCAGTCCCAGCTGGAGAGCATTTTTGAGGAGGTATGAAATATCTATCCCAGTCAAGCAGTTTACAGGTCATATGATTGCTAAGAACCACAGAGAAGACTATTGTGGAGACACGCTGTACTGTACTTGTACTTTGAGATTAGAACTGCCACAAGAAAGATCACTTGAAAGTGTCCTTATTGGCTTAGAAACTGAATAAACAGGAAGCAAAACAAAAACAACACTCATTCACTTAAAAAGCAAAGAGTCTTGTGGCACCCTAAAGACTAAGATATGAAGTAGATTCTAGACGATGAATAAAATTGTTAGCTTTTAGGGCACTACAAGATGCTTTATCGTTGATGTAAATTGTTACTTATCTGTTTGTCATCAAGAAATTCAGGAAGCAAAAGTACCAACTTAAGGAGGCAGCAGGGTTGCACATATTCATTATGAAAGCCATAACATAAGAGACTGAGCAAATCAGATAGGGATATCTAGCCAGCCTGGAATTACTGTACTCTTCAACTCTGATTAGGGGGCTTTTTACACTGAATCAATATACTCAGAATATATGAATCTAAAGCCCTATTTCCAAAAAGTCATTTTCTCTTCTTTCAGCCCCCTGCTCATACAACAACCCCAACTATGGGTTACTGTGGCAATGAACATTACCAGTTATCAGGTGTGCTCTACACTTTTGATAATTATAAGTTCTGTAGCATATTAAAACATATGACTGAATTAATACATTCAGGGAACTGACAGAAGCTTTAGTTAAATAAGTGATTCTTAAGGAAAATATGAATAGACAACAGAAAACCAAAATGACCATTCTCTTCCACTGCACCAGTACTAACCTTGCAAAGCTGAATAGGATTCAAGTTTAGCCAGCTAATGTGTCTACTTACCCATCCAAATGCACAACAACTTGAAAAGTTGCTGCAGTTGCCTTCCATTTATTAAAAATAGACTGGTTAATGTGTTCAGTAATTGAGGAAGGATTCATCTAAAAAGCTGCATCAGCGCAAGGTGAGGGATTCCACTTACTCCACAAGGCTTCTCCTCCTCTCGCCTCAAACTGGCTATAGCAGGAGGTTGGGAGAACCCCCAGAACAGCATGCAGCAGGAGGAGAGTGGGGATCATTCCATCTGGCAAGTTGCAGCACTAGTTGATTTTCACCCATGGTCTTTGAGAAGTATGAATGAAACCTACTATCTTATTAAAAAAAACCTCAAGGTGCTTATGAACAGAAGAAGAGAGGAAAAGTCAAGCATGGTGAAATAAGAAGAATGGACACTTACTCAAAGTCTTCAAATTCCAGATCATTTCCTTCTACAGATGGACCTGTATTCTCAGAAGTGGAAGCAGAAGATGAAGATGAACGGAGCCGATTCTGCTGGTATCGCATGGAGCGCTGACGAATACTATCTCTGCGTGAAAGATACTGGATCATTCTCTGGGCATAATAAGCAGCAGGAGACAACCTGAAAATATGAGAGACCATTGTTAGTTCAGAAGCAAGTCTCACCAGATACAAATGAACTTGCTTTCCCATTAAATGTTTAGCACAGCAACTTTACTGTCCAAATCTGTATCTGCAGTTAAAAGATTTCTCCCACTTCTTGAACTTTGTTGTATCCATAATTCATACAACCAATATCTAAGGTAGGTCAGTGTTATTACCCTTATTATTACCCTTATTACTTTTGTTGTTGAGGAGTAGAGACTGAGAAATAGTGAATTGCCATCTAAGTGAGTTCACCAACCGAGGTGACATCTACAGTTCATATTTCCAACTTTCATTCTTGGCTGCCCTGTTGACAGCCAGCTGGGACAATTAAAAAAGTGTCTCAGACCCCATAAAATTTACTTTCCGTTTCAGTCTCTCCTCACCCCACTAAAATATAAACAAAAATTCAGCCAACTACCTGGATTTCTCTCCCCGCCCTCCCCAATTTTCTGCTCTTTCTTTCCCTTCCTATTCCTTCATCCCTATAAATATGTAACGCATGGAGAATGTTGATTTCTCTTTTGATGTTAAAAAATGAATCTCTTAACCTGTTTTCTACAAGTTCAGGCAAGATCTATGTTTAAACAAATGATCTACCACCATCGTGCCTAATTTGGCCCTAACTCTTTGCTCAGACAGAATAGTTCCCATCAGCTATATCCGAGGAGTCAATAACTACTGGTCATGATGATTATATCCTGCCTCTAAATATCAGTTGCTGGGGAGAGCTATTACTCACAAGCAGAACGTCCTAAAGGCACTTGGTTGGCCTCTATGGAAAAGAGGGCTGAGGACTAGATGGACCTTTGATCTGAACTCCAGGTCAATTTTTGTGTTCTTGTGTAATAGACATTTCCTCACATTTAGAAAATAATTCAGATTCTTGTAACTCAAATCCATTGGTTTGAGTCAAAGAAGAATAGTCATGAACTGACCACTGAACCTACCATCCAATAACATTAGTGTATCCAAGACATAGTAATATTGGCATCTCTTAAGAAATACACTTGTATTCCAGAATTTAGCTGTCCTTTGCAAAACACATTACTTGTTTGTATTTTTTGGTAATCATTCTTTATATATGTGCAATGACGGACCTAAAGTGCTATCAGGATGGAGAACTCAAACACGCCAATTATCCTGTAAGCCTTCTGTTTAATTGTAAGCAGGCGGCAACAAATTTTAAGAATTTTTTTGTAGGTTAGGAAGAACAGATTCTTAAGTATTTTTATTTCAAATCCCAGTGGTTTGTGACATTTCAGGAATAACTGTCAGCAATTCTTTTTTGCCAATTCCTTTATCACTCTAATTATATCACCTTTCATATGGTCAATTTTTCAACACTCTCATTTGATTCCAACAATAGTTACAAAGTTCCCATTATCTCAAAAAAAGCCAACCTTGCCTTCTCCTCTTGGAACAGAGATTTAAATCAATCACTTTAGACACAATTGATTTTATCTCGGCCATATATGGATCAGCCTACTTTTTCTGTAGGATTTGCCCTGCTACCAATTCATTCACACAAAGCTTGTTTCATTACTCATGTTACATTGCGTTTTTCTTTACTTAACCATCTATCCTCCTTTCCCTTACTTGTCTATGCCTAGTAAGGAGTTTTTGTGAATTTTTCTACCAGTAATATTCAGTTTTTTCAAGCTACACTGTTCACTTTATTCTTTGTAGAGCTGTGTTTTTCAAAAAGCTCTGTCGTCAGTGGCACCTTAATTATAGCACCCAAAGAATTTCCTACATCAACACGTCCTCTCATTACCTTATTATTTCTTAATTTTTTCAAAAGATGCTTTCTACAAACCCCTCTTTCTGCACTCTGAATTTCCATGTCTTACTCGGATCCAAATAAGTCATCATCAACATTATTCCTTGTTACTACATCATTCATTCCCATCCTATTAATAATGCAGCATATCTAAGAAGACTTATGTGCTTCTGATCACAGCATTATCTTGCACATTATATAAGGAGTTCATAGTCTCTATTTAGCTCTATAGATGCCTCTACTCTTTCACTAACACTATTCAAAACAGGCTCTGCACAGTCCAGACCACTGCAGGAGATGGTTCCTTAAACACAAATCCCTAGTATGTTTTATAGCAACAACATAGTTGGTACGTCATCTGTAACTATGAACAAGAAGCAGCTTTAGGCCCGGAAAAGAGTATGAAACTTTTTCTTCTTCTTTTTGCAACATGGAAGTGAAAAGCAAAGAAACTGACAGGCAAAGATAACAACGAACCAATGTGAACAAATGCTAGTATATACTTAGTTTCCATTTCAGACTCGTTTCAGGAAAAGGGGAAATGGCTTAAGCTAAAGGCTTTATGGAACAAGTGTGTCTTGAAGGGAGAGACAACAAACAGTAATTTTCCTTTGCATTCTCTTCTTCTCTCTAGGTATGTCTTTTTCTTTAAATGATTGGTAGTGTAAAAGGAATAGTCAGAGACTGAATACAATGAAAAGAACATCACATACTCCTCTTATTTTGTGGTTCACAGGAGCCTACAAAGTTATCTCTGGGTTCAATTCTGTCCTTACCTAGCTGGATCAGGATAGATTGGATGTTCCCGAGATCCTGCCCCATCATAACGGGATAATGAAATGAGTGAAGACTCCAATAGCCTCCTAAGGAAGAAAACAAAAAGCTTTAACTGGAAAGTTGAAACTACTAGCATCCCATGTGTCCACCTTCTTGAGTTCTCTCAAATTAAAATGTCAAAGTCCATATATTATTTAGTATTTTTTTACCCACCCACCACATCTTCATAGCCAATGTAACAATGGTAGAACTCAATTAATTTCACCTTCTAGTGAAGTCATGGCCCAGTTTCTTTCACTGTTCACGATATTAAAAACCTTACAAGTAAAAAAAAAGGACCTTTATAATCTAACATTCAATGAAGTACCATCCTCTATGGGTTATTTCAGCACAATGTCAACAAACACAGATTACCACACAATGCACATAGGCTGGGAGCATGGAAATAAATCAGATTATATTCAATTTCCAGATACCATTCCCTCACAGGGCTGTTTCAGATGTTAAAGTTCCATTAAAAACATTAATAGAATACATATAGTTACACTTGCAATCTAACACTTTCTCCCCTGTGCACACACAGCTGGAATAACATTTGACATGGTTCCTCCACTGAATACACATCTCAGGAACAGGCAGCAAAAGAAATGCACATGGAATTATTGGGTGTACGTAGCTGCTGCCACTGCCACCCCACCCAATGATTCATGTTAATTTTGTGTAAGCCACTTACATTACTTAAAACTGTTTAGTATTCCACTAACAATAACAAAAAACATTACTTTGTTTTTTGTCCAGGCAGCCAAAATTACCAAATACCATAATGGACATACAAACAAATTATGCAAGGCTGCTGTTAAAGGGATTGTTCTATATCAAGTAAAGTCTATGGGCTGCATCCAACATTCTCTGTACAGTGGTACCTCTGTTTACATACAGTGGTACCTCGGGTTACATACGCTTCAGGTTACATACGCTTCAGGTATGAATTAAGTACCACTGTACAGTGGTGCCCCGCAAGACGAATGCCTCGCAAGACGGAAAACTCGCTAGACGAAAGAGTTTTCCGTTTTGGAGGTGCTTCGCAAAACAAATTTCCTATGGGCTTGCTTTGCAAGACGAAAATGTCTTGCGAGTTCCTGCGGGTTTTTTCCCTTTCCCCCCCTTTTTCTAAGCCGCTAAGCCGCTTATCTGCTTATCCGCTAAGCCGCTAATAGCGCTAATCCGCTAAGCCGTCAATGGGCTTGCTTTGCAAGACGAAAAAAACGCTAGACGAAGAGAATTGCGGAACGGATTCTTTTCGTCTTGCGAGGCACCACTGTACTTAATTCGTTCCGAAGGTCCATTCTTAACCTGAAACTGTTCTTAGCCTCAAGCACCACTTTAGCTAATGGGACCTCCCGCTGCTGCCGCGCCGCAAGAGCATGATTTCTGTTCTCATCCTGAAGCAAAGTTCTTAACCCGGGACTTCCGGGTTAGCGCGATCTGGTTAATGGCGGATTCCCTCCGAGCTCCGGAGGGAATCGGCTCCGCTGGAGAAGGGTTCTACCGCGACGGCGACGCGGGGACCCTCAGAAACTGCAGGCGCTGAAGCCTGCGGACTTGGTGACTCGGCGGGCACCTAAAGCGCCCCCCCGACCCACGAAGAGCCTTTTTAAAGGCTGCGGAGAGGGTACGGGGAGCGGCGTGGTACTGTGAGTGGACCGCTACTGCAGTGGAGCGAAGCCGCGAGCCATGGCCGGAGACCGCTGACTTTCTTCCCTGAAATTTGAACTTTAATTAATCCGTGAGTAGAATGGAATTTGGACTTTAAAATTTCTATCCTTGAATTCGGTACGATCGGGGGATGTGCTAAAGGGAAGTCCGCACCCCCCTGCTTACAGAAGATTTAAAGCAAGGATCGGAGAACTAAGGTGGAGAGTTTTTTCTTTTTGGTGTTTTTTAAAAGATAATATTTTCATGAATTTGACAGAAGAAGATTTGTGCTGGAGAGTAAGAGTGGAATTTTAGAAGTTTTTGTTTAAACCCCCCCAGACCCGGGAGTGTCCTGTATGTGAGCTGGAGAAAAAGGAACAAGGAGTTTGACAGCTGTCAAAGGAGCTGTCAAACGGGCAGTGAAAGTTATAAATCTTATTATTTAACACCTTTCTGGACTAAATTTGTTATATTTGAATTAAAGTGGTTGGGAACAAAGCAGTGAAATAACAAAGTAACGGACTGTTGGGAAAAGACTATTAAGTAACCAGAATCCCCCTAGGGGAAACATTGAAACACTACAATGGCTGCAGATGGAAAATTACAGGCAGAGATAGAAAGAATGTTTTTTCTTGTGGGAAAGTTGCAGGAGCAGACTACGGCTATGAGTAAACAACTTATAACCTTGAACTCTAAAATAAGTGACTCTGCTGAATGCACAATGGACTTGACCGGGAAAAAATCTGCAGCTGAATTAGAAGAGATAACTTCGGAACAGGAGGAGAGGGAACAAGGGCCAGTACAGATGGAGAGTACCAACCAGAAGCCTACATTGTCAGAACACAAAGAAGAAGACCTTTGGATTACAAACTTGCGAGAGATGCGAAAGAGGAGGGAGGAAGCCCCTGGAACACTTGGAATATTTGAATTTAAAAGAAATAAGAAATATGATTGGGGCTTCCTCTTTGAGCATGGATTGGCTGACCTTTCGCAGCAGCTGGTGTCAAGTACTTTGGATGGAAGAAAATCTGATGAGACTGAGCTAGAACTCCTTCGAGACCCGAGGACCAACAAAGAGGGCTACCAACAAAATCGGCAGAGAGAGACTGACAGAGATTTAAAGGCCTCAGATGTGAGGAATCCAGGCTAAAGACTGTTTTTGTGGACATGGGGACATTGGGAAGGGACAGAAACCGGGGCGGGGGGGGGGGAAAGAATTTTTAAAAATATGTTTATGACCTTTGTGTTTGATTATTATGACCTATTTTTAAGATAAAAGGGAAATTCGTGGAAGGAATTCGAGTCGACCTTAGAAAAGGATTTAATGTTTATAAGGAAACTGGATAAGTAAAATTTGGCCAAGTAATAAGAATTAAGTATTAAAAATATATATATATAATAATAATATGTAAAGGATGAGAGATATGAACTTGCTGAGCTAATTTAATTGAATTAGGATGTATGAAGGGGGGGTGGGGGGAGGTCAAGAACTGGGGTTAGGAAAGTAAGGATATGAAATTTTATATGTGTTGTCTTTGTCCGTGTGTGTGTGTGTGTGTGTTTATAAAATGTGAAAACTCAATAAAAATCTTATTAAAAAAGAAAAAAACAAAGTTCTTAACCCGAGGTACTATTTTTGGGTTAGCGGAGTCTGAAACCTGAAGCGTATGTAACCTGAAGTGTTTGTAACCCGAGGTACCACTGTACACTAATGCAAGTGCTGTTGTGCTAGCAGACAGTTGACCTTTATTGTTGCACAACAGAGAGATCCAATACCACAGTTGTGCTTCTAGAGACTGATGGATCTATTGTGCAACCAAATTACCAGCATTCTGCTTATGCATTCTTTTGCAGAACATTATGCTGATGCAAACAATTTCATCAGGAAAACAAGTATACCTTGTTTTCTGCTTGTGGGTAAGGAATTTCCTGACCGATAGGCCGCAGACAGTGAGAATGGGACCTTACCATTCTTCTACTCTAGTATTAAGCACAGGAGCCCCTCAGGGGTGTGTGTTAAGCCCCTTCCTCTATTCCCTGTACACATTTGACTGCACCCCACTGTATAAGTCCAACACAATCATCAAATTTGCGGATGATACAACAGTGGTGGGGCTCATTAGTGAGAATGATGAGGCTGCTTATAGGAAAGAAGTACAGGGGTTAATTCAATGGTGTAAAGAAAATAATCTTATGCTTAACACCAAAAAAAACAAAGAACTCATAATTGATTTTAGGCGAAAGAAAAGTGTATTTTTACCATTGCACATAAATGGCGAGGAGGTGGAGAGGGTTGGTAGTTTTAAATACCTGGGCACTTACATCTCTGAGGACCTCTCATGGACTGCAAATATTAATATGGTTGTGAGGAAGGTGCAGGGGAGGTTGTATTTCCTGAGAATGCTCAGAGGATTGAATCTATCTCAGCACCTACTTCTGTCCTATTATCATAGTACCATTGAGAGTGTCTTAACCTATAGTATATTATCGTGGTATGGGAGCAGCTCTGGAATGGATAAAAAAGCCTTACAGAGAATAATTAAAATTGCCCAGAATGTTATTGGGCTCCAACTACCAACCCTGGATGAGATCTTCACGTCTCCCAGCTTGAAGAAGTCACACAATATCCTGAGAGATCCCACCCATCCTGCTCACAACCTCTTTGAACTGTTGCCTTCGGGCAGAAGATATAGGACAATGAAAACACGAACCACACGCCTTCTGAATAGTTTCTATCCAAGAGCTCTGATTGCACTAAACAATGATCTCAGGGCCAGTTGTAAGAAATAGCAAGCAGTGAGTAGTAAGGAATGAGATAGGTTTTAGGTTATGCTATGCTTCTAATAGGGACGCAGGTGGCGCTGTGGGTTAAAGCCTCAGCGCCTAGGACTTGCCGATCGAAAGGTCGGCGGTTCGAATCCCTGCGGCGGGGTGCGCTCCCGCTGCTCAGTCCCAGCGCCTGCCAACCTAGCAGTTCGAAAGCACCTCCGGGTGCAAGTAGATAAATAGGGACCGCTTACCAGCGGGAAGGTAAACGGCGTTTCCGTGTGCAGCTCTGGCTCGCCAGAGCAGCGATGTCACGCTGGCCACGTGACCCGGAAGTGTCTCCGGACAGCGCTGGCCCCTGGCCTCTTAAGTGAGATGGGTGCACAACCCCAGAGTTTGTCAAGACTGGCCCGTACGGGCAGGGGTACCTTTACCTTTACCTTTATGCTTCTAATAGGTTGTGTTATATTCTGGATTATGTATGTTTTAATAGATTATGTCTGAATAGGATGAGAGTGTTGGAGATACGTGCAAATGTGTATGTGAATCCGGTCTTGGGTGTTTGATTTTCGTTGTTGTGTATACTGTGTATATACGGACAATGACAATAAATTTATCTAATCTAATCTAATCTAATCTATCTAATCTAATACCACTTAATGACTTTAACTTAGTGCTACATTCCTTTAGCAGGTTTGTCAGACTTGGAATATGGTTAAATTTATTAGGTTTAAGATTAAACATTAAACATTAAACTCTTGGGCTGGGTTATTGTTTAGGGGAAGGTTGTTGCTGTTATTTATATTAATTGTTTGTATCTTTGTTTTAGATCTTATTATGATTTATGTGGAAATTGTTCGGTTTCATTGTGTATTTTTATGTTTATGACTACTTTTGTTATGTTTGTAATCATGTGTTTTTTCATGTTGTAAGCCATCTTGTGCATGGTTTGAACTATGGAAAGGCAGCATACAAATAAAATGATGTATGTATGTAAACATCTCCTCCCATATGATATTCTTTGAAACTTTCTTGGGAAAGTCATCTTTAGATTTGCTTTATGGTACTTTGTTTATTATGTTTTATTTTATTATACATTCCTTGCTGTGTCCTTTGATAGAAAGGAAAGGCAGCTAGATAGATAGATAGACAGACAGACAGATAAGACAGATAAGCCATTAAAAATATGGAACTCTTGATTTCATAATAACTGACCATAGTGTAGTATGGATCTGGATTAATATCATATCGCAATATTAAAAATGCAAATATTTGCATAACTGAACAAGCTCAACATAACTTTGGAGTCTCTTGAGTTTAATGATTCAGCGAAACTGGCTGTTAACAGAAAAAAGCAACCGTGTTCTTTCAGAGAACAAAGCTTTCACATAGAACTACATTCTATGTACATACAATTATTTCAATTACCATATTTTTTGCACCATAACACTCACTTTTTTCCTCCTAGAAAGTAAGGGGAAATGTCTGTGCGTGTTATGGAGCGAATGCCTATGGGTGGCGGGGGGGATCTGCTGCAGTCGTGAGCAGAGGATCCATGGTTCCCCTTCCTTCCCTCCTCCGTGGCTCGCTTTGAAACAGCAAAGCAGGAGAAGAGCTCCGGAGTGGGGAGGAGAGAGGGGCAGAGAGCCTGCTTCTTTAAAGGAGCAAAGCGGGAGGGGAGAGGAGCCTTCTCCCCTTATACCCCTCTTCTTCATTATTAGCAGCATCCTTCTCCACACACCCCACACGTGTTCCTTGTCCATTGAGTGCTTTTCCTTCTTTCCCCACTTAAAACGTGGTTACAAAGCACGGATCCACATGGATCCTCAGGATTTTTGCATTGGGCTACTCCAAACTCACTGTCAGATCACATGTCTGTGGCCACAGCATGAACCACAAAAATCATATATCCACTGTTTCGTTTAGAATATTTTTTTTCTTGTTTTCCTCCTCTAAAAACTACGTGCGTATTATGGTCTGGTGTGTGTTATAGAGCAAAAAATACGGTACATGTGAGTTGCACACACAGCTATCATGGATAAGGATAGATAATTTTGTATATATAATTTTTATTAAATTTTCTGTTTTACCATTTAAAATACTTATTTTAGATCCTTAAGATATCAATGACTTCCCTTCCTCTCTTTCCATAGATCATTTTACATATCATAAACCCCTGCATATTTTACAAAAACTATACCATTTAGTATTCCATTACTGCATCCATCAAAACTTATTTACACTGTTGAATTTATCTTAATGCTGCCAGCATTTTCAGCTGTACACAATTATTTCCCATATATTCAATAAACGTTTTCCAATCTTCTTCAATCTTGTTCTCTTATTCCAGGGGTCGGCAAGGTTTACCTTGCCTGGGCCAGTTCACTCCAGCAGAGATCCCTCTGTGGGCCGGATCACATGCCCATGCTCATGATTTCTGGCGTCTGCGCAGACGCAATTTTCAGCACCGTGGAAGCGAGTCCCCGCGCCAGTTTAGCGCAGCGCACGGGGACTCGCCGAGCGGGAGGCTCAGTTCAGGGGTGACTCATGGGCCGCTTAAATGACCCCCGTGGGCCACTTGTGGCCCATGGGCCTTAGGTTGCCTACCCATTTCTTATTCTATATGATAAGTCTGCAAGTTGTGCATATTAAGGATAGATAATTTTGGTAATTTGAAAGAGATGACCCTGGCCTCTTTCAGGCCAGGATCACACAAGGAAGTAAACAACATTCCCTGGTCCTTTTAACTAAGTAAGGAAGTAAAGTCAAGGTGTTGTCCAAACATCATCTTGTGGTAAAACTTTCTCTTCCATAATCACAAGCAGTAGCCAAGAACAAACCTTGACTTAGTTGCCATGCTACGCTAAACTAAAAAGGACCCAAGAGGAGCAAAGCAGATGTGATCTCTTCCATGGTAGCTCACATGTTCACACTAAACCATGGTTCAGCTAGGCACTATGTGCATACACAGCCCCTGACATGGTGCATAAAGCAAAGTTTTAATGCTAACTGAGTAATAGCCCACTGCAAATATAATTAGTCTGGAACTGTATTTCACATCTCAGTTATCCTTCTAGATAATGGATCAGGGACCCTTGGCCCTCCATGCAAGTATGGTTAGGGATGATGGGAGATGTAATTCAACAACATCTGGAGGACCAAAGCTTCTCCACACCTGTTCTGGACCATGCATCAATCCTTAAAGGCTCCTTCTTTGGTAGCCTGTTTCTGTTTGAACTGTAAGAGGCTATGGTCTAGAATCTCTACCCCAAAGGAATGGCCAGTCCCAATCAACATGACTTCTAACAATCAATACTACAAACAGGAAGCATTAGATGATGTCCAGGTTTCGAAGAACATGAACACCACTGTACATGTGTAAAATGTACAGAATTGGAAGTGGGAAAGGGATTTCTTGCCAAGGCAAGCAAACCAAGCTAGGCTCTCAGAGCAGCCCCAGCATCCAACCAGACTTTAGGACCAAAGAGCCAAGGAGAAGTTTCACTGAATTATTTTATCAGTTCTTGAATTTACTACAAAAGCTAGAAATCTGGCATCTGAAGAACCTTAGCAGTTTTAATTCCATCAATCACACTTGCAGACAATGCTTCAGGTTAAGGCTCAGACTGAGATTGGATAGGACATGAAAGAAAATAAAAAAGGGACAAACTTCACAAGGCGCTGAAGGAAAAAAATATGACTCATTTACAAAAGTGCCCCAATTTTCTATTTTTGTGCCTAAAAGGATTCAAGTATAACGGATTCCCTTCAGAGGCAAAGGACAAACACTCCACATTCCAGGGAAAAGAAACGACTATTACCTCTGACAAAATTATTTATACTGCAAAGACTCTAGGCGCAACTGAAAGTACTTCAGTTGCCACCGCCATGAGGAGGCCTTTTCTGTGAAAGTGGCAAAAAGTTTGGAATGCCATACCAAAGAGACACAATATTTTCAGTGGCATGATAAAGCCATCATTTTTACTCAGACAATTTAGATAGGATTTTAGTCTGAACTGCTTTTTCTATTCCTTAATTTTGTTTTGAACCAACTCTTTATTTTGTTTTTAAATAATGTCTACATGTGCTGTATAAATGATTAACACACTTCTGTACGCTATCCTTGAATCTTCAGGTGAAGAGCTATTGAGAAATATTCTAAATAAATAAATAGCTATAGATAGATAGGCAGTGATAATTTCTTTCGATTTATAACCCCATTCCATTTTTGCCAGGAAACACTAAATATTATTTTGAAAATTCAGTTCCTCTCAGGTGAATTTATACAAAATCAAACTAAATCTATTGCATAACACATACTTAAATTTCTTGTGAGCTCTGAATGTGTTTTTCCTTAGGGGACAATATATTTATTTTTAAAGAACAACCCACATTGTCCTGTTAATTGACTGAGGAGAGATCACAAGTCAGCACTTTGATAGAGGGAAATCACATACAGTATGCAAAAGACTGTGACATCAATAGGTTACGGGTTAATAGGAATTGTGATTTCCTTTTTCACAAACTTCATTCAGTAGTTTGTGAAAAAAGCAAATCAAGCATTTGCCAAGCTTAATTTTCAAGCTTACAGCTAAAGACCTGTGGCATCTAATACTACTGACGGAAGCAAAAGCAGATTCCACAAACAAATCTTATGTGTTGACACTTGTTCATAGGTGTAATGGTTCTAGGGGTTGCTCGTGCGTAAATCGGCACCACACTTGGCTGAGTTACCTGGGTGAACCCTTTCTGTCCGGACAACCTCTCACCCGTGGCTGTCTCAATCACTGGCAGAATCCGTCAGTGGGCGTTTCTTGAACTTCTTCCAGCAAAGAAGCTCTTTGACGCCTAGTCTCCGCCTACTCTCCCTGCACGGGAGCCTTCTGCGCAGGGAGGGTGTGGGCAGCGGAGGACCCGTGCTCTCCCCGCTGGTCTCCAGCGAAGAGTCATGGAGCCACCTCGCCGATTCCCCCATCTGCCCCCCTTCTCCACTAGTGTTACGCTGATTTCCTTCCCCAGAAGATGGGCTGCTTCTCTCCCTCTCCGGAATCCCTCTGGAGCCCTCCCTCTCCCTCTGGCTCTGATGGCAGTTCCCTGACAATAGGCCATGCCACAGAATGGAATACATTAATTAGAAAGTTTCAAGAAGAGGTGTTTGCCAACTGCTGAGTTTCCCAAATTTAATGTTCAACCCCCTGTGAATTTGTCACACTGAATTCAGCAGGACCTGCTTCAACCCAAAGCATAATGTCAGTCAGTGGTCATTTAAGTACATCAGCTTTATGATATCCTATGAGCTACAAAAACCACAATGCTGAATTGAAACTTCTTTCTATGTGCTCACAGCAAGTTTTACCCTTCCTCATTGTGTGTCTTCACTTGCAAATTAATGTAAACTAGACTCCCACAAAACAGTTTTGTTTTCACACCAAAACTATAATTACTCTTCAAAAAGTTTGTATTTTATGCTTCAGCTTAACAGAAATATCAAAATGTGGTTTTCTACTGCACACAAGTGCATAGTAAGGCTGGGCGATATCTGGTTTTTAATATCACAATATATCGCCAGCTAAACATCACAGCACAATATACCGATATACAGTGGTATCTCTGGTTACGAACTTAATTCGTTCCAGAGGTCCGTTCTTAAGCTGAAACCGTTCTTATCCTGAGGCATACTTTTGCTAATGGGGCCTCCTGCTGCATGCGCACCTCTGGCGTGCAATTTCTGTTTGCATCCTGGGGCAAAGTTCACAAGCAGGAGCAGCTACTTCTGGGTTAGCCGAGCTCATAACCTGAAGCATTCGTAACCTGAAGCGTTCATAACCAGAGGTACCACTGTATCACGATCTGAAATAAGATGGAGCTTTGTAGAGGCGAACATGGTAATGTCCTAGCAATTGCTACTAAGTTACGGGTCTAAATCACCACACACTGATGAAATCTTCACTTCAACAGCAGGCAAGGCAAAATGCATCCAAACAGGACTTTGGTTTGGGGTTTGGATACCAAATGGTGGTATTCAGGTCCAGGACAATCCGAAATACAGTGATGAGTCATAGTGAATACAAATAACCTGGGGAAATGTTGAACAACAACAAAAAAATCTAAATTTGATGCATATAATTATATGAAAATTAACTCAATGATAGCATGCTTCATATAAACAAAGATTTCTGGAGAATATATTGAGTTTTAGGAGCAAATTTAAAATTAACAGAAGTAGTAGATTTAGTATAAATATTAATTAAACTTGCATATGATTAATAATTTAATCTGTTTTCTACCAATTTAAGAGTAATTTACTAGTGTCAACTTGTATCTTTTTCCCCACTCAGAGGACCAACTGTAATTCTATGAATGAGTAAGCACCACTTATTTCAACTAAACTTACTTCTACTTTCATTGGTAAGCCCCACTGAATTCAGTAGGGCTTACTTCTGAGAAGACATGCATTTGCTTGCACGGCTGAATGACAAGCACCCACCCTCCTCCTCATTCTCACCTCACAACAACCACCCAATTTCCCATTTCAGCATGAGGCAGCAACTGTTAAATCTTCCTCCCTCCATTTCCCCCTTTTGTGACACCTTAACTCAAATTATTTCTGTCCCAATGTTCCTTTGTTGTGCTTTTAGCACAATATAGACATCTCTTTAAAACGAAAGGAGAGCTGGCCATCTCAAATATCTGACCCAAACTGGCTAGCTACCATGTACTATCAGATACAGTGAAGGATCAGAAGTAGGGATACCAAAGAATAATCCAGAAATTGGGGAAGTTAAAAATATCTGCAATTCAAGGATGCTGTTGCTAATCAATGTTGGATACCTAATCTCATTTTGAATAATATTCAAAAGAACAGGTTGTTATCAACCAGTCATGTTTAATCCTTTTCCCCATCTAACACAAAACGATCTCTGGAGTGCTTCACAAAGCTCAAGCCTAGGGCCTCTGCATAACTTTTTAAACTAGCACCCCACAATGCACACTGAATGATCCAGGAGTTTCCAACAGAAACATTCTGCTGAAGATTCATTTTCACAACAGTCTTCAAGATACAGTCTATCATTTATTTAGATTTATATCCCAGCTTATCCCTGGAGGTTCAGAGTGGGCAACATTTATAAAACATCATCATAAAAAATGTATGTAAACATACTAAAATAAAACCCCTTATCCCTTGGCCTCTGAGGGCCCATTTATACAATCAGTAGAATCAAGCAGTAAAGCTTTTCCTAAACAGCAGCATTTCCATGCACAGGGGTGAGTAGGGTGCGTGCTTATTTGAATGCTTTGTCTCTCCTCTACACCCTAAAATCCCCAGATACAGAAGTAGCTTGTCAGAGAAGGGCAGGCTAAATCCTTTTCCTTGAGAGATTTCCCTATACACAAGGGATTCCCCTCCATGGAGACAGAAAAGCTAACATGCAATTCCACCGTGTTCTTCTCTTGGTAGCCTAAAATGCTTAACACACACACACACCCCTCTTTAATAGTAAAGGCTATAGAGTTGAGGTGCAACAGAAAACTTGACAGTATCACCAGCAAAACATTGTCTCCCCTGCATTCACACTCACGCAGAAAAGCCTTCATGCATTTCCAATGTTTCCTTTAATCAGCTTGAAGAGAACTTATGTGCCCTTATTTCTGTTAAGGGCCCTAACAAAATACCAAGAGACACTAAGACATGCTATGAACAACAGACACATGAATGCCAGGGTCCAACAAGGAGAAAACTAAGTTGCAGAATTCAGATAATCTCTATACAGTGCTGCTAAGGACTGTTATTATTGTGCCCAAAACCAACACCAACATTTTATTAGTTAAAATAAATTTGTTCAGGGCTAAAGCTAATGTTGTGGGTCAAGCTAAACTAAAGAGCACTTCCTAAAAGCCTGATAAATAGCTTCAATAATGCAGATGCTTCTACACTGAAAGACTCTGTGACCTGTAACACTAGTAGAGTCATCAAAAGCATTCAAAGAATCAAGCCTTGCTTTAAGAAGGCCCATGCGTTGCCGGGTATGACAAAGACATTACCTTTTGGAATATGTCCAGCTCCAGGAGTCTGCAAGCAGCAACACAAGTTTTAACGTACTCTAAAGCAGGAAGAGGGCACATGTGGCCCTCCAAATGTTGCTGGACTACAACTCCCAGCATTCCTGATCCTTGGCCATGCTGGCTGGGAACGATAGGTGTTGGAATGCATAAACATCTGGACGACCACAGGTTTCCCACCCTGCTATAAAGCTTGAATTCTCAACCCAACACTACCCATGGCACAAGGACTATCAAACAAAGGGTGGGAGGGGGCCCCAAGCCTTTTCAGTGCTCCAATGCAGACAACCCCTCTACTTCATTCCACACAAGTTAACAAAACACCTAGTGCTAGAGAGCACAGGACAAAGAAGCTGATCTACCAATAGCTACTACTGCATTGCTCAACACCAGCCCCTTGTCTATTCCATTTGTATAATGCAGGTGTATAGGAGTGTTGAATTTGCAACCTGCCAGCAGTAGCAATCAAGTGGGAAGGGTGTGCAAAGGGTAGTAGCGATGTTCTTCGCGAGCTGACAAATAAACTGAAGACAGGGATGACACATCAGAGATGGGCTGTTTGGCATGAAAGAAGATTTTGGATAGCAAGTGGTAGCACATAGGAATGTCAGGCCTGAAGTAGAGAGAAGGCAAATGGGAGCAGCACCAGTGCAAGGATTTTGATGCATTCAGACTGGATTATGTGAAGCATATTTATAAGTGAGCTACTGGACCTAACTACCTCCCCCATCAAAACCAGTATTTTCTTTGGTGGCAGAGTGAAAAATTATGCTATGTGTGATCCCGGGATATCTTCCAAGTGATGAGCTTGGCCCTTCACTCCTTTCCAGTTGATGCCTCTGCAATAAGAAATGAAAGCTGGTATACCGCCTAGTGTAAAATGTTGATTTATGAACACAGAAGGGAGAAGAGATACATAGCCAGGGATGTATTCAATCACAGAGCATGGGGATGGGGGACACGCAAGTGGCAGAACTGGGTGCAGAATTCTGCTGAGAATTCCCAAAAACAAACCAGTGAGTGTCTAGCTGTTATGCTATAAAGATATGCCAGAAAGTATACAGGCCATGTCTACTGAAACCTCAGAAGCCAGAGGAACACCTAAATAAGTTTTCTAGTGTCAGGGGACAGGGCATCAATGCCCTGCATGTTTCCTAACTCCTCCAAGGACAATCAATTAAAATCAGAATAAAATTACTGAATGCTTACTGAAATATACTAAGAGTCGCAAAGTGATTTCATGCTCTTTATTCAGCTCATAGAGGTGAGGAGGAATGAATGAAAGTCCCCTCAAAGTATCTGCTTTATATACATTATTTACACAATGGGCTGCACATGATTGGCTAATTCCGGAATTCTACTGTAAGCCAATCAGGTTGTGGATTCACTTCTATCTGGAGCATGATTGGGTGGTTCCTGCCAACCAATCTACTGCTGCATTGTTCTAGGACCAATCAGACTGCTGCAGTTTGGATCCTATTCAACTCAGTACATAACACTTACCATTTTAAATTAAACACAATTTAAAGTAGTAAATGGGATGCAGGTGGCACTGTGTGTTAAACCACAGAGCCCAGGACTTGCCGATCAGAAGGTTGGCAGTTCGAATCCTCGCGATGGGGTGAGCTCCCGTTGCTCGGTTCCTGCTCCTGCCAACCTAGCAGTTTGAAAACACCCAAAAAAGTGCAAGTGGATTCATAGGTACCACTCCGGCGGGAAGGTAAATGGTGTTTCCGTGCACTGCTCTGGTGTCGGTGTTCCATTGCGCAAGAAGCAGCTTAGTCATGCTGGCCACACAACCTGGAAAAACTGTCTGTGGAGCGGACAAATGCCAGCTCCCTCGGCCTGTAAAGCGAATTGAGCGCCACAACCCCAGAGTCGTTCGCAACTGGACTTAACTGTCAGGGGTCCCTTTACCTTTACGTTTGATGTCACACCAGGAGTGCCCCCTTTGAATTCCAAGTTTTTCCTCAGCCAGACTGCCCAGATCTACATCTGGCTAGCAATAGGCTCAAGAACCAATTGCTCTGCAAGCTGTCTAGACAACATGAAAATTGTCACAAATGACAGCTAAAGCACAATTAGCCGAGAAACTGCAGTTTCCATTCTGTTCCCCCGCTCAGCAGAAGAATCGCACATTAGCATCCTCCAGATTGTCAATCAATGCCTCAGTGATGAAGATTAACTCTACGCACTGTGAGAGGTGCTGTAGATCTGGCTTACTAAATTAGCCTTTGTCTTTTTAAAATTCTTTTACTATCAAGAGGCATAAATTGCTGTCTGTTCAATAGTGCTCTCTGTTGCGATGTCAACAAATTGTCTGCTTCCAGATATTAGTACCTGTGGAAAGGGCTTTGCAAGACCACTGCACCTGCTCAGTGTTATTTCGAGGGCTGGAAGCATACACTGCTGCTGAAAACAGAAGAAAGGATCTGAAAGTCCCAATTAGACTGCTAATAATTTTTCAAAAGATTTTTTTTCTGAGAGCTTCTCTTTGCCCAAGAACACTGTGATCTGAATTGCAATGGAATGGATTTTTCCTTGGTAAAACTAGAAAAAGGGAGTCAACATAAACACTGTTCCCAGTATTTTAGTTCTTCATGGGAGAGTCACTTTAAAAGCAGTTCCCATTTCACAACACTGCAAGAAGCAGTCTTTCCATACCTGCCTAAGATGCTATGGAGCAAGAAAGGCGATGGTCACCTTTAAAGAATTAAAGGCATTCAACATCGGGCCTTCCTGGCAGAACAAGATATTTAGAGATAGCATCTTAGACCTTCTCTTCATGCCCAGAAAGTAGGGGAGAAACTAAACCAATGCCATCTTAAACATAAGATTTTGTGTTGGGCAATGTATGCTCATTTTGCAACTTCTTAATCCTCTAGACTAATAAGCTAGCTCACTCTCCAAGCAAAGTATCCATATATAGTAAAAATGACACCATGTACAGATAATAAAAGCTCACCTTGTTTTTAGATGTGTCTATCACAATATGGGTGACACTCTCTGAAAAATGATACTCCCTTCTGTGTAAATGGAGACATGCATCTTCTAAGATTGCACCTATCTGCAGGGTTTTTTAAGCACTTTAATTGCCCAATTAAAAGGTTTTTTAAAATACATTACTGATTAAATGCCTAAACACTGAAGGCTTATATAGAAAGCTTCAGTCTTGCTCTGCTCTCACACCTAGACATTAGTTGAACACACAAAGAGCAAAAGGACTATGACTGATACCACAGTTCCAAGGTTTATCAGGTGCACAGAAACACTGCTATACAGTGGTAACTCGGGTTAAGAACTTAATTCGTCCTGGAGGTCCGTTCTTAACCTGAAACTGTTCTTAACCTGAGGTACCACTTTAGCTAATGGGGCCTCCTGCTGCTGCCGCGCCGCCAGAGCAAGATTTCTGTTCTCATCCTGAAGCAAAGTTCTTAACCTGAGGTATTATTTCTGGGTTAATTCGGAGTCTGTAATCTGAAGCGTCTGTACCACTGTATAAAAACATATAGAAAAGATAGTGTAGTATAACAGCAACAATACTGAGGTGCAAAATCAGGATATAGCTAGCTCACATTTTGCCTCTGCAGTGAAATCATTAGATTGTCTTAAGCCTCAGTGCGCACACCACACCACCATCTGCAGTATGGGAGATAATCCTGATTTACCTTGGAAGGCTCTTGTATGGATTGCTACAACTAGATAATTCATGTGAAGCACTTTGAACACTTGAAAGCACTACACACATTAAGTAGTGTGATTAAATGTAGCATTGAAACAAAATAAACAACAATAGTAGCTCTGCTGGATTAGGCCAATGGCCCATCTAATCCAGCATCCTGTTCTTACAGTGGCCAACAAGATGCCAATGGTCCTGACAACAAGATGACGATCAGGTCGGGGGCCACTAGGGGGCGCATCGGAAGATGGCTGACAATAACATCTCTCCGACCCACACGAGGTAATTTGGAGGCTATGATGGGAGTAATTAGCCTCCCTACCCCCCCCCCAGGATGGGGGGGGACTGCCCTTGCCTGCTGTGCCCTATACCACCCCCGAATTTGTGGGGATGGGGGCACTAGGCACAAAGCCCTCCTGTGGGATTCTGGCACTCCTGGATGCCGTCCCTGATCCGCGCCACTAGCTGCAAGAACTTCAAAAGAAACAATTTGGATGAAGGAATGCACATATCTCAAGGAAGGAGGGGGAGTAAAGACTGCTAACAGAAGAGATCTCTGATAAAACAAGACAAGAATAAAACATGAGAAGATACGCCAAGATACGGTATGGCAAATGACTGATGAGGGAGGGGGGAAAACTTTCCTTTCTTTCCTTATGTGATTAAACAAGAATCCCCTCCCCTCATGAGTCAGAATTGTCGTTTTAAGGACTTAAGCTGTGGATGTAAGGCTGTGTGGAGATAAACTTTCGAACCAAAGCATGTTTTAAGAAGAGCGTGGAATGTATAAGAGCTTTGGAATGACTCAGTTAAAAATGCCGTCGCCATATTGGGAAGTTCTGTCGGAGGTCTTGAGTCTGGGAGGAGAAAGAAAGAAATAGAGCTGTTTATATATTGTGGGTGAAACTCCTCAGAGGGGCTTAAGAGCGACAGTTTTACGAGATCAATGATGGAAAGAGCGATGTTATCTATGAAGGTGATGATATATGGAAACCATCTCGATTTGAGGATTGAACGAACGGAAAATTCACACAGGATTATTATTGGTGTTTATCGGCTTAAGGAGACTATCAGAAGAGATCATAAAGAAAAAAGAGAAAACCTGTGAACAAGATGTGATGTGGAAACAGCAAGATAAGACTGGATAGAATTATGAACTCTGTTTGGACTGATTTGGATTGATTTGGACATTAACGCAGAAGCAAGAAGATGATCAGAATCCCCCTTCGGATCTTGAAATATGGGTCCCCCCAACAAAATTCAAAATTCGGCTTTGTAATTCGGAATTTATGTGATGTGATTTAATTTGATTTGATTGGACAGTTAATAAAAAAAATTATAAAAAAAAAGACAATCAGGTCCTGAGCACAACAGTACTCTTCCCTCCTGCAGTTTCCAGCAACTGGTATTCAGATGCATATGGCCTCTCATCATGGAGGCAGAGTATAGTAGTTTTACCTAGTAATCACTGGTAATCTAATTTGTCTAATCCTCTTTTAAAGCCATTTTAGATGGAGGCTATCACTGTCTCAAATGAGAGTGAAGAAGTACTTTCTTTTGTCTACCCTGACGCTTCCTACATTTGGTGTCATTGGAGATCCACAGACTTTAGTGTTGTGAGAACACATACCATGCATAATTTTATATACTTCTATCATGCCTCCTCTTACTTTCCTTCTCTCTAAGGTAAAAAGCCTCCAAAGCTGTAATCGTTCCTAATGGAAGAGTTTCTCCATCCCCTTCATCACTTGAGTTGCTCTTTTCTGAACCTTTTTCAAGTCTACAATATCCTTTCTGAGATGAAGAGATCAGCTGCAGTCACACCATAAATGTGTATAATGGCATTATGGCATTGACATTATGATGGGGTGACATCTTCACTGAGCTATCCACTACAACCCCAAGGTCTTGCTCTTAGTCAATCGTTGCCACTTCAGACTCCATAAGCATATATGTGAAAATAATAATTTTTTGCACCTACATGCATCACTTAACACTCATTTACACTGAATTACATTTGCCATTTTACCACCCATTCACACAGTTTGGAGAGTTCTTTTGGGACCTCTTCCCAATGGCCAGAATTACCAGCACTCAGAAGATTCCGTCTATTTGTATTTCAGCATGAGTTAGTCTTCCTCCAATCAGGCATACAAAGAACAGCAGCACATACAGGTATACAAGAGGCAATTCTTACTTTTACATAATCTTAAGCATAAAACATTTCAAATGCAATAGTGAAGTGCACTTCTCATTTTAATTCAGAAATAAAAACAAATGTTTCTTGGCTGTGAGAGATTTAGGAACCATTAGTAAAATTGATCCCTTTTGGAATTTTTCTTTAAGATAGTGGAGAACTAGCATATGTCCTGTGTTAATTCCGCTTCTGTGGTTCAATAAAGAAATAAAGAAAGGATGGGGTGAGTTATATCACTGCAGACTCAAAGCTATCTGGAGCAATCAGTTAAACAAGCATATGGAAAAATAATTAGAATGCACATTAGTTACCCAACAGACCAGAATGGCTAAATTGGAGAAAGCCAAAGTCATCACTTTTCCACTTAAACTCATCAAGTGAAGCCACAGATATCTCCACCCACCTTTGCATTAGGCAGAACCCTGCTGGGAGTAAGGTCCCCAGGTAATTGGATCCCAAAGCTGTAGCTCTCCCCATTGCAAAATTCTATAATGAGCAAATAATTACATCAACATGCTCCAGTAAGACAAAAGCTGCTCTGCGCAAGTTTTATAGCCAGGTACAAAAAATAAAACAAGTTTACAGCTAAATTAAATCCTGCCCATTTTAATCCACCACCACCCTTATTCACACTACCTCTCTTCAAAATATCAAATTAGTACAGTTGTACCTTGTTTTGCAGCCCTGATCCGTTCCGGAGTCCCGGCCGCTAGCCGAAAAGGACGCAGGGCAAAGCGCCGCGTCTGCACATGCGCGAAGCGCAGTTTAGCGCTTCTGCGCATGCGTGAGCAGCAAACCTGGAAGTTACCCATTCCGGTACTTCCGGGTTTGCTGCGGACATTCGCCGGAATGGACGCTAGACGAGGCGGACGTTCGAGGAGGTATTACTGTACCATAGTGAACTGGTGGGCTACCAAATGGCATCTTTTTAGAAGAAACAGAATATGCCAAGAAATGTATTTTAGTGCTTTGACCCAAGGCAGAGCACACATAGAAGGGTTAAAAAGGTGACAAGGTGGCTGTAGTTAGACTAGATGTTACTAAAGTCTGACCTTGCATTCCTTTTTGGAGGAGAGAAAATATAGCTCCTGTATCCAACAGTTTAATCAATGTACCAAGTAAGTACTCAATATTCAGTTAGAAGAGTCAGTTGTTAGTTTGCAATCTACTCCCCATCAGGATAGTCCCTGGTGCAGTGTCAGCATTATTATGCTTCTATTGTTTGTGGTATATATTTTGCATGCTCCCCACACACAATCTCCAACACACACGTCATTTTCAGCCCAGCCCCAGAACAGGGCGGAAGCAGAACAGGCTTATGTACACAATGACCAGGAACACAACCCCCACATAAACGGAGAGTTTCCTGTATTGTGATACATAAAAGAGCCCATTGGACTGAGAATATAAGAACACTCATCGGTACAGTGGTACCTCGGGTTAAGTACTTAATTCGTTCCGGAGGTCTGTACTTAACCTGAAACTATTCTTAACCTGAAACACCGCTTTAGCTAATAGGGCCCCCGCTGCCACCGCGCCGCCAAAGCACGATTTCTGTTCTCAACCTGAAGCAAAGTTCTTAACCTGAAGCACTATTTCTGGGTGTGCGGAGTCTGTAACCTGAAGCATATGTAACCTGAAGCGTATGTAAACCAAGGTACCACTGTACTGCAATCTCACCTAGTACCTCCCCTCTTAATTGCTAATTCTCTCAGGAGGGCTGTCTATTACACATACGGTAATGCACATTCACTTCTATGTTTCAAGAATTCCTAGATGACCTACAGCAACTTTCTTGCCTCTCTTTTTGGACGCTCAGCTGCAGCCTGAGGAGATGGTGTTCGATCATTCAGAGTACGTTCCTAAAACACAAGCCTCAAAATATCTTATTCTTGTTTCATTTGGCCATTGCTCCAGTTCACTGTACACTGTTTTTGCAGTGTACACATATATATTCACTCCATTACAGTATTTGCTGTGGGCACATACTATATTTTTAACAGGAAAGTTGTTTCGTGTACATGGTTGTTTCTTATCTCTGTTGCATAAAACTGATTTTTAAAATGCCTGTTCTCACTGGATAAAAAGGAGAAATCAGTCTTCACAAATCTAAAATTTGATATGTTTGGAGGCTGTTTGGAACCTTCACAAACACCTTGTTTAAAAAAGCCCATGCATTTCAACTCAGACTGT
The DNA here is from genome assembly GCF_951804945.1 of Podarcis cretensis. Classification (NCBI taxonomy): domain Eukaryota; kingdom Metazoa; phylum Chordata; class Lepidosauria; order Squamata; family Lacertidae; genus Podarcis; species Podarcis cretensis. Next base: position 52,070,130 of record NC_137170.1, on the reverse strand, counting down.
GAGCAATTACCAGAGTGACAGGAACAAGATTCCTGCTTCTACCTTAGATACAATAACAATGAAACCACATCTAGGCCAGGAATGGTTCAGATATTGCCCCTCCCTTATCGGTTTATAGCACAGCTCAGAGAGAAGCAGGCACGGAAGCATAAAGTCCTCTATTAGTCATTATGAAAGTGAGGGAGGAAGAAGCATGTATTTCTCCCACCAAACTTCAACAAAAGGAATCAGAGTAAAAGGGCAAAAGTAGTGAAATAGCAGTAGCGTTAGTGTTCCCAAAATAGGAAGCTACAGTGGGTGCAGAAAAGATTGCGCAAAGAGAAATCTCAAACAGAACCATGAGTCAAAAAGGAACAATTGCGAATAATACAAGCCTATCTTTCTTCTATCAGAAGTTGTTATAACACAATTGGGGGTGGACAAAGGACCATTTCCCTAATTCTTTGTGATGAAGACTGATGCTTATTCACTTTTTAAAAAAATTATGTGAAATGTTCTGCATCAACCTTCCCCAGCCTGGTGGCTTCTATCAGCCACAACTTCCATTAGCCACAGCCATGGTGGTTGGGGGGTGATGGGAGTTGCAATCCAAAGCATTCAGAGGCCATTGGATTGGGGAAGGTGTCACTCTACATTCTTGACAGACTTTCAAATTGTGAATCTTTCCTTACCTGTCCACTTTCTTTCAATCATACTTTTACAGGATGAGTCTTTTAAAAGAGGCCCAGTGGAACATGTGTACTCTGTATCCACGGGGCCTCTTTTAAAGGACTCACCCTGTAGTATTTGCCCTCTGCAATCACACTCAGTTTGTTTACTGCATTGGAGTTGGAATGTGGGTAAGCAACATGTGAGCACAAGTAATGCATAAGCCACAAGTAAATCTGAAGAGGGAATGCAATGAGTAAATATCTGGTGTTCAGGCTAGTGTCCAATAGCTCCATTGGCCTCCTTACAATTATTCTTTGCTGATGGTGATTAAGTTAAGATAGAGAACAACCACCATAAAGTGGGAGAGACCAATACCCTTATATCTAGAATTCTCCAATATCTAAGGTGTCCATGTACAAATTACACATGTTGCACAGAACAGAGATTGCACATGTTGCAAGGTGTACAGTTAAGACAAAAGACAGACAACAGAAACACAGTAGACCATTCCAGTTAACAGATACCCAGCTTAAACAGGAACAAGAGAGTAAGCCATAAAACCCTTCAATACAAGGCACGAAAGTCAGGTATGCCTGGTCTAAAGATGTTACTGCAAGCCATATGAACTGTCAAGTGCAAATATAGTAGTAACCAACCTAAAGCTGGGGCAGGCAGATGGTAGATAAAGATTTTCTGGTAGGTTGCTGGATGATCTGCAGTAGATCAGCAAGTTGTTTATTCAAAGCAAGTAAAGTGACTTATCTGCCATGAATGGTCTTGTGTTAACCACTTATCTTCCTGACTCAGTATGCCTTACCTACCAAGTGACCAGGTCACTTTGGCTTCATTCCCTTAATCATCATTCTGTATCTAGCTCCTCACCACAACCCTGCATCTGGCTCTGGTTGACAGACCCTGGGATTCAAGTGAAAAACAACTTCTGATTTAAAGAGTATTAATTACAGATTTACTAAATAAAACTTCAAATGTAAGAGGTCTGAATCCATAAGAGTAGGACAGCTGGAATTTAATTTGGCTGTCTACATCATTCTATATAAGAACATCAATCTTATGTTATCAATCTGAAGATTTTATTACAATCTTAATCCCATTCCTTTTTATTTAAACACAACATGTATTTAGAGAAACATTCATTTTGGACATAAAAATGGCAAGTAAAAAGGGCAGGTATAAACAAAATCCTCACTTCTGCCCACTGGAAGTGAAATCTTACTTCACCTTTTTATTTTCTAATTACAAAATGGATTTGCTCAGTTTTCAACTTTCAGGTATTGGCTCTTATATCAGCTTCTGGACTTCTGTATCCAGTCTACCTCTACCTCCTTTTAAAATAATATCACATTATTTTAATATCACATGGCAATGCTAACAGTTCTTTTTTACGTTCATATTTTCTAAAAGCCTTAAAAATGCTGTGAATGAAAACATGCCAATATTCCAACAGGCATAGATGCTTCCAACATACACAAGAGCAAAACCACTTTCCTTCTTCCCATTATTCTAAGGGAGTCTGTGGATCATTTCAGATGGCTTATTAGGAAAGAGAACTCAAGCGCAGATAGATTCATTTATCGTGCTTCTTGTCTGCCATTCACGACCTGCAATCTACACCAGGGGTCAGCAAACTTTTTCAGCAGGGAGCCGGTCCACTGTCCCTCAGACCTTGTGGGGGGCCAGACTATATTTTGAAAAATAATAATGAACGAATTCCTATGCCCCACAAATAACCCAGATGCATTTTAAATAAAAGCACACATTCTACTCATGTAAAAACACTAGGCAGGCGCCACAAATAACACAGAGATGCATTTTAAATAAAAGCACACATTCTACTCATGTAAAAACACTAGGTAGGCCCCACAAATAACCCAGAGATGCATTTTAAATAAAAGGACACATTCTACTCATGTAAAAACACGCTGATTCCCAGACCTTTCGCAGGCCGGATTTAGGTGATTGGGCCAGATCCAGCCCTGGGCCTTAGTTTGCCTACCCATGATCTACACTATGAAGCTATGTGTTTATAACACTTTTAACAGCCAAGGCATCCTCCAAAAGAATCATGAGAATCTGAACTGATTAAGAGCAAAGAAATTTTAGAAATCCTTAGCTGCCCATCCATCATCCAACAGAATAGAAGCCAGTGTAGATCTGTTCAAAGAGGGAGTGACTCTCAAAATTAGTTTAAATCTACAGTGTGGATAAGCTCTTTAACTTGAATAAATGTAAAGGAACCCCTGACATTAGGTCCAGTCGTGACAGACTCTGGGGTTGTGGTCTCATCTCGCTTTATTGGCCGAGGGAGCCAGCGTATAGCTTCTGGATCATGTGGCCAGTATGACTAAGCCGCTTCTGGCGAACCAGAGCAACACACGGAAACGCCGTTTACCTTCCCGCCGGAGCAGTATCTATTTATCTACTTGCACTCTGATGTGCTTTCAAACTGCTAGGTTGGCAGGAGCTGGGACCGAGCAACAGGAGCTCACCCCATTGCGGGGATTCGAACCGCCGACCTTCCGATCGGCAAGTCCAAGGCTCTGTGGTTTAACCCACAGCACTACCCAAGAAGATTCTTAAAGGCAAAAAAAAAAATTCACAATTGTATGAATACAGAGCTTTCAGCGCTATCTGTGTGAGCATTTAACACAAATAAAAGTAACCTCACTATGAGTTCACAGCAAAGAATGTCTTGTAGTAATAACAGAAAATCCTTTATATCTAAAGACATATCAAGTTGCTCGCATACAAAGCAAATTAAGTTTAAAGTCTGCCCTATAATGTTCACTGGACTGGCACAGTTAGCACATGCCAGCCTATGGTTATTTCATCCTTTTTGATGGTATTAGGTGCTTAACATACATTTAGAGAGACTTCATTGGGATAGATTCTGCACATTATTTCCCAAATACCCTGTGACTCTATAATCCAAAAGGCATCAAGCTGGGACAGTCTATATTGACAACAGCGTGTTGACAAAGAAAGGAGACTTAACTAAAAACAGTTTCATAATAGGGATGTGTCAAATTTAAGAAAACTTAGTTGAACCTCAAATCAGTTGTATCTGCACATGATTAAACCTATTATGAAGGGGAAAGCACTGTTTTTACATGAAACCTGTGTTTTGCAGCACACAGTTTTAGAAGAAAAATACTTTCCCTCCTGTGAGACAGAGGAAAGGGAAAAGTTGAAGTATGAGATGTATACCAAATCAATATATCAGTGTATTAAAAACTCTTAGTTGTGTCTGTCCAGATTGGGTGACTTGATAATTTGTCAGTTAGGTGTACAGCTTCATTTCATCACCTCTAGTTCTAGTTTCAGCTAGAGTGTGTGTGAGAGAGAGTGAGGACTCAGCTATACAGCTGCAAATAAAGTGTTTTAAATGTGTTGTGAAGTGCAATATACAAATGTGACACTAGATGGCAACAGTGAGCTATGCCAAATTCAATGTATTTTTCAAAACTTTTTTTAAAAAGCATTTTCACAGCCTCTTTTTAATGTGTGTACATTCTACCAGAGAGATGGAGAATATGAATGTGGTTCAGGCATGAGCATCTGCCCAATATGGCAAAGGTGGTACAAAGAAATAATTCAGCTTTCCTTCAACTATCCTTTCCTCTTTTTGCAACCCTTCACACTTCTGTTATCCAAAAATCGAACTGGCTAGTTGACTGCTGGTAATGAGTACATACATACATACATACATACATATATATATATATATATATATGTTGTGTCTTTTTAGCTGTATGCTTCTCAGTCTTTGTTCATCTGCCTTATTGCCAACTTAAATTAGTTTCTGCCTTAGTTTGTGGTAATTTTTGTTTTCTTCAGTTGATCAAGCCTTCTATATTTAGAGGGAAACTTTTTTGCCTTTGATTGCTGTTTGCTTTTCTCAATAACCATTTCCCTGTACTTGTTTCCACCTTTCTGAATCTGTGGGAAATATTCTAGCTCTGATTATATTATTTTGGTTCCTAATCAAGCTCTAACCATCCTAAAGATATTTGACCTCTTGCCTCTTCCTTGCAACTGCCTTATAGCTAATTTTATTCTTTAAGAAAACTTTAAAAAAAATACAACGGTGATAGATTTTCTGGACAACCTTCCCTTTGCATTTATGTTGAATTTGATAATACTATGGTCACTCTTCTTGAGCAATTCAAGAACATGTTGTTATATCATTGTCTGGAAGACTTCATTGTTCTCTTTGTACTTGAGCATTCAGTGTACCGTCAACAGCAGTTAACCACCACTTAAGACTGCAATTCTATGCTTCTTTTCCTGGGAATATCCTATGGAACTCAATGCCATTTGCAAGGACTGCTGAAGAAGCACTGCAGTGGTTTCTACAGGCTGGGACAGCCTGTAGAAACCACTGCATACTCTTCCATACTCTTCAAACTATAGAGCAGGCATAAAACTTAAAGTACACTTTTGTTACTCTCCTATCCTGCGCCCCCAGGGAGCATTGCTTATAAAGATCCATATTAAAAAAGTGTTTGGTGTGTGCCATGTTTCATATTTTTATTCCAAATAATGCAATTTTTGGCTTAACTGCTCAACTAAGTTTGCTGATGATGCCAGATTATTCAGTATAGTGAAAATCCAAATGGCCTGCGGAGAGGTCCAAAATGATCTCTTGAAATTGAATGAATGAGAAAGAAATGACAAGAGAAATTCAAAATAAATAAGCACAGTAAGTGATGCACAATGGGGCAAAAAAGTTAACTTCACATTTACACTGGTGGAGTCTCACCTAGCAGCAACTAGTGAGATAAGATCTTGGTCTGTGTTTCACAGCTCATTGAAAAAGTCAACAGCATGTGGAAGATGTGAACAGAGAAAAAATTCCATGCTAGGGATTAGGGACTGACAATAAGACAGCCAGACTCATAATAATTTTATATCAATCTCTGGATGCAGCTACAATTAGAATTCGATACATGTGAGACAGTCTTTTTGAGATGGGATTATCAGCAGAGGTGAAGAACAACCCAAACCATCAAGAAATTGAAGCATGTCCCCCACAAGAAAATGCTGAAGCATTTGTTGTTCAGTTTTAGAAGAAAAGATGACAACCAAAAGTAATATTTATAAAGTTACACATACCATGAAGCAAGTAGACAGAAACATTTATCTCCCTCTTTCATAATACCACAGGCCATCCGATGAAACTGACCAGAGATACAGAAAATTTATTATGCGTTATGTAAATTCCTGAAACAAATTGTGGTGCTAGCCACAATGACTCTAAAGGAGGCTAAGACAAATTCACAGAAGATGAGCTTATCTATTAACTAGGGTAGTTTGTGGAACCTCCATCTTCCACTGAATAACTGCATAGTTGGGGGGCGGGGGCGGGCAGAGAAAGGGAGTGGGGGGAGGAAACAGCACAAGAGGACTGAAACCTTCATGACCTGTTTGTGGGCTTCTCTGAAGCTCTGGGCCCATCACCTGTGAAATATAGGACACTGAACTGGATAAAAGATCCCTGCTGAATCAGACTGTTTTTAAGCTTGTGTCTGCCATTTTAAATTTCTGTAAAGCACTTGTATTAAGAAATCAAGATCAATTATTTTAAAAACTCAACTGATGTAGTCAAATAAATGTTCAGGCCCCACTTAACAAATTATGTTTAGATCCTGTAAGGCAGTGGTTTTCAACCAGTATGTTATGGCACCCTGGGGTGCCTTTGAATGATAGCCAGGGGTGCCACGGGCAACACTGGCCTCTGTTCCTTTCCTTCCCTCCCTCCTCTGATGCCCTCTTGCATCTCTGCCTCCCAAACGCTTGCACAACTGTTTGTTGCAGCAGCCCTGGATACAAGCTCCCCAGGCGAAAGGTGCCTCTGGGGTTGGCCATGGGGTGCTTCCCAAGCCCCTGTGGGACAGTGTGAGGAGGCACCTCTCTTTGGGGGGGGGCAGCTCAGAGACCAGGGGTGGCAGCAGTGGCTGCCCAGGACTCCCAAGAAGGAGAGGAGAGGAGGCTGAGGGAACGCTCCAGAAGGAATGGTGTCTGAAAAAGGATGAGAGGCTGCCAGTTCTGCAGGCAAGGGGTGACATAATTGGGCTCTTGAGCCACAGAAAAGAATGCAGTTGATCAAAGGGGCCGTGGACTCAAAAAGGTTGAAAATATCTGCTGTAAGGGAAAAGTTTAGGAATGTATCATCTAAATATACATGCACAGTGACTAGGCACCTGGTGATCTTGCTACAAAGAAGGTAACAACGTTTATACCACGTCCATCTGGCAAAGGGTTGGTTCAGATGACCGCCACGCTGGGAGGCTCCCAGCAAAATAGGAAAAACACAATAAAACATCAAACATTAAAAACTTCCCTAAACAGGTCTGCCTTCAGATGTCTTCTAAAGGTCAGATAGTTGTTTATTTCCTTGACATCAGAAGGGTAGGTGTTCCACAGAGAGGGTGCGACTACTGAAAAGGCCCTCTGCTTGATTCCCTGTAACTTCGCTTCTCGCAGTGAGGGAACCAGCAGAAGACCCTTGGAGGAGGACCTTGAATGAAGAGTTCTTAAAATTATATTCAGCTGGAGAAAAAGCTATGTATTTGCTCTTTAATACTGTTTCACAACAGTATTCTTGTGCCATCTTTAAAGATGTTATCAACCCACCATTGAGTTTGAGAGATGCACCCTCTACTGGCAAAAAGTAAAGAACACTGTCTTGCATAAAGTAAATCATGCTTTTTTAACACAAATATACATGGAGATTAAGGTCTATAGATCTTTGTCAGTGTTAAAAGGTGGGTTAAGAACCAGGGGTGTTTGCTGTCATTCGTCTGTCTCAGGAGACAATGGAAGATGCAGGCCTGAGGCTGAAAATAAAATTTCCCATCACATTTCTGCATGTTAATTCATTAGAAGAAATGTTACTGGTATTAACGTGATCTGCTCGGTGGTGGGGAAAACTACCGAACAATTAAAATATAATGGCAACCAGGCATTTCTCTTTGCATGTCATGCCCAGAATGTATGTCTTGTTTAGTATTTTAGACAGTGGAGCTCTGGAAAGTGAAATATGGCTTGTAAGAAAGGATGAATTAGTTCGAGTGGGATTGAGTTGAGCTTAATTTGTTGGTGGTGGCTTGTCCATTGTTCGTATCCATTTCCTCAGGATACAATGGAGGAGTACGCCTTTGGGGGTGAAGTCAAACCGTTGGAGACTGACAGCGCCTGCTGTGACTGTAGAGACCAATACAGGAGAGACATGTTTTATTGCAGGTGGGGCAGATGAAGGCATCCAGTTTTGGTGCTACAGGTGCACTGTTGCGTTTCTTCTCTATGCTCCTTTCAGCGGTTTGTTCATCCTCCTCTAGTCACTACTGTGGATACACAACCTGTCTGTCTCACTAATTAAAAAACTAGAAAGCAACAAAACTTTCTTTACACGAAATCTTTAAGCCACTCAGGTCAGACAGAAGATGTAAACAATTATATAAAGTAAATTAAATATTGGATAGGAATTCCCACAAAACATGCAGAAATTTAAGAGGAAAGTCTCCACACAGAGAAACATATATGTACATTCAAGAATACACAGGGAAAATATAAAGTACTAAGAAGTCACTAGCAGCAAGGTACCCCTATGGCTTTGGAAAATGGCAGACCTCTCTTTCTAAAAGCTTTTTAAAGCAGATATTGAATGACAATCTATCAGGATGCTGTACTGGTGAATTTCCTGCACTGGCAAGGGTTGGTCCAGATGACCTTTTCCATTCTATAATTCAATACAATAGTACTGTTAAGTTTCAGTCACAAATCTGAATGACATTTCAAGATGGCCAGAAAATACAGAAATCAAGGTATGAGAAGGCCAGTACAGTCAAATCAAAAGGCACCCAAACTTCTTGTTTTATTCCCAACTCTTCTAGTCATGCTGTACAAGTTTCTACAACCCTTCCAAAAGTTGGAGGGTTCACCTTCATCAATGAAAGCAACATGAACATCATTTAGCATAAAAAGAAACATCAATAAACAATTGCTGCAGGCAGAGATAAATGTATTAAAACATCTGAATATAAATATTAACATTTCCCTATCTAAGCAGGAACAGTAGCAATGCCAGCAGCTTGGCTTGAGAATTGTGTCTGGCTCATCTCATCTGGTGCCAGGCCAAGTTATAAGCTGGTTACTTCTGTTTCATAAAAAGAAAGATCTGAAATCTTGCGCTCAGCTCCAGCAACTGACAATCTCATTGTGGTGGTGGGCAGAAGTCAGGCCAGTGCTCCATGTCTAATTGTGTGGCTAATGCCCTGACTAAATAGTAGAACATCTGTTCTGCATGCAGAAGGTTCTAGTTTAATCCCTAGCATCTCCAGATAGGGGTAGTAATATGGTCTGACTTGGTGAAAGGCAGCTTCATATCATTCTAATTTTCAGAGGACTACCTACCACTTGCTAAGTGTTAGTATTTTTGCAACAAATACCAGCCTGCATGGATCAAGACTGTTCCAGAAAGGAACTTAAGATGTTTTGGAACAAGTTCGGTATCATACCATCAATCTGCCAAAGTGTTTTTTTGCAAAAGAAAAAAAGGGGGGAAATGAACCTCAAGCTTTTGACTGCTCTCTTTAGCACTGGTGGGAAGAGATAGCTGGGGTAGGGTGCTGTAAGATTCGTAAGCTTCTGTTCCAACTATGTGTACAGTGTTAGAAACTCAGATATATAAGCTAGGCACCAAATGGCTACTTAAACCAGGGTTACAGTCACCAAAATGAAATGTCTAGCTGCCATTTTGGGGCCAGACGGCTCGAAAGCCATACATTTCAATATGAGTTTTTGGTTTCTGAAATTTGTTCACATTGTGCAGATAAAATATTGCAGATAGAATGCTAAAGGATGTGTTGTTAGTGTGCAAAAACAGGCAAGATCTAAGGATCCCCAGACATGCACCTCCAGATGGTGGAGATGTCAGGCACAATCCTGGTGCCCAGGCATCTGCACTTGGTTGTAAGAGGCCAACAGCCAGGTGCAAATTCGCCTAGTGCCTGGCAAATTTCAAATGTATGTGCACTCCTTCCTAATTTGGGGTTTGACTGCCTCCTCCATGCAGACATTGTATGAGAGGCATCACCTTGCTCCATCAGTTCCAATATGCTAGAGTAGCAGAACATCATATATGCTACTGGCAAACCCAAGTATCCAAGTGCCAGTCCTCATGTAGTCAAAATTATGCCATGGACACACAACAGGGAGGTATTAGCATGCCTATAGGAACCCCAATATTTGCAACACACAAAAAACCTTCCTTCATTACATTCTATCACCACCTGTATTTATTTTTCTCTTGCAGTTCCCCATCACATGGATGCCCTTTCCCAATGAAACTACCCATCATTTTCACCCTTCTACCTGACATCCAGTTTTCAGCCTCTGTTATTCAGATAAAAAAGTTAGCAGGAGTGGGAAGGAGATAATTTATCTCCAGCTTGGACAATCTTAGCCAACAAAAAAGAACAACCTGGAAATCATAATGTTCACCTTAGATTAGAGTTGAATGAGCTGCCAAAAAAAAGGAACCTTGGCAGTATTGATTAGTAAATGAAGAAATCTGCATCTACAAATTATAGCAGATTGCATTGCAAGTGTGAACTAAACATTACTGTTTCATGCTAAATGAACCTGCAATTAAAACAAAAATTAACTGACAAGGAGGGTAGGCAGTCACAATCTGCTAGCTCAACACTTTTAAGAAATGTAATGTTACAAACTGTTATCCCATAACATGGAAAATAGTTATAGGCTTTATCTCATTATTTGAAAACACTTAACATGCAATCCTAGCCACACTTACTCAGGGATAAGTCCCAAAGTCAGCAAGACTTACTTCCAAGTAAACATGCCTAGAAAAACAAAGATAAGAACACTGCAAAAGGCTGCCAAAAGATGATCAGAGTACCAACTTTGTGTCTTGCTTAGTGATTTTCCTCTCATCCACCAAGCATACTTAATGAAGTAGCTTGCGCACTGACACAGCGGTATTTCCAAAATTCAGTCACCCTGGGGTCCAACAGAGAGACAGACAGGCAGATGGTGAAAGCATCTGTAAACAAGAGGTCCTGTCCTTCAAACAGCACCAATCAAAAGATCACTGGAGAAAATTAAGTCTTCTTATCCCTCATTGCTTTGAAGCAGACATATGGCCTTATTTCACCTTACAGTGTACACATCCACAAAATATTGCATTATGCATTACCTGGAGACCAAAGTCCCATGGCTAGACCACAGTGTCTGTGCCAAGTCATGCTAAGCAGCCTACCCTGTCTTTTCCGATAAAACTGTCTGGAAGGGGCATGTGCTGTTTTCATTGGGGTTCTCGCTTATCTCCTTTGATTAACAAAATGAGACCAAGGATAAGATCAAGAAAACCAATTAGATGCTTATTAATGCCTATGTTATTAGCTTCAGATAATTAGCCCAGAGCAGTCAAAAATCAGAACTCTCTTTTCACACATGGCCAATCTGTGAAACATGATTCAGAGAGGGACAGCCTTCATTTAGTCATCATTAGCTCCATTTACCCGGTGCAGGCGCACACTTCACAAATAAGGAATTTCTCAAACAGATAAACGAGGTCAAGGAAATGAAGCCCACGCATAGGTAGCAAGCACAACCTGTCTTCATCTTTCAACCTTCTTTTAAGGCTTTCAGCTACCAATTGAACAGCTGCATTGCTAAGTGTGACATCTGCTGGATGAACTAGCAACAGACACTATTTAATACCAGAATTTATTTGCTGATCCCTCACCTCTAGTACATCATCACAGCCACATGACTTTCCTTGGGAGTTCTGCACCTTCGTGTTGTCTGCTGCTCAAAATGTGTGTGACACCACAGATTACTCTAGATTACTAGAGTAATCTAGAAAAGTAACAATAGTAAAATAATAACCAGCTCTTCCCTTCATTTCTGACCTTGGTTTAGCAGTTTTGATATTCAGAGGCTGCTGCTGCTGAGAGCTGGTTCAGGTCACCAATAGTAGACTCTGGTTTCCTTTAGCCATTCATAAACTCTCAGTCTGGGAGAACTCCCATATCCTGGATTTCTAGTTGACAGCAAAAGAAGCTTGCAGTATAGTACACACACTTTTGGCTTTTATGAATTGATAGAGGACTGCAGTGCCTTATTTCCCACTTTGACATTTCAGCAATTATTTAGATCAACAACATTAGCTCAAGATTTCAAGTATTGGTCTATAATAGGAACTGCCCTGGAACGCTGCTCAGAAGCTAGACCTGGGACATAATAGCTCACATCTCCATAGGGATGGGTGAGTGGGGGCACATTAACAATCAGGTTTCAGCCTTGTCACTGGCTTTCTATTGCCTTCCTAGCAATGTTCAATGCGCCAATTAAACTACAGAAAGTTAAACTAGGTATAACTTTACAGAACAGCTTCACTCCATCACGTCCCTTCACAATCAGTGTTAGAAACTGGGATAAAAAAGCTATGAGCCAAAAGGCTTCTGGGACCTGGGTTGTGGGCACCCAAACAGAATGTCTAGTTGCCATGGGGGGGGGGGTTGGCAGCACTTTGTATTTATTATTTTGATAAACATGAACGAATACGCAATTCACTTAAGTGACACATTGTTAATATCACATTTTTAGCAGGAATTGTTAATACATGTTTAATTTGGTGTTTACAATAAAAATATTGGTACCATGCTTCAGTTTTCAAAACACTCTACTCTTTATTATGAAACTCCTTAACATATTGTCTATCCTTGACATATACTTCAAAGAACATACATTTCAGTAATCCTTGAGTGACAGCCAGGTACAAAAAATGGCACCCAGACTTTTTGAGGTGCTCACAAATTGTGAATCTTTAGGCGGAAAATGTGCCTGGCGCCCTGCTAATTTTGAACCCTGTTGACAATTGTAGTATCCTGTCACAGCCTCTGGCCTCATTCACTTCTACCTCCAGTTGCACAAAAAGTTTTACCATAGTTTCTACTTAACACTGTTGCCGGTAACGTCTGAAACAGAGAAGTAGCATACTCCCAGAGTCCTGTCCACCTGATCACTACTCTCCCTCTTTGCCAGAGGTCCCATATAATTGTCCCTTCAAATACATTCCTAGATTTAAATACTCCTGGCATAGGACTCACACTAGTAACAGTAAGAGTAACTGAGGCACCAGCTCCTGTTTCATACTGAAAAAGGGAAAATATTCATTAGAGTCAGAAGTGAAGAGAATGTGAAATAGTGTTTTGCACAGCGAAAAGCTACTGAAGCTTTGTGCTACTGGAATTCTTAAGGACTGAATACCAAAAACAAGCCTGAGCACTAGGCTGCATACTATAAATTCATTTACCATAGCAAGAAGCATCTGGTCAGAGAGATAAAATGTCAGTCACAGCTGCCAGCACCTCAGAGGGGATGGCAGGAACATAAGCATCTATGACAGTTAAGTCACCCCAAATATTCAATCAGCTGGATCGTAAGCAACAAAGAAAGAGAAGTCCAAATAGGTCACAATGACCAATCCCTAAGAAAGAACCAGCTTGCTTTCTAAACTATAACTGCACTAGAGAAAAAGGAGCCAACCCGAAGCTCTCTAGATGTTTTGCACTGCAACTCCCATCAGCACCAGCCAGCACACCAGGTTGGAAAAGACTGCCTTGGAGGCTTTTAAGTCTTCCAAGTCTTCTCTCTCATAAATCTACTTTCCTCTTCCCCAATCCAATTCCATGGCCCCACAGATACTCTCCACAGCTTTCCTTTTTGTTTGCATGCACAGGCACTCTTTCACTCAGTCCCCTTGTCCCTGTTACTATGTCTCTTATATGGCTTTTTCTTTGTATTTATTTTTTAAAAAACATATATGAATGTTTTAAGATGATATATATCTGTAATGCCTAATAAAAGTTTGGAAAAAGAAAGCACTGACCGCCTCTTCTGGTTTCTTATTAGACAATGGGGCAGCATAACAAACAGATACTTCTCTGAGACTATACATCATCAATACTTTAATTAAATGCAATCCCATTCTTTCTAGTTTAGTCCTCTAGGAAAGAGGGTCTACAGATCACTTTCCAGGCCTGTTAAACACAGCAAATGCTGAAGGGCCTCCTACATGCGGTAATCACTGTTCCTTGCCGTTCAAAGAACATCACTAGTTCAGCCTAAGGTGAAAGCCCCTTGGTTGCTGCAAAATGGTTTGAACTGATGCAATACCTGCATGCCATTTGGTGGGTGAGGGCCTGTATAGGTATGAAGAGGACAGCTGCCAATTTCAAAGGCATTCAAGGTAAGATTAGTCATTCATGAACAACGGACACCTGACAAGATGAGTGTTAGGTAAACTTAGGAAAAGAAAATGTAATCTTACAAGCAGCCAGAAAAATGCAGGGAAGTGGGGGAATAGAGGCAGGGATTTTAAAATAGGAAAAAAATCTGTAACTTTAAAATAGGAGTTATTCTGTCATCACCAATATTCATCATGCAGCAAAGAGAAATGTTATTCTCAAATCAATTCAGGAGCAGATTTCCTGAAGCAATAAAGGAAAGGGATATAATTCCCTCAAAATATACCATCAGCATTCCTGTTTGTTTTCTTTTGTGGTGATCAGGCATGATCCAATACCAGGAAGAAATGTTTCAGATACTATCTCAACCACCTACAAGTCACTGGCAGACATACAATTCAAGAACAAGGTGACGTAAGAATTGGCATTATTTCTTACTATCAGAGAAATAACTGTCACATGCAGATGTAATGATAAGTAGTTGAACCATCTTAGATTCAGAATTATTTCTGAAAAGTAAGGCGCTGCTCATCCCATCTTTAAGAAAATCGAGTTTTCCCTATTCTTAACAACTGGGAATATATGAAAAGCCTAGTGGACTGCATTTGCTGCCATTGTTAACAAGTGCTACAGTTAGCTACTCCAAGCAATGCCTCAATGACGTAAGAATGAGACTTAGGGAGAATAGTTACCTTCAGCTAGAAATTATAGTTCTCTCCTCTGAATGTGTACAGGCTTACTCTATGCTTTAGATAGGAGCCCCACTGCAGCCAGCAACTGATCCCTGAATCCAATACTGCTACCAGCCAGATTCATGACAGCATCAGAAATGAGTACCTCCAGATCTTCAGTAGTTCACACTTCAATGGTACAGCTTCAGAAAGACTGAGGAGGAATTAGAACGGTCTAGCAATCTTACCTCCTAAGCGAATCCTCCTCTGAACTTTCCTCAGGCATTTCCTGGTTTAAGGCGTCCTGTGATACATTCCCAGGTCTATTTGAAGCAGATTGGCTGTAAACTCTTTCCCAGTGCCCCGTCTCCTGGTTAAAGACCACTCCCACGGTCCTTTCCTCTGGCGGATTAGAAGATCTTCCCAGTGGCAGTCTGCTAGAGGGAGAAGTTCTACTTTCCATTCTCTCGGAAGGTGGTAGCTGGCTACTGCTGGATGGCACACCTTCAAATGTGCTTTGGACCTGCCCTGGTGCATATCTAGGTGTACTTCTTTCCCAGCGAAGTGTGTCATTGTTAAAAGTCAGCAGGTTGTGACAGGCTCGACAGCGGTTCAGGTGCCCCCGTGACAAATTGGAATTGTTTTCACTGCTATGTGGGGTCTGTTGATGAGAAGGACCAGGTCTATCAGGCTCGATGTTGTTATTAAGCATCTCCTGGGCTTGATGTGACTGACTGGGTTCACCACCTATCCCCTGATCTAGCTCCTGAAGCCTATCATATTCCAAGAAGAACCGCCTCAAGTCACACTGAAACTCATTGCGAATGCTGGTTGGATTGCTTGGACCAGCATTGCTAGTGCTTTCAGCTTCAGCACTAGGAGCTGGAAAACCCCTCCCTTCTGTAGCTGAAGTATATACAGAGGACTGGGAGCTTCCTTCCTGCTGTCTCAGTACCGACAACAAGCTCACTGAAGAGGCACTGGTTCTAGGAGGAGGCATACCTTCCAACTCAGAGCGAGGGCCCATATTCAACACTGTTCGAGTCCACTCAGAACCCTCCAACCCAGAGGCCATCTCTCTTGTAGACTGGTGAAATCTGGACGAGTGGCCAGACAAAGGCCCACTAAGGGATCTACGAGTGGGGCCGAGGCTAAGGTTGCGCAGGGTGTTGCCCGCAGTACTGCTTTGTACAGTGCTGAAAGCAGATGGTCGGTTAAGGAGTCCCTGCTCCTGCTGTGCTGTAGTTGCCTGCTCCTGGGGCTGGTAAGGCTCCATTTGCACAGAAGAAAAGGAAGTGCCAGTGGACCCAGAGGATGTGGAAGGGGTGTTGTCCTGGGACGGAAAAAGAGAAGGAAGTCTTGCACTAGAACATCGCCTGCAAAGGCACAGCACCCCCAGATGTTGGCAACATTTTACTGAGGGGAAATTGACAGGCTCACTGAGGCCATTATAGGCAGATGCTCTAGAGGCTTCACTAGCTGGAGGTGGTGGTGGTGGAGGTGGAGGTGGTGGTGGTGGAGGAGGAGGGAGAGGAGGAGGAGGGGAGGGAGTAGCCGAGTCTTGCATGGCGTTTTGCTCTCCCACCTGGATACCAGAAGAACGTGAGGACAGCATATGCAGGAAGTTATGAAGGAGTGGTGTGCGTCTCACAGGCTGAGATTGGAGGATGGAACGCTGACGATAGTGTGGCATTTCGGTACTATCCACAGGTATTTCCACCTCTTCATCGTTCTGCAGAAGAAAGTGCAAGTGATCAATTACCTTGCATCAAAATAAGATGATGCAAAAACAGGATGCACTTTGCCACAAGCAAAGCAGAGACTGCCCTTGGGCAGGACAAAGTTACTGCGAGACTCTCTATTACTATTATTTTTAACTACTTAGATCCAGGAAAGAAACACAAAGGTAACTCATGTTGTTACAGTTAACTCCAACAATGGCAATTCTGCCAAAGGTGGACCACAACTTCATTTTATACAAAGAGCAGCTAGCCTTTTTGGCCTGAGGGTCACATTCACCCTCAGTCAACCCTCCTGGAACCATATACGTGTAGCGTATATGCACATGTGCATGCGTGCATGCGCACGCACGCGCACACGCGTACACACCCACCCACAGATCTCCCTCCTCAATTGCTCTGTGCAGATCAGCTGAGGATACCCTGTCTCTGCTCCAATGATCAAGCTGATGACGAGGGAGAAAATGATTTATATCCCCATTCAGGGACTGGATCTGCCCACCTCAGAGCTATCCCTTTTTTAAAAAAAGCTGCCACCAAAATTGGTGGGGGTGCTGTTGGCAGCTACAAGAGCCAGGCTTCCAGTTCATGAGCCTGGGAGACACCACACTCCAATAACGTCTATATTAATTTTTTTTTTAAAATCCTGCTTTTATTGCAAACTGAACCAAACAGAAGCCACGAGGCTGCTTGAGATCTGCCTGAGGGGGGAAGTAGCTGAAAGAGTTAAATTGATCGCCTCGAGGAATAGGATGTCACAAGTTATATGTATAGGACATGACCTTGAGCAATATGACCCAGTCAGCCATCAGTACAATAAGGTACCCCTGCTCCAGATTCTCTCTGAACAAGCAATAGGTACCATTTTAAGACCTGAGAGAGAAAGCAGAAGATTGTCAAGGGAGAGGGCACCATATTAGTCTTACACAGTTCACAGGAGTGAAGCGCTAATGCAACTCATAAACTTCATCACAGACAAGGAAGCTTTGGGCTGACCAGTATGGATAGCTACAACAGCAAAGCAATCAGCAGCACAGCAAGGCCAAGTATTCTTGAAAATTTCAGAACTTTGGGTATGAATAAACATTTATTCTGTAGTACTATATCACAGCCTTTTTTCTTTTCAAAGAAAGCCAAGACCAAATAACCACGTGGTTTTCTATCCAGGTGTCACCAGATTCACACATATTTAGATTTAAGCATTCTACATCAAATACACCTAGACCATTCATATTCAGTCAGTTTAAAAACAGCAAATATCTAAATATTTTTTTTAGCTCGTTATAAATTAGATCCCATTTTTTTTTCATTTCTTCACAAGTCCACTACATATGGTGGAAATTGCCTTCTTTAATTTTACACTTCCAGCAGGCCTTATTTCCTGTTTTGTACATTTTTCCTAATTTTGCTGGTGTGATGTATGCCGTGAATTTCATTCCACTGCTCCATAATTTCGACCACTTTTCATATTCTATATTGTATCCCAAGTCCATTGCCCATTTTGTCATGACCTCCTTTATTTCTTCGTCTTTAGTGTCCCATTCCAATAGTATATCATACATTTTGGATAATAACTTGGTTTTGCCTTCAATTATTTCTATTTGAAATTTAGATTTTTTCTCACTTATCCCTACTTTCTTATCTTCCATCCATATTGCGTTTATTTGATGATATTGCAGCCAGCCTGTTAATTTGTCTTTCAACTCCTCATATGTTTCAATTCCAGCCGCTTTCTGATCTTATCAGTAGGTCTACGTAGGTCAATCTTTCTCCTTCCATATTTGCTTTTTTGGTAGTTAAAATGTCAATTGGTGATAACCACCAGGGTATTTTCCATTCTAAAAGTTTTTTATTTTTCTCCCAAACTTCATATAGTGGTCCTCTAATGAAAACCCTTTATGTACCTTTTCTTTATTTAGCCACAAGTAGGCGTGCCAACCGAACCTGTTGTTGAAACCTTCTAGGTCTAACAGGTCAGTGTTTTCCAAATTGATCCAATCTTTGATCCAGCAAAGGCAGGAGGCCTCGAAGTATAGTTTCAGATTTGGCACCGAGAATCCCCCTCTTTCTTTTCAGTCTGTGAGTAATTTGAATCTAATTCTCGGTCTTTTCCCTTGCCATATAAATTTTGAAAGAGTTTTCTGCCAATCCTTAAACATTGTGGAACCTCTAATCACTGGAATGTTTTGGAACAAAAATAACATTTTTGGGAGTATGTTCCCCCCCCCCTAAAACTGTTGCTTTGTTTTTTCTTTTGGTTATTTAAGTGAAACTCAATAAAAAGAAATTTAAAAAAAACAGCAAATATCCACTGTCTATTTAATAAGACACAGAACTCTACACCAGGAAACACCAGTTATACATCTAATAACGGAATAAAAAAGTTACCTGTTGATTGGAAGGGTTAACAATTGCTGTGAGTAAATAATGCCCAAGAGGATCGAACCGAACTAGTCTGAAACAAAGAAGAAAGGTTTAATTTTAACAGAACAAGCTGTTCCATCAAATAGTACTATCGAGAAGGACTTCTTGCATTTCTGTAGTGTGCCACAATGTAAAGAAACACCAAGTTTCAGATTCACAAATAACAGGGAGTGGGAGATGTTCATCCATCCCTGAAGTGTACCCAATTCCCACAATGGCCAAACACTGCCATGCATGTGAATGAGGAAACACTGTACACAATTTAGCAAAATGAACATTCAAATAGCAGGAAGTGCTAAGGAAGAAGACTGCATGGTAGATTGAGGAAGCTGAATGGCCACAGAAGCATGTGAGCTTGCCGCGTTTCAGACTCCACGGTATATTGTTTTTAGAAAGAAAAGAAAACAACTGGCTGGTTTTATATCTCCATATCTGAGCAAGAAATCTGAAGAGAAGGCTAAGAAAACAGGAATCTGAGCACCGTATCCAAAGGCCCAAAAAGCAAGATCTCGACACACTACTTTGTTCAATTTTTGTTCATGAATTCCAATTCAAGAGTAAACTCTTCCAAGTGTAAAAAAGAAGGACCTCCAAAATGAATAGTTATACATATTACAAAATTTGAAGAAAATAAAATTTTACTTCCCAAGATATAAACTTGCTTTATGGTGCTTTAGCTTAATTATTTAAGTCTTACAGATGGTAGATACAGTACTTTAGCCCAATGTATTGTCATTATAATCTCATGTTTCCTGTATATAGTGCTAAGTATATTAGCAAAGAATTAACCTTCCATTAGCTTCCAGGACCGCCCTGAGGTCTATGGATAAAGGTTGGTATACAAATTTAAGTAAACAAACAAACAAACAAACAAATTACTTACTTACTTACTTCATGGCTACATTTTACTCCTAACTGCCATTTCTCACTACCAAAACTTCAAAACAGATATGACAATTAGCTTCTCTTCCTCTAATGAGTCATTAATGTATTTTTCTTCCTGTTCAACAAAGGCTAAACACCACTATGCTTTATAGTTAACAAGAAACTAGTGGGGAAATCTAGCATTGACCTTACTTAGAATGCCTAGAACTCGTCATTTGTTAAGACAACCCACAGTAGCAGCCTCCAAAAGAGCAACCACATGTTCACCTGTCTACATCATTTTGCACTCCTTCATAAGACCCCTCTCTCTAATAGCACAGAGCTGCTTCTAGCCATCTTCAGTTATTTTCTGTTAACTTTATAGGCTGCATGACCAAGTCACATGATGCAACCTGACACTGTCTGCCTGAGATATAAAAGTTGGGCTAAGCTAGCTCTGACTACCAAGAGATCCTGAAATAGTAGTAACAACTGGAAAATGCCTTCCCATGTCTGGATTTTAAACAGATATTCATGCTCTGGTATACATTCTAACAATAATTCAGGCAATCTCTGCCCTACATGATTCTAAGTAAAACATTCAATGAATCCCATATTACTGCCCAATTGCCTGGTAACAGTACTAATGAAATGCTACAGTTGTATGAAAAATGTACCTACACAATGAAAAACTGTAACAGGTGAGCCTGTAAAAAATGACACATTTCTCTGCTCAAGTAAAACTCTGGATAACTAGTCTCTTGCTGCTCCATAATAAATGCACTGGTAATAGCAACTACCAGGGATATTCTATGGCAGGTTTTATAAATAGTGCCAAGTTTGTCCCGCTATTTGTCTGGAAAAATATTTGCTTTTGTCCATCATGTGTATACTCCCAGCCTTCCTATAACAAGAGCACATGGCAGCTAAGAACACAAAATACGTTTAGAATACATTAACAGAATAAAACCATCAATTAAAACCGTATCAAATCACAGCAGCAGAATACTCTAATACTTGTCCTGTAACATCAGAGTTAGCTTATACAATTTTCCTTATAGATTACTGTAATACATTATATGTGGTGCTACCTTTGAAGGCTTGCTGGAAACTGCCATCAGTACAGAATATGGCTGAAAGAGTACTAACTATGATTGTATTACACAAGGACTTAATCATCTTCACTGACTCCCAGCCCAATTCCAGTTCCAATTCAATTCCAGGTTCTGACTTTTAAAGCCATTCATAAGCTTGGGACCACAGTAGCCAAAGGATCCTCTTTTCCCATATGTACCCAACAATGACCTCTTATCATTGTGTGCCCCCACAAGCTAAAGAAAGGTAGGAAGCCAGGATAGTGGCCCCTTGCTCGGAATGCTTTTCAAAATCGGTGAAGATGTTTTTATTCTCACAGGCCTTTAAAATCTTATCTTTTATCCTTATTTTTTAAGGTGGTATTTCTATGGCCATAATTATCTGTTTTGAGCTTATTATTTTAATGCTACTTCTTAGAATTAGAAACACAGTAAGCAGATAAATAAATATGATTGCAGTCTATAGGGCCAGGCCTACTTGACTTGAGCAGTTAAACCACACTGTGTGCCTTCAAGACCGTACTTTCAT
Source organism: Podarcis cretensis (assembly GCF_951804945.1). Taxonomy (NCBI): domain Eukaryota; kingdom Metazoa; phylum Chordata; class Lepidosauria; order Squamata; family Lacertidae; genus Podarcis; species Podarcis cretensis. Next base: position 52,048,863 of record NC_137170.1, on the reverse strand, counting down.
CTTCTGGTTTACTAGTGAACCCTGGGGTGCAATTAAGAGTTTTCCAAGCTGTCTCCAGTGTCATAGGGTTTTTTTTTTTCCATTTCTGGCTAAAACTGTGTCCCAAGCAATTATCTTGAGGATTTCTCCTAAAGATTGCTCCCTCTTATCTTCGTCTTCAACTAGATACACTCATGCAGAAGGATTACTCACCGGACTCTCTCCATTTCACTGGCTGTTTTCACAACTGCAAAAGGCTCCCGGCGACTCCAGTCCCAGAAGTGGATCTCATTGGCTGTTGCAATTAGCAGGAGCTGGGCCGTTGGATGGAAAGCCAAAGATGCTATGGCATTGTTGCTATCTGTAAACCAGCTCTCACTTCCACCCTGGGAGCAAACCAATCTATGGTCAATGGTACTGAAACACAGTAATTCCAAACAGGATCCCATATACACTATATGGTGACCTAGATTTATATCACAAGCATCATCACATGTGCTTCCGTTTTATATCACCCCCAACTGCATAGCCAAATTTTAAAGACCTTTGTCTCACTAATTACAGGAAAATCATTATATACTGTTTGTATAGGCTGTCTGAGACTCACTGAATGTTCCAGAGTAATTAAAAGAATTTGATTATGTAGAAACATTTCAGCCCTTCAACATTAGTATGGATAAAGGTCATGACACACTACAGTACTACTAGAAAGCATTTTTTAATTCTTGAAACCTACAGTAATCTTTCACTGAAATGTTTGCAGAAATAATTATAGGTCCTCCAAAGGCTTTATCATTAACTAGCACAAGATTTCTGCTACAGCTTGCCAATAAGGCTCTCAACTGGCAGAGTTAGCATTTCATGATCAGAAAATAAAACAAATCCATAACAGTAAGGTAAACAGGTAATATTTGGAGGGATGGAACCATGTATTTGGGTTTATCCCTATTACCAGAATAATATGAGAAAATGCTACAGTGAAGAAGGTCCCACACCAGTGTGGCAATGCATGTATTAGCCTGGCATAGAGTGAGGTAAAGAGCATTAAAAGGAACTTACGTGCAAATCCCAGATTCTAACCTCTCCATCAAGGCACCCTGAAGCAATAAGCCCTGGAATGGTAGGATGAAAGGTTACACACCATGGTGTGCGTCGATGCCCAACTAGAGAGTGAACACATTTGCCCGTTTTCACCTCAGTGATGTAAATATTGTGATTCACATGAGTAGAAGCCATAAGGGTCCTGGGGAAATTAAAAAGCAACATAAAAGAAGGGGAGGGAGGATGGGAAGAGAAGGTTGTTTAGCAAGCAATTTTGGATGCAGAAACAGAGGAGAGAAAAATATGAACCTGTACAGATATGCCTCATTGGCTGTCAAGCCCAACACCCAAACCACCAAGACATCACAGCTCCAAGACCAACTTTCTAAAAATAAGTCAATGATACTTCAATCTAACCAGCCTCACAGCACACATACTTGAGTTTTAGAAAGCTTACATAAGATTGTTAAAAGTTAATAATTGTATTTCCAAGATTAACAGGTAAGAGAATAGTTACCTGTTAATAATTAAAGTACATTTTTGTCATTCTAATATAGTAAATACTCCAAAAAGACTTAACCATTACTCAAGAATAGTAGAGTAGTATACTCAACTATATTTTTTAACTGGTCAAATGCTCATAAAATGATAGGTTCTCCAAATTGTGCTTTCCACCTTAATATCTATACCCTACCATCCCTACAGGGTGAGTCACTCCCAATTTTCAAACATCACTTATTTCTGATATGCACTGCAACAATCTTGCTTGTGGTACATTTGGACAGTAGCCAGGCCCTAAGCTCTCTTGTATATGAAAGCCAATTCCTGGTTCTCATCTGTCACACTCTAGAAAAAGGGTAATCAATGCAATGCTCTCCAAATGCTCCTGGACTCCAAACTATCATTAGTCTCAACCAGCATAGCTGATAGTCAGGGATAATAGGGACAACCTCAAGGACACCATGTTGGTTACCCCTGCTCTGGGGTGACCAATTAAAACAAAACATGAGGTGACTATGCAAACAGGGATGGAGTAAGTTTTCATTGGCTCTGCCTTGCATAGTGTTCTATGAAACAAAAAGCAAGCAGACTACAATGACATTTGAGAGGGTGGAGGAGCAAAAGCTGTATTCACTAAAGGAAAATTGATACTACCACAGTAGGGACAAAACCTGCACAGGGCTCTCAAGGACTTCGCGCCTTCCCTGTAGGGTCCCTGAACCAACCAACACAACAAGCATTTCACCAGTTTATATGAACATCTCCTGCTACCAAGTTCTTTGCAAGTCTACATTCTGTCATTATCATAGTTCAAAAAGAGTATTCCATGTACACAAGTAGTTTCAAATAATCAAAAGAGTGAGCAGCACTTGGTATAGCGAAGCTGAAAGACTCTTTGGAAGCTCTCACAGGTATGCTGAGGAACATTTCTCTTCACAAATCTTTCTAACAGATAAAAGGGAACATAAAATAAATAATTAATAAATAAAAAGAGAACAGAAAATATATACATAGATGTGTACCTGTCTGGACTGAATGCCAGTAGAAAGGTGGAGCGTGGACTGTCTGGCAACTCAACCTTCTGAAAGTCAAAAGAGCACAAAACATTTTCTGAGCTCAAAGTATCAGTGAAGTATACCAGCACCCCTCCCTCGTGTGAAGTTTGATAGAAGAAATGATACTTTTGCACAATTGTTCCAGGAGTATCAAAGGGTTATAAAAAATTTAAAAGGTTCTATCCATTTATTCTGAATCTGGCACATACCAGATAAAAATATTTAATTCAAATTCAGAAACCTAAGAAGTATATATAACTCAAATTACCCACAGGCAGAAGTGTCATACACAGCCTGAAGCTCCATGGTTAAGAACTTGCTTTGTATGCCAAACTATCCTAGATCACTGTATGTGCAGGTAGGACTGGGTAAGACCCACATAGGGAACCCTGAAGTAGTGTCAGTGTAGACAATGCTGACCTAGATGAACCAATGTTCTGATTTTGTGCAAGGCAGCTTCCTAAGTTCAGTTGACTTGTAAGTGTGTCATAAGGAGCTTTACCTTGCCCTCCCATTTCATCCAACGGGTTTTGTCTTCTACCAACTCCTGCAGAAGACGCTGTGCTCCCAAAGCTTGCGTGCCCCGTTCTCGGCCCCAAAGGATTCGAACAGCATTCTTCTCTGGTACAACCTTCATGGCTTTTACTGTCTCAGGGGAATGAGTCACCGAGAGACACCAGATCACAAGTGCCAATAATCTACACAAGTGCCATCCACTCCTTGCAAGGCTGTCCTCATGGAAATCTAGATAGTGAAGATATATTTCAAGGAACCCAAGTCAGAAGTTTCCAAGAGGTCAATACAAATTGGTATCTCTCTGTGTAATTGTTAACATTCCATCCCCACCAACATAGCATTACTATTATCATCATCAGATTCTCAAGAGAGACCACTGTACTTGCAGCACATTCAAGACAGATCTTCCTCAGGTTGCAGAATGATGGGCCCAGGTCCAGCATTTTCATGGCAAATCTAACACATAGTAGATGGCCTGCAAAGTCTTACAAGAAAAACTTTGTGTGGTTGGAGATTTAACAAACAGCAAGTCACTCTCTTATTAGCTATGGTTCACTGAACACCTGATTCATGTTCACTTCACTACATGGATACTCTTGTCAAACTTTTTTTAAATAACTCTTCGTAAGAATTGATTTGTGGCAATTTCATTTTCAAATGTATTTTGTAATATTTAGAATAAAAGTATTTTCCAGTCAAGACAGTTTCAGCTTTAAAAAAAATATATTTGAGAAAGATAGAACATAAACAGATTACATTTACGGTGGTACCTCAGGTTAAGTACTTAATTCGTTCCGGAGGTCCGTGCTTAACCTGAAGCTGTTCTTAACCTGAAGCACCACTTTAACTAATGGGGCCTCCTGCTGCTGCTGCGCCGCCGGAGCACAATTTCTGTTCTTATCCTGAAGCAAAGTTCTTAACCTGAAGCACTATTTCTGGGTTAGCAGAGTCTGTAACCTGAAGCATACGTAACCTGAAGCGTATGTAACCCGAGGTACCACTGTACTGCTGCTAAATCACTTCCTGTCATCATAAAACTCACCATATGAGTTATGTCACAGGCCGAATAAAGTGACCTAACCCAAATCACATAGCAAATACACCACCAAGTTGGATGTGAAGATATTTCCAGGTCAAGCACACTATCAACTGGATTTACGAAAGCAGGTCTCATCAAATACTACAAACTAAAAAGGCATAATATGAAACTGGGGAGTTCTCATTACAAATTTTACTTTATTGAGAACAACTTCCAGACTGCTGACCCAAGACAACAGCTGCTTACCAAGACGGATATTTTTAATCAATTGCAAGAAAAGAAACTTTCCTTACTAAGGAAAGTTAACAGAGAGAGTTCTCAAGGGAATTTTCTTGAGGAATTGCTTTGCTCACCAGTGTAATAAATCAAGTTTACATAAAGTTAATGTGTATACATTTGATTAACTTTCATAATCCATTCTGAGTGCAATCTGAGAGTGGTTTTTCTTCCTTCCTTTATGACTGGCCCCGGGGGTGATGGTGCTCTGAATGGGCGGAACACCTAGGCTTAATTTGTTTCAAACACTGATGTTTTTAGTTTTTAAAAGAATTACGCAACTGTATGATCACATGGGTAAAGCCAGTCATCTTTAAGATTTAATCTAAGTAAACCTTTTACAAAGAAAATACAAATACCATTATGCAGAAGATTAAAGTGTTCATTCTACCCTCAACCATTTACAACTGCACTTCCTCATGTCCTGTTTCTATTCCTTGTGCAAATTGGGAACAGAGAAAACTCCCCCTTCACACTTGTTCCATAATAGGAAGAAGTTGGAGTCACTCACACTTTTTCTTTCCACTTCAAAAGCAAATACACTTACATCAACCCCTTTGGGAATCTGATCTGGCATGAGAGTGTGCCCTGGACATTCCAAGGGATATCCCATCACTATTATACATTGGTTTCACTCATCAATATTCTGAAAGAATGCTAGATATCTACCTGGTAATGTTTATCAGATTTTGGAAAAGCGTTTCTACTGCTTTCAACTCCAGGTACATACAGAACAGTTCTAGCAATTGTGTGAAAGCCTGTTTAATCAAGAGCAGAATAAATGAATGCAGATGCCAGTTGCCAACAAAAACACCAGAGACCTCCTCTGAGGAAGAAGCATGGGATGTCATGGAGCACCCCAGTCCTTAATACTTAATACTTGGAAGAACTTGAAAAAAATCCAAAGTGCCTCAGCTCATGAATGTCTTGCCTGGAACCCAAAATCATCCATCCAACCATATAATGAGCCCTGCCTTGATCTCTAAGTAAGATCCATTTGATACCTTTATTGACATACTTTTGGCACCAAGTAAACACTTTCCTTTTCCACCAGGCTTTTGATGGTGCAAATCAAGGCTCCCACACACCTGGGAACAGGTAATACAAATTAAGGATAAGTTAACAGAAGCACATGGAAGAGCCTTGGCTCACTTGAGAGCATAGGACTCCAATTCATATCATGCATGTTTCCAATGCTCTTCATGTGCAACTTACCCAATCAGCCCACATTTATTTAGTGAACAAAGGTAGGAAAGGGGAAATCAATGTTGCTATAAACCGAGAGTATCACAAAGCATACAATGAATCAGAAACAGCAACAAAAGGTTTAGGGATACCAAACACACAGTGGGGTAACCAAGATGGCGCCCTCCATATGTTGTGGACTACAACTGCCATTAGTCCCAGCTAGCATGCCCAAAGGTGAGAAACAATGGGAAGTTGCAGTTCACAACATCTGGAGAGCACCATGTTGGCTACCCCTGCTCTGCAGGAAACATTCAGCAATCAGTAATCTTAATATCTTTTGCTGTAATTATTGACTAATCCAAGCCTCTTTCACTAATAGACATGGGTAGTGAATGTGATGCCCTCCATTTGTTTTTGAACTATACTTTCATCAACCTTGACCATTGGCCATGCTGGCTGAGGCCAATGGGAACTGGAGCCCAGAACATATGGAGAGCACCACATTGGCTATCCCTATTTCAAAACTTAAATCCTATGTCTTTCTACTTCATTTGTTTCATGTAATCCATGAACTTGTTCAACACAGAAAGAGCAAGACCAACATGAAATCTGAACAATCAACCAAAAACACTGGCATGGGTTGCATGGCTGCAATTCTAACCATATTTAATAGGAAGTATAAGTCATTGAGGGTAATGAGGCTTACCTCTCAGTAAATGTGTTTAGAATTGTGTTGCACACGTCTCAGACATCTGTATCTCAGAGCACATTGTAGTATCCATATTAATATCAGGTCAAAAGTGGCAATTTACACAAGGTTAAACCCAAGACACTGGTCACAATACAGCATTCATCAGCTATATAAATGGCTATAGGGGGGGGGGGCAGAACAAGGATGACTTGGCAAGGCAGTATTGCACTGAGAAATTGCTAACCTCCACACTCCCTGACAGCATTTCCTGTACCCAATAAATCCTTGCCATAAAAATCAAAAGCTGCCCCACAAGCTGCAAAATTCCTACTGGAAAGTTGTCCTTTTATTCTTATAGCCACTTTTAGAACACAGGGAGAAGCAGACCAAATGTCCCCTAATAACAGAGAATAAATCATCACATTACAAGAGAGAGTGAAGATCCCTATCCATATTTACTATTATTTAAAATACAGTGGTACCTCGGATTAAGAACTTAATTCATTCTGGAGGTCCGTTCTTAACCTGAAACTGTTCTTAACCTGAGGTACCACTTTAGCTAATGGGGCCTACCACGCCACCACTGCATGATTTCTGTTCTCATCCTGAAGCAAATTTCTTTACCCGAGGTACTATTTCTGGATTAGAGGAGTCTATAACCTGAAGTGTCTGTAACCTGAAGTGTCTGTAACCTGAGGTACCACCGTACTTCAATCCCCATTCTATAATCCCAAGATGCTCCCTGAGATGCTCTCAAAGTGGCTTACAGAAATAAAAACTACACAGTAACTGCATGAAACCAGAATTATTTAGGCAGCATTTTCTGCTTGCATCCTTGCTCTTCCATGGTGTCATACCAGGAACAGCCCTCACTAAAATCTTGAGGCAAAGGAGCATGGCCGAGCAGCTGGCTCTTGCTCACTCCATGAGGGAAGCAGTATTTTCTTGCTGGCAGTTGCCAGGCAGCAGGTCCTTTGAGGCATAGTAGTAGAGGCGAGCAGCTGGAACTCACTCAGCCCCATGATGAAGGCAGTTGTCCCCTGCTAGCAGTTGGTATTTCCAAGGCAATTGTGCCCACCAAGGTCCTCTAAAGTTAAATAAGAGGCTGAGCACCTCAATTTCACTCAACCAAATGGAAGAAACTGCAAATTTTAAACAATGAAATTCCAGCAACATTTTATTTCCCTGCCATGCATAACTTAATTCCCTTATCAGAACATGCTTCTTGCCATAACTCTTTAATGCAATGAAGTTCATTTGTTATTTTGAAGCTATAACCCACTGTTTTAAGGTCCACAGCAGCAGGCCAGTATTAGCATAAACTACCAATAGCCAAAACAGGTCCCAGTAGTTTCACACAGATTGCAACAGCATCTGCTTTCTTGTTTTCCTCAAAGACGTCTTACAACATTCTGTGAGCAACTGGATTAGCTAATGAAAGCAAATCAAATTTAGAGTCCTATAGCTCTTCAGTAATAAAAGTACAAGACAACAAGAACATGAACAGTAAATGGCTCTAGAGATAGTAAGCAGAAGGTAACCATTAATTTACAGTGATGGACAGAGGTGTGCACCTCAAAACTCTGAAATGGACTTTTTTCTTATTAACCAACATGAGATCTGCTGTAGCCCAAATTTTCAAAAACAAAGTAGTAGCAGGGACATTTGGGGGTGGGGGAATGTGGTAACACTTTTGCCTGTCTGGTAACTCTTGCCTATTTTGCTATATTTTAAATACATTGTAAGTTGCTTACTTTGGTTAGTAGGTGGGGTGTAAATACTCCAAATGAATGAATGAATGAATTGTAACCTGCAAAAGCATCTGAACAGTGAAATTGTGCATTAATGGCATTTTGTATGAAAATAATTAGCAGCGTTTCAAAGAAATGCAAGTCTAAAAGTATACAGTGGTACCTCTGGTTACGAACTTAATTCGTTCCAGAGGTCTGTTCTTAACCTGAAACCATTCTTAACCTGAGGTACCACTTTAACTAATGGGGCCTCCCGCTGCCACTGCGCGATTTCTGTTCTCATCCTGAGGTAAAGTTGAGGTACTATTTCTGAGTTTGTGGAGTCTGTAACCCAAAGTGTTTGTAACCCGAGGTACCACTGTACTGAGAAAAGTTACAGGACCAACTACTATTGCTTAGTGGATGACCCAATGTACAGCTGCTGCACTTGGATCCTCCCTCTCTGCCCCTGCTCAGCAACAAGTCCTAGAGTCCTGGGAAAGAGAATAATAAGCATGAAACCAGACAAAGGACCAATCACTTGCCAACCATGAGAATGAGATGCCATTCTATTGTTTGTTTGTTTGTTTGTCATCATTCCTCCAAAGGAGCCCAGGGTGATGTACAAACATATATCCATCATAACACACACAGTAAAAATGTACCACTAAAACAATTATTAACTCATTAAAACACTGGTTCCAATACTGTTGCCTTGGGTTAAACATTTAAACTACAAAAGCCTAGATGAATTAAAATGTCTTTAATTGACGTCTGAAAACCAAAGTGGGGGTGACAGGCATACCTATGGGGGTAATTCTAGAATTCGGGTCCCACTATGGAGAAGGCCCTTCTACAGATCTTTGCTCCCCAAATCCTGATGGGGGGCTGCAATAGCCTCCCATTGCTAATCTTAAGGATCAAGTTGGCAGGAAATGGAGGTTTGAGTCCTAAGTTGTTGAAGACTTTGCAAGCCATTACTAATAACTTGAATTAGGCCCAGTGGAACACAAACCACCAGTGCAGTTTTTAGGATTGGTTATACATGACTCCATCTTGCTGCCCTAGATATAAGCATGGGAGCTGCATTCTGCAGGATGAAAGGAAAGAATGAAGTAATGAAAACTGTTTTGGAAGAACTTGTAGTACTGCCTGTAGAACAGCACATGCTGCAAGGCGCAGAAGCAGCCCTAACGCAATTATACTCCATTATTTTATATAAGCCACCTTGAAAATCCTTCTGGATCCAAAGGTGGAAAAGAAAGTATTTTTTAAATAAACTGTTCACAGAACTGAGAATAGGAAGCAAAATGGCAGATATCTGTATGTATGTGAACAAGTGTTCAAATTCCCTAATATACTTTATTAGTAACATCTGAGGGAATTTTGGCTGCTCCTCTCAAACTGGCACCTAGCCACTGTCATTTGTAACCTATTTGGATTACTGCCATGAACTCTACAAAGGACTGCCTCCTGTTTGAAAGATGCAGATGGTGCAAGAGCCAACCGTTCACCTTATGATGGGTACACTTTATAAAGAACATATTATTCCTGTTTTATCAGTTGCACTATCTGCCTATTTGCTTCCAGGCCCAATTTAAAGTGCTGGTTCTCAGTTTTAAAGCAGTGTACAGCTTGGATCCTACATACCAGTGAAAGTCTCTTCCTCCATAAATACCTCCCCATCTCTAATTTCCCAACCTGCTGGAGGGACTCTGTTCATGTCCCTTCTTACACACATGTGAAATAGAAAGGCATGGATCCAGGTCTTCTCCACTGTACCATTCAGTCTATGGAATACCCTTCTAACAATAGTTTCTTTTGCCCCTACTTTGATGACTGTTCACAGGCAGTGAATATTTAAGAAGGTGCTTTTGATGGGCTAAAATAGCAGCAGCTGTAGATCTGTTCTTGAGCTAATTTACTTTCAGCAGCTGCTTTACATGTCTTTAATATCTTGTTACATTGGTTGGTTTTAACCACGTTTTATTATAGTTTCTGAACTGTGGACACTACTTCAGTTGAAGCATATGCTAGAGATGAGTGAACAATAAAACAATCAAAGCCTCTGGCACAGTGGGAGTTAGATTAGTTCCAGTACCACTTCTTGCAAGTGCCTCAACTCTAGAGAAAAAGGGAGGGAAGTCATATTCCCACATATGAGATTGTATTTTCCAAAGGCTTTTGTATTAAAAAGCTGGAGGGCTGCAACTAATTGTCCCATTTCAGTTCATACAATCCATGCATCTGTATCCATGTAATAGGTCATAATAGGCAAGTTTTATTTCTGTGGAACCACATGCAATGTCTCTGCTGTGGTTTGGCACTCTCAGTTTGAGAAACAATTTCCTACCAAACTGTGAAGTACAATAAGTTTTCTCTTATCAGGTAAGTGCAGGCCTGGTCAATTTTGAGTTTTCTGAGAGAAAATCAATGTTGCAATAGCAAAAGCTAGTTTTAAAATGTGCCCAGATGTTCCTGCTGTGGATGCACATTTGGATGCACATTTACATCATTACAGTCTGAAATGCCATCTTCTCCTCAGAGACAAAAGTCAGGGGAAACTTGGTCCTACCATTTGCTATAGAAGTTTGCTGAATCACGAGGATTTGGTAATGATACTAAACTCCCCACATACACACACTTGCCAAATAATTTTCTCAACATTTGAAGAACTGATTCTGCTTTCTTTCTTTCTTTCTTTTTAATAGGGACTACTCAAGTTAAATGAGTTATATATAGTACTTTTTTTTAAAGGGAGGAAAGTTCTTAAAGTCAGGCTCAAGCCAACAGAGAAAACACGAAAAACAATGCATCTCTTTTTAAGTCTGAATGCTGATGCTCACATGGTTAAGAAAAGGAGAATCTTTTTTAAAAATCTACAAAGAATGAATGCAGAAAAAGCCAGCTCCTATACTCAAGGGGGATACTTACCATGGAGTTTCTCAAGCCTAAAATTTATGTTAACTGAATGTGAATTGATGAGACTGTGCAGTTGTTTACAATGCAACTCAATACATAAAAGATCAAAGAATAGTTCTAAGATTTTTCTTACCAAAACAAAGGAAAAGTAGATCCACAGATGATAGAACTTGGCAGGTTTGGAACTAGTGCATTCCTGAATGATAATCTGAAGAAGACATGAAGGAGGGAAAGTAAGTTTGGGTTATACTTCACAGTGGCAAAAATGATGAAGACAAAATGAAAAAGAGATAATAAAACGATCATTCTAGTAAGCACACTTTTAATAGCACTTTGCTGAGTTGGGTTAAGGCAACAGAACACAGACTGGAACTTGTCAACTCAGAAAGAACATTCTGAGAGACAAGGCCTTGTGAAAACTATATATTATACAACGTAATATACACATTACATTGTTAGACTGCAGTAATACTACACAATGGCCCAGTTTACACATCATCCTAAACCATATTTTAAACTAATGATGTTGTAATGTGAATGAGCAACGTGCTGGTGCACACTGTTCAGAAGAGTCCACAGCATTCATCCCCGCTCCTGTTGCATTGAAAATGAAACAAGACAGAGAGCTTAGCTTGTTGTGTTGTCCAAACCCGGACTCAGTTTGCTTCTCTCCAAACCAAAGTTGTTCTTGGCTTTATTTACCATTCATGGTTTGTTTGAAGAGAAGTAACCATAAGCTCAGGTTCAAATATGACAAAACAGACGCCAGCTGATCTCATCTGCAACATGGCAGAAATGGGGAAAGGGCACTGGGGGAAATTTTGTGCAGCACAAACCAACACATGCAGCCGTTGTCTGTTTTAAAATATGGTTTAATGACACTCAAACTGCACTAGTGTGGTCTGTTCTAAAGCAGGTATGTCCAAAGTCCGTTGGGGGGGGGGGCTCATTTAGCCTCCTGGCTTGTTTAATTCGGCCCCTGTGGCAGTTTATTTCTTGGGGTCAAATCCTAAAAAACAACTTCAACAACTTTGGGGTAAAATCGTAAAAAAAAGCTCAACAACTTTGGTCAGCCCTCATGCATGTTCACGTCATCAAATCCGGCCCTCTTTGAAAAAAGTTTGGGCACCGCTATCTGAAGGACTGCAGCAGTAGAAAACCCTAAACAAGGCACTCCACAATACTGTCAACCTCTGCAAAAGGGGCCTCTCATAAATACTCAGTCAAGAGCACAATAGTGCTATTTGACAATTTCACATTAAATAAAACTTTCCATTACCTTTTTTGTAATGATTTTTTGCTCACCCTTTTGAATCTATCTGTACACCTGCCTATGTTTCAAAGTTAAGATTATAATACTGTAGATATGTCTTTGTTTAATTTCTTTTTTTAACAACCTAGTCTTTTTGGCCATTCAGCCTTACTGGAGCTTCATCAAGCAACATTCCAATCCCCTACAGAAGTAAGGTAAATCCTACAGAAGTAAGGTAAATCCTACAGAATTACAGAAGTAAGGTAAATCCTACAGAATTAATACAGAATTACAGAAGTAAGGTAAATCCTACAGAATTCAGTGGCACTTCCTTCAAGATTTCATCCTTAAAGGAAGCTCAACATAAATTTTCTCACCCAGCTTCCCTTAGAAGGCCAGCTATATAACCACCCTTCAAAAATTTCAATCCTCTAACTTTTACAACTGTGCATATATAGACAAATATTTTTTTTTAAACTGTATTAAAATGCAATTATAGTTCAGTTTCATTTGCTTTATGAGGGGACTAGCAACATCAATCTGTTTTAATCTATTGTTACTGTGGTATGCCACCTTGGGACAATCTGATGAAAAGGTAGATAATAATAATAATAATAATAATAATAATAATAATAATAAATTATTTATCAGTTTTAGACCTAAAATATTTGCTCTGCTGGTTCTTCCTGTGCCTATTGCTTGGTTTTATCATACAAAACCATTTGTGTGTTTTAGGGTATATCACCAAATAATTTTAGTGGTGACAACAGCACGTTTATTTAAAAAAAAAATACTTGGATGAAGTAGTTATCCATTCATTCAGATCTGCAAGTACAACACAAATGGGAGTAACAGTAAACATGTTGGATGAAAAGCAAAACAACTCCAGATAGTTTCAAAATGAAGAGCTGAGGAGTTAACAATGAAGTAAAATTCAACAAGGTTAAATGTAAAATGTATATACGAGACCCATCCAATACACAATTATAAAAGCAGATGTTCCAATACTCAATAACACTTCTGAGAAAAATGTAAACAAATAAAAAGAGCAATGAAGGCAATGATGCAGCTCCAAAGTACAATGCCATCCTGAGAGCTGTATCTGCATTAGATTTGTATCAAGTACAGTGGTGCCTCGCAAGACGAAAAGAATCCGTTCCGCGATTCTCTACGTCTAGCGGTTTCTTCGTCTTGCGAAGCAAGCCCATTGACGGCTTAGCAGATTAGCGCTATTAGCGGCTTTTAGCGGCTTATCGGCTTAGCGGATCAGCTGATAAGCGGCTTAGAAAAAGGGGGGGAAGGGAAAAAAACCCGCAGGAACTCGCAAGACATTTTTGTCTTGCGAAGCAAGCCCATAGGGAAATTCGTTTTGCGAAGCGCCTCCAAAACAGAAAACCCTTTCGTCTAGCGGGTTTTCCATCTTGCGAGGCATTTGTCTTGCGGGGCACCACTGTACTGTAGTTCTTTCTGTACTACCCAATGCTGAGCAGAGAAGTTTCATTCAGTGTGTTATGTTTACCCAGATACCTCAGTTAAAGAAAGATGATGATAGGCAGAAGAGGATTCAGAGAAAAACTACAAAAGTGATAAACAGTCCAGAAAGCAAGTCACATTAAGACAAACTAAAAGGATCTGCCTTTTAAGAACTGAGATAGGACTAACATGCTGCCAGTATTCAAATATTAACAAGCTTCCAGAAAATAGTAAATGAAAAAATATTTTCTGGATCTAAGAAGCAGTTAATATAAACTGCAAGAAAACATATTTAGGTGACATGTTAGGAAATTTCTTTAAGTGTTTAAAAATCTGAATCAAATGTGAAAGGCACTTGTGGAATTTACTTTGAGATTTACAGAAAAACAAAGGAGGACAGGTGAGCATGAAATACTGAGATTTCAAATACTACAGGTTTATGCAGACAGGCAAAACCGATAAGATTTATGAAAACGTATGCTCTGTTGTCACTTTCCTCAGAAAGACGTTTTTTGGATCACCTCATGGCTTATAGAAGTTGCAACATCCAGTTTTGCACAGTATAACCAAATTGGCATTTTAATTTTAGCCATGTTTCAGACAGAAAGCATCAAACTAACTTATCTAAAATTAAGTGTACTTTCCTGCAAACTTGCAATGTGTTTTGTTGTGAGGAGGGCAAAGTAACCATTTTCGAATAAAACTTGGAATTGGGGGTTGGGGGGGAGCTAAGTAGGGCTTCAGTGTTTATTTAGCACACTCTCTTCTCCAAGCTACCTGTCTTCTATCTCCATAACCCATTTATTCTTAGTTGCCATACTCTCTCCTCGCAATACACAGTGAAGTCCAAATCCTTAAAGCATACCAAACACACACAGCTTAGAAAACTAATAAGCAATTTCATGGTACAGAACACACACACACACACACCAACATATACCAGTCCACAATTCTGTAAAATCCCGATGACCGGAAAAAACAATTGTATCCCAATTATGGTGTTAAATATATGGCTGGATGGAGTTATAAAAACATTGGGGGAAACAGGCTTGAGTTCTCCGAACCAAATACCTTCTTCTACATAGAAAGCCTCACAACCCTCTTCACATTTAATTATTCTTAATTAATAATAATTAATTAAGACCCGTGTACAGAGAGACCCCAGCGAGCTAACAGCCAACTCTCCCTGCAATCTCGTGCTCGTTTCCTCAGAGCCAAGCCGTCGTGGTCCCCGTGCCCACCAGGCCTTACTCTCAAGGAAGCGCGGGCAGGCTCGGAGCCACATTCGCACAGGAAAACAGACATCCCGCTGCGAAAATCCCTCCTCGCATCCCTGAAAAAGGGAAAAAACCGTGCGGCCGACTGTTTACGTGGGCGGAGGGGAGCCGAATGTATTTTAAATTAAGGAAGCGCTGGCTCCCCGTATTCAGACCGACGGCTCCGGAAACAACACAGGGCGGGCCTTCAGAGCCTCGCTCTGCGGGTCCCGGGAAGGAAGGCCAAGGCCGCCAGGAGTCTGGCTAGCCGGTTCTCCGAGCGGGGAGGACGCGGGGGCCACAGCCAGGCAGCCTCCTCGCGAGAAAGACGCGGCCGCGGGAGGCTCCGCGGTGGGCGGGGTGGAGCGGAGGAACTCGACGCCGCCAGGAGACCCTTCCTGAAACGCGTCCCGCCCTTCGCCTCAGGCTCCCCAACTCCCCGGCCGGCCCCACCCGCCGCGTTTCTCTCCCCGCCGGCTTGAGGGAGCCCGGCAACCCCCCTAGAGAGGAAGCAGGCCCGGAGCCTCTAGGCCCAGAGCCTACCTGAGGCGGCGGGGGGGGGGGCTGGCCAAGGCCTGGCGCCCTCGAATCCCGGAAAGGACCGGAGCGGTGGCGTGAGGCACGCTCCGGGCTGGTCGGGGCCTGGTCCAGGGAGGGACAACCCAAATCCGACGGCAGCCTCTCCCCCTGTAGTTTCTGCCGCCGCTGCTTCTGCTCCGAGTTACTACCAAGGCCAGGGCGCCTAGCCGAGCACCTAAGCAGCCGAGTGCGGAGATGCCGAGTGCCGAGCCAATCGAACGGCAGGCGCAAAAAGCGGAGCAGAGCTGACGAATGGAACGCAGAGAGCGGGATCGGCGCTGTCCTCGCGACCGGGAGGGCGGGGAAAGAAGGCAGGGGGAGGGGCCCACGGAGAGGCCTGCGTCAGGAGGCGCCTCCTTCCGGGGCTCTGAGATCGTCTGCTGCGAAACGAGCTCTTAGCCGAGGGATACGTGGAGGGGATATGTTCACCTTCACATCGCCCTCGTCCCCTTGGTAATCATCTGCCAGGGACCTCCATAAAGTACAACACATGTTCTTTAAAAATGGCTACACCATTTTTAAAGAACCACCACTGCCTCCAATACATTTTTATTGTAAGACTTAAAAAAAAAAATCAGTATAACTTTATTTGGCAAACCATGACTGCGCACTGGATATTCCCCCCCCCCAAAAAAAAATCACATTTCCCAAATTTCCCCATACACTATTAATTCCACTTTTTATAATGAACGCACACTTTCGTGCAGAAAAAAAGGTTCACATCCACACCATACATTGAAAGCTTTCCCCGTAGTTTGTGCTAGGATTTGGGGGAAACCATGCACTTTATATGTATGGCTGTTGGCTTAGGATTAGCCCCACTGAACTCACCAGGACTTGTTATGAAGTAAATATGCACAGGGTTGCTGTTAAAACTGGTGGCACTGATGACTCACCTACATTAGTAAAAAAAAACCAGTGTTTTGAATGTTATAAACATGCAACACCAGATGGTGCTGTAGAACAAACTTTTTCTATGAGATTTTACATAGTGGTTTTTTTTCCCGTTTTTTATAACGATTTAATTTGTGACTTATCGTGTTTTTTCCTGTGTGTAGATCCACGCTGAAACAGAGACTTAAGAGGCCTCCTACTGCTACCACATTGTGATTTACTTCTGAGTAAGCCTACATAAGGTTGTGCTGCATGACTTTCTAGATGTGTCTGAGGATATTAGTTCTGCTAATAAACTAAAAAAAGGCACAAGAAGCAAATGCTTGTATTCAACAACTCACAAAGCAAAATGTACTACTCCCTGTGCAACAGCTGCAATCATAACCCCTTTTACCTGGGAGTAAACCCCATTGAATTCAATAGGATTTTCTCTGAGTAGACAAAGTTAGGATTGCATTAAGACTAGGCTCTCTTTAGGCTTGCTTTTCCCATCTTTTCCCATCTAGTCCTCTTAGCTCTCAGAGTCACTGACAGCTCTGCCATGATCTCACCAGGAGCTATGCATCATAATTACAACACAAATATAATTAAGGACAGGTACTTAATGAAGGTCCTGCATCACCTGCTTGTGCAACAATATGTTGTACATGTAGGTGTCTGAGTTTCATAAGGCCCTCTCGTTTCTAATCAGTTTTGCAGCACCAGATTTAGGGTGGTGTTGGTGATTCCCCCTGCACAGGGCACTAAGCTGAGGGGGAGAAAAATTGAGAAGATCCATAACTGAGAAGATCCATTTTGAATGGCACCAAATTTTGTCCCCACCCGAGGCACCACGTTACAACAGATTACCAAAGTCTGTCCCTGAGTTTTGCCTCAATCTGGTTTCTGAGTTTAGCATATATTAGCATTGTTGCCTAAATGCTAACCTGACAAACATTCATTGTTGCCTAAATGCTAACCTGACAAACATTCAGTTACAGCAGCACATCCTAGCATTGCAGCATGTTCTCAAATACCATAGGTAAAAGGTAAAGGGACCCCTGACCATTAGGTCCAGTCGTGGCCGACTCTGGGGTTGTGGCGCTCATCTCGCTTTATTGACCAAGGGAGCCAGCATACATACTAAGCCGCTTCTGGCAAACCAGAGCAGCGCACAGAAACGCCGTTTACCTTCCCGTTGGAGCGGTACCTATTTATCTACAGTACTTGTACTCTGACTTGCTTTCAAACTGCTAGGTTGGCAGGAGCAGGGACCGAGCAACGGGAGCTCATCCCATCACGGGGATTCGAACCTCTGACCTTCTGATTGGCAAGTCCTAGGCTCTGTGGTTTAACCCACAGCGCCACCCGTGTCCCGGATCTCAAATACCATAGCAAACATTTTGTCAGGGACTCAGCGGGAGCGCAGGGAGGAGAGGAGATGGAGAGCGAGGGGGAGCAATCCGAGGGCAGCGTAGGAGAAGATGACAGCAGCCCGATAGATTCCATGAGCCTCTCCAGCGAATCAGAAGATTCACAGAAGGGGGCGCCGATGGGCAGGGCAAGGGGCAAGCCAAGGGGGACACCCCAGAAGCAAGGGGCCAGCGGGGACTCCCAGAGCAGCAGTTGGAAATCAGGACCAGCTTCCCCACCAGAGCGTAGTGGGGGGGAGGAGTCCCAGGTGTCAGAGCCCACATATGCACCACCAGCGAGAGAAGATGAGTCAGGGTTGACCACGCCTCCATCGGAGAGCGAGTTAACGGTCAAGAGGAAAGTTGCAGGCTGGGCGCGCGCGCCAAGTTCAAATGTACAGGCGAGCGGCACAGAAGGTAGCCCGGATAGGGAACCAGGTCCTAAAGCCCGCCGGAAGGAGGGGCAAGAATCATCAGGGTCAGCGTCAGAGGAGTCCAGGAAGGATGAAACCCTAGCGGGCAGGAGGGCCCAGAGGAGAAAGGAACTTAGGAAGAGGTGGAGCAAGGCGAGAGTCTTAAACTGGTGTGGAAAGGGAGAAGACTCAGACGGGACTTCGCCGGTCTAAGGTCGAGACGTAGAGCTGCACGCTGCGGCTTTAAAATGGGAACTGAACCTCAATAAAGACTTTTGTACATAACTACAGCCTAGCGTTTGGTGCTTCGCGAGCTCACAAAAGCAGCACAAGATGACTACAGAAGAACGACTGGCAGCTTTGCAAGACGCCGTGGTACAACTTAACGCAGAAATACTAGCGGCAAGGAGGAGAGAAGAGGAATCAGATGCTGTCTGCAAGGATCTGCAAACCAGGTTGGAAATGTTGACTAAACAGGGGCCACCGGGAGCCAAATCAGAGGGGATCGGGCTCGGGAAGAGAGGGGGGAGCCTTGTGTCGCATTTCGATGGGAGTCTGCAGCAATATCCTAACTTCAGAGCAGACGTAGTTTTTGCGCTAAAGTTGCTAGAGAAGGACTTTAGAGATGAGCAGGAGAAAGTAGGCTTCATACTAACGCATCTCCATGGAGAAGCTAAAGCGTGGTTGCGCAATCTGTGGAGAGATAATGATCCAGCCCTCCAAAACGCAAAAGCCTTCATTAAGGCAATGGACGATTGTTTTTTATCGGAGATAGATGTGGATGTCGCTAGAAAAGAGATTCACAGTTTGAAACAAGGCAGAGCCACTGTAAGGCAATATCATTCCCGCTTTTTTGCATTGGTCAACGCGCTGGGATGGGAAAAAGACTCAGTGTCCGTCAGGGACCTGTTCTGGGAGGGGCTGAACGGGGCTGTGAAAGACGAAATCGCAAGGGGGGAGAGACCACGGAGCACTCAAGAAGTGGTCCAGAAGGCGCTGACGATTGGTGTGCGGCTAGAAGAACGTCCCTGGAGCAAAGATGAAGGGCGTGGGGGACGCACGCCAGCAAGGGCACCTCCTTTCTTTCCCAGAGACTCAGCGCGCGCTCAATCCACGCCTCCACTGGGAGGGGGAGAGGAGCCGATGGAGATAGGTGGTGCCAAGGCTCAGTCAGCAGCCAGAGCCCTCACACCGGGAGCAGCCAAAGTGAAGCCTCCTAGAGGGAACAGGAAGTGTTACATCTGCGAAAGTGCTCAGCATATGGCAAAAGAGTGCCCCCAGAGGCTCCGCAAGCACAATGCAGCCTCAGCAAAAGTAACAGAAGCAGCTCAGCAGAGGGAACCGCAGCAGGGAAACGACGAAGTCTGGCTGGAAGCAGAGCCGCTGGGGCCCAGCCAGACGAATCAGTAAAGCAGTCCCCAGGAATCTTGCAGCCCACAGACCCCCTCCCGCCCAAACCAGTGGTGCAGCTCACCGCAACACTCTAGCTTCCCAATGGGCTCACCATGGAAGTCCCTATTACCATTGACTCTGGTAGCAATGCAGACTTTATAGGAGTGGATTTCATCAAGCAACATAGCATAGTGCTCCTGCCTGCCACAATGCCCCTGAAAGTAGTGACAGTCGATGGAAGAGAATTGCTGGGGGGACAGGTGGTACAGCAAACGCCGCCAATGGTGATGC
The DNA here is from genome assembly GCF_951804945.1 of Podarcis cretensis. NCBI lineage: Eukaryota > Metazoa > Chordata > Lepidosauria > Squamata > Lacertidae > Podarcis > Podarcis cretensis. Next base: position 52,028,984 of record NC_137170.1, on the reverse strand, counting down.
GCATTGGAAATCACCGCGAAGTCATCAGCTTCAATGTCACCCAACTGTCAGACACGCCCATAGTGTTGGGCATGAGCTGGTTGGACAGGCACAGCCCGGCATTGGCATGGTACCAGCGTAAATTGACCTTCTGCTCCTCCTACTGCGCAGAACATTGCATCATGACTAACCAGGAGGACGAGGGGCAAGAGGATGACCCACAGCTACAACTGGGCATGCTGCAAGCGGTACCCGACAAGTACAAGGCGTTTTTGGAGGTCTTCTGCGAGAAGGAAGCGGACAAGCTGCCTCCCCACAGACCCTACGACTGCAAGATTGACCTCCTGCCGGGGGCAACGCTGCCGACCGGAAAACTGTACTCCATGTCTGAAGACGAACTGCAAGAGCTCAGGGAGTTCATAGATCACAATTTGAAGAGGGGATTCATCCGAGAATCCAAAGCAGTGGGGGGCAGTCCTGTGTTCTTTGTGAAGAAAAAAGACACGCCCCAAAAGAGGCTAGTAGTTGATTTCAGAATCTTAAACTCGAAAACCAAGCCCACGGCTTTCCCGATGCCCAAGATCGACGACTTGCTCGCGACGGTGAGGAAGGGACGCATCTTCACCAAGTTGGATCTACGAGGGGCGTACAATCTTATACGCATGCGGGAGGGCAACGAGTGGAAGACGGCCATGTTCACGCCCTTGGGCACCTATGAGTATAGGGTTATGCCCTTCGGTTTACAAAATGGCTCCCACTGCTTCCAAGCCTTCATGCATCACGTGTTAGCGGGGCTCCTCTACAAGAAGTGCGTCTGCTTCCTGGACGACATTCTGATCTTCTCGGAATCGCAGGAGGCTCACGAGAGAGATGTCAAGGAAGTCCTGCAAAGACTACGGGAGCACAGGCTTTACGCCAAACTGGAGAAATGCCAGTTCGACATGACGGAGGTGGATTTCCTGGGCTACAAGCTGTCCGACAAGGGAATCGCCATGGACAGCGCCAAGGTACGATCAGTACTGGACTGGAAAAGCCCGCGCAATCGGAAGGAGGTCCAGAGGTTTGTCGGCTTTGCTAACTTTTATCGCAAGTTCATCAAGGGTTTCGCTATGCAGACGGCGGCCATCACGGACACCCTCAGCTCCAAGAAGAAGAAGTTCATCTGGACGGAGCAGGCGGAGCAGTCTTTTCAGAAACTCAAGTGTCTTTTCGCTTCCGAGGAACAGCTGCTGCATGTGAACCCCAGCAGACCCATGAGGGTGGAGACGGATGCCTCCGACAGAGCCGTGGGGGCAGTCCTGTTGCAGCAAGACCCGCAAGGGGATTGGAGGCCGTGTGCTTTCTACTCCAGGAAACTCAGCAAGTCGGAGCAGAACTACACCATCTGGGACAGAGAGTTGCTGGCCATTCATGCAGCCTTCAAGGCGTGGCGGCACTTCCTCATCGGAGCCAAACACACGGTGCAAGTTCGCACGGACCATAAGAACCTGGAGTACTGGCGCACGGCGCGGTTCCTGAACCAGAGACACATCCGCTGGGCGGAGTTCTTTGCGGATTTCGACTTCAGGATAGAATATATCCCCGGAGACAACAACATCATGGCTGATGCGCTATCCAGGAAGCCGCAGTATCTGGAGGAAGCAGCACCGGTAGCGGCCAAACACATTTTCGCACCCAAGGCGTGGGCATGCGCTTCAGCCACCGTAGACCTGGAAGCAATACGGCGCGAGCTGCGAACAGATTCCTTCGCACGATCCAAGATGGAGGAGGTGCGCAGCGGCACGGCGAAGGACGACGAGTTCCAGATACGCGACGGACTGCTCCTCCGCAAGGGGGCCATCTACGTGCCGGGAGATGAACTCCGCGCGACAGTACTGCAACAGCTACACGACGCACCCAGCGCCGGACATTTCGGCAAGGACAAGACGGTGGAATTAGTAGCCAGAGACTTTTGGTGGCCCAAGATGCGGGGAGAAGTCGCGGATTACGTCACGAGGTGCGACACATGCCAAAGGGCCAAGCCAGTACACAGACCGCCGGCGGGACTGTTAGAACCGCTACAGACCCCGTCCGAACCATGGGAGAGGGTGGCCTTGGACTTTGTCACTGACCTGCCCAGCTCGAGGGGCAAAACAGCAGTACTCGTGGTAGTCGACATGTTCACCAAGATGGCGCACTTTATTCCTTGCGCGAAGGTGGCCACAGCGGAACAGACAGCCAAGCTGTTCATAGGCCACGTGTTCAAGGTGCATGGCCTGCCACGGTCTATCCTGTCCAACCGGGGGCGCCAGTTCATTTCGAGTTTCTGGCAGAAGCTGATGGGGATCCTGAACGTCAAGGTCAACCTAGCGTCGGCAAGACACCCGCAGACCAACGGACAAGCGGAGAGGGTCAACGCCATCATGCAGCAGTACCTGAGATGCTACGCCAACCAGCAGCCCTCGACCTGGGTGGACTACCTGCCCCTGGCCGAGTTTGCCTACAACAACACACAACACGTGTCCACGGGGTGGCACCGTTTTTCGCCAACAACGGGCGACATCCCAGGACCTTCCCGGGCTTAGAGAAAGAGGGGGAGGGGGAGCCGCAGGGAGCAGAGGCATTGGCAGAGGAGTTACAGGAGGTCCATGAACAGCTCCGTAGGCAGTTAGACCTAGCAAAACACGTATACAAGATGCAAGCAGACAAACACAGAAGAGTGGGGGAGGACATACGGGTAGGGGACTGGGTCTGGTTAGCGGCCCAGGCAGTGCCGGCCAGATCCTTAGCTAAGAAGAAGCTAGGACACAAGCAGCTAGGCCCTTACCTAGTCGAGGCACAGATCAACCCAGTGGCCTTCCGTTTGACACTACCGGAGGGTTCCAGAATGCACCCAGTCTTTCATAGATCGGTGCTAACGCCCTACAAGGCACCTCACAGGTTTCAGGAGCCAGGGACAGCTCCCAGTCCGCTTAGAGACGCACCCATAACAGGGGGGTCGCCGAGGGCGGAGCCACTCAATGAGGTAACGGAGATTTTGGACTCAAGATGGGGGGAAGAGGGGGTAGAATATCTCATCGCAAGGGAAGGTGCCCCGGCCAGCGCCAACAGCTGGGTACCGTACTATGCGGTGGAGGAGCACTACCTCAAAGAGGAGTTCCATGCACTCTTCCCACACAGGCCCATGCCGGAGGATTATTTTGACGAATATCTTTTCACCCCCACACTCTCAGCCAGTACGTTTCAGGGGTTCTCCTCGGCTGAGGAGACGGCTCCAGAGACTACCTCGCCGGAGGGGTCGATCTCAGACTTGGGTGCGGAACGCTCTTATTGGTGGGACACTCAACCCGAGGAGGAGTGGCGCAGGAGACTGCTCAGAGGGCCCTGGCACGCAGACTCCCCAGAGGAAATGGGGGAACAAGGGGGCATGGACGGGTTGGGGGAGGACCCTGGGTTCAAGCACACCGGCAACGAGATGGAAGCGGAGGAGAGCGACGTCGATGTACCCGTCACGGACTGGCAGCATGCCAGGGGGGAAGAACTGTATCCGGCATGCACCCCCACAGCATTGGAGCACCCGGAACCCACGCCAGAAGAGGGGGAGGGGGGAAGGGGGGGCTTCGAGGGGGGATGGATGTCAGGGACTCAGCGGGAGCGCAGGGAGGAGAGGAGATGGAGAGCGAGGGGGAGCAATCCGAGGGCAGCGTAGGAGAAGATGACAGCAGCCCGATAGATTCCATGAGCCTCTCCAGCGAATCAGAAGATTCACAGAAGGGGGCGCCGATGGGCAGGGCAAGGGGCAACCCAAGGGGGACACCCCAGAAGCAAGGGGCCAGCGGGGACTCCCAGAGCAGCAGTTGGAAATCAGGACCAGCTTCCCCACCAGAGCGTAGTGGGGGGGAGGAGTCCCAGGTGTCAGAGCCCACATATGCACCACCAGCGAGAGAAGATGAATCAGGGTTGACCACGCCTCCATCGGAGAGCGAGTTAACGGTCAAGAGGAAAGTTGCAGGCTGGGCGCGCGCGCCAAGTTCAAATGTACAGGCGAGCGGCACAGAAGGTAGCCCGGATAGGGAACCAGGTCCTAAAGCCCGCCGGAAGGAGGGGCAAGAATCATCAGGGTCAGCGTCAGAGGAGTCCAGGAAGGATGAAACCCTAGCGGGCAGGAGGGCCCAGAGGAGAAAGGAACTTAGGAAGAGGTGGAGCAAGGCGAGAGTCTTAAACTGGTGTGGAAGGGGAGGAGACTCAGACGGGACTTCGCCGGTCTAAGGTCGAGACGTAGAGCTGCACGCTGTGGCTTTAAAATGGGAACTGAACCTCAATAAAGACTTTTGTACATAACTACAGCCTAGCGTTGGTCCTCTGTGAGCTGGGACCTGGAGGCAGCTCTGACACATTTAAATTACAGAAGTAGGTACTTTACATATGTTGTAAAATAAATTTTGGAATATGGAGTCAATTTATCTACAAATGAGCAACATTACCAAGACTGGAAACCAACTATCATAGGTACATTTTCCTGGCAGTAAGTCCCAGTCAACTCTACTTCCGAGTAGACATGCATTGACTTACACTGTTAGAAATGGAATCTAGAGCAGGGCAAATAAGCAGGTCAGAATTTATTCCCATCATAAGCACTGGCTTCAAGGGGCCAAGTCTCTTTGCGCCACCTCAGGTTTTTTTGAGAGGGCAGGTTCCCCCCCCCCCATTGTTGAGATTGTACTGAGCATGGAGTGACATCAGGACTTCTTTTCCAGGCCAGGGCCTCACCTGGGGTAGAAGTAGTTAAGAATGGAAAAAGGGTGCTGGAACCAAATCCTTAACCCATCACTGGAAACCATAAACACCAACAACTGGGAAACACTGGCCTGCGAGCACTCCAACTGGAGAACAGCCTTTACCAAAGGTGTCATGGGCTTTGAAGACACTCAAACTCAGGACAAAAGGGAGAAACATGCTAAGAGGAAGGCACACTTGGCAAACCCTCACAGTGATCAACTCCCGCCTGGAAACCTATGTCCCCACTGTGGAAGGATGTGTAGATCCAGAATTGGCCTCCACAGTCCCTTATGGACTCACTGTTAAAACCGTGTTTATGAGTTAATGACACCTTGTGTGAATTGATTTGGGAGGCCTATGACTTGGTCCAAGATAAAAATGATACCCTGTGTGAGAAGGCTTTGACTGTGATAGAGAAAAAACAGAAAGGGAGAGCAAAAAGCATAAAAGGTTATTATATGTGGCGGCAATGTAAAATCATTAAAAAGCCTGGGATAAGACATATAGAGATTTGAAAACAAATTGGGAAATGATTGTTGTTAAAAAAAACTGAAGTTATTACATGGAGATATACAGAACTTGTTGGACTTATTGAACAAAAGACATTGTTCCAGTACGCAAGATTGGACGCCAGGCCAAGACCAGCCAGCCCCTACAGAAGGAATAAGCCTCCGTTAAAGAAGACGAAGAAGACTGGTAAACTAAACTATTGAACTATACAGGATAAACTAGTTAATGTAGAACCCAAAACAGAAAGAGGACTTTGAATAATAAAAAAGGGGTAAAGGTTTAATGCTCATCTTTTAAGCTTTGTGTACAGACTTTCACGTTAGTATAACTTTTAAAACTCACTTGTATTAAGATGAACAAAGTTTAAAAGTTGAATTATTAAGATTATAAGGTTATAAGGACGTGCACGAACAAGTATTAAACAATGAAACCAAGAGGGGGAGGGGAGGGAAGTCAAGCAAAAATAATGGTTTAAAATTTTTGATTATGATGGGTTTTTTCTCCATTATATATTGTTGTTTTTATGTTTATTTTTTATGTTCTTTTTGGAAAATTAATAAATTGTTATAAAAAAACAAAAACCGTGTTTATGGAAGACAATCTTACTCGGTTATGAGTGATCGCCAAAGAAGAAGACTCCGTAATCTGACACCAACATAGACTCCATGGGGTGCAAGTCTCTGTGAAGAATGTAGGGGTTTCTACAATAAACCTTTCTTACACCCACAGTGAGAGGTTAATCTCTAGGTTAATGTTTACTAAGACTTTACATAGATTTGTGTTAGTACATTGGGCAGAAGTAAGTATATTTGATCATAGGGAATATTTTTGTAGATTTGTTGAGGCTATTTTTGCTCTGACCTCTCATTCTTGATGACTCAGGAATTACATGTCCATTTCAATGTTGGCCATTTTCCCATTTTGTAACTGGGACAACAAAATGGACCACAAACCATTCCTTCCCTCCTGCCTCAATCTATGTAATAACAACATCCCTTTCCGTTACACAAATCCAGTTGCTGTTGGATGAAAAAAGATAGACAAGAGTGATAAGTTACCAAGCAAAAAAAGAGGAATGCTTCTATTTTTAACCATGTTTAAGCTGCCTTTACAGTTTAGTTAGTTGGCATTCGTCTGTCTCAAGAGACAATGGAAAAGTGTGCCATCAAGGGTAAAGTTAAACTGTTGGGTGAATTACAGCACCTGCTGTGTCTGTACAGACCAATATGGGTGAACTTCAGTTAATAACTGAAACAAAAGTGTTCCGAATCTGTTACACCATACACAAGATACATTTTTTTTATTTTTAAGTACTTAAAACTACAATATTAAACTGAATATGCATTCCTCCCATATCATATTGTCCTTGATAAATGGTCCTCCAATAAGGCTGGACACTAAAAAGTAGCAGGTACTGAAATACTGAGTACTGATGGAATCAGATACAATGTGCACAATGAAACCAAAATAGTATATTAAATGCAAAATATTATACAAACACAAAATTTCAATTTCAATAGTTGCATCCCCATTTATTTCTCTTGCTGAATGTAAGAGGAAAATCAGGATCTATCATAATTGTTTGCATGTCTTTTAATATGCCCAACTTGTAATGTTAGCTAAAATGAGAGAGTAATAATTCCTGACGAACTCGATCAGCTTCAGAGTCAAGTGATTCCATATGTTCATATTCTTCCTCTGGCTGTTCCATCTGTCCCATCGTTTGGGAAGACCACACATCCAGTCCATGCTCTAGAGAAATGTTATGAAGCACGCAGCAAGCCAGAATGATGTGGCTGGCCTTCTCAGGAGAATACTGCAACGTGCCCTTTGACCCATCCAGACAACGGAAGTGGGACCGAATTGTCCTGAATGTACGTTCAATGACATTGTGAGTGGCTGAATGTGCCATGTTATACCGGCACTCTGCAGGCGTTTCAGGAATATGCAGAGGGGTCATTAGCCAAGTGCGAAGAAAAAATGAACTATCACCTGCCAAAAGAAAAAGAAAAATCACAAACCAAACAGGGACAGGAGAGTGCAAATAATTCCATCATCTGATAATAAAACCAGGCATCTATATGAAGCCAGATATGTGTATGAAGACAGGAGGGCAACCAAGATGATCAAGGGTCTGGAAACTAAGCCTTATGAGGAGCGCTTGAAGGAGCTGGGTATGTTTAGCCTGGAAGAGGAGACTGAAAGGAGATATGATAGCCATCTTCAAATATCTTAAGGCCTGAACATGAAGAAGGGAGCATGCTTGTTTTCTCATGCTCTGGACGGTAGGACTCAAACCGATGGATTCAAGTTGCAAGAAAGGAGATTCAGACTAAACATTCAGTAAAACTTTCAGACGGTAAGAGCTGTTGACCACGAGAGGTGGTGGACTCTCCTTCCTTGAAGGTTTTTAATCAAAGGTTGGATGGCCATCTGTCACTGATGCTTTCGTGGAGGTTCCTGCATTGCAAGGGGTTGGACTAGATGACCCTTGGGTCCCTTCCAACTCTAAGATTCTATGTTTTATGCTACCTTATGATTCTATGTTTTGTGCTACCTTTGTTTGATTTATCTTTATAGAGGGAGAACTGTAAAATCTGCAGTTTTGACACATAAATGTTATGTGGCATGTCACAGAACCAAACAGAAATTCCACCAAAATAGACTTTCAAAGATGCCAGTCATGAGAAAGAACTTACCAAGTAGCCAGCCATCTTTGTGCATGCCAGCTTCAAACTGGTTCCTGAGGGCTGACTGCTGCAGCACAGCACAGTCCTGCAAGCTGCCTGGCCAGTGTGTTTCCGCACTCAGTAGCATTCCCCTGGAGTCACAAACCATCAGGCAGTTTAAAGAATGAAGGCCCTTTCTATTCACATATGACAAGTCTTCAGCACTGGGTGCCTTTATTGCGACATGGTTGCAATCAACTAGCCCTAGTACCCCTGGCATACCTGCCAGCCCATAAAAGTCATTTTTCAGATGCTGCACCGACACTTCATCATCTGGGAAATGAATGAACTGAGATGCCCTCTCCACCAGGGCCTCAGTAACATTGGCAACACAACGGCTCATAGAGGCCTGGCTGATGCCAATGGCATCTCCCATGCGAGTCTGGAAAGAACCAGAAGTGTAAAAACCTAATGCAGCAAGAATTTGCGTCTCTGGGCTAATGGCCCTTGATCGTTGTGTAGGACGAGAAAGGCTGGCACCCAGAAGATCCACCAGATAGTAAATGAAGTGACGTGGGAAGCCATACATAGACACCAGATATTCATCAGTCACATCCTCCAGTTTGAAACGATCAAGTGTTCGATGCCCACGACCATATAGCAAGAGATCACAATCAAGAATGGCTATGGGAACAGCCATGATGGGTTGATCTTTCTTCTCTCTACTCACCTACATTGGAGCCAAAAAAAAGGAAAATTGAGGACATGGATCCTAACAGCCTACTTGATTCTACTGTCAATTTCATACTAATTACACACAAATAAACCTATTGGCTTAAGTAAATAGGGTTTTGAAATTAGTTTACAAATGTACACTTTAATTTAACTTGGCATTTACACTAATTGCTATGAGACCAGATCATACAACTGAGAACACAAGGAAAAGAAATATAGAAAACTTTCCCACAGTCCTATTAACGTGGCTGAGTCCTACCAGATAACATTCTACCAGAAAAGTTGACAATATTATCTCCAGGGGATTCTGCTATTAATTTCAATGAAAGAGCCAATGAATCATGGTCGTAGTTCTGGGAAATTTCCAGTGGAAATTTTTTTTTTTTTGAGCTGTATATAATTTCACACAGCGTCGTGGGACATTCTTGAGAAAGCAAGAATGCACAATTAGTACTGACCTTGGGTCATATGCAGAATTGGAACTGTTGAGTACGTATTTCACAATAAATTAGTGCTATGTTTACATTCTCTCTCTGAACCGGTTAAACAAGACTAGGAAAATTTCTTTCTTTATGTGTTACTGCATTAAAATTAATTGGCTGTATGAGGCATGAGGGTGTGAATTGGCAAAACTTAAGCTGGTGATATTTTTAGAAACGTGCAGCACTGAAAAACAAAGAGTTGTTTTGTTCTAATGCTTGTTAATAAGCTGTGCTGTCCCTCAAGGATATTTTTTCTGTTTGTCCAAGTGCACACAAAATCTAGAATTCTGGAACAACTGGAGTTGATAAATGTACTGAAACTATGTGCCTAAGAAGAGCAAGTTATATAAACAGAGATGCTTCACCCAACCACTCTTTTCCATTGCTAAGCAAGTCAGTCATATTCTAGTGGCAAGGAGCTGTCTTGAGAACCAAGGAGTTCCAATCTTGCAAAATCAAAGTTTCAACAAAGTAATACTGTATTTCTTGTATCCTGTTTTTTAATGTCTACGGGTTACTCCCAGTAGTTATAATACAAAGGAGGCAGGTAGGTATCTAATTAAATAGCAATGTAAGGGGCACTTTGGTATCAGATATAGCCTATAAGTTTAGGGTGGCATCTCTACAAGAGAATTTTTCTGTTCTCAGTTGGAGTCCATTGTTAGAAAGAGCCAAAATGTTAATAGTTTGCATTATCTCCTCATTCCTGTATGTAATAAGCATTTCCCCCTCTTCATATATCCATGTGTTGCATTACATAAACATAACATTCTGTCCCTCTGAATGTATGGACAATGCTTGATTGTCATCCCCTCTCTCATAATAGTTGTGTTATTGTGCACTCACAAGATTAACAATTTAATAATAATAAAAACCAAAAACCAATGGATTGAATCTGGTCTGGTTCCTCTATGAACATCTGATACCAAAGGTGTGAATTCCCCCAAACAACTGAGGGATTACCTAGTATTAGCCATCATTGAAAATAAGCCCACAAAAGTAATTAGCTCACCACCACAGTTTACTATGAAGCCAGAAGTCTGTGTTGCCATGGTGGCCATGGAGGAGGGAAAGTCCCCTCTTCTGTGGCCAACATGAAAATGCAAGCTACTAGACTCTTAGAAGGCAGCTTTTTTAACCAGCTTGCTAAGTGAAAGGGCATGTAGGAAGGAAGGGTATATCTGCTCCTCCTTCACTAGCCTATTTCATGGTTATGAAAGAATAGGCTTTCCTTCCTGCCTGGCTAGCAAAGAAACCAAGTGGACTGGCAGAAAAGAGACCAAGTAACCCACTCCTCCTCCACCAACCTGTTCATTCACCTACATGAATTTCCTGGTCACCCATGAGTACCAGGCAAGTTGTCAAAAACAAGGCAGGTTTTACCTACGTCAATAAACAAACTCAGAAGACGTGCCAGCATACATACAGACTCTGCTACCAAGACTCAGCTACACAGCTGCAAATAAAATATTTTAAATGTGTTGTAGAGTGCAATATACAAATGTGACACTAGATGGCGAGAGTGAGCTATGCCAAATTCAATGTATTTTTCAAAACTTTTTTTAAAAAAGCATTTTCATAGTGTTTTCTAAATGTGTGTAGATTCCAGCCAAGAGACTAAAAGATAAATGCTTTCCTTTTTCCAGCAATGAATACAAAAGTAGTTGCAACTGACATATGTGTAATATATTATTTTGTCTCAGTAACAGCTGAGGCAATATGTCTACTTAAAAAAATTATTCCTGGTATTTAGCAGCTAGTTGTTAAGCCCACAATTAACTGTTGTAACTGATATGTCATTAATATCCCTATCATCATTTTGAGATAAATAGATTTAGGAGGAAATGTAGCATCATTATCAATGTCTGAGAATGCAATGTTTTGTCTTGTAACATACATGAGACACATCTATATGAGTATGTCTACAAAAACATGCAATAACCTTTGTGCAGCAAAATACACGTCTGACACTCAAGACTATGTTTGAAGAAGAGAGTACACCCAAAGAAGGAGGCCATCTCCAGGCATCTGGTTAGTCACTGTGTGAGAGCACAATACAGAATCAAATGGGCCTGTGGTCTAATCCAGCTGGGTTCTCAAGTTTTCATTCACGCTTCTCGGTTGAGCCACCAGGAATGACTTTCCTAAAGGACCCAAAGCATGAATGACGGAAGGTGAAGGATGCAAGAGAGGGAGAAGAATGGCAACGAGGCATTAAACTGTTTGTGGTGGGAAGTGAAGGGCACCTGATGAAGCAGGAACTGCAAAAGAGAGCTGAAAAGCAGGCAGGTCTCTGCGAAAGGGGCATGAATTTGCCTTATTGGAGGATGCTGTGAAAGCGGAACATGCAGCAGGGTAACCCAACAGTAGTTGTGGGAAATCTCACCCGCTCCAACTCTCCCCATCAGCACCGGCCAGCATGGCCAGTGGTGGCAACGGTAGTGCAACACCATCTGGTGGACCAGTGCCGGATTTACGTATAAGCTAAACAAGTTATAGCTTAGGGCTCCACTCTCTTGGGGGTCCCAAAAAAATTTAAAGGGGAAAAAAATGGATGTACATTTCCAAAATATAAGATAAAAAACAAATAAAATAAAACCTATATACAGCAACAGTATTTTGTGTTGTGTAGGCTCCTATTTGTTATGTGCAAACGGCTTTAGATACCTATTAGGTCCATAAATTACCACATAGTATATACAGTATTCAACACAAAAAAACAGCGGCAATTTGTTGTTGACAAAGGACAGCTGGACATATAAAGGGTCCCATTACCTTCAGTAGCCTAAATCCGGCCCTGTGGTGTACTACAAGTTCCTCCCTAGAGAAGCGGGGAGAAGACTGGGGGGTGGCGCAAGGGGGTCTTCCAGGGAGGACGGAAGCGGGAGAGGGGTTCTGCGCTTGGAGAAAGACTGAAAGCGCAGGATATAAGCATGTTTCGCGGCGCGGCTACGCGTCCACACCTCCCTCTCCGCCGGGCCCCCGATTTACCCCGATAGCGCAAGGGAGCCTGTCCTGAAGTCCCTTCCCAGCACCCGGATCCCGAGGCGGAGCTCCAAGTCCCTCTCACGACGCCCGGCCTGTTCATTCCCAATCGCAGATTCCTCACGAGACCGGCCCTTCACCCCTTTAAGCCTCCCAGGTGGGCATTCTCGCCTCCCGCCGGTACTTAACGGCTGCGGGCTGGCCCATTGGGGCGGGGGGGGGAGGGTCGCTGATAACGGGAGGCGGGTCCTCGTCTCTGTGGAAAGTGCCGCGGCGGATGCGGAGTCAGCGCTCCCCGCTTGCCCTGAGCGGATGAAAACAAACAGCAGCAATGGCGGCGGCGGCGGCGGCTGCAGGGGGAGTCTACGGCCGTGAGGGACACCCTGGATGTGTCACCTGCGACGACGGGCAGGTCGGCTCGTAGGGCCTGAGCGACTTCTCCTCGAAGGCCGGCGCCGGTTCCTCAGAGCCTTCCTCGAAGGGGCGGCGCAAGCGGAGACTCCACTCGTACGCGGGCCAGCCAACCTCGGGCATTCCCAACCCCTTCCCTGGGCTGGACCAAGCACTGGGCAGCGGCGAGTGGAGGCCGGATATTGGTCACCCGCCTCGGGACTCAAGGTCCCAACAGCCCTTCTCCCCAGCAGGCGCTGTTTTCCCGGCAGGCTTGGGCTACGAATCTACGAACCACCCCCCCCCCCGCCATATTCCCAGACGGGGCTAAGGAAAAAGCCTTGTCCCGCGCGGGAATTGGGCAGCGGAGCCGAGCGCGAAAGGTGCTCCAGGAAGAAGGGAGACGAGAGGCGGGCGGCCCTCAAGTCTGCGGGGCCGGAGGGGTCTTGGTGCTGCGAGCCCCCGTTGGGGTTCCTGAGGTGACCCCAGCAAAGGACGTTCACTGCCACGTCTCCTCTCCGAGGAAAGAAGCCACAGGAGGCGGCGAGGGCGGCACCTTCCAGCCCTTGGAGTCGCAACCAGCCGCGAGGATTTCGGAGAGGCCCACTGGGTCTGACCATGAGGAGGGACTAAGAGAGCCTCCGGGCTCGTCCCCGGAATGAGACCCCGAGCCGTCACCTCAGCCTTCTCCCCACAGGTAATTCCCCCCTGCACCTCAGATGCACATAATTTGATGGGTTTCGACTAGGCATCTGCTGGAGTAGGGTGATGGGTCTGCTCCCACAGAGTAGGTAGGGGTGGGGAGAGCAGCGGATCACAGTCTGATTGTATAGAGTTGTGGGTAGTAGGGAAAATAGGGCTGTGAGGACTGTTTACTTCTAGACAAACCTTTCAGAACCTAAGGAGTACTGAAAATAAAACCTCCTTGAGGATGTGCTGTAATCAACGTATGACGTGGCACGTGCATGACCTTGGGTTTAAACCCAGCTACACCACTAAATTTCTTAGCATGTGTGATGTCGGAGCTTGAATATATCTGTAACTTATTTCATGACCTTGTCAAAAGGGAGTTTTGTTGACTGAGGTTGTTTCAGATCTGCTGCTGATAACTGATTAAGCTGCTTTAAAGCAACAGTCTTCAAATGATTCCAGCCACACAGGACCGATTTTCACTAACCAGTTCTACATCATGTGTTCCTTTGAGGATCAAGCTGCCAGTCTTTATGCTGCATACTTTGTCTTCATCATGTGATCTGACCTCATGGACTTTTGATCTAGAGATATTTCTAAATCTTTCAGGCAACAATGTGACTGTAATAATGTGAGACTTTTCTAACTCTTGGGCCACAATTCAACACAAATTCAAGTATGCTTAAGTTCACTGAAATCTTAACCAAAACAGTGCAATTCTGCTACGAGGAGTGGGACTTTCTCTCTAGTTAATATGTTTAGTATTTCAGTCTTGGTGTGCCTAACTCTGTATTGGAATGTGGCTCTGGGTCTTTAAAATACCTATTGCATAATGGAAAAACTAGGCCATTCGCATAAACAAAAAATAGTTTAGTTAGAATCACTGGCTTTTTTGTATTTCAATAACAGAGAAAAGGCATTTTAGAAACATGCTTTTATTTGCCTTAAAATTACATTTCTTCATTTCTTTTCCCCTAGAATTTATATTAACTTAGGGACTAAGCAGTGTTTGCTACCTTCCAGTTTGTTGTAATAACAAGAATAAAAAAGTTGATAATCATAGTTTGGTTCCTATCAAGAAGAAAATCTACCACAAAACCTAAAATAGGGCTGCTTCATATTTACAGGAGTTAAGGCATATGCCTCTGTGTACTATATCTGCCGATAGGATTCCTTGTAAAGTGTTAGAATTTTATGTCTGCTCTAGTTGATTTTCATGTATGCTGCATTCACTGAGGGTCCCCAGAGCCAGCTGTGGCGTTTGATGACATCTGTAGAGAGCACATGTATCAAACAGAATTACATGGTTCTTGCACATAGTGGGCAGTGTTGTAGGTACACATATTATACTAGACACACTGGAAGCAGCCCTCAGGAGGTACAAAATGGGGAATTCTTGTAAGCTGTCTCACTATTTTAGGAAATAGAATAAATGGGGATAAGTGAACCATAGGCCTTTAGGACATCATATTTAGTATTTTCTCCAAATTTAGAAATATATGTTCATGATGTAACAGTATTAATTTTCATTCCAGAACAAAATGAGATCCAGCTTGTCAAGTTTATAGACATATGCTTTCTATCATAGAATCTGTACTAAGAGCAAATTCAATTATCCAAGTGCCAGTGTTTATGTAATCAAAACATTACCATGCATGCACAAGAGAAAGATATCAGCAGGCTTCTGGGTATCCCAGCTTGCAAAAGTACTAAAAATCTTTAGGTTGAGACAGGGGAGTCAAAACAGCCCATTGAAGGCTGAGTACATTGACTGAGGTGGGTGATGCCAGGAGTGTAAGGAAGGAAAGCTTGGCTGACTGGAGCACTATACAGAAGCACTCCATACTGCAACATATTCTTACTGGCCCAAAATATTATATACTCAGTTTTCTTCTAATGTTGTTAAATAATTTATGATTATTATTACATGTAGCTGTTGTTTTTTAATTCAGAAAATCAGTAACTTACAGTGGATTCCCACAAACTCTCCTTTCTAGGTACTGAGCAGGCTGAAATTTCTTGCCTTTAACATTACACTCAGTTCTCTGGGTCCAAGAAAGACTAATGGTGAGGTGGCATACATTAGATCTGCCTGGACTTGAATTCAAGGATAATTATTTCTCCTGAAAGAATCAACCCCTAAGTTGGAGCTCTATCTAGTGTTTCTTGTTCCTCTTAGGAGATTGTGATGCAAATGTTGCCAAGACAACTGCTCCCTACTCTCAAAACATGGTAAACAGGCAAAGGAGGAGCAGGTTCATAAATGCTTTGTGTGTCACCCAGATGTGTTTGGCTTTTATTTGAATTTTTTTATTGGGCTCTTTTAAAAATGTTTTCCTGCTTTTAAGGAGTTTGTACTAGAGAAAGCAATGCTGCTGTTAATTGGAAAGCCTTGTGAAATAGAAAACTTATACTGAGTGCATCTAGCCCAGTATTGGTTATTTTGACTGGCAATAGCTTTCAAAGTTGTTGAACAAGTTTTTCACATCCTCCTGTGACCCAAGTGCTTTTAACTGGTGATTAAACCTGGAACTTTCTGCCTCCAAAGTTAATGCCTTACTACTGAGCTACAGCTTGGCCCAAAGTGAATGATCTGTAACCTGAGAATCATGAAGTATCTCTGATATTCTAGTACCTTGTGAAGGTTCTAGAATCACTGCACTGAGAGACATAACCAGTATTATTGTCCATTCTGTATTCTCATTGAAATACTATATGGGTTGAGGTTACTCATTTCTTAACACCCTTTGTTTTAAATGTGTCTGCCAGAATGGAGAGCAAAGAAAGCTGTTTCCTTACCCTGTAAAAAGAAACCTGCCACCACAGTGTTATTGAAGAACAGTTTTGATCTGAGAGAAGGCGATATCTAGCTTTTGGAAAAAAAGTCATTGTAATTTGTTTTTGCTGCTTTATTACTCCGTTTTAATTAATACTTATTAATTTAATTTTTTTTGTAAACCGCTTTGTGAGATTTACCTGAAAAGTGTTATATAAATAATAATAAATGAAATATTTTGCTTTAGATATGCTGTGTATTATAGTTACTCAGGAAAGAGGCACTAAAAGCAACAAGGGTTTAGAGTAGGATTGGTCCCGTGGAAATTACCACCATGCAGTAAAGCACAAGCATGTCTGAAATATACAATAGACCATCACAAAGAAGGTGTGTCACATATGTGAATTTGTGTTAGATTTCCATTATATAATGGAAGTTTTTCTTCAAAACTTCAAAAATGAAAATTTTGATAAGTGCTACAGTTTGTGTGTATTGATTTTCATGTGAGGATGGGGATGTCAGTTGCAAAAAGGCTTTCTGAAGCCTAGAACCCAATAGTTCCCTGACCTGACTAGCTCATAGGTAAAAAATATCACCTTTTAGATAATGTTGGTTATCCTCTGGGCTGAAAATAAATATTCTGACATTAAGGCTCCAGCTGTGTTCAGTAACATTGGTAGATCACTGAGAAAAATAGTGTGTGATGTTTAGCATGATCCACTCAAATTCATGGGACAAGTTAGTCAATTTGTGTTCCATTGATTTCAGTGGGTCTTCTCAAGCACGACTTAGTCTGTATCCAGCTCATGATTCATATATTGGTCAAATTCTGATATATAAAACTTTATTTTCAGCAAGCAAACATGCAAATTTTCCTAACTACAGCTTGGGTCAAATCTGTTGGCCCTTTTTGTTCTACACTGCATTTTATCTGTCACAGTTTCATGATAACTAGGTAGGTATCATTGTTCATTTATCAAGAAATGAAATAGTTTATCAAATATCACACCTGTTTAGAGAAAGAGACAGTATTATTCAGGTGTACTTTGCACTTTTGCCCAGTGCTGAGTCCATTGCATTTTAACATTATATTGTTTCAAGGAATGTACCTGTGAAGCATTCTGGGATGGTGGAGAGATGGGATGGTGGGGAGTGTCTGGGGGTATCTTGAAGACATTTATTATGGCATGAACTTTCACAGACATGACAAATGCCAGCTCTGCCCACATATCCACTCCAGCAACACAATTGGAGGACTTAATAAAAATATCATCAGCTATACTGCCATCAGGGGGTCAGTCACCTGCCAGTACTGCTCTGCTGCCTACATAGGTCAATTTTTATGCAAAGAATGACTTCCATGTGTAGACTCTCGTTGCTTTGTACAAATGTGCTTCTTTAAATGCATATAGTGACCAAACTCATTTGGCACTTAGTTCTAGCAAGTTCAGCAGCTTAAATGAAATGTGATCTTTTCCTGCTCCAGTTCCCATAACAACTGAGCTGATTCTGAAAATGCACATAAACTTTTCACTGGTGCATATTCTCTTCGTGGCTAGTAGTTTATTAATGTAAATCACACAAATTTATCTCAGCAAGGTTAAGATTAGTTTTATGTCTCTTTAAGATTACCATAGTTTCCTGAAGTTCATTAACTTTGATTAGTTTAAATAATATAGTAAGCTCTCCTGTTAGTAACAAATTGGAATATTTATGCCTGTTCTATTCTAGATTTCCATATGCAATGGACACTGATCTCAGCTCCCAGGACAGGAAGGACCTGGACAAGTTCATCAAATTTTTTGCCCTGAAGGTAATTTTTTGTTTTTTGGAATAGAAGTAAAAAAGAAAAAAAATCCACATTCCTGTTGCACTGTGACAAACCAAAACTCCCTGTACTTATTGCAGTGCCACATGCTGCCGTGCCATAATGTTGATTGATGCAATGTCAAAACCTTTTAAAACAACATTTTCTGCCGATCTCTGACTTCATTTGGATTTCTAAAAATATAGATTATAGTATCAAAGCAAAACAAAGCCCCATAGTCATCCAGCTTTTGAATATGACAAGCTCTTATTTGACTGTCAGGTGAGTTGTCTGCAGACCTTGGGACTGAATCACATATGCTTAAGAGTCAAGGAAAGGGAGTTTGGAACTGGGATTCCAGGTAGACAAAGCAGGAAGCCACACAGTGGTGAGGTTAGCGAAGGGAAGGGAGGTATCTAGATATCAAAGCCTTGCTTATAGACAGCATCCTATAGCACCCATTGATTGTCCTGCGCTGATTGACTGAGATTAGTATAGATGTTGCAGAGCAAGCTGGTAAAGCGTATGTACAGATTAAAGGAGAAATGTATGGTTTTACCAACAAGAGAGGTGAATGATCTCGACAGCAAGAGGGGAAGGATAAAATCATGGAAGACCAACAAAAACACTGAAGTAGTGAAAGCGGTTACTTTTGTTTCTGTGTTTCATCTCATCTCTCTCCTGTTTAGTAACAAATCTTGACTTCTCACAAATCTCATATTTTCTCTTTCAGACTGTACAAGTGATTGTCCAGGCCCGACTTGGTGAAAAAATCTGTACTCGATCATCATCCTCGCCAACAGGCTCTGACTGGGTAAACTATATTCCTCATAGCAATCCCATTATTCCCATACTTGTGTCATGTTAAGATACAGGAAACAAAAGACTGAAGCAGAACTGCAGACATAGAACCATGCAAAAATGTTAAAACAGCATTCCTTTTCTTTTTAACCACATAAAACTACTATTTGGGCATCTTGTGGTACTGGATATAAAAATAATATATATGTCTGAATAGTTTCTACCTCAGCTGATTCTGGGTAGATTTCTCTTAATTGCTTTTCATCTGTGGCTCTGATAAAAGCTCTCAAGAGAGTAACTGTAAATAGAGAGAACAAGGAAGGAGCTGGGAAATTTTTGTGATGATATTATCTGCTTTACAAAAAAAAAGTAAAGCAAGACTGTTATTAGTAATCATCAGTGTGTGACAGCAGAGAATATTTTGTCCTGTTGTCATATTTATACGAATCTAATGTGTACCTCAAATTTCAAAACCTGGAAACCAAAAAAGTATTTGCTTGCGAATGTATCAAATCTAATGCGCACACTAATTTTTGTGATGAAATTTGGCAAAAAAAGGTGTGCATTACATTTGAGTAAATACAGTAAGTTGTAAGTTCCAATACATACATTCCTGTTGTGTGATACATGGTAGATTTCTCAAATAAGTTCCTCAAAAGTAAAATCAACTCTCTTAATTTTGCAGTTCAACTTGGCAATCAAAGATATCCCAGAAGTTACCCATGAAGCAAAAAAAGCCTTGGCAGGACAGCTGCCTGCTGTTGGGCGGTCAATGTGTGTGGAAATCTCTCTCAAAACCTCTGAGGTAAAGCCTAAGCAAAACTATACTTCTGCCATCTTCATGCTTTAAGGCTCATGTCAGCAATGTCTTCATACTATACACATGATATCTATTGCAAGCGTTTTTTAGCGCACCACTACTGACACTGTTAAG
This sequence comes from Podarcis cretensis, assembly GCF_951804945.1. NCBI lineage: Eukaryota > Metazoa > Chordata > Lepidosauria > Squamata > Lacertidae > Podarcis > Podarcis cretensis. Next base: position 52,009,468 of record NC_137170.1, on the reverse strand, counting down.
GAGAGTCTATACATAAAAAAGAGCCACCCTAGGTCATAAACTGCAGTTACTATGTTGTTGTCACAATCTTTATAGAGGGTTGTGTAGAGGCACCCTAACTATCCAAAATAGTTTTTCAGCCTAAATACAGTATCTGTTTTTAAAATAATCATCATTAGAAAAATAAAACATGAACTGTATGATGGTTACCACATATAGGGTTGAGTTTTAAACAAGCAAACAAACTGCTTTCAACAAACAGCCCACCAGAAGCATGTGGGCTGGGGCCAAACTGTTGAGGCCATTTGTAAGTATATTTGTCATTTGAAGTCAAAAGGAAGCTGAGCGCATCTCACAAGTGGGGAAAGGTGCTTCTGTTTTTATATACAAATCTTTAATCTTAGGAATCAGAAGGAGCAAACCATAGCTACAAATTCATTATTACATGAAGTATTTTGAATTTTGTGTCTCCATTCAACTTCCAAAGGAACCACAGTAAGATAAAAAAAGATTATTCATATGATGATAAACTTATTTTGCAGGTTTTTCCCATTCATTGAGCATCTCACAAAGATGTTATTTAAACATTCCTTTTTCCACTGCAGGGGGATTCCATGGAGTTGGAAATTTGGTGTTTGGAAATGAATGAAAAGTAAGTGTGTGTTGCTGATTCTTGTCCAATAAGCAGATATTCCTTGGCTGACTGAGTGCATAAGGGCACAGGACTTCATCTGAATACTAGTTGCTGGGAAACAACAATGGGAGAGGGCTGTTGCACTCATGTTCTGTTTGTGGGCTTCCCATATGCATTTGGTTGGCCACTGTGGGAAACAGAATACTCAACTAAATAGTTATTTGGTCTGATACAGCAGGACTCTTCTTATGTTCTTAGTCATGTTCACAGTTTCCCCACTTGCCTTGAAGCAGATATAACAGGGTAGAGCTAAAACCATGTGAGGTTTGGATTATCTTCAGTGACTTATAGCTGCAAGCCAATATGGTTAAATGGTAATAGCAACCACTCTGTGTGCACTCAGGTTTAGGAAATGCATCAATTACGAAATAGGAAAGTTGAGTTAAATTAGGTTGTTTTCTGTTGGTTGTTTTGGTTGTTGGTGATTTTAAATGACTAATTTAAATCAATTCGCCCTGGATCTAAAAGGGCAGTTATTATTAGATGGCAGAAAGCTCTAAAATAAATCCTCCTATTGACCCATGATTTAAATGGCTGTTTTGATTTAACAGTGTTGTAGAAGACATTGGAGTTAAATTATCTACAGTGAGTCAGCAGTTTAGTTCTGATTTTTTTTTTTAATTCTGCATCAGGCAAACATAATTAGCCACAAGCATCTGCTGCTTCGTAGCTTTTACTTGTCTCCTAGACTAGAAAAATTGCAAAGGGACTTTTATGACATTTATCATTCAAGTAAGAGAGAACTCTTGGTATCTGTTAGCTGAGAAATTCAAGTGTCTTTTCACAGAACATACCTGCTCAGTATTTAAAGTCATGTGTATCTTTTTGGCTAGGTGCTGAAGTACAAGGATTTCTAATTGATTAGAAATAAGAATTATGCAAGATAATTATATAGGTATCTACAAGCTATATAAGAAAATAAGCTACAAAATGCTCAAAAACTTAACAGTGATTAATTCTAGTACAAGATTATTTGTAACTTCTGCAAATACTTTTTTGCAATTAGATAAATATTCTTTGGGAACAAATTGCATAAGCTATATGAATAGATTGTGTTTCTGAGGGCAGGTTGTAATCTCAATTGCTTCTATTTTACATGGCTAAATCTAAAGTAGACCACAAATGTCACTGTCTCTAGCTTGTATTAGTGTACTTTGTGTCACTTCATTGAGAATATTGGACTAACTCATTTCTGTGTGCTTTTTAGGTGTGATAAAGAAATCAAAGTTTCCTACACTGTGTACAACAGACTGTCTCTATTACTGAAGTCTTTACTTGCTATAACAAGGGTGACTCCTGCCTACAGACTCTCTAGGAAACAAGGTCATGAATATGTAATATTGTACAGGTAATAAATATTGAAATAGAAACAATAGAACTATTGGCTCTTATGCACTTTTCCCACTTATTTTTTCCTATGGTATTTTGCAATTCTTGATCAACACTTCATTATTTTTCTTTAGCTTCTCCATATTCTTAGAATATCTTTCCCTTTAAAAGCCAACTTGCTTCCTCAGTTGTTTCCTTTAAAAGGATCCTTAGTTAAAACAGAACTTTTTTCTCCCATCTTTGTCTTAGAACATGTCTGGTAGAAAGTTTTCGAACTGCTAAAGGTTTGGCAGGTGAGGGGGGATCCTTTTTAAATAGAAAAGGCAAGCCTGAATTGGGTCTTGCAATGGTACTTCTGGTTCATCTGATGACCAGTGAATGGAATATGAGCTGTGGGTTCAGATTTCCAGCTCAGCCATGAATTTACTGGATGACGGCATTGGACAAACTGCTGTCTTTCAGTCCCAGTTAATAATAATAATAATAATAATAATAATAATAATAATAATATTTTATTTATATCCCGCCCTCCCCAGCCGAAGCCGGGCTCAGGGCGGCTAACAACAATGTACTCATGAGTAAAAGGCAATAATACTCAGATAAATATTGTATAGGTAAAGAATCTTAATCTTGTAAAGTACTTTGTAAATCAGAAGACCCAGCTCAATGATAAACACTTAGTGCACCTGACTTTATACTACCTAGTAGACTATATTTAATGTGCTCTCTCTCTCTCTCATAGGATATACTTCGGAGAAGTTCAGCTGAGTGGCTTGGGAGAAGGTATGGTTTGGCAATGAACAAACTAGCTGAAGACTTAAAAAAAAACCAATTACTATATACCAGTAACATGATGGATTTTGGATGTAGGGGAAATTAGGAGAGTCCCTTACTGGAGGTCAATAATAGCAATATAACATTTATCAGCAGCACGTGCATCTGTCCCTACATGGACTAGCACAATTAGTAAAATAAATTTTTTTAAAAAGATGCTGAGAGATTTATTAGGAAGAGGTATGCCTTCAGTAAGGGATATGGCAGGAGAGCATATTGCTATCCCTTTGTTGCTAGCAGAATGACATAAACTGTCATTCAGCAACAGAGAAATGGCAAATCAATCTTTATCTTTAATGCTGACTATTAAATTCTTATTATTCTTCTTATTATTGGTAATTTTTCTTCTATTTCCATAGGATTTCAGACCGTCCGTGTTGGGACAGTGGGTACTCCATTAGGCACCATCACTTTGTCCTGTGCCTACAGAATCAACCTAGCTTTCATGTCTACCAGGTGAGAGCATGAGAGTCAAACTAATCCACATTTTCCAGGACACTTTCCATTTCTGAAGCCCAAAATCCTGGGCTTCTCAGATTTTGTGGAGTGATATTGTTTGGTAGCCCTGAGTCATGCTCCTGTACACCAATTTCCTTGTTCATGTGTGGAGTTGCAGGGTTGAATTGTGGGGATGCTGTGCTTCCCATTAACTGATGCAGAAGAGCAGTCTAGCTGTCAGAACTGGGGTTGCAGCAGAGAAGAGAACACAGTCTTATGAATAACACCATTTGCTTGTTGCATTGCAGGCAGTTTGAGAGGACCCCACCTATCATGGGGATTATCATTGATCACTTTGTGGACCGTCCCTACCCCAGCTCCTCACCCATGCATCCCTGCAATTACAGGTGAGGAAATGCAAATCACAGATCATAGGTGAAGGCAGTTCTTCCCAAATACAGAGCCTCTACATCATGCACTGCTGGGTGGAGAAAAGAAAAAGTCCTTACATGAAATGGAAAACCCTGCATTTTCTATTCTATAAGAAGTGGGTGAATGGCATATGGTCTAGAGGGTTCTTAGACTTTCAGACTCTCTCCAGTTCATGTAGACAGTGGTTCACATGAATTCTCGTTTGCATCATTAGTATATATTCAGAAAAAAATACAATGCAGAGTGAAAACTCTTAACTGCTAAGTGAAATGAGTTGCAGAAGAAAGCTAACACAGTGCATTGCAAGCATTGATTTTAGTGTTTGTACACTCAAGTGTCAGCATTCAAAAGCATCCGTGGTTCATTATTTCATATAGTTTTCAAATACTGGATCTACTTTAATTTGTGAAAGGGAATGTTTACCAGCAGATGCTTCTGCTGGAGGAAGAGGGACTGGAAGTATGCCATCTCCCTCACTTTTTGCAACCCTCAGGAGCAGTGAAACTAGGAACTGATGAATAGCTACCCCCTCCTTGTCCAGCGGAAGCATCTTGGAAGTGGAATTCCACTTATGGGATGCCTAGAGCCAACCCATTGCAATGTATAATATTTTGACAAAGAATCATAGAATTTTAGAGTTTGAAGGGTCCTCTAGTCCAACCCTCTGCAGTGCAGGAATCTCAACTGAAGCATACATAACATGTGGTCATAAAAATCAAAGGGTTCTTTTAGTAAAAGGTTTTATTTTATAAACATTTCCTTTGCAGTCAGACCAAAAGCAATGATAAGGTGCTTTAAACTGGCTTTGAAGCTACATTTTGTACATCTCTACAGCATAGCTGTCAACATTTCCCTTTTCTTGTGAGGGATCCTATTCGGAATAAGGGAATTTCCCTTTAAAAAAGGGAAATGTTGACAGCTATGTTCTACAGCTGGTAGCATAGGTAACATTTATCAGGAAGAATCTTCCTAACAAAAACTAAAAGGCAGATAGGTGAATAATGTTTCATACTTCTCCTGGACAAATAAAATCCAGACTTAATCCACTCTAGTAGCATTTATTTAAACCCCGATAAGGAAAGAGTTAGAGCTCCTTCATAATTCTCCTTTCAACTCCACTCAGATGTTCTGGGTCTGTCTACAATGTCTGTCTCTGTATGTACTTTAAATCTTGCGTTTTATTGAACATTCCCATTTTGAAGTTTATCTCCTCCTTCTGTTACAGAACAGCTGGTGAGGAAAATGCATACCCATCAGTGGAAGATTCTCAAGAAGCCTGCACCACCTCTTTTTCTACTTCTCCACCATCACAGGTAAACAATTTTTCAGAGACCATTGTATGTTTTCCAACATGCCTCTTTCAGGCAGCTAGGTGTACTGTCATGTTTGCCAACAAGGCACGTTTTAGTTTACAGGCACTTGTATTTTTAGTTAACGTTTTAAGAAATTGAATATTACAGATTGTTAGACAAATACAAAAATGAAGGTTACTGAAAACTAAATGATAGTTTACTACATCTGTGCCTAATGATAAGTTTCCTTGTGCATACAAAAATTCTGTCTCTTTATAGATAAAACAATGTGGTATTGGTCACACTTGATTGCACAGAGTACAGTTTAAGTTCTGAATCAGTTTTGCTGACAATCTGTTGATTGCATAGTATTCACCTGTTTCCATCCTGCTGCAATTTAAAAACCTTTCTCTATACCTGGCAAGTGTAAAATACTTAAAGATTGGGTCACTTTTCTCTTCTCTTTTCCTTTTAAAACTTTGCATACTCTGGCCGATGTATTCCATAGATTTAAAAGACTGGCAAAGAGCCTTTGGAGCTGTGCAGTTGGTGTTGAAGGTTTAGTTTTCGAATCTCCTTCACTAGGGCAAACCTGGTGTGGAAATGAGTTTCTGATTGCATTTCTAGAAGAGAAGATATGTAAACAGATGTTGTTAGGGAAGGAGAAGGCATGTAACACTTGTGGTGCACATAATCCTAGGAAACTGCTGAGGATCATATCTTAACTTCAGGCTAGAGGATGAGGGCATGCTCTACAGGCAGCTGTGGGTTGGGCACAGCCTTCTGCTTCACCCCTGTTTTCCTGGATCAAAGTGTCCAGTTCCAATTTATGTATGTTTTGGGGCACTCTAAAGATTTTTGCCTTATGCTTAGGAGCTCTCCTGGTTGCCCAGTCAAATATCACAAAAGAAACATGTTCCTATAAAAGGTTCTGAATCTATTACTTCAGTTGTCTCAATCAAACTCTAGTCTGAAGACACATGGCTTCTGACTTTGACAGCCAGCACAGCTGATGAGTTTGTGGCTCAAGGCTTTTTCTCTGTTCTTGCTAGGGTTTGTGTTCAGCTGCTCTGTAACAGGGTGAGGTATCTTTTTTAAAAAAAAAAACAGTGTTTGACAAAGCCTATTGTCTTACTGTTTGTATTGAACCTTCAAGCCTAGTGCAACTAGAGATTGCTTTGATCACTGAGATGCATGAGGACTTAGACTGATCTCCACTTTATATAGCTCCCCCTTTGCTCAGTTGTCACCAACAGCTATTCACGCCTAGTTGTTAAGATGATCAATAAAAGTCCTACAACATCTGACTTTAGAAGAGAGTTTCAGGCTGTTGGATATATATGATCAGCAGTGAATTCATTGATAAAGACTACAACTAGGAACACTTTTTTAAAAAAGCGGACAACAGTTTCCTGACATTTTAAACCCTTTATTTCCCTGTAATTCTGCAGCTCTTTGACATGTATGAATGTTTCTCATAGCTGTAGCCACAGTCCTCACCAACATTCACTTCATCCAACTCTTTTCAGTTTTTCTTTCTGAAGTCTTTTTCTTTCTTTTCCTTTTGTGTGTCTGTGTTCAGTGTGTATTTACTGTCACTAAAGCACATTTTCAGACCCCTCCTCCTGTCGTGACGGATACATTGAAGGGCCCTTTGATGGGGCTGACCTTTTCACATCAAGTGAGTTCATAGTAGAAAAAAATATGTTTGGCCTGACAACACCTTTAAAATAAAGAAGGTGCATGACAAAAGTATTTTTTCACTAACTAGTAAATCATTTTCCTTAGATTTGGCTCTTTAGGCTGGTTAGCCTAAAATGAAACATGCATTTGAGTTTAATGTGCTTAGAGGTTTGCAAAATCTGTTCAGTTACTGACTACCTTTTAGAAAAGAAAATGAATCAAACATCTCTGAAGTTATAAATTTATTGTCTTTATTGCTGAACAGGAAATTTGCAAAGAAGCAATGAAAATATGTAGTTTAGACTACAGGGCAAACTTTATAGAGCAATCGTAGAATACTGATCGCTTCATGGAATAGAGTTTTCTGGAAATTGCTGTGTGTTTTCTTGAGTTGACCAGGGGACAGGAAATAAACAGTATTTTTCACCTCTGAAGAAATCAAAAGTTTATTGTCACCATTATAAAGGGCTGAAGCAGTTATTGTACCTCAGGAGTCAGTTTTATTCTAGTGGATTAATTTTGTTACAGTTGGCCTTAGACATTGGCTTTTGGAGCACATTAATTAATTACTGTGAGCTCAGTATTCCACATAGGCATTTCTTCTGTTTCTTTTCCAGAGCTTTCCGATAGCCCAGTGAGGAATTTAATATTTTGTTGTCCAATGTTTTTCTGTAGCTGTTTCAGACTGTGCTTTGGGGGTGTGATACCAATAGATTCTATTTTTTAATGTTACCTGAGTCATTTTGAAAACAGTCCTGTTTTTATTTGTTTGAATTCCCTGAAATCCTGTTTTCATTTGTTTTATATGCTTTTACACAACTGTTCTTTTAAGAGTTTGATGTAGTATTATTGTTTTAATGATATTGTTTATTAGGTTATATATACAATTTAAAGATTTTTAAAATATTAAGCAGAAGAAGGTTTGGCCTATGAGGTGGACTTTCACATTGAGGACTATAAAATACCTGCTAGGGAAACTTTTGCCTCTATAACTGAGATGCAGAATGTGAAGCTTTATGTTTGGGCTTTGCCCTTTTTGGTGTGGGAGTCAAAGAGAGGCATGCAGTTGGTCACATGATTTGTTTGACAATGAACCTATATCCACAGTTAGAGTCTGCTGTCAGAGCAATGGTTTTCCAGGCTTCTTCTGTAGCATTTATTAATAAAGGCAGTGAAAATCAATAGGAAGTTGAAGTAGCATATAACAATAATATATAAAACATTTCAATAAAACACAGAACAGTCATTTAAAAAACCCTCATAGAAAACAAATAATAAACACAGCTTTTAAGTAATTGCTCTCTTGTCCAGCATGTTATTGGTCAACATACTTCATACTATCCTCTCAGTCCTATATGAATGTCATCTCCATCATTTGTAGGTGTTGAGCATCATTTTAAAGCAAAATCCAGGCTTGAGAGTGGTCCCTGGTAATCCTAAACACAACTTGAAAATAAGTTCCATTGAAATTGGTGGCAACTTTTTCTTTTAAGTAAAGATGTTTAGGATTGGTTTGGTTTAGTTTGGTTTTGTGTGTGCATGTGGCTCAGACTACCTCAGTTCCAGCCTAGTATTTTATTCTGCAAATCTGATTTCTTTTCCTGGCCTTTTCCAGTAATTCTGAAAATTATTCAGACTGTGTGGGGTTTTCCCTTTCTCTCCCTTTCCCTTTCCCCCTCTCATTTCTTAGCTCTCCAGCTCTCGTCTTTCTTATCAGCCTACAGCCCTGGGAGTTGGATCAGCTGACCTGGCCTACCCAGTAGTCTTTGCTGGCGGCTTGAGTGCTGCACATCCTCACCAGGTATTCTTAGAGGTTTGAGACCATTTTATATGTCTCATAGCTAACTCTGTTCCTTAACTGTTGACATATTTCTCTATCCATTCTTACCCCATTATTTTACTTGTAGGGTACAGACAGAGCTGAGCAACATAAGAAGCAGCCTTGCTTTGCCTGTTAAGAAATTTGAAGGCTTTCTGCCATAAAGCAAAGAAAACTGGAGGATATCCTAGTCAAGTGCTGGGAATGTGGGGCCAGTGCCCAGCTTTCTTTCTCGTGTCTGGTTATCACTCTTCTTAGTTGATAATTTCTTCTGGTGCTCCCTGTCTTAACTTCATTGTAAGTGACTGAGATCCTCTCCAGCTCTCTTTACCTGTTGGTAGGAAGCCTTCAGGCAGAACCAGGCTGTTTCTCATATCATGAGTATAACATGTAACCAGCTGTCAGCTACCTATCATTGAGAGTCAGGCAACCATACACTTGAAAATAAAAGAGCCTAGATCTTTTTTAAATGAATACTAAAATACCTAATTTTCTTATCCCTTTCTCCTCCAGTTGATGGTTCCAGGGAAGGATGGAGGAGTGCCCTTGATTCCTAGCCAACCAGTTCATGGCACTCAGGCTGATCATGAGAGAATGGCCACATGCACCCCTTTGGATGGGGGTCACTACTCTGCAGTTACTCCGGCTAGCAGGTAAGTTTTCCATCTCTTCATGGTGATTCATAGTCTTACTACAAGTTTTTAAAATAATAATTCATTTGCTAGGCTATAAGCAGCTTTCTGGAAAGAGGCAGTTAGGAAGATCGTTAGAGGATTTTAACTTTCCCTAATTCAGATTCTTTTTCCTCCCTTTCTTTCTCCCCAAAGTGAAAGTGCAGAGACAGCATGTGTAAGTAGGGTTCTCCTACATTTGTAGTAACTATAGCCCTGTAGGAAGATAGGACAGTAATTTTCCAAATCCAACAGCTGTTGATAGAATGTTTTCATAGTAAAATGCATCTACACACATAAAATCAGCATTATTTAGTTCAGTTATTTAGTATTCAGTAATTACAGTAACTTTCACTATTCTTGATGGATCAGCACCTAAAGTTCAGCATTGTTTTGGACTTTGGAAACTTTACAAATTTCAGTAGCAGCTAAAAATGTAAGAACTGGAGCTGTACTCTTGGTAAGATCTACATCTGTCTGATCCAGCTACTTTTAATGCCACTATTTCCACCTTGTGACATTTCATTAGTTCCACATACTAGACTCTTCATTAGTAATAATAAAGTAGTTTTGGTTTCATTTCTGTAAAATGACTGAATGCAGGTACTAAAGCATAGTTGTAGCTTCTAACAAGAATACCCCAAACACCAATTCCTGCTGAGCTTCTGTTAGGGTTAAGCACAAACCTTGCCCTTTAGAGTTGAGGACACTACCAACACTGACATTTGCAGTTTAATACTGGTAGCTTTGACTGTTGGGTTGAAATAAACGACAGACGAGTGACAAGTGACATATGGGAGGCATCTGCCGAGCATGTCTCACAGAGTCCCTTTTATTGAATATTACAGCATTGCCACATATGTGCTTGTTGCTGATTGGTTAACACAAATACAATACAAGGTTTGCACACAGGCATCAATCATCAATAGACCAAAGGCTGGGAAAGGGAACACAGAATTGGACAGGCATGAAAACCTCCTTGTTAAACTATTACTAGTGATTAATATATAGCATTCATCCGTAGATGTGGTCAACCAAGCACTAAGAACAGGTCAGGATGCAATGTCTCATGAACTCAATGTGAACTGAACATTCTAGGGTGATGAAGGAACGTCTCAGCTTAAAATGGTTTAGCCAGAGTCATGTGTAGAAGCAAGACTTCCCATCATTTGACAAACTTAACATTTCTATTTTTCCTGAGGATGTAATTTAGACAAGCGCCTGGGATGCTAGTCTCAAATTGCCCACTGTCTGTTCCCTTAAATAAACATGCAAACACTTCATCCTCACTTGTAAAGCTGTAACACTATTTAATACTGGTCCAGCCAGCACTTCTGTACAGTTCAATTTCTTGATGTTAGTACATTTCAATTAATGTTAGGAAGCTCCCACAAGCTTAGAAGAAGCCAATTTAGTGTTTTTTATGTTTATGTGTGATATCAATATATACAGATTGACAGATCCACATGTGCCAATTAATCACCATATTTGACAGGAATAAATCATCCATGCATCCTACACCTCAAAGTCATGAAATGGGATACAAATGCAATAACAAATAAGGCTTTCAAAAGCTGAACAGGTGTAGGGGGCACTATTTGGTCTAGGCTTGTTCACGCGTATTCCATAATCTCTGGGTAGTGCCCCTGTTCATATGGCTGTAATCTCCCTCTCCACACCTGTACCTGTATCCATGAGGGATATGATCAGGAGCCTGTAAAGGCCTGGAATGACATTGCCTTTTGAAGACATTTATAGTGTGGATATTAATTCAACATTCAAATCACAACTTGAAGTGGGGAGATACCCATGAAAATATTAATAAAACAAAATCCATTAAGGAAAAGAGTAGTGAAATATTCTGTGGGAATAGTTTTGTAGTCTTTTATCCAGAATGTGGCTGGGAGGGTTCTGTTCAAATTGTATTACACAAATCCTCCACCAACTTCACTGGTTACCAGTTTGTTCTCGGGCTCAATTCAAAGTGTTGGCTTAGATATTTAAAATCTTGGGACCACAATATGTTAAGACACACACACCCTGCAAATGAGTCTGTCCAGGATTTCTACTCCACTTTGGAGACCTTCCTTTGGGACCTCCATCTTCACCACTATCTGAAATACAGCAAGTGGGTACCCAGGAGAGGGCCTTTTCAGTTTTATTTGGGATGACTACTGAGATAACTTTGATTCACCATGAACTTTGCTGATACTTTTTACACATTATGCATTGTCCTTTGTGTGTAGAATACTGCCTTTTGTACCTGCAGTACAACATATGGGTAAACAAATAATACACTCTCATGTACCAGTGCTTCATTCCAGAGCTCGTGCAGAGCAAGAAAAACAAAAGGAAATCAATTAATACCCCTTCTCTTTTCTCTCTCAGTGAGGACACAGAAACTGTATCTAACAGCAGTGAAGGAAAGAGTGGGTCCCCACATGATCTCTGGGAGACAATATTTGTGCGGAAGGTGGGAGCCTTTGTCAATAAACCTATCAACCAGGTAATTTAAGTTCATTGCTCTTGGAGACTTTGTGTCAGAAATATGGTGGTTGCAAGTCTTGCATTGAGCAAGGGGTTGGACAAGGTCTTTTCCAGCTCCGAAATTCTATGATGTGCTGTTCTTTAGGAAAGAAAAAACACAAGGAATATCCTCTCAAGACACAGGAGGCAGAAAACAACAGCAGCCTTTCTATTTCTTTCTTTTTTGAACATTAGTTGATCATAGTTTGAAGATTCACAGTGCTGTGTTGCATGCTGGGTAAGAGGAGCGGCATTTGACTGAACATTTGGGATTCTGTCTTTTGATCCTTTCTAGGTGACCATGGCCAGTTTGGACATTCCTTTTGCTATGTTTGCTCCCAAGAACATTGAGCCAGAAGATAATGACCCCATGGTAAGAAATGCCAGTCTTGCTCAGTCCTGCCTTCTCAGATTTGAGTGGGTCTGAATTTCCTAACTCTGCCATTAGCATGCTTGTGTTTTCTGACTGAAAAACGTAACTTTTAGCATCCATTTAATTCCCTCATGCCAGTGTTTGGGTATGTTGGTCTGACACTTGGATCTCTTCAACAGGTGAATCCTCCTGACTCTCCAGAAATAGAGTCTCCCCTTCAGGGCAGCCTACACTCAGTGGGCTCCAGTGGCAGCAGCAATGGGAACATCCATGACGATTTTGTTATGGTTGATTTTGTAAGTTGATGCAGCCCCTTACATACACATACATCCTTCGCCTCGATGTCTGAAGCAGAACTGAAATGCTAAAATATATGAAATTCCTTGGGAAAAGGCATCTTCACAGAACCAATGTGGGGCAAATGGCTCTGAATATTATTTCATTAAAAAGCAGAAGTGTACTGATGTGGCCTCCCAAAATATTGAAGGACTGAGCTTGCAGGAATTCCAGCATACTGGACCCTTTTGAGAGACCTGAAACTTTTATTCTTAAGAACCCATGATGAGTTTTACTCATAGAACTAGAACTCAAAGGCTATTTGATGCAGCCTTCTGTCCAAAAGTGGCCCTTTTTACAAACTGTCACCCCAAATCAATCTCAGCAAATTCTCTACATCACTCAGATTATGGGGTGACATGAGCAAAGAGCAGCATCTAAGAAGGTGGTCTACAACACAGGTTATAATAATAATTTATTATTTATATGCCGCCCATTTGACTGGGCTGCCCCAGCCACTCTGGGCGGCTCCCAACAAAAATAGTAAAAGCAATATAACATCACACACTACAAACTAAAGGTTCACCTGCAGTCCAGAGAATAGCCATATGACCAGTTTTGATAGAAAGATGAAAACATGTTCTACTATATGCCGTACATTGTGCTGTTGTTGGGTGAAACAATGGAATGCATTTCATTGATAGTGGTTAAATACATTATCACATGATGATTGAACAGAGCGTTGTTGTGTTGTCAATGTACAGCTGACTGATATTTGTCCATTTAATTCTAGAAACCGGCATTTTCTAAGGATGACATTCTCCCAATAGACCTTGGAACATTCTACCGTGAATTTCAGAATCCTCCTCAGCTCAGCAGCCTCTCCATTGACATTGGGGCTCAGTCCATGGCAGAAGATCTGGTATGCAAAAATGGGATTTCAGTTTGAGGGACATTGCTCCCTGCCTTACATAAACCAAATATGCCTTATTTGAGAGGACTGATCAAACAGGTCATTCATTATTTAATGTGTTAGATAATTGTGCTGTGAACTCAAAAGTGCCAAAGCGCCATGTTCAAATCTTTTGTAAGTGCTATAAAAATACATGGCCTTAGGCAGGCCACTTTCTCATCACCTTAGACCGCCCCAGTGACCACCCACACAATGTATTGGAATAATCATTTTGACATGCCTTACAGGGTTTTTGTAGGGTTCCTTGAGATAAAGCACAGTATATGAAGAAGTAACATTTTGAAGTACCACATAAATATGTTGTTACAAGATCATCTAAGGTGTTTTCTGACACTGCTTCTCATTTCCCTGCTTCCCTACATCCTCAGAATTGTACTATCCGTAGCTCCCTCAGACAGTATCCTGCACTCAGTCACAACTTCATATTTTCTCCTATGTGCAGAACTGATTCCTTAAGCACAGTGCTCGCCCTGCCCCTTGAGCATATCTTTCCCATGAGGTCTTTGTCTTAACTCTTCAGTCTTCATTCCCAACTGTAGCCAAGCAAGTCTGACTGCATTTGCTCACACTCTTCTCTCCCTCCCTTTTGTTTTCTCTGCTTTATTATAGATCATGTGCTCTTCATGGTTAATGACATGTTTGTTTTTGCCTCTGAAACTCTGTAAAATGTATAAAAGGTTTTTAAAGAAAATCCCTGCAAGTTGCCATCTGTTAGCAGCAGGCTGACAAGTGTAATTGTGCTAAAGCTGTTCCAGCAAATTTCAGAGGTCACAATCTCATGCATCTCACACCTATAAACAAGCCATGGACTTGGATAGATGCTGTTTACTCCTTTCCCGGGTAGCTGTGCATACAGGATGGGAGATCTTGAGAGCATTTCATAGTTTGATAGTAATGTTGTGCTGAATCTATTGAATCAAATCTGTCTTCAGATAAGGCATTATTATTATTAATTATGCCTTACTCTGCTCTTCTGTTTTATGTTTTTTGAACTACCTCTTTTACCCCCCATCCCTTACCATTGACCATGTTGGCTGGTGCTGATGGGAGTTGGAGTTCAACAACATCTGGAGGGCCCCCACACCTGCTGTGTATTATGTTAAAAAAAAAGAACTGGCTAAAGTAGCTACTGATAATTTTTCTTTGTCTTCACAGGATTCTCTACCAGATAAACTGGCTGTCCATGAGAAAAATGTCAAAGAATTTGATGCCTTTGTAGAGACCTTACAGTAAAACGGCTTATTCTACAGCAGCATTGAACTTTTTAGACACCCTGGAAAAGGAAGCCCATGCATTCTGCCTTTCTTCCCTTAGTGTCTTGTACTGTCCCCATCCCCCAATTTCGTAGGCACTATTGCTTTGCTCTGTCAGGTGCAGAAACAGTGCTCTGTATCTCTTTGAACTAGTCCTTGGGAAGGGTGTGACTTGCTTTCCTACCCGTGGGAGGTTCGTATTGAATACAGTGCATTAGGAAACAAGATCAAGGCCTGTTCTTCTTCCGTTTTCTCATGTGTTGAGAGACACCGATGCTTCTTCCTCCCTCAACAGGGCTCTACAATCTGGTTTTCTGGGGACAGTCTTTTTCCCTGCATCTACAGTAACGCCAAGCAGAAATAACTAAATGTAACTGTCTTGTGAGCACTGTAGATTCTGCTAGCGTGGTTCAAACACTGGCTTGCCTTCAGCAAGTGCAGCTAAAACCTAAGGGCAAGGCGCCGTTTTTCACCAGTGGTGCCCTAAACAAAGCAAACACAATGTTGCACATCTGTGTGGAAACAAGAATTGAGGGGCCTGACCTGATTGTCTAGTGCAGTTTCAAAGTAAGCCACAGACGCTAAAAGAATTGTTTTTTGCATATTACCTGCCAACACGGTGTGTCAATATATTGCCTCCCCAAGACCACAAGCATGGTCTGTGGCATTTGGAGAAGATCCAGAGTTTGTAGGCTGTGTTTACAGTCAGCAGTTGTAAATATGAATTAGGAATCCTAATTCTCTAGGGTTATTTAATTTGGGGGGGGGGTCTTTAGTCCAAAGTTATTTCCTCTATTCCCCTCAAATGTTGCTGCTCTATCATAAAATAAGAAATATTTATTACTCTAAAGGAAACCTATATTTAAAAAAAATGTATGTGGATGCTTTCACTTTGTAAAGTAGCCATATAGGCTGCTTTGTCCTTTGTCACTGCAAGTATGTTGTTCCAAACAGCTGTCATTTCCCCCCGCTCCCGTTTGCAGGGTAAACTATAATACTTATTTTCAGAAACAGACATGGTTATGCTTTCAAAGTGATCTCTTCTGGTGACTCGATTTCCATTCTGCCCTGTTGGGTCTGTGGATGTCATAAATAAAAATGCACATGTTGATGCAGTGCACTGGTAGAAAGTTTCTAAAATGATTGTCTCTGACAGGCTTATACATTCGCTGTGATCTGCACTTAGTTAGAAAGTAGTTTTTTCAGACAAGCACATTTTAAAGAAGTTTGTGGTACTTGTTTTAATTGATGGGGTTTTGATTGGCTAAAAGTTTATTTTTGTAATGACTTAGCCATTAAGCAGTGTGATTGGCTGACATTGCTATGTGTTTGATCTGCCTGCTCTGTTCTTCACCAAATATGGGGAAGGAAAAACAATACTAAGCATCAGCTCAGGGATAAGTTAGACTCTGGGCACAACTTCTTTCTTCCTTTTCATTAGAAACCAGGCTGAGACTGCAATCCTGTGCAAACTTTCTTGCGAGTAAATCCCATTAAACTCTGATTCTGAGGAAACATGCTTAGGATTGTACTGTAAAATGCCGAAGACCATTCCCTGCAACCTGTTATCTTATAAACTATTTCTTATGACTGTGGACATGAAGGACCATTTATGGTTTCCTGATTAAAGTAATGAGATGTTAACTTCCTGAAGTATATGGTTCCATTTCTTGTTGATGAAGGGGGTTTGTTTGTTTTAGGCAACAGTCATCATTTAACCATGTAACCTCTCTAGGTTTCTCACCCCTACTGCTGGACAGAAATGAGCTGAAGCTCCAATTTCTTGCCTTCAAGCATGTTGCTGTTTTGCATTACTAACTCTCAATACCTACTGGCAATACCTTTGCATGACACTAGTCCATGAAAAAACATGATCTAACCCCAGTCTCTGGCCTAAAGTGCTCCTGGGTAGTTGTCTTTGGCAGAAGTAATATCAATATCAAAACTACCCCTAAAAGTCTCTTGCAAAATGCCACAAACTGTGTAATGTCTGATCCAGGGCCTTCTGTGGTTTGTTAGGTGCTTTGGGAATTCTTCATCCTTCTAGCCAGACTGGAATATAGCACAATGAAATTATATTCCTATAATGACCTACAAGGTGACCAATGGTTTTCCCAAGACCAGCTGATGATGATAGTACAGTGGTACCTCTAGTTACGAACTTAATTCGTTCCGGAGGTCCATTCTTAACCTGAAACTGTTCTTAACTAGAGGCGTGCTTTCGCTAATGGGGCCTCTTGCTGCTGCTGCGCCGCCAGCACACGATTTCCATTCTCATTCTGGGGCAAAGTTCTCAACTTGAGGTAACTCTTCCATGTTAGTGGAGTTTGTAACCTGAATCATTTGTAACGAGGCGTTTGTAACTCGAGGTATGGTACCACTGTACTGCTATGGAGATAATGTCTACATAAGTTGGCTTTAGTGCACTGACAAGAGAATCTGTTAAGGGAACATCTGCCTGCTCTCTGGTTAGTTACTTGCAGAGTGGCTGATCCCGCTGCAATGATCAAGTGACATTTGCCTCCCTACCAGCCAAATTATAGTTACTAGATCACTCGTAACTATTTTTTGCAGCTTCCCCCTGAAGTTTCTCCATATGATGGCAATGCCTGTATAGTTTCTCCTCTTCGCGCCAAGATGCTGCAATAGTTAAAGGAAGTTAGCCAGTTGCTGCCTGTCCCATTTGCTTCAGACCAATATATCTCTGCACAGAACTGCCATGGAAGGGCCCAATAAATACAGATGTGCCTCTATGCACGGAATATGCAGCGCTGCTGGGTTTTTTATACTGCTTTCTTTGTGGTTTTCCAAGTCTTGCTACTTGGTTCAGTTTAAGAGTAAATTATTCCTTAGTTAGACCTGATCAAGATATTAATTTACTAATGTAGAACGGGGATCCAGTTTTTTTCAGACTTTCAAAGATAGATATCTTACTGCCCCTTATGTGGTACTTTATTGCAGTAAATGGGAATACAGTGGAACTTGGGTTAATTCGTTCTGCAGGTCTGTTCTTAACCCGAAACTGTTCTTAACTTGAGGTACCACTTTAGCTAATGGGGCCTCCCGCTGCTGCCGCTGCACCACCGCTGCGCGATTTCTGTTCTCATCCTGAAGCAAAGTTCTTAACCCAAGGTACTATTTCTGGCTTAGCAGAGTCTGTAATCTGAAGCGTCTGTAACCCGAAGTACCACTGTACATAGCTAATAATTTACAAGTGTTTTGGTTAAAAGGAAAAGGGTCCTCAATTATATTTCTTTGGAACTAATTTTCAAGAGTTACTTCAACATGTATTCATATACTTTCCAATAAAAATGTTATGTAACTTACTTGAGCTGTCAGCCAGAGGCCTAGTGAAAAGTCTTATTTTAAAGAGATAAGTGGTGGAGCTGCTAACTCTTCAACTACTTTAGTTACTGAAATACAATTTCATTTTTTTAAAAATCAACATGGTTTACAGCAATTCTATATACACAATAAAAACATTTAAAATCACAGGTCATCAACTACCTATATTCCACAGTGTTTTTCTTATTATGCATATGTCTGATGCCATCAAAAGGTTTTGAAGGTGAATATTGAATATACCTATTCAATCTCCAGTGGAAGAGTATTCCACAGGATTGGGCCAATGGCATGAAAGACTTGGTTTCTTGTTGGTGTCAAATAAGCCATACCAGGGGATGACCAGCAATGTGCCTACAGAGGCACTCAGTAGTTGAGCTGGTTCAGATGGTCCCAAAGGTACCTCAGGCCCAAGTTGTTTAGTGTTTGTAAATTAACTACCAAGCCAAGTTCAACATCCTTGTATTAACAGGCAACCAGTGTAGATGTTTTAATTAGTGTTGTCAGCCATGTGCCCCCATCAGTCTAGCTACCACAATCTGCACCAGCTGGAGGTTCTGCATCAGGCCCAAGGGCCAGCCACAGAAAGTTCATTGGAATGATCAAGCCTTGAGGTTACCAACACAGAAGTTGGTGGTAGTGTCATTCTTAAACCAAAAGCCAGTAAAAAAGGGGGGGAGTCAAAGGCAGGGGCACATCCTCCCTTCACACAGGGGAAAACATTTGTCATGCCCATTATCTAGCAAAGATTGGTTTTCACCAGCTTCCACTTGGGAGAAAATGATTGCCTGGGAAATGATCAGCTATGAGTTCAGGTTGGTGAACGTAAGATGAATAAACCTTAAAACTAGGAACTTGGTGCTAGTGATGTTGAAGATGAATATACTATATTAAATACAGTGGTCTACATGAGGATTCAGTTCCTCACTCAAAGTCAAGATTATGCACTTCCTTCCCTAAGCCCAGTAAACAAGGAATACCCTGTTGGGGGTGTGGGGTGCGGGATAAATATACACAGGGGAGGATTTCCCCAGCTCTATTCCTCATCTGCATAAGGTGATTGCACAAGTAAAACAAGCACAAGCTGCAGGTTTACTGTATATAGCACAGACAGCTATGAAGCAAGTAATGTAACAAAGTACAGCCTGAATAAAAGGTGGAAAAGTCCCATGATCAATTTACACCTACCAGACAGTGCTACACTGGGCAAAGGATGAACATATAACCTTCTCCCTGAAGGGGATTAGATATGCATTTCACCACTTACTGTATTGTTGTATAGGCACCAGGTGGATGATACTAATCAGTCTCTTTTGTTGACTGATTCTAGAACAACACATTGAAGAAAAACACCAAAACTGGTATTGGCTTTGGGTTTTTATTGAAGTACAAAAAGTGCAAACTGTGAAATACAAGATTGGTACCATTAGAAGGAAATAAACATGGGTGTGTAAATTAATGTCACAGTAAAAATAAAAATAAAAAACCCAGCCCTGCTCCCAATAAACATCAATGAGAACAAAAATGCAAGATAACAGCAACAAAAAGCAAAGCTGTAAACTCTGCATACAGACCCCAGCGGAGAACACGCAACCAGGGGTCACTTGGCCATCAAAGACCTCTGCTGAGTCAGCAAAGAGACTTGCCATAAGGCAAAGGTGGAAAACCGGCAGCCTTCCAGATGTTGCTGGATCACAATTCCCATCCTCCCTGAAAACTGGCCAGGCTGGCTATGGCTAATGAGCACTGGAGTCCAACATCTGGAGGACCACAGGTTCCCCACTCCTACCACAAGGCATCCAATTAGCTTCAGCATAAGCAGCAGCAGCACCCATAAGCTTTTCTCACTACAGATACATGACTGACTGCTAGAGGTGAGAGCACAGAGTGTATTCAGGGGGTACCAAGACACTGATGGGCTTTATTAGGCAAGCAAAGGATACAATAGAGATGGAGCGCTCCACCCACAGAAGCACTGTGGCCAATATCTAACATGGAAGCTACATGACAAGGAGGCAGCCAAGCAGGTGTAGCACTGGAAGTTTGCAGGAGGACAGAAAAAAATGTGCAGCCATGGCGATCTAACCAGCTCTTGGCCTCTATTACAAGAGGAGCATGGAAGGACATAATTGGCCCTTTGAGATGCTGGTCTTCTAGTAATTCCAAGCACTTGCTTGGATGCCTACCATCCTAATTCAGACAGCACACATGGCAGCAATCAAAAAAAGGGAAGGGGAAGGAAGTTCGGAGTTAACTGGCCAAAGATGCAAACTTAATTCGTAGGGTGCAGTCAGGCCTAGCATGCAGCTCCACCAATCGCCCACAATGGTAAGAGATTTGAAAATGGGAAAAAAATGGTGAGGGGAGAGGGCAATGAGGCAAAGCAGACATTGCTGCCATGTATGTACTCCAGGTGTCCTGGAAGCTCCCACGAAGTAGGGAAAGCAACAGAGCTATTTTACACTGGCTTACTTGCAGGGCTTTGTGAGTGCACTTTTAACTGTGTGCAGTAGCTAGCAATACAAAGATTTGCAATGTGTTTGGGGGTGGGGGAAATCACACAAGCACACAAATTGGGAATCTGTGGACTTCATAAAAGTGTTACTGGGCAGCTATGACAGCACTTTCTCCCTCCTGCCTGATCTTGCTCCTAATCCTAAAATAAGATGAGGAATTAATGTTACAGTGCAGTGGCTGAACCTGCAGCCTTGTGTCCTAAAGTGCCTGGGCCTTCCATTTCCGAGGCAATGATTTCCATGGAAACCAGCTGCTTCTCCTTCCAACCTGGGAACTCTGAACAGGAGCAAGCAAGTTAACTATGCTAAACTATTCTATACAAGAGACACTAGAAGGCAAAAGGCTCTTGCTCCTCCCATTGCCGTTCACTTGTTAGTGTTCTTGGTGAAAGCCTCTCCATGTCTCAGCTAAACAGAAAAATCAATATTCCCAACTGCTGTGTTGTTCCAAAATTTCGAACTAAGTTTATATGTTATCAGACTGAACACTTCCTATATGTTGACTGATCCTGTACCTTACGTAGGATGATGAACTCTGACCAACACATTAGTCAGCCCCTCATAATAGTGTCAAGCACTTCGGTTCACCATTTCCAGCCATCTGTGACAGATGTGGAATCCAATTCACCGGATCTGGCTGGGCTACGGGCACTGATAATTCACATGCAGATTTTAGTGCTGATCATTTGTTACTTTAAAACCATAGCACAGGCCTTCCTTTATTCAGTTTTAAACAGTAGCCTACTGTGCATTTACAAAACACACCTTGCCAGCTTCCCTCTAACTGTCTTGTGACAGGAAGCCACAGGTTCTGGGAAGGTGGAGAAAAGCACCTCCAACTTCTCTGTAATCCTGTGAAACTCCAAGCTTGCTATTTTACAGGGCCAACTAATGGGTTGGGTGTGGACAAAATAGCCTTACGACAGTTGGCAGTAATACATTGTGAAAATGCACTTTTACAACACTATTAAAAAGCAAAAGCTTCTATAGGCTCAGCAGAAAACTGCTATTTTTGAGAGAACACATTTGGCTTAAAACTTATGTGCTTAGGCCAATGGCTTAGCCTAGTTTAGAGTTCAGCATAACTCAGCTTTCTGATCTGAAAGGGGGAACAACTCACATAGGCAAGAATCTATGGAATAACCATACTGCATGGCTGCATAACCTTTCTCAGGTGAGAGAAAAGAGCAGCAATGCTTCCTATCTCCATGTGCCAAGGAAACAAAGGGTCCATCAGAGCCATTCTGGTATTCGTAAAACAACTATATTTCAGCTCAACAAGGACACAATGGCAGTGATCCTTCAATGAGAAAACTCACCTTCCCCTAATTTTGGCACAAGATTGCCCAGTAGATTGGGGCAAGGAGGTTTCTGCATAAGGTTCTTGAGTTTGGCCTCAGTGATCTGTCTTTTGCTTGAGTATGCTCTCATCACAATGGTAAGGCAGCAGCAACCAGAGGCACAGATGTCTGTGCTTCAGTTACAGGAATGGGCAGTGTTTTAATCTGGCCTTTGGCATTTTGAAGAGCTAATACCACGACAGCAGACACCCCCTGCATGACTCCTACCGTCTGGCAGGGGGAGAGCAAAACACACACAAAATCACTATCCCCCCCCAATGGAAAACCTTAATGGCAAGGCCAGTTTCACAGAGACACTCTCTTCAGAAGGGCATTACAAAAAGATAGAGTGGTCTCCACAATATCTGAGGGCACTAACCTTTAAATCATGGCAGGGAAATTGTAACAGCAACTACCACAAGTACTAGAGTTCCTTGAAATGTACAAATAGCTCTCTATTCAGAAACATGGGCACTTCCAGGACAAAGCAATCTTCTTTTATACCCCATGTTTTCCATAGGGCTTATGGGGTCAGCTTTTCCATCAAGGGTAGCAAGCTGGTTGTGTTCAGTAGCGGCCGCAGCCTTCCAAAATGGGAATGCTCAGAACTGACTTGGGTGCATGTGGAGAACCAATGTGAGCCAAAGAAGAGAAGTAGAAATAGATTCCTCTCAGCCAAAGGGCCACTGCAGCAACACATATTAGTCCAGATCACACAGGCACCAAGAGGTAGGGATTCTGCTGGGGTACAAGAAGAGCTACTTGATGGGAGCAATTTGGGAAAGGAAGGGAACTGAAGGAATTAAGAGGAATCTGGACACTCCACTTCTAGAGATGGGGAGGCCAGCTTCCCAGCCCACTTGACCACCCCTTCTCTCTCTCTCTCTCTCTCTCTCTCTCTCTCTCCCTCTTTCATGCACACGTGTACACACACACACACACTCAATGCCATCTCCTACTACTTTTTCACTCCACTCATCACCTTATGCTTTTCTAAGCTTGGCCACGGTTCCAAGATAAAGTAGAAAGGAAAAGGGGAGGGGGAGGGAAGGAAGGAAGGAAGGAAGTGGTCACAGTGGACACATGGTGTGTCAGCACAAACAGGCTCTCAATCAAGCCTCCAGGCTCTGGAAAAGCTCCCTCTGGTTGTCCAGTAGGAATTTGCTGAACGTATTGATAGGATTAATGGCTTTGAGGGTAATGGCTGCATCTTTGGCCCACAGCAGGTTTGGGCCAAAAACGACGGCCAGGTTAGTGTTGGTCATCTTGTTGATGTCGCTGTTAGCAGAGACCTATGTAGGAGGGAGGAAGAAAATACTTCACTTTAGAGACAAATATATTTTGATTCTGTCTTCCCTAGTTCCTCACCATCTGCCTCTAGAGAACTCTAGGCTTATACACAAAGGAACATCCAATGGAAAGCATGCATGAAGAGATAACTTGCAGACGAGACACTAAAATGTGGCAGCAATCATTCTTGCTTCTTCACAGGCTGGAAATTTTAGCCTGAAACTGTTTTCTTCTATTGATTAATGGAAATAAAACCTACTTTTGCACCAACTCCTTCTTTAATCATTTAGGCTTCAAGCTTTCAGAGAAAAGCATTAACAGATTACTTAAATGGCAAAACAGATGTTGTAAATCATAGCCTTTTGCGGGGTGTAACAGCAGCAACCCCACCCCATTGGCTGTCCCCAGCATCAAGTATCCAGATGTACTCTGCTTCTGAACACACAGGAGCCATTTAGTCACTATAGTTCGCAAATTCACAAGAGAGAAAAGCCTAATTCAGCCTGAAAGCCATTTAAGCCCGTTCCTATCACCGTATCTTATGGCAGCGAATTTCAGATGTTACATATATGCTGTGCAAATAAATGCTTTGGGACAGCTCACCTGCACAAGGAAGGACATCAGTGTACACAGCACTTGGTAATTTTCTTCCGGGAGACTCTGGAGGGTTTTGCGAACAATATCTACACGCTTTTCTTCCTCTACACCTGGAAAGGGAAGCAAGTGGGGCATTTATACCAGCAAGCAAAGTCCTAGCTTTCATGTGGAGAGATGGATTGCAGAGGAAAAGCCCTCAAAAAGTCATACCTTGGATCCCAAACGCCTTGCAAGTCAAACGTTTTGACTCCTGAACACCGCAAACCCGGAAGCGAGTGTTCCGGTTTGTGAATGTTCTTTGGAACCCGAACGTCCGATGGGGCTTCCGCAGCTTCCAATTGGCTGCAGGAGCTTGGAAGTTGAACAGACTTCTGGAATGGATTCCGTTCAACTTCCAAGGTATGACTGTACTAGAATTAGGACTTTTACTATGCTGCCCTGGGAAAGCATAATACAGCCAATCTGCTGTGAGAGTACAGCACAACTCTGGGTAGAGCGTATTTAGAGGAGTTTTCTGCTTTGGGATCAGGACACTCTTGGTAGCCACTCACTGTAGAAACTGACGACGTCATTGTAGAGACCATAGGTGAGGAGAGGCTCAGGCAGCTCCCGCAAGAAGGTCTTGAGAATCACAGCTGGCAGGTGCACGTCCTCATATTGCACAAAGTCCACAGGCAGCCCTGGTAAGAAAGTGGATAGGTTCAAAGCCATAACTAGAGCACCAGGGTTGAACCCCCTCCACCTGGCAGAATAAGGAACTTATCCAAAGACCAGGAACTAGAGGCAGAAGCATGGCAGGAGCAAGTAAACACACTGTCAAAAAAAAAAAAGGATCAGTGGTACTCAATCCTCCTCCAAAGCAGCAATCATTAGGAGCATTGGAAGAATTGCTTCAAAAATACCAGCAACAGGATTCCAGCAAATATTAGGGAAATGGAGACACACACCCCCCAGAGGATGACACAGAGGAAACACATTATACATTGATCAAACATAATTGCTGTGGAAGGTTAAGCACCTCCTTTATCCAGGGGGTATAGATTTAGACTGGAATAGGTTTATGTCAAAAGGAATAAACTCCTTGGATTCCAGCCAAGTTTCAAACAGAGATCTATTCAGACGTTAAAGCACGTTGTGGGAGGGCACAAGTCCAAAGTGCTAAGGGCAGATTTGGGGCCTAGACAAAAAGAATGGTGGAAAGGGGCAGTGGAGTAGCTTAAGCAGACTTCTGGAACCTAATGCAGGCACTTACCCATATTATATTTCTGCTGAACTTCTCTGACTGTCTGGGTGTTTGCTGATCGTCGGAAAATCCCCTCTGTGTTAAGAGCTGGGGACAAAGAGAAACAGAAGAGCACAGTCTCAGGGAAGACCTACCACACATAACAGCAAGTCTTTCCAATATCACAGGACAAAGACATCCTGAAAGCCACATGCACAGGGACACTTGCATGGGAACAGCTATGCAGAAGGGACTTGGGGAATTAGGTTAGTAGAATCCCTCAGCTCCCTAGTGTTCAATTTTGCTGTGTCTTTCTGAAGACCAGAATCAAATGACAAGAAAGATAGTAAGATGGGCAGTGGAAAAAGAATGAGTCTGTGCTAAGGCATCTTAAAAAGGCTAGGCTGATGCAACAGAAGGGTGCTGTTGGGAGACAAAGGACAGTGGATGTAGCAACAAGACAAGTCAGAAGAGGGTTCCTCCTAGCTCACTCACCATGCTGCTGCAGATAGGCAATGGTCTCCCTTACCACAAGTGGAATGGGATTCTGATCCAAGCTCTTCTCCCGTAAGCTGTTGAGAAAGGAGAAGCTTAGACTCTTCCTGTCACTTCCCCCAAAGAAACATCTTTGAATCAGACATAATATATCCAGTGTATCACTGGCCCTGATCTAGAAAGCTCAAGGCTGGCAAAAGTCAAGCTAACCACAGGTGCTGATTCAAGATGATTGGAAAGCATTTCCAGAACTACCCACAGATAGACTATAGGTATCACTGGTCCACCAAGAAAAGAAAAAAGATGAGGATACTCACTGCTGGAGAGAAACTCCAAACTGTTGGTTTGGCAGAGGTGGGCGTGGTGGGGTTACTTTCTGAGGCACTTGGGAGGGCTTCTGCAGGGATCTCAGATATTCATCATACCTACAGTGAGAGACAGACACAAACATGTATGTATGGAATCATTCTAAACTACACCAAAAAGTGCTAAGCTGGTGTCCAGTGTCCCATTATCCTGTAAACACAAGCCCAGAGGCCCTGGCACTACGCTAGTTACAAGCTACTTCTTGTAAGAAGTACTTACAAGCTACTTCTGCTACATCAGTTGCGATGATCCTTTTTTAGCCCGAAGCCACACTCCCTCTTGGGAAACCTTCTGAGGGTCACATGACAATAAAGAGCAAGCCATGCAGAGGAGAGAGCCATCTCAGCAGCTCACAACATCATACTGTATGAGCCGACAAGTCAGACTCCCAGTGTCCCTTCGCCACCCCACTCCCTCTCTGCTCACCCTGTTCTCCTCCCTGTTCCAGCCTCCTCTACAGAAACAAAAGGTAAGCTAGTAGGCAAAGTGGATAATGATGATGATGTTGATAAGAATAATAATAACAGGTATAAAAGCATAATTAAACATCAAACAATAACAATCTAATCCAATATAAAAAGTTACAATAACTTTAAAACAAACAACTTATGTCAAACAAAGCAACATTAAACAATCCATCAGAATCTAATAGTAAACAGTAAAATTAAACACCAGCAAATAATTAAACATGCTCTCACTTTAGCACCTGGCTTGGGATACCCAGCTGCTCCAGTTTCACATGCTCCTCCAGGTCACTCAGGTAGTTTGCATAGAAAATCTTCCGTCCAAACTTAAAGCTGCAAGACAGGTGACAAACCAGTAAGAAAGAAATTAGGGTACAGAGTAGCAGCACTAGTACATCTCTGGGTGGCTTGTAGAGATGAGATGAAGAGGTAAAAATGGTACTGAGAACTGTGAGGCAATGCTTGTGTGCCAGTTGGACCACTCTGCAGTTCCCCAACACATAGGCAGGGATTTGTCCATTACTGAAATACCCCAGCTAGGCCTGGCAATGTGCTAAAAGGTACTTCTCTGGTGCCTCAACCTGGGGACTTTGCTGACAATACAAGTTATGTCCTTTGTTATTTCCTCCTCATTCTCTGGCAGAGGCCAGGAAATATCTGAAACAAGTCTGGGCTATTAGCCAACTAAAGGACAACAATGCAAGCAGGGGCCTGCATGTCAGGGTCAGTCACTCAGCATAAGTCAGAAACAAAGTTTATCAAACCTAATTCTTCAGTTAGACAGAAAAGAGGAAGCAACAAGCTCCAGTCAAGTACTAATCTGCAGGACAATTTCCACACTCTCAGATAGAGATCAAGAGTATGCAGGAACATGATACCCACTTTCCTCTTACCTCATAGGACTATATAATGCAATTCAAGGCACACACTGAAAGCTTTGGACAGAAAATGGAGGGGATCTTGCAACTATGACAGGATATAGCTGACATCAGTGAGCAACAGCTGTCTAAAAATGATATGGAATATACAAGATGAGCCATCTATGCATATCCTTGCAATGAACAAACACTCTAGGAGCCCCACATTATAGAAATTATAGCTTATAGAAATTAGAGCCAATATTTTGTGTACTGACAAGCCACGGAGATGCAAAGTGGGGATCTGAACCTGCAACTGTGATTCACTTTCTCTCTCTCTCTCTCTCTCTCTCTCTCAATCAATCTAATCTATCTGTGATGGGATGATGAGCTGCTTGTGCGTAAAAGCTTAGTCCCTCAGAGTTTGCTCAGCTTAGCAGGACTCTGTCTTTAGCGGAGCCCTTAAGCGTGGCTCCCTCAATCGCTGGCAGAATCCGACAGTGGGCGTTTACGGAATCTACTCCAGCATAAAAGCTCCTTGACAGAAACGCGTCGTCTGGATTCTCGGCGCGACAGTTTCCGGCGAAGAGTGGGTGTACCTATGGGAGGACCTGAGACTTCTCCGCTGTTATCGCTGGAAGACTCCCTGAGCCATTCCTTCGTTTCTCTCTCTCTCTGATCTCCCACTCTCCCCCTGCTGGTGCCTTCCTCCGCTGCTGAGTCTCTCCTGACTTCTGAGAGACCCTCCACCTCCTGCCTTTCCGATGGCAGTTCCCTGACATCCACCTCCCCTCCAGGGCCCCCTTCACCCCCTCCCGCCCCTTCCCCTGCTGGCGGTGAGGATGGAAAACCCCGGAAAGAACACTCCTCATCATCAGAGGACTCAAACACTTCTCTCCACTGCCTCCCGTCTCTTCTCCCTGTGTCCTCTTCCTCGTCGGAGTCTATTCCCTCTTCCAGCCTTGATTCTGGGAACCCTTCAAACTCCTCTTCCTCATCGGTGGTGCCGAAGTGTTCCCTCCTGAACCGTCCCATGGGCTGAGGTTTCCTTGGAAACCGTTGATGAAACGTTTCTATTAAAACCTCGTCGTTGACCTCTTCTGCCGGCACCCATGTGTTTTCCGACTCCGCTTCCCCTTCCCATTCTACCAAATACTCCACCTGATTCCCTTTCCACCTGGAATCAATGATTTCTGCCACATGCATGTTGCGTTCCCTTTCTTCTATGACCGGTGTTTGAGTAACCCCCCTCTCACGTTCCCCCCACTCTCGCCCCTCTCGGTATGGTGACAGTAGAGACCTGTGAAATACTGGGTGCAGTTTCATGTGGTTGGGCAATCTGAGTTTGAATGCTACCGGGTTGACCTGTTGTATGACCTCAAAGGGTCCCAGCCGTTTGGGTCTCAATTTCTTACACCCTCCCTTGAACGGCAGTCCTTGGGTGGATAGTCACACCCTGTCCCCCACCCTTATGGTTTCACCTTCCCTTCTGCTTCTGTCTGCTTGCTTCTTGTATTCTTCCTTGGCCCTCTCTAAGTTAAGTTGGAGTTGCCGGTGGATCGCTTCCATCTCTTCAACAAAGTGTTCCGCAGCCGGGACACTCCATCTCTCCCCTCCTTCTCCTGGAAATGCCCTGGGATGACACCCATAATTGGCCAGGAAGGGACTTATCCCTGTGGACACATTCTCCGCGTTGTTGTAGGCCACTCTCCCCCTGCTGGTGCCTTCCTCCGCTGCTGAGTCTCTCCTGACTTCTGAGAGACCCTCCACCTCCTGCCTTTCCGATGGCAGTTCCCTAACACTATCTCATAGAGTTATTACGAGGATAAAACTGTGGGTAACAATGCATGCTACCCTCAAGCTTCATGGAGGAAGGACATGGATAAAAATGTAAAATTAAATGAAAGGTGTTATCAGATGCTGTCATCACAGTAAGTGTTTACATATACACAAGTTACCAGCAACCTACTTAACAAAAAAGTCTCAGGATTCTGATGATAAAACCCCACTTGGCTCCTAAGGAAGCCACTCTTCCTCATACCAAAGCGAGTTCCACCACAGAGCAAAGTACCTTTGCACTTTCCTACCTGATCAAGGGCTTGAAGAGAATCAGCAGTGTCTTGATGAACATCGTTGGGTGCACAATGTACAATGCTTTGATGTTCTTCTTGTATCTAATAATGAGAGAAAGATGAGAAGCCAAGCCAACCCTTTCACCCAAAAAAGTTCCCGCACAGCAATTTGACCCTTGCAAAATCCACAGCCACACACACTTACTTGCGGTCAAATTCCCGGTAGGCATCCCGCAGCCAGCTCAGGGATGGCTTGTTCTCACTGGTCAGGCCATGGTGCAAATAGACTAAGGTGTAATCACTCTCAACATACTGGTCCAATGTATACTTCAAATAGCTAAGGAGAGATGGACATACCTAAGCTCCAGAGTTTTTTAAAAATATGTATTTGCTTCTTTGCCTCCTGCAGTCACAGCATAAGGAAAGTAATATAGGTAACACAGGCACAGAGGTAGTGAATATACAGCCAGAGGGTGGGGTCAGATTGATGAAGGGCACTCCTAACCAAGTGCTTAAGGAATTTTGACTTAAATCTTAGTTGGGGGTTAATTGGTACCCAAATTCATGTAGTCAAAATCATTACAGATTTGAATGATCAGGGGAGAGTCTCAGGTCTAATCTTCGCCAAAGCAGGTGGTTCACTGCAGCAGCACTCACCTCAGCAGTTTCACATGATCAAGCTGATAGCTGGGAGGCATCCGGCAGGCACTGAACAGAATTACTTTCCGCCCATACTTGTCGTCACCTGAGGACAAAAAATGCCACACATCACAGCAGGTTGAAAGACAAAGCATGAAGACACCACAATAGGCAAATAATGGAGCACTGCTTGTGGAGTACTCAACTATTCCAAGGTGATACTAGTGGAAAGTTCAAAGGCTCTGCTTTGTCAAAAAAGTTAACAATGCAACATGAAACTTCACCGGTATGGAGAGAAGGCTGCATTTTGAGAGGACCCAAGGGTGAGAAGTGGAATAGAGCAAGGCATGATGAAAATAAATTATGAGGGGCACATACTCTTGGATCACGAGCAGACAATTTGAAATGATTCTCAAGCAGGAAATAGCCTAAAATACCCCCAGAGGAGCAGAGTATCCACAGGGTTATTCTAGTAAGCATTGCTGAGGTTTGTGATTCCAAGGTGGAGAGGGGAGGAAAGACAGTACTTCCCCCACAAACATTCAGAGAATAGGTCACTGATCCTTTACAAAGTATTGGCCTTGTCCATCATTTCCCCCCAGTGTATCCACAGTTCCATACCACCTGCTGTCCTTGTAGATAAGGAAAGAACTGGAACACAAACAAAATCAAGGACTGCACAATGACGAATTGGCCTGAAACACTATGGATCAGAAAGTGAATCAGCTGTGAGAAGAAGCCACCAGCAAACTGCAGAAGCACAAGATTTTGTGCTATCAGCCTGGAACAAATACTCTGTAAAATAACCTTTAACTTTTTCCCCAGTCCCAAATGAGGCAGATGACCTAGTAAGTCTGCTTCAGCAGTGTTACAAACTAGGCCTGGGGGTGATATATAGCTCTTGTCACATGAAAGTCCAATAAATGCCTTACCATGGGTTTTTTCTGGTTATTTCGTGACAGTGAAATTACCACTAATGTGAAATTTATGACAACAGTAAAAGCCTTTGCAATAATCTATGGCTGAGAGCAGTAATAATGACTTATCAGTAGAACAACGTATAAACACAGGTCTTGCCTCTCTGTCTACTTACAATGAGCAGAGCTAAAAGCATTTGATAAGTAAGACAAAATTGTAGAAGGAAGCGGGTCATATTAATGAATGGCCATTAAATGCTCTGGTTGATCATGGACTTCTCACTAGAAGTTACCTCATCAGCAGCTGGTTGCATTTGATAATGTTAGCTCTATTCTAAGAACATTCATGCTACAATAAATTTTGGTCTGAATCACCCTCTCTCAGGATCAATCTCTTCACGCACACAAACCTGTACCCATGAGGAAGAAATTGTGTACCAATGACCATCTCCTATGTGTGCAAAGGTACACATTTCTGCATATGAGGAGGGACTAGATTGTGCCACAAAGCTCTTTGGGGCTTTCACTATCATAACACTGAAGATGTTAAAAATGTACACCTTCCATGCTGCAAAGTCAGCCACCATCATTTATTACCTTTACCTCACATTTATTACCACTACCAGCCCACTTTATACTTAATCCAGGCTCAGAAGGGAATAGAGTTTTGTTTTTTAAAAAGTAAAATAAAATAAGGAAGATGGCCTCAGGATTCTGTGAGTTCTACATACTCAAAAGAACAAAAAGTATGAAGTCTGTTCAGTACACATACTGGATGGTAAATAAAATTCATTCATGGGTGATAAAGATTTATCTAATTTAGAAGGCAACCCTTTGGTCTTCCCTCTACCCTCAACCGTCACTTAGCAGCAACCATTCCATTAAGTTACAAATGAGGGAGATGGAAAGCAGGAGCATTCCATAAACTCTAAGGAACTAGCTCCTTTTGGCTCTTCTTCTCCCTGGACCCTTGCTATCCCAGTTAGTCTTCATAATAGCTTTGTAACTTTACAATCTGGTGCCAGACTTTACATGTTTTCCTCTTCCTTCCTTATCACTTTCTCTCCCTTTCTCTGTGTTTTTAAGAAAGTAAGCAGGGACAGTCTTGTTTTTTTTATCTCTAGGCTAAGCTGCACTAGTAGCTTTTTTTTTTTTTTACTAAAAAGCAAGGTAGAAAAGCTTTAAATATACCAACTACAAGCCATGATCCAAACAAATCAAATGCCTTCATGAGAGGGAAGTACAGTGGTGCCTCGCAAGACGAAATTAATTCGTTCCGCGAGTTGCTTCGTCTTGCGATTTTTTCGTCTTGCGGAGCGCGGATTCCCCGGGTATTAACGGTTTTACGAAAAAGGAAGCAAACCCGCAAGATGTTTTCGTCTTGCAAAGCAAGCCCATAGGGAAATTCGTCTTGCGAAGCACCTTGAAAAACAGAAAACCCTTTCGTCTAGCGAGTTTTTCGTCTTGCGAGGCATTCGTCTTGCGGGGCACCACTGTAACTAAAAGTCATGGATACATCTTTCAGTGTTTTACTTCACAGAGCAGAGAAAGTAGGAGTGGCAGTCTCTAGTATGTTGTATATACACAAAAGGAATGACAATCCGCACATCACAGGAACAGAAAGAGTCAATTAAGCTATGTATCTAGTATGCTACTCTACCCACCTAAAACCCTAACCATAATAAGAGATTTCCTTTCATCCTGCCTATTTTCCTCTTCTCATTTGACTTCCTTCAACACATAAACAGAGATTATGTAACTATAAAACTTACTCCACCCCTCCCCAAAAAAAATATGCAAACAGCTGCAGCACGGGAAGTCAAAGACATGCTTAAGGTAGAGGGGAAGCACCAGGTAAATGCCATGGGGATGCAAGGATGATATACCATCACATGAACACATGTGAAGCATGCGAAGGTAGAAGACATTGCAGGACAACATGGCACCCACCAGTGACAGAAAAAAAAGAAGAGCAATGCAGAGGTCATCTGGAACGACCGTACAAAACTACAGCCAGATCACAAGACCAATGTCCAACAGTTTATCCCACGGTTGCCCAAAAATAGAGTACCTAACCAAGGGACTTCCAAACAGCTTCCCATATATTCAATGGCCACAAACTGTGTGTACGCACATCCAGTGTACGCACTGGAGTAGATTGCAGATGCTCCTGGCAGTACATTGAATGGTGCCACAATCTTGTGACCAATGTAGTAAAATGGTGCTCCTATGAGATATTTTGCAGCCTTGCACCCCTTTTTGATGAGAACAAAAATAATTCCCGGTACGCATGATGGTGCAATATATCATGAAAAGAAACCCTATTAGGTTGGAAGAAGAAATGCTCCTGCCCAAAGGAAATCTGAGTGGCAAGACCTGAATGGTAGTATCTGTTGACTCTACAAACCACAGCTGTTCTATTAAGAAATGGAGAATCTTCCTTTGACAAAGAGGTAGTTTCAGACAATGTGAATTTCTGTAATGGGAAATGGGAAAAGAACCTGAATAGATTAATAACTCAGGTGTGGAATTATAGTAGTCACTTTCACCAATGCAACATATTATGATAATTAGTCCTGTGCAGATGTTTTTGAGAAATTGATTTTCAAAACTTGGCAGTGTATAAATAGAACACAATGCAAGATCAAACCATATTGATATCTACTGCTTTAGAGCAGCATTTTCCAACTGGTGGGTCAGAAAACAACATCAGGCAGATGGGGTATTTAGGATGGATCTTCAAATTGCCAGCTGTAAGTGTCAAGAGAAAGGTACATATATAACTATGGTTCCACTTCAAGGTCTTAAAGTTGGGAAAGACTACAACTTCAGGTCAAACCTAGCTCTTCAGGACCTGGACAATTAAAAGCCAGTTTATGGTTACACTTGCCCCACAAGCTTCTGGTTACCTGAAGTAAGTATCCCATATGCAATCTCAAATCAAGTGATGAAGCCTCTTAATAGTCACTGATTCTTTCTAGTTCATCTCCTGATTGTTCTCCAGTATTTGTTTTTCATAGACTAAGCAAGGCTTATTTCTATAGGCTTCTACTTCTAGACCAAGCTCTAGTCAAGGTAGCATAACATTCCAATAAATGCAAATATACACCCTAACACTATTCTTGTATGACACAACTAGAGTCCCATCAGTCCATGCAGGGAGCATTGAGCATGCACCCAACATTAAGCAATTATTCAACTGCCTTTGTCCCAAACGGGTTAGCTGTAATTATCATAAAAGCTCCTGCTTAAATCTGAAATAAAGCCCCTGCTGATGTTGAACCATAAAAATATTGTATGCATTAGAAATTCCATTGCACAGTTGTGGTGTGTGGCGCTGTTGTTACCAGGTACAGCTGCAAAGCTAACGATAACAACAACTTCTACAAGACTATCTTCAAATAAACTAAAGCACTTCCATGTTGTGCATTATCTAGAAAAATGCCCAGGCCATTTGAAATTTGAGCAACAAGTCCAAAGTGTGATAAACTTCAGGAACACTATGAAACAATAACCCATGTGTCAAGTTTCTATGCAAATCAAATGAGAAAAGATTTTGTTTTTTTAATGAAATGATTAATGCCTCAGGTGTGGAGTTACAGTACTCATCTGCACATGACAGCCCATTTAATTAGAAATGTTCTGCTATTGCAGTACAAAAGTGTAAAATACCCTAGGTTATAACACAGCACCATTTTATAATTCACACAGACACACACATACACACTGACATTCTCCCCATCTAGGAAAACATGTCCACGTCACATTGTTTGACGTGCAGCAGTTCTTTTATTCCTCTGAGAATACTCTGGTTAACAACCGCACTTTCCACAGCAGGGATTCTTTCCATGGGGGGGGGGGGAATGCATCTAAATTAACCTAAGTGAATAAGGAAACAACAGATTGTTTAAAAAGCCTCAGAAAAGTTCTCAGAATGCAGAATGTGGAGAACTGCATGTTGCAAGTAACACAGTGAGTTGTCATATATCTTGATTAAACAGGAAGTCTACAGCTGCTCCTTTTCCTGCACTATCAAGTTGATGACATGACCCTTAAAGTGATTGGAGAAATGGCTTGAGACATAACGCAGGCAAAGAAATGAAAGCAATGATGGTATAGTTAGGAGCCAGCACCTCTTTGTCTAGGGCATTTATATTTCTGAAGGTACAAAAACAGTCTTGTCATCATAAACAAGGCTGAAAAATTCAGGGTTCTTGGCAGTTCAAGGTGCTTCCCCTACACCACCTTCTGTGATCAAAATGATCTTCATCGAGCTTCTAGATATATGCAGAGATGCCTAAGGAAGCCAAAAGTCAATGGCTACATTTAGAGATGGAGAACAGGGGCATTTTTCAGCCACAACTCAGTTCCAGCACCTCTCAGTTTGCCATCATAAGAGAACAAGGGAGGTGTTCATGATGAGTTCTGGCACCTCTTCTTCTAGAAAAATAGTACAGTGGAGAACTGACACTTGTCAGTGTTTCAAAGTAACCATCTACTTGCATCTAAATTGGTGGAGAAATGATTAGCATAGAATCAGAGACATGATCTGCAGATACAGCAGGCCAGTGACCACTTGCAAGAAGAGATGCTGAAGAATAGAAGGACTACTATGGAATAAACAGAGAATGGCAGGCAAATGTACTTGAATAGGTTGTTCCGCAAACAATAGGTTCAGCCTACTGCTGGGTCACAGGGGATAAAGAAGGCCAAGTTCTGCCAAAGATTTGTGTCTGAATGATGCCATAGTGGGAATAAAGCAAAAACCATTCCATCCTGCATAGATTCCTAATAAGATAAATCACACATCACTGTCATGCAATATCCTGCAAACTTAGCTGCAGAAGAAATCACCCGCAAAAGATTTCCAATTGGGAAAGTTAGCAGTAATGACTGCCTGGGAGATATGTCCTGATGGATAGTATACCCATCACCATTCAAGAAAAAAAGAAGGCAGGCTGAAGCGTCAAATGAGAACTGTGGCACCCAAAGTGAAGACCGCAAGCTGAAGTCCACACAGAGCTCTGCCAGGGAATTTCCAAGCCACATATCCAGTTTGGAAAGCTACCAAGATGGCTATACCACCAGCTTAGAGAAGCATGACTGCAATCTACTTGACATAATGCACATCAAGTGCAACTTTGAGGTTCTGGGATGCCACCCTCAGCTTTGCAGAATTTGGGCTCCCCTGAGATAACCCAGCCACAGGCCACAGTCATGCTAAAGAATGCCACATTCTTTAAATGCCAATGACCCCAGGTATTCCACCTACCTGGCTGGACCCCATGAAGTGCACCCTGCCCTGGAGGAACAGAAACAAAGTTACATTATACCATAATAACCAAAGTCCTTTAACCAGAATAAGCTTAAGGACTGAGCTGACAGGGCTGGACAGAAAAGTTTCAACACACACACACAGAGTTGTATACACTCACAACTACAATGAGCTCAAAAACATGTTTACCTAGTTGTTAACTAGATAAATCTAGAAGTTGATTTCCCCTCCTCCTCCCTTTCTAGACTCTGTTGCAATCTGGATGAACTATTGCTTTTTTATATGTCAGGTTTCCTATACAAGGTATGCATGAAAAGGTAAACAGTAGCTTTTTCATACTACCAGACACTTAAACAACAGGATATTGCTAATACTGAAAAGTCAGTGAACCCATTTTCAGTTACAAAACTGAATGTTCCTATGTCCATTTCAAGGTCCTTAATATTGGTCCTGATATATAGAAAATAGAAAATAGAATGCTCTAGGATTTAAGAACTCAGATCCACCACCTGTCCCACTCCTCTTTCACACAAGTTTTGAGACCCAAGAGTAGCCAGTCACAGGGGAGTTTAAGAAATAACTTCAGTTCCTAACACTTCTGGGATCAAGGACTGCTTCTTGCTTGGCAGAGCTAAAAAACAAAACAAAACAATAATTCAGGAAATCAAATCCCTCATTACTTGGTCAATACCTCTGAAAAGCCAGCAAACATACAGAGGCAGAAGCAGGAAGAGAAGTTCCTGTAGATTACAGGAAAGTAAGCATGCTCCATTTGAGGCAAAAGGATGTACATCGCCAAAGGACAGCCCTAGGCCAGATCCTAGAGCAACGATGCTGAACCTGGGTCCTTCAGATGTTGTTGGGACTACAACTCCAATCATCCCTGACCATTGGCCATGCTGGCCAGGACTGATGGGTGATGTAGACCAACAACATTTAGAGAGCCAAAGGTTCCCTATCCTTTACCTAGAGTGTCCCAAAGTCCCACTAAAACACATAGACACATGCTCAATGGCAGTCTCCCAGTTTTAAAAATGCTGCTGCAAGAACACAGAAAGAAAGCCTTAAGAGGCTTTCCCCAAATCAATCACTGGAGTACAGCATGTTAATTGCTCATCAGACACTGAAATAATTGAATTCAAAAGTATTAACAATCATTTCCAATAATTCAGCCTAAAGCAGAATCAAACAAAGAAAGGAAACCAAAAGATTTACTAATCAATGCTCCCATCACAAGTTATTCCAGCAACTTTCATACTTCTAGACTCCAGAGAACCCCAGAATTGTCAAGGCATCTCAAGGGCCCCAAGCCCACAGTAATAAAAGATAGGCGTCCCAAAGGTTAAATTCAGAATAGCCTATGGCATGTAATCTGGATGATCACTTGGGATAAGGACATGGCATTTCCATTGTTTTTGAAACCAAAGTTACAACACTGCCTGGTATCAGAAATGACCACATTTCCCCAAAGTTCAGGTTGCGTCTCTGCCTCAGACAACCATCCCTAGTTCAACAAGGAAGTTGCATATCTACCTAGACTAGCCTAATATTTAGCTACAGCTACAACTCCCATCATTTGTGACCACAGGCATTGTTGGCTGTGGTGGGAGTCAAACAACATCTGAAAGGGCACAGGTTAGAGGATTAAAAAGAGCCTCCTGCTTCCATTGTGCAAGCTATCAATCAGTAGCAGCAGTGGTTCAGGTTGTCACCTGGAGATAGAAGAAACAAAATTAGCCTTGAAATGCCTTCAAGACATTGATAGCTGCCAACAGATACAGCATCTAGTTGTTACCGGAAAAATCCGAGGGCTCCCTTGGACAAAAAGTAAAGACACCAACCAGAGTAAATTGGAGCAAATCAGCAGCCTGTAGGCTTGGCCTTTATTGAACTGTTGCAACAGGGTACTCCCCTCACTTGCAGGTGAGAGAAAAGACACAGAAAAATAGTGTGCAAGGTCTTATAAAAACTTTTGAAATTCCCCTCCTCTAGGTCTAGCCCACCCCCAGAAACATCATGCATACATTACAGAAAGGAGGGGTTGAGGGAGGAGTTGTGGTGGTAACATCATGCATACATTACAGAAAGGAGGGGTTGAGGGAGGAGTTGGTGGTAACCTGAGTGTCTTGTCACCTGGTTGGTTCCCTTCTCCCCCTCCCCATGAGTCACTTCCAGGAGACAAAGGGGAGTTTGCAGTTTCCTGCCCCCTGAGGGAAGATCTGATCAGTGTCCTTTGTTTCAGTCCATGCTGAATCCACTCCCATATGCAAGTTCTTTGTGATCTTGATTGTCTTCTGTCTGGGACCATCAGGGTTGGCATAGCAACTGGGCAGGGCTCCTGTGTATGTGCTGGGATGCTGAAGGGATTATGGCTGCCCTGTATCAAACCTTCCCCATTTTGTAGTCCTTCCTTCATGGAGTAAAATAAAAGTGGAACAGTGCAAATCCAATGTATGGTTGATTTTCTATGAATTTATAACAGAAGCAAGGCGTATGTAGTGTGTGAGTGTGAGCGTGTGTGAAGTTTGTACAAACTGAATGATTGGGGTGGGGGGTTCCTGCTACATAGTCAAACTATTTCTTTGCAGTCATTTTGTTTAGTTTAGTTGTGCTTTTTTAAAAAAAAATTGGCAAAAGGTGGACAAATTAACCTTTCCTAATTAGGACAAGAACTCTGAACAGGGAATTTCAGTAAATGGAGGCTATTGGCAGTGTATACAATCCCACACAACCCTTGCCAATGTGCTTCTATTGTAAGTATAGTAATAAAGAGCCTACACATTTATGTGTATTCAAAGCTTTTACTTTCTGAGATGATTCTCTAAATATTGAGTATACTAGTGGTGCTAGAAATGCATCTATGCAATCCACATTTTAAAGATATATAGCTATTAGTTAAATTCCAGCTTGCTCTTCACTCACACTGCAACTCCACCCACAAGCCTAATTGGCACTGAAAATTCACAGAACCATGTTGAGAGCTAAGGGAGCCCACAGTGAAGAGATTTTTTCCATCATTCAATATGTCAGAAGCCAACACAGTACTAGCGCTCTGGGTGATAGATGTTAGAGGAATCTAAGGCATGTGGTTGCCAGTTAAAAAAATATTAAATGAAATGACTCTTCAGTAATACATAGTCCTACAGGGGAAAGCACTTCAAAATACATACATATGAACAAAGAAATAACTAATGTTATCAATAGTGGAAAAGGATATGTCAGTTGTTAGGGAATTCTTTATTTATCAAAGTATATGAATGTGCAATACTGCCAGAGCTGGGCATGATGTTAATGAAGCTCATTCAATTGGCTGAAATCCTGGGATGTCAGCAATAGAGTTATTATTATACATTTGAATACAATGCGTATCAGAAAATACCTTGTTTGAACTCATCTAGTAACTTAACACTGGGGATCTTTGTTTGATTAATTGTTTAATGTCAATTCACCATCCCAGGGAATAGAAAGATATCCCCAATGTATCTGCAATGGGAGGGGAGAACTATCCCATCCTGAGGACTTCTCAGGTCACACACTGAAAATCAAAACTAAATTCAAAAACTGTTAAGATGTGTTTTGTCTCAGAGGAAATAACAATTCCTTGAACTATCCTGAGCAGCCAGAATGTCTGGAGCAGAGAAACTCCAGAGAATTCAGTAATTTTAGAGCCCAAAACAAACATTGCTACCAAGAAGGGAGGAGATGAACTCCAGGCAGATGTTAGTAAAATGTAAGTAAAAGCGTAAGTAAAAGCTAAGCACAGCTTCTACTTCTTCCAGATCATTTGCCATTTCAATTTCTTCCCTTTTTTAACGATCAATTGCTTGCTATAAATTAACCAGTCTTCACTTCTATAATTGCAATGGTTGGCAGTAGCTATCAATGTGCATAAGGAATAATGGTCTGTATAGCCAAGAGGATGTACTGTTGCATAATGGTCAAAAGCAAAAGCTGGTGATGAATAAACTCCCAGCATTTATTCCTGCCTCCAGTTTCTGAACAGCACTGCCAGCAATCATTTACACAGCATAATTCCTCTTTGCAGGAAACCAAGTTTGCTAAAATCAGTAACTGAACGGCAAACAATGTTAAGTGAAGCAGCAATATAGGACAACCCAGGAATGTCAGTCAAACGTAAGGAAAAAAAGAAAAAAGAAAAATACGGAAGGCAAATGGGTCACATATCAGCAATTAGTAAAAGAAGATCAAGGCCAATTAAGGTTAAGATCTTATGAAGAACTTGGCCAATATTGTAATAGGTAAAGGTAAAGGTACCCCTGCCCGTACGGGCCAGTCTTGACAGACTCTGGGGTTGTGCGCCCATCTCACTTAAGAGGCCAGGGGCCAGCGCTGTCCGGAGACACTTCCGGGTCACGTGGCCAGCGTGACATCGCTGCTCTGGCGAGCCAGAGCCGCACACGGAAACGCCGTTTACCTTCCCGCTGGTAAGCGGTCCCTATTTATCTACTTGCACCCGAAGGTGCTTTCGAACTGCTAGGTTGGCAGGCGCTGGGACCGAGCAGCGGGAGCGCACCCCGCCGCAGGGATTCAAACCGCCGACCTTTCGATCGGCAAGTCCTAGGCGCTGAGGCTTTAACCCACAGCGCCACCTGCGTCCCCTAATATTGTAATACATGACTACAATATTATCAAATTGATCACCTATTCAGGCAGGATAAGATTATCGGATTTGGCAAAGAAGAATCAAAACTACAAAGAGAGTTATTAAAAAATCCTAAAAAGATATTATCTAAAATGTATAATCTATTATTAGAATGGGAATTAAAAGATGAAGAGGTGAAGGAAGTTATGATTAAGTGGGCCACAGATATAGGCCGCATGATTTGTTTAGATCAATGGGAGAAATTATGGAAATATGATATCAAATTCACAGCCTGTGTCACAATCAGAGAAAATATAATGAAAATGATATATCAATGGTATTTAACCGCGGTCAAATTGGCGAAAATTTATAAATCAAAATCTAATTTGTGCTGGAGATATAAAACAGAGATAGGAACCATGTATCATATGTGGTGGGAGTGTGTGTATATTAAAAAAATTGGAGTGACATTCAAGAGGAACTTTAAAAAATGCTTAAAATATCATGTAAAAAACCCCAGAGGCGTTCCTCTTGGGAATTATATCGACTGACATTCCTGCCACTAGGAAAAAAGTTTTCTTATATGCAACCGCTGCGGCCAGAATGATTATAGCAAAAAATTGGAAGGGAGAAAAAACTCCCTCAATAAGAGAATGGCAAATAAGATTTTGTGAATATATAGATTCAGCAAGACTTACAGCAGTGGTAAGAGGCCAATCAGACCAAAAACTGATAGAGGAGTGGACTTGCGTGAAGGAATACATCAAAAACATTGTTCTGGTATTAATATATCAATATGCAATGAA
This sequence comes from Podarcis cretensis, assembly GCF_951804945.1. Lineage (NCBI taxonomy): Eukaryota > Metazoa > Chordata > Lepidosauria > Squamata > Lacertidae > Podarcis > Podarcis cretensis. The sequence goes on along the minus strand of NC_137170.1, from coordinate 51,968,095 downwards.
TGAATCTTATAGAGTAAAAAATTAAGAAGAAATGGGTATAAGATGAGATAGTCAAAACTAATAGTGATAACACAGCGAAAAGAAGAAAAGAAATAAAGGAAGCCACACATAGGTGGAGGGAAGTCAAGATTTATGTTTGTATGTTTTGTTTGTTTGTTTTCTTTTTTGTAATCTAATTTGAGAGGTGTGTGTATCTATGTATAATAAGCTTGTTTAGTGTTCTGTTTTGTGTTTGTACGTATTGCATTTATCAATAAGTTTTTAAAAATAATAATTAAGATTTAACTCTTTCCTTGCAGCTGTGGCACAATTCCACACTCCAGGATGCTCTGCAGGAGAAGTGGGGAACCTGTGGCATTCCAGGTGATACTGGACTACATTTCTCATATTCCATTACCATTGGCAATTCTGGTTGGGGCTGGAGTCCAGCAACATAGGGAAGTTCACAGGTTGCCCACTGATGCTCTGGACTCAAGTGTGACTTGGCAGTCACCTAAAGTTGACTGATTTGTTCAGACAGTTGAGGGATTTGCCATGGCTCAGGAAAATTAGAGGCACACATGCAGAGTCTCTTCTAGCCTGCAAACAAGTTAAAACAGTTTTTCTTCGGAAGAATGAGTTTTCAGGTTTGCACATACTATTTTTCTCCCACCTTCTTCTCTCCAAAGAACTCAAGGTGAAGTACAGTACGTGTTCGTGGTCCTCCCTTCCTATTTATTCTCATAACAACTCTATGTGGTAGGTCAGGATGAGGGATAAAGGGTTCTATCTGATTTTGTCATACTGACAGTGGACACATTGCAATCAATGGAATTAAATTATTCTGAGTATGACTCAGTCGGATACAAGCCAATGAATGACCCAAGGTCATCTAGTAGACTTCATGGCAGACCATGGATTTGAACTCTTCTAAGTCCAGTATGCTATAGTCACTATGTATCAGAATGTATTCTCAAAGCTTATGTGATACTTTTCATTAGCAAAAATACTGATGCAGTTCACAATACACAAAATCCATCAAAATCAAGTAAAACAAACAATTAAAATCAAGTAAAAACATTATTGCAATAACCACAGTAACTGGAACAACAGAAACTGGTGACATTGTCAGGAAATGCCAGGAGAAAGAGACAGGTCTTCAACAGTTGGTGGAAACATCCCACTTTTGGAACTCATCCACCCTGGAATGCATCCCATTGAGCAGATGCTACAATAGAAAAGGCCCTTCTCCAGACCCCAGCCAACCAAACCTCAGTAACTCATGGTACTATCAGCCAATGGAACATCTGACTGAGGAGTTCATAACGTAGTTTGCAAGTCTGGGGTCAGACTGCTGCTTCAAGTGACTATCAAATAACTCTAATGGGCCCATGGTTCTCAAAGTTCTCTTCCTCTGTACAATTGATATTTTCACAACGACGATGACCACTATGTGAATCAAGCTATTTGGCTGGATCCAGACTACCCATGGGCAGAACTGCACCTACGAGTCAAAGAATCTTCCAGGACAGCATGGACAGTTGTGCCGTGACCTGCAAGGGGAACAGGCAAAAACAGCTTCCTCCCTGCTTGCTTCCTCCAGCAGGAGCCTCTGCTGGATCTTGGCTCCTTCTACAAACAGAAGGAATCCTATCATTCACTAAAAGACAACTTGGGATCCAACCTATTGTTGGGCCACTGCTGGGCTGGTTTATTTTATTTTATTTTATTTTATTTACTTTTTTATTAGATTTATATACTGCCCTTCATCATAAGATCTCAGGGCAGTTCACAGAATAAAATACAGGATAAAAACATGAACATAAATAAAACAAAACAGCAAAACAATAAAATAGACCCTATATCCCAAGTCATTATGCTGTATCAAAATGCTTTCTGAAGTAGAAGACAAAGAAATGAAAAGAACCCATTACCTGCCACTTCCACAATCTGGTGTCTAGCAATGTCGTAGTATGGGTCATCCCATCGTAAGTGAGTGACAGGGTCAGGGGAGCCCTTGAAGTCATCTACATTTTAAAATAAAGGGGATGGGGTGAGAGGAAAATGCAGAGAACATAAAAACCAGCACAGCTATACGAAGATACAAAAACACAGAGAAGGGATCAGGTATATCACGGAACCAGAAGGAACTGTGATGAATAGCATTAGTTTTGTGCAATTGTTCATTTTATGTTCAATACAAAACACTGCATGCATTCAGACCAATTGTGCTAGCTTATTTGTCAATATTTGCCTCAAATGTATAAACACACTATAAGTGGAAAGTAATCAATGATCTAAAATTCTCCACTACAGAATTCCACATTCATCCACTAGAATAAACTATTTACACTGCACAGAGAAACAGATACTTCTCTGGCATATAAGGTCTGTAGCATTCCATGCTCTTACCACCCCATTTAGATAAGATCTACATCCCAGTTTAGATACAGGGGCTAACTAGTACTTCTGCAGCATCTTAAAGAGGAAAGAGACACAGACAGGCAAAGACCTCAGAGTGCGCTCCACTAGACTACCCTTGCCCCCACAGGGTTATACTGTATACAACTATCATGCAAGAATATAACACAAAAAGAACCTGCTGAACCCTGAATCTTGTTATTTTTCCGCTTATTTATTATGTTATTAATTATTTTGATATCATTTGGATGCTGCCTATCCTGAAAGTCTGGATATAAATAAATCTAATAAATAAAAAGCTATTAAAGGTATATTTTAATATTAGTGCTGCAGCATATAGATTCCTTTCTAGTCACTTCATTGCTAGTAAAAGTACTCACCTGACTTAGGAAAAACAGGCACTTCATCTGGTGGCCAGTTCTTATCATCTAGAGAGGCCAATTTGAGCTGATTAAGGGATTCATTGGTATCCTCCAAACTCAGGTCTTCCTGTAGATCTGGGTATTGCTCCATGTTTTCCAAGCTTTAACTGCTCTCCTAAAAACCCCAGAAGGAAGAGCACAGGGATTCACAGATCAAGCAAGCAAATACATAGCAATCTTCAATATCATCTCCCAAAGCTGCTCCTTTATATATTGCCACAGATGTCTTGTCCAGAAGAACCTTTCCTCATATCAAAGGTGAGAGGGGGCTGGCTAGGGGAATACCACTGGCTGTACTCCATCCATTTCCCCCTCCTGTGCAAATACAGCCTAGTTGCTTTCTGTTGGTAGCATACAAGCCCAAACGGCAGGGAAATGCAACAGATTACACCAACCCCCTGCCTGACGCATTGATTCTAAAGGCTCCCATTTCCTGCACTCCATTGGCAGAGTTGGCAAATAGCCAAACAGCTTGCACAGCAAGGTGTTGCACTGGAAGGGTGCCCAAATACTCCTTCCCCCACTGGCCTATCAAACCAACAACAGAGACACACATGAGGATTCTTCACAGTGCTACAAGCAGAACTGTGAGGGGGCAGATTCAACAATAGACAGGTTGTCCTTGAGTGGCGCATGTTGAAAAAGCAGCCAAAGAGTTCTGGAGTTTGAGAAGAATTCAGTTCCTAGTACTTTTGGACCTTCTCCATGAAGAAATGTCATTCTTAGCTTGAGAAAGACAACAGTTTTGGAATTTTGGATGTTCACTAAAACATTAATGGACTCCTGATTAGAGTCACCACCAAAGGAGGCACACCACTGGTCAATAAATAACCACATATATGAGATCACTAGAAAGGTTAATCATTGTTCTCAAGAGGTAGGACATGAACACAATTCTATCATGAAACAAGAAGAAACAGAAAGTGCCTCCGAAAACAACCGGTCTAAAACATCAGCCCTCAAAGAGAAGTTAAGTTACTGTGACCAAAGCTAATGCTACAGCTAATATCAGAGATCAATATTAGCATTTAAATAAATATATGGTCAGAGAAGGTCAAATGAATGTCACTCATGCTTTGTTAAGGGAATCTCTGGACATTTCCCAAAAAATTCACCAGTGTTTGTCCAAATTCTGAGTGTTGAAGGGAGCTGCGATTTGCACAAGACCTCTTCCCTTCTCCTTCAATGCTTACACAATTATTTCATTGTCCTTATTTTCCAGATGGCTGTAAGCATATTGCGCAGCAAGTCAAATCGCATTCCTGTAACCAGACAAAACACGACATATATGGGCAGATGATCTTCAAGGCAGATCAGGAAGTATTCAGGGCACAGCAGATCAGCAAAGTCAGCCTCAGCTATTCTTTGCTAGTCTCTCCAGGCTGGAGGAGATGCTTGACCTCAGTGGGGGTAAAGAGCAAGACACTTTGCTCCTCTGAGCTATTAGCTAATGCTGTAACCATGCTTAAATTGCAGTCAACCATCTGCCCTTAGCAATATACCCAGTTTCTATGGAAACTCTAACCAGCATTTGCCGTGACTCATTCGTTTTGAAACAACTCTAATTCTAGCAACTTACTCTCACAGTTAACTGAAATTGTCCAAAAAAAACTACCCTGGCAGCAGGATGCAGACAGCCCCAAGCTTTCTTCTACCAAGGGATTCTGAATATTCCCAACTCGTGGTGCACAACTGGATCACTGCAGTATTGGGGGGCTACAGTTTTGCCAGATCTGCACTAGCAAAGCACTTAAGAATAAGTTATGAGCTCTATGAGGCAAATATGCTACTGATATTCTTTTTAGCAGGAGAATTTATTATTTTTACATCCCATGTACAGAAAGAAGACTCTTGCTAAACATGGAAAACTGGTTGTTGAATGTAGACATTGCCAAACTAGTGGATGGGAAAGAATTTGGAGTTCTGGGTATTTGGGATTCTGGTGGACAAAACTCATGTGGTATTTGTTTATACAGCTTTATGGACGAATTTACATATACATTTTCCTCACTTGATGACTTAGAACTGGGATCACCAATGTGGTTCCCGGGTGTGCACATACACCTACAGAAGCCTTCCCTGGAGCACCTTACCCTGCTAAGTTAAGCTTTAAAAAAGGACTCCGACTGTAGCTAACAGAACATGTGGTGTGCATTTGGATGAGGTGTGTGGCACTCTCAACAGTTTATCCAATTTATGTGTACCACAGGTCCAAAAAAAGGTTGGTATCACATGACTGAGAAGCTTACTGAAATGACCACCACAGACCAAACACTATAGACAAAATTCATACCACCTAAAAAACTTGAGTGTTCAGTGGAGACTGATCCTACATCTAGCAGAGAGTTAAGCATATCTTAATTATTCCTATCATATTATGAAATAATTCCTCTTACTCTGGATCTTAGGTCTGTTCTCCATTTGGAGGCAGACACAGTGAAAATATTTTTTGAAATCTCATTTTCCCTAGTGTCAGGTAGTGTTGTAGCTAAATACGCCTATTCATTTAAAAATCTGATCCAGATCTAAATGCTTTTAAACAAAAGTCAGCAAAATAAGAGTTGCGCAAGACTCCACCAACGCACAATATTCAGCGTTCAGACTCAACCATAATCTAAACTCCTTTAACATCCCATGCTCTAGGAATGGTGAACCTGTGATCCTTCTGATGTAGGATTACAGTTCCTATCATCCCTGATCATTGACAATGCTGGCTGGATAAGATGAAGGTTAGAGTCCAACAACGTCTGAAAGGTCACAGGCTCACCATTCCTGAGGCATGAGATGTTAAAGGACTTTAGATTATGGTTGAATCTGACTGCTGAATATTGTGTTGAAAATTCCACAGCCTAGCCATATAGACTTTGTGTTTCTACTTCATTTTCGCCCCATGTGACAAACATCACTGAGATCTGAACAACTTTAATGGGCTATTCAACCATGGGTTTACATTCAGGAATGTAAGAATGCCTGAGGAGTCTTTGACTTGCACATTCTCCTCCCTTGTACATTACTGATTCCTGAAAATCAGTAACTGATTACTGAAAATCAGGACTGAAACTTAGCTGGCTTGCTTTTTCATCCAAACTGGAAAACCATCATTTCCATTTGCCTGAAAATGATACTATGTTCTCATAACACCAAATTATGGTTGGTGTTACATTTGAAGCACCCTAAGCTTCATGTACCATGGCCATTCATTTGTTGTATTATTTAGCAGTAGGCTTTTTCTAATCTATGCTTCACTGAAATAGTTATCAAGCGTGGATACCGGGGAGTGGGGGGAGAGAATGTGGTATTTCTAATTAGCCGCAGGTCCTTTCTGGATTCTATCCAGCAGAGCCAATCCCTTAGTTGACAGTTATTCAAGGTCAAAGCAGAGCTCAGTTCTAGAAAACAATAATGATCTAAAACATCTTGACAAGCTGCTTTCCAGAGTTGGTTTTCACCCAATTCCATACAGCACAGTACAGGAAAACTCTCAATAGGCATAGTAGTATTTTTAAAAATATACTTTAACTATCCATTCTTGCCTTAACTGGTTCTTTATGAGGACGAGCTGCTGATACTGTATTCCTGTTTGTAGAGAGTATAGCTTTGGGGGGGGGGGGGACATTCTGCGCAATTTCCAAAACTTTAATGGAGCTGAATCAAAGCCACATATTTCAATGCTACAAAGAGGATTTGAATAAGTGGTTTGTTACCAAATATTTTTACGGCAGGTTCAATCAGCTTCCCTCCCTTATTGTAACAGAACTTCATCAATGCCGCTTTGGTTTTTTGTGCTTTGGCTTTCACTGCCTCCATATGGCACTTCCAAAAGAGGGTTTCACTAAAGAGTAGACCCAGGTATGGTATCTAAATGAGCAAGTGTGTTCTGTAGTTTTCTGATCTAAGCACCATTTATACCTAGAACCAGGGCACTTTTTAAAGTCAGAATTCAGCAGAACTTGGTCTCACACCTTTCAGGTGGGCATCATTGTCATTATAAGAACAAGGGAGGTGTTCATAGTGAGTTCTGGCACCTCTTTTTGTAAATAGCACTGCCTAGGACTGTGTTTGCCAAAAAGCATAATCTTGGTCTTAGAGTATTTTATGGATAGGCTTCCCAATTTATTGTTTTTGCTGAACACCTCCAGGAGCTTTTTGAGACCCAATCAGGAATGAGAGAGGAGCACTAAATCATCTGCATACATCAAGATTGAGATTGTTCCTAATTACTGGAGAGGGGTGTTTGCATTGGCTCAATATGGCCCCAAATAATTCATATAAATGCTAAAATGAGTGGGAGCCATAATGCAACCTTGCTTCACTCCTCGCAACATTCTGAAAGCATCAGTCACACCACCATTTAAACCTACTCTGACCCTCATTTATGTGTTGCTGTACAGCAAATCTCCACAGGGAAACTATTGCATAGATGCAGTGTTATAACAACTTGTTCCATACTTCCATAAACCAAATGTCCTTAAATGATAACCGGAAAAGGGATCTCTCTGAAGACATTAACTGCAAGAGAGGTTTTCAACTAATCATAGTTTTAACAGCTGGTGAGTTAAGATTCCTGCTTTTAGGTCATGGGAACATCACACCCTATTTCTTTCATATTATCAACAACCCTGCTGACTCAATATAGAAGTGTCCACTACAGCTGTTTGGGCCTCCAGTGCTGCATTGATTGTGAAATCCACTTAATTTTATCCATATTTCAGTATGGTAAAGAAAGGCAGCCATTATGTTTACCTAGCCAACACTGTTGTCAACCTCAAGGGGAGGGAGCAGAAGTGTTAAGCCAAAGTAGTCCCTCCCTCAGATCCCCCCTCCCCTCAGAAGCCACCAGCTTAAATCAAACAGGATACACTCACTGAACAATGCAATCTGCTGAACACCCAGAACTGAATTAGGTGACAGAACTAAAAAGACACCACACCTTTCCTGTCAGATCATAAACCTGACTACTCAGTCCCTGCCTCAGCCAACCATTTCCAGCTGCTGAGCTTACACTGAGACTCTGGAAATGTTACACAAATTCAATCATGGGGTGGGGGGTGGGGGAGAATAGTGCCACATGTTTAACGCACATGCCTACCCTGCTTCCTGGATAATTCTGTCTATTTGCTTTAGGATTTTTACTGCAAGCTCAAAGGACATGAAAACATAGATGCATAGAATAAATTTAATTTTGAATTTAAATTTAAATTTGACTGCTTTTGTTTAGCAGGAACAGCTGAACATCAAAGACTTCCAAGCAGGCTATATAATCCCTCTAATTTCTTTCACTCATTATCTCAAAGCAAAAAATTGTCATGAAAGTGGGCATTCCTGTCATATTTCCGTCTTCAGAATGCTCTTCACAAGTCAGACATAATAATCCTATAAGTGGCTTCATCCTAGTTCAATGCTCTGTTTATGGACATGCATGAACCAACACACAATAAATAATGATTTCTCCTTAAACAAGTGCTATCACACCTCTCTGGTTTTACTGAGCCCCTACCACACCCCACACTTCCCACTCTTCTCCTTTACAGAACTATACAACTCCCCCTTTTCTTTCCAGCTCAAATACATAAACCACAAAGCCCTAGTGACAATCTTGTGATGGGCCACAAAGTCTTCTGCAGTAGACTCAAGTATTTGTGGGGTTACATTTACCACAGAAGCATGATGTACGAATCCTGATAAAAGCAGGATAAAGCAGTTTCTGTGAGATGATTTATGCAAACTAGCAAAGCATACATTTAGAATTACCAGACTCAAACCCCCAAAGGGCTCCAGAAACTTTTAAAGTTTAAATTAAAATAGTTACATACCACCTCTTTAAAATATCAAAATGAAGTGCAACAAAATAATTCAGTGTAACAAAGCAATTCTATATACAATAGAAACAGTCCGATAAAAGAAACAACACAAACACAGGAACTGGGAACCATTCAAGTAATTGTATCAGAGGCCAGGGAAGCCTCAAATAAGGTAGCTGTGTTTTTAAAAACAGCAGATGAAAGCTCACCACAGCAGGTGCATCTCACAGGCTGGAGGCCAAAAAGGAGAAGGCCCTTTTCCAGCTTAACATGAGATAAGTCTCTGTGGGCCACAGAATAAGTGACAGGGCCTTCTCTGAAGAACTTAGCGAGCAGACACATCTATATGGGAGAAGGCAGTCTCTCAAATAACTGTTTTTCCTTTAAGTTTAGGAATATGTAGGTATAATGAAACCTTCAACTTCGCTCAGCAGCACAATTCCCTCAACACAGATATTATATGCTGCAGCTTCCAAACTAGCCTTAAGGCCAGGCCCACATGGACCAAACTGCCATAATGCAGTCTTGAGCTTACCAATGCATGGGTCACTGTAGCTTGGTTGCACTGGTCCAAGAATGGTCACAGCTAGTGCAAGAGTACAAAAGTAACCTTTAGCCACTGAGGTCACTTGTACCCCCAGAAACAAAGAATGATCAAGGAGCACCCCCATATGACATTCCAGTTCCAGTAGAGGGAGTGGAACCCTGGTCCAGAAAAAGCAAACTCCCAAAATCCATGCACAGAGCTAGTCGCTTACAGGGCCTTGGTCTTAACAGGATTCACTCCCACTTCCTGTGCATACCACATACTCATCCAGGGCTTGCACAGTCACACTTGATTCAGATGTAACAGAGAAATGGAGTACCATCAGAATATGCTTAACTCCATGGTACAAATGGGGTCCCTAGTGGAACAGCTTCATACAGATGGCAGTGGAGACATCACAATTCACTCCAGCACCCTTCTGTGTAACGGACAGGAGGCCAACACGCAGTCATCCGACACTTTAACGTACTCTGTGACAAGCCCCATTCAATAGAAATGGGGGAGTTCTGGCACTATTTTTGTGGCGGGAAAGTCTTTATATGTTTGCATTTAAGCAACCCACACCCCTTGACCTTACTACCCCTGCTTAACTCAGTTGCAAGTATTTCCCAAATTGCAAGTATTTCCCCCCAAAAAAGTGTGCACAGGTGGCAAGGGCTTGGGTCCTAAAATCAGTTCACTTTAACGTAAACGAACGTTTCCCATCTCTCCCCACCCCCGCCGCCTTTAAGCACCTGCACGCACGCGCACACTCCTCTAAAAGCCTCCCCAGTGTAGGCACCTCCACCTCCAGCACCAAAAAAGATCTCCAGGAAAGGACCGAGGCCGGGGGGGGGGGCTCCTTAACAACAAAGGCATGGGGGCCCCTTGAGTTGCTGAGGGAGCGGGGGGGGGCGTATTCCAAAATCTTGACCTAGATCTGAACCTGGCAGCCCTGAGAACGACGACACCCACGGAGATGGTGGGAGGGTCGAGACAGAAGCCCAGCCCAGAAGCCTGGCAGCGGCCCCTGCTTGACAAGAGACCTCCCTCCTTCCCACCTAAAGTCACGCTGAGGCTGGAGTCGACGCATGCGCCCTCCCTCAACTTCGTCCCCAGCCCCCCCGCTCCCCCCCCCAATAAGCAAGAGAATAAACCCAGAAGGAGCCCCGCCCCTCGAAGCGGCGCCTGGGCCTCCACTCACTGTTTATCTCATGAAGGTGTGCGCGGTGGGAGGAAGGGAAGAGATGCAGCCCCGACGCCGACGACGCGCACCCAGTACGGAGTTCCTGCGCTGCGCGCTCCCTGAGCGCTCCTCCGCTCGCCAGCAGCCGCCACTCCCGCCTGTCAAACCCCCCTTTCACAAACATCCGCCTCCGAACCGGAAAGAGGACGAGTCTCCGTGGCAACACGCTCCCGCCTACTCGGGGAAAGGCCGGCGAGAGAAAGGGAAAAGCCGTCCGGGCGCAAACACGGCGCGCTGCGCGGAACGTTCCGCCCAGGAGCTGTTATGGAGCAGAGCCCCGGCCAGAGTGAGGGCGAGCGGGTGTCTTTCGGGAGACGGGAGGGAGCGGAGAGCGCTTGCCGCCCCGCGTCCTTGACTGCTCTCACCGTCCCTTTCGTGTCTCTGCTTCCCTTTCAGGTTGGCCCCCGGACGCGCGCGGCGGTGGCGGCGGCGGCTGGTCCTGCTGCCCAGTGTGGAGCCTTCCGCGGGGCTTAGCCCTGGGCCCCTCCCTGTCCGCCGAGAGGGGCCTCGGGGTGTGGTGTGTGGGGAGCCCCTTGCAGCCGGGGGCGCTGCTGCTCCTGCTTGGTCCGGAGGAAGAGGAGCAGGAGGCGGGCGCCTGCCCGGCGGTGAGCGATGGGCGGGCAAGTTTGGGCCTCCAGTCAGAGCCCTCAGGTCGGTGGGGGCGCCCTCTCGCGACCCTCTGCCCGGCCGACCACATCTAGACGCCCGACCCTTCTCGGTTGCCGGGAGAAGGGATTCTGACAGGCGCAGCTTGTTATATCCACCAGTTAAGAAAGCAGCTTGCTTGCCCAATTTCTCTCTTCAAAGTGCAACTGTCCTGGTCTTAGTGTTATCTAGTCACTTTTTGGTGGCCAAAAAATAGTTTCGATTGGTTTCTGGTATCCTTGACACCTGCACATGGGTGGGAAAAAGGGGGTAGAAGGCATTTCCCCCTCTCTCATAATGCTAGAGCTTCCCAGTAAGCTAACGAACAGGATAGAAAAGGAAGTACTGTACTTACACAGCTCATAATTAATATGCAGAATTCATTGTCACACTATATGGGGACCACTAGCTTAAGGTAAAGGTAAAGGTACCCCTGCCCGTACGGGCCAGTCTTGACAGACTCTGGGGTTGTGCGCCCATCTCACTTAAGAGGCCAGGGGCCAGCGCTGTCCGGAGACACTTCCGGGTCACGTGGCCAGCGTGACAATCGCTGCTCTGGCCAGAGCCAGAGCCAGAGCCGCACACGGAAACGCCGTTTACCTTCCCGCTGGTAAGCGGTCCCTATTTATCTACTTGCACCCGGAGGTGCTTTCGAACTGCTAGGTTGGCAGGCGCTGGGACCGAGCAGCGGGAGCGCACCCCGCCGCAGGGATTCGAACCGCCGACCTTTCGATCGGCAAGCCCTAGGCGCTGAGGCTTTAACCCACAGTGCCACCTGCTTAGATGACATTAAAAGATCATTTAAAAAGTTCAGAGGGAATATATACCAATGGTTATTAGCCACAGTGTTTCAGCATCTGAATGCCACTGAGTACCATGACAGAGTGGGCTATTGCCCTCATATCAGACTTGTTAGAATGCTAAGCTAGATCGTCCTTTTGTCCAAATTAGCAAGGTTTTTCATGTTAGAAGGTAATTGCACACACATCTAGCTCTGGTGCCACTGTTTCCTCTTTCTGTCTATAGAAGTCTGAACTGTAGTCACTTCATGTTACTTAGTTGTCCCATTGAGAATGTGCTTCAGAGGTGAAGTTTGTCTCTCCCTTCCTCATGAAGCAGTCGTGTATCTGCTCCATCATGCACACAACTCAGCCCTCACTTGGAGTACCCCTGCTCATTGCATGGGTTGAAACTGACTGAATGTGGCATGATGTCTGCTTAGTTTATATTCCACTTTACTAGTAAATACTCAAGACGACTTACAGTCAGACACATTTTTATCCATTCAACAATTCTGTGAAGGAGCACTGAAAGTTATTGTTGCTCAAGGCCACTTAAGGTACCCCTGCCCATACAGGCCAGTCTTGACAGACTCTAGGGTTGTGCGCTCATCTCACTCTATAGGCCGGGAGCCAGCGCTGTCCGCAGACACTTCCGGGTCACATGGCCAGCGTGACAAGCTGCATCTGGTGAGCCAGCGCAGCACACAGAACGCCGTTTACCTTCCCGCTGGTAAGCGGTCCCTATTTATCTACTTGCACCCAGGGGTGCTTTCGAACTGCTAGGTTGGCAGGCGCTGGGACCGAACGACGGGAGCGCACCCCGCCGCGGGGATTCGAACTGCCGACCATGCGATCAGCAAGTCCTAGGCACTGATGTTTTACCCACAGCGTCACCCGCGTCCCAAGGCCACTTACTCCTCTATTATTATCTGCAGTTTTAGTCTCCTACATAGTCTAGCCACTACTGCGCACTACTCCCAGCTGCTTAGAAGGTCACTGCAGAGTGACCGCAACTGTGTAGGTAGAGTTGGTCATCTGTAGTATCAGGCCATCTAGCGAGGCAAGTATTTACTACAACTGAATGAAAATGGGGGGATAGTTTGTAGCTGCTGAAGCTCTATAGACAAACAGTTCACCACATGGCTATATTTCCCCAAAGTGATTTTATAGATAATATCTAAGCTCATCCCATTTCTGACAATTCAGTTGAACATGTGTTGAATTACAGTAGTTGCCAATAATTGTTACTGTAGATCTGAGGGCTGAACTGTATGTGATATAGTAGCAATCACTGTATTTTAGGATTATTTTTTTAATATCTTAAAAAACATACTGCAGAGGGAGGATAATGAGATGGTGAAGCAGTGCTTAGGGAAGGTGATTAACTCTTTCCCCTTATTTCCATGATTGAAATCACACAGTGCTTACTTCAGAGTAAGGAAGCGATCTTTACTCAGGCTAGCAGCAAGCACAGGTTCAGTCGTAAAGAGTTCAAGTTAAAAGAGCAAGATAAGTGATTCAGAACTGAATAACTGAGTTGGTAGAGCATGAGACTCTTAATCTCAGGGTTGTGGGTTCAAGCCCCACATTGGCAAAAGATTCCTGCATTGCAGGACCAGATGGCCCTCAAGTTCCCTTCCAGCTCTACAATTCTTGATTCTATGAATGACGCTAGAAGATGTCCCAATGGTTGTCACACCCCTCCCACCAAGTTTTAAAAAGACTAGGTGGAGTATGTTCACTCACGAGACTCTCTTGCCTCACTAGCCAGCTTCTGTGTGTGCTTCTCTGGGGTAGATGCAGCTGATCCCACCTACAAAAGTGGTGCCAGGTTTGTGGCCACAAGACTGTCCTGCCCCTCTCCCTCGAGCTGCTCTTGCTCAGCTCCTCCCACTGGCTAGTCAGAGTCGTCCTCCCTCCCTAATAATTATCTGCACCTCTCAAGAGGAGCGGTGACAAGAACTAAGAGGATGTAGCTTTGTTTCCCCGTTTTCTGACATCTAAAGTTGTATGGAGAAGACCCACACCCTCCACCTCCAGGTGCCCAATCCTGATAGGACCAAGGGGCCCATGAATCGTAGAATCATAGAGTTGGAAGAGACCACAAGGGCCATCGAGTCCAACCCCCTGCCAAGCAGGAAACACCATCAGAGCACTCCTGACATATGGTTGTCAAGCCTCTGCTTAAAGACCTCCAAAGAAGGAGACTCCACCACACTCCTTGGCAGCAAATTCCACTGTTGAACAGCTCTTACTGTCAGGAAGTTCTTCCTAATGTTTAGGTGGAATCTTCTTTCTTGTAGTTTGGATCCATTGCTCCATGTCCGCTTCTCTGGAGCAGCAGAAAACAACCTTTCTCCCTATGTGACATCTTTTTATATATTTGAACATGGCTATCATATCACCCCTTAACCTCCTCTTCTCCAGGCTAAACATGCCCAGCTCCCTTAGCCGTTCCTCATAAGGCATCGTTTCCAGGCCTTTGACCATTATGGTTGCCCTCCTCTGGACACGTTCCAGTTTGTCAGTGTCCTCCTTGAACTGTGGTGCCCAGAACTGGACACAGTACTCCAGGTGAGGTCTGACCAGAGCAGAATACAGTGGCACTATTACTTCCCTTGATCTAGATGCTATACTCCTATTGATGCAGCCCAGAATTGCATTGGCTTTTTTAGCTGCCACGTCACACTGTTGGCTCATGTCAAGTTTGTGGTCAACCAAGACTCCTAGATCCTTTTCACATGTACTGCTCTCAAGCCAGGTGTCACCCATCTTGTATTTGTGCCTCTCATTTTTTTGCCCAAGTGCAATACTTTACATTTCTCCCTGTTAAAATTCATCTTGTTTGTTTTGGCCCATTTCTCTAATCTGTCAAGGTCGTTTTGAAGTGTGATCCTGTCCTCTGGGGTGTTAGCCACCCCTCCCAGTTTGGTGTCATCTGCAAATTTGATCAGGATGCCCTTGAGTCCATCATCCAAGTCGTTGATAAAGACGTTGAATAAGACCGGGCCCAAGACAGAACCCTGTGGCACCCCACTAGTCACTCTTCTCCAGGATGAAGAGGAACCATTGATGAGCACCCTTTGGGTTCGTTCGGTCAGTCAGCCAGTTACAAATCCACTGAGTGGTAGCATAGTCAAGACCGCATTTTACCAGCTTCTTTACAAGAATATCATGGGGCACCTTGTCAAACGCCTTGCTGAAATCAAGGTAGGCTACATCCACTGCGTTCCCTTCATCTACCAGGGTTGTAATTCTGTCAAAAAACGAGATCAGGTTAGTCTGACATGACTTATTTTTCAGAAATCCATGCTGACTATTGGTGATCACAGCATTCCTTTCTAGGTGCTCACAGACTGTTTGCTTAATGATCTGCTCCAGAATCTTCCCTGGTATTGATGTCAGACTGACTGAGCGGTAATTATTTGGGTCCTCTCTTTTCCCCTTTTTGAAAATAGGGACAACATTTGCCCTCCTCCAGTCTGCTGGGACTTCGCCTGTTCTCCAGGAATTCTCAAAGATGACTGCCAGTGGTTCTGAGATCACATCTGCCAGTTCTTTTAATACTCTTGGATGCAGTTCATCTGGCCCTGGAGACTTGAATACATCTAAACTAGCCAAGTATTCTTGTACTATCTCCTTAGTTATTCTGGGCTGTGTTTCCTCTGCTGAATCATTTGCTCCAAATTCTTCAGGTCAGGCATTGTTTTCTTTATCGGAGAAGACTGAGGCAAAGAAGGCATTGAGGAGCTCAGCCCTTTCTGTGTCCCCTGTTTGCATTTCACCATCTTCTCCTCTGAGTGACCCCACTGTTTCTTTCTTCTTCCTTTTGCTACGAACATACCCATAAAAGCCTTTTTTGTTGCTTTTAACCTCTCTAGCAAGCCTGAGTTCATTCTGTGCTTTAGCTTTTCTGACTTTGTGTCTACACGTGCTGGCTATTTGTTTGAATTCCTCTTTGGTGTTTTCCCCCCTTTTCCATTTTTTGTACACATCCTTTTTTAATCTTAACTCAGTTAAAAGTTCTTTAGATAGCCACCCTGGCTTCTTTAGGCACCTTCCATGTTTCCGTCTCATTGGTATTGCCTGAAGTTGTGCTTTTACTATCTCCCTCTTAACAAACTCCCAGCCATCATGAACTCCCTTTCCTTTTAGTATTACTGTCCATGGGATCTCACCCAGCACTTCCCTAAGTTTTATGAAGTCGGCTTTCTTAAAGTCAAGAAATTGAGTCCTAGTATGCTTGGCTGCTCCTTTCCGCTGTATAGTATACTTCAGAAGAGCATGATCACTCGCGCCTAATGACCCTTCTACTTCTACCCCACTAACCAGGTCATCAACATTGGTTAGGACCAAATCTAAAATGGCTGTTCCTCTTGTTGCTTCTCCCACTTTCTGGACAATGAAGTTGTCTGCAAGGCCAGTGAGGAATCTGTTTGACCTTATGCTCCTGGCTGAGTTTGACATCCAACAAATATCCGGGTAATTGAAGTCCCCCATTACTACTATCTCCCTTCCTTTTGCATACTTGGCCATCTGTTCCAGGAAGGCATCATCTATGTCCTCTGTTTGGCTTGGGCATCTATAGTAAACTCCCACAATGAGGTCAGTGTTATTCTTCTCTCCCTTAATTTTGACCCAAATGCTCTCACTTTGGCTTTGAGGTTCTAAATCTTGGATCTCTTCACAGGTATACACATCCCTGACATATAACGCCACTCCTCCTCCTTTCTTGTCTGGTCTGTTTCTCTGAAATAGATTGTATCCCTCCATTATTACATTCCAATTGTGGGACTTATCCCACCAGGTTTCAGTGATACCTATTATGTCATATTTAGTTTGCTGTACCAAGAGCTCAAGTTCATCTTGTTTATTTCCCATGCTTTGCGCATTAGTGTACAGACATTGAAGTCCATTAATCATTCCCCCGTGTCTCTTATTTAAGGATTTTTTCCTCCCACCACTAGGTCTGCGTGCTGTTTGCTCCATTTGGTCTATGACATTTGGATGATCATCTTCATCAATTGATAGACTCCTACCTTCAGGAGCACTGTCTCCCTCCCCCACATTAGTCAGTTTAAAGCCCTCCTGATGAGGTTTCTGAGATTTTTGGCAAAAACATTCCTCCCAACCGTTGTGAGGTGCAGCCCATCGCTTGCCAGAAGTCCATCTTCAAGAAACTGCAGTCCGTGATCTAAGAATCCAAACCGTTCCTGTTTACACCATTTGCGAAGCCAGCTGTTCACTTCCACTATTTTTCCCTCTCTCCCTGGGCCACATCGTTCAACTGGGAGGACAGATGAGATGACAATTTGTGCATTTAATTGCTTCAATTTCCTGCCCAGAGCCTCGTAGTCTCTTTTGATCTTCTGGAGGCTATTGCTTGCAGTGTCATTGGTTCCCACATGAACCAAGAGGAAGGGGTATTTGTCAGTGGGTGACATTACCTGACTCCCTCCCCACCTCCTGGAGGGCAAACAACAGCTCATTCATTTTTATTTTGACAAATTATGTATTGCTTAATTATGGTAGTCTCTTAAATAAAGTACAATAGTGTAATACAATAAAGATAAAAATCACTTGAAACCATAAATCCGTCAATTTCATTTAAATGTCTGCCAGAATAAAAACTCCTCAGTAGGCACCCAATGTTCAACAGGGAGGAAGATTGTCTGACCTCAAATAGAAGGGAGTTCCATAAAATTGGGCCCACAGTACTGAACGCACAGCTGCTAGAGGATGTGAGCTGTGCATTTAAACTTAGGATGGTGAACAGTGTGAAGTCCGTGATCCAGGTGAGGGTGCATAGCTGCTGTCAAGTAAATAAAAAGACATTGGAAGACCTAACAGCATATTGCCTACACTATATGTATGTTGGCCCTGAGGGCATAGGCCACCACACTCATTCTTAATATGCCAGCTTGATTGTTGAATTGACCCTCAGGTGAAAAGGACAGCTAGCCCATTAGTTCTGGGCTTAAGATCTGCCCGTGGGAATTAAAATACCTCTCTAACTGGGACTCCCCTTACTCTCGTGTTTCAGGAACTTCCACCAGCCTGCTGGAAAGAGGCTTCTGCTTGCAACAGGATAGCAAGCTGGAAAAGGTGCGTTCCGCTTCACAACTTTCTCAGCAAACTTCATACATCTAATGAAGTGGTTTGTTGGCTACGATCATTCAAACCATAATGAACAAGTTAGGGTCAATTCATGCAAACTGTTTTTTAACTTGTTTGTAAACCACATAGATGTTTTACTATCAATCCTGCTTGAGTCAGGCTGAAAATTATGTAAGTTGTGAGAATCAGACTTTAGTATTTATCTCACCAACAGCACTTAACGTTTTTCCGGCAACCAGCATGGGGCCATTTCTGTTGAAAAGCTTGTGCCTGCACCACAAGCTCAGTGTTTGTTATCACAAACCGTAGTGCAGTGATCACTTGATGGTTTCTTCAAGCAGCCAGATGAATTTTCAGCATATGATGATGTGAATGACTTTATTCTCACACATCTCAAAAATCAATCCAGATAAATAACAGAGCAATGAGATGATAAATTTTGCTCCATGGCTGGGACCAAGTTGCAGTGAAGTAAGCCAAAATCAGATATGATCCTGGAATTTATTTCTGATGACTCTGTATGCCTCTGTAAATCCAAAAGTAACTGGTGATATTGTGAGAGGATATATCGGTTCTGGTATGTTAGCCACTGAAGAATGGGTGATAAATATGTGATCAATAAACGTTTTTGCTGCAGATGTAGAAACTGGCCTGTTTAATAGCAACTAGCTCTGTTCTTTTCCTCTGTCACCCCAGGAGCTGAGCAGCTCCTCTGCTGTCTTTCTTCTCATCTTGCAACTTTTCCCTAATGCTGAAGGAAATCAGCTACAGGGTAGGCATGCAGGTCAACCAACAGAATGAGGAAGAAACTCAGCAGAGTCACTGTCCTTTCTCTTTGGGTTATCTTGTGTCACAGAAGCTGTAATGTGGTTCTGACAGGCAGGAAAGCAGAAATTGGATTGCTGTGCGGGGCTTGCAAGGAGCTCTATAAGCCCCCCACAGCAATGCAGCAGGCAGCTGATTCCTGCAACAAGCAGGCTTCTATTCTTCCACCCGTCAACTGATGGGCAGGAGAGCCGAATACTACTTTTTGCAGGCATCAGCTGCATGAACAAGTTCCTTGCAGGGAACTCTAGGGGAAGCATTGGATCTCACCTATCTGGGCAGTAGAGATGAAGCCTGCTTTCCCTAACCAATGCACAGTCAGGCTCCCAATGTGCATTGGCGTCTGTGTCTCTACCTGCCCCATATATGATGTCATGTATGGGGCAGGTGGGTGTAATTTGGTGGGAACTGCCTTCTGGGCCAAACTGGAATCCTTGGCAGTCAAAATCTGGTCTTCAGCCTGGAGGTTCCCCACCCCTGATATAAAAGCAAATGAATAATCCCTCCCAAAATTGGACTGCAACTCCCCCCAGATCAGGGATGGTAGGCATTAGAGTCCAGCAGCACCTACCGAGTACAATGTTGGCTACTCCTGATATATAGAATGCACTGTAAGTTTCAGTTCCTTTTGTGATTTCCTTTTTTCTCTTCCTCACTGGTACTCCCTGCCCATACAGTGGTGCCCCGCAAGACGAATGCCTCGCAAGACGAAAAACTCGCTAGACGAAAGAGTTTTCCGTTTTTTGAGTCATTCCACAAGACGAATTTCCCTATGGGCTTGCTTTGCAAGACGAAACGTCTTGCGAGTTCTTGCGAGTTTGTTTCCTTTTTCTTAAAGCCGCTAAGCCGTTAATAGCCGCTAAGCCGCTAATAGCCGTGTTTCGCAAGACAAAAAAACCACAAGACGAAGAGACTCGCGGAACGGATTAATTTTGTCTTGCGAGGCACCACTGTACCCAGAATCTCACTTTTCTTCCCATCCTGTTCAACTTCCTTTAAAATACTGGCAAAGAAATATTACAAATGTAATACATTTATGCAAAATAAACAAGTATATGCTTTGTGTTTTCTTGGAGCAGAATCAGAAACATGAACCCTCCCTGAAGGATGGTCAAGTTTTCCTTAGAGAATTCTCGGGCGAGCTGAAATGTCAGGCTTATTGGTCTCTTAGGCTATATTGACAAAAAACCTCTGTGTTAATCCATCTAAGTTGCCTCTTATCAATAATTATGATACATGCATTCCATGTTTTCATCTGGAAAGGAAACTAAGTGGATTACAGCTTTTTAAAAAATGAACTCCATTTACATAGAAAAAAACTTAAATTCATAAAATTGAGAAGGAAAAAGTGGGACATATTCAAGTAAGCAGGTGTTCTAATAAGAGCCAGTGCACTGGAACTTCCTCCCTTCTCTCATGCCAAATTCTCTCTGAACAGGTTAGGAGAATCCCCAGAAAAGTGTCCAGGGGAAGGAGAGGGGAGATTATTCTGTCCAGCAACTGAAATGCCTTTGCTGATAGGATTGTAATATCTCTATGATGAATTCCACCCTTAAAAACATAAATAAAATCAGTCAGTGATATTCGGTGCTAGTCCTATTTTGAGTAGACCTGTTTACATTAATTGACTTGATTCACTTAGGCTCATTAATTTCATTGGCTCTATTCTGCCTGGACTTAATTGAATACAACTCAATATTTTGCAGCTAGCAATAAATTTCTATTCAGTTTAAGAAAGATCTCTTAAATAATTATTCATCTTCCTAAAAAATAGGATGGTAAAGCTAAATATATTCATTTAGCCTTTGGAGAGGGCAATTTAACCAATCAGTCATGAGCCAGCAATTTTGTGCTGATGAAACGTCCTATATGTGACTGTAAATATAACAAACGTTGAAGCAGCCGCAAGTCTTTTGTACCCTTAATCAGTACTCTTGCATGGCCACTATCAGAATCCATTTTGTATGAACTAGGTGTTTTGTTACCTGTATGGTTTCATAAACTCCTTTCAGGAAAGTTTAAAGGTTCAATCACTGTACCTCCAAGGAGGACCCCTGCCTAAAACTCTGGAGAACTACTACCAGTCAGTGTATGTGAACAATGCTGAGTTAGATGAACTCAAAAATCTGTTTCAACAAAAGGTAACTTCAGAAAAAGTATTCTGAATTGACTTTTCCTAGGAGTCTGCTCAAAAAAACCGTCAGGATCTATAGACATATTAGTTGATAGACCTGACTGAGGCCCCCTTAAGTCTCGCATAACACCCACTTGCACTGCCTCTCTAGGGCCTTGTAATGCCCCTGTACTTCGGACAAAGCCCATATTGGATACTGATGCTTGGCATAATATGTTTTACAGCTTGGTGAAGCAAAGCCGGGATAAAGATGAGGCAAATGTGGCATTAGTATGGATCAATGGGGAGCTCCACATCCGAGTATCCTGTCCCATTGCTGCTGGCACTGAACTGCTGTACTGGTTAGCAGAGGCCAGTCCCGCTTGCCTGGAAAAGAATGCACCAGCAAATATATCAGATGGGGTATTTGTCGCAGAGAGGAAAATGGTAGAGGAGCAGCTAGCTAAGACCACCACTGTGGAAGCAGAGACTTTGACACAGAAAGGAGATGCTTCCCTAGATGGCGATGCAATAGATTCCTTTGCAGGTACTGTACCTGAATTCCTAGAATCTTAGTCAGAAGGGGGTATCACAGGTGATTTAAGCAGCATCAGAAACAGGAAGGGTTTTTATTTTAAAAAATGACTTAACATACTTGGTAATAGAAAAATGCATGTTCCTTAAGCAAAGAACTTCACTGCCAAACTCTGCACACCCAGGCAACTGTAGTTGAAGTACCCTGTGTTTTGTCCTTCCTTTCACAAAAAGAGTTTATGGTACATGATTTGATTTTCACAGACCTAAATTGTCATCTGTGAACAAACTCAGACTGATAGTAATATTTTAACTTGAAAGGTAGGGGCTCCTTTTTCTCCTTCAAATGATACTGTGGGAGGCAACTTGTTCAGAATGTATACACTCTCTTGCTGTGAATAAGGAATATTTCTGCAGTGCTTTCAGGGTACAATCCCCTGAGAGGCTGGCTTTCAGCATCCCAAGTACAGAGAATGGGAACCAAGTGTGGAAGCATATTCTTGCCCAGAACAATTCAATCAGCCCACAGCCAGGCAGAAGTGGAACTCAGGCCAATGTCCACTCCTCTAGCCAGTGACCTTTATTTTGCTCAACAGCACTGGCCAGCCCCACCCTTGCAAACAGTGCTTTGCTATTTTATTGCAGTGCTGGAGGAGGCGATTTCTTTGAGAAGTCCACATGGTGAATCAGAATGTTTATCATGCCAGAGTGAGGCATCTAATCATAGCCTGCATTTTTATTAAGGCTTGATCAGGGCCTGTATTTTAAAATGAGCTTAAAGATTTTCAAATGTTCATGCCAGGCAGAAGACCAGCTGCCTAAGAACCTTGGCAAGATGTTTATTCTCCTGGATAAGGGGGCCCCCTGATTTATAGCAGAAAACAGTTCTCAAAGTCAAAGGGAATTACAGGCTGACAGCCAAGGTTACACTGACCCTACATATTACAGAAGATAAAAAAAGAGATAAACATAATTAAGAGTGGGTAAATAGTAAAATAAAACCATGTGCCTCCCATTAAACTTGAGCCATATTTTCCTAAGGTTGAAAGGTCAAGAGCAGTGAAGAAGGCAACTGGCTTGGCTGGAGAAGAGAGATTTTTTCCTATCTTATTTTGAGGCTGGAAACTGTTCCTTCCTTTTTTACTTTGAAAAGGTTTATTCTTCTAAAAAGCTATCTATGTTATGTATTAAATATATTGGCTTAAATGTAATTATGCAAAGGAATTAGAAGCTAAGAAATGTTAAATCCTTATGCTAGATTCTTATTTCATATAGTTGGAAGAGATCACAGGGGCCATCAGCCACCAGCCCAGCCCCCCCTGCCAAGCAGGAAACATCATTAGAGCACACATATGGTTGTCAGGCCTTTGTTTAAAAGACCTTCAAGAGAAGGAGATCTTTCAATGATGATGTGAATTCAAGATCCTTGACATCTGTTTAAGATAAAAATTTAAGATTAAACCATTTGTTTTGGAGGGCAATAGGGCGAGGTGAGCTGGTAATTAAGGTTCCTTGTTGAGACACATGTAAGATATATTACTACTTATTTGCCATTTATAGATAGAAGAATATATATCTTTTTGTTTCCCATAAAAGGACAAGAGGAAATGGGTGTATCTTTTGTGATTGGTTCTAGCAAACAGCCAATAGGAATTTCAACCAGGCTGATTGGACAGAGGCAGCCACAGGAGGAGCAAGGGGGCTGGATTAAGGAAATATAAGTGCTGGCCAGAATGGCAGGAGGCCAGGCCAGAGCTTGGTAACCATATACCACTGTGCCTCATATTTATTTGTCTGACAAATAAATTATTATTTTAATTTCTCTATTGCTGCGTTGAATATTTCATTCCAGCTAAGCGTTAACCACAAGCAGGGTGCTACAAGAGTACTTTTGATCCGGTATCTGAGGGTATGTCTGCACTAGAAGCTTGTGTTAGTTTTATACCATTTTAACAATCATGGGAACCCACAAATAATCTTTGAGAGTTATAGTTTGGTGGGGGCACTAAGAATTATTTTAATTCGGACTTTAAGCTTCAGCTCTTGATGCAGAATCCAGATGCCTGACTTTAGGTGCAGTGCACAGATTATGGTTCCTCCTTTTAAGTTATGGTTATTTGCATGTTCATACACTGTGAGGAGCCTATTTAGTTACTTATGTTCCTGGCCCTTTAAGATATGTGGGCAACTCCTGTCTATAATGCTAGAATCAGTCAGGCTCCTTACTATCTCTTTGTTTCCTCACACACAAATGTGTACACAGAACTTCATTTCCCTATGACATTCTATATCCATGTCTGTTTCCTTAAGAATTTTCTTAGGTGAATTAAACTGCTCAAGGTAACTCTGCTTGTTGTGAATAAGGGAGAAACACAGGTCCATGGTATTGTGACTGTGTGGATAAGCTGTTTTAGTTTGCAATTCTTGCTTTCTAAAGAAAAGAGCAAAGATTACGAATGATAAGAGTGTTGAAATTTGCTGTTTCTACACATTTCTGTAACCTCATTCTAAGTTATGTAGTAAAGCACTTTAGAGAAATTCAATTTGCGTCAAAAAGATTAATGAAGCTTTGCTTCCAAAGTGAGCCTTACAGAAGATACTGAAATATTCCTCCCCAAAGTCTAAACTTTTAGGATATTTAAATTCAAGCAGAGTTCCCTAGCTAAAACCAGCTATGTTTCAATTCTCAGAAGCACTGCTTTGATAACTAGTGGGACTTCTCGAGCCTCTGTGCTCAGCAAAAGATCTCTGTTCAGCAAGATTGAGGCAGTGAGTGGGGTGCGGAGCAGTGCATAGAAACAGAAGTCTCACCTTGAAGTGTCAATAATTACTTTGTTTTCTTTGTTAAGGGAACTAATGGTTACTGGTTCAAATTGCAGGTGCTCTTGATATCCCCAAGGTTGTGGAGCAGAAAGCCAGAACCCATTGTCTTCCTTTGCTGGATAAGAAGCTGCCAGTCAAGCAACCTCCTGGCCTGGAAAATGATCACAAGAAAAGGAATGAAGATGGGTTCCTGCAACATGAGCTCAGGGACTCTAAGGAGCAGCATGGAGAGAAACATCCCATTGTGAGCTGCTCTGTGGCTGAGGAGGGTGGAAGTAAAGAGGATGGTGTGCTGCATCCTCAAACAGAGCAAGTGAATGAGACACTATCCAAGGTAAAACCGACTGACATTTGTTCACAGCCGCCTCCATTCAGTGCAATTCAACCCAGTGCTCACTTGGCTGAGAAGGTGGAGGTGTTGAGGGGCCAATCTTGTGCTGAAGGAGCCCCCAGTGGATGTGCCATGTCTACACCCAGGGACAGGGCGGAGGAGCAGAGTGAAAATCCCAAGCAGGAGGAAGTGTCTCCAAGCAACATGGGTGGTGCTCCACAGCTCAAGGAGGTAGACCACGAGCGACGGTACCGGTGCGAAGAGTGTGGCAAAGCCTTCCTGCAGCTTTGCCACCTAAAGAAGCACCACTTTGTGCACACTGATCACAAACCGTTCCTGTGCACAGAGTGCGGCAAGAGCTATAGCTCGGAAGAAAGCTTTAAAGCGCACACACTGGGCCACCGAGGGGTGCGGCCATTCCCCTGCTCACAGTGCCACAAGAGTTACGGCACCAAACGGGACCTTCAAGAACACCAGGTGCTGCACACAGGCCAGCGCCCTTTTGTGTGCCCTGACTGTGGGAAATCCTTTGCCCGCCGGCCCTCTCTTCGGATCCATCGCAAAACCCACCAGGCTAAGGAGCCAAGGCCATCTGCTGCCGCCGCCGCCTGCCAGTGTGTGATATGTGAGCGGCAGCTGGCCAACCCTGGGTCGTTGCGCAACCATATGCGGCTGCACACAGGGGAACGCCCGTATACCTGCCCCTACTGCCCCAAGTCTTTCCGCCAGCAGGGCAATCTCCGTGGGCACCTTCGGTTGCATACAGGGGAGCGTCCCTACCGCTGCCACTTCTGTGGAGATGCCTTCCCACAGCGCCCTGAGCTGCGCCGTCACCTGATCTCCCACACAGGTGAGGCTCACCTGTGCACAGTGTGTGGGAAAGCACTGCGTGATCCCCACACGTTACGGGCTCACGAACGTTTGCACACAGGCGAGCGCCCTTTCCGCTGCCATCTGTGCCCCAAATCCTATCCTCTGGCCACAAAATTGCGACGCCACCAGAAAGCCCACCACGCTGACAAGCCGCACCAGTGCCAAATTTGTGGCATGGGCTACGCCCTCCCCCAGAGCCTGCGACGTCACCAGCTAGAGCACAAAGGAAACCAAGATGGGGATCCATCCAAAAGGGGCACGAAAGCCCCCCAGGAGCTGCCAGCTTTAGATCAGCCAGCTGTGCTGGTAGTGCACTCTGTGGACAGGGCAGGGCCTGGAAACCACACAGAGCTCCTTATCACCAATGATGGGCACTATGTTACCACACAGCAGAGCTCTGCCAGGCACAAGAACGTCATTGAGATTGCTGTCTTGGACACGGAGAAAGAATGCCTCATTGTGCAGGAGCAGGGCTCCGCCAGTGACATGTTCATTATTCAAGAGGGTGTCAGTTTTAGCACAGTGGCGGAGGTGGTGGAGGTGGGGACATGACCATCAGTCTTTTTGCAGATGGCATTAAAACATCTTTGGAAGTCTAAATGTGCTCTTTCTATGTGTTTGCAAGAAAACAGCATGCGGGTTATGAAATATATACTGGGATGTTTAGAAGGGAATAGGTGACTTCAGTTTGGCCAAGGCTGGATTCCCACCATCATTTCCAAAGCCCGTAAGCCTGGGCAAAAGCCTGATAGATGAGGTCATGCCTGGAAGAAAGCCTTCACTAAGCATCTCTTCTATACTACAGTATCAGAATTTGTTTCAAATTGATCCAGTGTCAGCAACTGCACCAGTTCTGCTTGTGTGTTACTTATGTTTAGTGAAAACGTGGCAAAACTGACTGAGTGGTGAAGAGTCTGCAGATTTCCACATGGTTATGCACATATGGTCCAAAAATTAATGCAATAGAAAGTATGGAAGTATATCTTTTTTTAAGTAAAAGAGCAGGAACTTCCAACAGTTTTCTGAGGTGTGCAAGGATTATGTCAACACCAGTGAGGGTTCAAAGTTCTTTAGCTTCAAAGGTATAAATAACAGGAAGCTACTGCTCCTGACTCATTTGCCCAAGCTGTGCTTAGATGTGCTTTAACTTGATACTTGCTGCATCTGAGTAGGGGATGAAGCCATCAGATGCCTGCTTTAATTACAGTTAATGACAACATTGGCTAAGATCCAACTCCCACATTTCTTGGTGATATAAGCAGCTCTCAAAAACATTGCGGTGGTAGCACATGCAGTCAATCGTGTGACTCAGACAGAAAATAAAGGTGTTTCTTTTGCCAGTTATACCTCTCCATGGGCTTGGGCTGGTGATGCTGTGATAGTCACCGTGCAATCTAGCCAAATTGTGGTTGCTGGTTATGCATATTGTTCCCATGATGTGGGGTCCTGACTGCCCAGAGACATTTGTTTGATACCTACAAAGACAGTGTTTGGGTTTTGCCCAAGTCAACACATAGCAATCTGAGTGAGAATTGTAGATCCCAGAGTGGCTGTAACTGTAATCCAAAGGTTTGCTTTTAAAATAAAACCAATTCATTGGATCTGGTAAATTCATTGGATCTGCAAATGATAACATTGCCGGATTAGACCACTTCATATCGCAGGAGCAAGATTCTAATGGTGACAGTTTTCATTCACATAGAAGTAAATCAATGAGGAAGAGCTTTGCTATGCCTGTAATGCATTTCATTACAGTATATAAAAACAATGACAAATGAAAATGATGCTTAATTACATTGTCTCGTTTTAACATAGTACTTTGCCAAATTTTCTACTTTTTTTGTTTAGCATTTCCTTGACAGTGAGTATCACAGACTTCCTGTCAGGAGGTCATGTTGCACCATAGTGTTGCAATGTATAGTTAGTAGTTTTGGTCCAAGCTAATTTGAATTAATGTTGGATGGGATTTTTTTTATTTTCCATTTTTTATATCACTTTATGCTGTTGTATTCACTACGTGAGAGTAATTTTCTTCTTCCCAGCATTCTGTGGTGATAGGCCAGTCGGGTATTTTAACACATAGGAAACTGAGCCAAGAGAGTCTGAATTGCCCAAAAGCCAAATCAAAACTTCACGACCGGGTAGAAATTGGATCGCGAGTGTCTGTGGTCCAATATGACATTTTAACAGTTCTTCCTTAGTGCTTTGCTATTTCCAGAAAATATATTGAGGTTCGCTAGGTGGCTCCCATTGTCAACAATATCATTTATTACTGGTATATGGTCACAGCCTCTGCAAAGTGGTTTCATTTAGCACATGCTTCCTTCTTGGATACTTAGGATGGACCAGCTGTCATTTGGTTCTGGTAGCAATAGGTCACATAACTACACTTGTTGCTTTTCCTATGTTTCTGCTACCCCCACATTTCCAAACTGTTTTGATAAAGTAAACAGATGCTTGAGACTACAGTACTGACTTCCTGCTGTTGAGCTCACCCACTGGTACATTTACAAGCAGTCACAAAGGAAGCAGTCTTTTGAGGCAGTAGGATTTGGAGCAGTGATCTAGAATGGTTGGCATGTAAGTTTTTTGTCTTTTCCAAGAGAGTGGTGCAGCTTTTGCATGTATCAATATTGACATAGCTGCAAAGTGACTTGCTGATGCCAAAACCCAAGAAATCCACGCATGAGTCTCAATCTTCTGTCATTGCTGATGTGGTGTCAAGCACGTTTGTTGGTTGCACTGATCCCAACCAGTCACGGATTGGAGGGAGGTGTCTTATGGCAGTTTTTTAAGCATATGCACTTGTTTGCATGGTGCACATGGTTTGAAAACAAGGGGTTGGCGGTCCTGTGATAATGCCTCAGACAAAAAAACTCTTTGAGCCACTTCTGTAAGAGCTCGAACACACAAGATAGTTTACTATCTTTTGTGTCATGTTTAAAAGGTGGCGAGAATTAAGCAGACTTGGGTACCAGTTTTTAAGTTACGAAGTTATTGCAAAGACCAGCCTGAACGTAAACAAGTCAAGGAGAGGTGGAGCCAAATGGAGATAGCCTCTCAGCTGAGATAATTGATTGGCCCTGCTTCCCATCTTTCTTTCTGCTGCAACCTGATGGATTGGTAGTTATTAATATTTACTAGATCTGTATGTAGGAATGGGAAAGAGATTGTAGCAGATGTTATAAGGTGAAAAGGGGACTTGTTCAGGAAGTTAGAAATGCTGAACTAAGGAGGGCTACTAGTCTTATCTCAGCCTTCACAAAGGTTCAGGTTTGAGAAGATATTACAGGAAGCAATGTTGTAGTCTTGACAGCTTATGAATGTTCTTCAAAATTTTCCCTTCATACATGGGCCAGAACTCTTTGTCCGGATGTTCTCCTGTGGTTGAACTAAGGCTCTGCCTAAATATCCCAGTAAGCTAGACCCAGAACTGGACATTTCTCAAATCTCTCTGCTTTATTGTGTTAGAAAGAGACTCTGTGTTCTTCAAACTCTGCAATCTGTTGGAGGTGGGGACTGTGCAATTGCTCTTTGTACAAGTGGCCATAGAGTCACTTCCCAGCTACCCTAATGCTAATATTTACCTGTGTACGATGGAGATAACAAATACTGACTAGAAGACCATTACAGAAGAGAGACAGAGAAGAGCAAGAGAAAGGGGGGTGAGATTGATAGTTCTCTAAGCTCCTCCCACACTTACAGTTTGTCTCAGATGAGGACGGGGTAGGGACCTGTTTTACTAAACGGTGGACTAATTTGGAATCTCCAAAGACCTAAATTCCAAGTGATGAATTTGATGTTGCTATTTTCTTTTGATCAAGAGTATATGGCTCAGATTATGGCCTTAGGCTGCTACTAAGAACTTCAAGATCTAACTGTACTGACTCCTGATTTAATTATTTTATCAGTGAGACTCATCTCAATAAATTTGAAGATGATAATTGCTTTGCTGGATTTACGAAGTCCAGCATTCTGTTTCTAGTCAGATGTCTCTAGAAGCTCATAAGCAAGGTAATAGTCACTCTGTGGTGTTTTGTTCATCTGATAGTCAGAGCTGCGCTGCCCCTGAAAATGGAGGTTCCATTTAGCCAGGGCTATTTTCAGGGGGAACTCGCTCGAACTTAGTTCTGGCACCTGTCAGGTGGGTGCCTTTGCCATACTAAGAGAATGAGGGAGGCTTTCATGGTGAGTTCCGGCACCTCTTTTTCTCAAAAAATAGCACTGCATTTAACTAAAATAGACTTTGATGAACCTTGCCTTTACAGTGGTGCCTCGCAAGATGAAAAGAATCCGTTCCGCGATTCTCTTCGTCTAGCGGTTTTTTCATCTTGCGAAGCAACCCTATTAACGGCTTAGCGGATTAGCGCTATTAGCGGCTTAGCGGCTATTAGCGGCTTAGCAGCTTAGAAAAAGGGAGAAAAAAGCAAAAAAAATTGCAAGACTGGCAAGATGTTTTCGTCTTGCGAAGCAAGCCCATAGGGAAATTCGTCTTGCGAAGCGCCTCGAAAAACGGAAAACCCTTTTGTCTAGCGGGTTTTTCGTCTTGCGAGGCATTCGTCTTGCAGGGCACCACTGTATTAATTTGCCTACTCCTTTTAAGAAGTTGCCAAGCTGCTAGTGACTATCCCCACATCTTATTGTCTTACATTATGTGTGAAGAAGTGCTTCCTTTTTAAGTCCTGCACCTAGTCCGTCAGCTACACTGAGTGTACATAAGTGTTATGAAAACAGAAGACATTTCGCTCTAGCTGCTCGCTCCAAGCAATCATGATTTTACAAACTTCTGTGTTCCTTCATAAAGTAAAACCCCATGTTCTCAAGCCTATCTTCATTTGAAAGGTGCTCTGGGCCTTTGAGTTTAGCTGCCTTTCCATACCCATTTGAACCCAATGAAGTTTTTGTATTCAGTTTTGTATATTGTATTCAATGAATATTGAATATCGTGTTCAGTGAATACAATAATTATTCATCTGTATTCACCTTACAGGACTTGCACTACAATCTTGAAGAATTTATGACATGCATCTGTTTGAAAATTACATTTACCCATTAAAAGTGGCTGGTCAATGTACCAAATATTTGTTTTAAGTTCATTTATGTCCAAACCACAATTAAATGGGAAAAAATTAAAAAAATACAAATGAACTGAAACAGGATGCAAATATTTAATGACTTGACTCCTTGGTGTCTTCCATCTGTTCTGACTTCTTTGACTCCTCTCCAACACACATATAATCAAGCACCTCTCTTTGGGCATTCAGAAAGAAGTCATGGGGATCTCATTGGATTTTTGCTGAGAGACATCCAAGAATCAAAGAATTATAAATTGTGGAAGGGATAAGAAATTCAGTCTCTTGGTGTATTCTAGAACAGGATCACAGAAGTAAAGACAGGAAATAGACCTTTTGGCATTTGGATTAAATATCTGCAACAGGAGGATTTTCTAAACAAATGGCAGTTCCCTTATTTTAAGCCAGGATAGCCAAATGTCCTCTGCTTTTTGAAATAATGGCGTAATTATAAGATGTGCATATTGTTTCCTAATATCAGTCCATGTTTATTTGGTGGTCTGAGACCACAAACAATCTAAATGTATGGATGGAATTGTTCTTGTTCCATTGGTTGCTTGTGCCACCAAGGCACCTGAAAGCAAAAATGCAAGGGAGGGAGAGAAAAACCAGGATGGGTGAGATAGTGAGATCCTCAAACTTACTGTCCCTGACACACTGTGACCTGGTTCCTGTTTCTTCATCCTGGTTCAACATTAACCCAGGCTGGGCTGCAATCATTCTTCATCCATTTCCTCTGCAATCTTCCTGCAGTCAGGCAATGGGACAGAGCAGAACCAGAATGCTGAGGACCCTTCTCCTTGCCATTCTTCTGGACCTCTCACTGAGCTACAACCAGGGTAAGGAGAGGAAGGGAGGGGAGAGTTTGAAGAAATCAGCCTGCTCAGCAGTGAACAGGCAGCAATCCTAAGAACATGTGCTAAGGGGATTAATGTTGAAGTCTGCGGTTTCTAAGAAAATGTGTAGGTTTGTGCTGCAATTGACTAGTAGAGCAGATAGCAATACTCATTCTGTTGGCCTCCTACACTGGAAGTTCAGTGTGGCAGATCAAGCATCCAGGGAGAATAGAAAGCTTTATTATACTGAGACCGTTGGTCCATCTATCTCTTATTGTCTACATTCACTGGCAGTGGCTCCCCAGGGTCTCTCCCAGCCCTATCTGGAGATGCCAGCAGTTGAACCCAGGACCTTCTGCATGCTAAGGGAGGCTCTACAACTGAGCTACAGCCCTGAATCCCAGCAGCAGCCCTATTGAAAAAGACTGGCATGGCATGGCTGAGATGGAGAGGATGTGGCAGGCATGTCACTCCATGTTTCAGAGACTCACAGCTTTGGAGCAGGAAGGATCTCAGGTGATAATTGAGCAAAGATGGTGGAGGTGGGGCAGCGCTGTGCCAGAACTCTCTCCAGACCAGTTATCGTTTAGCTTTTGTATTTGAGTATGCCCACCTGAATAACCAAACACACGGGAGTTACATCCCATGATAGTGTGTCTTTTTCCATGCTTCTTGCTGGAAGATTGATGGGACGGGGGGGGGGAGGTGAGGTTCCCCAATGGATGCCTCTTTGTTGGAGTTCTTTATCTATCTTAACAGGAAGGCTCTTCTTTACTCTTAATAGAGTTAGCAGGAACATGGCACTTACCAAAATATTAAAATGTACTCCTCAAGTACCTTTTTGAGGAGAGGCATGTGTATGCAGTTTAACCACTTCAGAAGCAGGGTGTGCCCTCTGGGTTGTATCCAACTAAGCAATACATCAAGTAATGCATTGAAAAGAATTGTCTTATGTTGTTCACGTCGATCAATTTCAGTGGTTTGCATTGGATACAGCCTTATGCCTGCAATGGCAGCTTCCTAAGCAGCAGTTGTATTAGTCTATTGCAGCTCTTCTGAAGCCCCACCAATCAGCTGGTTGGCAGGACTTCAGAAACACTGAACAATCATCTTAAGGAGCCTCTTCTGTTCCAGCCTAGCTTCCCTTTTACCTGTTCAAACCTAGTATCACCTAGTATCAAAGCCTAGTATCATCAGATGAATGGCAGGTAGGCATGGCTTGACCAACATGGCCTAATTATTTAGCTTCATAGGCCAGACATTCCCCACCCCTGACCAAGACTGAAAAGTTCTAATGTCTGAATGTGAAAAAGGGAAATGAGAGGACTACAAAGGTTCAGATTCTGGGGTGGGCAAACAGAGACCAGCACACGTGCCAGCAAAGAGGCACACAGGACGAGGGCTGAGTAAATATGTTTTTCTGTGCAAACAGGAATAGGATAAGTGTCCAGAGAGCAGAAAGAGACCTGCCATTTGGAAGTGGTCAGTTCTGGGCACAACCCTGATACTAAACTGAACAAGAGTCTTGGTTCTACCACCATAAGACTAGAAATATTATTTTCTATTTGGTGCTTTGTGAATACTCTTTTTCATATTCCAGCAGTCTTTTTTTATTGAATTCTGATTTTATAGTTTAAACTCATGTTTATTCCTATATATTGGGTCTCCTGCACGCTGCTTAGAAATGACTGCAACCAAGAGGCATGCAAATGGTTGAAATAAATAAATGCCATAAAGGTGAAGATTAGGTGAGAAATTCACACTGGGTTGTATCCAGCACTGCACACATGGAGTTCCACTGACAGTAGTGTTGGATCAGCCCCATTGAGATCTAGAAGTGAAAACTGGGCATTTGACAGAACTTCCTGTTTTGTCTGTTGTAACACAAGACTGTCAACGGTTGGGCAATGCATTACATCTGTAATCAGGCAGCTGGAGCCTACAAAGGGGAGAGCATTGTAGGAATGCAGAGCTGATATCCTGAAACATGCAACATTATACTGAAAACATGACAATGGCTTGCCCTTCTCCACCATGTGTGGTGTACCTCCGTGGGCTGAATCATCTGGAAATTTTCTTCGTAGCAGCTTTCTGCAGGTGCCCAGTTCTGCTTCTGGACCACTGAGGTCCAGATTGTGTCATCTGATCTGTCTGTGTTTGTGTTGTGGTGGTTAATCATGTCTTGGAGGAGAGGGTTGGCTGTAGGGTCCTTTCCACTCAATGGTCCTTCAGAATTACAATTGCCCCAGTGAATGAGCCTCCACACTAAGGACTGACTGATGGGTGTTCTGCTCTTGCTAGTCTTTCTCGATCAGAAGCAAGCACTCTCTTTGCTGAAGCGCTCAAGGCGAGCCAACAAAGGATACCTAGAAGAGGTGCGCAAAGGCAACCTAGAACGGGAGTGCCTGGAGGAAGTGTGCAGCTATGAAGAAGCCCGTGAAGCCATTGAGTCTAATGCCCAAACAGTAGGTATCATTCCATTTTCCTTCCTGCAGAACAAGGCCTGTTAAGTCACATATTCAAGGGCCCAGCAACCATTGTGAGGATTTCACAGTGGATTTCTTCTTTAATTCCCCAGTCTCCTTCCAGATGTTGTAATTTTATAAAAAAATGTATTAATTTCATAACAACAAAAAGTGCAAACATAGCAAAAAGAAAAGAAACAAATAATAAGGGATTTAAACCACAATGCATCACAGCTTGGAAGTACAAAGACCCAGCGGAGCTCTAAAGGGATAATAAATTGTTCAAACAAAGATACCCTTTACAAATAATAAAGAGTTATAAAAATAAATCTAGGAGGCTTAGTTTGGTCAGAATCAAGTATACACTTCCAGAGTTAACACTAAATACGTTACTTCTGGTAAATTAGCCACCATAGCTGCTAGAGGGCTGTGAAAAAATTGTGTCCTGAGCTTTTTTGACTCATCTACCCATGTACTATCTGAAGTCAAAGGGGCACATTGGTAGCCAGATGTGACACTTTTTCCAGCTCTTCTACACCACTACATTTCTCAGATGTATGTCCCAATTAAATTCCCATCATGATTTTTGACTCTGGGCGCCAAATGAGGCATTAATAATAAATTTGTATAATATAGAAACCATTCCCTTTACATAATGTGTCGTATCTTTGACCAGTCATTCAAAAGGAGTCCGTTGTCTGGTAGCATCTCTTCTCTTAGAGGAACAGATGAGAAATGACCTCCACTGGAAGCCCAATAACCAAGGAAAGCGTTTATCCCCATACATGTTTTTATATATGCTATAGACAACAGGAACGGTTTTTGTAAATAATAATCCATTAAGCAATGTAGTTGACAGGACATTATCGTAAGACTTCCCCTTGTTCCTAAAGACTGGGTGATACTATAGGACAGGCTTCCTCAACCTTGGCACTCCAGATGTTTTGAGACTACAATTCCCATCATCTCTGACCACTGGTCCTGCTAGCTAGGATCATGGGAGTTGTAGGCCAAAAACATCTGGAGGGCCAAGGTTGAGGAAGCCTGCTGTAGGATTTAAGTGGGGACAGGCCTGGTGCAGATGCCACCACCCTATTCAGCCAAACCTTAAAGGTTGTTTTATTAAAATATACTGGCTAGCCATGTCAAAGATCTAAATTTGTACTTCTAAAATGGGTGGATGTTGTTGGACTACAGTGGTGCCTTGCAAGACGAAATTAATTCGTTCCGTGAGTCTCTTCGTCTTGCGGTTTTTTCGTCTTGCGAAGCACGGCTATTAGCGGCTTAGCAGCTTAGCGGCTATTAGCGGCTTAGCGGCTTAGAAAAAGGGGGGGTAGGAAAAAACTCGCAAGAACTCGCAAGACGTTTTCGTCTTGCGAAGCAAGCCCATAGGGAAATTCATCTTCCTCAAAAACGGAAAACTCTTTCATCTAGCGAGTTTTTCGTCTTGCGAGGCATTCGTCTTGCGGGGCACCACTGTACTACGCCCATCATCGCTTGTCCACTGGCCACACTAGCTGAGGCTGATGGGAACTGGAGTCTAACAACATATGCAAGGCTGGCTGAGGGCTTGTTTAATTCATGCAGTAGTTACCCTTGAGCTTTATGCATCTCATAATTGCAATAGA
This sequence comes from Podarcis cretensis, assembly GCF_951804945.1. Taxonomy (NCBI): domain Eukaryota; kingdom Metazoa; phylum Chordata; class Lepidosauria; order Squamata; family Lacertidae; genus Podarcis; species Podarcis cretensis. Next base: position 51,932,656 of record NC_137170.1, on the reverse strand, counting down.
TTTAATTTGATGGCAGAAGCAAAATCAGATGTGTCCTCTCTCTTGCTGAGTCATGACAATCATATCTCATGCTGCCTCCAAATTGCTCAGAGTGGTGTCTCATCCTGACAGCTTACAGGGTAAGACCTTTCTAGCATCAGCAGTAGTGTAGAACTGCATCAGTTGACTTACTCATTCTTGGGTATTTCTTTCTAAGTGAGCACTTTTGTTTTGCAGGATATATTCTGGGCACAATACTCAGGTATGCATGTCTAAAGCTCCTGTCAAATACCCTTGCTATTTTGTATATTATTTACCACTGAACCTTATTCCAAGATCTGGCTTTCACAGGCTCTGGAGAATTATGTCTCTACGTCAATGGCCAGTATTAGCCTTGCATATCCCAGAGCAGCAGTTCCTGCAAATACTTATTTGGAGTTAAATCCTTTGAAATCAGCAGAACATCTCCAAATAAACATGCATAGGATGGTAAAGTTGCAAGCATAATCGTAGCATATCTTAATTCTTCCTTCTTCTCTTACCATATTTGATCTTGGAGCTCTTGCTGTGGAAGTCCAGTTGCACAAACTAATCCAGTCATACCATTAAAATTGACCCAACTACTTTGGCCATAACATACACACACACACTTTCCCCACAGTTGTGTCAACTAATTTCCCCCAGCCTTGTCCTCCAGTTTCCTCTCTCTTCCTGTCCCTTCAGTAACTACTATCACCACACCAAGCTTCAAAGTTTTTCATGTTGCTGCTCTTCATCCATTCATGTTTAGTTCTTGGTCAGCTGGACTTGGTCAACTTGCATCTCCTGCTGCTGCCAATGTCCTCCCACCCATTGGCTAGATCCCTGTTTCTGCATAGGATTGATCCTTTCGCTAGTCCTCTCTCCCTTGCTATTTGCCTATCCCTAAGCAACACATCATATTCATTAAGATGGCACTGATGGCAGCTGCCAAAGCAAGGCTGGACCGTTCATCTGTTTTTAAAATGGAGAAACAGAAACTTCTCCCTAATTCATCCTTGCCCAATGTTTGGGTGAAATCCAGTGTCACGTGACATCTGTGCAATGGGAATTTTTGCTTCTCTTTCCCCCTGAAGCTCCCATAAATCTGCTGTGGGTGGTCTCCTAATCCTCCACATCAGATTTGTGGAATTGGGAGTAGAGAAGAGAGGAAGGAGATCTCCTGCTGCACAAACGGGAAGTCGGTTACACTGGCAGACAGCCACAGTTGGATTTCACCCCTTGGGGGCTTTTGGAGCCAGAAAAATGAGAGTTGCTTTCCTATCTCCCAATGGCTGTGTGCTGCTCTCAGTATCAGAGAGGCAGCATGCCTCTGAGTACCAGTTGCTGGAAATCACAAGTGCAGAGAGGGCTGTTGCATTCAGTCCCCCTTGCAAGCTTCCCATGGTCAATCCTGTTGAGCTGTTCTTATGAGCTGAAGATCCCTTTAAGCTGAATTGTATTATTCTCTCCCCAGTATGTAAGTCTCAGAAGCAGCCCAGAACAGCTCTCGATGAGTGCCTGAAAGGTAAGCAGCTTAACAGTGAGTCTGTGATGCCCTGGCGGTGGTGAGTGCAAGGAATCTGCTTTCTCTGAAGAGACTGGAGGCAAATTCTAAATAAGGCAAGATCACTGAGAAACATTCCTCTCAGGAGAGTCCCTCTCTCTTTCCTAAACTCGCAGAGGGACACTGCTGCAAACAACATTTTAGCAGATGTGCGTGATCTATATACCATTTATTATATTCATTGCAGTTACTTGCACCCCCTGCTTTCAGGATACAAATCCTTGCAAGGTATCTTAAAGGAACATTGAACTACACTCATAATTTCACAATAAACAATATGAAGATAGAACAAGTCATCAGGATTCTTGCCCACAGGGCAGCTGGTGGCAGAGCGGGGCATGGGGGAGATCTGCTGCCTAATGTAGACACTAACAATACTGTAACTTGTGAGAGAGACAGGATGGGTTTTGAAATTCACAAATGTAGTATAAAAGAGATGAAGCCAGAGCCTGGTTCCTTGCTGAACATGCGTATCTCTAAAAACAAAAACACATTTGTCTCCTGCAATGTGTGATGTGTCCAAATATCACTTTGGGTTATCTGTTAAGAAAACCAATTAGCAAATATAATAAATGCATAATATTATTATAGTCTGTAACAAACACATTGCAGGAATATCTAACCAATTCCACCAGTACAAGGATTCCTGTTTATTCAACATATCTTTCCCTTCCTCTCCTCTCTCCACCCCACTCCTGAACCTGTTCTGGGGTTTCCCCCATCCTTCCAGAGCAATTTGGGGAGGGAGGGGGACTTGAGGAGGGTGGGGAAAGGAGAAGAGGGGATGCTCCACTGTGCACATGGAAATCCTTGTGCTGGCCTATGAAGTTAGTTGGGGTCCTTCTAAGTCTGTGGGGCATCTTAGCTGTTCCAGAGTATAGCATGGATCCAGCCCTCCTCCCCATATGAAATCAAGATAAAAATTGCCCAACACTTTCTTCATTTTCTTTTCAGCACCAAGGGCAGCCTAGGAGCAAATGTTGTATATTGAAAATAGTTCAATGGTTTTCCATGTTGATATTATCTTCAGAAGGAGTAGCACCCTGAAAGGTGACCTAAAATATATATAATCAGATATAAATACAATAATATAAAGGCCTGTGTTTGGCTTGGGTGCCAAATGTGTCTTGATCAAGGAACGATTGCCTATGTGAATGGTCTATCCCAAACTCTCACCACTGATAGAACATGTATTTTCAAGCACAGCATTTTCTCTGTGTGTTCTTTCTACTGACCCATTAAACATAATGCTTTTCAATGGAGTCAGTTCCCAGATTCAGCTGCCCCTTCTGAAGTGTAGAGCAATCAAGTGTAGCTAAACCAGGGGACATAGAAGCACCTCTGAACTAGCGCTTGTTATGTGTATCAGCCTACATCCAAACCACTGAGATGTCTTGACTCTCTGAATATGCTGCTAGCTGTTCCATTTCACTGCATCCTGTATTTTTCATTCCAACAGGTGACTGTGTCAAAGATGCTGGGCAGAATTATAGGGGATCCATTTCGTTCACCAAGTCAGGAATTGAATGCCAGTACTGGTCGAGCAAATTTCCACACAAGCCTGAGTAAGTTTGTTTGTTTGCTTGTTTGTTTGGGGGAAAAAAAAAATTCTGTGCCACCCTTTGCTTGCAGGGCCAGCCTCTGAACTGGAGACAACTCAAGCCTGACTTCCACTTGCCTTCACACAACACTGGATGGAGAGACTGAGCAGAGAATAAGGATCCAGTCGCCTGCCCATTGCATCTTGTGCATCTTGGATTTTAATTGGAAGCACAAAGTGCAAGGGAGTATTGTACAGGGGAATAGTAGTGTGCTCTAGGGGAAAGGGGGATTTGAAGGCGCGAGTAGCATGACAATAAATGTGAACCCTGAGACACCTCCCCCCTGCAAAAAAAAACCCCTTTGAAATATGTAGGATTTCTATGGCAGTTCCTGGGAAGAGAAATTATTGAGGAAAGGAGACGAAAACTTTGAGAATCACTGAGTTAACCACGTAAACAAAACTTTCAAGGATTAGCACCCACGTCATCAAACGCATGAAGTGTTGTCCTCAGTTATCCTTGGTAGGGGGAATTGTAAGCAATGTGGTTTGAGGGGAATGAAAACAATGCGGACGACAGGGACAATTGAGTAAAAGCTTGAATGTCTTCAGATAAGCACAGCGGCCCTTCCAAATAGCCGTGAGCTGCAAGATAGCCAATGGAGGACATGCCCAGCCAATTGCATCAGGGGAAGGGGGGGTGGAATCTGAAATTGTGCACACGCATATGTGCATTTTGGTGTACATGAACATGCGGTGTGCACATGCTGGGCGGGAAGCCATAGCCAGTCATAGCTGTTCTTGATGTACGTGCACAGTGAAATGCAGACATGTGATTGCTGTACGTGACTATCTGTGTCTGGCCTTCACCTCTTTTTCTTCTTCCGAGGGAGTGCTTTTCATCTAGAATATGCCATAAACTGCAGTGCAGTCCTTTTGGGCGCATGAGCCAGAGTTCCCTTACTGCAAGCCTAACTATAAGAGGAGGGATTTTCTGTTTCCCTGTATCGCTCTAATGTATCCTGCTTTCTTTTAGCTTCAACACAACAAGCCATCCAGGTGCCAACCTCACTGAAAACTACTGTAGGAATCCAAACAACAACACAAGGGGTCCCTGGTGCTACACCCGAAACCCAGTCGTGCGCGCAGAAGAGTGTGCTGTACCTGTGTGTGGTGAGTCTAGTGCTGATGCGCCAGGTATAATAGTAGTAGTAGTAGTAGTAATAATTTATTTATACTCCACCCGTCTGGCTGGGTTTCCCCAGTGTCAGACTTCAGGGACTCAGCTTCCCCCTCTCCCCCTTTGACAGTAGATAAGCAGAACAAAGCAAAAGGCGTCTCTTACCAGTTATAATTTTTAATGATCACAGCGAGAGAACAAAGAATCCATTTCCAGGAATGAAGGTGCTCCCAATTAAGGGTTCTACCCACTTCCCCCCAGTCACCCACGTCACTTTCGCATCTTGCAACCTGATCTTGCAACCACTGTGCTTTCTGAGCAGCCACCTTATCTGCTCACCTTGACCTTGGGCTGAGTGGATGGATGCTTTCCAGTAAAAGGGGGTCTGTTAACTCTCTCTCTTTCAGTGTTTCCTCTCCTAGCTGTTCCCCATCCAGTATTTCCCAGCTTCTGCCTTCTGAACTATGTCCCTCTGCAAACCGCTGTTCTAAATCTATACTGTCCTCCTGCTCCTGGGAAGATTCAGGAGCAGGGGGAAGGGGGGAGGCTCCCACCATTCCTCTTCAGTGCAGCCCTCCTCAGCACAGTCCCTGACACCCAGCCACTCTGGGCGGCTCCCAACACAATAAAACATCAAACATTAAAAATTTCCCTAAACACGGCTGCCTAAAGATGTCTGAGGTAGAGTTTGATTAGGTCCCTCCTTTCAATTCCAGGCATATGTGCACAGCTTCCCTTCTAAAACCAATATAGATACGGTGAAGGAGAACTTCTTAAACAAAACGATGGTCATGGTTCCCTTGCTCCTCTTTTTTCAGGTGAGAACCGGACCTCGGTTCCAATTTCCCCAAGGACCCCAGCGCAAGAGCAAAAGAAGCAAGGGCCTTGTGTGCCAAACAAGGGGCTGCAGTATACGGGGACCCTCTCCGTCACCCTTTCCGGGGCTCAGTGCTTGCCATGGGCCTCAGAACAAGCAAGAGCGATGAGCCACGGGAAACCCTTCCATGGCAATCCTAACCTGGTGCAGAATTATTGCCGCAACCCTGATGAGGACGATGAAGGCGTCTGGTGCTACATCAACCGTCCTAACGTGACCTTTGACTATTGTGACTTGAACTACTGCGGTAAGGAGCCTGCAAGAGACGGGCCTTTGCTTTTTGTGGTAAAGAGGAGTTTCTTGAGACGGGAGGATGGTTTATGTGGGAGAGCCAGATGCATGCTGGGAGTCATGTATGCATGTTGGTATTGGTGTGCACGTGTTGAAAGCTTCACACGGATTTGATGGGCTTCCACTAACTTAATTGCTTTCTCTGGTGGCCTGCAGGTAGGAAGTAGAAAGGGGGGCCAGGAAGAACAGAAGGCAGGGCTCTTGTGCCTTTTAATGGTTATGTAGAGCTGCGATGGGCAGATTGCAGGCTTGCAGGATCTACCAGGGCATGTGTTTGTTTGTTTGTTTGTTTGTTTGTTTGTTTGTTTGTTTGTTTGTTTGAACCCAGAGGTCCACAGCCACAGCCAAGTGCAAAATAATGTCCCAGCCAGGCAGACATATGATAAGAATGCATGTTGAGCCCAGGAGGTTGTGATCAGTAAACAGAACCACAAACCTGCTCTGGATTTTCACCCAATCACTCTTTTTAATCCTTTTAGAACATGGCATGGGAAGCTTAAGTTATTGCTAGACAACTGGGAGTGAGATTGCGAATCACCCCAAGACCTCCCCACAGATCCAAATCTTTCTTCTGCCTACCCCTCTTTTAGAAAAGGAGATGGCTATACAGGAAACACCTGCTGAACACCCCCCCCCACACACACACACATAACTTTTGAAAGTGCAGGAGATAGCCCCCCGCCCCTGCTTGTAGATTTAGCAGGAATGAAGAGACTGACTCTTCTGTGAATTAAGTTCTTCTCCGCCTTGGTCTTCTCTTTCAGAAAGTTTTGTGGATGATTTCGATTATGAGGATGAGCAAAGAGCAGGCCGGACTACTGTCCAAGAACACAAAACCTTCTTTGATCCTAAGACGTTTGGTCAAGGTGAAGCAGGTGAGAGGGCCAAGATAAAGTCAAAAGAAAGAAAAATAACGATTAATTAAGCCACAGCTTCTTTGTACAACACATTGCTGAATTGTCGGACCCTTTTTTAATACTGTATTGGCACAGGGGCTGGAATGGTTTCTCTTCTTGCTGATTGTGGTTACTGGCTCCACCTTGTGGTCAAAGGCAGAAAAGCAAGCAGGCTCTTCTAGAATCCAATTTGCTTTCCTGCCTTCATTGAAGCAGCGGTTAGCGGTTAGCTCTCCAAACTCTCCTCAGGCTAATTTTTTCCTAGTTGGTGTCAATGTTCTTGTTTATCTCATTTTTGGAAAATTATGGCATGGGTTGGACCTGATGAAATCCCATTTCTCCTGTGGCCCTGACTTGCCTCGGTGAGGGAGATGCCGTCTGATGAAAGAACCTGATGTCAATTCAGTGCCTGCTGCTTCTCAAGCACACACTGCCTGAGAATGGCTCAACCCGGTTCTGCTGAAGCAAGAAGCAGACTATCATTTTTGAAGAGGCAATTCCTCTTGAGTGAATGGGGGGAGGGAAATGTCTCTTTTCAGGCAGTGGCTGCTAACCACAGTGTGTAGGAGGGGGTATTAGGAATATACCCCCCCCCTCATATAATCAGTGGCACCTTTTTAATTGATCAGAAACTTTCCAAGCACTCACAGCCTTCCTTGTACACCTTTAGATGCCAGGCGAAAACATTCCTTTTCAACCAGGCCTATGGCTGATTAACATCCTATATCCTTTTAAGTGTTTTTGTGGGAGGGGGTTATTGGTTTGTTTGTTTTATTATGTATTTTGTGTTCTCATTTTGTATTTTTATGTTGTGAATGAAAGACGGTATACTAACTAACTAACTAACTAAATAATAGGAGCCAACATTCACTAGCTCAAAAAAACAAAAAACACCTCTGCCAGACCCAAGGACACAATGGTGTCACATGCTCTGACCTGTACTTGGTTGGCCTTGGTGCAAGATCCCACTTGTACTGTTGCAATCACATGACCTGCTTCATTGTCCAAAGCTCACTGGAGAACCAAGTGTGTTTCAGGCTTCGCGGTGCCAGAGTGGGCACTTAGGGGTGATACTGCTGATGACCCTGTCCATTCCCCAGCGAGATCAGAGCTATAACAGAAGCATCTAACCAGAAGATCCCCCAGAACGTTCAGGAGGTGGGCTACAAGGGGATGCTCTCCCCATCCATTCAGACATGGTCCTATCCAGCCAGAGTTTCTTAGCATCCTTTAACTTAAGGGTGGAATAGCATAAGTCCGATAATCTAGCTGGCACTCATGTAAACCTTTTGAAAGGAATAAAAACAGCATTTTATATAGACTGTCCAGGACTGAACCTATGCTCCAAATCAACTCCCATTATTCACCTTTCCAACAAGATGAGATAAAATTCCAGCTCTGGGTCAATGTCTTAATCACCATCAATTATTATTTTCTTGTAGCAGAAATGCTAGCTTATGAAATATATGTTCATATTTGAGAACTGGGTAGTTACAGAAGAATGGATCTGTATTTCCAGACTGTGGTTCCCGTCCTCTGTTTGAGAAGCAGCACGTATCTGATAAGACTGAGCAGGAGCTGCTGGACTCCTATCTGGCAGGCCGAATTGTGAAGGGATCCGATGCTGAAAAAGGCAGTTCCCCGTGGTAAGCATCATAACTGAGGTTTGCTTATGTTCCTTTCCCATGCCTGTCTACTCTTTTGCATGGATGGGTGACCTTTCGGAACTCCGTAAATGGCACTAGCAACTCTAGGAAGAGAGTTTCGCAATTTGTGTTTCTGCCTCGTTCTTCCTTTGAAGCACAAGAACAGCCTGTTAGTGCAGTAGAAAGATGCTAGTCTGTTTTGTTCTCTGCAGCCTGTGCTCTGGTCATGTGCTATTTCGGCTAAGACACTGAGACTTGCCTCTCTTTCCCTGCCTATTTTGTTCTAGGCAAGTGATGCTGTTCAGGAAGAGCCCCCAGGAGCTGCTATGTGGAGCCAGTCTCATCAGTAATCGCTGGATCCTAACTGCTGCCCATTGCATCTTCTACCCACCTTGGGATAAGAATTTCACTAAAGATGACATCATTGTACGGATTGGCAAACACGACCGGAAGGTGTAAGAGATTGGAAAGGAAATTATAAATCTTTCAAATTACATACTGACCATAGGCCATAAGAGCTCTATATAAATGCCTCTTTTCTATATGGGAAAAGGGAAACCATTTGGGGACACAGACAAAAATCCTAGAATTGTAGAGTTGGAAGGGACCCTGAGGATCATCTAGTTCAACCCCCTGCAATGCAAGAATCTCAGCATCCATGAGGTGATGGCCATCTAACCTCTGCTTAAGAACCTCCAAGGAAAGACAGTCCACCACCTCTTGTGGGAGTCTGTTCCACTGCCAAACAGCTCTTGCCATCAGAAAGTTCTTCCTGACGTTTAGTCAGAATTGATTCTGGGCATGCAGAACACTAACCATGCTTTTTGGTGTCAAGGGAAATCTTCCAGGATCCAAGGTGTCATGCATCCACACACTAAATTCAAAGTATGCACATTTTAAATATCATTCTTAGGCTTGCCCCACTATGCCAAATGGTCAGAAGTCCCAGGGGCTTAGCATTTACCCAGCTTTGGTTTTCTTTTTATGGAGGTCTCTGGAAGGTTATGGTGTTTTTAAACTTTATTGACAAATATACAGATTGAGCATAGATTTAGGGAAAACACACTAACAGAAAGCCGGTTTGATTGCCTGACCTCCAGAGAGAGGCAACTCTAATGAAGGCAATTTTTCTGAACTTGAATAGCCCATAAAGTCAGCTCTTTCTGTAGTCTCCTTCATTCCCTTGTCCAGAAAAAAAATAACAGACCTAGATTACATCATTCTTACTTAGGGGAGGGGGTTATGCTTATGCCCCCACTTCTATGATCTTTCATTCCTATCCAGTACATCCCAGAGTGTTCCTGTATCAAAAAGTAATTCTCTAGCAATTAGTTCACATGGAGACACATTACCTGAACATACAACCTGCATTTTTTTCCCCCTTGCCACAATTAAGGAGCCTCCAGAAGTCCTATTTCACCATCTACTTGGCTTGGGCTTATTGTAAACTGTAGTCAAGTTGAAGGCATCTTGATGATAGTATTTAAATATGTCAATTGCTTCTCTCTCTCTTTTTGGGAAATGTTTCAGCTATGAGAGGACCATGGAGAAAATTATGTTGATAGAGAAAGTCATCATTCACCCCAAGTACAATTGGAAGGAGAATCTAGACCGGGACATTGCACTGTTACTACTGAAGAAGCCCGTTGAGTTCAGCAACTATATACATCCAGTCTGTTTACCCACTAAAGAGATTGTTCAAAGGTAAGGAGACAGAAGGTGATGGTTGTAATGGGAGCAGCCCCATTCAAAATGATAGGGAACCTGTCAAGCTAAGTCAGTGGTTTGTAAACCTTTGGTGAGGGGGACAGTTGGCCCATCCAGACATTGTGTCATCACCTAAGTAGATTGTGAGTGTCCTCAAACATGCATCTTCCCAGTCTTACCACTGATAAAATCTGGAATGGCAGCAACATTGGGAAAAGGCAACCTTGGGATTGACTGATGAATCCCTTTCTGCCTTCCACTGAAGGTGGGCAGTCTTCACAACTGTTCATATTTTCCCAGTAGTAGCAGTAGCTTCAATAGGTTCTTTATTAGAAAACAGCATGCAAGATAACTGTTAGATAAGGGTAGGGTGCGGCTAACCTACCGTATTTTTCGCCCTATAGGACGCACTTTTTCCCCTCCAAAAATGAAGGGGAAATCTGTGTGTGTCCTATGGGGCGAATACAGGCTTTCGCTGAAGCTTGGAGAGCGAGAGGGGTCGGTGCGCACCGACCCCTCTCACTCTCCAGGCTTCAGGCTTCAGGAAGCTATCAGCAAGCCTGGGGAGCCGGCGGGAATTCCCACAGGGCTCCCTAGGCTGCAAATAGCAGCTTGCCGCCTGGCGCGTGGGGCGTCCTGAAGCAGAGCGCCCCTCGCGCCGGGCAGATATCCGCAACCTGGGGAGCCCTGCGGGAGTTCCTGCAGGGCTCCCTACGCTGCGGATAGCAGCCTGCTGCACGAAGCACGGGGCGTGCTGAAGCAGAGCGCCCCACGCTTTGGGCAGACACCGGCCAGCCCCACAAGCTCGGGGGACAGCGGGGAGGCGCAGCGCCGCCATACCGCTGTTCCCCGACCTGGTTTGGTTTCCCCGACCTGGTTATGGGGGGGAAATAAAGGAAAAAATTTTCCCCTTTATTCCCCCCCCCCCAGAAAAAACTAGGTGCGTCCTATGGGACGGAGCGTCCTATGGGACAAAAAATACGGTACATGATATTGAGAGCTTAAAAGTAACCTTAAATAAGTCCCACTTTGGCTTACTTCCAATTTAAGTGTGCAGAACGTTACAACTCAATTGCTTCATCTACTTTGGCCTCTGGTTCCACCAATCATTGGTATGTGGCCCCCAGAAGACAGTTTATGAGGGTATGTGGCCCTCAAGCTGAAAAGCTTTCCCCACCCCTGCTTTAAGGGTTCTGTTTCCTGAAGGGAGTTGCCTGCAACAGAAGGTGGGTTGCCTAAAGAGAATGGGTAGAACACTTGATATCCTAGCAAAAGGATTTTAGGAAGCTGGCTGGACACACACTTCTCAGCCATTTGCGCTGAATTAAAAAGTAGATGGGCAAAGAGTGCAAAATGAATAGGGAGCCTAAGTTCAGACGGATCTTAACTGTGAGTACCTAGTCCAAAGTACTGATTGCAAAAGGAGCCCCATATGCAGACCTGGGGTGGAAGATATGAACCTTAAGACAAATGATGGATTTACTGGTAGGGATGGTGTTTGTTCTTCTTGCCTAATAGAATGCACATGTGGCAGCTGTGTGCAAAAGAGGCCAAATGCAGAGTAAAGTACACATGGATTGTACACCCACAGCCATTGCACCTTGTAGGCCAGGGGTCATGCACACGTGAGACAGACAGTGTGTGTTTAAAGAGTGTTTCTGTTCCCACGGTTGCAGAAAAACAATGAAAGCACAGACAGTCTGGAAAACTCGGGATTTTGCAAAGAGCAAAATGGAAACATCCTGTTTGATGTAACTTGCCATTGTATTGCTGGAGTCTAGCCTTGCTTCCTTCCCTACGTGCTCTAGATACCTACAGAGGACTTCACCATGGGTGCCTTCCTTCCTGTAGCACCCTGGTCTCTGCTGAAGAATTCAGCACACACAAGAGACACCAGTTTTTTGTTTGGAGCAGTGTAATTAGGATTAAGACAAATCATTACATATACATAACAAAAGGAAACATGTTTTGCCTACAAATGTCAGCCAAAATGATTTTAAGCTACTGGGGTTTGTGTTGTTTTTTGTTCTGTAGCCTGATGCTAACAGGATACAAAGGGCGTGTGACTGGTTGGGGAAACCTACAAGAGACATGGACCTCTGGCAGGTCACCTCTGCCTGGCATACTACAGCAGGTGAACCTCCCTATTGTGCCACGGGAAACTTGCAAGGCATCCACCAAGATTAGAGTCACAGACAACATGTTCTGTGCAGGTACGTTTTCCTTAGCATCTGATACGTTCTTTCAACCGAGGGAGAAACTGGTGAGGTTATATATCTGTGTGGTTGGGAATACTGAAGGAAATGCTAATGATTTCAACTGGAAGTGAGCCCAAGCCACATGTTTCAAGGGAAGGAGAGTATGAGCCAATCTGAACTGGGATGAGAGATGATTACCACTGTAAGACAGCCGGAACTCTCCTTCGCCATATAAATACTCCTACCCCCAATCCCCTTGGCTGGTGACAATCTGAACTCCCAGACTGGAGAATCTTGACAAGTGGCCTCCCATCACAAACTGGGTAACACCTCAGTGGCCTCCAGCTGTGTCTAAGGGAGGGATATTTCCCTTTGGTCTGGCTAGTACTGTTCCCCGAGTGAAGCTGCTGCACAAAATAGGAAGACCCATAAGCCTACATGATGTCCTCTAATTTAATGCTAAGAAAGGCACCACCAGTCAGGTGAGAAACTTGTCCAAGCTAGCACCAGGCCCTGAGCAAAATTGCAACAGGCCAGGAACTCCCAGCCTGGAGTGGGGAGAGAAAATAATGTATTTGTGTGGGCAGTGTGATGAAAATCCAGGCTAGACACCAGGCTGTGCCTTTGACAAAGCTCAGCTGAGAAGAAACACAAAGTAGGCTGAAGCTCAAGAGGTGAGACAGGAGTGCTTCATACATTTAGCAGGTATTTGCTTGTATCCTGTACACATGAGAGGCAGATACACACATGGTGAAACAAATGCATGGAGTGATCAAAACAGGCCACAGAGATCCATAATTGGGTCCCCTACCATATCTGATCTACCTCACATTGCTGTACAGACACACACAGTCTGATCCCAATTCATACTGAAATGACAATAAATGGAAGAATAGTGAAAGCAACAGGGAAATTTATGGAGATAGATCCCAGTTTTAGTTAACTAAGGGCTGATCCCCCATTTTTGGAAAAAGAGATTTCTGGTTGCTTGAGAAGGCAGTACACAGGCCCTGATTTCTAAAAGATTAAGTATCAGATGGCGAAAAGCAGCAAAAGGAAAACAGGAGATTGAATCCACTGTAAAGGTAAAGGTACCCCTGCCCGTACGGGCCAGTCGTGTCCGACTCTAGGGTTGTGTGCTCATCTCACTTAAGAGGCCGGGAGCCAGCGCTGTCCGCAGACACTTCCGGGTCACGTGGCCAGCGTGACGAAGCTGCTCTGGCGAGCCGGCACCAGCGCAGCACACGGAAACGCCGTTTACCTTCCCACTATAAAGCGGTACCTATTTATCTACTTGCACTTAATTGTGCTTTCGAACTGCTAGGTGTGCAGGAGCTGGGACCGAAGACAGGAGCTCACCCCGCCACGGGGATTAGAACCGCCAACCATACGATCGGCGGGTCCTAGGCACTGAGGTTTTACCCACAGCGCCACCCACGTCCCTCAGGAATCCACTGTAGTCAACCTCAAATGCCTTTTTGTTGTTTAGGGTACAGTCCTGAAGATTCTCAAAGAGGAGACGCCTGCGAAGGTGACAGTGGAGGCCCTTTTGTCATGAAGGTATGTGTAATGCTCAAAGTGACGTAATACATCAATCTCAAGTGGCAGCAAAAGGGTGACATATGTCATGACTTCTTTGGTGGGCCCCGAGCTTAAAATACTGGATCAATGAGAGAGGAACAGTGCTCACATTTCAGCAAGGATGTAAGCAAAGCAATCACTTCAGCCTCTGGCAAGAGAAACCTCTTTGTCATTTGGCAGTCTGCTGGTCAGGGTGGAGACTGGTTGGCCCTACTCACTATGGGGTTCAGTCCCTCCCACTGTCAGCAGATCACTCGTTACAGCCCTGAGTGGATGCCACCCTCTGTGGGGGGCGGGGGGAGCTTTCCACCTGACATAGAAACAAGCTTGTGGATCCAATTTATATTGAGAAGTCAATCTTCACACGCATTGTTGGGCAACAAGCCCAACATCCCACATCTTTGCAATTAAGGGTGAGATTTCCTTTTAGAAAAGAGATACTCATAAAGCTCCACTGTAAGAAATACCTGGATCTGGACCTTCTATGGGCTCTGAAAGTCTTGAAAAATGAGAGTCCTGCTGCCGCTGCTTGCCCTTTTTATGTGACCTATATGCTTTTTCCCAGTATGCTGACTCTTCCTTGGTGCTCTTGCACTCTCCTCTCTCCAGAACCCAACTGATAATCGGTGGTATCAGACGGGTATCGTCTCATGGGGAGAAGGCTGTGATCGTGATGGCAAATACGGCTTCTACACCCACGTCTTCCGCCTGAAGAAATGGTTGCAAAAGGTTACTGAGAAACATGGGCATTAAAGAACTTAAGCTCAGCACCTGCACAATGATTTAGAGATGTATGTATATTGGTCAAACATGACAGGTAACTAAAAGCCTAAGGAAGAAAACGTATTTTGGCACAAACCTCAATAAAGGTTCTGGACCAAGTACTCAATCTCCTTTGTTGTCAATTGCAAAAAAGTGAACTTAGCAGTACAGGTACTACTTGAAAAGTTACCAAAGCAAAACTGTGACTAAGGTGAATGTACTGTATCTGGTTGAATGAGCAAGTTAAATAGCTGTGCAGGATAACCCTACGCAGGATCTTTTAGAATCAAGCCTCACAATATACAATGGGAAATCCTCAAGTGTGGCTAGGGTTACAACCTTAGTATAAGAAGTTGTAAGTTATGTGGCCTTATTTATCTTAGAGTAACAAAGGTAGGAGTACACTTAGCCTGCGTTTTTGCCTTCAAAAAGGAGAGAGTAAAAGAAGTTGCCTATAGTTCATCGGTTTCAGGGCTCTGGGCAGAAAGCAGATACATTTTGATTGAAGTACATTTTCTTCCAGCAATTTCAATACAAAAAATATAGTTCAAAGTTCAGAGTGAAACTACAATCAGCGCTCTATGATATTCATGGGAGTAAACCAAAGGGCAGCTTTTGTGTTCTTTGGTGCGGTTGCTGTGGGATGCAGTTTTATTCAATCCCATTAAACAAAAAACAGTAGTGTCTGCAAGCAAAGAAATGTACCCCACCATTGCCACAGCTGTTAAATTGAGCCTTTTCTACAGTAGAAACCATTTCTAAGTGAGGCATCATAAAAAGATACAATGGAGAAAACTAGTCAAATTCCATTAATATTGACAAAGGTTGCATACATACTATATCTTTAATTTCCCGCCTCAAAGAATTTTGGGCCCTATTTGTTATGGGTTGCTGAGAATTGTGAATCGGGCTACGATAAACTACACTGCCCAGAATTCTTTGAAGGAAAGAATGTGCTTCGGATGTGCTATTAAGATATGGTGCATACGCCATTAATATAGTTTATATTCATAAAAAACCTGTTATGAGACGTTGTCCTTTCAGACACAGGTAGGCAAAGGAGCTAGTTCTCCTTGAGTACCAATCATAGGTTGATCACCAAGACTGAGGGAGTACAGAGAATTTTAGTAGTAAAATGTAACATTTATTCAAACATACTGTAGAAACATTTCCATTGGCTCTAGGTTAAGCTAAACGTGGCTTAAATAGGGCATTTCTGAAACCAGCACTGAAAGGGGAGAATGTATCAAAACTAAAGCCACACCTAGTGGTGGGGAGAGCATCTTTTTAGAGAAAACAAAGTTTGCCAGAGACTTCATTGCATTTCCAAATCTCACTAATGACACACATACACACCCCCTGCAAATTGTATTTCTAATGACCATTACCTCTCCGTTCCTTGCACTTACTATACCAGTGTGAGCCCCAACATAAGAGTAAGGAGCAGGGCATCAGCTACAAGAGGAGGCTATCACTAGATGTGCACAAGCAGCAACTCAGAGCCCCACAAACTGTATGCATTTTGCACCACTGCAAGGCACACCAAAGTGCTATAGAATGATGTGGCTGACAGGTGCTGATTCAATCTTTCATAGCCCTAGCTAAGGCAGCTGATTCAATATGAAGTGGCATCCACTGAAAAAAACTGCAAGTTAAAAATGGGAAGTGTGCAGAGTCCTCCCAGAAGGCAAATAATGCACACTCTGGGATGCGCCCTCTTATGGGCATCGCTTCCAAATCAGCATACACATCATAATGTGTACACAATGACCAACGAAGTTTATAAAGACAACCAATTTGATTTGATGCAACACTAAACTATGGTGAATAGTAAATGCTATTTAATCAACGTCTAACAAGCACGAAGAAATGCAAATGAAATTAAATCTCTGTCAGCCACAGGAAAGAGCTGGTATTTCTGGGAGTGTGTTAAAGCCGGTGCAATGCCACTTATGTCAAAATATCCAAGGCAGGGGCAAAGGAGGGAAGATTAACCTAGAAATTACTCCAACAACTGTGTGCTATAGCAGTTCTGAGTCTCAGATTGTAAGAGGCACACAAATGCATAACCCATACATAAAAGCAGCAAGTCCTCCAGAACAATTCCCCACAACCACATCCACGTGACCTTCAACTGCCACAGTATAATTCACCTTCTGAGAACACATGTATTTTGGAAACAGTGTCCCCAAGACTATGTTCTCAACCACTAGCAGCAATCACTGATCATACATTTACTACAAAACTTTCAGGCTGACAGCAGAGCTAAAAATATATCTAAGAGCAAATTAGCACATTGAAATATTCTGGGCTCCAGCATGTATGAGGAAAGGCCAACATGTCTTCAGTGTAGGATACTGATCATCCACCATGTAAAAAAAAATCAGTTCTCAAAATGGATGAAACTAAATCCTTAAAAGGAACCTGAGCATTCTAGCACTTGTAAACTAACTAGATTAAAATACAGAGAAGGGCTTGGAAAGTGGTTTTTAGGGGGTGAAATGTTCTGCCTCTGCCCCACGCTATTCTGGAAGCCATGGCAAGACTAACAGTGCTCTCAATAGAAATCAAAGATTTCTTCAACCTGAAGCATGCTTGCAATGTTAGTGTCTCAGCTTCTCCATGAAAGTAAATCTGCTGTGAAGTTTTAGACAGCAGCTCACGGAAACTAGAAATGCTGAGTCACTTGTAACTAAGAACATGGATGGACATTTCTCACCAACAGCCACTGCTGCTCCCAGAGAGAGTTAATGCAAACTTTATTTACAAAAAGACACTTAGTTAATTCATGCCATGCGTCCGTACAGAAACTGTTCAAGGATTATATGGAGAAGAAGTTGTTAAAAATAAAAGGAAAACCACTGAAGAGCTTCTAAGAGTTAAGAGCTAAGAAAGAGAAGACAACTTTACAAATAAAGTTATGAGAAACTGGATTGAAGAGAATGGTTGTTTACAGCTCTGTACACTAAAACTAATACAGACAGTCTTCTACGGTCAATAAATGCTCACAGAGAAGCAAAGTATGTACAAAGACTTGTGCCACAATGACTTGGATCCTCCTCCAAGATCTGCTGTATTATACACATAAACCAGTTTGTATACAGAAGGCCTACATGAGGCCACTTAACTATGAAGACTTCTAGTTTAGTAAACTAAAGATGGACAGCTCTTCAACAGCCACGCTGTCTGATGCAATTTCACTTGCGGCTGCTTTTTATTCTCTCCAGTCTTTTTTTCAAGTCATCAATATTGGATGCTGCAGAGGAGGAAGTGGTGGTTCCAATGCCAGAAGAGTGGGTCTGATTGGAGTCCAGATCGATGTGCTGGTATTGTTCCCGTGACTCACGGAGCTGCGAAAGCTTACTGTGGAGCATATCTGTGGAGGATGCAACTGTAGGGACTGATGGCTTGGACAGCTGGGAGGTCAGGGGTGCTCTGTCTTCCTGCTGTGGACAGAAACAATGCTCAAAACACTTGTTCTAAAGCAAAAATTATCAATACCAGAGCATTTTCTGTTCTGCTTGCTATTTGGGAATCATTAAAAAAAAAGGTAGTGTGCCGATCTTTTCACGAGTTTAGAATAATGAGTAGGTTCATACACCTGTGCTTATAGTGCAATCCTGATTATGGGATTGCTAAAGTGAACGATCCAGCATCTTGGCTTGCTCCTCCACCAATTGCGTTTTCACCACATACAGCATCTGTCAGCTGGAAAGGAATTTGCTCAAGCACGCTTGATGCATAATAAATTAACACATGGCATTTGTTTGAGTCCACATCAGACACAAAGCTGAAGCTTTGATGCTATTCCATTCTGAGAGGGAGCCAGTCTTTGTAGAAACAATCGTCTAACAATACCTTTGTGACTGAACCAAAAACATCTTAACAATTCAAAGGCAGTGTGAGAAATCAGGTCACAACTTGTTAGCTTCCATTTTCCCCACTCTCATTAGAAAGTGCTCAACTGGAGCTTCTGGATGGTTCACACATCTAAGGAACTACTGAACACTGTTCTAGCATCTCTGCCCCATATAAACAGTATGTTTCTTTACAATTTTATTAGTTGTCACAGCTCAATATGCACTGATTAATTCTGTAACCTTTACACATCATCATCATCATTATTATTATTTTGCAAATCAAATATTTTATTGCCACAAGACTATTCTTTTCAAGTGCAGTCTATACACAGGCTTGCCCATCTATGCTGATATGATAGTACGCCAAGCCTACACACACTCATAGAACAATAAGCAGTAGTGCAAAAGCCTGATGTTTAGAGCTTTGGAGGCAAAAATACATTAGGCCTTCTCCTATCAGACAGTTTATGCACTACATACAAAGAAAAATGTGTATCATTGGTTGAGAGATCAATGAACCTCTGAATCGATCACCCAAGAGGCTCAATGGTTTCATGACAGGCAAGATCAGCAAGCCCCTCCTATGTTACAGGGAAAACAGCAGCTCAAGTGATATCACTCGTGCTTTGTCTTTCCTCAGTTCTGTGCAGCGCCTGAAGTAGCTTCCTGTCCCACCTGGCTGCCCCAAGGAGTCTAGCGAAAGCAAGTAGTCTGCAAGCAAAGATGTGTCAAGCCTTCTGCCCCAAGAGCAAACATGCCATGAGAGACAAGGATTCACCAAGGACGAGAGAAAGAGAGAGGATGCTGAAACACAGACACTGCCGCATACGTAAATCGAGAGAATACCTTTGCATTGTCAAGGCCACATCGTTGCCTGAGGATTTTTAGCCTTTCCAAGTAGACGGAAGGCCCCACCTCTTCCCCATTGGCATTTCCTATAGATGAAGGGACTGTATTGGTGGGAGTAGGGATACACGATACCTCCATCTGTGGAGAAACCCCTGGAATATGGAAAAAAACAAAAACAAAAAACAAACACAAACACAAAAAATGAGTCCAAGCAGACACCAACTGAGGATTGTGATGTTTCTCAGGGTCCATGTGGTGTAGGAGCTGCTGCAATTTCTGTGCTCCGGGGATAACCTCAGAAGCCTTGGACCATGAGTCCACCGCATGGCTCCTCCTCCTGCCAGCACTGCCTTTCCTGAAACGGGAGCAACACTGGCTATGGGAAAGAACCAAGATGTGGGTTCTTCCTATGTAGCAGTCTGAGGTTTCTGATGATTTTTAAGAGGTGGAGAAAAATGAGCCAAGCTGCAGTGGCCCCAGTGTAGTTCGGATGCCAGGATGTGTCCTTATCGGTTCAGAGGTCTTTTAATATGCCTACTTCTGTAGTGGGAGTGACATTGTTGATTCACAGCAGCTGTGACTTTGCAGACTACTTGCTTTTACTAATGTTTTCGTGGATAGGAAGGCTGAGAACAAGCCTTTACGTATGTTACAAAGCAATTAGGAAAGGCAATGCGCAAGTGACCCATGACTCGTGCTGCTGCTTTCCCCTCTTGCATTCTAACATGGGATGGTGGGACTTGCTGATCTGAAGCTTGTGGATCGGGACATACAATTTTCTTTGCTTCTACGTAGCCCAGGAACCAGCTCTTAGGGGGGAAAGTCAAATGCAATTACCTCCTGAGGCCAACAGAAATATGCTTGGTGAGAGACTATTGTGCAATTGCCCTATAATGTTTTAATTTCATGCCTATATTTCATACCACCAGTTACAAAAGAACAGGTGAATTATTTCTGAAGCCGCCTACAGTCAATTACTAACTCGGAGAAAGCCTGACAGCTGCATTAGGATGGCAGCCACTGGCTCCCTCTAGTCCACGCTGTCACAGTGCTCTGGGAGTTACCTGTAGAAGGAATGCGCCCTTTGCCCTCCCTTTCCATTTCAATCAGTCGGAGACCTCGTTCCACATAGCTCTGGAAGAACTGTGAGGAGTTTTTTAGGAAGGGCTCAATGTCTGCATCAGAATACTTCTTTTTATATTCATAAAGCTCTGCCAGACCCTGCAGAAAGAAGAGCTTCAGTCATTCAAAAGTTACATGTTTACAAAATCATCACCAGCTTTAGGGTTAAAGGTGAGTGTGCTGCAAAACTGGTAAACACAACAGAGTTTGAAGGTGTCCACTACAAAAGGCCCAGGGCCAAACTGCTTTTAATTTGGCAGGATTTATTTGCTTTGGAGGGGCTTATATGCCAGCAAATTTTATCCATGTCTGTCAAATGGTGTGTGTGTGTATTACTTCCCATTAATTAACTGGGACGAGGAAATGTGAAATGGTTTTGGACTGACTCAGCACCTCAGACTGAGGCAGGCTGTTTTCCAAAGTGCCATATCAGGGTCTGAACCTAAACTTGTGGTTGGTATACACTCCTAACATCTACCACCATCCAGAGCACTGATAACAATACAGTGGTACCTCAGGTTACAAACGGTTTGGGTTACAAACGTTTCAGGTTACAGACTCCGCTAACCCAGAAGTAGTACCTTGGGTTAAGAACTTTACCTCAGGATGAGAACAGAAATTGCGCAGCAGCAGCGGGAGGCCCCATTAGCTAAAGTGGTACCTCAGGTTAAGAACAATTTCAGGTTAAGAATGGACCTCCAGAACGAATGAAGTTTTTAATCAGAGATACCACTGTAATTATAACTAGTCCACAGAATGACATTCACACAACGAACATTTGCTTTTCAACAAGAGAGCAATATGACTCCTTTAACCCATCCAGATGAGGAAACAATCATATCTACCTTTACCTTAGCCAGGTGAATCAGCCAGCATACATTACACTGGCATGCAAGGCACAATGTAACCCTGTGGCACTATGCATCATAGCACTTTCCAACAGCTGCCACCTTAGCACCCCTCTCATTAAAATGTCCCAATCTCTGTGTATAGTAGCACTGGAGCGCTACAGAAAGTGCTCTGACCATGAGAGAACAGTGATTTAGATCATCCAGGTGATCAAAGTGCTTTTAAAAAAATATCCCAATCTGGAAAGACTCCCACTTCAACAGGCAAAGGAGGACTGGTACTTACCGTGAAGATTACCTCCTGCTGGAATGCAGAGTGCATCTAGGATCCACTCTTCTTTTGCTAATCAACCAATAGCTGGTTTTCATTAAGACTCATGAATCAAATTCATTCACTATATTCTTTATTTCATGATGGACAACACTCCCAAATGAGCCCTTTGGGAATTCATTATAAGTACCAATGTTCCTAATTTTTCACCTCCCACCATGGTAATAAAGCCCTCACCTCTTTAGTGTTTTCTTTAGACCCAATTTTCTTAAATATCTCTGCTAAAATATCATTCACTTTGGCCTTTGGTGTCTTTTCATCCTATAAAAAGAAATTGAGACATATTACCAAAATAGAGGGGTGACAGTTTAGACAGTTGAAGCATTTCTATAAATATAATAAAGGGCAGAAAAGTTGTCCTAATTGAACCAGTAGGTGTTGGTTGCTATTGCTATTAGAGTAAGAGTGGTCAGCTGCAGATTCCATACATTTTGCACAATTAGGAATCTCCAACACCAACAAGTAGTAAGTCTATGCAATGACATGGTGCTTAATAGCCAAGAACTGTACCAGGTCTTGCAATATAAGTCAAGACCTGGTCAACCATGAATGCACTAGGTGACCTGGAGGCACAGGATTACTGGACTGGGAAGAACTTGCATCGACCACCGTGCAATGATACAGGTTTATGGTCAGTTGTAGGTTTGTGTGAGAATCCAACCCCAAGCAGGAATAAAGATGTACTGTGACGAAGAAACAGATGTGCCCTCTTCCACCTCTTGGCTATCCTGCTCTGAAGCTCTACAACCTATGATACATACATACATACATACATACATATGGAGTGGTGAGAATCACTGTTTCCACATTCTGTTTCAGATGAACCTCTGGACAGAACATAGACATTTTTAACCTTGTGGTGGTGGTGGGGGAGTCCTAGCACCCAGCTGTTCAAGGAACCAGCTGAGATAATAAGGGGCTAATGGGCATTAGCACTAGCACACACCAGTAAGAATAAGATGTTAACCTTGTAATTAAAGAGACACAAGATTCAACAAGGTTAAATTAAAAATGTACATTTTAACATTAGTACTTGCTAGCAGTTGTGCTGCACCAAGCTTGTATGGATTTGAATTTCAATGTTACTGTTCTAGAGGAGACAGTTTATGCCAAGAAGCAAGCCACTGCCTCTTCACACAGCTTTCTCTTCTGTTGGCTACACATGAAAGGGGAAGAGGAAGGCAAGACAGGCAGATCATGCTGCATTCTCCTTCCTTTAAAAGTGAACAGAGATACTTGAAGAGCTCAATCAGTCTTCTGAATGGTCCAAGGTAAAAGCACGACACAATTCAGAAAAGATTCCAGTTGTGTGCTCAGTAAACTAACAAGCTTCACACCTGGGTGTCATGTTTAACAATTTTTAAAAATATGGAATACGTACTGTGCGAGAAGCTCCCTTTTCTGTGCCTTTGTCAGACTTGCTTCCAGTTTGGTCCAAGGAGTGTTTCATCATTTTGCACAGGTGGGCCTCTAACTCCGACTCATTCTTGTTATCTATCATTGTTAGATGATCCAAAAGCTAGGAAGAAGTGTGATACCTTTTAATTAAGAAACCTTTTGTTATTCCAGAGATCATAAGCACCTTGGGGTGAAGCAGTCTGCTCTCACCTTGGGTCCCTTCAGCTTGCACAAGGTGTGAATCAAAGTCTTCAGCGTCCGTATTGGGAATTCACTTTTGCACTGCTTTAGTTTTTCTTTTGGAAAGACCTTCATAAAGATGTGGATGTCCAACATGATTCGGTCCAGATTGATAGTGTTGATAGTTTCAGGGAGAAGCCTTACCATTCTCCATAAACACTGTGGGGGAGGGGGGAAAGGTAGATGGTTTCTTTGATAAACATTAAGACAAAGCAAGTCCTCACAGTAATCTAAGAACTTGGTTCTTTGAGCTTAAAATGATATAACATGTGGATTATTCCTTCACAATGGGCTTGGTGCCTGCCCAAACATAAGAATGCCCCAAGTCCTGTCTGCAATATCTTTGTAAATGTTGCAGCCTCCCACTCAGTCCCCAGCCTTCCCTGCATTGTGTGAGGAGGTTTGCAGGGGGCTTCTACTTGCATTTGCTTGAATAGGAGTAGACTCATCCTGCACTTGTGAGCGGAGGCCCCCTGCAGACTTCCCACACAATGCAGGGAAGGTTGGGGAGTGGGGGGAGGGCACAATGGCCATGAAGATGTCCCCTTTCATGCTTTTGAGCATTCACATGTCTAGGGAAATGCAGGAACCTGACATGTTGTGATGTCTGGGCCTGAGTTTGTTTTCTCCCAAACAAATCACAGGCATTAAGGAAAGAACAAACCCTGGTTAGTACTCTTGTTTGTTTGGAGAGAGACAAGCCACAAACCCAGGGGCCACAAGAAGTCAGATTCTGGCTTGTTCCCCAGAAGCATGGCAAGAGCAGAAACTGTGCAGAAAAGAAGCAAGAAGTTCTCAACAGAACAAACAAGCATGTTCTGCATTCACATCAATTATAGCTTGTTTTAAACTGAGGTTTAATGTGATTTGCAAATCAGGCAATATTAAGTTGTACATTCATGCTAGAGTCATTTCCAGTACAGCCAATAACCACACTTTTTTGTAGAAGGACCATGAATAGGAGTAATGAGTGAGTCTGCTAATACACAATCACTATGCAATAGAAAATTGAAATAAAAAACAGAACAAGAACAATACACACCTTCATTACTAGTTCTGAGAACTTGGGAGAGCTTGCTGTTGTTAATAGACAATCCTGGAGAAGAACAAGCAGGGCACTAGGATAAAAAAAAATGAAGCATTAACTATACAAATTCCACAAATATCTCCAGAAATACATGGGACAACACAAATTGATTGGCCAGTTCAGCTTCTTAACACAGTGCTATGCAATTTCTTGCACAATATCAACATTTTCATTATTATTATCTTATAATTTAATGTAATTTTATTTTTATTTACATTTGCATGCTGTTCTAAAACTTCAAGCTTTTTGGGTGGCTTACAATAAATAGGTAAAAAAACTACTGAAATACAAAGTAAAACATAAAACCATGAAAGGGAGTGGGGAGAGAATCCAATATAAATACAACAAAACTTGCTGGAGCATCAAAATTAAAATAGATTTAAAGAGAGGTCCAGACTGCTCAAGTTATTCAAAAACCGATAAAGGGAATGATATCATTCAGCATTTTTAGAGATAAGACTGGATCAGATCTCAGATTTGTACCCGTAGAGCACAGAGATTTGAACAAACCTCAGGGTTAAATGACTGCCTGGGTTTAGTGTAACTTGATCAGCAACTGCAGAAAGATCTGACAATGCGGTAATAAACTAGACCAATAATATCTCATCAAGCAGGTGTTCAAATTGTAGCACATGCTAAGTCTTGTGGTAAGAGGCTGCAGTGATGAGGGATTTGTTAAGATGTTTGCCCTTAGCAAAAATCTATTTACCTCAATATGTTTGTTTGATCAGATTTCTCCAGAACTTTTACCACCAAGAGGTTGACTGATTTGATAACCTGCTGGTCTTCCTCTAGATCATCAACTCTCGAATCCAGCATTAAGGTAATGAGGCCATGCATCAAGTCCTTCAGCACTCCTGCAGAGGCCTCCCGGGCTAAGCTTTCAATCTGGAACAACTGCCAATGGAATTCAAGTGTTAGATACCAGGATATATTCAGGATAAAACACTACAGTCTAGATTAGCACCCCAAAACTCCATTTCTTGCTGCTACCTAGAAGTTACAAGAGAAAAACCTACATTTTTACTGATTTGAGGGAAGTAAATACCTATTTTCATACATCTCACTGAAGCTTTTTACTGCCAAGAATGATAAAAATACTGATAAAAGTTAGGGATTAGCATCAGTATAGGATTTGCTTTTAATCTGTATCTGTAAGAAACCATATATGCTTCAGAACTGCTCTTGTGGCTTTCCGGTTAAATCCAAAGAGGTCCCCAGCTCTATAATAGAATTTTTTTTAATGGCTGCAACTTTTCCTCCTTTTTCACAAAGCAGGATGAAACTTGCAGGTACAGGAGTCCATCCAGAGTGGATCAAGGCTGTAAACTACCTAGATACCAAAATAGTTTGCAGCACAGAAGTGTTACAGTACTTTAAGAGGCAATTGTATAGCGCAACAAAAACTAAAGACACTATTAATTGGTTCTACTGGCTGAAACTTCCACCACGTTTTCCCGATCAAAAGCCTTACCGAAATCATGTTTCCAATGATGCAACTGTACAACTTGACTATCTCATCCTTGTCTAGTTTCTCATCAGCCATGTGCGTATTGTAAATGAGTCGCAGCTGCATGAAGGTAGCTATTAGAAACTGGTCAATGTGGCCTGACATAGCTTCTGCTTTGTCCTCTTGTCGCAAAACCTCATCAATCTGCAGACAAACCCAACATTATAGCAAGTTTTTAATAATGGTATCATTTCCATAAATAGCATGAAAAATGAAGAGTCTTGTGGCCCCTTAAAGGCTAATAATTTAGTATAACAAATATATAAACTGCCATAAAACTCTGGTTTTGCTGCAATAAACTAGAAATTATTCCATATAGTTTCCTGTTATCTACTGTACCAACAGACATACTGTTTACGTCCTAAGAAAACCCACTTTTACAACCCAAGTAAGCCAGACCATAGTTTAATTACCTAAAGCTTAATTAAGAGCCTATCAATGATTCTATAACATTTTCTGGTGTTTCATTTTCATGCATGAAATCTGCTCCGTTGCTGCAACACATAGCAAGGCAAGCAATGAGCCTGCCCCATCTTGCCTGTATCTCATCAACAGGCAACCCAAGGCCCCATCAAGCTTAAACCAGCCAATGTTATGGTAGTGAGATTTTTAGTATATGTGCTGCTGAAGCAAGCATCAGACATCCACCTGGGAGATGGAAAAGGACATTTTGCACTAACACCCTCTTTTCTTTCTCGTCGAGAACAGCGAGTCAGATGGCCCCTGTGCACTTGGCTTTGTCACCAGGGAGGTTCTGAGTGGCACTTGTGTCACCAACACTCAGCTCCACCAAATGTGCAACTCATCACTCTCGCATATTACTTGCTGACCCCATCAGTGTTATGTAGCTGCCAACCAGAGAGGCCTTCACTCACCTGTGCTAGAGCTTGGATACTAGTATTGATATCACCACTGGCTACCTGGGAGATGACAAAGTTGATGGTGGAAGCTGTGTTACTGTGCATATCATCAAAGTGTGGAGAGACGGCACGGATCCTGGGTGGAGAAACAGTGTTATAGCTTAAAGGGCAGTAGATTCAGTAAGTCACTTAGGCCCCTGGGTTAAAAGATTAGAAGCAATTTGTCATCTCCAGGCAGTTCAGATTAAAAGCACCCCATTTTCTTTAAAGTGGATGGAGCAAGTTGATTAATGTCTGTGGTATTACACAAAAGCCACCTTAATGGGGGCAACCCTACCCCACTCAGTATGTTGTCCCCAGAGTTATGTTTGGATCTCTCTTATCAAGGGCTGCGTAGAGTGGGGGGTTAAGGAAAGGTGCCAGTACTCATATCTTGCTAAAGAAATGTTGCGGGTGCCAGCAGAAAAAGGTTGCTGTAGGCAGCAAAAAGAGGGGTGTTGGTACTCTTTACCAGAGAGTATTGTCACATAACAACAATGGCTATGCATAACTGGCGAAGTAAACCATAAAACCTTTTATGCAGATAAAATGTTGATATATCTGACCCTTTCCATCATTATTCTGCTTTCAAGATCCAGGCTTTCAAAGAGTTTGAACATTTTGGCAAAGGCTATGAACAGGAGATAGTACTGTCCACAATAAGCTTTAAGATTCCATACCCCAACCCAACCTCCAACCTTTGCCTTAGCCTTTAAGAAAGAAAAAATATGCCCTGTGACCTCAATGGGAACCATACCATTCTCAGGATGCCCAGTGTAGCAACATGTAAATTCCATAGCTGCACAGCAATACCATGTTTAATGCACACCATTCTGAACATACCTCTGGTAAGAATTTAGCATGAAATGTGAATGAAGATATTAGCCATTGAACATGTGGCTAATAAAAATATTTGGGGAAGGGAGATGATATTTGAAAGAATAAGCAGCTATATAAAGTACAGTTTGAAAGCCTTCCTGGTTTGACACATAGTTTCCACATTTTAAAGCTTCTCCCTGAAGCTTCCTTTATATAAGGGAACTTGGCTTCATATAGGAGATTGATATACCCCTCTCTCTCCCCCCCCCCCCGTTGCCTCATTAGCAGCCCTTGATCTGCACTCACTTGGGTTCAGGGATCAAAACTGGTTCAAATATATCATCCAGTTTGTGCTGGACAAGTGCTGGCATTTCACATCGCACTCTGCCATTATCATTTTCTATCTCATCTAGATCCAGTTGAAACTCCCGTGGAACTGCATGCGTCGTCTCCGAGTGGCCACTCATGTTACGGGCTTGGCTACAGAAACCAAGAAAAGCATTTTTTATTATCAGGGTTCCACAAACCTACCCATCACCCGTGGTGACTGCCCCTCCATCCCACACCCCCAGTGCACACAAACCTTTTCAAGTTCTCCATAAGCAGCATATAACTTGGAGAACAGTGCCTTCTCTCCCTTCCTGATAGGATTTTGCAAGAGGCACAGCCAAATCAATTACCCATCCTATCCCCAAGTTTTTTGCGGTTCACAGAGGACTCTAGAGAGAAAATAGGTTTCTCTTTCTCTCTGGGCTTTTGCAGGATTTGGGGAAAAGTTCATAGTGATCACAACTAATGGTTGGCTATTAAGCCAAGCTAACATTTGTGGACCCGATTATTATGACTGATGCAAAAACCCATGCTAGCATCTATCACTAGTTCCTAATCTTTCATATCAACATAGATAAGGAAATCTATTCAGCCCCATCAGCAATTACCGTAGGTGCTGGGAATCCAGAACTTTTTGATACTGTGCTGCTGGCTTCCCCTCAACACCTATAGGCCTTGCAGCAGGGGCAGCAGCAAAGACATGCTCTACTGCACAATGCTAAACTGAATATGAGAGTAAAACAATCCTGGTAGGTTCATTATTCGGTTCTCTTCCCATATAAGGGAAAGACATTACAGTAAATGCAGCCCAGCAAGCACAAAATGCCCTAGAATGAATTTTGCACTCTCCAAATTCAACTCCCCATTATGCCTATTTTGCTAGAGCCTGCCTACACAAAAGGGCATTTTAGAATAGAAAAAAGCACATGGCATTAGGAACAAGAAGCTTTCCATTTCCAGAAGTGGTTTTAAGCTTAGATTTACTTCTTAATTTCCTTATATGAGCTTCCCAAATAATAGCTGTTGCATTACATTTGATGCTGGTCAGGCTCCAGGTATCTCAAATCTTCTACCAGTGACTCAAGACTGGAAGGGTTAAAACAATCTGGTCTTACAATGTATCCCTGCTGACACTAGTCAGATTCCTGAAAATTGCAAAGTTTAGCTCTTTTACAGCTGAGAGGTAAGCCACTTTATCATTATTATTTTAAAAAAACAAACACAGCCAAGAAACAGCAACCTGCCTGACACCACTCAATGATTTTCACAGCAAAGATGGAACTTGAAGCCAGGCTTCCCAAACAGCACACTTAATATGAATTGTTGCATTGAAATCAATGGGACTTATTCTCAAGTATGTTTAGGATTAGGGCATGGGAAAGGTAAGACAAAGCTATAAGAGCCCTGCTACCAAGGATTTAGTGGTCAGTACTTACATCCTATAAGTGCGATACATAATTCTGTCCATGGAGAAGCAGTGAAAAAAGGCACAATACCATTTAGAAAGCATTCAAGACACGACAAAACAAATGAAGTAAGGTTCAAACATTTTGATTTGCAGCATTTTTTTTGCAGTTTGCGACACATGCAGACATAGATGATTAAAACAAAAGACAAAAACACAAGGCAACAGCAAGGTATGCTTTTTGCACAGACTGTGGAAATGTCAGGCAAACACTGCATTTTCCCACTTTACATACTTGAGTTTGGAAGACATGTCTTCAGCCGGTCCTTTCCTCAGCATGTTAGCATTGGCACTGGCACTCTGAGCCCTCTGTGGTTTCTCTTCCACCTGCTTTGCTGAAGTGGCATTTGGCCTCTTAGCAGACCGCTTTATTCGCTCCTCCAACATGCTCATGTCTTTCTCCGAAAGCTGTACAAGAGCAGCAACTTTTCAGTGCCATGACAGGTATGCTCCTTAGTTCAGACTCCAATGCCATTAAGAGTGTTTCAAAACCTTTGCTGTTCCTGTGTACTACTAGACTTACAATACAGCTAACCCCACCCCTTAGCCTAGTTCCTGTACTCAGCAATTATGCCTACTGCTGTACTGCCTGTTTAGTTATAAAGTGTACCAAAATTCCTTCAAGCATCAAGTAGGAACAGGCAGAATCTGGCATTTAATTAAATAAAATACCAACACAACACCACCCTCTACAGCACTGTGAAGGAAACATAGTCCAGTTTGGGAAACAGGCTAAAGGAATTTGGAGAAGCAGCAATTTTGGGGGAAAAATATGATTCCAATAATACTTGCTTAGTGAAGAATTATATAGTCTGAACCACTGAAAAAGCAACATCTATTTATGAAGAATTTGATGGAATTAGAGAAATAGGTATTCATGAAGGAAGGAAAAGCCAAAGCTTCATTGCCTCCCATATAATCCTGATTAGGAATCAAAAGAGTGGTTATGGACTAAAAGGAACCAAAGACTGAAGGCGGTCATTTCCCTTGGGAACTTCCTCTTCTAGTTTTCTGTAGGCAAGTGCACCCCAGCCCCTCTTATCAAATGGCACCTCAGAGGACAACCATGTGAAGCTACTTTTCAATAAGATCTGAGAGCAACTTTATCTTCTCCTATATGCACAACTATGTAATAAAACAAAGGGGCTACTGCTTCCCCAAATTCCTTGTCAATTTTGGAAACCAACCTATTCTCTTTGCCTTGCAGTTACCTATGGTGCATTCCAGGTGCTCCTATTACTCCCAGTGCACCTCGCAGTGCAGACAAGAATCATGGAATATATTATGTGCTTCCGCTTTGTGTCTCAAGCTGTCTCACTGTATCAGTATGCCACGGCCAGATTGTGAGACGAGGATAAGTGGCTTGTATATTTGCTCTTGACACTCAAACAGAGCTTTCAACATTAATCGCAACTGACCTGAGGAACTTGATTATCCATTCATGACATTACCTGAGTGACACACTACTAAACATTCAATATTTTAAATATTGCCTGTCCATTTTGGTTTACTCACATTTCCAATCTGC
This sequence comes from Podarcis cretensis, assembly GCF_951804945.1. NCBI lineage: Eukaryota > Metazoa > Chordata > Lepidosauria > Squamata > Lacertidae > Podarcis > Podarcis cretensis. The sequence continues at coordinate 51,902,128 of NC_137170.1, read as the reverse complement.
TTGAACACTTGGTCTCCATGAACATTGTAAACTGTTACAATGGTGTTGAGTGCGGCATTTCTGACAGTGTTGTCCCTGTCACCAATATGAATGGCAATTTCCTTTAAGACTTTGCCTGGAGTTGGCTGGCACACATTCATGCCGTATGATTCAACAAGACATCCCAGCTCTTCCAAGCATTCTACAGAGAAACCAAACAGAAATGGACATCTATGAAAACAAAAGGCTACACCCATTTGGTTTATGAAATACTTGTTGATGCTTTTGTATATTCTAAATCTGATTTATTATGAATAAAAATAGAATCTTTTATAGTAATTTTATGAACCCCATGTGTTTGCAAGGGAAAGGTAGAGTACAAAATCAATTAAATCAATAGATCTATGTTAGTTAGCAAATGTACATTACTTTCAATTGCTCTACTGTGTATATGAAGAAAAATGGATGCAATCCTTTGTCTTCAAGAATGCTGAGTAAACCAGAATTAAGTCTTTGTTAGTTCACATTCTTCATTCATTTGCTTAAAAGTTTTCAAGAAAGCACTGCTTAAAAAACTTAATCCAAAACTCCGGCATAAAGCCTCTGAATTACAACTCATCAAGAACCTCAGTTTCCTTTAGCTGAATAGAAATAATGATTTTTGTAAAAAATGCATAATGGGTGAAAATTAGCTTACGAATGCCAGGATATCCTGGCATCAGGATGCACCTTCCTGAAATCATGGAGAACTGTTGCCAGTGTCGACCAGGGTAGCCAATGTGGTCCCTTTTAGATATTATTGGATTACAGTTCTCATCAGCTCCAGCCAGCATTGGCAATGGTCAGGTATGATGGGAGCTTTAGTACAGCAACATCTGGAGGGCATTGCATTAGCCATACCCTCAAGGTAGACAATAATGAGTTAGGTGGGCCAATGGCATAAGGCAGCTTCCTATGTTGAAATGGATTCAAGTCCACAAATTCTTATGCCGTAATTATTGTAGTATAAGGGACCACAAGGCTTTGTTTCTGTAAACTTAATATCCTAATCTGCAGTGCATTTTAGTGACCAACAGCTTCTGCTAAAGCAGAGCTTTCCAAACTATGTCACAACACATTGAGTGTGTCAGCTGCAGTGTGTAGGTGTGCTGCATGAATGATCCTCGCACTTCTCCCAGGGCTGGAAAGGGGTTAGTTTAACCTCTGGTTTGATAGTAAAAGTGAATTACTGTGTCGTTAAATGATGAATGTCTAAAAAGTGTGTCACCAATATGAAAAGTTTGGAAACCTCTGTGCTAAAGCATCTCACCTGCCCGCTGTTTTGAGTTCTTTGACTTTGTTCCCTCCATGATAAAAGTGAACATCTTGCTGGCTGGGTAGACAAGGCACATCCTGTTTAGAATGGCACGCACATCTCTGCGGATAACATCTTTTGGTTCCCCAACCTGGAAAGTGAGGAGGAAATATTTGCAGATTTACAGAAGCTGGAAGAAGCCATTAGTATGCTTATTCTGGAGGGAGCTGGCTCCTAGTCCACCCCTGCCAAGTCTTTCTCTCAAACATTGTGCCTTCCAGTGACTGGGGAAAAAGAATACTGGGAAGTATGAGGATAAGGGATAAATGATGGATATTGTATGATGTATATACGAGTTGTAAAAATCCATTTAAAAAAAAGAACACCCTGGGTATTTGGACCACTGGATACAGCAAGGAGGGAGAAAGGTTCATATTCCCCCTGAGTGGGAAATGCCATGAAAGGCAGAACTGATGGAAATTGGAATACTCATTCCTATTGGCTAGAATGGTAACTGTTTTCCAGTTCTGGATCTGAAGGCTAAAGGGAAGTTTTCCTTCTGCACATATGTTTTCCCTCTGCACATAACTGTTGCATTATGGGAAAACATTGCTTCTTTTCTCTTGCATTCTGGGAACTCTCGCTTATAATCTTTTCTCTGTTTCTGCACATACTGTACGAACCTGCTCCAAACACCAAGACATTCCCTCATCGCTCAGTTCACCTTAAGTTCATGGTGACTTGTATTCCATGCATAGCTGACCACATCTATAGAATTTGATTATTATATTCTTTCATGTTATGATCAATCATTAGTAATTGTTCATGTTATATTAATCTTTAGTTATAATTAATTAGGTTTCATGCTTGTCTAGTCCCAACCTCGTTTCCCAGCCTTTAATCTACCGGTGATTAATGTTCACATGTAATTCCCACCCCTCACATGTAATTCCCGCCTTGCATTTGCATTAACCAATAGGCAATGAGTTTCTTTGTGTTTGTATCAACCAATCAGCCACAAGTACACCTGTGGCAATGTTTGTAATATTCAATAAAAGAGAGTTCCCGGGACTTCCCCGGCAGACGCTCCTCACATGGCACCCACTACTCGTCTGTCGTGATTTTCATTCCTACAGAAGGCTCCAGAGAAAGGGTGCCTTAAGTATTTTGTAAGTGACGTGACTCAAAAACCTTTGCTAGATTTGGATACCTTCAAAACAAGGTAGGGGATGAAGGAGGTGGCCTCATTTTCAGTTAGATGGTACTCTTCTTGGTTCAGCATGGCAAAAAGCAGCTTGAGGTACTCCAGGACCTTCATCAGGACACTTGTGTTGGTGTCAAAGAATCGCAGTGTGAGCCACTTCAGGATTAGATCCAGACAGCTGATCACTCCATCCCTTTCACTATCCAAATGCTAGAAGAAAAAGCAAATTGCAGTGTCAAGTTTGGACAAATAGGCAGCACTTAAAATTAAAGAGTCATCTGACAAGCCAAACAATAACTCGGAAACTTTCCTGGTACCAGACACTGAAAGATGGCTGGCCCGCACACGCATAATAGCTACTTGCGTCGGCTCCTATAATTAGCTTCACTGTATACACCTGTTGCACAAGGCCTAGACGAGAAAACTGGGAGGCTGATACTAATTGCCCTATTCTTACGAGACTATAATGTAGGGCTCTGCGTTGAACAGGGAGTTTCCAAAGCTTGCCTGCTCTGGGAAACCTCCTTTATACTTTCACCACCAAAGTTGCTACTATAATTCTTCATCTACAACCACAAATACAGTCTTCTCACCTCAACCATAACAGCAATAGCTTTGTTGTGGTGCTGAAAATCTGCATGGAACATCTCATCTTGCAACCACTTGGCAACACAGCTGGACATCTGAGTCTTCAGTTGCTCAATATATTCATCACGAGGAGTAGTAAAGTTCCATTTCAAAACCTGCGAGGGGGAAAAACAGTATCAGCACCCTGCTCAAGAGAAGGTGTGAACAGCATTAACTTCAGTCCCTGAACCTAACAAAATCACCTCAAGGTTAGGAAGGGGAGAGGGAGACTGCTTATTTTAAAGAAAATATACCTATAATGATTTACCTGGTTGGTAACACATCTGGTGTTAGATGGTTTAGGTTAAAAAATATGTAAATAGTACCTGTCTTCTAACTATATAGATATCAAAACAAATTCATGTTGGGAGATGGAAAATATTTTCCTTCACAAATGTATCCGTTGACTTAAATATGGATAGAATAAATTTTGTTTCAATTCCTAGTACAGTATTATTTTATCCTCACAATAACCTTTGAAGTTGATTAGACTGAACTTACACCAATTGCATTGACCTATTTCATACTTAATAACAGTGCTTTATTTGAAAAAAGGAGGTGCTGGTATGCACCCCCTCCCCCACCACTGCTTCCTGCCCCCAGAGGCATTTTGGCAAGACCCACCAAAGTGGATCTACCACAAAGTGGCGTGGCTAGAGCAGCTATTTACTTGACATGCAGACCACTCTTGTGGTGCAGCTAGAGTGGCCCACGCAGCAAGAAAAGGAGGAAAAAGCAATGTTGGCCACTCTAGCCATAACACTTTGTGGTAGGGTAAAGCAGTCCTCTACCACAAAGTGCAGTAGTTACCGCCTCAAAAAAACAAACAACCCTGCCTAACCAGCAACCATAGTTTAGTGCTATACAAACAAGCAGTAAGCATCAAGCTCATATGTTTCCTCTCTAGCACTTTCGTGTGGAAAACACAGCTGTGTTTTTTTAAATGAAAAAGCATTAACAGGTTACTCCTAAAATGAATAGCATTGAACTTACAGTAGTTAGGTATCTGCTACTGCTAACTTTAGGTATCTGCGTAAGGATGTTTGGCAAGGGTTATAAGAGTGCTTTTGCAGACAATAGTATTTGTATGTAAAAATACTATTATCTGCAAAAGCACTCTTATAACCCTTGCCAAACATCCTTACACAGATACCTAAAGACCGAATAAATCAAAGTTCCAGCATAGTCCTAGAGATCAGAGGTTGTTAATTTCTCTCACCTTTAATCCTTTTTCATCTTTCATCCTTTGCTCTTTCCCATTTGGTACTAAGATAAAAACTGGACCAGATCGGTCATCATCATCCTTCAAGTTGGATTTACTTGGTACTTTCTTCCCCTGTATACCCTAAAAAAACCACAACACTGAATACACTCTTTCAAAATCACAATCTCCTAGGTTGCAATCCTACACAATTACCTGGAAGTAAGCTACATTGAACTCAATAGCACTTACTTCTGAGCAGGTAGTGCAGCACTGCACTCCAAGTATGTTTTACTCAGCAGAAGAAACACTATCCCGCTAGCATGCAGGAGAAAGAGATTGCCCACTCATAAGTTGTGTTAAAATGTGTGCTGAAGCCTTCAGGTGTATATTTTAGTACTATGAAGAAAAAGCCCACCATAGTGCGCAGGTTTTTAGTGTAGCAAGATTTCCTTCCTGGTCAGTGCACTAGTCACAGGTGATACCCACTTATTACCTGTTTGGTAGGCTTGTTCTTTGTCAGATTGCTATTGCCTTTGGTGAGGCTTGTATTAGCATCAGAATGCTGAAATAAGTCATAAAATGCTCAGTGGTTAATAGCAGGCTCCAAATCATACCATTATATTTCTGGTGTATGCCACATCAGCAATATTTTTAATCCCTCTGAGTGATGCATAAGGTAAATATGGACCATTCTTTGTTATGTGCAAGCCTGCTGTACTTGCTTACAAACTCCAAATAGGAACTACAATGCATCTAAAGGTAAGACTGGGGAACAGTCAGCCCACAGACTCCTCTCCTCAGCTCCTCGTGGCAATTAGGTTTAGAAAAAAGGACCCATTTGTGTAAATGGGACGTTTTGAAACCCTAACTGCCTAACAGGGAAGGGAGGATTAAACCTTCCCTGTACACCAACTTCCGGGTTGGCGCCATCACCGAATGGCAGACTCCCTCCGAGCTCCGGAGGGAGCCTGCTCGGCAGGGGCTGGGTCCTGCCGCGCCGGCGACGCGGGGGCCCTCAAAAACCATGGGCGCTGAAACCCATGGACATGGTGACTCGGTGGGCACCGTTTGCGCCCCCCCGACCTGCGAAGGAGCCTTTTTAAAGGCTCCGGAGCGGGGGACGGGAGGTGGTGTGGTGCTATGAGTCTTCCGCTTCCCCTGCCGAGTGGAGCCGCATGCCATTTGACGGAGAGCGCTGACTTCTTCTATTGAAAATTTGGACTAAGAAGAATAACCCGTGAGTAATTGGGAAATCGGATTTAAAAGGGAAAAAAATTTAAATTTGGAACAAGCGGGGGAGGTGCAAAAAGGAAGTCCGTCTCCCCCCTGTTGTAGAGGACTTAAAGCAAGATTTGACAACTAAGATCGAGCGAAGGGTTTATTTTTTATTGATAAAGTTATTAATTTCACGATGAAAAATTACAAGACTGAGCCGGAGGAGAAAAGTGGAATGTGTGAGCTAAAATGTAACCCCCCCCCCGGGAACCGGGAGCGATCCGTGAGAGCACCTGGTGAGGAGATATAGAGGCTTTGACAGCTGTCAAAGTAGCTGTCAAAGTTGAAGAATAAAAAGAGAACTTTGTTACGATGACTTTGCCGGTTATATTTGTTACAATTTGGATATAAATTGTTGAAAACAAGGGATAACAAGTTACTCTGACTTTTGGGTGTGATTTGGAAAGAAACTGAGTTACCATAATCCCTCTAGAGGGGGCTTTGGGACATTACAAGAATTGCTGTAAGTGGAAAAATACGCATGGAATTGGACAGGACTTTTTATCTCCTGGGAAAACTGCAGAAATGAAACATTATTTTGTCTACAGAGGTCTCTACACTAAAGGAGACAATAAATCTATCTATTGAAGAATGGAAGGGACTTGACGCAAGTTTTTGTTCCTGAACAAATAAAGCCTCTGTAGAGGAACTAGAAGCTTTTGGAATTAGAACGTTTTTGCAGTGGAACAGGGAAAGAAACCAGAGGAAAGTGAGGAAAGAGAACAACAAGAATTGGACAAAGCTGGAAGTGGGAACATTTGAGACATCCAGATTTAAAAGGTCTAAGAAATAAAAAATTTGAGTTTAACTCTTAAATATAGAGATCTGGATGGAAAAAAGAATGGACCTTCTTGAGATAGAGTCCTTCCAAGATTGGGTGTTCGAAATTAAAGACTACCAAAAAGATGGCAAAGACTATTAAAAAGACGGCAAAGTGGAGCGGAGAGAGATTTGGACATAGATGTGGGATCTCCAGGCCGACAGCAGATATTGATGGACATTGGGGATCATAACCAGGAAAGGGGGGAGGGAAATTTGGAATCCAAAGGGTGTAAAATTATACTTTGTTCTTTACTTCTTATTTCATTCTGTTCTGCATATTAAAGAGGGGAATTCATGGAAGGGAACAGGGGTCGATTTTAGGGGGGGGGAATATATTTTTAATATTGGGTCAATGATAATAAGTTCAAAATTTGGGGTAAGAACTTGCTGAATTAATTTAAGAGAATTGGAATATAAGAGGGGGTGAGGTGGGGAAGTCCGGGAAAAATGTTAATGAAAATAAGGTTTAGGTAAATGTTCTTTTTCTTTCTTTCTCTTTTTTCTGTTATATCTGGAAATTTCAATAAATATTATTTTTTTAAAAAAACCTTCCCTGTACACCACCATCCTTCTCCCCACTTCCAAATCACCCTCCCTGACATGGCAATTGTACTTGGAGATAAAATTCCCATTCTCTCACTCATTGTTTATTCTCATTACTACAGGGTGGGGTGAGGAGGGAAAGCACTAGGCTTAGGGGGGAAAGGTTACTTGTGTGCTGCTGCAGAGTAGGAAGAGGAAGAGAGTGATGGTGGCAGCAGAGACAGAGCGAAAAAGTGCTCCACCATCAGCTCTGGCTCTGCCCACCAACTTGAGCTCCCATCACTCACAATAAGCAGCTCCTAAAAGTAGTATGGACGTAAATGGGCATACAAATCTGGCCTAACATGGAATCTGATGGGTCCCTTTCAGTCCAATAATATCTATTACTCCTAGCAGTGGCTCTTCAAAAACTCTGGCTATCCCAGCTACCCAGTCCTCCCCCCCCCCTTAAAACAAACCCCACCCTCAATATATTTTGAGATTTTGCTCCAGACAGAGAGCACATTATTACCACAAAACTGTTTATTTTATAGAACAGGATTGCTAAACTTCTTAATTATCAAATCTCCATATAGTTTACACTAAATGTAAAATATATACAAACACAATGAAACTTCCTAGACTTCAACCTTGTAAACCACTTCCTTTGTGCTGAAGTAGAATTTACCTTGGATTTGGGGGCTGTTCCTCCTGCTTTGGCTTTTTTGGCATCAGCCTTGGACTCCATGGTGCTGGACGAATAATCTTCACCAGAACCTTCAGATCAACATAATTTTAACTACACAATAAGGCTGGAAACAGACGCAGCATGCAACAAGTTCCCTCCACATAAAGCAGATTTCAGCTTGCACCACGTCACACTGCAAACTACTTTTAAAAGCAACTTTTACAAATGCTTTGTAATGTTCTGTTTGTGTCAGAATTTTTACATCACCTTTCTTAGACATATGAAAAATATGTCTCCTGCTCAAAGAATCTACACCCTTTAATCCATACTAGACATGCTCAAACCCTTGAGAAGTACCTTTTTGAATCCATTTGGTTCTTATTAGGAAGGAAACCATCACTAAGACACAATATAAACTTTTTGTCTGGATCTTGCTGAAGCAGCAAATTGTACATCCAGAAGTATCTAAGATTGATTGAGTGCTTAGAGTTGCTCTACCCTTAATGTTCCAAAGGCCGGGGACACACACCCACACCCACACCCACACCCACACACCATTCCTTTAGTGTTGGATTACTCAGCTAGTATTCCAAGATAGACAAAGAAATTGTTCTTGTCAATTGACCCCAACAAACCTGCAAATTACACATATTCTGAGGGTAACATAGAACCAAGCCACTTGTAAGTCTCCCAAGTCTTTTGTTCTGATACTATGGGAAGAAACATGATAGGCGAAAAACTAAAGCCTTTTCCATTTTATTCAATGTGAAACCACTGTGGAAATAATTCAGATAGGTCTAAACTTACAAACAATATGCTTAAAATGACTGCTCCTTGCCCAGACAGCACATCATGACCATAAGATTGTGATTGCAGGCTTCTATGCCATAGACCCAAGGAACTTCAGTAGGATCCTGTTTATAATCTCCTAGATTTTGCAGTGTCTATTTGTAGACACACCTGGTTTATAAATATAATGGAACCTCTATTCCTCTTAAAATACAGATTTGCTTAATGTGGGATGTCAATGGAATGAAGAAAGATTACCTGATGCAACTTGAGATTTGGCTGCAGCAGCTCCTACTGCTCTGGAAGATGCCTTGGAAAGTGGAGCAGGTCTGGCAGGCATATTAGCTTTGGCTTTTTCAAGCATGGCCAGTACTTGGTCTTTGGAAGTTGGCTAGAAAGCAAAAGAAAGAATTTAAAAGGCACCTAATGGCACATGCCTCCTATTTTGCAAATCACTACATACATGGAAAATAGTTTTTTCTTAACAGTCATCTGGGGGTCAACATAATTGAAAGAAGACAGTGATCACATTCCCAGTACCAACAATATTGTGAATATACTTCATCCAATGTACAAAGTTGTTAATTTGCAGTTTTATAAGTTGCCTTATACAGAATCAGAACATCTGTCCAGCTAGCTCAATATTGGTTACATTGACCCCAGGTTTTCAGAGAGAATTCTTTCCCAGTTCTACCTGGAGAAACCAGGGATTGATCTCAACACTTTGGCATCTAAAACAAATGCTCTACTACTGAACTACATTTTCTCCACTGTTTAATTTCCCATAAAGCAAATGATGTTACACACAGAGAGACATATGCAGATGTACACCCCCCCCCCCATTTGTACTCAGTTATTTTGTTTGTTTGCTATACCTTAAGCTTGCCAGTGGCTTTGGCCATCTTCTCAAAACCTAGATGCATCATAAAGAATGGCAGAGCATCTTGTGCCTTTTTACGGACATCTCCATTTCGATCTTCAAGGCAAGAGTATAGGTGAGGCACACATAAAACCAAGTCTGATGGAACAGAGCGGAGAGTGGGGAGCTTATCAGCCAGCCAACCTAAAAGCTGGGAGAAAAGAAAGAAGATCCCTTAATTCCTATTTGATACTTGCCACTCTTGGGACACTAAAAGGAACTGGAGCATCCAAAAGTACAATACAAAGAAAGGCCTCATTTCACTACATTACATATATAAATAATTTACCTACCTAATTTGACATAATATAAAGTAGCTTTTCTCAGTTACTCTTGACAAAGGATAAATGCAAAGTTCATTGACATGGAACAATCTTTTACCTCTTGCCTTAGGAAAGGATTCTCCTTCTTGAGCTCTTCAGAAAGGTCCTCCCCTTCCAACCACTCTTTCATGCCTGTCTGCTCTATCCAGGCATTCACGGTTGTTAGAGAAGCTGCTCGGACATTACTCTGAAGGAAAAAAAAGATTTACATATGCTAAACCTCAGCAGCAGTAAGAAAATCAACAGAGCAAGGTTTGGGGGTCTTTTTGCAAGTATTTCTCCCTCTGTATTTCCCATTAAAGGTATTTTTATTACAGTACGCAGATTGCTTGAAAGACTGCAAGGATCAGGGAACAATGGCTTCTTACTATACAGGCCCAAGTGGAAAGCCATTAAAAGATTCCATGACTTTTATAAGGAGTTCCTACCTGTCTAACACATTTGTGTATGATACTTACAAAATAATTTTGGAGGGAGAAGGAAAGGAATTTAGTCTTCCTTGTACTCCCCGCTCTTGCCTAACTGACCTCAAACCTTCTCACCCTGACTCAGCTTCCATGCACTAATCACTTGCTGAACGATGAACCATGGTGCATGTCCAATGAGGATTAGTGCTAATGTGACCTTTCAAAACACTCAGTGTTTTGTGGACAGACAGCACCTGAACTCAGCAAAATATTCAACTTACACCTCTTTCTTGACGTGGAAATTACAGCACATACAAAAAAGTGTACATTTCCTACAACAGAGACACAAAACTTTGAATCCTGGGTATACTAATGCTATCCAATATTAGAAGCACTGCATGCCAGTGGTGGGTGTGTCCACCCCGCACTCTTTCTGCACAGCACTCTTTATACACAGCTAATAAGGCCACACTGCTTTCCCAGCTCCCCAACACCACACAACACTGGTGGTTACAGAGAGGAGGAGGAGGACAGTAACTTTAATAAGGGACAGTGGTATATGTCAGTGTTAAATGAGGTCATATTCAAACAAGAAACAAGGTGATTTTGGTCTCAAATAGCCTTCATTCCTACAGGCTGTACTGAGAAATATGTGAGTCTACCTTACTGTCTCCAAGAATTGTGACGATGGGAATGCCCAGGTTTTTCACATGCTGCTTGATATTTGGGCCCATAGCAGTAGCAAGTTGTTGAAGGATGGTCAGGGTTTGCTGCACCTGGAAACAGAAGAAACACATGAACTTTAACTCTGAAATTGTCTCAGTCTACCTCCTCTGGCCATTTTAATAAACCAGTGTGTCATATCTCTCTTTTTCAGAAGCTTGTGAAGCAGTACGTTCTAACTTGTAGATAATAAAATGTTGCATTGTGGAGTGCTACTATTCACATTCCCAGTGACAACATTCAATCCCTTCTCTTGATTTTCTGCGATGAATCAGTATTCTGTGGATACTTTGGATGCTCTGTCCTCATTCAGCTGATTTGGGGGTACCATACCCTTTGTGACCCCCCCCCAATTATTGCAGTTATGCAAACCCTGAGGTTCCAACATTTCCCTCTTGCATGCAGTTTTTTTTTGCCATGTAAACACTTCTAGCCTAAACATCAGAAAAAGAGGAAATTGGAAATGTTGATGTATGTTTACTTCCCTGGGTGTCAATCCTATCAATTGTTCTCTCTCTCTGACACACATTGGGGGGGGGGGGCGTTTTCCTGGGATTCTTAACTGAAGTGTTACTAGCAGAAGGGTACTCCAGGGCTTTATGTCATTCATGATTTGCCCAAGGCTGTGGAGCTCTAATCATCAAGGTTTTTAGGTTATAAAGAGAGGTAGGACCATATCTCTTGCTCCCTCTGTGAACTGTTTTTCTCCCTGGGTGACTACATAAGAGAAAGAAGGAACTGAGGAATCTAAAGCCATGTGGGTTTGCCACATCCTAGATTATTTGAAGTGAGGGGAACAAGGGACCTTTGGAACGTTAAGGTTTTAAGCCATTTGGCAATCCCATGCTGGTCAAATGACTGGATAGTACAGGTACCCTTACAATAAAAGCTAGCAGAGTTGTGAATCTATATAGAAATACAGTGGTACCTCGAGTTATAAACACCTCAGGTTACAAACGCTTCAGGTTACAAACTCCACTAACCTGGAAGAGTTACCTCAAGTTGAGAACTTTGCCCCAGGATGAGAACGGAAATCGTGTGCCAGTGGCGCAGTGGCAGCAAGAGGCCCCATTAGCAAAAGCCCGCCTCTAGTTAAGAACAGTTTCAGGTTAAGAACAGACCTCTGGAACGAATTAAGCTCATAACTAGAGGTACCACTGTTTGTTTTTTCTGATCAGTTGTGGTTCCAATCGAGCACTGTGGAATGGTTAGCATTCCCTCTCTTTATTGCCTTCAAGCTCCCCCCCGTACTGTGTGTGTGTGTGTGTGTGTGTGTGTGTGTGTACGTGTTCACAATGGTAAAACCCAGAGTTCAGGTACTTTCTCACAAGTATTCTTTCTTAATTGCTGCCTCCGTCAGTCTCTCTACAATTATAACAGGGAGCTATGCAATTCAGGGTCCTTAAAGACAGGTCACTTTAAAAACCAGCAACGATCATATCATAGGGTGATGAGCCCATTCTGGCTTCCCCAAAGACTGATTTAAGTGTAAGGCCTATTCCAAGCAAGTACAAAACCAAGCAGTCTAGGCAGTTTCTTGCATATGAAACTTGGTTGCAAACAGATGCCCGTTTAGGCAGACTTATTGTTGTTGTTTTTGATAGATAAGAAGCAGAAAAAGTAACAAAATAATTAAATTACTGTCCACACACTGGAAAACAGCTGTGTATACATGGAAAACGGCATGTGCAACTGTAGGGAAAGCTACAAACACACATATTTTATGGGCATTTATAATCAAAGTAGTGTTGTAATTTAAATTTGCATTTGTTTCAAATCACGGAACCACGATAATCTGTAGTGGACTTTCAGGACAAACAGAAGCACCATTAACAGGGAGTTATGAAATCTGCCCAGCTGTGCTTTGGAGCATGTGCAACAAAGGGATTAACAAAGCTCAATTGTACTAATGCTGTGCTTTCTGTAGTATAGTGCATTTCCTCTGCTTTGACAGCAACAGAGCAGGTTCTCTGAGGTGCACAGAGTATATTTATAGCTGTACCATTTCCACTGTTTGTGCCAAAAGAACATCCACATCAACAGACAAACTAGCAATTGTCGAACTCTACAGCTCCTTATTGTAGGAAAGGGATTAAATTGCATTAAAATGTCATACTAGATAACACTGTCATTTCAATCCTCCATGAAAGATTTAAATGAAACTGGTATTCATAACTGAAAGATGACAAGACTACAAAAAGTTTATTTTCAATTCTACAACTTAACATAACCTACCAGGATTTTATTGGAATCATTAAGACGACTCTTCAGTGCAGGTGCAAGTTCGCCTATGTTTGGCTGTATGAATTTGGCTTCATTAATTATGCTCGTTACTTCATCCAGACCCTCCTTTCGGATTTTCCAGTTTTTATCACCAATCTTAGACACTAATTCAGATGTGATCTTATCACTAAAAAGAAGAGGAAGAGTTAGCACCTCAGATTATAGTTTCTGTTAAACAAGATGAAATAGGGTATAAGTATCTTAACAGTGCATACAGAGAATACAAATTTACAACATAGCTTACAGATGAGTAACTATAAATTTGCATGTTGAAGTTGTAGCTATAAAAATTGTCCTCGGCATGCCAAAGCCATACAAACCTGATATCAGTTCTTGGCAAGAGATCCACAACATCATTTCCGGCATCCTCTTGTTCATCTCCTTCCTCCCCATCATCTCCACTGCCAGCCACGTGTCTGGTATTGCCTCGAGTTGGAGCAGGTGTTGTTTGTCCTTGCATCTGAAAAGTCAAAAGAGAATGCATATTTGGGGGGTGGGTGTCAGCAGCGGTTAGACAGTCACATCATCTTGGTTCACATGCTTGCACAACGCTATCTTAACTGAAAGTCACACAAGCTAAGGCTCCTAAATTGGTGCAATAAGCTGCTGAATACAATCATTTGCAGCACTTTGGAAGAAGCTTACTTTTTCAAACTCAGCATCTATTTGGGAAAGAAGAGCAGGTTTCTCATCCTCGAAGAACATCCGCAAAGGGGGCCCCACGTACAGATACATGACACCTAATAAGGTAATTGCAGATGTTCTCACCGCCTGTCAAATAGGAAAAAGAAAGGCTCAATTTCAACCATTCAGACTGTATTTAGAACTTAAGTTTGAAGAGAAGTTTACTTACAGGATTTGTAGCGGCAAGAGCAGTCTTAACATTGCTGATAAAAGCCTTTACATTCAATCTGGGGAGGGGGGGGGGACACACAGATTAGATGAAAGCAGCACAACAATGCATATAAAGTAGCAAGATACAGGACAGCTACTTGTTTGCGTTGGAACAATTTGTAAGCAGCAACTGCTATGGAATTTAAATCTCTAGTTTTCTGTTCAGCTCTTATTTACACAATGTACTTTGTCTGTTTTCACAATGGGATTGCAATTCAAATGGTACCTACAAGAAAATGTGTTTAATAATCCTGAGAACTGAACTAGTTCCATTTTCCTGAGGCAGGTGGTTTGAAGCTTCCTTGCTGAGAATTTGCACATTATACTGGAAACGTGGGACAGGGGAAATAGTGGGTAAACAGGCCTGATGTATTTAGTTTTTAGTGAAAGACTAGATGTCAGCCCAACTAAAGAATGGAAGGTAGGGCAAGGGGGAAAAAAACCTCTTTCTGTTTCAACTTTCTTTCAGAGTTGGAACAACTACATTGCCTCACCTTATTGTCACTATTTTTCAAAGGCTAGATGTCAAGAATCAGAAAGAGAAAGTTATTGGCCATGTGTCCTTTCTGACCATCATTTGACTATTATTACCCATCTTAAATCTCTCTAGATAAGCCTGTAGTTAATTCTAGAGTAGTTTCTCTGACCCAGGTAAGTCTTTAACTGAATTACAGGAACCAACCAGAAATTCTTTAGCTATAGAAATTTAATAAACCATGGGGTAATGATGGAGTCTTCAAACATTAAAGGGAATCCCACAGGTTCTCCTTAAGCCTGAATTTACGAAAATTGTTATAAAATAATGATATTATACCAGATTAATGGTATATAACACCAACAAGAATATCCTAGTGACTGCTGGAAATGCCAGGAAAACAACAAAGAATTATCACATGGGGGATGCAAAGACACATTTCAGCCAGACAAATATACTCAACACAAGTCTGGTGAAGGATGTGGTCTAGGAAGAGGGTGTGTGGCAGGGGGAGAGTCCAGAGGACCAGATGGAGAAACTGAGAGGGCCATATTCAGCTCCCAGGCCTGAGGTTCTCCACCCATTTTAGGTGATGCCCAATGATACTATATCTGACTGTAGTGCTTGATCTATGAGTCAAATGGCTCCTCTATATTAAGGCTCTTTATTCTAGTATTTTGAAACTTACCCAGAAAACCCAAACTCTTTAATTGCATTTGAAAGCCAATTCAAGGTTTCCGATTGGTTCTTTGGATTCTTCTGAGAAAAGGCCATTGACATTACCTAGAATGAAAACGTAAGACTTTACCCACCTCCACAAATCAGGAACATGCAACCTTCTAAAATAGGCATGATACCTATGGGTGCAGTGGCACTTACAGAGATTGCAAACAGCACCCAAGAGGCACTCCACTCCCTTCGACTGGATTTTTTAAAGCCTTAAAAAGAAAATTAGCCAAATGACAAGACCTCTACTTCCTGCACCTGCCATTGCTCAGCTGTGCAGTGGGCTGGAAGAATCTGAAGCAGTGACCTCTTCCCAGAGCTTTATCCTCTGGTGATAACAAACCTGGCCCCCACCTCCACACCACCCTGTCCCTCCAACCTGGTGATCTGGCTTGTTGCTGCCCATGCTTTGCAAAAAGGTTTTTTGGGGGGAGTCAGAGGAAGCAGCATGGGGCAGTTCCGTTGCTAACCAGATATCAGCTGCTGCACATGGCAAGCAGAAGCCTTTTGTTTTGTGTACAGGGAGTGTGAAGGTGGTGGATGAACAGAGCAATCTAGGTCTTCCCATGAACCAGTCATTTTGAGGCTAGCCATACTCCTGCAGCAACTCCTGCAGCAACCATTTTGTAATGGCACCTTTGACAGTTTCACCTAAGCCGCCCATGAGACAAAAAAGGTTGGAAGCCATTTTATGGCACATGGCCACACAAACTTGTTGCAATTATCTTAAGAACATAGGAAGAGCCTGTTGGATCAGGCCAATGGCTCATCTAGGCCGGCATTCTTTTCCCACAGTGGCTGAACAGATGCCTGTGGGAAACCAGCAAGTGGGATTCTGAGCTCAAGAGCACTTTCCCCTCCTGTGGTACCAGCAACTTGCTCCCAGTAATTCAGTCTCAAAAGGAGGACAATGTAAAACTGAGGAGCAAAAAACTTCTATTAACATTGTATGAAGAGAGCTTTGATTAAATTACTGCTTTTGAAAATACAGCTAGAACTCATGCAGCCACAAGAATATGGCAGTAAGACTAACTAAAACAAATGACCAATAAACATGTAAAAACTGGTTTCATACTATTGTTAGCCTTCCACATACCTGTTCAGCAGTCCAAGGCAGCTGACATGCTTCCGCTATTGCTGTCAGCGCTTCTTTTGCATTATTTCCACATTTCACATCACCAATCTTATCCACAAGACCATCCAGCACAATTTGTGCAGACGTTTTGGAGAAGGTTCCCTTCTGAGCAATCAAAGCAACTATGTGAAGTTTTATCTGCATCACCTGCATAGGAAAAGTAAAGGATGTGAATGTAGCCAACATTCCGCTTCAGCCCATGCCTCGTAGCTTTGGCTGTATGTTCCCAGGTCTGATTTGGTTGATTCAGCATACTATTCTCAAGAGAATAGTTCTCAACGCTTTCCTAAACACCAATGTAATTTTGCAGGACTTCAGCTGCTATAAAAGATTACAGTAGTTAATGCTACAGCTTTTCCTAGCAGTAGCTCCATTAATAGCACAACAGTGTTGTTTTACCTGAAAGTTGGTCTCTTTCCATCCAGGTTTCTTGGCCAGCATCCTTACCAGAGCCTGGCAAGGCATTTCAGTTCTATCCATCAGCTCAACAGCCTTAAAGAGTAGGAGAAGATGATAATTAATTCTAGAAAATGTGAAACATTATACAATCCAGCACTCATTAGGGAACTCTTTTTCAAGTTATAGTCAGGCCTCCATTTAGCATCCACATAATCTATTATCTTAACAAGAGATGTATCTATTATGCCCTTCATTTTAGGAAGAGGAGTTTTCAATTTTAAAAGTTTCACATGAAAATTATCAAAAGCAGCTTCTCTGTTTTGAAGATTTTGAATTCTAAGCCAGGTTTTGTTAAATATCCTCCCCCATTCCCCATCTTAAGGAAAGGGAAAGTCAAAATGACTTTGAAACACAATGTATATGCTGACTGAGATGAAGACTGTATCAAATCTTCATCATACAACCCCATCACTTTGGTTCCATCTTTGTAAAGCTAACAGTGTGGGCTGGTTTAAAGGTTTCATGAACAGGTGAGATGTGTGTTCCACAGCTATCAAGGGGAGAACATAGGCTAGCAAGATATTACCAAGGGTGGGCAGGGGAGAGAAGGAAGAAGATAATTATTGTTGGGACTCCCATCATCCTTAGTCAATGTGACCAATAGGCAGGGATGATGGGACCAACATCATATGGGGATTCAAAACTGGTTGCCCTAGACCCTTCATAGAATCACAGAGTTGGAAGAGACCACAAGGGCCATCGAGTCCAACCCCCTGCCAAGCAGGAAACACCATCAGAGCACTCCTGACATATGGTTGTCAAGCCTCTGCTTCATGAACACTTGCTGGACTGCAGAAGCAAGGAATACTCAACCTCAAGAGGAGATAACACACCAAAACAGAACAATAATGTAACTGTTTTTGAAATAGCCTAAGCAAAGGTGTGGGGGAAGAAGCAATTCACAGCTCTCCATCAGCGAAGCTACAAGACTAGCTAATGAATTTGAAGAGGATTGTTTGATAGAGGGGAAAATGCAATTTCCCAGAAATAGTGTTCTAGCTTTGAAAAAGATGTTTGCATATCCCATCAGAACAAACTCTGCATTTAGTAAGAAAGGGATAGTCCAGAAGGTTATGAAGCATAGTATGATGCCCAAGGGTTTCTGTGGACTTCAAAAACTATGAACAGGTAGTGTTTACAGCTCAAGAGACCACTTCCCTGATTCAGGCTAACTTCCAAAAGACCACACTTGATTACCTTTTGAAATTCTTCCATGCAAGCAAGCCTTTCTTTCCAGTTGCCACTGTCTAGCTGCTGTAGGCAAGCAGCTGGTAGGACAGCTGAAGCCTTCTCTTCACAAACCTCTATCTGCAAACAGAAAGAGAAAAGGAAAAATTCTTATTTTGGCAGCTTATTCTTGTGCTGCAGCATATTTTATATAGCCAAGGGACCTAAATTAAAAAGTAAACCATACCCATGAGAGCACTTGTACAAAATGGTGTAATAATTAACACTACACTGAACTGTACTTGCGGTGCACAAACTTTAGGTATAGTGCCTTGCAGGACTGCTATAAAACATCTGATGCTTTCCCTTTTATTTGGGCCAAGAATAACAAAGCCATTTCCCATCCATGGTAGGCAGATGCATAAACTACAAGACTGTTTTTAAAATGTCCTAAAACTGGTGTCCACACAAATGGCTAGAACATTTCAACTGATCCTGAATACTACTACTATGTAATTTAGCAAACAATTCCCATTCTGGCCTTCTCTAATCCCTTTATGTTCTCTCCCCCTTTCTTCTTCAGCATGTTCATAAGCCCACTGATCTTTAGATTCAGAACAAACGCATTATACCTGGCTTTGGGGGGGGGAAAGGCTGCCGTTGCTAATTTTGTGACTTACTCTAGGGAAATACCACTCTGTTTAGACCTAACAGCGACTCAAATAATGTGAACATTATTTTGTACCAAATCAAACCTCTTTGTCTATCCAGCTCTGTGCTGTCTACACTGACTGACAACAGCTCTCCAGAAGCCTTTTCCCAGTCCTATCTGGGGAGATGCCATTAGGGACTGAACCCAGGACCTTCTGCATGCAAATCAGATGCTCTACTAATGAGCTTTGACCCTTCACAGGGAAAAAAAATGAACAGGTATTTTTTTAAAAGACAGCATTTTACACTGAATTTTAATACAGATGAAGCACCCACCGAGAGTTCTGGCTCAAATATCTCCTTTACTTCAGATCCTTTCTTGCCTTTTGTTCCAGTACTTCCTGCCCCACCAGCTGCAGCTTGCTTGCCCTTCTTGGGTGGGCCACCAGACTACACAGGAAGAAAGCAGCAGGTTAAGTCAATTAAAGTTCTGAATCAAGTTCTGAATCCAAGCAAAGCTTGGATTGAAGCTTTAAAATGATGACCATGCTAGCTGTTGGGATGAGGGTAGGAAATTGAGTGAAAAGTAAAAAAAGAAAGGGATTCTCATTTTCCAGACTGCCTTTTCTCAAAAGACTAGCATCTGTCTACATTACATTTCTGGATTTCCCATATACCCAGCCATCGAAATGTTATGTTTTATGCTGATGGCATATCAACCCAACTAAGGTATGCATGACAATAGGCACCAACTGGAATATTGTCATGAACTTTCCTTGGGACTGTATTCAAAGATGCATTTGGATACTTCATTTGGTGCAAAATTCAATAGCTATGGTTTTCCTTTTTCGTACCAAAACAAATTCTATTTTGATGACAATTCAAAGTGTCAGTTATTACCCTTAAATACCCTAAATAGTTTACATCAATACTTATTAAAGAGTAGTCAGTCTATGTCCATATGATCCAATATCTGTTGTAGCTCCCAATATAGAGCACTCCCTTCCCCTGAGAAAAACATCTGGCTCCCTATTTGTTCATTTGCCAATGCAGCTGGTGTACTTTCTCACTGTGAACATGAAATTAGTTCTTTATATTAACATAGGTCTACTCAAAATTTAAACTGATTAAGTTTCCCTTACCTTAGCCGCAGGTGCCTTTTTCTGTGCACCAGATTTGGAATTATCTTTTGTATCTTTGTCCCCTGCAGCCCCTGAAAGAGCTGGAGCCTTCCCAGCAACAGGTTTGCTCTCTTTTCTATCGGTTCCTCCACTGGCTCTACTACCACCAGCCAGCTCCACTTTTTCAGCAGACTCTTTAATCTAGTGGACAGAATCAGAAGACCAAAGGAGTTACAATAAATCTTCAGCATGTAACCATTAAGGCCTCCAAGACTCACTTATAATGCTTCTTATGAATGCTAACACATTTTGTTACTTTGAGGTGTTATCTGTATAAATAAATTCTTATTTGAAACCCACCCATCTGACTGGTTTCCCCCAGCCACTCTTGAAGCAAATATAGGAATCAAAGAAGCTTAGTGAATAATGGAAGTCTCAGAGGTAAGGAACTTTTTTATATGAAGGGCCACTTAGCAACAGGAAAACTCAACAGAATGGAAAAGAAAAGACTTTGACTGCCTCCTTGAAAGCTTCCTTCAGGCAGAGGTGGCAAATTCTGCACTGGGAACAAGAAGTCCATGGACATGGAGCCACAGCTCCTTTAAGCCTAACCACCTCTTTCCCCTTCATTCCTAAAGAAGCTCCTTCCCCATCACTATGTACTGCTTGTCTCTTGCTGGGAAAGGCTCAGGATTGAACGGGTGGAGGCCCCAGAGCATGACTTTGCCATGGGCCACATGAAAGTTGGTTACAAGCCGAAATGCAGCACACAGACTGTGGAGGTTCCCCACCAGTGGCCTAAAGCCCACGTACAGGCCTTCACCAATGCTGTTGTCTTTAAAAGGTAAAGGGGCCCCTGACCATTAGGTCCAGTCGTGACCGACTCTGGGGTTGCGGCGCTCATTTCGCTTTACTGGTCGAGGGAGCCGGCGTACAGCTTCCGGGTCATGTGGCCAGCATGACTAAGCTGCTTCTGGCGAACCAGAGCAGCGCACAGAAACGCCGTTTACCTTCCCGCCAGAGCGGTACCTTTTTATCTACTTGCACTTTGACATGCTTTTGAACTGCTAGGTTGGCAGGAGCAGGGACCGAGCAACGGGAGCTCACTCCGTCACGGGGATTCGAACCGCCAATCTTCCGATCAGCAAGCCCTAGGCTCTGTGGTTTAACCCACAGCGCCACCCACGTCCCTGCTGTTGTCTTTAGAAACTGCCAAAGCCTAATGATTCAGTGTCAAAACAGTGAGACTTACCCGGTCTAGTTTTAGTTTGTCCACATCTGTTAGGAAAGGATTCACCGCTTTCTCACCTGCCACCTTCAGGGCAGTACCCAGGGCTTCAAATGCAGCATCTCTAACTTCTGGAGCCGAATCATTAATATGCTGTAGCAAAAACACAAGACCTGAAGAGTTTGCCAACTAGATTTCTCGTTCACACTATTATTATTTATTACATTTCTTCATTTTTTTATTTTGCCCAAGGTAACCCAAAACGACTTACAAACAAACAAAAAGAAAAGAAAGGGGGGGGACCAATCCTACATTGATAGATTAAAACCAAGGGGGGAAAGATACATTAAAAAATCATGCCCACTTCTAAAACGCCACATGTAGTTAAAGGTCAAAGGTCTGGTTATAGAGAAAAGTTCTGCCTGGCACCAGTCAAGCCTCCAGACCTCAAATTACAACTGCAGAGCCTGGGTTGGTTCATATGGCGAGAGATGGTCCTTGGGGTCCTGAGCCACATACAGCTTTATAGGCCAAGGGCAGCCCTTTGAATTAGGCCCAAAAACCAATTGATAGCAAGTGCAGTCAGGCCAGGATTGGTGTTATATGCTCAAGCTGTTTTGCTTTGGTGAGCACCAGGTTGCTAAATTCTGCACCAGCTGAAGCTTCTGAACTATCTTCAAAGGCAGCCCTACATATAAGATATTGCAGTAATCTAACCAAAAAAAATGGATGATGCTCCACCACTGATTATTATTATTAAGCATTGCAGCAAAAGGACAGAAATTATTAACTGCATTGATTCTTACAATTTGTCTTAAGCCCTGGATTTTTATTGTAAGCATGCACAATGTATAAGCCCTTTTCATAGTAAACCAAGCACAAAAAAGCAATTGTGTTAAGGGCTACAAAGCTTATTTGGCTTATTTTGGCTTTCCTCCCTTTGGAGAGCTACTGCTCTCATACCGGTCTCATCTCTCCTCAGGGTCACTTCCAACTCTACAATTCTATGATTTCCTTTCTTCTCCAGAGTTAAGACAAGCTGCCTGCTCTTCTACCTGGTTGAAATAAAATTCTTCTACGAAACAGTTCATGATTGTTGTGCATCCCACCACAAGAATCACTACAGAAACACTCTCCAGTTCCACATACTACTTTCAGCCAAACAAAGACCTCTACAACGCTAAGAACTTTTTTTACCTTGAGAAGCGCAGCACAGAAGGGTTTCAGCAGGCTCTTAGAAAGGACAGTAGAATTGCAATGACGAAAGCTTCTTGCGATGAAGAGGGATGTCTGCTGCTTGATGGTTGGGTTTTTGTTATCCATCACAGCCAATATATCCTCACTTAGATTTTGTAACGTGGTCTAGAATGGTTGGTTAAAGGATATTAGTTCTGGCGAAACCATGGTCTGCTAAACTTGTTTAAAACACTACTAGCCATGCACTTACAGTCAGGAAGATTGCGTCAATGGCTTCTTGCAATGCTTGTACGACCTGAGGCTTTTTCTCCTTGAACTTCTCTAAGATAGTTGGGACAACCTATAAAAATTGTTACCAAGGTATTAAGAAGTTGAAATTAATGTTTGATTTCCCACTGTGCTCTAAGAGAGTGCACAATAAGGAAACTCCTGTTTGCCCCATACACAGAAAAACAAACACACTGAACTTGTACTACTTCAAGGAACACTGTGCGAGTAGCCTATTCAAGATAGCCCTTTAAAATAAGGTTAAATATTAAAAAGTGCTCTTATTTTTCATTTTAAAAAGGAAGGGGGGAAAGCGAGGTGGGGAAGCCTTCCTGTAGATACTCTTTTTCATCTCGCTTTGTTAGAAGTTTAACAGAAGAGTTGCATATTCAAGCAGCAGGAGCCAGTAACAGCCCAGTCTTCACCTCAGATATTCTATTCTGCAGATAATAGTTGTATTCTGCATACTTACATGACCTGCATACTGTCCAAATTTCTTCCTGAGACCAGTAGCCAGTCCAGCAAGGCATTTGGCAGCCAAAGCAACCAACATTACATTGGTATCCTTTCCAACAACCTGCGGGGGAAGAGGAACATTACAATCCAATAGTCTGAGATCTCAATAGTCTAAACAAGCAGCAGCAGTGTACCTCTGCAGACTCAAGAGAACCATACTAGACACTGCATTTCCCCACCCAACCCCTTTTTATTCCACCTATATCAATTGCACTCCCACATATTTGAATGTCAGCATTTCTATTCCCATTCCAGCAATTCAAATACTGTCACATGATCAAATCAATCCCATGAATGAACTTTATAATCCCACTCTGTGTTAACCAATGAATTATCAAACCTCTTTTTAAATACAGTAATAGTGCTGCCACATACTTGGCTTGGAAAAGACTATTTGGGTATTAGAGAGGTCCTTGCCTTTTTAAGAGCTTTCACCAAGTCTGCATAGTCTCCAGCTTCAAGTTTGGGATTTTTAACTAGCATTTCTACTGCTTCCAAAGCTTCTTTTCTCTCCTGCCATTTTTTGGCCTCCTGCAATGCAAAACATAAAAATGATATATATCTTGGGTCTTCAGAAATTGTTGCAAATCCTGTAAGATTAACCAGAACACTTGCAGACACAGCCTTCATCAGCCATTTGTTTATTACACTGACAGTATAGATTTTTCTATGTGTGTTGAGGGAAAACTTTTACTACCAGCAGACATAGACCCAAATAGATGTGCACTGTTTCTGGAAAAACATGTAGCCTTATATATATAACATGATTTATGTCTATATATATGCATTATTGGACATGATGCGCTTTTGTGCTGAAGCAGCATCTCTGTGTACAGGAGAAGCACCTTCACACACTTGTAGAAACCCAAGATAAACTGAAGCACTTTTATTATTTTCATTCAATGACAGCTCAGGAGTTCCCATCAAATACTTTAATGTCCCTGGACATGAAGCCATTTTAATTAAGACTGCTGAAAAATGAAGCTGTTTTGTAGATACATAGAACAAGACAGTTAATTGTGCAAGAAAATGGGGAAGATAGTTTAGTGTCTATGGTTCAGAAAAAGATTATTCATTTGTGTATTTATTATTAAGGTTACAGAAGGAATAATGGTTAACTGAATCACCACTTACAATTTTGTCATAGAAATCTTTAGGAAGTTTGGAGAGAATTTCAACAGCTTCCAGAAGTTCATAGGCATCCACCTGTGGAACAGCCTCATCACCATCATCTCCTCCTATTGAAAGAATTGTTAGTATATATAGCCAGACACTGTTATTATATATATTTTATCCTCCGCTTTCTTCTCTGACAAGACTCAATATTGCTTAAAGATGATTAAACATTAATAGAATTTTTAAAAAATGTTTAAAAC
This sequence comes from Podarcis cretensis, assembly GCF_951804945.1. Classification (NCBI taxonomy): domain Eukaryota; kingdom Metazoa; phylum Chordata; class Lepidosauria; order Squamata; family Lacertidae; genus Podarcis; species Podarcis cretensis. The sequence continues at coordinate 51,877,857 of NC_137170.1, read as the reverse complement.
ATATGTTATAATATGTTCTAAATACGTTTAAAACATACAAATAATTTCAATAAAAACAGCATGGCACTAGTCCATGATGGGCTAATTATGTCACCATTTTTACTTTATTATATGTAAAATAGTAAGCTGTGAAGCAGAGTATTAACTCTGCAATCAATGACTTTTCCTAGAGATTAATGTGCATCAACATTTTATGCCAGCTTATGTTTTTTGACCGCCTTCATCTGACTCTTAGTCAGCAAAAGTTATCTACTGTGAAGTCCCAAGCCAACAGTTACCTCCATCTGCATCTCCACCAGCTGCCTGTTGCTGCTCAAACTTTGCTTTCATTTCTTGCTGGGAGCGAAGGAACCGTGACTGCTTGGGAGCTGATACCGGTAGTTTGACCCATTCTTCTTCCAGTTCTTTTAACTGCAAGAATCAAAACACAAAATGTCCTACTGATATGTGTGCATTGCTATTCTCCCTTGTCACAAGTAAAACTGTTCCTTAAGCTTGCCATAATCCTGAGCTACTGTAGGAAAGCTAGAGCAGAAGATCATTAACATCTCTTCATTACCTAGGTTCAATTTAACTGCTTTTTCACCAAATTAAATTCAGGGAAATTAATTAGTGTGCAGTGGACTCCAAAAACTCTGTCTTAAGGGGGGGGCGGGGTGATTCAGAGCAGTATACTTTCACTTAAGACAAGAAAATGACATTCATTATTTGCGAGCTGACAAATTTTGGACCATATCAAACACAATTCCCAACTCAAGTTATTACTTGCTAACTTGAACATATGAATTACTATCACATCAGTTATGCAACATTTTATCAAGTCTGGCAGCTAACAATGCAGGCATAAGCTAAAAGTGATAAATCTATTATACAATGCTGCGACTTCACTTGAATGTGTGAATTTATCTGCCAGTTTAAAAATAGATAAAAATGTTGAGACAGATCTAAAAACATGCAGCAAAATATTACATCTGAGATTTCTCATGGAAAATATTAGTTAAGCATCAGTTCAAGCTAGGGTCTGGTGGGCATTTATTATTATATAATAAATTTGTAAGCCTGTCATGCTGAAGTTTGTGTAGCTGCCTAAGGCCAATGTAACGACAGAGCAGCAAGCAGGCAAGTTTAAGCAACAGCTATTTAAAGAAGGGTGAGAGGAGTTTCAGAGAGTGGTTTGTTAAAAGGGAGTGAGAGTTGGGGCAAGCTGTGAGGTGAAGGGAGATGTGGGTGTCCTGTGTGGGGCTTGGCAAAGAGATGGGCAAGATGTAAAGAGGAGAGGGGGTGGCCAAGTGTGGGGGTATGGGGTTGGTAGCCCCTAGTACAACAATATTTACAGTTTTACTTTCCCTAAAACCAAGACCCTACTTCTAAGTATCTCCTTTGCTTACTGGATAATAGTGCTCTTATTTATGAATTGCTCCTCTACTTAAAGGGGGGAAAGCCCGATGAAAACACAGATACATCACTGGGGTTCAAATATGCCTGCTCTCTTGCTTTTACTTAGCCACTTCATACTTAGAACATGGTCTGGGAGATACTCTACCTTTTGAAGCTTAAAGCTAAAGAAAGGGACATGGTGACCTGGTCACATTAAGCCTCTACGTGAAGTAGCATCTTGTTTGGGAAGACTCTGCATGAGTTCTGGGTAAACCCCAGCCCTCCCTCATGCTTAGGTTAAAGATTTACTCATTTCTTCCCTTTTGCTCAAGTCAAAGGATGTAACAAAAATATACCCTGTTCTACTGGTGGGCGGCTTCTTACACTAAGAATGCTAGAAAACAGTACTTGCCAAGCTTACCTGAACAGAGTTTATATTCTGTAATGGAGGCCTGAGAGCATCCCTTATCCACCGATAGATCTCAACAGCAAGAAGTTTGGCTTCATCTCGAACAGCCTTCTCTCGAGACTCAAAGAGTTTTGGCAACACTTTGATTATTGGCTTCAGTGAGATTATTTTTGAACCAAATTCACTGAAATGCAAGACAAATAAATAAATAAATAAATCACATTGACTCGGTTCTTAGGTCCTGCTTGCACGTCATGGTAAGCCACTGCCATGGTTTCCTGTGAATGAGCTGTGAACTTGGATGAATCTCTTCATTGAGCCAGGAGCAACAAACCACAACCACTGGCTTAACGTAATGTGCGAAACAGCACTCATTGTTCCTTCCAAACAAACTGTGTTTGGTAAGCCAAGAACAAGTACTGGTTTGTTTGGGGAAAACTAACAATGAGGGCTGGTTTTCATGTTACACTTAGCCCAAGGTTCATGGTTTGCTGTTCCCAAATTTGACAAAGGGAAGAGCAAAATAGGAGTGATTCAACAGCATACACCAGAATGCCACTTTTTAATGGTTTATGACTTACTGTGACATTAGAACATGGCTTATTTAAGTTATTATAATAGGAGAACTATGTATACTAGCTCTTTCATCTGGCAGATCTGTACTGGCAACAATTTCAATCACTGTTAATCTGAGATTACTCATGCTAAACTGCCAATATGTAAAACCTTCTCTTAACATTTAATTTGAAAAGTGTGTGAGTCTTTGAATACGATGCATAACACAAGACTAGATGCACTTGCAAGAATTTCTCACACAAATTCAATCCAACTGTATTTAAGATTGCAGGCTTAAATGCACATAGTTGCTTAAACTGGATTCCCTGCATTCCCCTCTTATGGAATTTCATGTTTGCCTACTTTTGAGTCATACAAACATGGGCAATGGGTTGAATCAATGTCATGTGAGTAAAGTTCTGCTCATGCAATGATTAATTTAGCAGCAGCTACAATACTCCTGCTTATAACTATCAAGTATATACACAATAATTTAGATACCTGGATTATAATCAACAGTTTATTAACAATCTCAGTATCTGAATATATGAATGGTGCAAAACTGAACAGTACTGAAGATGGAAATTAGTTTTTTTCATGGATTCCTTCACTAAAAACACTTTGAAAATGGAGTACCGTATTTTTCGTCCTATAGGGCGCGCCGGCCCATAGGACGCACCTCGTATTTTTTTTTGGGGGGGGGGAATGAATTAAAAAAAATTATTACCCCCCCAGCTGTGGCTGCCGCCCCAAGCCTTGCGCACACCTGCCCGAAGCACGGGGCACCCTCCGGAGGGCTCCCCGTGCTTCGGGCCGCAGGCTGCTGCCCCAAGCCTCACGCGCCCAGCAGGGCCTTCCGCCGGGCGCGCGAGGCTTGCGGACACCCGCCTGAAGCACGGGGAAACCTCCAGAGGGCTCCCCGTGCTTTGGGCGGCAGGCTGCTGCCCCAAGCCTTGCGCGCCCGGCAGGACCTCCTGCCGGGCACGCAAGGCTTGCGGACACTCGCCTTAAGCACAGGGCGCCCTCCGGAGGGCGCCCCGTGCTTCGGGCTGCAGGCTGCTGCCTGCAAGCCTTGTGAGCCTGCAGGAACTCCCACCGGGCTTGCAAGGCTTGCAGATAGCTTCCTGAAGCCTGGAGAGCGAGAGGGGTCGGTGCACCGATGCCTCTCGCTCTCCAGGCTTCAGCGAAAGCCTGCATTCGCCCCATAGGACGCACACACATTTCCCCTTCATTTTTGGAGGGGGAAAAGTGCGTCCTATGGGGCGAAAAATACGGTATTTGTGATTAGACTTGCAATTATTTAATAGACAAAACATAACCAAAGAAGTCAGAGATGAATTAGAATAGTTATTTAGATGCATCCACAACATGATCGAGTGGGAGCTACCCATTTTTAAAGTCACAAACTACTTTTGAAACCACCATTTTTTAAAAAAAGTGACCTGGCATGCTATTTGAGCTAGTATTAAAGTTCAAAGCCATTATGGGCATGTGACACTCTCGTGGCTTCTTTGATTCTGGACAAATATTTTTGCTTTGACTTTAACAATTATTTTATTAATCTGAAAGCAGCAATTGTTGAACAACTATGCTACCAGCAGGAATGTTTTTAAGGAAACCATCTGTTAAATTGGATCAATTTCTCTCCTTGGCAGTGCAGTAAGCTACAAGAGAGTTCATCAAGAGTCATACAATTCAGTGTATTGCTCTGTTCTAGTAGACTGTTATAATTGCTTCAGTGCACTCTCAGATACCAATACCAAATTCTATTAATCACCACAAACACCCCTCTCCTCACATGGCTGGAATGACAGCTTCTTCAGATTAACTTACCTTAGTGCTTTCCTCAGTGTTTCTATACATGCAACTATGATCTTGGGATTCTTGTTGTCCAAGCCTTTCAGAAGCTCTTCTTGTACTATCTCCCCTTTCTCAATTTCAATAAACATAAGACATATGTCTGTGCCAAGCTCCTTGGCTCTAGCTTTAGGCTGATTAAACACTTTATTTACAACTCCAGACACCACTTCTCCTGTTGTTCTTTAAAAAAAGAAAAAGAAGGCAACACTTTTAGGTCACATAAACATTAACCATTCTGTTCCCTGGGGGAATTAAATTTTGTTTGTTGTATGTACAGGAATGCACTCTACTCCAAACAAATCACAGCACTAATCTCCATCCATGTTCTTCTGTCTAATGCTGGACTCTTACATATCTTGTTAAATGACTTAAGGCAGCCATTTAAACATTTAGTCTGATCACAGTCAATTTTCATGCAAAGTGTATCTGGTGTCCTTTAATGACTCATTCCAACCCTAAGCAATAGGCGAATAGATCACCCTGAAATATAAGGTTCCCTTGTAATTCAAGAGTACATGTCAAATGTTGGTTTACAGACATGTATATGCAACACTTAATTTTTCTCTGCTTGACCAGCAGCTCTAAGGCTACCCATAAACCACTTGATGTAAGGCAGCAGCAATGTGATGCTCGCTTAAAAACTGCAACTGGATTTTGTACCCCTTTTAATTGCAAATCTTTGTCTATGATTGAAACTTTTTTTCCTGCTTTTCAAAGTTTACCGAAAAGTAACACTATTGTTAAAAGGTGTGTAAGATACAAATCTGAACACATGCATTTATTACAAAGGAATGAAATTTTGGGTCAATTATGAAAGAGCAACAAAATCTTACAATAGGGAGATTACAAGGAGAATAGGTAAAAAATGAGGTTTTCATAGGAGCATTTCTAGAGTCTCAAGAAAAGTCAGAGTCACTTAATTAATGCTTCCTCTGGTGAATTATCTGCAACAAGGCAAGAGTTCCTTCCTAGAAAATGTGGAGTGAAGGCAAACACCAAGTAACTTACTTTCCTGCTACATGGGCATTTTCAACATAGGCAAGGGCTGCTTCCAATCCTTTCAGTTGAGCAACTGCATTAGAGTCAGTCACAAATTTCTTTACAAGTCCAAGATACTTGGACCATTCAGGGCTCTTCTCATCATCTATCTTCTCAAACAGCTTCAAGGCTTCTTCATAGCCATTTAACCTAGCCTTCCACAACTAGGACGAGAATAGAAAGATATCAAGAAGATTTCTGCTTAACTTGAACAAGATATTAACTCTCTAAAAGAATAGCCCCCCCCCCTTTATTAGAACAATAAAAGCAGCATGTGAGAACTAGCACCTAAATTTTTCCTACAGCTTCTCACATAACGGACATATTTACTACCAGACATTTCCATTTTGCTCTGTTAAATATTTATCAGTGACCCCATAAGACAAAAATCAAACAAAGTAGCTATTTTTCTATAGCCTCTATAACTGATTTTGAGAGTATTCGTAAAACTGGTCTTCCGTTATGGCTGGAAGCAAAGTCACATGCTATGCAAGTCAGTGAGCAAACTGGTCTCATTTGAGAAGACATGCAGAAGAACATCAAACATTTCAAATAATTATACAAAAAGACCAAATAATTAATAATAATAATAATAATAATAATAATAATTTATACTCCGCCCAAAAGATTAGTGTATACACAAGTCATTTTGAAGTTATCCATTAACAAGTTTGGCAGCTAACATACACAAATACTCAATCTTGTCTTAACCTGTGTTACAGTTTAAGACAATCTTCTTACCTTGTGTTCACATTTCTGATCAATGGGTAATTTCATCCATTCACTATCATCCCCCATGGTGCTTTAGTTTCTTGTAAATCAGTAATTCCTAGGTAGGAGGGGGGAAAGTAAAATTAACAGTCACTGGTCATAGTTGCATTTGCAAAATACACACAAACCTCAATTTTTACTGTCAATACACTATCAATGCCACCAGAAAAGGGCTATAGAAATTACAATGAAATGAGAAAATATATCATTAAGTAATTTGCTGTTCCTCTTTTGGCAGACACAAAAGCAACAGGAAACCTCCTTCAGAATTATATAGATGTAGCAATTAATGTTCTGTAGTAAGGAACATAGTTAATCGGACTCTCATTCAGTCCCCTAAAGGGCTTTTAATATATTCTGAAACACACCCAACTCTGTAAGATCATTCCAAGACATATGCAAGTTTATGTGTATAGTAGTATTTTAACATAAATGCCTTTCTCAGAGCTGATAGAGTCAACTTCATCAGGTCAATAATGTATTTCTAAATGCCAAATTCAACTAATGATGCACAATACAGAGCAAGTTATTAAGTCACTAAATTAACTGCACTTTTAATCCCGACAACCAGCATTTTCCAGACTGCAGAAGCACCTCTACCTTCCTACAGCCTGTTCTATTTCCTGTCTGCACCACTAAAGTCTTGTTATTCACTTGCTGATATGCAATCCCACAACCCTCTGTCACCTAACTCAACACGGCTGCACCAACATGCCCTCATCCCATATTAACCCTAGAGTCAAGTGATTATTGCTGCACCATAACCAAATGGGCTACTATCAACTGGTGGAAATTTATCACAACAGCTCCTGGCAAGGGACGGCAAGTCTGTGGTGCCCCAAAGAATAGATTTAAAAAGCTTTCTTATGCAAGACTGTGGAAGAGAAACAGAATTTTAAGCAACTTCAAGTGATCTTACTGGTGTATTCCCCCCCCCCCCAAATGCCTGTGTATAGGAAAAAATACACAAGGAAATACAAATTCAGCAACTACTTTCAAACCACATTGGAGCTGGAGGAGGCCCTAGGATGACTTCCAAAGACCGTTCAGCAGTGGAAAAACCTCTCATCTTCCAAAGAGAACATGCTTAACAAAAACACCATACACCTATTACCAGTTTAATCTAACTTCTGTGGCCAGGTTGAAAGGAGAGGTTAAGCTAATAAAATAAGTCAACTATTTACACAGAATTACTTCACTGAAGCCACAGTAGGTTGAGATTGCCTTACCTAATATTAATTATGGACAGGAAGCTGAGCACCACCCAATAATTTCAATACCTGTTCCAACACCTCCTACACATTCTGTATAACGTCTGAACTAATGTATAAAATATTAAATAATGCCGAAAACATTTCAAGGTTCTCCAGAATAGTTACAAAGAGGTCATTTTTATTCATGAAAAAGAAAGAGTTGGAATGTATTTGAAGGCTGTCTGGTCCAACTAGTATAAATAAGATTTTCTGATATTAGCAATAAAGCCTAGAAGATTCAGGCATGCCGAAATCTACTCAAGGAGGCAAAAAGGTAACAGCATCACCAGCAAACTTGGAGAAACAGCATCTACTTTATTGATAGCATATACTGAATTAAAAGGAAAAAAATTCAACTTTGTATAATGTTACATTTTTTTATATATAGAATAGCATTTGAGTTACCTCAAATGGGAACAAGTATCCATTTCCAACTATGAGGCAAATTCCCCAAAGCACTTCAGGATTGTGTATGCAGCAGTTTAAGAATCACAGGCATCCCAATTACTGGTTTTGCTACAAAAGTGTATTCCCACTGTCAGTTACTGTATTACAGAAGGGATTACAAGATAGTCATTGATATTCAGCACCTAATATATACAACCTTCACAGATCACAGAATTATTTTATTTTCCCTTATCACATTTTTACTCCTCGTCCTTCTCTTGGTATAATTTTCTTATAAAACAAAATAAAAATTCAATAGTAGTATTTTATTGAAATAGTTAAAAACAATAACATTAATACCAGTAGATCATAGGCACTGAAACTAAAAGGCTCTTCGTGTCAGTTGTTAAATGTTAAAGAATGCAGGTGCAATTCTCTTTCCAAATAGTCAAAAATAAAGGACAAGCCTCAGGCTCCTAATTTAACAAGTTATGTAGGACAATCCCTCACACTGGCAACTAAAACTATGGCAGAAAATGCTTACCAGGTCCCTAAAAACTGTATAAAGAACAAGTGCACTTATGAGATTTCAACAGTGAACCGGGCACTAAAATACCATACAAAACAGGATAGCGACTGTCTTTTTTCTTTCCTTTTTTGTAGTGTTTAAAAGTAATAAATATTATTTTTTTAAAAAAGGATAGCGACTGTCAAGCTTAAGAATAATTTTAAAAGCATATAGCTTGTTTGCAACAAACTAGTCATTAATCCAAGTTTCAAAATGTGAGGTAGTTTCCTTACATGTCATGCAGAAAAGCTACTCGTCTCTTATACTTTACTATATTTAAATATAGTACATAAGATTTTAAGTGAAGCACTGCAGTAGCTGCAAAAAATATGATTTTTTTTAAAAAAAACAATATTTTGTGGTCCTTAGCTATTTCAACAATACAAACAATGCTTTTAAAGTAGTTTTCCCCCCCACTACCAACTTGAGTATTTTCCTTGCCTGTTGGCTTTAGATGGAAGTAGTCAGCTCCCTGTATGAGAAGAAAGCTAATGTTAGTGTCCAAGTGCTCAAAAAGGATATGGTTGGTTAAACTGGGATGCCCTCTAGTGTCGTTCTGGTTTCCAATTCCTTTCTGGGGCACCTTGAACAGGTTACCTGCTCTCACAACCACAGACTGTTTTCTGGCTCCCTTGGAAAGACTCAAAATAGGTTAGTATGGCGCAAGACTCTTTTCCTTTGCACTCCCTGACCAAACTGCCTCTGGATGCTTCCCTGCATTTGCCATAGAAGCAGCTTATGTTGCAGCTGGGGTAGCGTCAAAACCATGCAGTCAGCTGTCCCACATCACTTCTGTTCTGGTAATGTTTATCTCAAGCTGAGAAGATCATGCTGCTGCATAAACAGGCAGCATTTGCTCAGCAGATCCCAGACACCAGTAGGGGCAAATCACAGTCGTGCACCCACCCACCCAATGATCAACATAGCATGAAGCAGGCCTTTTATGAATCAGCTATTGCTACAACACAATGAGCATACATGACATCTTAGAGCTTCATAAGCGCCCCTACCCCCGCTTAAAATAGACAATGGCTCTATTAAAATGTCATGCATTTAGTCTTCAGTGGCTTGGAAGTAATGCCTTGTTAATAGTCATAGGCCCCTTGATTTTGAAAAAGAAAACTGAGGTGAGAGAGGGGAGCAAATGAACCCACAGCACATGAACCGAGATATGAACAGAGACAGTAAAGAAGACAGAAGAAAAGGAGGGAGAACCAAAGGTAGCTCAGGATAGATGTGTTTAATTGCAGTACACACTGTGATCGCTACTTTTGAACTGATACTTGGATCACTGCCACTGTTGTCATTACTCCGTAAGTTACTATTGTTTTGCTGCAACCAAGGAAAAGCTTTGCTCAAGATCTCACTTAGAAGCAAAACCTCAGATTAATTTTTAATAAAACTTTCCTTTCCAATTCTATTTGCAAAACTTCACCTGTAGCCAGTGGCGTAGTGTGGGGGGTGCAGGGGGGGCCAGCCGCACCGGGCGCAACATCTGGGGGTTAGGGGGCGCAAATCCACGGGTTAGGGGGCGCAAATCCACGGGTTAGGGGGTGCAAATTACTTGCCTTGCCCCGGATGCTGACAACCCACGCTACGCCACTGCCTGTAGCTACCCAATGCTTAAAAGATGAAGCAACTGAAGATCAAATCTGTTCATTCAGCTTGCCCTCCTTTTTTTTGCTTTTTATGGGGAACTCACATCTAATTTTGTAATTATTCTATGACATTAGCTAGGCAGAGGAATTGTAATTTGTTCTGGACCACCTAGCAAGTATGGTGAGCCAAGAGTTTATTATCCAGTGCATTCTACTGTTTAACATTGTGATGGACCTCCACCATCACCCACAGCAAGACTCAGCACAAAGATTAACCTATCAAACAACAACACAACCAAGCCATCACAAAATGTTACTTTTCACAGAAGCTGCTTTGAGGACACAAATGATAAAAGCTTTCTAATATCAGAATTGTACAGAATTGATTATTTGTGTTTTAAATACACAATGTGACTTTGAAGTATCTAATTGCAATCCTACATACAGCTATTCCAGAGTACACCACACTGAAACACGTAAGATTTATTTCAAAGAAAACATCTTCAGACTGAGCTAAAGATATCAGATTGAGCTAAATGATCCAGCACCTTTATGCCTTCTCAATTTCAACAGGATTAACAGACATGCTTAACTTTTTCCTACTTTCAGACAATGGGGACTTAAAAGTGCTTAAATTTGACTGCATCATTTGAAATATTTTACAGTATAGCAGTTGCTGTTTCAAATATAAAACAATAACAATAATAATTTTTATTATTTATTATTTATAACCTGCCCATCTGGCTGGGTTTCCCCAGCTACTCTGGGCAGCTTCCAACAAAAGATTAAAATACAGTAATTCATCAAATATTAAACATTTCCCTAAACAGGGCTGCCTTCAGATGTCTTCTAAAAGAAAACAGCCAATCAAAAAAAACTGGGGAGAACAAATGAATTGAGCACTCCAACAAAGTAATCATGTTTTCAGAAGTCAGAAACACAGTGCTTGATTAGGGTTACTCTCAGAATTTAATAAATGGTAGGATTTTGATGATTTGGGTGTGTGAAGGGAGAAATACAATCTGCAGATCAATTCCTGGACTAGCCTATGCTAAACAACCTGGCCAAGCTAGGGCCTTTAAGAAACAATAGAGAGTCATTGAGGAATTGTCCTTTCCCCCCACCCCAGGTGAACAGGGGATTTGGAAGGTTGCCAGCAAAACAATGTTTGAGGTGACAGGAAAAGGGAGTCTGGTAGTAAGGGGTTCTGGGAAGGAGGATGAAGAAGGGTTGGGAGCCTTTTTTGGACAGGCTGCTTGAGAAAATTACTGGGAGAGATGACTTGGACTCCAGAGCTGCAATGCTGTGGGGTACAAGCCCCTCTTGAAAAGACCATGCTGTAAAATCTGGACTCCCTCAATGCAGATTGAAGGTGTAAATGAATGAATAACCCATATTTCTTAAAGCTACAACAGTCTCTCCTGTGTCTCAATCCCCATGGGCTTTTGCCACGACCCAGCAGAGAGAGTGGGAGGCACCCAGCTTTGTAACAGTCTTAATAAAATTGAAACATGGGGTAGTGAGACTTACTTCTGGGTAAACATTATAGAATTCTGCTATAACTCTAGGAACTGCTTGTTGTTAAATGTAAAGGTGAAGGGACCCCTGACCATTAGGTCCAGTCGTGGCTGACTCTGGGGTTGCGGTGCTCATCTCGTTTTATTGGCCAAGGGATTCGGCGTACAGCTTCCTGGTCATGTGGCCAGCATGACTAAGCCGCTTCTGGCGAACCAGAGCAGCGCACGGAAACGCCGTTTACCTTCCCACTGGAGCGGTACCTATTTATCTACTTGCACTCTGACGTGCTTTCGAACTGCTAGGTTGGCAGGAGCAGGGACCGAGCAACAGGAGCTCACCCTGTTGTGGGGATTCGAACCACCAACCTTCTGATAGGCAAGTCCTAGGCTCTGTGGTTTAACCCACAGCGCCACAAGCCTTTTAAAATATTGTTTGGTACCATTTTCAAAAACTTGTACTGTAATCCCCAAAAAATAATTCCTCAAATTTTGTACCAAATTGGGATACAATACATCCCTGGAAGACTTTTTTATGAAGAGGAGCGCAAGAAAAGAACACCCCCACCACTTGCAGAAGCAAGGCAAGTTGTTTACACAACAAGAGAGCAAACAGAGAATCCTTATGCTGAGACAGGACCACTTGCCTCTATTCACTGCCACTCTGCTTACTGAGCTTTTCCACAACTTATTTTAAATCACATTTCCTTTCAAATAAGAGTTGTTCTACCTGACTGCATCTGCATTCAGGAGCTGTTACATGGAAATATTCTAGGTAGGCTCTATGACTAAGTCCTAGAAACAGGGTGGGGAGCCCATGGTCCTTCAGATCATCCACAACCATTTACAATGCTAGCTGGAAGTCCCATTTGTTCCCCAACCCTGTTCTAGTGAAACTAATATAGGTTCTCCACTAGTACCTCTTATTTTCTAAAATCTAATTAATGCTGTAGAGCCCTGCATCTTGCCCTAGTATTTACATGCATGTGTCAATGTCACTGACATGGATGCAAGATAACACTTTTTTTTATTCATGAAATCTTTTTTTTAATTAAAAAAAATGCTGTGCAAAGCACCACAGATACAAAAAGCTTAAAATAAGTTTGCCTAGGCTGTGATCTTCCAGATGTTGGATTCCAGTTAACATGACCAGTAAGGGATGATTAAGATATTTATACCCCACTTTTTACTATGTATCTCACAGCTGTTTACAGGAAAGAGCAAAACACACAACAGGCACAATTTAACACTTAAGTTACAACATCAGAACATAGAAAACATTAGAACAAGTTCATAACACAAGGACTTCCTGAAAAACCTTTTAAACCAGGGATCTCAAACAGGGATAGTGCCTGCTTGATTTCTAGCGGGAGTTGTAGTCCAACATCTGGAGAGTCAAAAATTAAGCATCCCTGGTTTAAATTTCAAAGAATGAAAATTCCTACGAAGCATAAAAAGCAAGCACCCTGAAATAGGCCCAGCGTTGTTGTTGTTGTGAACATTCACAGAGTAGACCTTCATAACATAACACCTCCGTTCAAATGCTCAAGCGCTCGATGTTGGGGATTCCTGACACAGGCCTTCTTCATTCAATACAATCTCGCGCCCATGCCACCCCACCTCACCCCAGCGTCTTCCAAGCACATACAGGGGAATCTCAAAAGATGATCCGAATCCCTTCCCTGTCAAGGATCCCCTTTCTGCCCCAGATCACATTGCCGGTCTAGACCTACAACGCACGTCCCCTTCCCCTGCGACAGGAATTGCCGAAGGCTCCCCAGACACCGTTTCCCGCTCTATGCCCAGCAGGGCCACATTTCCCCAGTTACTGCAGCTCGGAGCCAGTCGACATCTACAACCACCAGCACAACAAATCGGCCGACGCCGCTCGCCAGCCGGACCGACCGACCGAGAGACGCTGCTCGGTACAACTTGGCCACCCAATGCAGCGGGGCAGCAGGCCGCTCCCCCGGCATTGTTTATGACAGTCGCCCGCCCCAGCTGGCCTTCACCCTGGGGATTTAGGCCTTGCCACCAGTGCCGCCGCCCTACCTTGCAGCGGGCGCCGGACAACGTCGCCTTCCCCCAGGCCGGACTAGGCCGGACTCTCGCTTGCCCAGCAACCGCGGCCCGGCTTAGCAGCAGGAGCGGGCGGAGAGCTGCATCTCCGACCGGCAGAGAAGGAGGCGCCTCCCCCAAGGGCGGGGCGCGTCGCAGCCGGCGACACCAACCTCCGCCTCCCGCCGCACCTGAGCAAAGGGCCTTCCCCGGGCCATGTGACAAACAAAGGCAGGGATCCCCGCCCTGGACGGACCATGCGCTCACTCCGCCCCTTCGCTCTCCCCCACCCCCGATCAGAGAGGCAGAGCGCTCCTACCGAGGCTTCCGCGCCGCGGAGGGTCCCCACCCTAACCAGTTCGCAAGCCTTTTTGATTCCCTTTCTGTCGCTAACGGGTTCTCATGCTCAACAAGAGGCCTGGCCAGGAAGGCCATTCGTCCACTTATGGTCAGACTAGCTAGAGCTAGGTGGGTCGTGCTCCTGAAGAGGCTTCCGCGTATCTTAAGCCTTGCTGATCCCGCGGGGCTAGGAGCCCGACGGTATGTACAGTACAGGGTTGTGCTTATGTGTGATCTCTGTACTAGGGGCTGTAAACTGAACCTGTTAAAAATAGTGGCCCGAAACAGAATCCGCAAGCATACGTTTAATTGCGAAAAGAACTACTCTGCCTCCAACTGCTTTCGAATAAACATTTTTTGTAACATTGCGCTGGTAAGCCAAAATAAGTGGCCCTTGAAAAACGTCCAGAGACCCATCTCCCTAAGAAGAACCAACTACAACATCTTGCCTTATAGAACCTGTTCAAAGTGCAACAACTTTTCTCAAATTTACAATTCTGTTCAGGAGACACCTTTAACTGCTCAGCGTTCTGTAGCACTACTCAATGCTTTGTTAGAATCACGTGTTTTATATAAGCATCAAAGCTTGGTTTTCCTGCCTTCTTACAATCACCTAACCTCAAAGGAACATAATGAAAGGTGCACACAGACACATCAGTATGCTGAAATGCTTTCCACCTACAATAGTAAAATGAAGCTCATAATCCTAATACCAGTCAAGGATAAATACTGCAACAACCACTTAATTTGCACGTGCCATTTCACAGCTTTAATAGACAGTACTACAGAAATCAGCAACTAGGTCATTGTCAGAGAAATTAGGTAAGCTCTACCCTTTATGGCTGCAAATGTCTACAATACCCTACAGCAAGGGGAAAGCACCTCAAACAAGATTTATTTATTTTTTAAATACAAGTCGAGAAAAATAGGAACATCCTTAGCATGTTTCCATGCTTCTGAAATGCATTCAAGTTCTGTGTAACCATAATTCCCCTTTTAACAAGAACTTACCAGGTGGAAACAAAGTTAATAAACAACATCCACAAAGTCGAAGGAAACAGCATTTACCACTGCAAAAACAATTAGTTTTCATTCATTCTGCTGGAATTCTCTGTGTATGACTGTCAAACCTGAGAGACCAGGGTTCAAATCCCCACTAAACCATGAAGCTCACTGGGCAACATTGGGCCTGTGTCATATACCTCACAGGGTTGTTGAGAAGATAAAAAGAGGGTGAATCATGCACACTGCCTTGAGTTCCTAAGTGGAAATGCTTGTAGTAAATAAATACATACATAAAGCTAGTAATAGTTTTTTGGGCGGAGTGTCTATTAGTGATTGTCATTAACACTGCATAATCTTCGCCGCATTAAGCAGTTGGTCCCTTACCTTTCCCGCCCCGATCTGGCCACGGTGATCCACGCAACAGTCACCTCCAGGCTTGACTACTGTAATTCGCTCTATGCGGGGCTGCCCTTGAAACTGTCCCAGAAACTCCAGCGGGTGCAGAATGCTGCAGTGAGGCTTCTCATGGGGTCCCTGCCATGGGAGCATATTCACCCAGTGCTTTACCAGCTGCACTTGCTCCCGATGGAGTATAGGGTCAGGTTCAAGGTGCTGGGTTTGACCTTTAAAGCCTTTTGTGGCTTAGGGCCCTCATATTTATGGGACCACCTCTCCTGGTATGCCCCGCAGAGGACCTTAAGGTCCATGAATAACCATAGTGTAGAGGTCCCAGGCCCTAAGGACGTCAGACCAGGGCCAGGGCCTTTTCAGTGATGGCTCCAACCTGTTGGAATGCTCTGTCCCATGACACTAGGGCCCTACAGGATTTAATCTCCTTCCGCCGGGCCTATAAACAGAGCTATTCCGCCTGGCCTTTAATTTGAACTCAGCCTGATCTTTTATTTCCCTTCTCTTCCCCCATCCCCTCTTTTTATGAAAATTACCCTTTCTGGGACCCCACAGCTAATTCTCCCCTGGCCTCCTCGCTGGCTCAAGTACAGTAGTACCTCGGATTAAGAATTTAATTCGTTCCAGAGGTCCGTTCTTAACCTGAAACTGTTCTTAACCTGAGGTACCAATTTAGCTAATGGGGCCTCCCGCTGCGGAGTCTGTAACCTGAAGCATCTGTAACCCAAGGTACCACTGTAGGTCTAATTTAGCCAGCTGGCCCAGGTGACTATCCAATCTTTATTGGATGGATTTCCCTCAAATTGATTTTTGAACTTTGGATTTTATTGTTATTCATGATTTTATATTGTATTTTATGCTGCTTTTATGTTGTATTGCAATTAAGTGTTTTAAATTTGTTGCTTATCACCCTGAGCCCGGGTTTCTGAACCGGGAAGAGCAGGGTATAAATAAAAACTTATTATTTATTATTATTATTAAATCATTACACTATGAGCAAGAAATTTCACATACACCAACACAATATTCTTAAACAGAAATAATTCCTTTGACATTTGTGCATGGTACAATACAAAACAATAATGATTAAAATGATGAAGCCCAACCCTACAAAACCATAAACAGAATAGAGCATGACGTAATTATAGTCTGCAGAATAATATTCCAGTACATATTCACATTTTCGCTTCATCCAGAAAAAAAATGTTTTCACTATATTTGCAACCAAATTCAGATGAAACATTTTCAGACAGTAATTGGTAACCTACTTGTAAGCACTAGAAGTGTAACACAGTATCTGTATTCAGAGATTAAAAGGAAATGCCTCAGGTCCAGACCCACAAAGCTATTAAAGATTCTCAGTTCATTATCCTAAATGATGAAAGAGGTACCCACCAGTAGATTGCAGGAGACTTGAAGAAATGTTATTACTAGACCATAAAGAAGCTGCTGTTAGAAACAATGGAGTCTCTAAGTGTGCAGTAGCAATAGTGGGTAAAAATGTCAAAGTAAGACATTTTGAAGTTGTAACATGTTCTAGAGAGTGTTAAAAGAACAAGCATGTTCTGAAATAGAAGATCCATTATGTTCTATGGACTTTCCAAGTTCTGGAATAAAGTGCACTTAGCAACCATGATGAAAGCTACTTTCAGAACAGGGCAGGTGCCTAGGGAAAGGGTCAGCGCAGATATAACATTTTAATAGCGTATCCTCTTTATAAGTAGTTACCAATATTGCAGAGCCAAATTATCTCCAATATAAAAATGTCAGTATAAAATATGTAAGTGCACAGATGCCTAGGATTAATCCAATCCTCCTTGGGACATAGATGCTGGCATTTAAACATACCTCTCCTTCTACAAAAGGAATATTGCCTTCCCCGGTCAAGAGAGAAGTCAAATGAAGATATACTGTATAAACAAGTAATACTTCCAGGTATCTTAAACTGAAGGACCTCAAGGTCTTAATTATTAAAATTTTTATTAGGGGAGGGGATCAAGGTCAGCTTTCCAGAGGCATCAGGAAGGGGGGTATTGGACTATAGTACATGGATCTTTGCATATGATCCAGCAAGACTTTTTGAATGGGGTACCTCTTGGGTCTGTGATTATATGTAAGTATTATTGCCCACAATAAGCATTAATGTGCATCTCACTTTGTAGAAGGCACTAACAATGCCCATCAAACCACTCATACCTATAGGTATATAAACATTCTAAGCATAGCAACCCTAGCAAATGGCTTGGATGTAAGGCCCACTGGAGGAAAAATCCTTCACAGAATAGTTCCTAAGTGTCTCTACTACACTAGAACCAGCTCCAGGTTTGATAGGCCCATGCCAACTTGCTGTCTAGGGGACCCCTGTCCTCACCATAAGGCTCACTGTCTTCTTCACCCTCTTGCGTTGGAGGGTAGGGAATGGAGGTTGTTCCTTGTTTGCCACTTCTATCACCAATAGCTCACCTGAACAAACTGACAGCAACAACATTCAACGACTGCCAAGAAAGGAAAGGCTGTTGGTATCGCGGACTATCAATGCTGCTCATTAGTGCACCAGAGCAAGTGAACACCAATGGTTTCTGGGAACGGCAACTGCTGATGTGAGCTCCTCTGCCCACTTCTCCCTAAAAGCAGCTACTGACAATCATCACTAGTTCACAGTGGTGACAGCTGCCCTAGCATTCATCACTGCTCCCTATGTCATGGGTGAGCAAAGAGCCATCAGGGGTTCCTCTACTTCTCTGGGAAGCCCCTACCCAGGGCTGGATTCTTCTGGCAACTGCCACGGTCTCAGGAGAGCCCACTACCAACCACAACCTGTCTGTAGAAGTATCCATCACAGCAGCATGATTGGGTCCTCCTGAAGGTATTAAAGTTCTATTCCTCTTCCCCTCTAGATTAGGTGTATGTAACGTTGTGAACACCAATGCTTGTTATAGCCTCTCTTCATCCCTCAGTGAAGCAGATAGGAACTTCTAGTGTCTGTCAACTCACACATGCAGCAAGCAAGCAGCACCGGTGGAAAGGGAGAGGACAGACAAGCAGGTCCTGTTTCTTTCTAGTCACCAGTGTCACTCACCCTACCGGGCAAGTGACCTAGCAGCAATAGCATCACAGAGTGGTATGGTGTCTACAGTTGCTCACTCAACTGCCTTCTCCCCTTCACTAGAAGAGCAGTGGTGGAGCATCTGCTTTGCCTGCAGAAAGTCCCAGGTAGAGACACCTGCCTGAACCCCTATAAAGTTGCTCCCAATCAGGGCGAACAAAATTAAGCTAGATGAACCAGTGATCTGACTCAATATAAGAGCCTTTTGTATATTCATAGTAGCGACTGGTACTACCTGCTTGCTCAAGTGGGCAACTGGCAGTAAGCAAAATTCTACCCCCTGCCCCGTGCTTCACATTTGACCAGGGATGGGAGGGGAGAGGCAAGTGAGTGAGTTTGCCTAGGGAAGCATGGGGCTTCCACCGGACAGCAAGCTGCTGAGCCTTCCCCCCCC
This sequence comes from Podarcis cretensis, assembly GCF_951804945.1. Classification (NCBI taxonomy): domain Eukaryota; kingdom Metazoa; phylum Chordata; class Lepidosauria; order Squamata; family Lacertidae; genus Podarcis; species Podarcis cretensis. The sequence continues at coordinate 51,859,217 of NC_137170.1, read as the reverse complement.
CCACCCCAAACCTGCAGCCCTCAGCAGCGAGCGCATGCCCACACGCAGTTAGAGATGACTCGAGCGGGAAGCCCTATTCCGCTGTGCACCTCAGAGAGAGTGCAGAGAGCGCGGGCTCGATTTACAGGCGATGCCGAGATCGGTGGAGGGCCTTCCGTAGCTGCTGCTATTATTACTTAATAAATTTGTATGCCGCCCTTCATCGGTAGATCTCGGCGAGGTTCACAAGATAAAAAACACAAGATAAAACACACACACAAAATGCTTAACCAAAACCAAGAACAAACGCAAACCACTAACCCTCCCTCCCCTCAAGAGCAGCGGGGTGGGGATGGAGCTGTGTTGTGGAGCCCATCCTGAGGAACAGCAACTAAAGGACCAGAATGGCAGTAAGGACGAGGCGGAGCCCGGCCGCCTCAGAGCAACGGCCTTTCTCGGAGCTCCGCGCCCCGGCCGTCCTCGCCCAAGCCCCGCTTTCCATGCCCCTGCTGAGGCCCCCCTCTCATGCAGGCGGCGGGTACTCACCTAGGCCGCGACCGGCCAAGCGGTAAGGCAAACCTCGGGCCGCTCCTCAAGTGGGTTTGAAATCACCGACGCAGGCCACACCTCCCAATATCCTCGTTCTCCATTGGCCGCCGCTATGCCCGCCCTTGCCCCCAATCTGACGCTCCATTGGGCGGTTTGAATCCGGCCCTGCGCCTGGGTCCCTCCAGAGGGGGCTGCCCTCAGCCGCAACTCGCCTCGCGGGCGCTGCCCCTCGGCCGTTTGTTTCCCCAGCGACGCCGGCTCGGCTTGGAGCAGGTGCCGCCGCCGCCAGCCGAGAGGGAGACGTCCAGAGTTTCGCGGAAGTTCTCGTGCTCAACCGCTTTCTGCTTGGAGAGTCCGGAGACGAAGTGGCAGAGGAGGAAGCCAAGACGCTCTTCCGCTCTGTTTTGTTTCTAAAATGGGAGCTGGATAAAAGCCTCGCAGCTACCTTAAAATGTCCTTTTCATCCCTGCTAGGCTTTTCATAGCTGCGTGACTGGCAGGTGTTCGGATGGTGCGTTTTCTGGCATGGAGATGGTGCCATCCCCCGCTGCCGGATTTACTACATAAGCTAAACAAGCTATAGCTTAGGGCCCCACTCTCTCCAAAAAAATGTAAAGGGGAAAAAACCTGGATGTACATTTCCAAAATATAAGATAAAAAGCAAAATAAAACCTACTGTACATACAGCAACAGTGTTTTGTGTTGTGTAGGCTCCTATGATGTAAATAATGGGCCCCCAATCATTTTAAGTTAGAGCTTAAAAATTATTTCACTATTCATATGCTGCTTCTTAATTGTATTTCAGTTCAACAATTACTTTGATAAATCTATTAGGTCCATAAATTACCACACAGCATATATTCAAGACAAAAAAACAGCGACAATTTGTTGTTGACAAAGGACAACTGGACATATAAAGGGCCCCATTACCTTCAGTAGCTATGGGCCTCATCAAACCTAAATCCAGCACTGTGTGTGACAGGCAGATGTTCGGATGGTGTATTTTCTGGCATGGAGATGGTGCAACGGAGAAAGCTCCTTGCCCCCCTTGTGTTTCTGCCTGTTATGCATTTGCTAAAAGGCACAGGAGTTTTGGGAGGAAGCTGGGTGGTGCTTGGTTGTTGTCTTAGTAATGAGGGCAAAGGCCTTCTTGATTATTATTTAAATAGTTAAAGCTTACTCTCACAACATTTCACAGATAAAAATAGGGGCCAAGCTCCAGATAGGAGAGGAGTCTGTCTGCGCAGAGGGCATAACCAAGTAGACAGTGGTAAGACAAACATAATTCAAACCATAAACATTTCACCAGCAGAAGCTAATTCAATGCAACAAACTTTAAGAGACTAACAGGCACTACTGTATTGGAAGTTTGGACAGAAGAGGGTTAAAAGGAATTGGAGACTGCCTTAATAATCCTGGCACGGTTGATAGTACCTTTCTTTGTTAATGTGCATCTGCATATTTGGATATAATCATAAATACTACAAAATGGTAATGAGCTTCCAGTAAAGTATTCTAAATGGAATTAAACTTGGGTAAGCACCAGACCTTCAGAAACTTCACCACTCTGAGAACTAGTACTACTGTACTGTTAAATCGATTGGAAATGGAAGATGCAATTCCACAACTGGAGTGTCAAATTAATCCAGGTTAACACCGAAAGTCAAAGAGAGGTTTAATACAGGATTCAGAAAATAATCACAACTTTTTACTACACCATGGCAACAAAATGAAAGTGTGTTGATATATAAGATCTGTCATGATTTGAAGACATCTTAAAGCAGAGCTAAAAAAAGTATTTTGAAATTTTAAGCAGCAATGGAATTTATTTTTAGGGAACTCTCCCAACCGCCTGCTCTGAAAGCACAAAGCCATATTTATAATCTGCATTAATTATTGTGAAAACAAAATAGACCTTGTTTATTGTATTTCCTCCAAAATTAATTTAAGTCATAAGATGTTTCCTCTTTTTCTGAACCATTTAAACACAGTACTGAGATGTTGAGTGCATGACAATTGTGTCAGCCTAGTTTGCAGGTTTACTCATAAGTAGGTCCCACTGGGTTCAATTGAGTTTACTGCCAAGTCTGCATAGAACTGCTGCTTTAGGAGCCCCCCCCCTTAATTTTAGTTCACAGCTTTCCCAAATCCCTACACTCAAACGTTGGAGGCATCACTTACTAATCTCTCATTAGTTCACTCACATGTGGCTCTGTTCAGCTGTCTTTCCTTCTCTGTTCAGTCCCCCTTCCCTTATTCCTTTATAGAACTGCTGTGTCATGCATGCATGAACGCTCATTCAAAATGCAACGTGTGCATAGCAAGGGAATAAATGGAAAAGGCGGTGGTTGTATGGGAGAGAAGTGAACCTGGTGGAATCTACACACATATAAAAATTGTTTTGAAAATGTGTTTTTCTAATGCGTTTTTTAAAAATAGATTGAATTTTCCATAAGGCTCACCATCGCCTTACATCATATCACATTGTATATTGCACTTAAAACGTTTTATTTGCAGCTGTATAGCTGAGTCCTGGGGACAGGAGAGTTTACACCTCGCGCTCCGCTGCTGCCCAGTTATACGTAGGCAGAAAGGAGGCAAAAGGTATTGTTGTATCAATGCATAAACATAATTTTCGAGACAATCACTCCCATTGGCGCTACTTCTCTTTTGTTTACATCCATTATTTTAAAACTAAGACATGCCATCTTTATTAAGAGATCTTTTAATGGGAAATATATTTTGGAAAAAGATATATAAAGTAGATTCTGAGTATGTGTTTCAACAAGAACAAGGACCTTCTAGTTCTGTAAAAGAGAAATCAACCACATAATATTGTCGGGCTCCCCACCCCGCATTAGACTCAGCCAGCATGGCTAATGGCCAGTCAGGGATGTTGGGAGGTGTAATTCAACATCACCTGGATGGTCAAAGGTGAGCAATTTCTGCTATAAAATATCGTGAAATACTCTTATTGCACCCGCTCAGTTCTCGCCACTTTTGCCCAGTCTTTCAAGAGCGCTCCTTTCTGCCATGCTAGCAGCGTCTAGGCTTTGAGTGACGGTGCAAGATGACCAATGGAAGCTTCACAGATGACATTTTCCTAGATTCGAGCAGCCAATCAAGAGATGAGCGGAGAAGTCCAGTTTCTCCCTGCGTCTTTTAAGCAGAGCAGCTGGATTGACGCCGCCTCTTACGTCTCCGTCACAACAATGACGATCAGGACAGAATAATAAGATCAGGGCGGACAGGTTCTTTCTTCCTGACTCATGACGTTGTCAGGGGCCATGCCTTTCTTATTCTTGCTTCACCTTCCCTTCCTCCTCCGAAGTGAAGGGGTGGATTCCAAAGACCTTTTTAAAAAGCCCACAACTGTAGGCAGCCACGTTGTTTCATTGGGGGAGATCCAAAAATAACAAGAGTAATAATGTACAGTATTAGGGCCAGAGCAGTGAGCCAGCTTTCCAGTTGATGTAAACTTCAAGAGACTTTTATCTGATTGGATTAGGCAAATGAAGGGGCGAGGAGAGGACATGATGAAAAAGTCCGCCAAATTAAAACAGACAAAGATTAAGTGTGAGGTATTGGTTGTGTTTAGAATAGATTTATGAAAGATTTAGAAAACTTATGGATTAGAATATTTGTGTGAGATTGTATGGGGGAAATACGGAATAACAGATACAATCTTGCTTAAAATGTATATAGGAAGTGCAGTGTAAGCGATGGAAATCAGTCAATGAAATTTTATTATTGAGATATTTGTAGAATAAATTTGGAAGAAATTCTTCCAACTTTTCTTCTTTTTCTCCTTTTTTCTTTTCTTCCTTTTTTGTTCTTTTTTATATGTGTGTGTTTATCTGAAATATATGTATGTATTTGCAATATTTTGCTTATATTTTGTAATAATTATGTTAAATAAAATAGTATTTTAAAAACAGCATGAAAATGTTACATAGACTAAAACAGCAATCCTAACTTGCTTAAACATAATAGCACTTTCTTCAGAGAATATGTGCATAGGATTGGGTTCTCATTAGGCTAGTTTTGCTTTGTGCAAAAAGCTTTCAGGTTGAAGTAAAGGCTACCGCTGCAGAGAATAGTAAGAACTAGCAGTTTTTCGGTTTGTATGTTTCATTCTCACTGTTGTCTTTGGTGCAACCTAGTCATTTTTGCACCAAATGCAGCCTAACCTAAGGCGGCAGTCATATACACATTTACTTATAAACTCTATGTGACTTATCCTCTGCCCTACTCATGCATGCAGTGGTGTGTGTATATACCCAGTGCATCTAGCCTGCTGAAGGGTCTTGAGGATCTCAAAAGCTTGCACACTTCTTTTTGCCCTAATGAAGGTGTCGTTCTGTATGGACTGATCAGTGTTGGAAAAATTGAAAGCTTGCTAATTCCCACCACTTCTAAGCCAAAAGCTATTCTGAGGCCTCTGGAGTGGAGGCAACATGCCTCTTCCTCTCCTGTCTCCTGGCCTTTTTCAGGAGGGCCCAAGAAAAGAGGGGTCCTGCTTCCTTCTCCCACCCACTTGTGTGTTCCTGTTGCTTCTTTATATAATAAAGTGATAAAATGCTGAATTCCAGCAAGTGATTAATGATGGACACCATTCCCTTATATGAGAGAAAATAAAGGAGACATTGTGGGACAGAGATAAATAAAGGATGCCCTGTGTATCCCACTGTCGAGATGCAAGCTTTGTCTCCCTGAACTTTATCCCATAGAACTCAGTGGATGCCATTAAGCAGTAAGCCACCTATCGGCATGAACCCACTCTGTTTTAACACATTTATCGTTGCCTCTTAACCTTAGGGGGAGGTCTTCACTAGGTTTTACTCAGAGTAGAAATTAATCAACATGACCAAGTTAGGTCCATTAAGAAAACTTAGCTGTTTTCTGAATCCCTAGGTAGTAATCAATTAAGTTGCCCATCATCAGCCTAGGGTAGGCAATTAAGATTAGCAACTCTGAAAACAGTTTCTAAAAAGGATATCCTCTATCCCATGAATGTTTACATTCAGATTTAATTGGGTGATACAAATGGGTGATACAAAAACTTTTTATATGAAGAATTGGCATTTTTACCAGAATCAGCTGTTGATTATGGCATGACTGGTGGGTTGAGGCACCTTGCTGGAAAGATTCCAGGCTATTTGTATTTACTGGTAAGTTAACGAGTATGACTTCCAGAACAGAGATTGATTGGCAAGACAATAAACACACTTCTGTCTATGAGCCTTCTAGCATTCAATTTCTTTTGGACTACTTTGAAGGAATCTAGGCTGTACTGAGTCTCCCTTAGCTTCTAGAAGGGTATTAGATAATTGTATGCAATGATACAAAGGTATTATATCCCTTTGTGGATCCTGCTTTCCATTTTTTAATCCATAGCAGACTGGTATATACCAAAGTTGATGAAGCAATTCAGAGTGTGATACATGAGCAGTTCCCCATTGTAGTTTCCTTAATTGTATATGCCATTTGTGTATGTTGCGTAGATGTTACAATTGTGTCACATTAAGACTGCAGTCCTATACAGTTATTTTGTTGAACACAATAGGACTTCTAAATTAATACGTACCTCATCAGGCAATCTTTACTACTACTTCTGGAAATTGTATCAGGTAGTTACGGGTGCCTCACCTGTTTTAGTACCGAACATTTTTGAGTGTAAGGCAGTCCTGGTACAGATGTGAATTGTTGTGTTTCCAATTCTATAAAATGCTTTACAGACTCAACACCATTTGACTACATTAACTTTCAACTTCACCTTACAGTAAGGTGATATATGAAGATGAAAGAACAGTACAGTCTTCAAGATTCCTTGGTACCAATATTCAAATCTGTTTACTCCAAGTAAAGTGGTTTGGCAATTGCCATTACTGTCTTGGTAGGTGGTAGGCACAGCCTTGTCAACCATGGCAGAATTTCTAAAGCTGGATGAATAGAGCTGCTTTTTCCAGCCAGAATGTGGATGATATAACAAGATACAAGAACAATGAGCCCTTTTAGACAAACTGGAATGGACAGTTGCCAGTCCCACAGCTGAATCCTCCTGTTTGGAAAGAAGCATTTTGCTGTTTCCTCATTTCACATTCACGAACCAGCGATGTAAAAGGTTTACCATAAGTGAATCGCCAGAGTTCTTACATAGAATTATATGCTGATAGTTCCACTTTGTGTTTGGAGTAGCACTTTCCCAGTGGTTAAGGAAAAAGGTGGAGAGATTTAATCAAGCTTCCTATTTTGAAATTAATGTATTTCCTAAACAAACATGGATTCTGTCTGGTTTTTATAACAACTAAAACATATTGGTTTGTAATTAAATAGAATATTTATATGACCTAGCAGCATAATTCAGAATCTTTGCTCATATAGTCCATATTCATGTACATGGAAGTAACCAAAGTTATTTCAATATGTATGTATAAGAAATATCCTTATCCACTCTACTAGGGAATGGGACCAACCAAGCAAGTATGAGGATATTTGCATTCTTTTCCTTTCTCTTCTAGGAGAAAAGAAGTTATTTCTAATATCTGTAACTCATTTGATAATGATATGAAGATCCCTAAGCAGCACGGGAGAAGTCCACTGTTGTTTCTGTTTTAATAGTCTTGCAAAGGGTACAGAGTTGATATTTCAAAATTTATATGCAGGCTAAGAAGAGTAAACCAAATCTTTTTTTTTTAGCGATTATAACGTTTTAAGATGGCTGTATGTTATAAATTAAGAATACTCAGGCATGAGAAATACATTCGTCTCATCTGATACCCAGTAATTAAACTTATTAACTACAATAATGAAAAGTCCAATAAAGTCCAATGATACCAAGTGTTTTTTTGGCAGCTACACAAAAGCTTGTCTTGAGGTTCTTGTGTATAGATGGAAATGCAGGCTAAATAATGTTAATAAAAATGTCTTCCACATCTGACCATAAGGCTATCAATGCAAAATGAGGACATTTTTATAAATGATACTGTGAATTTTTACGCTGCAACTTGCCCTTTGTGAATACTGATCATATACTTCATACAGGGCCAATGAAGGGATCTGCTGCATATAAACCATGCTTATAGGGGTTTTTTTTTGTGCCAGTGTCTGTATGTGATGTGTCTTGTTATATCATGTTTGCTATTTATCCCAAGGGTCTTACATGATGCATCACCATATTTTATGCTGCTTGGGGCACATATTTTTTGCTATTTTTGAAATATATATGCTGCCATTATCTATGCTACCTTGCTGTGAGGAAATATATAGATCTAAGGATGAATGTAGGCTAGTTGTCAAGTGCTGGAAATATGATTTTTAGGCTGGCCTTCAGAAGATGAAACTGCTCCCATTTGAACACAAAGCCTCTTTGGTTGACACTGCACAGAAGGTACCGTACATGGCTGATTTACTGATATATTGAACTTTGGGGGAACATTATTTTACATCTACACTTGAGAAACTGGGTGCAAAGCAGGACAGAAAACTCATGCCAAAGGCACCATTGCCAAGGTCAAAGCTGACCACCAGCAGATGGGGAAAAGCCATCAAGTTATGGATGCAGCTGCAGGTGTCATCAAATCCACAAAATTAGTCTGGGGCAGTTAGGTACTCGATGTTTAAAGTTTGAAGCTGTAAGTCATAGTTTTGTCCATTAATAGAATGGACCCCAAAATGGTCAAATAATTGCTTCTGGACTAAAAATGACTTCTCTACATCAATACCAGCTGTGGAGTGTGTAACTAGGAACAATCTTGGCCAGGTTAATAGAAATTAATTTTCTAACTAGCTACAAACTTTGGTTAGTAATTATTTTTAAATTAGACTAGTGTTTAGATTTATTAAGGAAGCTAATAAGGTAATTAGTCATTATTCTGTAAGTTCTCATTTTATTTGTAAGAATCATTTCACGTTTTGAATTATTGTAATCTGCTCATCTAGAAGTGTAGTAAAGCACTGTAAACTTTCAATTTGGTTTGATTTATGACTCATGATTCTGGGATCAATCAGTATATTGAGAAACAGGGACACACACTGAACTAAAAGGGAAGCACAGAAATGTAAGGGACAAGAAGCAGAAGTGTGTACATTCTAAGCGATTCATCTGTAAACATTGAAATTGCCAGCATGAGAAATGCAAAAACCCTCTAAGCTTCATGGGGTCGTAATAGACTCTATGAAATGCCAAGTTAATACCAGAGGGAAGCAAGCAGCAGCCCTACTAATTTGAGCTTCAGACATTTCTGGCGTTAGTCCTTGGCAGTGCCATAACCTGCCATATGTAATATTCGTAAGTTAATTCCCATTCCCCTGCTTTCACCCAAATCCTAAACCAGTTGTTGCTTCAAAGGAGAGGTGTGATGGGATCTGTTTGCTCTGGTCCCAACTCCATCGCTTCTTCAAATGAGATGAGCCTTCATGAGCCTTCATGTGGCCTGTTTGGGTAGCATTCATGATTCACAACTCACAAGTCCAGCAGAGCGATTAAGAAAAGCTAAATTTATATTAAATTATCATCAAACCTAAAATACTGAGCATAGTAGTTAAATAACTTGGGGGGGAAAGGGGAAATCCAATCTCTCCAGTGAGTAACATTTAAAACCATTACACAGAAAGGTAGGGAAATTGCTGCCAACAGCTCAAGACAGACAGAGGCAGGATGTTCTTTTTACATAGTTAATCAGTGCTCGCGAGATTGTCCCCACTTCTGGCTTTCCACATTCTGCAAAGTCCAAGTGCAACGAGACTTTGCTTCATCAGCATTGGCAGTGAAGAGTCCCATATAACCAGCAGCATTGGCCAAAGGCTGCTTGCGCATCTCATCGCTGTTTACTTCATAAGTAGGAGTAAAGCTGTAGGTACCATTCTTCCAATCTTCTGCAGCCATTATGAGGGCTGCTAGGGGTCAGATGGGTCAAGGGAAGGGGTTTGAGAAAGGAGGTCATTATGTAGACTGGAATGTGCAATAAAAAGTTACAGAAAGACAAGGGGAGACATTAGTGGCAGTGGCACTCTCCTGCTGATTTACTGAACTTGTAAGAGGACAAGTATTTTTCAATTATTTCCCAGCCTCCATTTTTAATATTGTTTCTTCTAATTGCACCTGCCTATATTCAACACTTCACCCTGGCCTTGTGACCCTCATAAGTTCCAGGGGCCTGGCTTCATCTTTCCTGAACTCTTTTTTTCAAATGCACATGGCCTTAATTTTGTCCATGGTTTCAGCAGAAGGGCTACCCTATCCCCACAGATCCCTTCAGCCTGACGAAGCTTCATTGGAGCCAACCCAAATAAATATATTTAAATTAAAATCTAATATATTCCCCTGGAAGTAGGGGGAAAGCCTAATAACAACATTGCTCCAAGCCCCAGTTCTAACCAATTTTTCATAGGGATGCACAACAGCAAGGGATCCCAGAGTGATCTGGTCCAGTCTCCTACAAAAGGCATCAGGATACAACTAGCACAATGTGATCTCCAGTGCTGTCTTTTTCAAAAGGGCTATGCTTGACTTTGCCCTTGTTCATATTACCATTTCACGGCCCATGAAATTGATATAATTGATGTAAACGAGAGATCTCCTCAAGCCAAAGTCCCTTGTCATGCTACTGCCTTTTCAAGAGAACATCAGTGGGCTAGGCAGGGCGTGTTACTGTTTGCCTTCCTGCAAGTGCTCTCCACATTGTCTTTTACAGGGTTTGTTTGTTTGTTTTGTCTCCCCTCACCAGACTCCCCCAAAATAAAGTGAGCCTAGTGTGGATGGCAATTTTAATAACATAAATACAGCTAATTGGTTTAATTTGGACTTTAAGCTGCTGTTTTTACATTTCCAATCCTCAAGTTCTATCTTTTCGGATGGGTCAGAATCAGATGCCAATGGAAAATAATGGCTGAAGGAAGAGAACGCAGAGAATATGGTAAAAAGTCACTTATGGACTTATGAATGCAGGCACAAGAGCTGGTGTGGTTCAATACATGGATTTCTTTGAAAGTATGAGAGACTTAGGGTGGAATCCAACACTGCACAAATGGACTTCTGCTCGCATAACAGAACTTTACATTCTTCTCTCGTCTCCCACAGTCCCCACATCCCCCCAAACTCTGGAGCAGATTTTGAGTGGATGCAAGGGCGAAGAGAGGAAAGTGAAGTCTTATTGCACAGAGAAAAAAGTCTTTTCTGCTGATGCAGAGACAGCAATGAATGCAACTCTTAGTTCACAAGGACAGCTAGGAGAGCAAAGCACAATAAATGACATGCAAATAAATGAAGAGAGAGTAATAGCAGGTAAAATAGGAAAACAGTTCTGAGGTTGGACAGTCAGAACGAGAGAGTCTTTGATGGAAGAATATAAACATGTCCTAGAAAGACTTGCTCACAGTACTGAAACTTTTAAGCACAGGTTGATTTTGCTGTGTGATGCTGCAGAAGCAGAGCTTTATGCATGTTTCCTTGAAATACAAAACTCGGCTCTCAAAGTAATTTTAATTTATACCTTCCTCAAGATGAGAAAGCAAGAGGTTTTCCCGGCTACAAGTTGGGAAAGGTTGGGGTTAATTGTCAGGAATGCCGACCTTGCACCAAGACTGGCTTGCACAGTTCCTGCTGCAACCCAAAATTCCACTGTTTTATTTTTACAATACTGAGTGTGTGCAAACATGCCCAATATGTGTGGGCGAAGGCAACAGAGGATCACCAGCAAATGTAAAGAAACACGATGGAAATAGCAGAGGTGAGCAGGGATGGAGATGGTAGAGGGAACAGGCAGAAGCACGACATGTCTGCTGTGGACCATCTAGAAAGAAAAGGTGTCTGTGACAAAGATGCACTACTTATTACTGCTTCACACACTATGCAGCAACCAACACAATTGCCACTGTACAAACGCATCACCCACCCTAGCTTTCTTGTGCATGGACTCCTTCAATGAATGTGATTAAAAATGCACAATTGTCATATTCATGTATCACGGTTTTAGGTGTGCAATAAAATGTTTAACTCAACAAGACACATAAGGGGGAGGGTTGCCTTGTTGATGGAAATATAGACCTGTTATAGAGGGAAAGCTGCAAGGGGGCAGGTTGCTAGAGTTGGATCGCTGGTTTTTTTAATGCTTGCGCCCTCCTCCCTGCTTGGACTAGATGAGAGGAAGGAATCAGATCACGTAACTGTTTAGCCACAGGGAACCTGTGCTGCTTGTCAATAGGGTCACACTCACACAAGCACAGTCTATACATCATGTGCTAATCACAAGAGAGGCACTTGCAGGAGCAAGGTGAGAGGATAGTGGTGCATATTCCCAGAGAATAAATAATGTGGTTATCAGCTCTGAATAGGACTTCCCTCAATGTAAGTGCTATCTTGCCAAATCATGTCTGGAGCTGGTGGAGGAAGTGTTTGGTTGCACAAACCACCACCTGCAAAACATTTTGAAAAGGCCGTTTCTTAGCCTTGGTTCTCCCTTCATAGCATGGAAATCTTAACCTAGTTGAACTGTGGAGGAAAGGAACTTTACACAGTCAAACAGTTCTGGTGCCCTGCCTGACTCCCCGCCTGCCTGCCTTTGCCTAGCCACACACATTCATCATCTCTCAAATTGCACACACCCACTTTTTGACACCACACTACTCAACCCACACAGCAGATCCTAGAAGAAGGTGCGAGCAGACCCATCCGCCCAGAATTTCCAAAGAGAAACGCTGGCAAGAAAAGGCTTAGAAAATGTCCCCTACTGGCATGTTGGAGCTGGAACTTGCACCTGATGTTTCAGATACACCCACTGACCAATTTATATTCCATTTCCAAAACAGACAAACAAATAAAACATATTGCCCACTTGTGTTCCACAGGCTAACGTTGTTTTCAGTAGCACACATTTCCACAGGATGGGCCTGTGACTTGACTAACTAAGGAAGGTTATGATAAAATACCATTGCACCCGGCGCTTTCCTTGGAAGTCAAAGCTAATGGGAAGTGCAATAAAAACAGCGAGTCGTCCCTCCAGGGAACAGATGTGTTAAGTTCAATCTGAAAAAACCAGAAGTATGTTTTAGGAAGGGAGTGGGCATTCTGCCACACCAAACTGTGGCAGGAGCAACCTCTGTTGCCAGCAACAGACCTAAATGCTTTACCCTCTGAACTCCTGACACCCTAGGTTGGATTTTACAGGTGTTTCCCCATAGCTTAAAAAAAGATGGTAATGGTAATTTAGTGCCCCTTCCAGTGAAGTTACAACTGTCGTTTGCTCTCCCCACACAAGTATCTGCAAAAGTGACCCGCTGTTACATCACCTTTCTCACTTCAGGCACTTCTACCTGGCCCCAAACCCTTTCATTTAAGATAGAAAGAGCGCAGTGCAAAATCTAGTTAGTGCCAACGGACTCTGAAGAAAGGTAGTAGTATCAGGAGCAGGGAACTTCAGAAACACTCATCCCTCCCTGGTGGCGTTGGGAGTCCATGGCTAGCTGGTGCACTAGACCGAATGAAAGCTGCCTCGGACACAGCTGGGAAAGCTGCTGCTGAATTCAGCACCACAGCTTCTAGCAAAAGGGGACATATAAATAAACATCAATGAACAGTGAGCCAAGAGTCTCTAGGTTGTCTCCCACTTGCCACAATGGCAGTTTAAGCTCAGGCTCCTCTCAGAAAGAAAGTCTCTGGGCTCTGTGTGACACAGAGGCAAGTCTCTTTTGAGTTCCTCCTGGAATTGCGGGCAAGATCCTATCTCATCAGTGCGAAAGGTGACAGAGGAGGGACAAGCGTCTCATTGTGTGCTTTAGACATCACTCTCTGTTGAGGGTTTGCGTTGGTGCTTCCAGCCTGTGTCTGGAAGGGAGCCGCGGCGCTCAGGGGTCGCCGCCACGTTGATGCTGCTGCATTCTGACTGCTCCTCCTGCAGCAGCTGCTCTGTTTCGGTGTCATCCAGTGAGCCGGAGCTGGCTTGGATAGAGACCGTGTCAGTCTTCATGCACACGTGGTCACGGAGGATACACCCCCGAGAGCTCCGTATCTGTTTCAGGTCGTCCCACTCCGATTCATCGCTGGACAAGAGGTATATCCCTTCCACAATCTTGATCTTTTCCTTGCTGTAACTGTGATCAGGGCCGGCCTGTGGACAGAGACAATAACATGAGACATGCGAGCTGAAGAGGAAAAAGCAGGTGCCAGAACACTGAAGCGCAGGAAACCCACAAGAGGCGGTTTCCTGCTATGTGGACAAAGTCACATTGTACACTTGGGAGGGACCAAAGAGATGACCACTGCAACTTTCTGCTTGTTAGACAGGACTTTCCACCAACCAAGCCCACAGAGCCACGAAGCAGGAAGTGCTTACAGAGAAAATGACTCCAGGTGCTCCAACTAACCAGCTGTAACCACACACTATGGTAATATTGGGCACAGCAGGGGAGGGAAGGAAAGAAGGTCACTAGCCAAACTGAGCAGAGGCAAGAAGAAACAGTTTCTGACCCCCCAAATATGGTGCTAAAGTAGATCTCAAAAGCTAGCAAAACCCACCCACTGGAGACAAAAATGTTATTGACACCTATCTTCATACCACACAGGTGTTTTCTTTCATTGTGGAGGTCCCTGACCTATCTTAAGAAAGGAAGCAAAAATCCCAGGGTCATGGGATGGAACACCAGAAAAGAGAGCTAGCTTTCACAGGTTTGCCAGACTCAAATGTCTGCGTGCATGAAATACTATCTAAATGCATCACGTGCTGCGTTTCCTAGCAGACCAGCTGCTACTGGCAATTCCATTACAAACTGTGCATCCCATCAACTCATGAAAAGATGACACAGGTAGTGAATAAACTGGGAGGACAAGTAATATCTCCCAAATCATGAGTAGTGAAAATGAGCACTGGTGAAATCAAGCGTTAAACTAGGAGAGTGTCTTAAGATTCAGCTCCAGAATAGCCACTGCAGATTAGATTATGAGAATGCAGGCACTGACTCTTAGAAGCATGTCTCCAACTACACCAGGGGTAGCCAACCATGGTGCTGACCATGCTGACTAGGGATGATAGGAGTCTGAGTCCAACAGCATCTGGTGGGGGTGCACTAGATGCTTCTTAAAGTCACCCTCCTGTATCCTGAGCTTTGTTCCAAAGGACAGGAAATGTAGTGGAAACAGTTGAAAAATGTTGTCTATATTTGAGCGGGACACAGAAGCCGACCCTGGTTAATTCAACGCAAAATGTGTCTGATGGGTATAAACACTGAAGTTAAGAAGCATTGCACAGATCAGTCCAACCAGTAATTATGTTAAAATAGCGAAGATTTAGAGAACACTCTCATAAAAGCAGCAAGGTGCACACAAATTCGACATGGAGGAGAGGAAAATTAGAGGCAAGGAAACATGGAGGCAACGAAAATTAGCAATAACTGTGCTTCATCAATTCGTGGGGGGGGGGGGAACCTCTTTACTGATCATACCCTGCACATGTATGATGGTGGGGTACAAAGATTTTGTAAAGTTTTAAGCAGTTTCAAATTATTTAACCAAGGCAAAAACACTTTTCTTTCCCAGCACACAAACACACAAGTATTTCAGGGGTGCATGTGCACACGCACGCACACACACAAAGAGAGGGAGAGAAAGCCAGCCAAGAAGCAAGTAATAGAAGACAGCATTAGGCCACTCATCAGCACTACAGGAATAAGGCAGGCAGAGGCTGCACAAATGCAGAGCTGTGATACCTGATATGAGGCTGTGGGCAGGTCAAAAGAGGAATGGTGAAAGGCTATCAGGGGGGTGAGAAAGATGCTGAGGAGGAAAGACAGAGAGACTAAGTGCTTTGAGACATCACAGCCCATCATGTGCCCTTCCAAAGGCAACAATTTTCCATTAGTCTGCTCTCCCTCCCACTGGCAATCCATGCAGTGCACAGGCGCATCTGTCTAGCTGCATATAGCCATTCAGGACTACTGAACTACAGGGGCCCCACTAGGTACTGGGGTGGGAACTGGGAGTGTGCCATCTCGGCCTGAACCAGAGAAGGGGAAGAGAAGAGGTGCAGCAGCAGCATCACCCCGAGCTCTGCTGAGAAGTCTGACTCTTCCCTCCATCAACTGTCACCTGCCATCAGGTTGCAGCAGAGGATGGAAGGGAAGAGATGCAGGGCCACTCCAACAGCTGGGAGGACAGCAACTTCGGGCACCTCCTCTCCATTAACTTTTCCACCCCCAATGGCCATTAACAGAAACTGTGACTAAGAATTTGTCTCATTTCCTCCTCTCTCCCAATCCATTTTTCCTTTGTGCCATATCTTTTTAAGCCTGGAGGCAGGGACTGTCTTGTTGCAGTGATTTGCAAGCCACTCTGGACTCCCTTTTTTGGCTGAATAGAGGAATTAAAACTCTGAATAAGTGAACTCTTCATTTCCTTTGGGCAACAGGTGCCCCCAAGACAAAAGCATCAAATAAACAGTATTGCTGGTTAACCTATATGAGCCATGTCAGTGGCCTTCTAATAATGTGAGAGGTGAAGGACAGGGTTCTTCGAGTTGCTAGGACTGATGACAATAAGACAAATTAGTTAGGCTTATTGCAATTTGATGTTTAAAACCACAGTGGCTTGACACAGATGACTCGTTCTAAAGGCATCTCTTACCTCCTTATAGCATAGCTGGTTATACATGGCTGGCTTGGGAACTGTTTCAATCTTTACCTCTTGGGTAGATGTACGGTAAGAGGGGTTACTGTAGGTAAGGTTGCCCAGGCTAGGATCTGTGAACTTGGACTTCTTGTGCCTGCAGGAATACAACTGTCAACAAAGAGCCTCAACAGCTAAAGCCCTACTCTGCACTACTACTCTATCAGAAAAATAACTATGGTCATGTATTTTCTCCTTTCTCAAACCATAAGTAAGTCTTTTATATCGGATAGCAAACATCTCAGATAGCAAATCACGACTGCACTCATGGGAGGCAGCAAAATTCTATTTACTTGTATGCCAGTGGGAAAATCAGGGGCAATTCCACTGATAAGCAAGAGAGATCACATTCATGCAAAATGTTCAGAGTTCAAAGAGTCAATATGTAAGAACCAAACCAAGGCATGTGCAAATTTCCACAGGATTCCTTTGAACAATTTCCTGGGAACAAAAACTTTCTACGGGGCAAAAATTGAATTGAGTATTTGTTGCAAACTACTCTTCACTGCTCCCTGAAACCAATGCTGTCATTTTTCCAGAGGCAAATGGGAGAGGAGGAGGAGCTGCTCACAACATTATGCAAGAACTGTAAGTTAGGAGCATTAGCATCTCAGCCTCCCTTGTTTATGGTTACAACTTTGTTTTTTACTCCAGTTACGTCTCCAGGAATGCCACCACCACACCTGTTGCAGACCAACATGCCTATTTCCTCTGGCATTGGTTCCAGTGAGGCATTTTTAACTACAGCAAGGAAGACCTGGGCTTTGTCAGAAGTATCCCAACCAAAAGATGAATTCAGAAGCACAGAGAGACTAGGGCAAGGAAATTACCTGTATATAATCACAGCACCAATAAGCAGCAGAATGATCAATATACTGAGAAGGCCTCCGATTATGTAACTGACGTGCAGTCCTCCTGAAAGAGGGAAACAGGTTAGATTGAGGATGACATTCCATGCTCCTGTGTGTAAATATGTGTGCCTGTTGACAGTGCTGACAGGGCCCTAGTTTTTGTACAGAATTACAAGAAAGTCAGAAAAGGCAACAAAAATATTGGCAGCCTTTTAATTTTTATTGTGGCAATTCTTCCATTCCAAGAGTGTTTTCCTTTAGCCCATCCCTTTAACTCTTGATGCATGTGTTTTGTCAGCCAAAAGAACGAAATGATTTTGTACTAGTGTAAATGTTGTATACACCTTTGGGTAACAAAATAAGCAACCTAAAATTCATTTGAGTTGCTTATAATTCCGATCTGCTTTAGCTAAACCATCTTCACCGATTCCCAATAACTCTTTTTCTTCTTTAATTTTAATTTCATTATGCTTCCCTAAAAACTGTTCCAAGACCTTTTATCAGGAAGTAACTAATTAGCATTTTTTTGGGAGGGCTGATAAGCAAACACCAAATTATACCATGCAGTATTGCGACTCGCAATAAAAGTAGTTTGATTCCCTCCCTCCCTCCCTCCCCTGTACACCAACATCTCCTTACTAGAAGTCAAAATTTGCTGGAGTCGTTCCATCATTTCAGAAGGCTACAGTGGGTGTGTAGCTGGGCAAACGCATGACTACTTTGCTATGAGCCAAAATAAACCCGCATGTATTTAACCCGCACTGAGGGCTTGGTAACACTATCGTTGTTTATCGGTCTTGTGCCTGGGCCTCCAACATGGGACATAGAAAGATCTGGTGCAGCCCGGGGTAATGAGGGATAATGTAAAAACTCACCAGTGGTTGCTGGCACAGCTTCGCTTGCTCGGCTGCACAAGCCTTGGCCAACCTTTTTGTCAGAGCAGCTACACAGGGAGAAAAGAAAAGCAGTGAAAGGTCATAGAATTAAGAGTTGGAAGGGACCTCCAAGGGTCATCTAGTCCAAACCTCTGCAACATAACTTAATGTTTTTTGGAATCACATTTAATATGGCATGCAGGAGGGGGAAAGAATACAGTAGCTGAACAGTACACATGAATGGAACAGCTCTGCCCACCCCCCATATCACCATCCTATTAAGAAGTGCAAAAACTCCTGCATAGTCTCTTTCCTCCTTGCTGGGGCAGGAGAGTCAGTGAGGAACTCGGCACCACCTTTTGTCACAATCATCTTTTAAAGCCACAAAGCCACTCACTTTGCTTCTGTTGTTTCCAAGGATATATGGGGTTTGGTTGTCGAAGAGCCAGATCTACCAGCGGGAGTCTGGCTCTTTTTGCTTGCACGAGTGGTCTCGGGAATCGAAGGCCCCATGCCAGGAACTACACAGAACGCAAAGAGAAAAGGAAACAGAAGCTTAGGAAGGGGAGATAATTAAGCCAAACGCAGCTTGCAGAAATGCAGAAATTGCAATCTGTTCCGCCAGACGCAGCAGCAGGCAGTTAAGGTTCTGACTGTGGTTTTAACAGTGACCTGCTCCTAAGAAAACAAAAACTGCAGTGTAGCTACAGGTGGTTAACTGGGCTGCTACAGCCTGTATGGGAGCAGCAGAAAATATTGGCGTGCTCTTATTTTGCCAATCTCCAACCATCCCCGATGTTATATGCACATACATTTTTAAAGTTACTGCACACAAAATGCCAATGAAATACAACGAACTGCTTTGAACCGTATTCTTCAGAGACGCATCCAGAATGCTAAAATATGCATCTGGGACATCTGGAGAATGGAAGAGAATTTCAAAGAGAAGTTTTCAAATTCATAAGGAGCCCAAGTCCAGAGGAGACAGGATAATGATTTCTTGCACTGATCTGAATGCTTTGACAAGACTGCATTCTGCCGCACAGGCTGTTCTATTATCTGAAGGTGGCTTATTTAGGTTTCACAGAAAAAACTCCACAGAAAAAGTCCTCATGTAGCAGGAGCAAAAACATCATGATTCCTCTCTGAAGGTCTGCAGCTCTAGCAACTTACCATTTGAGCAAGGCCGTCCATCTGGTTCATCTGGGCAAGCACAAACAAAGTCAGAAGCTCTGGCAAAACAGAGGTGGGTGCAGCCTCCATTACTGACTCCACAAGCGTTGGTGCCTAAAAGATGCAAACAGTGTATTTGACATTACCACCAGAAGAACATCGTTTTCTGTCCTCAACTGTGGGGGCTTTGCATTCTTATCAGCAAGATACAGTGGCTGATGGTTCTTACCAAAGCCTATCATGCACAAGCTTATTTTATTTATTGAAAAGCCCTTCTAAACCACTTAATATTTAAAAACCTCTGAAAGATATACAAAAATAACATAAAAAAGAACAGGATCACAAAATTTCTGTTTGTTGGGTCACTGTTGGATTGTTTGTTGGCGCAGGGTTGCAGCAACCCTGGCAAGTAATCACGGGACTATACAAATAGGGAGAATAAATGGGCCACAATGCAGGTATCCTCCTTGTCTTATCTTGATATCGCTCCTTAGTCAATACCTTCCCATTCTTCTTTTATATTACAAAATCCATTAAGTTTGTGCTTTCTCAAAGACAAGAAGGAATTCATCTGAAAGATGACTTGTAATATTTCTTAATAAATATAACTGAATTACTTGTCATTACTGACAGGCAGAGTGTTAAAGAGGGTGTGTGTGTGTGTGTGTGTGTGTGTGTGTATCTATGAGCTCCCTACGGGGGCCTCTTCTGCAGAAGCCAGGATTTCAGGTGTCAGGGGTAATGGACTCCGACCACCACTACATGGTTGCTTTCAGAGTCCAGCCATTTTCCTTACCCCCACAGGGTGAGGAAAGTTAATATCAGACCTTCACTTATATGGGAATGAACAAAGGAATGTGTACGTATTACCACTGAGCAGGGGCTAATCTGCCCTACTGATCTCACTGATCTCACTACCTGGACAGAGAAGCAGGCTGCTCCTTCTCAGCTGTGTCCTAGACTGCAGTCCATTTACTATATCCCCTAGAAGCGAATGGGAGCCATTGAGAACTAAACTAACCAGGCCCTACAGGGAGTTTGGTTTCTTTTGGAACTGGCTTTTTAATATGTAGATAATAGCAACGTTTTAAAGAATCTGATGCTTTGCCAGAGTGATTTCTAAGTTTCTGCCCCATGCCTATTTTAAATACCAATGGTCTTCATTCTACTAGATGTCTTAAAAGAACCTGACAGGTGTTCAGAGACATGGTGGATGGCCTCAGCCCACAAGCAGCAATGGAGGCACAGATTTCTCAGGTTGGAGTACAATATCCATCTAGCATGACACAGGTTTTGCATACCAGTCTATGTTTTATTTAAACAGTATGGGAGAAGGGTAGCTAATATCCCAGACTAGAAAAGAAAAAAAATCACCTTATTCCTGTTTTTAGTATGACAAATCTTCACCCAAACTCTAAGTTTGAAGGGAAATTGCGTAACTCCACAACAGCAGTCCTAAGTCCATGATGCCGTATTATCCATGTACCAGCCTTACTAGCCGGAGTTGTTATATTCTCACCACCACTTCCTCCCATGACACCCTAGAGTCATGAAGGCACATCTGAAGATGTGGACAAGTGGGGCGGGAGGCAGGGGGAGACTGAACAAGTGATTCTCTGTGTTGCAATTTTTGCAGGAAACATTTAGAATATATTCTGGAAGATGCACCCTGTTTGACTCTCATTATATATAAAGTGAGGAAACCCAGATTGTTGCATATACCTGTCTGCCTTTGAGGAGAGACTACAATGATATCCATAAGTCCTTCAACATTGGCTAACACAGTCTCCTTATTCCGACCAGAATATTTGTCCACTCGCTGGATAGATTTAGTTTGCCAGTCCGTCCAATAGAGCCACCTGTCTTGCTGCTCAGAAACGAAGAGATAAAGGGTTAGGAAGATACAACAACCATGTAGGAAGGTAACAAAAGTTTATTCAAGCAAAACCATTTCTCCAGTGTATGGCAGGAAGAAGAATGAGAACACCAATTTCTC
The DNA here is from genome assembly GCF_951804945.1 of Podarcis cretensis. NCBI lineage: Eukaryota > Metazoa > Chordata > Lepidosauria > Squamata > Lacertidae > Podarcis > Podarcis cretensis. The sequence goes on along the minus strand of NC_137170.1, from coordinate 51,838,140 downwards.
CCAACACCCAGAAATTAAGAAAATATACTATTTCTTTGGGAGCTTATATATCTAGTGACATTGCAGAGTTCCCACCAAGGTCCTTTGTACCTGTGTCAAGGCAAAGGGATGCGACACTTGGCTGACCAGGACCTGACGCAGCTTCCCGTTGAGATCAGCACTCTCTATGCGGTCTAGATGAGCATCTACCCAATAAATCCTAGAAGAAGAGAACGTATGGGAAGTGAAACCGACCTCCACCATAACCTCCCACCCCAAAGAAAACGATTCCCCATCCTTCTTGCACTTCTTTACTGATGTGATGCAGAAGCTCCAGACTGCCTTAAAAGCAGAGAAAGGACTTTTGCACATGGAAAGGGACTATGTTATACTGACCTCCTAGTATCATAATCCAAGGTCAACCCATTGGGCCAGCCCAAGTCAGTGTTGATCAATATCTTGCGCTCAGAACCATCCAAGTTTGCGCGCTCAATTTTAGCGACTTGTCCCCAGTCTGTCCAGAAGAGGTATCTGGAGAAAAACCAAACACAGGATGACACACACACACACACACACACACACACACACACACACCACAGGCTGCTTCTGCACCAAGTAGTTCTTTTTTGGAGATGAAGGGAGAAGCTGTTTCCTCTGAAACTTTTTGCTGCTATTATTTGCAATGTCTCTCCTTACTAGGCTCCTCACTAGGGAGTAGATCTGCTGGTGGAGAGGGCTGGTGACTGCCTTTTGAAAAACATCTTCCTCCAGCCATCTGGCCAGCTGCAACTCTTCAACAAGACCAACAGGTCATCTGGTTCTAAGAGTCAGATTGTAGTCCTAACTCTTCTCGGTCCAGCAATGCTCACCTCTAGGCAAGAACAGAACCACAGGCAGGAGGGGCTCCAACAATCTAATCTGCAACCACTTGATGAAGTGCTACAGCTGAACAGCTAGCTGGATAGTGTGTTTGCTCATAAAGATTTGCTGGTAAAGGAGTCTACTTGGTCAACAGACCAGATGCTCCTATAGGCCCAAGGAGGACCTTAACCTTTGAAGCACTACTCTCCTCCCTCCACCCATTCTGCCTCTAGTTGTCCCCCAACTTACCCCTTCCTGGGAAAGACAGCAATTGCTCGGGGTTCATCCAGATTGTTATTAATTAGCACCTTCCTGCAGCTGCCATCTAGTCTTGCAACTTCAATGGTGTTGCGGCCCGTGTCAGTCCAGTAGAGGTTTCTAGCCACCCAGTCCACAGCTAGACCATCTGTAGTCTTCAGTCCTTGACCAATAACTGTTTCCATATTGCTGCCATTAAGGTCTGCTCGCCTGGAAAACAGTAGATACCAATGAAAATAAGAATTTCTGCCTATTAAAATACCACATTGCAAGGCAGATCTTGCAACACAAAGACCAGCTAGGTCTCATGTAATTAATGAATTAATGCACCAAAAGGAAGCTAATGAGTTCCTACCTGATGACATCTAAGAAGACATCTGTGTAGTAAATTTTGCCATCTACGCTGTCATAGTCCAGAGAGATAACATTGTTCAGCTCTGGGACAGGAACGTGAACGTCAGTGTGATCGCTAGTGTCCAGTGAGATGCGGCGGATAGAGCCTCGACTAGAGAAGAGGAGGTAGGTTTCAGGAGAAGGATCGCAGGTCCTCTCATCACTCTTCAACTGGATACCAGTAGGGCAGGCACAGGAGAAGCCTTCAGGATTTGGCAGGCAGAGATGGGAGCACCCACCATTCCTTACTCCACACTTGTTAGCACCTATGGGAAAACAAAGGAAGTCTCTCAGATTGGACTTTCCTGTGGTCCATATTAATTCAGTACTCTCCTACACAGTCCTTGTAAACAGGAGATTCTCAAGCAAAAGTAGGCACAAACATTTGTAGGCCCTGACTAAGGCTACTACTACCCAGTGTACCTCAGGTATTTTTTTAAAGGGTCGTAGAAAAAGTTAGAGGGACCACAGAAAGATGGAACTTTAGAAAGCAAAGCCTGCCAGTGTCTCTGAAGAAAAAACACCTCCTGACTGCACCCCCAAAATGATCAACAAGATAGGCAACAAGAGGGCAACAAAAGGATTTTGCATTATCCTTTGCCAGCACAATGGCACCAATAATGCTGTTTCAAACTGTGGGGAAACCCTAGCCCTACAGGGGAAATAGCAAGATGAACGCCTGGCAACTAAATAAACGTACAGAACAGGCACTTGAGAAGATTGTAAGTGTGAGGATGACAAGACAGGTGATTCAAATAAAATGGAAGGCTTCAAAGTGCTTGAGTGGTTTGAATGTAGTTTGGTTAAAAAAAAAAAAAGGTTTGAGTAGCTAGGATTAAGCAAGACTTCCCAACTCAGTGCTTTCCAGAGGCTGCTGGACCTAAACTCCCATCAGCTCCAGCCAGGATGGTCAATAGTCAGGGTTGATGGGCATTGTAGTCCAACAACAACTGACTCACACAGCCTGGCAAGGCTAGATTAGAGAACGGAGCAAGATCTGCAGAAAAGGCACAAAGGCCAAGTAAGAATTCTGATGTGAAAAAATCCTTGAAGAAGAAATGCAAAGAATTAAAGCATTGCAGTAAACAGTATCTGGGAGTGGTTGGGGGTGCAGAGGAGAAGTAAAGAACCCCCTTGGTGCCAGCTTCTAAGAGGACTCTCCAAACAATGTTTGGCTTGATGGGAGGGGGGGGGCTTACCTAGAGGGTGCTTCCTGTCAACAGCCTGGATGTCCATTAAGCCAGGCAGGTTTGCCCTGACTAAGATGACGTTAGCACCAGTGTTCTTGTCAGCCCTGTGGATGCTACGTGTTTGCCAATCTGTCCAGTAGATGTAGGAATCCAGCAGAGTGAGGCCGTAAGGGTGCTGTACTGGAGAAAGCAAGGTGCGGCGGTTTGCACCATTCAGGTCTGCAGCCTCAATGCGCTGAAGGACAGAGATGGAATGTTTATTCCCTTTTTGAGAGACAGAGAAAATCCCCAGAAAGCTGAAAACAAAGGCCTCAGATAGCTATGATTCCAAGCTACCATATTAGAAAAAATCTCACAAGCATACTTGGTTATCTCGTCACTGGGCAACTGTAGCTGCAGTTCATCAAGTGACAACACGTGAGCAATACCCACCAAAAGGCAGTGTTTGAGGTTAAGGCCAGGCAACATGAAAGCCTTGCCTTTGGCACTTGAATCCTGATGGGGATTTCTGACATGGAAGTCACCAAGAGATGTTGCAATAACTGGCCTCATTTGCATGTTACAATAAAACACAGTTAAACTGCTCACAATGCTCAGAAGTCATTGCTTTGCTCCTGCTCCCGGCTGCACCAAGAGTAGGAAGCCACGAGTTTTTGTGCATTGTGCTGTCTGAACCCAGACGCAGGGTCTCCAAGCAAACCACAAGTGGTAGAAACTCTAGCTCATGTGGCCCTTAAATGTAAAATGTATGATGAACTCCACCAACAATTTCTAGACCATCTATGTATTCCAACATGGAAACCAGAGACGGAGGTTATGCGCTTCTTATTACAGGGGAGAGACCAGGAGCTCATGAAGACAGTAGCTAAGTTCCTCTATTTGATTTTTTGTCGCCGAAGTATGCTACAGGATCCTGCCCTTGCTGGAAACCCACAGAGATGAGGCGTATTGCTCGCTTCTTTTGCCCTTTGGTGGGTGACTGTGCTGTTGGGGTGGCGACGAGATCGCACTGCCCTATCTATTCTGAATGTATTCTGAATGTTCTTATGTGATGCCAATAAAGATTACTTGACTTGACTTGACATAAGTGGTAGCCTAGCTTTATTCTTCACTTTGGGGCAAACAAGCCATGATCCCGGGTTCAGATTGACACAAGCCAAGGGGTCATGGTTTGTTGCTCTTGGCATAGCACAGGTAGGAGGACCAATGAAGGACCAGAGCAGGGAATTTCTGAGCAGGATGCACGACAGCGAATGGCTTAGCAGCTCATTTGTGCTCCACCACAGCTGAATGTCAGACATTAACTATGGCTTAATGCGTGTGCCACTGCTACTGCTGAGTGATGAACCTGCACTTATGAATTCCCTTAGTCCGCAAGGACTCTTAAATCCCTCTCATGCCATCCCTTCCTTCAGATATAAAGTTATTAACTCCACCCCAAGAAAACATTCTGCACGCCTTGCAGCAGTTCCAACCTCAGTATGTGCATCAGCCCAGAGCAGTTGTGATCCAGCTCGATCCACAGCCAGTCCATTCGGCCATCCCAGGTTGTTGTTGATAAGCACCGTGCGCCTGGAGCCATCCATGCCAGCTTGTTCCAGCTTGGCGTTCTCTCCCCAGTCCGTCCAATACATAAAACTGAAGGAAGAGGAAAAGCTAGTAAGCAACCAACTGAGAAGCTAGCATGGGAATTATTCCCATGCCTTCCCATCCTCTGCCTTTCCCTTGACCAAGACGTACTACAGCCAGCACTCACCCCATCTCGTGATACAGGGCAATGGCTCTTGGGCTGTCCAGGTTTTCCCATACCAAAACTCTCCTCATTGACCCATCCAGGTTGCCCACTTCAATCCTTTTGGTCCCTGTGTCAGTCCAATACACTTTGCGACCGATAGCATCCACTGCTAGTCCATCTGTGGTTTGCAACCCTAGTAAAAAAGCAGTAGCAATGTCATTGTTTCTTGCTACTGGCTAACCATCACATTTAGGATCTTCCCTCCTTAAAAACATCTGCAAGATTCACCAGGCATTTCTTACCATAAATATTCCTAGGTACTCCATGAGTAAACTCCAGAGAACTGACTATGCTATTAAGACTGTGCTCACATCACCCGGCAAAATCCATCTCTGAAAGCACCCTGGAGGAGTGGCTATTCCAGTAAAGCATCTATTACCTGTAGTAATGATATCTTCATACTGAGATCCATCTAAGGCAGCCCTGCTAATCTTCCTCAGGGTGCTGTCCGACCAATAGACCTTTCCTGTGGAAGAAATAGGAGAACATCAGCAACATCTACACAGAAAATCCTAAAAATAGGCATTAAAGAAGTAGCATTAGCAGATGAGGAAAGTATCATATTTTTCGCCCATAGGACGCTCCGTCCCATAGGACGCACCTAGTTTTTTTTTTTGGGGGGGGGGGAAATAAAGGGATTTTTCCCCCCTTTATTTCCCCCCCAAAACCAGGTCGGGGAAACCAAACCAGGTCGAGGAACAGCGGGATGGCGGCACTGTGCCTCCCTGCTGTCCCCCGAGCTTGTGGGGCTGGCCGATGTCTGCCCGGCACGCGGGCGCTCTGCTTCAGCGCGCCCTGCCCACCGGGCGGCAGGCTGCTATCCGCAGTGTGGGGAGCCCTGAGGGGAACTCCTGCAGGGCTCCCCACGCTGCAGATGTTTGCCCAGCGTGAGGGGCGCTCTGCTTCAGGGCGCCTTTCGTGCCGGGCGGCAGGCTGCTATCCGCAGCGAGGGGAGCCCTGCAGGAGTTCCCCGCAGGGCTCCCCACGCTGCGGATGTCTGCCCGGCGCGAGGGGCGCTCTGCTTCAGGGCGCCTGTCGTGCCGGGCGGCAGGCTGCTATCCTCAGTCTACATCTTAACAATTCGTAGATCAGGGATAGAGAACCCAAGGCTTCCACATGTTGTTAGACTTTGAGTCCAACCAGCCCCCACTGGATCAGTGCTTAAGATGGTTAAATGACACATTTCAGACCTTCTTGAGGATCCACTCCGATGGCAATAGCGTTTTTCATGGTGACATTGACTGACACAACTACGTCGGCAAAATACGGGATGTCAAGCGAAACCAGCCGAATATCCGACCTTCTAGCAAAGATCAGGAAGCTAGTCATGCCTGCGGAGTTGAAGACAAGAATATATTCCACAGTTAACACTGTTCTACTCAGCAGTTTCATATATGCCATCTCTGAGCTAACCAAGAAGCAACAAGGATATTTTCAAATATTGTTTTTGAATCTTATTTGTTTTTGGTGCTTTTAAAAAAATTAAGTTTAGTAGTTTTATTGTATGCTTGTAAAATGTCTTGAGGCTCATGTGAAAGTCAATTCAAGAATTAGTAATTGCCATCACAATTGCCAAACATTAAAAAAACCAAAACACTTCTGCTAAGGATGTCACTGGATGATCTGTTACAGACCACATATATGGTATGACAAAGAGGATATGGAGTGAAAGAGTAGAAGCAAGATTTACAGCTCTAGGGCTCTGAAATAAAGGTTGTGCATCTTCCATGCTTCTTGTGGCACAAGCATAGAATTTGCTACTTTGAGCATACATTACTTCTCATCCTAAGAAAATATATGACTTCCGGTTTTCAGGGGACAGCATCTTATTTCCTTTTCTGGATCTCGAGCCATGTCTACCATTCCTTTGGTCTCTTTTGCCCTGTTGGCTATCTTAATAGCCAAATCTGCTTTGTTTCATTGCCTTCTAACATTCTTTAAAGGTAAAGGTAAAGGGACCCCTGACCATTAGGTCCAGTCGTGACAGACTCTGGGGTTGCGGCGCTCATCTCGTTTTATTGACCGAGGGAGCCGGCGTACAGCTTCCGGGTCATGTAGCCAGCAGGACTAAGCTGATTCTGGCGAACCAGAGCAGCGCATGGAAACACCGCTTACCTTCCCGCCAGAGCGGTACCTGTTTATCTACTTGCACTTTGACGTGCTTTCGAACTGCTAGGTTGGCAGGAGCAGGGACCGAGCAACGGGAGCTCACCCTGTTGTGGGGATTCGAACCGCCGACCTGATCGGCAAGTCCTAGGTTCTGTGGTTTAACCCACAGCGCCACCCGCGTCCTTTTCTGATATTCTTTACTTTACCATAAATCCTAAATGTTCAGGCTGAATCATGCTAATTATGCCATATATTAAATGTGCACAATGTATTCTGATTGCAGAATCTGGGTTTCCCTGGGCCAAGATTTATTTGGTGGGTGTATTCATACCAAGAGCATTTTTTGTGTTTCCCAAGCCTATGTGGCACCCTCCAGACGTTGTTGGACTCCAACTCCTGCCAGCCCCAGCCAGCACAGCTACTGGTCAGGGATGATGGGAGCTGGGGTGCAGCAACACTGGTTATCCCTGCTGTAGGGCTTTGTACCTAGAGGCCTATCAAGAGAAGGCTCTGGGGATTAGAGACCCAGATGCTGCAGAATGTGAGGAGACCTACCTGGTAAGCAAGTCTTGCCATCTGGCTGTAGGTTGATACCAGTGGGACAAGTACAGCTGTGACCTTTAGGGAGAGGAGCCAGGAGGCAAAGGTGACTGCATCCACCATTATTAACTGTGCATGCTGTATGTACTGGAAAAAAAGGAGAAGAAAACAATGCATCATGACAAGGCCAGACAGAGAAGCCCAAAGCATTCTGGGAAATGATATATAAAGGGTTGGAAAAAAATGTTTAAAATAACTTTTGTGGAAAAAAATTAAGCTTTTTTAAAAAAAGGAATTTTAGATGCGGAAATACCAAAGGAGCAGAAAAGGCTATTCATGTACACGATGATGGCACCACTGATGCTTTTGGCCCGGAGATGGAAGGAAGACAAAGTCCCGACCAGAGAGGAATGGCTGATAAAGATGATGGATTACACTGAAATGACCAGGATGATCAGAAATCAATAAGATAGAAATTTTACTAAGGAAGGGGGGGGGAATATAATTTATCTTGGAGAACACTGTAAGCAACTTGAAACTTTGGCCGGATTGTAACAATACCTGTAATGTGACAAGAACTATGGGAAAACAGGATTTTTTTATTATTATTAAGAAAATGGAGAATCTTCTAAGATGCAGTTGGAAAAAGGAATGTTGATGGAACCCATGGAGGGGTAGAGGGAATTCCAAAGATTCAGGAAATCCTTTATATGTATGATTAGGATAGTAATATAATAATTTATAATAATTTTATTATTTATACCACACCCATCTGAATAAAAATGTAAATTGTAAAAACCAATAAAAACATTGTAAAAGAAAGTGGAGAATCCCAATGCAGAATATGTCAGGAAGAGACTCCATCAGGCAAGGCCTCTTTCCACCTGCCTTGCCCCACCCTCTGACCCTAGGAGTCCTCATAAGGGAGCTGGTCCTGGAGGAAGAACTGTGAGGGAGAGACTCCATCAGGCAAGGCCTCCATCCACCTGCCTTGCTCTATCCTCTGCTTCTCGATGTGTATTGTATTGTTTTATGTACTGTGGCTTGCCGTTGTTTTATTGATTATAGTTTAGATATTATTTATTGTAACTACTGAGTAGATTTCTGTTTAACTTTTATATGTTGATATTATTATTTTCTAATGATTGTTGAATGTTACTTTTCTGATGTAGGTTGCCTATTTTAAAGTTATGTTTTATTATCACATTTTTGTATTGCATTAGATTGTTGTAAGATGTACATTTTTTGTTTCTTCAGCTTGTAAACCGCCTTGAGAACAGTGGTACCTCGGGTTGCATACGCTTCAGGTTACAGACTCCGCTAACCCAGAAATAGTACCTTGGGTTAAGAACTTTGCTTCAGGATGAGAACAGAAATCATGCTCCAGCGGCGCGGCGGCAGCAGGAGGCCCCATTAGCTAAAGTGGTGCTTCAGGTTAAGAACAGTTTCAGGTTAAGAACGGACCTCCGGAAAGAATTAAGTACTTAACCTGAGGTACCACTGTATTGTAAGACAGAAGGACGGTATACAAATTAAAAATGATGATGACAACAGCATGCTTCAAAATTCTACAAGCATGCATGTGAACATAAACAGCACAGAGGAGCGCTTTCCATTAAAATGAGTCACAAAGGATTCATTCGCATGTACTTTTGAGTTAAATTTCTGTTGGGGTGCAGGTTGCTTAGAATCACAGGACTGTAGAGTTGGGAGGAACCCTGAGGATCGTCTAGAGTCCAAACCCCCGCAATTCAGGAATAGGCAGTCATCCCGCAGAGGCTCTCTAGCTGTAGGGACATGCCAAGCAGAAAGGGATGGTGTATCCCCTCCCATGTACCTGAAGGCCTGTGCCGATGGAAGACATGGATGTCCATGAGGTTTTCCAGGTTGTCCTGCAGAGTTTCACGATTCTGCCCTGTCCTTTTGTCAGCACTCTGGATGCTCTTTGCCTGCCAGTCGGTCCAGTAGAGCCGAGCTCCATAAAGAGTAAGCCCAAAGGGGTGAGGCAGGTTGCTTCCGATCAGCACCTGTCAGTCCCCAAAACAAAGACCCGTAAGAAGTTTTAGTAACAACACACAGCCGGGATAGCAACAGGGACCAAAGGGGGCTGTTTTTCAGTCCAAAGAGCCGCAAATCCTTCTGGGCAACCTCCTAGGGGCCACATGCAATTGGTTTTATTTGCCAGAGGCAAAAAGGGGCTGTGCAACAAATTTTTCCTTTGTACAGTAGCCTGCATTTTACCCTCTCTATACTCCATCCAGGCATCATCAGAGTTGAAGGACACATTCCAGCCAGGTAAAAGCACATGGGGTGTAAAATAGGACCAGGGAGGGTTATGGCATGAGAAGAGATCTGAGGACCAGGCAGAGAGACCTGGAGGGCATATTTGGCCCCTGGGCCCCAGGTTCCCCACCCCGGTCTAGCATCCATCTCTCTCCTTGTACTTTTTGCAGTATGCATTCTTCACTCAGGAGTAGATTGATTTGCAGGTTCAGACAGACATTAATTCAAAGCATTATTTTATTTTTAATTTTTTGGGTCAATAACAAGATGGTTCCTACCCTTGGGCTAATTATCTAAGCAGCCGAGACCTTTTGGAGACCAGAAGCAAGTTGCATTGGACCAATTGGCAAACACACATCCCAGTAAGTTTCCGAGCACAATTAAAAGTGTTGGTGTGGAGCTTTAAAGCCCTAAACGGCCTCGGTCCTGTATACCTGAAGGAGCGTCTCCACCCCCATCATCCAGCCTGAACACTGAGGTCCAGTGCCGAGGGCCTTCTGGCGGTTCCCTCGCTGCGAGAAGTGAGGTTACAGGGAACCAGGCAGAAGGCTTTCTCGGTAGTAGCGCCTGCCCTGTGGAACACCCTCCCAGCAGATGTCAAAGCAATAAGCAACTATTTTACTATTAAGGGACAACTGAAGGCGGCCCTGTTTAGGGAAGTTTTTAATGTTTGATGCGGTATTGTTTTTAATATTCAGTTGGAAGTCACCCAGAGTGGCTGGGAAAACCCAGCCAGATGGGCGGGTATAAATAAATTATTACTATTATTACTACTATTACTATTATTATTATTATATTTTATCCCAAAGCAATTCCTATTTACAGCTCCTTTCCCAGAAGCCTTCGATTCACCTTGGCTTTCTTACCTTCCTGTTGCTGCCATCCAGGCCAGCGTACTCAATTGTCTTCATGCCAGCATCTGCCCAGTACAGACGATGAGATTCATAATCAATGGCTAGTCCATTGGGCCAGGTCAGGTTGGAAGAGATGATCACCAAGCGGTCAGAGGCGTCCATGCCTGCACGCTCAATCTTCGGGTTAGCCCCCCAGTCAGTCCAGTACATGAATCTGCACACACACACACACAAAACTGCACGTGACTTCTGTTCCTTTAGTGGCAGAATTATTTTCCCCTGCCAATGAGCTCCACAAACAAACGGGCAAGTGCTTTCAACTTTCATAGTGACTACTCTCCTAAACCAGAATCTGTACACCCTACTCTAAGACTCCATGCAAAGGAAGAGTAATAAAAAATAAAAAAGGCTGCCAAGAGATCCCATTATCATGTGGGCCTTCTCTTTTCTGCAAAAATGAGGCAATAGAATTTCAGGACTTTCAGTTTAGAACTTCCATGTGCCATCAGACCATTCCATGAACTTCAAAAAATTAAGACAACACAGTTTCTCTTTAGTCTGTTTTTGTAGGCAAACCTAGGTTGCACTGCTTTCTCACAATGTCTCCTTCCAGGTAGTGACAGTAAGCGATATGAAATGGCCAGAGACAGAGACAGAGCATCAGGAATACAGGAAGCTGCCTTGTGCAGAGTCAGGCACTGGTCCACCTAGCCTCACTATTGTCTACGCTGACAGGCAGTGGCTCTACAAGGTTTCAGGCAGGGGACTTTTCCGGCGCAAACTGGAGATGCCAGGGATTGAACTCGGGACCTTTGGCATGCAAGGCAGATGTTCTGCCAATGAGCTACAGCCCTTCCTAAACAGTGAAGGTCATAGAATTATAAAGTTGAGATCTAGTCTAACCCCCGCAATGCAGGAATCTTTTGCCCAACATGGGGCTCAGCCCCACGACCCTGACATTAAGAGCATCATGGTCTACTGACTGAGCTATCAATGTTAAAAAGCTAGGAACGGGTTTCTTTTTCTTTCTGTGGGACCTTGGCGAACTGAGATTTGTCCCTATTTGCAACCAGAAAGAACATTTCAAATTCCAGGTCAGATAAGGACAGACCAGTTAAAGACCAATGAGCTTATTTGGCTTTTGTTTGTTTCTTTTAAATTTTTACTGAAATTACACCTTGTCCTACAGGCAACTCTGATCAGGTATGCTTTGGCCCCTTCTGTTCTTGGCTTGCACATGTTGGACACGGAGGAGGATCCTTGCATATGGGTAGCTGGACTAGGGCAGTCTGATTGCTCCCAGCCCTGCTGTTTTAGCAGAGCCATCCACACCGGCGTCCAGGCCCCCCCCAACCTTTCAGGAATTGCAACAGGGACCTCGCAGGGCAGTGGCATGAAAAATTTAAACACAATAGCACAAAGGAGACCCTGCTATGCAGACTCCTGCGAAAGCAGCTTCTCACCCTCCAACAGGGTCCACCACAATATCCCTGGGTCTGTCTAGATTCTCCCAGATCAGTACAGTCCGCATAGTTCCATCTGTGTTAGACACCTCTATCCGGTCTGTTCCTGCATAGATTAGAAGAAGAGGATGGAAAGACCATAAGCCTCCAGAGTCATAGGGGAGACCATTAAAGAGAAACATCTAGACAAAAGTACAGTCTCCACTTCACTCCCATCACCAAAACTGAAAGTATCAGCAAGCTAAATTGCTCAGCGACCCTGAGAAGTTTGCTTTAGAATCCCACTCCACATCTGTACAAACTCTCAGTCAACTAGGCTGCATTTTGAAGCAAGCTTACTTCAGAAGCAACTTCCACTAAAATCAGTGAAACAGAGGACCAGATGCTATTAGCATAGCCAAATGTAAATCATTTCCTGGACTGTACCACTTCAGGCTGCAGTCCAGCCTGCTGCAGTCCAGCAAAGGGGGGGGGGGGAGAGACCTCTGTGCATAGCAAAATAGCATGTCAGGGACAAATGGAAGCTGGATCATCTCTGTACCTGAGCATACTTTTATTTTCCACATGCAGAGAAAATAAATCATGCTTCCCCTATGGGGAAGAATCCAGACATGAAGCCCTCAAGCCACAGTCTGAAACGGCTTGAGGAAAAGCTTTAATTCTGTGGTCTATACAAACAAATCCATATAGGAATAAGGTGCACGGCAAGATGTTTGAAATGTCATGCAAGGACATTTGTGCGGCCATTGAGAACATCTTTTTCGGATTATTAAACAGGAGCTCATACTCCCTGAATTTCTAGGAAAGCAGCAAAGCTGCATTTGGACACCATGGTTTAATTTTTAATGGGAAGAAAATGAGTCTCGTCTACTCCTGAGCTATCCCCCGCCTCCCAACATAGTCACAAGACGTTTGGCCCATTTTTGATTAACCACAACGCACTGTGCTGTTCAAACCTTACAAAACTGATGAACCTTGTTTCAAAACGGCCAACTTCAAACCACGGTTTATTAATCCAATTCGTTTCAACAAACCATAGTTAAGATTAACCACCGTTTACAGTTCAGATGTGACACATTAAAGTAATAGAATTTGGGAGAGGAAGCTTTCATTATTATCCTCACAACCAAGCTGGAGGAGAAGACAGGAGTGGGAAGATACCAAACCCAGGGGGCGGGGGACATGGCTGATAAACCACAGATTTATTGTGATGTCTGAAAACAATCCATTTCATGTCCATAGAAGGATGTAATATGCCAACCAGTTTGTCTGTGGGGGAGGGGATATTGTTCATACTTCCAAATATGCATTATTTGGTATGGCCCAGTTAGGATTTAGGAGGCAATGCTCCAGAGACTAAGGTGGTTTTAGATAGTCAGTACCTGCATCTGTCCAGTACAACTTGTTGGTGACCCAGTCCACAGCCAGACCAGCAGGGCTTTCCAGGCTGCTATCTGCCACAACCTAGCAAGAAACAAAAGCAAGAAGGAATCTTAGGGGGAGAGAGGGGTTCCCTTAACAGACTTGCTGCTGGATCCTGCTCAGCAGCAGAAACTTGTACTATCCACATTCAACTACGAATGGATGTTCACAGATAACTGAATATCAACATCAAAGAGATGGATGCAGAACAAACTAAGATGTAGCATGCCATCATCTGGCTGCTTCAATGATAAATTGTGGGCGCACACAAAAGATGATTAGAGAATTGATGTGCGCTAGCGGGACTTAAAATTTAATTTGTCCCAGCTGTTTGAGAAAGGTACACTGTAATTATCTCCTGACAGTCTAGATCATATTCTAGCTATCTTCATTTCACTCATTTATTGGACGGCGCAGATGCCCTCATTTCAATGTTTGATTGCATTAGCTGCCCACAGGCACTTGCAAGGCGGCATGCGCATGCCGGTGTGCAGCCAAGCCAGCAATACAGAGAAGTCAATCAAACTGTAATATTCATCTTCAAAAAGGCTTAAATTTCCAAAACAACGCTGTGCGGTGCCTCACCACCCCAGAAGCACATTACCTCCTGTCCTGTTCCATCCCATTTTGCCCGACTAATGGAATCAGTGCCGACGTCCGTCCAGTAGACGTAATCATCCTTTGCATCCCAGTCCAGGGCCACTGCGTTGCGCACATCGGCCAAGGGGATGACGGCATCAGACAGGTCTTCTGTGTCGAAGCTGATACGACGGATGTCCATCCTTCGGGCAAAAAGCAGGAACTTGTCAAGACCTGATCAAAGGTCGAAAGGTCTTCTTTTAATTTCTCTAAGTTCAACAACATGGTAACAGACAACAGAAAATTATCTCGTTACGTCTTAAGCTCTGCTGCATCCACGCCCCTTTTGCATGGACTTCTATGACATGTGTATCCAATATAGTGGAGGACAGACAATGCATAGCTAGCAAGTGGGTAGGATGCTGGACACATCTGCCGTTGGCAGAGGATGCTTGGGGTGAGGACAGAGGAGGATGTGCTGCTGGGAAAGCATCTCCCCAAGGGAAGCAAATCTGACACAAAATGAAAGCGGGCTGACAACCCTTCTAAAAGGAGGAGAATCATCCTTTCACCAGTCTCCCATATAAATAAGAGATAAGGATGTGAGGGCCCTGCTGGATCAGCCCAGTCAAGCCTAGTATCCTGTGTCTCACAGTGACCAAGTTGATGCTTCTGGAAAGCCCAGGAGCAGGGCACGAAAGCAAATTTGCCTTAGTAACTGGCATTCAGAGGTATACTGCTTCTGAATCAGGAGTGTCATGGCTAGGAGCTGTTCATAAACATATGCCCCATAACTTATTTACTAATTTATTTATAAGATTTCCTGTCTGTCCTTTGCCTTAAGGTCCCAGGGCAGGCAACAACAGAATATGCAATTATAAAACAGATAAAACTGTTTAAAGTATAAAACAGGTGAATCCTTTCCACATGGAAACAGAACAGTATAAATTCAGTATAAAATTTGTCTGAACCCTGTTTAAGAAACAACTATGCAAGTGGCATTTGATAGTATATTTCATAAGTGAATTGCGCATTGTGTCTTTTGTCTGTCTCGAATCATGACTGATTCCATTAGGTGACCCTGAAATCTAGTATGACGTAAGAGAAACCATTCCCTCTATCCACATTCTCCACACCACTTTACAAACTCATGTCGTGTTCCATCTCCATCTCTTTATTGTGATGTAACCCACTTTTCAATTTAACAAAAAAAAAAAAATCACAAAGCTGTCTTTTATTGTTCTAAGCGAAAAACCTTCAAACATATTCACCTTTTCATATAGGGCTCAATTACACCAATCATTTTGCAAGTTCTCTCCGGCATCTTTTCCAGCTCTATAGTATTTTTTTATAGATTCAACCAGAATCCAACACAACATTTAAAAGGCAGCTCTGCCATCAATGTACATAAGCACTTTACATACTACCCATTTTGTTTACATAAACACTTTACAATACTGCCATTTTAACCTTCAATCCTTTCCCTGACCATCCATAGTATAGAATATGCCTTTTTTCTGTTTGTTTTGCCTGCAACCCTCCTCCTCTCTCTTTTTCTTTCTTTCTCTCACTTTCACATGCATGTGCATGCGTGTGCACAGACACCTATCAAGGTGTAAAAGCTCTTCTTTATCACACTTACTCTGAGCGCAGGTGTGGCTGCTGGTCTTCCGAAAGCCTGTGGGGCAAGCGCAGGTATACGACGTGTTGTTCGGTAGGCACAGGTGAGTGCAGCCCCCATTGTTGGCTCCGCAACGGTTTCTCCCTGCTCAAATAGCCAAAAACAACCACATATAAGGAAACTAGTAGAAAAAGCAAAGGCTTTAGTTGGTGTTTGGGAAAGATTCAGGGCTTCAAAAGGGCATGCTTTGGAAAAGCTGCTTTGAGTCTTCAAAGATAGCTCATGTGACCATGATCCCTGAAGTTGCTCTGCCCAAACATTCAGAATCAAGAGTCAAGATTTGGACCTTTAAAGTCTACCCATTTTTCTAGGTGAAAATAAGCTGGAAAATAAAAAGGGAGGGTTTGAGAGGTCCGAAAGCACCCCACATTTATTTTGATAGCGGTTAATTTAATGAAACCTAACCCACTCAGAATTCTAACAGGACACATACTCTACAAATGTTTTTTTAACAACAGGGGATGGCTATTTTTTTTCAGGCTCCATGTTTTAACCATGTCAGTGCAAATAGAATGGGAGGAGTTCAACATACCACTAAAAAGACTATTCCGTCAACACAAGCGTTTCAGCTTGCCAGATGGAACCATCTCGCCTTGTCTCCCTGCCCCCAAACTCTGCTCTAGGAGTTCCCCTGATCCCACCCCCCGCATGTCAAATGTGGAAGAAAGGAGAAGGAGGAAGGGGGGGGGGAACCTGTTACACTAGCAGAAGACCTTGTGCTGGAATCTCCTAGCAGGACTGATTAGCTGAATCTGGCCCAAGAGAGTCTCTGGATAGCAGGCGCTAGTCACCATAGCCCTTTTCCTTCTGAAGTTACCTGCTGGTTGGCGCTGAGGATGCAATGTGTGGATGTCCATGGGGAAGTGGAGCTTGTTGCGGATGATCTCCTGGTTCTTGCCAGTAAACTTGTTGGCGCTGTTTATGCTCTTGGTATGCCAATCTGTCCAGTACAGGCTGTCTTCAAACACCGTGATGGCAAACGGATGTGGAAGGCCTGCAGCAAGAGGGCAGTAAAGGCACATGGATTATTCTAGCCTCCAGAGAAAACAAAACCACTCTTTCTACTGAGTGCTTCTACCTCTAACTCAGAACTGTCTCCAATTAAAGGAGTAAGCATGGCCAAGTCACGAGCTGAGAAGACACAGATGAAGCCCACTTGAAGGAGAAACATGACTGCTGATTTAAGAAGATAAGTATAGCTTAGATCAGAGCTGTGAACAAACTGCATACAGTGCATTCCTATTCTATGTGACTTGAGAGTTTAAACTTCACTTTGACTAGTGAAGGAGATGGGCAGCGGCCTCTCTCATTGCTAACTCTGCCTCATACAATTAAATGTGCAAGACACAAGCAGGGTGTGCACTGTGTCTGTAGTTTCTTAGCACTGGAAGTCCAGTGGCCAACAGTCCCACTGTCCTTATTCATTATTTCATCAGAGCCACTTTTTGCCTGCTCTCCGTTGAACTCAATCCCAGAGCAAGTCACAAGAAGAACTCCTAGTACAGTAATAAACTCAACAATAAAAACCACTGGAAAAACTCATCAAAATCCGTAACAGCAAATCAGAATCAGCAAGGGCAAGCTTCTACTCTATTTTGAAACCATTTATCCAAACACCAGACTGAAAAGATATGACTTTAAAAGGCACCTAAAACCCATCAAATTTGGTGAGGGAGGGGCATTCCATTATCTCACCTTGGCTAATAACAGCCTTCCTGTTCTGTCCATCCAAGTCAGCCCTCTCGATAACGTGATGCTTGGCATCCACCCAATACATTCGATGCCCTGCATAGTCAATAGTTAGCCCGTTTGGCCAGAAAAGATGGGTGTCAGCAATGATGCGTCGATTGGAGCCATCCATGCTGGAGTACTCGATGCGAGGAGTATTTCCCCAGTCTGTCCAGTAGATGGTGCTATTGGAGAAGAGAAAAGTTGTAAAGGCTGGAAATATGGGATCTTTGTGGATTATGTGAAAAGCAACCAGGCATATCTATGGCAAAATGATTGGTACAAGAGATTATGCATTCAGGTGTTCAGGAGCACTTATGAGGCCTAGGAGAATGGGAAGAGCTTCACTGCTAGGACAATAGTTCTCATGAGCAGAACTCTATTCAATAGATGCTCCTGCTGCTGGAGAAAGAGAAGATTTATTTATTTTTGCAAATTTCATTTTCCCCTGCAGCCCTCCGAAAAGTCATGCTGGAGGGTTGGGTGCAGGTGTGAAAGGGAAATTAGCAAAAAAAAGAAGAACAGCACAAACCCCAGTTGGAACCTCCAGCTGGTTTTGTCTGCATTTCAGCTTGGCCAGTTTCAGTTCAGTATGTTTGGACAAATAAATTAACATGGGAACCACCACCCTGGAAACCAACCCCTCCTCACTCACCCCTCCATGGGGTGAAGGGCAATTGCGCGAGGCTTCTCCAGGTTCTCCCAGAGAAGCACCTTCCGGTGGGTGCCGTCCAAGTTTGCCACTTCAATGCGAGATGTTCCAGAGTCTGTCCAGTACAGCTTGTCGTGGATCCAGTCAATGGCCAATCCACCTGGGACACAAAACAGAAGGGAAGTCAAGGTGATTAGTGTATTCTGTGCAACGAAGAGAATCCCATGAAGCAACTACCATAATTTTTTTCCTCCTACTAAACTAAAGAAAAAGGGGAGCAGAGTCCTTCCTTCGCCATGCCTTGCCAAATCAAAGCAGCGCTACACTAGCAAAACCACTAGTTTATCGACCTAGAGATTCATCATTCCCCGCTTCAATATATGCAGTCAATATATTTCTATTCCCCGTGACTCTGAAATTCTCAAAGACGCTCACCTGGGCTCTCCAGCCCTGTGGACACAACTTCCTCCACATTGCTGCCATTGAGATTAGCCCTCATGATGCGGTCCAGTGTGACGTCAGACCAGAAGACTAACTCCTTGCTATGGTGGAAATCAAGGGCGATAGCATTCTCCAGGTTGTTCAGCAGCAAGGTATACTCTGACCGGTGGGGTAAGACCTGCCGGATATCAATCCGATTGGCAAAAAGCAACACAGGCTCCGGCCCTGAAGGACATGGACAGACAAAGGGAGGGGGGCTGGTAAGACTGGATGCCATCACTGTCATAAAGACAACGCAGGGTCTCTAAAACACACAGAGAAATATGTTAACCAGAACATCTGTACCAGTATCAGGATGTTGCCTGACCACTGCAGTACATGTGTCAGTAACCTCAAGACTGGACTACTGCAATGCAATCTACATGGGGCTGCCCTTGGGTCTGGTTCAGAAGCTCCAGCCGAATCTAGTGGCCAGACTGGCGATGGGGATCCCTGCCAACGCCATTGCTAAAACATCTGTGCTGGTTGCCCATTGAGGTCCTTGTATTAATTTTTGAAGCCCTGGAACAAGTTAGGTCCAGGGTACCTCAGGGATCTCTTGAACCCTTCTATCCCAGCTTGATCGCTGAGAACGTCGGCAGGAGAGTCGGTGGTTGCTCCCCATGTTGGCGAGGCTCACTGGACAGAAACAGAGCCTTTAGTGTCATTGGCCCAGCCCTCTGGAATGCTCTGCCGATATAGAACCAGCAAGCGTCTTCCATTTCAACTCCTTCCTTATAAACTCAATCTGAAATGTGGGGAAGGGAATCTGTGAAAAATTTTCCAATTGGGGTGGGGTTGCATATGGGCCACAGCACCCATGTCAACCCTCCCTTCCCATAGCTCCTCTGTTTTGCTCAAGTCAGAATCTGCAGCCCTTGCTGATGGGACTGGCACAGCTGCCATGTGGTTTCTCAGGAATCAGATGAATCAGCATATCTAAATCCTAGCAAAAAAGCCTCACATGAGCACTGCAAATCTCTTGGCTCAGCCACCTCAAAGCCTTTGACAAGCAAACAGTCACTAAAAATCCAATCGTGCTCTTCATTCCAGGCTTCCCGACACCCACTCTGCTATTTCTTACCCTGATGTGCAACTGCCTGCTAAAATGCTCAAAGCACAGCCATAGAGCTCCACCACTGCCACCAAACACACCCATTTTCTATTTTCAACAGGAGCATGCAGGCAGGGGGGAGATAAAGAAAGAGCATGGGTCTTATTCTATGGTGCAATCAGCAACTCAGAATTGAACTCCAAATAAAAGCTGAAGCTCCAAACTAAGCCGACAACATTGCATCAGGCACGGTTGTGTTTTTTAGGCAGTGACCGTCCAACCAGAGTGGAGAATCCCTTCTTACCCAGGGCTTTACAGCTGCGCTTGTCAGGGCGAAGTTCATAGCCTTGCTCACACCAGCACTGGAAGCCACCCTCGTTGTTGGTGCATCCCTGGCTGCAATAGCCTTCCTCTGCACACTCATTCACATCTGAAGCAGGGAAAAGGAAGAAAGTATTCAGGTGTGCAAAAGGGACTGGAAAGCTCTTCCTTATGCTCTGGATTCCACACTTGTTAATTTTCAGCTCACTACATGAGAGATCGCAAGAGGAGCTAAGAACTTAGGAGCTCAGACCAACAGGCCTTTCAGCTCAGTATATCCAGTGGGCAAAGAGCACGAGTCCCAGAGCAATTATGTCGTTGGCCCTACACTTGTTTAAACCCCAGTCCTGGCAGCACTGGGGTAGAGGCCAGAGCAGGAATCTAAAATCCACATCCACTCGTATTGTAGACATGCATGATTCTACCAACAGATGGCCCAAGGCATGAGGCTGCTGACCTTGACATGACCTCCCATCCTCCAGGAGCCTGTAACCTGTGTGGCAGGTACACTGCACCGTCCCTCGAGTCATCTGGCACTTCTGGGCGCAGCCCCCGTTGTTGAGGTTGCAGTTTTCTTCTCCAGTTCGAAGACCTGCAGAAGAAGCACATTAAGTTGAAAACTCACCAGGCAGCTGCTTATTTTTTCTAAAATGTCGCAGAAGCACTACAAAGGCCAGGTTAACACATCACATTAAACCATAGCTTTTCAAAAAAAAAAACCCACCTATGGCGTAATGTGAATTGTCAGTATGCATGCTGCTCGCATTTTACTTCTCCACTCCTGCCAGAAACAATCCACACTCTGCGCGTTGTCTGAACCCAGGGCTTATGGTTTGTTTCTCTCCAAACAAACCATGAGTGGAAGCCAAGGTTTACTCTTGGCTTACTGCTTATGGTCTGTTTACAGGAAACAAACCATGGGCACAGGTTCAGATTACAACAGAAGCCAGACCGTGACCTGTCTTAGGGCACCGCAGCAGGAGCAGAGGAGGAACAAAGCACCTATGTTTCCTGCAGTGTGTGGAAGCATGTTTCTTGTCCACACTAAACCACAGTTTATTTTAGGTATGGTCTAATGTGATGTGAAAATGTCTGGGAAATTCCGGACGTACGGCAGCCCTGACTTACGGCAGTTTTGGTCAGGGCTCTCATCGCTGCCATCTCCACAGTCATTTACACCATTGCACAGCTTTCTTTGACCAATGCAGCGTCCATTTCTGCACAGAAATTGATCTGGGGCACACTGGGGACTTCCTAAAGGGGCATAAAGGAAAGTTAGAAGCAGTTAAGAGAAAGTAATCTAATTTTCATGTACAGTAAGGATACTAGTTTATCTCTATTTGCAGTCACATTCTAGAAGATTCCACATCCTGTAAAATACAGAAAGCTGCCTAATACCAAGTCAGAACATTGACCTACTGTATCTAGCTGATTAGCCTCAACTTTCACTGTTAACTTGAAGTAATACTGTATACATTGGGTGGTATTCAATGCTAGTCCCACAAAGAGTAAATCCACGGAAGTTAATGGACATGACTAACTCAGATCCATTATTTTCAACGGGATTTCATTGTTAACTATGAAAACCCTTTAATAAAAACAAGTATTAAAATGAAGGATCGGGACATACTGGTTTGCTTCATCCAGTAGTTGGAACCAAATTCTGGAACTCCCTTCCCAATTCTGTAAATTCTAATATTTAAGAAATGATTCTAATACAGGATGGCGGATTGGGGTGGGGGACACACAAAACCCTGCAACACAACGGTTTGCTTTCACAATTTTCACCTGTATCCTCGCAGTTTTCTTCATCGCTGTAATCAGTGCAATCATCCTCCCCATCGCAGCGCCAAGACAGGCGGACACAGCGGCCGGATTTACAGCGGAACTGGTCAGCTGTGCACATAGATGTAGCTGAGGAAATAAAAATGAGAGAACTCAGTGAATTCCACCTGTTCTTCGTCATCATGTTTTTTTTGTATGTCACTTTACCCAAAAGTGCCTCACACCATCAGAAATGGTTTAGACAACTTTTCAGTAGAATTCACTAATTGGAAAGCATCCCTAACTTTAAATAAAGTCTCATTTTTATTTTATATACTGTGATCTTTTTATGTGAACCACCCTTAGACCTCTGGGTATAGGGCGGTATAATAATAATACAAATATTGAGTAAGGCAAATAAGCATGTATGAGAAAAGTTTATATAATAAAACACAACAACGTTTAAATATTATTCACTAATTGCAAAACATCCCTAAATTTAAATAGCCATGCAAGCATTAATAGGTCAAACATATTAATGAATACATACTAAGATTAATGAATACCTAGCAACAGAAACACAAATATATAATCCAAACAACAAAGCCAGCGTGTCTTATCCAAAACTGAAAGTTGCCCCCTGTCTGATATCACCAGGGCCACACATCCCCTTGCTGCCCCTACACTAAACCTCCTCTGCAAGCCCCAAGGCACTCACTGCAATTCTTCTCATCCGATTGATCGTCACAGTCAAAGTCACCGTCACATCTCCATCCGGCATTAATGCACAAACCATTGTTGCACATGAACTCGCCTGAGCGGCATGGCTGGTGAGAGGCTGCAAAGAGAAGACAGTGCATTGCAATCCATTCTTTATTGAGCCCAAATTAGAGTAAATCCCAGGTACCTCCCACTGCATGTTCCCTAGGACATTTCCTTTCTTGCCTTTCCAACCCAGTGTTAATTCTGGGGAAATCCCTTCTTGCAAACAGAATCGCTGGAAGCAAATGTATTCTTGGATTTGTACTATTTCTTCTGAGCGTAGAAGCTATGGATTCTCGATGCAGCACAGTTTTGTCTTCTCAGAAATGAAATTGATTTTTGTTTTAAATGCAATGCAGCAACCCACCCAGCATGCCATCGCCCCAGGTAACTTACAGCAGTCGGATTCATCAGACCAGTCCCCACAGTCATCGTCTCCATCACAGTGGTAGATGTCCAGGATACAGCGCCCATATGCACACTGGAACTCCTCCAGGCTACATGTTGTTGCTGGAATATCTGATGCTGAAAAAAAGGATGAAGAATACTTATGTAAGGCTAGTGCTTTTGGCACTGTGAGCAAGAAGGTACACAGGAACGCAGAAAATGGCCTTAAACCAAGTCACAACTTGGTCAATCTAGGCCAGAACTTCAGGCAGGAATCTTTCCCAGCACTACCTAAAGATGTCAGGAATTGAAACAGGGACCTTCTGTAGGCAAAGCAGATGACCTACCACTAAACTGTGGCCCTTCTCAAATACAGAAAAACAAAAGAGGAAGGCATCACGCATAGGCAAGCCTGCCACTACACTGAAAAGTGTCAAGAGTGTTACCTGCACTGCGGCAAATCTTTATTTCTGGACGAAATGTTCATTGCTTTGCAAGTGTCCACCAAGACTGAAAGCTTTGCAGCACTTCCCTACTGTTATCCCAATACTACGTATCAGGTCTCACATAAGGGTATTTGCCTAATTTACCAGTTACCACATGGTAACTGCCCCTAGCAGTCCCACACATTAAAACAAGCATAGTGCATACAATGAGCATGCTGAAAATTTGGGTGTCGTGGAAGAGGCAGTCCCCTCCTGACATTCAGGTGCAGCAGGAATAGCATGTCCCTGAAAAGTAACCCTGTAGCTGTTGTTCAGTGGTGCCGCACCCTCCCTGATGAATGCTACCAAAAATAGAATTATTTGGGCAGGCAGACGCAGCAGTGTGTGTGTGTGACAGTACACTTATTAAGAACAGCAGATTTCAGCACATGGGCAAATCCATGTGGGAACCATAATGTGAACTGATTTATGGCGATCCGCAAGCATGCCAAGTGTTCATCAAGTGCTCTGAGCCCGCTGTTTTCTAAAGGCCCCCCCCCCAAAGCAAGCTAACCTTTTGAGATAGCTCCAGGCCATCACAGAGCTATAATTTTCCCTGTCCCTGGAACCACACCCATATACACCTAAGAGCTGACTGTGCCAAGGTCTGATGTTAGCCAAGTTGCTAAGGCTGAAAAGCAGAGGGCACATTTGAGAGTTTAAATCTTGCTAACACTGCTGAGCTGAAGACATCCTGGGCGGTGCCAGGCTTTTGAAGAATTCGGCTTCTTTCAAAATGATGCCAGAACAAGCATCTCTCCCCCCCCTTTTTTTTATTGTAAGAATTCTTCCCAAGAACTCTGACCCTGTGCAGCACCCAGCATAATCTATGACAAAGGTTTTACAATGAAGCCCTTCTCCACGGCAATTCTTTATGGCACAGAAAAGAGCCCTCCAAGGAGAATTAGGCAGGACAAGAACATTCTGTGTGTGCTGGGACAATGTGCCCAGGCACCGCTGTCAGGACTGTAAGATTCAAAGAGGGAAGAAACCAGAACCACGGAACACAAAAAGAAAAAGATACTCTGGCAGGAAGCCTGAGCAGAACTGCCACAGTAGGGGATGCACAAGTGTTCACACACACACACTCACACTCACACACACCAGCATTAGATTAGGTAAGGCAAATGAACGGCCACCAAGGGCCTAGCACACTGGAATCCAGACCAAGGGTGGGCAGTGGTACATCTTCTGGTGATCCACAGAAGATCAGTAAATCTGACTCCTGACCAATTTACCAATAGCAGCGTGAGTGGGGAGGAAACTCCTCCCTCTCTAAATTAGACTGCTGAAAGAATGAAACCCTGGTGTGAATGAAAATCAAAGAGTAGATTTTTTTATTTTTTAATTAAAAATTCAACTTGGTTCTGGTAATACAAACAAATTCTGGGGTCGCACACATGCTGCTGCCACAATTTGAAGTGCTTGCGTCCTCCCTCCCCACTAAGCCAATGTTTTGCATGTGGCTCTGGTTGTAGGGAAAAGGGTAGAGCTTAAAAGCTCAACGCATGCTCATCACCTCTGGTCCAGACAATGCTTGGGGTCAACCGTTCTGGCCATGTACCTTTTTCCATTGCAAATAATAACCAAGAGGGATGGGGAACTTGGGGGCAGAAAAGCACAAATGATGTAGCAAGGCTACGCCTTTCTAAAAGGAGGAAACACTACTCACCTTGGGTGTGTGTTTTTTTAAAGCTATTAAGGCAGATTTTTAAGAAGTACCCAGGCCTAAGAAGATACCTTTCCTAATCCCTCTTTTACCCTGCTGCTAAACATGGCAACGTTTGAGTTTCGTTCCTCTCCCATCCCTGAGGCATGGATGTTTATTAATAACCAGCGAGGGAAGGCCCAGCCAATGAACAGGAGAGAAAGAGAGAGGTTGGCTTTCTCTCTCAGAGCCTTTTTCCTGGCTCAGAAGTCTTTGCAGCTTTGGCTGCTGGCCAGCTCTTATTATCTGGGGAGATAAAAGACAACCCCACACAACACCGTTCCCCACCCTTGCCCTTCAGGAGCTGGCAGCCCCGGTCGTCTTCCCCACCCCCACCCCCAGACCTTTTGAAGTTTCCTCCTATCTAGAACAAATTCTGCAAAATGCCCTTGAGACAGAAGTGGAGGAGGAGGAAGAGAGAGAGAGTTCTTCCATTGCTACTGCTCAGACATAGAGGTAAGGGGGAAAACAGAAACCTGATAAAAAGTGCTAAATGACAGGCAACCCCACAATAGGCTACAGGCAGCTCCCCCAATACTCCCAGCAGCTAACTCCAAAAATCTTTTAACTCACTGGTGATAAAATTTAAGGACCAAGCAAAGGGAGATTATGTGAGGGATGATTCCATAGGCTGGAGCGAAGGGTAAAATCCTGGGAAGGAATTCATCCAGAGTGCTTCCTCAGAATCTTTGGCACAAATTAAAGCTGATCCTCTTCCGGCACCAGCCCACCCCAAAAAGTTGAGCCGCTTTCCCATGCTCACAAAAATCTTTGCTCAAGGTGTGGTTCAAAGCCCCAGTGCTCAGGAAACAGATAGGGGGAACAACCCTCAAGTTGCCAAGAGATACCAGAGATATACAAAATGAATAACATGGTGGTTTTTATGGGACCAAGAAAACAAATAGACTAACTTAAAAGGAAAAAAAGCAGCACTACTTACTTAAGTGGTAGCAAAAGGTTAGCCGAATTTTTCCTACCAACAGAGCAACAATAGCTCGTATCAAAAGATACAGGCTGCTCAGGGGATTGCAGTCATCTTAGTCTCACAAATTTAGAAACACAGAGAACTTTTACACACACCTAGCAGTAAGAGAACGTGGCTGGTAGCTTGGTTTGGCTGCAGATGTTGAAAACTTTGCAGAGTGGTTTATTCCCCCTCCCTGCTTCTACAGGGGCAGCAGATCAGTGTTGGGAACTGGGAGCCCAGGTTTCAAATCCAGTGTCAGCCATGAAGTTCACTGGGTGACCCAGGGCCCATCCCTGTCTCATAACCTAACGTACCTCACAGGATTGTTGTGGGGATAAAATGGGGAGGGGGGAGAACCATGTATGTCAATTTGAGCTCCTTGGAAGAAATGTTATTAATGATAACCAACCTGCATAATGGGTGGCGGTGGTGGTTAACATGCCCTTCCTTTGAAGAAAAGGGCAAGTCCAACACAACTCTCCCCTTCACCTAAGTGTTTCCGGAGTAACACTCAAGGAAGAATATGAACGGAAATGGTGA
The DNA here is from genome assembly GCF_951804945.1 of Podarcis cretensis. Classification (NCBI taxonomy): domain Eukaryota; kingdom Metazoa; phylum Chordata; class Lepidosauria; order Squamata; family Lacertidae; genus Podarcis; species Podarcis cretensis. The sequence goes on along the minus strand of NC_137170.1, from coordinate 51,811,885 downwards.
CGTGGCAACTAAAAATCTTATTGCTTTCTCTTTGAGCAGCATATCAGACCCTTTAAAGTTCGTCCTTGCTCACAGGTACTTCTTGAATAATGAATATGGATTTTCAACTGCAATGTGACTTTTCCCCATTTGCGTTTATTACGAGTCACTCTAAAAAACATCAGTGTGGGAGAACGCGTTGCTCTTTTAAGACAGAAAGAGAAGAAGGGTGCTGCAGAAGGTTACAGCTGCTCTAGCTGCAGCCCATTATCATTTCAAAGCTTAAGAGATGCATGCTGTTATCAAAGGGAGGAGGGGTGATGTAATTTTAAGCAGAGCTTTGGGCTCAGGAGTATGAATTTGGCAAAATGCCTGCACAGATTTGCACTGCTAATCTATATGCTCTATTACACCACTGCAAGGCTTCGGAGTCACAATAGGTCCTTATTTCAAGAGAAAACTGAAGTAAGCCTAGCATTCATTAGAAAAGATACCATGTGACATCAGAGTGGAAAGTACAACTTGCAGGAGAGAGAATACTTACGGCAGTTTTCTTCATCTGATCCATCCTTGCAGTCTGTATCCCCATCACAGAACCAGTGTTCAGCAATGCAGCTGCCATCGCTGCAGCGGAACTCCTTGTCCGAACACTTCCTCATATCTGCAAGGCAGAACAAGGAGCAGCTCAATGGAAAGGCCATTCCCCCATCCCATCCCACCCTCCTAGGAACCAGACTCTGATCAGGCGACCCACCTGTCAACACCCACCTGATCATCTGCTAGCCCACAAATGTGCTCACTGCTTATGTGCTCTTTCCTTTTTAATACAGTGGTACCTCAGGTTAAGAACTTAATTCGTTCTAGAGGCCTGTTCTTAACCTGAGGTACCACTTTAGCTAACGGGGCCTCGTGCTGCCGCTGCCACAGGATTTCTGTTCTCATCCTGAAGCAAAGTTCTTAACCCGAGGTACTATTTCTGGGTTAGCGGAGACTGTAACCTGAAGCGTCTGTAACCCGAGGTACCACTGTACTAGGCAATGGGTTCATTTTTGAATGGACCTTCAGGAATTCTGAAGAAATACAAGAAGGTTCACACAAGGCTGGTGATAACACGACAATGGGGTTTTGTCTGGGAGAGGCCCAATCTTCCAGGAGCAGCCTATAGCAACAAAGGAATGCAGCATAGTTCCTGTTGCTTGGCCCAGAATAATCAAGTGTGTAATCTTAATTTCCTCTGAGGTAGCCAGCGTGGTGTAATGGTTGGAAGCGTTGGACTAGGAACTAGGAGACTAGGGTTCACCCTGAAGCATGAAGTTCACTGGGTGCCCTTGGGCAGGTCCCTGTTTCTCAGCCAGACGTACCTCACCTTGAGCTCCTTGGAGGAAAGGCGGGATTTGCAGGTTATATAAATATAACTTTAACATCATATCATATACAATAACGGTCTGGTTGGAAAGTAATTCCCAGCCTTCTCCCTCTGTGCAAATACTTTATGAGCATTTTTTGTTTCGATCTCACCCACTGACTTGGAAGCAGTGACCAACCAGCCCTATCTGCTACACTAAATCCCCACTGCCAGCAGTCTTCCTGCAAAGGTTCCGAAATGCAGAAATCTTAGCCCACTGCCTTCAACAAAAGTCCACGCAAGCCCTTCTCTAGCAATCTCTGTGGGATTTGGCTACTAACCACATTGTTCATCGCTGTTGTCTCCGCAGTCATTGTCACCGTCACAGTGCCACAGGCTGCGTATGCAGTATCCGTTCTGGCATGAAAACTCATCCTCCTTGCACTCCCGGGGAGCTGTAAAGGACACAGGAAGCACAAACGACGAGCAAAGTCAGAAACACACACAGGTTCGCTTAGCCGAGAAAGTGTTTGTGTGCTGCCCAGCATCATTGAGAACTGTGTCCTCTTTCAATTTATGGGGCACGCCCTTATTACGGGAGCCCAGCATCAAGCGAACAGCAGCATGAGGACACCATCCCCAAGGGCTTGAGGCAGCGCATCCCACCTACCAGAAGAGGCCACACAATGCCCAGCCTGGATGGAACTGCAAACTACACCACAGTAATTACAACTGCTGCTAATAACAACGGTGGTTTTTAGTGACCTGTCTTACTCCTGCAAAGAGCCAGCAATGCTTGAGATACACCAGCTATGCTCTTTGTGCTCTCGGAAAACAATTCTGAACACGAGACCTGCAGAAGCAGATTGCCAGGTGGGGGTGGAGCCACGACGCCAGCTTCCCAGGCAGGTGAGTCACGACTCTGGAGCCGCTATGCTAGCTTCCTACCAGGTAGGGTGGAACAGCAGTAGTGGCTCTGCCTTGTTTCTGAGGACCGGTGAGGAGTGAACTTACGGCAGTCTTGCTCATCGGAGTCATCTTCGCAGTCATTGTCTCCATCGCAGACCCATGAGCGACGGATGCACTTGCCGTTGTCGCAGTGAAAATCCAAGGGGGAGCAAGTGGGCAGCACTAGAATGGAAGGAGGAGGAGAGAGGGAACTGATTAAGAGCACCCAAAAGGCTTCACCAATACATGGGCTTGGTTTTTTTGTTCTTTTGTGCAAAGAGAACTAGGAACAATAAAAGAGAAATTACACATGACCAACTTACTAAAACAAAGTTAGTAACAGTAATGAACCCAGGATACTTCTGTCTGGGCAGGGCTCTCTTTATCCAAGCTTTCTTTTTCTTTTTCTTTTTCTTTCATTAATTTTTTTATTTTTCAAAATAATAAAAACGGTTACAAGAAAAACTGGGTGTAAGACTAGTTATGCAATACAATCTCCACCAAAAATAAAACATTACATTGATTATGTAATGTCATTTCAAGCATATTCTTAAGGCATTAGTGATTAATATCACTCTCCACAGACAAATTTGAGTAGTTGGTGGGAGAGAATTGTTATGTTTATCCCTTGCATATGAAAAGAAGGAAGACCAGGATTCTTTTTTTGGTCAATATTTTTTATTCCATTTTTTTATAATGAATATAAAACAGAGAGAACAGATATAACAACTGGTGAAAATGAAAAGATGAAAAACAAAACTATAAAACAGGCGTGTAAAACGAGTACAAGGTTTCAACAAGGGTATCTCTTTTTGTTACACACCTTCTGCTACCCTTCTTAGCCTGGTTAGTCGCTCTGAGATGACCGCATCCCAAATGCTGCTCAACCATACCTCAAGGGTAGCTCAGCCTGAGATTTCCAAAAGCACACTATCACCAAAAGTGAAAGCTGCATGACATAAAAGCAATGCAGAACAGGAATCGCTATGCCAAGAGCTGTAGCTTAGTTGGTAGAGCATCTGCTTTGCATGCAGAATGTCCCATGATGGATCCCTGAGTAGGGCACCTCTAGGTGGGGCTGGGAAGAGGGCCCAGCCTGAAATCCTGGAGGGCCACTGTCACTTAGTGTAGACAGGCTAATGGTCTGGGCTCAGTATAAGGAAGCTTCCTACATTCCTGGCAAAAGGGGGAAACCTATTTCTCTCCCCTCCTTCTTTTAACTAAGCAAGAGAATGCGTGCCGATGCCAGACGACAAATGAGCCACAAGGGCACACTTGTTGCTCTATTAGTTGTTCATTTGGAGAGGCCCCAACTACATCCCAAGACGTGCGCAGTGAGAATGCGTCCACAATTCTCAGCGGTTATTCAGTACTGGCAGCCTCACATCCCCAAGCAAGCAAGAAGAATAATCCCTTAGAAAGGTGAAGCTGCCATCCGTAAAAGGCCGGAATTCAAAAGGACAGCATAAATCAATCACAGCCCTGCCTCCCCCCCTCAGGGTTGAAAGAAACTCTCAGCCTTTGGGAGGGCTGCGCTTTCAAGGGCTGCCAACTATGACTGGAAGGGAGTAGCACCGGGACTTTGCTCCTGACAGGTGTGTTCTCCAAAGGAACAATGTTACTTCCAACTATTTTTTAAAAAAGAAAGGAAGAATAGAACAGAGCAAAGAGAAGATGGAGATTGTGAAACCCTTTCATCCCTGCCTGGTCTGCTGATACTATCTCCCAGCTGTCATCACCTGGGCTTCTTCCCTTCCACCAACACAAGAGAATGGCAGGGGAATGAATGCAGCAGTAACACACACAAGGAGCAGGAGGAAAGAGAAGTCCCCTTGCAGTCTAGGAACTGGATGGTCAGTGTTGCTTGCTTCAAGCTCCACATCAACTGGAATTGCCTGCCACTGTCCAGTGCAAACAACAGTTAACCACACAATACAGATTGTCCTTTTCCATTTCCCCATTTACCTGACTTTATCTAAGGCAAGGGCTGCAAGTTTAACATGGGAAAGCAAAGCCCATGTTCCCAGCCTTACCAGCCTTGAAGACTCGTATCTCAAATGGAAGGAAGGAAAAACTGTTCCTAGCCAAGGGAGAAAGGGATGCAAAAGTTACCACAACATATAACCAGGCTGTTATTGGAAGATGAACTTCAAAATTAGTTGCGTGCTCCTCCAATGGGTGGCCTTACTCCTTACAATTAGAAGTCCTCTCTTCTAAAATGCACCAGGTGAATAGGTGGAATGAGATTATGTTGGCTGGCCCCAAACTCACCTCTGAGCTCTGGAACAGAAGCGGAAAATAAGGTTTTTACAAGCCAGAGCTGCAAAGGAAGAAGAAGGAATGCACTGGTACATTCCCAATACTTGCTTACAAATTTGGCATCACGGCTTTGTCTGATGTCAAACAGCTCCAGGTGACAGGCCTTGTTTTCTCATAACCACCTCACAGGTCATATGGGGAGGTATGGTCGGTGTTATTAGTTTGTTTTTTAACATGTTGGAACATTCAAACATGGGGCCTCCATTTGCATTCTGAATTGGTGTAATTCCAGAAGGCCCATGTCATGTGCTTTCTAAATCCATAGACCAGTCCTTCCTCGACAACAATTAGGTACCATTCAAATGACTGCTTTCATGGGTTGGACCAGCAAACTATGCTCATGATGAAACAATTGAATGCTTCACAGATCCAAACAGCAATGTTTCACATATCACACAACTCCTAGAACACAACTGCAAGGGCACACTTGGATTAAACCATCAAGCTTTGGGTTTTTCCCTTCAGATCTCTTAATGTGAGGTCGAGTACCCCCTTATTTTGCCTTGCATGAACAGCAGAAGAAATATTTGTTGTTTCATATATTTCAGGTTAAAACAAGAATGTAAACCTGCTGGTTGACAATCTAAGATCATGCACATTTAATTCTCGGCTCAATTACAACACTCTGTAACCCCTTACTGGTTAAATGCAGTATGAAAAATAAAGTTTTGTGACTGGGACACTTTCAAAACAATGTATAAGCCATACCGATTCTGCTCTTTCTATATCTAATGTAACTTAAGCTACTTTTCCATCCTGGCCAATGAAGAGTAAGGCATAACTAGAAAGCCTATTTATTCTGAACTATCTCTTCATTTCCTTAACTCCTGGAAATACTGTCTTCCCCTCCATAAAAAGGGGGGGAGGTGTTTTAAGACCTAGAAAGGCAGAGCACATTGATGTGATGGGAGAGGAGATAGCACTTTCTCTGCACAGACCAAACTCTCCCAGGCCTCAGCTGTAGCACACACACACACACACACACACACACACACACACACACACACAAAATCCCACCCCTCCCAACATATGCAGCCTTGAGCCCCAGCATGACTAATCACCAAAGGTCTGAGCAGTAGCCGCCTGGAAGGGAATTTGCATGCTGGCTCTCTGGGGGAGAATTCTTCTGGCTCCCACAGGGTTAGACCATTAGCGCTGGTTCATAGCGGATACCATTATCCTATTGAACCGCTGCTACTCTCATGAGGCAACTGCTCAAAATGAAATTCCAAACCTACAGGGAGTAGCTTCTCCCAATGTAATGCCCTCCTTAAATATGAAAAATGAGCTTCAAGTTAGGGGGAGAGAGAGAGAGAGGGCGGGAGAGAAAGTGACACACAATGAGGGGCCCTTGTTCCCTCTTCAGCATGTCTGCAAATCCAGCAAAGTCAGGCTGTGTTGTTCATACTTGGCCATGGGTGGACCATCTTCAAACTTGCAAGATCTATTTTGAATTTTTACTAGAACTTCAAGCTCCACCAACCAGAGCCAGGTGCAAAATAATAGCTCAGGGTGGATGGACACACAGTTATAATTAAGGAATGGGGTGCTGGTGCGAGCACATCCTCAGTCCAGGAGTTTGTTTCCAGTATCATAGAACATCAGATGCCAAGAAGAACGTAAACTCCTAAGAAGAACATAAGCAAAGTGCTACGATATTAGAACTGCTGGATAAATTGCAGTAGATCAGTAAGAGTTTGACAACTAAATGCTTGACAATGGCAACAACAGAAGGCTTTTTCTTTCAAAGTAGACTGTTAGAGGAGGGATAGTACCTCTGGTGGGGGAAACGTCATGCTCCTTCTGGGTCTACCTCTGGTCCTCACCCTGCACTCAGCTCTCGCCTGTAACTCCCAGAAGCTGTCAGCATGTGACAGCAGCAACACGCCAGGAAACAATTCTGACTGGCCAGCTTAACCAGGTGAGGGTAGCTGATGGGTCTCAAACCCTTGGTGAGTTAAGGACTTCCCCTGTGTGTCGGGGGATTGAGACAAGTTCTGGTGGATTGAGCAGCTGAGACTAATATAGGGTCCAGTGGTCAAGAAGGTGGTTTCTGTAGAGGGAAGGGATGGACAGAAAGGGACCCATCTAGGGGAAGGAAAACTCGGGTCCTAAACATCTGCTGCCTTGTGTGGTATCTTCAGGAGAAGAAAAGGCTAAGGAGTAAATCCTACACAAATCCGGAGTGGAGCCTCCTTCTGGCAACTCCTGCAGCCAAGCTGGTGCCAAATGTATTCCTCTGATTTCCTTTAGACCGCCTCAGTGAGGTCAAGTGTGTGTGTGGGGTCCTCACTGTTTGGGCAGCCCAGGACATCCAGATACATTGCCGATTTTCTACCTTGAAATTGCCAACCGCTCCAACTCCTATGTCAGCCTAGGTCTTCAGTGAAATAATTACTCCCTAGTTTTGACGTGGAAATCACATTCACCTTTCCTTAGCCCTTTAGAAACCTCCCCAGCAAGTCTGGGAAAGTGATGCAATGGGTATGAAAGCAAAAGCCCTTCCTTCCTTCCTTCACTCCACCTATGTTAGGAAGTCCCGGAGTACACACAATTGGGGTGAAAAACCAAGGGAAGTGTCTGACTAAATAGTAATTATAAAATGATTGCATACTTGCCAATAAAAATTAAAATAAACCAAACGCTAGAGTTCCATCCAGGAAACTGCAATTAACAGCGGTCAAAGGGTATCAGCAAAAGTCTAAAAAAAGGAGAATAGCTCAATACTGTTTTGCATCAAGAGTTAGAAGCATGACAGAGGATGCGCTCAGTGGAAAGAATCTGGCTCTCCAAAAACATGCACATACCCTGGAGGCCAGAGTCAAGGCGGCCAACTTTGAGGAGCTGAAGGAGACAGAGAGAAAATTACATTCACTGTCAGAGTAAGTCTGTTTCTGAATACCGGTTGCTGGAAATCACAGGAGAGTAGAGTGCTGTTGTATTGTACTCAGGTCCTGCTTATGGTCTTCCCACAAGGATCCGGTTGGCCACTGTGAGAACAGGATGCTGGACTAGATGTGCAACTGGCATCATCCAGCTAGCCCTTCTTAAGTTCTTATATGGTATCTATAACATAAGCTGACCACTTTTTTCAAAAGTCCACATATACCTTACATATTGCATACATATAGTACATGAAGTGGCACTTTATGTAAAAGAAGACTTAAGTTATGAGGCTTTTCATCTGGTCAATCCAAGATTCAGGAGCCACTGGCTTCCTTCCAACCACAAAATCTTGCTTTAGAAACCAATGAAAAAGCCAATATTGCTGCTTGGGATTAGCAGCCAATAAACAGATATCCTATATTCTCCATTATTTCCCATTTCATTCAACCATGCTGGAAATACCCACATACATCAATGACCACCAACCGGCAAAATCCAAATGAAAAAGACCTTTCTCTTTTCCTCCTATCCCTGAGACAGCATTCACAAGAGCCTCTATAAGGAGCGCCTGTATTTCTAGGTGTTTGATTTTCTAAAACCTTTCTAAAAGCACATAATTATGCTTGATAACTTCTCAAGTGCCAAATTGCCCATTTTCACAATGGGAAAAACTGTACTTAACTAGCATTAGTTTCCAGCCTAAAAAGCAGGCGGTTTCAAAGGCAATCAGTAATCCCATTAGTGACTATAAGTTCCATGAAGGATTCTTACATGAGGATGGGTGAAAAAGCAGAAAAGCAGCAAAAGCCTCTCCTCTCAAAACACTTCATTATCAAGGCTGACCTTTAGGCTGGCACAACTAAACCCTTTCGAACATACTAAATTCAGCCTAAATCTGCTTCTCACTCCCAACCAAAAATCTTTTAGAGCAGCTTCATTTGCATTATATTTGCATCAAAGGGTTAATCTTTGCAGAGAGGTAAAAACATGTATACTATCATATATAGTGGATGGCATTCAACTTTTTTTTCTCTCAGAGTAGACTCATTGAAACAAATGACCATGACTAACTTGGGTCCATGAATTTCAATAGGAATTCTAAGTAAAACTTAGCTGAATATCATTGTGTGGCATGTTTTATTTTGGTTCACCTACATGGATCATGGACACTGCTGTTACATTGTGAACAGCTTTAAGCATATTTATAATATGTTGTTGTTGTTGTTGTTGTTTATTAAAAATACAATAAACACTGTGCTCACTGTTTTTGTGTTCCATTTTTGTTTTCAGAAGAAAGGAATGATATAAATGTAATAACCAAACAAAAATAATGCATGTGGTCTCTCTCACTCACATAACTGGCTTTCATTTGTGACCCAACAACTGTAAGGCAACAGTTGACTGTGACTTGAGAAAGGGATCAGCCAGGCTTCCAGAAGATGGCAAAAATCAGCTCTTTGTGCTTCTCCTCTACTTTGCGCTTTGGGTCAAGCATCCAAGCAACTGAGATGCCTGGCCTAAGCAGAATGCCCAGGTGCTCATGAAGCGAAGGCAGCTCTGCGCTTTTGCCTAGCTCCGTGGTTGTCATAGAACGCTCTGCGCTCTATGCCAGCTCCGAGGAGGAGGACCCTGGGGAGGGCCTCAGCGGGACCTGGGGGGGATTATGGGGCACCCTCCCCAAGTGATCAGAGAGACAGACCAGGGGGCAAGTGGGAGCAACAGAGCCAATCAGGATGGAGGTGAACCCCTAGCACCTCTTTCCCCGTTGCCTGTCAAGGAGCGAGGAGTAACGCCGGTTGCTCTGGCAATGCAGTGGGCGTCTGGCAGCACATGAGCATCAGCACAATGACACTGACAGTTGAGTGCAGGTGGCAAAGACTGACTCAGTCCTTTAGCGCCATGTGCTCAGCAGGTGGGTGGGCAAGCTGAGGATGAGGGGTGTGCAACTCCCACACCTGTACTCCCTTAGGCGCAAGGCACACCCGGTAGTGGGAGGGATCCTTACGGCATGAGGAGGCCGAGCACCCTTGTTGTTGACACAACTTCCCTGGGTGGACGTTTGGGAAAGGAGTTGTGTGAGGACCAAGAGTGATGGAAGGCAGCAGGGACCTGTTGGAAGAAGGTGATGGGGGAGAGATGGAGCTGTGTCGGAGGGAAGAGCAGCAGACATCAAGAGGACGGAAAGAGAAGGGCTGCAAGCCACCAGGTCGGGCCAGGGGCTCTTGAACTCTGGATGGTGGACTACGATTTGAGGTACATGCTTCCTGAGCACACCCCAACCCCATGGCACAACGGCGACACTGGAGACAAGCCAACTCCCTAAGATATGAGGTGCTCCTTGAAAGCCACATACCCAAGGACTGACTCTGAAGCAATATCAGATAACAAGGAGAACAAGTAGAATACTTCAGGGGATGAAGTACGTCAGGGAAAGAGACAAATCAGAGCAGCCGTTAACAAGAAAGACATGGGTGAGTGCATCCATAAGCTCATTCTGACAAACGACAAAAAGAAAAAAGAAAGAAAAGCAATGCTTTGATTGTCATATGCTGTTCATTGCTCACTTCAACATGATTCTGCACTTCACATACGCTGCTGCTGCTAATTCCCACTCCCCTTGTTTTTAAGAAGGCTGTTGTTGTTGTTTCTGTAAGGGCACATTCCAATTCATTGCTCTCTGCCACACTTGATTTTAAAGACTCTTGCTGGCTCCCCCTCCTTGAAAATGATGATGGCACTCTGCAGCTCCAGAGAGGCAAGGCAAGGGACTCGTGCATTCATTTCTCTAAGTATGCAGCAATGACACTTCTAATTTTACTTAGTTTTAAACTATGAACTCAGTCCCACGGGAAGTGGTGGGGGCCACCAATTTTGATAGCTTTAGAACAGTATTAGATAAATTCATGGAGGAGAGAGCTATTGATAGCTACTAGCCATGATGGCTATGCTCTGCCACCACACGTGGAGGCAGCAATGATTTTGAATACCAGTTGCTGGAAACCACAAGAGGTTTGCACTCGAATCCTGCTTGCTGGTTTCTCAGAGGTATCTGGTTGGCCGCTGTGAGAACAGGATGCTGGACTAGATGGGCCCCTGGCTTCATCCACCAAGCTCATCTTATGTTCTTAATAAAGCAGAAGTGCAAGCCACAGAAAATTTAAGCATCTCTACCTCCTTTTTCTCTATGGCTTTTTCAGTCACATAGGCACATTTCAACAGGTACAAAAGAGCAGAAACCAAAAATATTTTCCCCCACACCAAATTAAGGCTTGGTACCAACATGCCTCCTTGTGTCTTCAGATAAGCCCATCCCAATTAAATATTTAGAGGGCAAATGGATTTCATTTTTATTTTTTGGCCCAGGGAAAATGAGTACATCAAAAAAGACCAATTCAGTTGGAGGAAAAGAAAGAAGACAACTAGGGAAACTAAACAGACACTGGTTTGGTAAAGATGAAAATCCTTCAAATGTAAAGTTTGCAGATGAAAAAGGAAGTGACGCTGCTTACCGGTAAGACCATTTATATGAGAAACCAAGAACTGCAAAGGAGGTGCAAGGCTATGAGATTCAGAAAAATGCTTTGTATGTATTTTTTAAACTATCACTGTAGCCAAGTAACATGCAAGGCTCATTAAAAAAAAATCCACAGCTAGGAGACTCTCACATCACAGTATTTGAACAGACATACTAAACACACAGCATGTGACACACTGGGCAGTTACCAAAGGTGAAAATTGAGTTGCACTACCAAATATACGGGCAGGGGTACCTTTACCTTTACCTTTTTACCAAATATACAGCAATAATTTAAGGTTTGCACCTGATGCAGAGCACCATGATGATCCCTTGCCGAAATGTGCACTTCCTCCTCAGGCTTCATAACTATATCTGTTCAATCAACTCTTCACACATTCCCTTTGCACATGAGTGCACTCAGTTATTTCAGAAACAATATAAAATTATTTGCAGCACAGCTTAAGACCACACCATTAAAGTTTATTTAAAACCACATTTAAAAAGACACTATGAAGACACCAGAGCCTCTTGGGGGAGGCCATTCCATAACCACATGATTCCTTATGCCCCTCCTTGATCAGTCATGTCTTCTTCTGGGGAAGTTTGACAGCTCCTGTGGAATTCCTTGACAATAAAAGTTCAGCAAAAGCCATCCCTCCTCATTTCTAGAAGTCTTCTTAAAATTGTATTATTCAGACAGGCGTTTCAAAACAGAGATTCCTTGCCAACCAGTTCTTACCATGTGCTTGATGATGTTTTCATTGAAATGCATACTGCTGTTTTCGGTCTGTATAACCCCTTGCAATATTTTATATGAAAAGGCCGTTTATAACTATTAAAATAAATAAATACATCTTTCATGTAACCTTGTCCCAAGGCATTTAGAAATGTAAACAAATCCAGCATTGAAAATGGGATCCAGAAATGTATGTGTGCATGTACAATGACTGCTGCACACATGTAGACAGAAAGACAGACATAGATATATATAGATGTGCGTGCGTGCACACATGTAAGTATGGATTTTTTAAAAAAGTAAAATGGCTACATTCTACTTTTCAGGAATCACTACTCCTTATTTCATAATCTGAGGGCTGAGAATTATAAATCGGGGCTCTCTTTATTCAGATGAAGTGCATTTTTACTTTGAGATTTCATTACTATGTACTTCTGGATATTAAAAATACTAACAATTAGCATCCTTGTTTTGGCTCTGCAGTCACTGTGATGGCAGTTCTTATGCAAATAGGACAGTCTGTCTGCAGAAGTGCAAATCTTGGAATTGTGGATGCACTGTAATTATGATTCAAGTCTAGATCTCTCTGAGGGAGGTTCTGTCCTTTTTCTGCATTGCTAAAACTCAACTTTCAAGTCAACTGATGTACACGGAGAATCATTACTAGACATTTAAAATAGAAGAGCCGTTTGCTATTATGGATTTTGACAGGCATCTTTTGCAGTAGCTTGTCTCATTGTTCAACTCCTATTTCAGCAAGGATGCTTGCTCCTCAGTAGAAATGAGATTATTCTTTCTAGAGAGGGGTACGCATAGTTTTGCAAAACAAATACAAAAAAATGAGAAGCTTTTCTGTACATTTTTCATGGTTGTTGCACATTTCAATGTGGATGTTCTCAGTGCACATTCTCCCACATTCAAGGATAAGGTATGTTTTACCTGCTTCTTGTTTCAGACTTTTGGGGCTGAAAGGTACGGCTATGTGAATCACTTGTAAGGGTGGTGAAATTGTTTTGCCTATTTATAAATCAATTTTTATACCACTTTCCTTGTTTGGGGGGAATCCTGTGATTTTGTCTGTTGCTTTGAATGCTCTTGAGGACCCTCTACTTTGTTTTAGGACCACAAGTAAAAACCAGCTGCAAACTCTGTTTTGTTTTCTTTTTGTTGACAGCATGGGCCACAAAAGCTAATTAAGCAAGCAGCTAGCTCTCCTCACAGCCACAACCTTCCAAGAACGCCAACAAAGGAAATGTCTGGAAAAGGGACATGTTGCAACACGTCCCAAGTTAGCAACATGCCACTGACTCTGCTGGACTGGAAGAAACTCTTAGGGCAGATACTTGTCGCAGGCCTTAGCCACGGTGGTGGCAAAAAGCGACCTGTGACTTTTCACAGCACCCAGGCACACACCAATCTTCTTTCGCCTCAGTCCTTCCCCTCTCCCTCCCTCCCTCCCTCTTAAGAATGGACTGTTCGCTTACTGCAGCCGTCTTCATCACTGTGGTCCCCGCAGTCATTGTCACCGTCGCACTGCCACTGAGCAGGGATGCAAGTGCATTCGCCAAAAGCACTAACAGCACAGGTGAAGTGGTTTCGTCCACAAGCGCACTCTGCACTGCTGCTGCTGCTGCCTGCACCTGCAGGGAGAAAATAATCGACATGCTTTAGAGGTAAGGAAAAGAAAGGGACACCTAACATCACGTTAATGTGCATGAATGCAGTGCAAAATGACACTGGGAACATTCCTATGAACCGCACACACTCCCAGCATTCCACTGTGTGTTAAGATTCCCGAGATGCAACTGACTGGAAGCAACAACTGAAAAGCAATCATTCGGGGGGAAATCTAAGGGTTGGTTCCATGGCCAAATATCTGGAGCAGCTTACAGCAATATCCTATTTACAACACCTCCATCTCCCCATCACCACCACATACATGCATGCATGGATCCCATATTTGGGCAATTCCCAGAGTCCTTGGCAGATATATGAGGACTTAAATAAAGTAGGGAAGCCTGCAGGTTTTTATAGGCTTTCTAACTGTTTATTCTCATCCCTTGATTCCAAAAAGGGGATAAGCTGAAGGATATTTCACAAAACCATAGTGCACACACGCCATCATTTCTGCTTCATAAAAAAAGGCAGCCGCTCCTCAGCCAGCATTGTCATGTGCTGATTTCCATTTTTTCCTTTACCTTCTCACAGCTGAAATGCTCACAGACTTATAGTGATATTATATTGATACTGTACCTGAAATAGGAGATATGTCCAAGGTACGTGGTCATATCAAGAATAGAAACAAGGAAGTAGCTACAAACGGACTGAGTGAAGTCAAACTCTTTGCAAGTAAGTTCTGCCTCTAAAAATAGGACACGTGTGATAGCTCACTCATGTGTTTCAGAAACCCTGAATAGGATCCATGCCTCTGATTATGACCCTCTCAGCATCTCATGTTCCATCCCTGGTCAACTAAGGAGATTCGGAAATGAGCAGGAAGTCAGGGCACCTGCCTATTAGGCAAGCAAAGCAGTGCTTAAGGGGATAAAATATACGCTTCTCGTAATCAAGTCAAAATGTTTCTGGTGCTGCTTGGGCTGATGCAGACTTTAAATCCGGTAACAGCTATGGTATCTCTTCTAAGTGCAAAGTATTTCTCTAGAATCTTTCATGTTGTCAGAGGGAAAAGCAATTTACCCAACGTTTGTCGAAAAATTGTATCACCTTTCTTAGATACAAGGAAGAAGATATTTCACCCCTTACTCTGAAGAAGGGGGTCTGCTTCCCACAACCTTTCATTAATTCTCTACTGATGCTATCAATCAGCCATCATTACAGCAAGATAATATTGCTGGCTCTTCATTAGCATACCATTGCTCTACATTCTTTGGAGAACTGCTTCATTTAGGAAGCTTAACAATTGAGGAAGGCTGTACTTTTACACACAGGCTAGTTAGCAGGACAGTCTTCTTTGATCTGAAGGGATATTCTTTCCATAAATGAACTTCAGAAGCAAATGGCTACTATTCCTTCGCTTGTCACTTGAAGCAGTGATTTTTAACCTCAAGTAGCAGTTTCCCACTGAAGAAAAGTACAGTTAATCCAGTCTTAATAGAGGGATTTGCTGACCCATTGTTTTAACAGAGAACATTTCTGTCAGAAACTGGGAAGGCCACACTGCACTCATATGTTCTGATGACAGAAGAAACATCACTCACTGATATAGTCCACAAAGATCTGTTAACGCAGCATAAGAAGCAGAACTAATTTCAACCAGGGGTCCAACACCTGACCAGAATCCCACCTACTTATAATTTTACAGGTGTCAAGGTCCACTGGCTCAGTATCATGCTCCATGGGCACCTTTGGAAGATGACACAGTCCAAGCTTAATTACAGTATCTCTGTCATAAGATATTCGTTGATTGGTTGGTTGCATTTCTATCCCACCTTTCTTCCAAGCTGCACATGGTGGCATACATGGCTCTCCATATTATCCACACAACAGCTCTGAGACAGGTCAGGCTGAGAGTTGATGACAGGCCCAAGTGAGCTTCATGGCTGAGTGGGGATTTAAACTCCTGGTTGGCCATTCACAGGACACCCAAGGAGGTGTTGTGTTTAAAATTCCTGTGTGGTGGTGTTGTTAAACATAAATATTTACTCCACCATTTCTGAAACATAAGGTAATAATGAAGGAAGATTTTAAGGCTAGTTTAGCTCCCCAGTCTGGAGCTGGAAGCATTCAAGCTTCCACCTCTCCTTGTACAATCAACACATTCATGCAATGCTATACGAATACATGAAGCATAACACACTCGTGGAAATATTTTCCTGCTTGAACCAAGGACCAGCTATAGCAGGGGTCGGCAAGGTTTACCTCGCCTGGGCCGATTCACTCCAGCAGAGATCCCTCTGTGGGCTGGATCGCGCGCACGTGTGCACGCGCCTGTCCGCGATTTTCGGTATCTGTGCAGACACAATTTCCAGCGTCTGCATCTGCCCAAACATGATTTTCGGCTTCTGCACATACACAGACGTGATTTCCGGCACAGTGGAAGCAAGTCCCCGTGCCGCACTGATTAAGAGCATTGTGCGGGGACTCGCCAAGCAGGCAGCTCAGTTCGGGGGAGGCTTGTGGGCCGATTAAACAAGCCCCATGGGCTGCTTGTGGCCCATGGGCCTTAGGTTGCCTACCCCTGAGCTATAGCTATTCCCTCACCTTCACTAAACCTCATGGAATCTGAAGAAGTGTGCATATCTGAAGAAGTGTGCATATCTGAAGAAGTGGTATCTGAAGAAGTGTGCATGCACACGAAAGCTCATACCAAGAACTAACTTAGTTGGTCTTTAAGGTGGTACTGGAAGGTATTTTTTTTTATTTTGTTTTGACTATGGCAGACCAACACGGCTACCTATCTGTAACTAAACCTCATGGAGACACTGATGCAGAAACTTTTGACATTCAGAAGTTTCCCTTTTTATTCTTTAAAAGCTTAAGGGAACATGTCAAGCAAATTCAGCAGGTCTGATTTATACAGACAAGGAAAAGAAATTCAACAAGTCTATACAGGTCAGATAAGGTTTATGGCTTGGGTAAGCATAAATGGCAGCAATAACACATACTATAAAGATTAACAGGAACCCGAGGAAAGTACTTTTCCATGATAAAGGAATGGAGCATGGAAAGCAATAAATCTCAAGGGTAGCAAAGCTGAAGAGTGACGGGAAGGAGAGGAAAAAGAGTGCTTGTAAACGTTTGCCTTGAAAGCCAATGACTGGAGGTAACTTTTCCAGTACCCACTGAAAGCTGCTGCCAATTCTAAGGAAGTCAGGGCTAGCCAATAAAAATGCAATTTATTCTGGTAAAGCAGCAATGGTCTGAAAGGCATATGCAAGCACACTATCATGTGGAAGTGAAAGAATCGGCTACTCTGAAAGAATAACAACTCTGCCCCACCCTCACTTTAAAAAGACTAAGTGGCTGCACCTTTGATTAAAAAGCAAGATCGAGTTCCCATGTCTACCCTATGTTAATTAAGTGTGACAATGGGTTGAGCAGCTTCCCTTTAAATATCTTGTAAGTCACCACATCTTTAGAAATGAAAATGCTGCAATATCTCCAAGGGCTCAGAGCATATTGGGGAAAGCTTTGCAGGATGATAATTTATATCATGGCCCGCTATTCAGAAAAGTAATTATAATTGGCTCGGATATGAATACAAAAGTCAAAAGCTGGCTGAAGAACCATAAACAAAGGGTAATGAGAAACAGCAACATACCAAACTGCAGGAGGGATGGAGCTCTTAGAAACTACAGGGATCACTGTTAGATCCATTGTTTTAAAACATCTTCATTAGTGAACTAGAAAAGGGGAACTTATCCACAGAGGTGCTTTCAGAAAACACCAAAACAGGAAAAGCAGCAAATGCCCATGAGAGCGCAAAATAAAAGCATCAGATAAGAGGCAGAAAATTCAGTGTCATAATTCACATCCGGTAGGAAGCAATCTAACATAAATATCTGAAGAGAGAAAAATTGAAATACTAATGCTGCAATAGCAAAGTTTCCTGATATGCCGGTATGTCATTGTTACAAGTAATGATTTTAAAATATACAAATGCTGCAATCTTAGAGAGGTTGTTTCGGCCAGATCCTAACCTGTTTAACTAAGTAAGTCGCTATGAGTTCAATGGAACTGACTTCCACATGAATGTGCCTAGGACTGAATCATCATTTGGTCATTAATTCCAACGTAACGTCAGCAAGCATAGTTAAATTCAAGCCGCATTACTTAACAAGAAAATCTAGGGGGGCGGGCGGAATCTACATATATAGGAAATCTGATATATTGAAACTAATATTTAACTAATAGATAGGCATTTACTCCAGACTATGCTACTGACGCATGGAACTGACAAGGCTAGCAATGGAAATTCCAGTCTTCTCATCTGATCCTTCTCCATCATGTTGCAGAAACTGCTGTGATCTCCTCTGCCTTCCAGAAATCCTAGGGTGCTGTCACTTCCTACTCTCCAACACCCATCCAAGAATTATCTCTTTCTTTCTATATTTGCTGCTAAAACCCTAATTCATGTTCCAGTCACATCTTACGTAGACTACTGCAACCTCCCTCCTTACCAGCCTTTGCTCTTGTCATCTCTGCACTTTTCAGGCAAATCAGAATGCTACTTAGGCTAAAGTTAACTCACCCATTGCTGCAATCCCAACTTTGTCTTTCAGCTTCTGCACTGACTCCCTGACATTTTCTGCACCAACTTTTGTATGCATCACTACTGGCACAAAATGTTTAACACCTCTAATTAATCTAATAATCATGACATCAGGCATTATTGACCAATAATGCACTTGCTAATACCATTCATTGAGAGTTCAATTTAGAATCTGTAGTACAGTGGGCATTTTATAAGGATGTGCATGGATTTGAAAGGAAAGCTTAAAAACATGGTTAATATACAATTCTTCTCTGTATCTCACGCCTGGAGAAAAACTTAGAAAGATGCATCTCAAATAGTAAAAGCTCCTCCCCTAAATGTATATTACACGTCAAGGCTTTCTAAAATACAGGTTATGCATAAATCTGAATTTTCAAGATATGGAGGAAACTACAACAAGGCTCTTAAAAGTCTATCCAACTTGCTGGGAGAGAGAATTTTTCTCCCATTCTGGCAGCCCAGCACCCACCATTTTCAGGCAAATTTATGCAAATTATCTACAGCCATTAAGCTTCCAGTGCATTGCAAATTGATGCTCAGTCTCTTCATTTTCTCAGTTCTTATATTTTGATGGTGCTTGATCTCTCTCTGTTCCCTGCTCTGATATTTTGGTACTCACTTCCAAGGCACTGGCTACAGTCCAGCCTCTTAAGACAGATCTCATCACCACATATGTGTCCTAACTCACAGAGGTCAGATTCTTCTGGCTGCTTAATTTGTTGTAGATAGGATACAGAACTCCAGGCGGTGAGGACACTGAACTTCCTGTTTGCCAAATGCATTTCCTACCACTAGGCATGTTTTAAATATTCATGTCAAATGCTATCACATTGCAAACTATCCAATAACTAACTCTTCAAGGAGAATAAAACAGGAAAAACACACTTAATCTTTAGGTGGTATTTCATATTCAAATTACAAACACTAGTCAGGAATGATTTTCTAACACCCAACCCTCTCAGTAATGTGATCCTCACTCCATGCACTAAGGTTCAGAACCAACATGATCACCAACATGTTATATGGCTTTGACATTAGGATGTTATCAGGTATATCACATAAAGAACTGCCAATCAAACTGGAAACCACTAATAAATTTTCTTCAGCATATGTCAGTCAAGTTGAGCTGTCTCACACCACTATGTCAGCTTCAAAATATGACAGAATAAGGGGGAAATAATCAGCAAACACTGCATATCATCTATCATATCCTGTAAAATTGAAGTGCAAAGAAACACAGAATTATAAAGTTGGATGGGATCACAAGGGTCATCTAGTCCAACCCACTGCAATTCTGGAAACATGGGGCTTGAATCCGCAACCCTGAGGTCAAGATTATCATGCTCTATTGTCTGAGCTATCCCAGGCCATTCAATCTAAAAGACAGGATGTTCTTCTATTATGTCATGATATGCATTAAAACCTTCAGAGCCAAACAAATCCCTTTGATGTTGAGTGCTTCAACAAATTTGCACACCTTCTTCGAGAAAATAAATTTTCTGTTCCCACATCTAGGAAGCCATTTCTCTTATTATTCTTTTCCAGAAGTTTAGGAGTAAAAACATATTTTCTTTTGCTGAGGAACATTAATCATATTTTTTTCCATAATACAAACCTTGTTTGAATTACCATTCCCATTACAATCATTAATAAACCATTATCACCATTATGAAGGGGAATACGTATTCTCCAGCCTATTAATCTTGTTTCAAGAGAACAGGATCCTAACAGCCTGACCTGAAGAGGCCTACCAAGGTTGCCATACCAGGCACACTTGGCTGAGCATAAGCCACACTGAACATGGCAGGACTCCCAAACTAATCTGCCTGGGATTGTGCTGTGATACTCTATTCCCTAACACTAAATTGCAGCTCACGCTAGATCAGGGGTAGGCAACCTAAGGTCCATGGGCCACAAGTGGCCCACAGGGGTTGTTTAACCGGCCCCTGAGACGCCCGCTTAGTGAGTCCCCGCATGCTGTGCTAAATCGGCACAGCGTGGCGCAGGAACTCGCTTCCGCAGTGCCGGAAATCGCATGCTGCGCTAAACCGGCAAAGCGTGGCGCAGGAACTCGCTTCCGCAGTGCCGGAAATCGCATCTGTGCATGCTCAGACGCCGGAAATTGCGACCACGCATGCTCACGATCCACGGGGTAAACCTTGCCGACCCCTGCTCTAGACCCTTCCAACACCCGAAACCAAACTGAAGGATACAGTCCATGAACAACACAAGCAGCAAAACTGACGTGGGATCTTTTCAGATTCAGAGTCTGTAGTGTAGAGACTGGAATCAGAAGTGGAAAAATGATGCTACTGGTAAATTTAAAAGAGGGGCAACATAATCATCTCAGTAAAATTCCAGCCATAAAAACAGGTCTAAAAATTTGCATCAGAATCCAGGGCAAATAAAAAGCACTGAAAAGACATCCGAGTTGGTGCCCAGCGAACCTACCTAAGGAGAGTATTCCACAACCAGGGGACAACAACAGAGAAGACAGTTTCCTTGGCCACCCCCACCTTACTTCAAAAGTCAGGGGACTTGGAAGAATGGCCTCGGAAGGTGGTCTTAGAATGGAGGTCCATGCAGGAGAAAAGAGTCTTTCAGGTAACTGGGACACAAGACATTTAAGGGAAAGAAGCAAAGGTGTAGCCATGGAGATTATATGGGGGTGGAATGTAAAGACAAGGAAAAGAGCAGAGGCAGTACAGTACTCCATTTAATCATTTAGGTAAAAAGGAAACCTGTCTTCTGTTCCAGTGCACTGACCAATAGGTATACATGCACTGCAAAGACTGATGAGTACCTGGGAATATTAGACTACCTGAAGTTTTATACCAACTTACTGTACAATGCCGTGTAACACGTTCCCCAACTGCCTGTGTGCTTTTGGCAACACAGCACAATATTTCTGGGACGCGGGTGGCGCTGTGGGTTAAACCACAGAGCCTGGGTGAGCTCCCGTTGCTCGGTCCCTGCTCCTGCCAACCTAGCAGTTTGAAAGCACGTCAAAGTGCAAGTAGATAAATAGGTACCGCTCCGACGGGAAGGTAAACGGCGTTTCCGTGTGCTGCTCTGGTTTGCCAGAAGCAGTTTAGTCATGCTCGCCACATGACCCGAAAGCTGTACGCCGGCTCCCTCGGCCAATAAAGCGAGATGAGCGCCGCAACCCCAGAGTCAGTCACGACTGGACCTAATGGTCAGGGGTCCCTTTACCTTTCACTGTACAATGCCGTGTAACACGTTCCCCAACTGCCTGTGTGCTTTTGGCAACACAGCACAATATTTCTCGCTAGGGGCCTGGAGAAAACCCATTTTTCTGTGTTGCAGGGAAGTACCCATTTCACCAGCAGAGCTGCAATTGCCAGAGGATAAGAAAACAAGAGCTCAGGCTCAGTATGACATTTTTGAGGATTCTGAGGGCTGCAAGAGAACCCTATTCATCATTGTGGCATGACATAAGCAAAACTTGAACCAGATCTTTTATACTAAAGGGTCAGCAAAGGGGTTATTTTGGAATAAGAATGTCAACACTTCAACGCTGGAGCATCTGTGCAAAGCGGCTACTCTGCTGCTACTCTCTATTCCACCAGAATCTGGGAAGGCAAGCCACAGTGGCCTAGCCTTCCAGGAGAAGTTCTCCAGTGAAGGAGAGGGCAGCCATTTGTGGCAAGAATTGAGACAGAACCTTCTACTCTGCAATCCCACAGGCAGAGGAACTTCAAAAGCTGAACCACAAGATAAATGCAGCTATCTTGGGAAAAAGAATTACTCTATAAAAGTTTTTTTAAACACATAACCAAACATACACAGTACATATTATGTTTCCCTTAGAGAACGAGCAAAATAGGGAGAATTATTAACTGCCCAGACTGAGCTGACTATGGCAGAATTAGGCCAGGCTCATCAAATAAGGGGCACCGCACGACCACAATGTCATCACAGATCCCCCACTGCTAACCAGAAAACTGGAAGAAATTAAGACTTGAAAGTAAAAGGCATCCTGGCCTTTTTTTTTTTGTGGGAGAGCAGGGGGAAACCACAATGATAAATACTTTTTATGGGTTCATATGGGGCTAGATGTTTCCAGCAGTGCTGCCAGAAAGAAAAGTAAGATGCACCGTGGTGGAAGTTACAGCACAGCTGCCATACAAGCAGAGAAGTTCAGGCCTATTCAGCCCACCCACATCTCACCTGCTTTTCTACAGAGCTTGCGAATAGTCATGCTTCAATTCTCACTGCCTCCTGGCTCCAGTCTCCCTTACGAAAAGTCTTCCTCAGTACAGAGAACAAGCTTGCCCTGGCCCTCACCAAGATCCAGTCCTTGACTCTACAGTTGGAGGAGAGGGTTGGGGGACGCCTGGCCAGTAGACCTAATTAGACCCGCCAGGCCTACCCATTTGGCCTGCTAAGGCCATTTTAGCCAAGCCACATCCACCAGTCCTAACATGATACATGACATCATGTGTGGGGCAGGTAAACAAGTGGCTGGACCAAAGAGGTCTGCAGCCACCACCAGTCAAAACCTTTTCTCCCTCTCTCACAACACTTGAGGAAATCCTATGAAGCTGAATGTTGGAAGATTCAGGACAGGCTAAAGGAAGTACTTCTTCACAAAGTGCATAGCTAGACTTTGATCCCCTGAGAAGTAGTAATGGCCATCAACTTAAAAGAGCTTTAAAAGAGGATTAGACAAATATAGAGAGGGTAAAACTATCAATGGCTACCAACCACAATGATAGTTTTCTACCTCCAATGTTGGAGGCGGCATGCCTCTGAATGCCATTTGTTGAGAGTCACAAGTGGGGAGAGGACTATTGTTCTTCCGTCTTGTTTGCAGGCTTCCCACAAACATCTGGTTGGCCCCCGTGAGAACAGGATGCCTTTGGCCTGATTCAGCAGGGCTTTTCAGCTGATTGTCCGCTGGGAAGTTCTCTAATCCATTATGATCCTCACTTCAACATTAATTCAACGGCTGTATCATGGTTTCATCCCTGAGCTTGTGAGAGAATGGCTTCAGTGGTTATAGAAGACTCAGCATGAGAGAAAAGCTACACAGCAAGGAGAAAAGAAACCACCTCAACATTTACAAACCTCAGTCAGATACGACCAGGGTTTTATATCCTGCTTCAGAAGCACTGCAAAACCGACTTTTGAGTGCTGCACATATAAGCCAAAGCCATTATTATTCTTCACCTCTGAAGTTCAAACTCATCTGATATGCTTGTGGACCCACCTGGACTGTGGGACAGAGCAGGAAACTGAAATGAGGCATTTCCAAGCTTAATTCAGAAGATCATTTTTCTTCCTCTCCCCACCCTTCCCTATCTACTCTGCGACTAAACACATCATTAGGCAAACCCTAATGGAAACCAATTCAGTGTCACAGTTGTGTGTCAGGAGTTCCACACTTAACTCAGGAAATTAAAATAAAGCCTCCTGCTCCACTTCAGCAATCAAAGTATGGCCTGTCTTTCCTGTCTTGGCCTCTGACCTGCATGAAGTGCGATTGCATCCTGTGATACCGGAAAACAAAGGCCAGTTAGGCTCTAGAGATGTTGATGCAGGTCCCAATCTCTTGTAGTAGTGTTTAGATTACTGAAAGGCTTACATTAAAAAGGGAAGGCCAGCTCCACAGCAATTGTTGACACTGGAATTAGATTGTTCCTCCATGAAGAGGCTGTCCGTCTGACTGGCACAGTTCCAAAACTTAAATGCTACTGTTACTTAGAGTCCTGAATTAGTTTTGGATTTGGGGAGTTTGTGTTGATCCAGAGCCAAAGGAAACATGAAAACTGGAGGAAAATTTGTTAAATGTTGACAGAGCCACAGGAGGGGAACTTCTGCAAAGCTACCCAGAAACACAGGGAAATTTTAATTTTTTTAAAAAAGACACACAAAACAAAACAAAACAAAACAAAACAAAACGGGGGAACTGAAGAAGAGGAAAGTTCCAGCCACATGATAGAAGGGTTAGTTCCTCCTGCAGACTTGGACATAACCAGTTATTTTTATTCAGTACCCATTACTGCACTTCCAGGAAAACAGTGAAGCAAGTGTGCTTCTAACCTCTCTAAGCGTAGTTCACAGTCCAGAATCTAGCATACCAGCTACTATTCTGCTGATGCAGCCACCACAGAATTTGCAACTCGGTGCAAAATTCACCCTTAAATAACAACAACCCACATTCACACACACAAACAATGTTTGTGTAATTCCACTAAATAAGCACAATTCATACAGGACACAGAATTCAGCTCTTCCTGACACCAACTTCGGGTCACCTTTTGGTGCAAATCTTAAAAATCGTTTAAGCTGCCACATTTCTGGTATCTATGATTCTTGCACACCTGCTCTTTTGGTCCTGCTCAACAGCAGCTTCAGCAGGAAACAAATGACCAAAATGAAACATATGGTCTGACAGGAGGTCCTCTTACAGACAGTGATTTTTCTGTATTTCAGTGCTTAACAGTTTTAGTACTGATCTTATTGCAAGGTAATCTTGCAGTAGGCAAATTCGGAAACTAAGGCCAAAGTGGCAATCAGCTGATGGGCAAAATGAGCAAACTATCTGGTGCATTTGTGTGTGTGTGTGTGTGTGTGTGTGTGAGAGAGAGAGAGAGAGAGAGAGAGAGAGAGAGAAAGAAAGAGAGAGAGAGAGAGAGAGAGAGAGAGAGAGAGAATATGAACAGAAGGAGCAATTACAGTGCAGCACACACATGCGAGGAAAAAGCCGGGCAGCAAGAATGTCAACTTTCCTCTTTCAACAAATAGTCCCTAAGTTAATATTTCTGTCCTCGTCTATATCTGAGTTGCATCTGAAATTGTTTATTATATACACAATAGTTTCAACTGTTTTTATATACGTATTTGTTGCATGTTTTTGTTGTACTATGAAAGCACTTCAAGATGGTTCATAGGATGAGATTCATGACAGAACAAGATCTGTCAGATTCTACTGAAGGTTTTTATAAAAAATATATCTTATACAAACATAGCAGTGCTTTTGTTCATGCATTTCAAATTTCATTCAATACTTAATATTTATATGTCACTTTTCCTAAGAGCACAAAGCTTGTCACTTCATTGTAATCCTTTCTGGAAGCCAGCAGACCCAATATTAGCATCATCATAGTAAAAACAAAGCTAGCAGACACTAAGAACTACCAGGTACTTCCAGCTCGAAATTCATGTTCTCAAATTTGCATGATAGGTGAGCTGAGCTCTACAACATCAAATGGCTTTAATAATTAGGAGGGGCTTTCAGTGGGTGATACCCTCCTGTTCCAAGTTTTACTCAAGGTGGAATGGCCTTCAGTTTCAGATAGATGCTATTTATTTGGTAGGCCACCCAGTTGGGAGTAACTGGCAACACTGCTGTTTCTATCTGAGACAGGCAATATAACCTACCTCAGAAGCTTGCATCTGTCCCCCCAGTTCCCCATCCTCCTCAAATGTGTACTGGACGCTGAACAAACCCGTTGAGAATGTTCCCAAAGTTCCCACAAAGGACCTTTGTTCTCCTCCCAATTGTGTCCTGCTCTTTTCACTTCCCTACGGAAACATTTCCAAACCAGTGGGCACACACGTGTGTGTGTGGGGGGGTGTCCTTGCAGGGACTGAAGGAGTGTAGAATGACTGGATAACTTTCCTGGGAGTGTTTCTACAGTCCTATCTGTTAGCACACCCTCCCCACCGCCCACATTCCTATTTGGAAAGCTGGTCTATATGGAGTAGGGGAGAGGGAGAGAAAAGGGCAGAAGACCGCCCGCCCCTGCTTCTACTTTGCAGCACACTGCTCCCTTTCACGAGGCTCCAGTAGCTTGTGTGAAACGATCAGCTGCACTCCTCTGCAGCGCAAACTAACTAAAGAACAACACGTTAAACAAGTGACAGAAGGAGCAGAGGGCATGGATCAGGCAGTCTCCAGACACAGCGGCAGTTCACTAACAAGCTGCTCAGACAGAGCACCAAGACAAATAAGACAAACAGGAAAGACATGGACAAGCAAGCTCCCCATCTTTATTCTAGCTGTCGGTCATTTTTCTTATTCGAGTGAGAGTAGAACAATGAGGATTTGTCAAGCGTGACCATATACGTTCCCAAGGGTCTAAAAATGCCCAAAAGCAAAGGACACAAATGCTTTACTTGGGAAGTGAAATTTGACAATCCAGGCACTTCTCCAAAGTTGGCAACTAACTGTGCCAACCAGCCCTTCTGCCACCCCCTCCCCTTTTTAAATTTTCATTTGATAAAAGGAGGTTTCGTGCTATTCTATAGGGGAAGTCTAGACGTACAGCTATTCTCATCCAGTAGCCCAAATGCTTTACTTGGGAAGGAAAATTTGACAATCCAGGCACTTCTCCAAAGTTGGCAACTAACTGTGCCAACCAGCCCTTCTGCCCCCCCCTTTTAAATTTTCATTTGATAAAAGAAGGTTTGGTGCTATTCTATAGGGGAAGTCTAGACGTACAGCTATTCTCATCCAGTAGCCCATATACAACAAAAACCCTCAGATCATCTTTACAGCTTTGCCTGCTCCCATCAAGGAAGCATTTGAGGCCCTAGCAGTGTTATTTTTCTAGAAAAAGAGGTGCCAGAACTCACCATGAACACCTCCATCATTCTCTTAGTAGAATGGTAATGGCATCCACCTGAGAGGTGCCAGAACTGACTTCTGGCTGAAAAAAAAGTCCTGGGTCCTAGATATCTGTGCTGATTCCCAGTAACTTTTCCTTAGTTCCTCAGACCAAGTTTCATGAATGTTAGCAACCATTCCGCTCCTGGCCATTGAGGTGCTTCTAGTCACATTGGCAAGCAGTGTGTGATGGTAGATCATCTTCTCCAGTGGTTTGTCTCCCAGCATCCGATATTCAGGTCTATACTGCTTGTATACCATTCATCTACTTATCCTCCATATTTTTACATGGATCTGCACAATGTGGGAACACAGTGAAGAAAATAGGCTTAGCTATAGGAATAGGTCCCAATTCTATAGAACAGTCACCAAAGGAAATGATTTGACAGAAATTGCTGGCCTGCAAGTCGTCTGGCAAAGACAACATTCCAGGGACTAGTTGTCTCAGTTTTTGTTTCTAAGTATTTGGTCACTGAGGTTTTTCCATAAATTATCCTAATAACCAATGTATTTTTGCTCTTGAATAAAATACGTCAAAATACGTTAAAGCCTGGTTATCATGTACTAGTAGCCTGACAACTCTTTGTGTCTGCAGTGGTCTACAATGGTCTCAGATTTTTCATATAATCAGGTTCCATTGCTGTTAATCAGTGCACTACTATTTAAGTATATAAAAAAGCCAAACACAACATGAGCTAAATGGACAGAAATCTATTCAGCCCAACTCTATCTGGCCAGCCAAATCTCATGACCAGCTGGATTGCCCCTTCCCTTGCTTGCCCAGCAGGATGCCCAAAAATGGCGTGTGAACATTTCCCTCTGCCCTTGCTGCAGCATTAAAATGAACAATAGTCTCTGCCAGTGTCATTCATCTCCTCCTGTTGCCAGACTGTTTTGTTCTTTCTTGTCCCTTTTCACCTTACAGGGAGGGGCTTTTAGAAGCCCAACCGACTGGCAACAATACAAATAGAAGAAGAAGAATCTTTCATATTTCCGGGGGGTTATTATTATTATTTATCAGAAGGGAGGTTAAGGTTAAAAGACAAGAAGTGTTGTCATTCCCTTGCACAGCAGATAGAAGGCAGAACCACCGCCCCCTCAAAGTTCTCAGGCCCCAGCTGACCCGTTCCATTCCAGAACTGGTTTCTCCGTTTGAAGGAGTGCAGAATTTGCTGGAGAGTGAGGGTCATAGGGGAACAAAACTCTCTTTTCTTCTTTAGGAAGTGGGGACTACATAATTGCTGAGAGGCAGCTTCCTGGTGGAAATCAACATGGATCCCAGCTCATAGTTGGTGCTGTTTTGTGTGCAAGCATGTGGCCTTTCATCCTCTCCCTCTCATTCATTTCGGATCATTGAGAGGGAAGGAGGGCATAAGCACCAAGCCAGCAGCAGTTCAACGGCACCCCGCCCTGACCAAGTGGCTCAAATGAAAAGGCAGTTGCTAAAACACAAAACTAAAACAGGGAAGAGAGAGAGAGCGAATCCAACAGGATCTGCAGAAGGAACACATTCAGTCGTGACCCTCTGCAGCCAGCCATTTGAGCAGGAGGAGCCTGTCCCGGTCATCAGTCATCAGCTGGTCCTCCGACCAAAAAGCGTGGCAATACAAAAAAAGAGGGTGAATGGGAAAGGAGGACTTGTGATTTCCGCTTTCAGGGGCCTACTTATATATTACAAGCAAATTTGTATAACCAGCCTGCCAGCCTCTCCCCAAGAACCCTCTGGTGCAGGGGAGATCTAAAGCAGAGAAGTAATGAGAAAAGAGATGCTTAACTGCTTCCTTGCCTATTATTTCATCAGGGTGGCCCTTCTCATATGTTGTCAATAAAGAATTGCATCAACAAAAAAAGAGGGCAAAAGGGGGACTCTGATTTGCATGTACTTTGAATATGGAAATTTATATGTATAGATGCATATTTCAAATTTAAATGGGGGAAGCACCTCTCACACTAGTGGGGAAGCCTGGGAGCAGGTGACCCAAGTGTTTGCTGAGTCTGCTGCCCAAGTGCTATCCAGGTGCCTGGAACTTCAAGGTCCCTGCTTGGATAAAAATCAATGATTTCTATTTTTTTAAAAATTATTTAAGTTGGATTTTTAAAATAAAATGCTTTTGGAGGAAAAATCTTTGTAAATATAGTTTTCTATTTAAGTTACATTATACTCCAAAGGCTATTCATCAGGAAATAGGATTTGTTTTAAGTTTTTCACATGTGCTAAAATTCGGTCTAAGGTGTGTTTTTTAATCGTTTAACCACATCAGTTAACAAACATGGATACATATGCTATAATGTTGTTGCTTTAGTTAAATAAATTGTTTAAATTGTTATTAAGGAAATGATTATTTTTCTCCTTCCAATAAAGTACAGAAAAGTCCAAATATAAACAGTTAACTTATTAAACCTCACAATAATTTTATAATTATCTGTCTATGTGTAGTATAGACAAATCAGTAATTTTTGGTATAACTGTAAAAACTACTCTGAAAATTTCTTATTCCAAAAATGAAAACTTCTTCTGGTTGTAAAGATTATATCAGCAAGCAAGAGTCTTTCTGTATTTTTTTAAAAAAAATTAAATCAAGTCTTACTGACTAGTGATTTAAATCGATTTGATTTAAATCAAATACACCCTGCTGCTCGCCCTTCTTAGGGTTTTCTAAATGAGAAAATCTCTAAGCCAGGCAGCCCTTCAGATCAAAGACACCTTTAAACAGAGGATGGACACTGCTCAAACCTGCTTCATTCACTCAGAAGTGACTTTTCAAATAAAGTAATAGGGCCGTGACATATGTTTGCATGCAGTTAATACTTGCAGCAGATCAGGGACAATAGATGGATGCTGCCCCCATGAATCAGATGAATTTCTGCAACATGCCCACAGAACATCTTAAGATTAAAATACTTTGATTTCAAAGAAAGGATTACTATCTCTGGCATGTTTCAAGTGCATGTAGATTTTAAACTAGGTAGCAGATGTAATAAAAACTGGTTGGATGACAGCAAGAAAAAGGAGAGAGGGGAAAAGAGAAAGTGGGAGGTACAAAATGTAATAGAACATTCTGAGGCTGAAGATGGGGTTCGGCAGTTCTATATATGCACCCAGATTTGCTGGACTGACATTTTTTCTCTCTCTGCCCTCTCAGACTTCACTCTAAAACAGAATCCATTCAACGCCTTAAAAAACACACCACGTACCTAGAAATCCAAAACTCACAAGCTCATAACGTTAACAATAAATGATGCTACATCACTGAACAATATAGCTATATTTGCTTTCAATCTAACATTACAGATAGATTAGAGATAGGGAGATGATACAATAATTGTGTGTACAAGATTCTATTTTGCACAAAGGGAGTCCATGGAACATAGGAAATTCCAACTGCTCTGGAAGAAAAGTGTGTGGAGGGGGATCCTTTATTTGGCATTTGAAATTGAACAGCTGTCAACTTTTGGCAGCTTCACGTGTGACTTTTTTAAACATGTGAAATAAATATGGTAATTTATTTCATCCTCAGAGAGGCAGAGAACAATGAAAAAGCTGGATAAGAAAGGCAAGGCCCTACCTTGGCACCTGAATGCTGTAGACATGGAGAAAGTAGCAGCTGAACACAGGGAGGGAGAAGTCAACTTTTCCTTACCCTATACCCTGTCTATGATCAACCCTGCCCCAGGCACCCAGAATCCATTTCATCCCAGGGCCAAGGTGTGAACTGCACCTTCAGCTATATTTTTAAACTGCGGTCTACTCAGCTTGGCTAGTCTCTTCAGTTACATGCATGCTTTGACATCTGCCATGTGCACAAGCCTAGGGGGCGGGGAGGGCAGAAGTCTACACACAGGAAGGTGTGGTGACAAGGCCTCTGCATGCTAGCAGCTTTTTGGGCACAAGCCACTTACGCACCTTTACCTTCAAATTGCATCATTAAAGAAAACACAAAGTTGTAGTAACAGGTAACAGAAAGATCAGCTACAGGCAACTTTTATAAACACAAAACCAGTGCTGACCCTGATGCATACAGACCATCCCATATTCTCAATCTACTGCTCTTGTACTATCAAGGGGAAATAAGTAGCAGAAAGACAAGCAAAAGCCTGCTGGCATGTTGAAGAAGAGCATCAAATATTAAACAGGTGTTTTGACAATTCTTGAGAAGTCATAACAGAATCGTGCAGGCAAACATCCATTAAGAAGTAGCAAAGACTAGATGCCATAGCCAAGAATACCCTGCCCCTTGGTCCCAGATTTTGGACACCTCTAGATAAGAACAATGTCTAATAGTGGGGAGCTGGGGCAAGGGCATGCATTCAAGCCATGTCCCAACATCCTCATGTGCATCCGTCCCCATGTACCTTGACCCAACCTTCCTATGTTGAGTGGGGTAGTTCTGCAGGTGCGTTCAGTCGTGGATTAACCCTCCATGTGACCAGGGACCCTGCTCTAGAACTGTTCGAGAACTGAACAGGCAAGGCTGATTCCGCATGGGGATGTTGGGGCAGGTTCGCATGCACGCACCTGTTCCCACTTTTCAACATAACATGTTCAGGCAAATTCCTGAACACAACTAAAAAGACGAAGAACTCCTAAGCAGTTGTTAAGGCATGACTGAGAGCGTATGGTAGAATACATTTATGCAGTTGATGTTTAAAGCCTGGGGCCAGGTTAACAGCAGCTCTTTAAAGTGAGCCCAGAAATAACATGGTAATCACTTCAAGTCAGCTGAGGTGCAGAATTTTTGACCAGCTCTGGTTTCCAAACATTCTTCAAAGGTAGCACTATGTACACTGCAGCAATCCAAAAGAGGTTTCCATGGCACGTATCACAGTGGCAGGGTCCTCATCACAAAGAGGATGAACAACCATTTCTGGATAATCTGGGCCACTCACTCAGTTCTGAATGGCCTCCCCAAGGAGCTTTATTTAGATGTTGAAAAGCACGGTGAACCAGGTGGGAGACTCCCAAGACTGTTCACAATCCCCCAGCGGTACCTTCAGCCACATTCCCATCAGCTTGTGGATGTCAGAATTTACTTAGGTTATGTTGATGGTTCTTAGCGACATTTTATGGATATTTCATTCATTTTATTCTCACATGTTGTACATCGCCTTGAAATATTTCTTACAGAAGTGAGGATCATAAATATGTAGGCAGATAAATAAATGGATACAACTGTCAATGCCAAAAAATGCCACTGATGCAAACAGCTGGTTCAGGATATTATGGGTCAATGGTGTCAAAGCTGCCATGAGGTCCAAGAGAATCACAGGATCTACCCCCTGGTAAAGGTCACTTAAATGGGTCCGAAAAATCAAGTTACTCAGGAAATTGTAGGTTATTAATTGTACTGCTGCCATTCTGCAGCTACCAAATATTGCACATCAGGTAAATCTGCTGGTAACTATATGAATTATTCCAAAAATTATGAACTGTACACTTACGATGTCCCAAGTGAAATCAACGTAATTGTGTAGAGGAGAGGAAGCTCCTCTCACCTCACAATATTAATTGTCTGTTTCCTTTTCTATTGGTTCCTTAAATTAATCTCCCTCTGGGATTTAGTGGTGTAACAAGGCCAGTCAGGTAAACTCTTATCAATCAGTATTGCAGAAGTCTTTGCTTACAAACAACAGACAGGCACAGGATGAAGGAAAACAGTGCCTATAGAAAATCACACTATTTAAATACAATTGCCTGCTTTTCAGATTATCTCTTCTCATTTGAAGTGGCTCATAAAAGGGATATAGCTCTATGCCACCAATGTGATCCTAAGCATCAAAACTGCCAAAGGACTCATTATGTAGTGAAGAAGAAGAAGAGTTTGGATTTGATATCCCGCTTTTCACTCCCTTTAAGGAGTCTCAAAGCGGCTAACATTCTCCTTTCCCTTCCTTCCCCACAACAAACACTCTGTGAGGTGAGTGGGGCTGAGAGACTTCAAAGAAGTGTGACTGGCCCAAGGTCACCCAGCAGCTGCATGTGGAGGAGCGGAGACACGAACCCGGTTCCCCAGATTACGAGTCCACCGCTCTAAACCACTACACCACACTGTTCAGTTGTTCTGAATTTTACAGCAAAGAATTCAATCCTTCAAGCTCTCCGTCAGACAGCTTTTCAAGCTGAAGATTTAAAGTGTTGTTTTAAATCTACAAAGCCTTACAAAACACCTTTCTCCATAGGAACCATACTGGACTCTGAGGCAAGAAGACCGGAGGGTGGTGGCAAGATAACGGACCTTTTGAGTAGTGCCCCCCCCCCACCTTAAGGAACATTCAGGGAATCTCACCTGGCAAACACTAACCATTTTTCTGGTGTCACACAAAGAGGTTTCTCTTCTCTCAGGCATTTGAATGTTAATTTTCTGCAGCAGTTGATGCCATTTTCTGGGTCATTTGCCTGGTGGTCAAGCCTCTGTTTGAAGAATGAGGGGATTTGTTTTAAATAGCTTAACCATGTTGGTGTTTTGTATTTGGGTTTGCTTTTTTTAATGTACTGCATACTGGAAATTTTATCCCTGTAAGTAATTTGATAATTTCTGAATGGAAAGCGACCAATAAAGTAAATAAATACTACAAATAAATCAATAATTTCCAAATGGCAGGCCTTCAGCGAACTTGTAAACAGGTTCCTAGTTATGCATTTGGGTGGAAAATATGTCCCAAGGCTTTTTAAAGGAGAGACTGCTTCATATGGTTTTACAGATGAGTGCGAACCTGGGAAAATTCATTTTACTAAATAATATATATATAAAAATAGAACCACTAATCTTTGGACTTAGCATGAGGGCAACATTTGTTTATCTAACAAACAGACAAAGGAAAGATATGGTACATATCATATTTTTTAAGCCAAAAGCCAAACAGAGACTCTAATGTTTTGTTTTGTTTATCTGGGAAACCAAGGTTCTAAGTGCAGTGCTATCATATTTGCTTATGAGGTTTCAGACAAGTTACTCTCTCCCATTTAGCTTCTCAGCTGTAAAAGGAAATGATAGCAGCAACTTCATTTTGTACTACTTTGTTATATGCATGTACCTCTCTCTGCATGCACATATGCAGGATTCCCTCAGATTTTGTCACAGTTTACTAACAGCTTTAGGATCTTTTCTGCTAGGAGTAAGCCACTAGTCCTGCATGTGCCAGGTGCCTCACATCACCCTCTCAGTTCTTCATCCATACTTTCCCACAATGGCAAACACACACTGTATTTTGGATTTTGCTGGATTATTTGCGAGGGATTGCTGGATGGATGACTCTACCTCTCTAGATGATATTTTTGTCCCTAGCAATTCTGCCCTACACACATCAACAAAAGAAAAATCTTCCTGAACCCCATTACTCAGAGAGACAGATAATCTAAAAGACAGTAAATTATATACACAATTTATGAGACAGAAAATTTTACAGCTCTGTGTAAAGATTTAAAACTGCATGATTTATATATCTTTTTAAATGTTTTGCCAATTTAAAAAAATGTTTTACCCATTCAAATCTATGCGACAATTTAGTAGTGACTAAGTTAAGTTCCTGTGGTGTCAAATAACTTTCTCAAGGTTAGAGCCTATAATATGCACACCTAAGATGTCATATATACCCACACCTCTATGTTATTTTAAAGAACTTGTTTAGTGAGTGAGCTTGAGGTGAAGCAGTGGGCAAAGCATTTCATAAATATGTTTGTTCAGATATAAGTGGGTAACAATTAGCTTAGGCTGCAATCCAAACCCTACCCCCCCATGCATCTGACTGGGGTCAGCGTGGGTTGGAATGGGCAGAGGTTTCTATATATACCTTTCTTTATCGGCTAGAGTTACTTCAGGGACATGAATGGCACTGTGGTCCAAACCACAGAATCTCTTGGGCCCTGCACAACAGGGTGAGCTCCCGTTGCTCTGTCCCAGCGCCTGCCAACCTAGCAGTTCGAAAGCACACCAGTGCAAGTAGATAAACAGGTACAGCTGTGGCAGGAAGGTAAACACCATTTCCATGCGCTCTGGCTGAAAGTGGAGATGAATGCTGGACCTAACCGTCAGGGGTCCTTTAACTTTTACCTGTGCCCTTAAAGTTACTCTGAGGCACCTGCATATCCATAGCTAGCGCAAACATAAGTCACAATAGCTTATAGTAAATCTTCAAGTGCCACTTGGCTGTAACAGCTAATTTAAATGCACCCTTAGAACTCAAACACTGGAACTCATTTGAGCCAAAGCCCTGAATCAAGACATATCAACACCGGCAGCCCTTATTCCTGGAATCTGTGGATTTGTATTAAAAAGAAGAGCTTCTCTACTTATGTGTCATGTTCATTTCCCTCTCCCTGGGTGAACCAAATCTGCACAGGCATCTCACAGGGCTGCCACCTGGTCAGCTTTGTATTTCAAGCACTAATAAAAAATAAAGCAAGTCTTGTTGAAATTAAACCCTGCCAAAAACACAAATTAACAAAGCAAGAGGTAGCCCCCGCCCTCAATGCATTTATCCTTCTTTCTACACGCACACGTACCTCCTCTTGTTACCACCACTCCCCCCTTAAAAAGAGCCATTAGGAGAAAGCTGTGGAAATATTTGCCCCAAACTGGAGATTGTTGCAGAGTCTTGCTGTATTGTAGATGGGAATACACACAGCAAACTTGCACTGTGAGGAGCCCTGCGGGAATCCAGCCGCTTCGGGGAGGCTTTGTGAGTCCAGCTCTGCATGCACTGGCCAGGCCATTGTGAAAAAGAAACAGAAAAACCATTACCAACCTAAACCCTCTCCCCCTACCCCCATTTCCATTCTCCCTCTTTAGCAATTCTTTCCTCCCTCCCTCCCTCCCCTCCCTCCCCCCCTCCTCAAGACAAATTGAGATGGGAGGGGAGGGCTGCTTTTAAAGGGAGTGAAAAGGTTTCCTCCGTTAGATTTAAGGCAACAAGTCAGAGCTGCAAGGAGCCTTTTATCCACCAGGGAAGCCTCCCACTGCTCCCAGGCTGGGCTGAGCTGGAATCCTGGGGTTCAGCTTTCTGAAGCCTGCCATTGATTTGTCACTGGTGATAAGTGAGGCCAGAACGGTTCCCACAATCCCCTGCAGAGGCGAAGATTCTCCCACAATGCCCAAGGGGAGAAACATTTTAAAGAGAGAGAGAGAGAGCAAAAGAAAGGAATACAGAATTTAGAGGTCAAAAAATCTGGGATGTTTCTTTTCTCCGACAACAAAATAAGTGACTATTCTGCAGCTCAGCCAGGGAGGAGACAATGCTTCAAAAGGACAGCACGGCAGCTAATGTGAATTCCTCCATGTCCCTCTTGGTAAGAAAGCAAGACATTGGATTTCTTCAATATATTTGCGCCCAGTGGGTTTCTGTGTGCCAGCTCCATACAACAATATTCCTGTAGCAATTTGCAACTGTTCCTATGCCAATCTCCGAGTCTTTTAAATCTTCCTTACTTACACATGGGCACTCTTCACCCCCCAAGGAGATGTTGTCAGAGGACAGTTCTATTTGGGAGGCCCCTTTCTCACAAATTAAACAAAAGGGAGTTTTAAAAATGAAAGTCTGGAAGATTAATTAGAAGAGCAACAGAGAGCACGTGCAGAGAAAAAGCTGCGCTACCCAAGCCAAGGAAAGCAGAACCATAATAAAATGCCTGCGGGCAGATACTGATGCAAAAGCAGAAAAGGCATTTTTTTTAAAAAAAAAGTAGGATATAAGTACACATAAAAGCTACAAGGATACCACGAAAGAATACCACCCGAGAATTCTGAATTCATAAGCTTAGAATCACAGATTAACATCATTCCATAGAGGACAGGATTGGGGGAAAACCTAAAGGTAAAAGTAAAGGGACCCCTGACAGTTAGGTCCAGTCACGGACAACTCTGGGGCTGCGGCGCTCATCTTGCTTTACTGGCCGAAGGAGCCACATAGTCAACCAATTTCTCAACTCTACCCTTCATCTTTGGGAAGCTCAGAAGGTCCCAGGTTCAATTCCTGGTGTTTCCAGACAGCGCTTGAGTGCCTACTGCCAGTCAAAGTAGACAAAACTGAGCCAGACAGACCAATGGTTCAGGTTCAGTGGAAGGGAGCTTCCTATGTTCTTCTGCTTTTCAAACCATATGACCAGCCCTAGAGGCAGAAATACAAGATCAGGTGTTTTGCTGTATTTTATCAGCAACAGTACAGGGGCACGGGTGGCACTGTGGGTTAAACCACAGAGCCTAGGACTTGCCGATCAGAAGGTTGGCAGTTCGAATCCCCGCGATGGGGTGAGCTCCCATTGTTCGGTCCCTGCTCCTGCCAACCTAGCAGTTCAAAAGCACGTCCAAGTGCAAGTAGATAAATAGGTACCGCTCCGGCGGGAAGGTAAACGACGTTTCCGTGCGCTGCTCTGGTTTGCCAGAAGCGGCTTAGTCATGCTGGCCACATGAACCGGAAAAAACTGTCTGCGGACAAACGTCAGCTCCCTTGGCCAGTAAAGCAAGATGAGCACCGCAACCCCAGAGTCCGTCATGACTGGGCCTAATGGTCAGGGGTCCATTTACCTTTACTTATCAGCAACGGTATCCACAGCCATGTGAAATCTCTTTCCCTCTGGTGCAGTCCTCCTTAGCTAGAAGTACATTGAGTGAGGCACTTGCTACTTACTTGTGGTACACTGTGATTCATCTTTGAATTGACCATCTTGACTCATGTTAGGGATTAAAATTAATTATATTTCAGTCACTTTCTAATCCATGATTCTATGAAAAAACACAGAAAACTCTTTTTCTTTTTTTTACTGTACTTTCCAAATAGTCATGATAAGTCTGCTGCAACAAAAACTACTTAAGGGCAAATCTCTTTTAAGATAAAGTTTCCATGGGCAAGAGCCCATTTTGATACTTGGCTGAAGCTTTACCTTCCTCTGACATATACACGTAGACACATAGTACTGTCTAGGAGGAGGGATGTTATTACAAAGTGAGACCAGAAGGCCTAGCAATGCAAGAGGGAGGTGTGTGATATTTGTGCACAGCACAAATGATTTAAAAGATCCCACCAGAGTGGGCGTGGATCCATTTGCAACTGGTATTCTGTACAAATGTGAAGACTGTCACACTTGGTAGGCAAAGCTGAGTCTGTTTGGATTTGTTTGGGGATATAATAACTTCATGGCTTGTGAAGAACTGTGAGACTGGAGTGTCACAGAATCACAGAATTGTTGGAAGGGACCCTGAGGGTCATCTAGTCCAACCCACCGCAATGCAGGAATCCTGCCCATGGTCATTCCTGTGTGGGCTCAAACCACCAGCCTTCAGATGCAGTGACCCACTCCTATAAACTCAAGAGTTCATTGAGAGCCTGCAGTCCTGTGAGCATGGCTGCATAAGGATCTGCTTCTCAACTAGGCAAGTGGCTACTTACAAACCTCCATTCCATTTGTAGTATCTGCCTCCTTGTACAAGATTGAATCAAGCGATTTCCCTCCAATCATGCTTCACCCAGAAAGCAACTTTTGTGTGTGTATGTGTAAATTGAGCACGTATCAACGTTAGTACAGCGGTGCGTCGCAAGACGAAAAGAATCCGTTCCGCGAGTCTCTTCGTCTAGCGGTTTTTTCGTCTTGAGAAGCAAGCCCATTAGCGGATTAGCGGATTAGCGCTATTAGCGGCTTTTAGCAGCTTAGCGGCTTAGGAAAGGGGGGGGGGGAGTCAGAAAAACTCGCAAGACATTTCCAAAATGGAAAACACTTTTGTCTAGCGGGTTTTTTGTCTTGTGAAGCAAGCCCATTAGCGGATTAGCGGATTAGCAGCTTTTAGCACTTTAGCGGCTTAGGAAAAGGGGGGGGGGGAGGGGGAAAAAGTCAGAAAAACTCGCAAGACATTTTCGTCTTGCGAAGCAAGCCCATAGGGAAATTCATCTTGCGAAGCACCTCCAAAACGGAAAACACTTTCATCTAGCGGGTTTTTCGTCTTGCGAGGCATTCGTCTTGCGGGGCACCACTGTATTTAAAAGTTAAACTTGCATTAAGCATTATATTAATACAGGCATTGTTTCTGCTCTTGATCTGTTGTTAGCTGAACAGAATCATAGAATCACAGAAGCATGGAATTGTGGAGTTGGAAGGGACCGCAAGGGTTAGCTACTGCAATGCAGAAATCTTTGCTAAGGCATACATGATGGATGGCCAGCAAACCTCCAGCTTGGCATTCTAACAAAAAAGTTAATTGGGATATGAGCAACAAAGATAAATTAGCTTTCGTGGGACATATTTTCTGTGTGCACAAAATAATCCTGTGTCACGCAGACTAATGTCTCAGCACATACATTTTATTTGAGATTAGTTACCCAACTCCAAATGGGCAACAGCAAATGTAGTCCAGCTATGACAGCCTTCTTCAACACTGCTGCCATCCAGATGTTTTGAACTACAAACCCCGTGATGGAAATTGTGGTTGAAATGATCTGACGTCGCCAAGTTGTGAAAGGCTGTGCTAAGAATAGGCAAAAGTGACAAAATTGCCTACTGGGTCATCAGAATATCTATAGCGTTCACAGCAAAGGGCCACGCTCTCATAGGAAACAGAATTATTTTTTAAGTACAGGTGGCAGAGGAACTGTGCCCCTATCCAAGCTTTCAAACAGTGGTTTGTGCCTTGAATTATACTGGACACTCATACAATGGGTGAAGCAAGTCACCGCGCGCACTACAAAGCCATTCCTCAAGTATGCTGTAGACTTGTAAATCATTGTCGATTCTATAGTTTGGCTTGTAAAACAAATAGAGCATTCCATTCAGCAACAAAACAAACAAACAAAAAACAGGAGGTAAAGAATAAAAAGCCAATGTCAGCCTCTCATCCCGTAGATGAGAAAAATGGAGAGGGCATAAGAAACTTCTGAAGACCGGTAACTGAAAGAAGATATTGGTAAACGAAGGAGGAAACCTATAGCCAACCACAATTCAATAGAGGGTGTATGTCAAAGGGATCTGGGCCTAAATTATATGCAGACAACATCAGATTAAATTGTTTATCTAGGTGCCACTGCTGTTATGATTCATTTGACTGACTATTTTACTGTTTTAGTATCTGATGTGTAGGTTGCTTCATGAGCCTGTTTATAGCTGAAGACATTTGTATGTGCATATGTATGTATATTGAATACATATAAAATATATACTGGTAATTCTAGTTGCTATTAGCAAAGCAGAAACCTGAAATTTGAATCTTGCAAGTAAGGCTCTTTGGGGGGGGGAGTAATGGTTTGGAGGGGCCTTTGCTAATCTGGTTCCCTCCAGAATTTTTGGACTGGGGCTGGTGGGAGTTGTAATCCAAAATAACTGGAGGGCACCAGGAGGGCAAATGCTGTTGTGTCCCATATTTTTGTGCATTCCAAAATTAGCGAAGAAATCAATGAACCGTTTACAATTATTATATAGCCACAGTAGCAGACCTATGTTGAAAAGGGCAAGTTGGCAGAACTGCATTTTGCCATATAATGAAAAAGAGGGGGAATAGGTTCTTCAACTTATAGTTAAAAACTGCTCAACTTGTTGCAAAGTATATGCCTGAACCCAGTGACCAATATGAAACTTGACAGTGCAGGAAAGGTAAGTTTTAAAGTATGGCCCATGCTGAATTTAGGGTAGAGGAGAGAACACACGGCTTAGTTTGAATAAGTTAAATATTTGAAAAGACACTCTGGCACAAAGCAATTTATAAAGCAGGGCAGTGGGGGGAATTATAAAATGTCCAGGCAGAGATTCTACAGGTGCAGCTTCACTAGACACTTGCTACAGAGACACCCAAAACTTTCTGCCTGATGAAGCCATAAAACATTTTTGTGCTGTTTCCTCACCACAGCAGCAGGTAGTGAATGTGCAGGCAGAAATTTCACAAGTTCCCCAAATACTTCCGCTCCCCCCATGCTCTTTATTGATTTTATTAAGTATTACAATTATTCCATTTGTTATTCAAAATAAAATAAGATACAAAAAAGAAAACACAATTCAACAAAAATATCTCTGATACATTAAATCACAGATAAATAACCTTCTACTTTTTAGGTGTGACTTCCATCCACCTCACTACAGGTCCTTTTCCTCTTTTTTTAACTGCGTCCTTTTTCACCTTGTAATTCACTGGTATTGTATGAGATACATTATCTGTCTTGTTATATAATTTGTGAAAATTAATCAAAGCACATTAAGGATTTTACTTGGGAACAATATTTTTCTAGATATACTCTATAACACTCCCACTCTTTTAAAAACTTTTGATTTGTTTGGTTCCCCAAATACTTGCTACAAATGCATCGGGTGAACTAATCCAGAGGACTGGTGTGGTGCTGCAGTTAGCGTTGGATTAAGACCAGGGACACTGAGGTTCAAGTTTCCACTCAGCCATTCAGTCTGAGCACACCTACTCAAGTGTTTAGACATGACCCTGGTGACCAGCATGCTCTAAATACCTTACATGATCAAGAAGTTTAAAAGATCTCTCTCTCAGGCGAAAGAGGGGTTTAAAAGGCCTCTATTTTTCAGAAAGTTATTGAACACCTGGGGTTGTCTTTTTTCCATTTGTACCAACACCCAAAGACATTTTGCAAATATCCTAGTACAACATACCATATCTGTTTAAAAAGACGGCATAGGAGGAGGAGAAGCAATCAAAATACGGAAGGAGAGAAGCAGCACACAAACAGAACTGCTGATGTTTAGTTTTGAAGCCTTTTCTCTTTTCCACCCCCTCATCAATGCCAGGCAAGATGGCAAGATTGGGATTAGTTTATTCATACAAAAAACAGGAAAAGAGAGGAGATTGTCCAGAAGAAAATCCAATCAGGAAATTCCAAGAGGAAGGCATGGGAGAAGAACCCAGGGCGTCCCCTGGTTTTTGCCATGAAAAAAATGTTGAGATTCTGCTGAGGAAGCAAAGCTTAGCTTGCCAGCTCCCCTCTGCCCAATTTTCTGTGTATCATCGTGGCCCAGGAGGCAGAAGCACTGATTTCTCACTCTTCCAGGTTCGCAGGATGGCACTATGTGGGCTGCATTCAGGATTCCATGTTTATGTGCAGGAAAGGCCTAAGGAACAGGGCCTGCATGGTGTTTTAGTCATTTCCAATTCTACTGTACTTTGTCTTGATTGTTAGGTGGGTTTCAACCAAGTTTCTATTCTACAGCAGACATTTCACTTCCTTTACGCTTTTCTACAGAGGACCTTAAAACCGTAAGACTCAGTTCCCTTGTTTTTCAATCTATATCTTTGTTTTTGTTTTGCTTCTATGTTCACTTGGAGAGGTTCAATAAGGCGTGTATGTGCCTGCCAGGATTCAGCCCTACCCAGATTTCAAACTTGAGGTCTCCTCAAGTGAAGAGCAAGAGGAGCAGGATCCCATCCCCAGCAGATCTCCATCCTGTCAATGATCCCGAGGAGCCATCACACACGGACTAACCAGATCACCTACCTCACTTCCTGGCTAGCTCCAAGACTTCCCTTCTTCTCCTCCTGGCCACAGGAGAAGAGGAGACAGGCAAGAACTTCAGCACTGCCCCTGAAGTGCCCAGGTAGCTCCATGGGAGGCTATTGGGATGGGGCAGAGGAACCACATTGAAAGACCTAAGTAGATCAGGGTCTGAGCAAGAGCCAGGAAGGGGTGCAGCCTGCTAGACTGAGGTGCTTCATTGCTAAACAAAGCAACTCCGATTTTCCTAACTTGGAGGAATGTGATTGTGCCTAAATGTGGAGAATCACACGACAGATCTATACGATATCTATAAAACAGTAACCACAAAACTTTAAAGCGGTCCGCCTCAAAATCTCTTATCAGCTGGCTCCATGAGAAGTCACAGTTCCTTTTGGAGTGTTTCCCTCCACACCGGAGACCTCCAGCACAGCCGGTATTGTTGGTTTTACGGAGTCTGTTCCCTGAGCAAATCACTGGGCGAGCACCCAATCAAAGCAGAGAAAGGGCACCAAGCACAAGAGCCCCAATAGCACGGCAAGGATAAGGGGGTGGGGAAAGTGTGCACAGCACCTTTTGTCTGCT
The DNA here is from genome assembly GCF_951804945.1 of Podarcis cretensis. Classification (NCBI taxonomy): domain Eukaryota; kingdom Metazoa; phylum Chordata; class Lepidosauria; order Squamata; family Lacertidae; genus Podarcis; species Podarcis cretensis. Next base: position 51,769,280 of record NC_137170.1, on the reverse strand, counting down.
AAGTAGCAAGTGCTTCTGAGTGCTCTTGTCCATTCAGGCAGGCAGCTCAAAGGGGTGTGGGAGTCAGCCAGTGCTCAATGAGGACCACTTCAAAATCTGAATAATCTCCCCAGTGACCCCCTCTAAACACTCCCCAGGAGTCCTAAACATTCAGTACTTGGCTTGGGATAAGCGGCCACATTCAGTGCGAGTTAGTCCGTCATTCTTCCTACTTGCCAAAGGCCATGTTTTCAACCAATTGGGGGGCTTGTTTACATGATCATTTATTGTGACTTAACAAACCCAACTGCTCTAACTCACTTTAATCTGTTTACACTATCAAATGGGTTTAAACCCAAGGCTGAACCAGAATGAAAATAAGGAAACTTGCTGCAACTTCATCTCGAAAGAAGCGCCTATGCAATATACTAGCATGGTGATTTCCACAGGTGAGCAGGCAGGTGTAGGTGGGGTTCGTGTTTCACAGCAAGCAAACACAGTAGCATAGCAATGATCCAAGATAGTAAGCAAGGAATGTAGCTAACACCCCACGCAATACCAAGCATGTGTAAACAAGAACTTCACGATAACTTCTATGAATCAATCTTGGAAACAAGTAATAAAGCATCCCTAAATCATAAAAGTACGCCCTTGGAAATTCAGGATCCAATACTGCATTTTGGCTGCCTGCAAATGCTTTGCAGTTCTAGCCAGAACATCAACCATTGAAGTTTGATTTGTGGTGCGAGGCCACCTATGGCACTTTCAAAAAGGGGGTTATTAACAATTAAAATGCCCTCTCAGCCCATTACAGAATAGGGCCTGCATATACAAGAGAACCAGGATAGCTCAGTTGGTAGAGCATGAGACTCAGGGCCATGGGCCCAAGCCCCTTGTTGAGTGAAAGATTCCTGCATGGCAGGGGGTTAGACTGCATGACCCTCGTGGGCCCTTCCACCTCTACAATTCCATGAGATAGAGGGCACATTAGAATCAATTAGTCATGTTTGCATCTTATTTAAAGGGTCCTCTTAAATCTAAGAAGCCCCTGATGGATCAGGCCAATCGCCTATGTAGTTGAGCATCCTGTTTTCACTGTGGGCAACCATGGCCACCATGGGAAGGGAATAGCTATACAGGATTTGTAAAACCCAGTAAGGGTAAAAAGGTCCTTGATCTATGCTCTGACCTCTTTGTGTCCACCACCCTGACTTCCATCTGGGTCAGGGATTCATAAAAATATGTATACTCTTTAAACATTTTCTAATACACTTATCTGCAAAGTTTAGCTTTCATTTTTCTCCTTGTGGTTAATACAGACGGAATGGCTGAGAGATGTCTACTATGTGCCAAAACAATGAAGACTGAAAGAGTGGTAGGCTCATGTGGATGCAGCCTCAGAGCTGATTCAAACACGAAGCAGTGCATGCTGCATCATCTTCTACGCTAACCTTTCCCCGGATGCATGAGCTTTCTATGTGCTGGGAGGTTTCAATGAGGAACATGGTGCAAAATCAACGATTCCCAACATGCTTTGAAATGGTGCAGGAGTGGGGAGCACTGTATCACGTGTGCATGTGCACACTGCAACTGCTCAGAATTTTATTGAAAGAAACAAAATAGTTCCTTCTTTCTGTTCTTGGAGTCATTATAACAAGGAATATGTGAAAGCCAGTTGTATATGAACATACAATATAATCAGACACAGAGAAGGGTGTCTAGGACGTTCCTTGTTCCAAGTCTGATTGTACTGTGTTGTTAGTTCATCCATGTGGCTTGTTTTTGTTTGGTTAAATTTGTGTGGCTTGTTGACATGGCCTTTGCTAGCAATTAAGGGACAATTCGGTAATGGTAATACCTAATTATAAAATTAAATTAGCTTGTGATAGCGTCATAATCCAAAGCCACCCCCCAATGGTAAAAACAAAGCAACATTAAAACTAATAACCATGTCGTAAATTGTATAAACTATTTTACTTGTTTTTAACTGTATTATTAGATTGTTGTAACCCACTCTGAAACCTTATGGTGAGAAACATTATACATTAAAATAAAATTAGCCATACTCAAATCATACAACTGGCCAGTATAGCAACAATTTATTATTATTATTTAAAACTATATATTCCTTGTTACAGCACCATACATTTAAAAATATTGCTAAATAGAATAAACATTTTACTTACAGCGTTAACCATTTTTGTATTTAAAAACTGTATTAGAATATTAATGGTGAAATATGGTATTATGTGCAGATTGTATATTCCACTAGAAAACAAAACACACAGAACTGATGTAGTAAACACAACCTAATTCTGAACCAATGCTGGAGCAGTTACTCTCATGTATTTATCTTTTAAATTACCTTCCCTGTACATCGTACTCTGCAGCCCTCTGTCATGTGCTCCCTGATCTCTCAGCTTCTTGAAAATCAGTCACCAAAACCATTGGCTGGGTTGTTGATATTTTAGCACCCTAACACAGGATGGTTTGACCTGTGTGGATATGGCTTCTCTTACATATTCTATTATGTGGTTTGCTATTTTTAATACTTGCCTCTTCCCGTGAGCCAGTTTGTTCTCAGCTTTGTGGCTGGGAAAGTGACAAATACAAAACCAAATCAAAATTCTGAGTATGTTTCTATACTCCCCCCCCCCAATTAAAACTCTGCCAGCATCTGTCCTCAATGCAAAGCATTAAAACCCTTTCCCTTCCACTTCCCCTCCGTTGATGCCTTGCACCCCTTCATCTAGCACTTCAATATGCAATCAGCAAAGCGCATCTCACACCTGCCACTCAGGCCTTACAGTTTCAATCTTCCTCTTCAAGCTCTAGCGCTACTGTGCCTGAAGACAGACTGGCTCCTGCCAACACCTCTGCTCCTTCTTCTCTTTGTTGATGAGGCACCTCTATAATTGTCCCTCACTGCTAAGTTTGCATCTTCTTCCGCAACACCTTCTGTCTCTGAACTTCCTTCCCTCTTATTCCTCTCAAATAAACACTTTGCTCTGACACTAATCCTTTCTTAAAGGCTATGACTGAACATATATGAAAACAGATGGAGGAGAATACATAAATGCTCCCACATTGCCAGAATGTCAACTCTACATCTCCCAGGAGTTGCCAACCATTTCTGGCCCATGCACATATTTGGATTTTCGAGTGAGTGCTATGGGCTCCCCTCCCCACCTCTGGCCCTTCCTCTCCCCTCTCCCCTAGATCAGGTCTTCCCCACAAGACTGAAAGAGACAAAGTGTGTATATACACGCTTCACTTTTCTAAGGGATGTGGGTAAAAGTAAGATCCAGTCAAATTAACCTGGCCTTGGAAAAAACACTCTTCCAACTTCGTCCTTTAGCTCATTGTCAATTTAAAGGGAGAAAAAGGTATATACCCTTGTCACCTCATGGCCAAGGGGCAGTAAATGTGTGTGTGCATGTGTGTGTGCTCAGAGGCTTTGCAGATGGCAGGGGAAGATTTCAGAGGCACCCCAGCACTCATGGTGCCCCCTTGACAATGCCTGCTGTACCCTATGTCAAGATGAATTTTTATCAACAGCACTGCTTTTAACTAGCATATTCGACTCTCAACTTATGTAGGGAGTACATACTGGGATAGCGCGAAAAGCCAAAATCGTGTATAGTCTAAAGAAACTGTCCCTGCACCTTTAAACTCTCTCCCAAGGCCACACACACTCTCCAAAGGCTGCTGAACATGCTCCCCGAACATCCAAACGCTCTCCCAAGGTGAGTGCAATGGCAGGTGGGACTGCCAACGTTCCCCCCCCAAAAAAAAAGCCTGTTCCCTTTAATTTTTTTAGATCAAGCATGTGAAGTTAAATTCATTCAAGTTAAATTGTGTATAAATTGCAAATTGACTGTATCTCATTTTGCGCATATGCCATATTAACCAAAATAAATATCTGCTGCACAATTTATCCAACCCAATGGGAACAAAGTTCCCATGACCTCAAGTGCACACCAAGCAGACCTCCTCAAACAACTCTTCCAAGACCGATTTAACTTTGAAGAGTTGAACTAGGAAAGAGGCAAAGACTTAAAAGAAACTGAATCATTTGGCAGACCAATAGCAAGAGCAGGTTTCCTGCCAAAGGCATTGCCCTTTCAAGTGGAGTGGGGAGAGCATAGGCATGAGAAGGAGAGTGGAAGATAGATGGGTCTTTCACTAATAAATGTTTCCTCTCTCTCTTTTTCCTCTCCAGCATATCCCTTGAAGAGGGAAACAGTGAGTAGAGGAAGGCAGTTTTTTGGTCTTTCCAGGAAAAGCAACCAGGAATAAACTCTTGGAGATAAATTATACAGCACCTTTGTACAATTGCCTCTTTGTCAAGAGTGGGGTCTTTTTTTTCCCCTTCTTCCTCCCAGCGCTTTTTGTGGCCAGCTTTGGTTCTGCTCTGTTCACACCACTCCCTCTGCACAGAGGTAAAGGCAGAGAGGATACAGGTCAATGCTCAGTGCAAGGCAGAGTCAGACCCTCTATGAGCCTGACCCGCATTCCCTCTTCCCCCAATTTCTCTTCCATCCAAGAACTGTCCCCAAGTGTGAAAAGGTCCCATTAAAACATTTTCCAGAAGCCTTTACAGGGAATACATTATTTTGATGGATGCTCGGACTGAAGAGAAGAATTTCTAAGCACCAGAAAATAATGGAGCTTGTTCTAATAGCTTTAAGAGATGCCCAGAGGCACCATGGAGGTTTGCTTCTCTGTAAATCAAAACCGCAGAAATCCAGAAAATGGAGTTAAACAATTGAACGCCAGGAAGCAGCGAAATTGGGCTCTATTTAACTGCTGCTCTTGGTTACAGCCAACTTCAGGCTATTTGGAAAAACAGCACACATGCCACATCACCAGCACAAATTTAACAGGGGGAAACAAAGAGACAACAGGGGTCATAAAGAGGAGTGGCAAGAAGGAAACCAGGGAAAGCTAGGTCGCCACCTTCTACCAGAGAGCTAGCCCGATTATGACTGAACACTAATGAGACATGCAATATTAAAACAATAACAATGATGCAACGGGGACAGAATAATCCGTAAACTGGGATGGACTGCCAGCCAGTTACAAAAAGAATAGTAAAGTTCTTGCCTATCTTAGTAACAAGGAATAAATTGATGTGCTGGTGATTAGTAGATGTGTTTTGAAGACTACTTCTGTGCTGATCACTTTGGTTTGGTTTTTAAAAAGAACTCACTGTTTGCTATTCAATAAGCACTGGTTTTTCCCAAAGTAAATCACAATAATGTATCATCCATCCAGCTTCCACAGGATCATTATTCTGATCAACAAACAGGGTGCACCTTGAGCACATTTAACCTACACTATTTCAACTATAAGTGGGCAAGGTGGGTGAGGTCTATGATCTCGTGAGAGTATCCCTACCAGTCCCAGAGTCTGTGTGTCAAATGAACCTGAGAAGGAAGGTCAACAGCTTAAAAGCTCTTGTCGTGGTAACCACGAGCGGACTCACCACGAAAATGGCTTTTAAGCTCTTGCTGTTGCTTCCAGGGCAAGGCACCCCAGCTCTAGGACGGATAGGAATGCTCTTTCTCTTCCCCTCACCACCTGCCTTCTAGAAGGCAGCCTAGCTTGGCTAGCCTCAGGGTGGTTCCAAGGGTAAGATGATTTTGGCTATACACAATTGCCGCAAATACATGTTACCTTTGAAACCAAACCCTTGCATAAGATGTGGGCCAACTGTATAACCAATACCAGCGATGCTTATGTGAGATTTAGGAGCTTCACGGAGCCGACGATGACACAACAGATGTCAGAAACCGCTTGACTGGACTCTTTTGTCAGCAGATGTAACTAGGGAAGAAAAGCAAGTGATAAATTTATCTATTAGCCACGGGTAATCTTAGGTGAGGCAACAGTATGATGGAGTATTTTAAAACCTTTGTATGTTTTGTAAGGAAGGGACATGAAGTGGCAGTGCAAACACATATTCAAGCTGGGCAGACATTTTAATCAATTGAATGTACACATTTATTATCCAAGCCTGGCTATAAAAGAAAGCACATTTCATACATGCAACTTAAAGCATTTTTTGAGCCACCCTCATGCTTTGGATATACATATATGAAATACAAAAATGAAGTTCAACATGTACTATAAAAAGTTTTTTTATTGAAAGATTTTCATTTATAAAGGAATAATGCAAAAAAAAAGAAAAAGAAAAAAGAAATGTGGAAAGAAATATCAATATATAACCCCCAAAAAATTTACACTGCCTTCTCTCTTTCAAAAAGCATGCATGTGCATCAGCCTTGATGCATATGGTATTATTTTAGAAAGTTGTTAAAGGATCTATGAAATTGAAAAGGTTTCCCTGTATCAGGCTGGTTTCAATAGGGAGGAGGAATGGTGGCCGAGGAGGCAGAAAAGTAAGGCGGAGAGGAGATACACACCATCACCAACTGCATTGAGATAGGATCACATCCAATTATAAGGTAACACAGGCAGGTTGAAAGAGAACCTTCTTCCACAATGACTGGAGAGTTTGCGGTGATATTTAAAGCAGTAAAACTTATGCATGGGGACTGTGAGGAGGGAGGTCATTAAAGCATCTGAAAACAGATGATTTTAGCCTAGAAAGAAATTGCATAATGCCAACCTTTCCACAAAACAGCAAGAGCCAACATTGTTCATTACAATTCTAAGGTCACGAATATTGATGCAACTTACTTAGCAATGGGGCAATGATAAAGCATTCCACTGGAATAAATTTGTTCCCACACTGGCAATTCTAGTCATCAAAAACACTTGCATGGTTGAGGCTTCAATCCTATACCCGCTTACCTGGGACCAAACTTCGTTGGAACTCAGTGGGGCTTATTTCTGAGTATAGGATGGCACTGTAAATGAAGCTACTCAGTTTCACACTACAGAATCTACTACACTCCATCAGTTCACAGAGTTAACTATGTATAAGCCCCCTGATTTCAAGGCACTTAAACTGGGCATTAGACTATGCTGGATCATCAAATGAGTATGCTTTCACATGCCCTTGAACTATTTTTAAAGAGTTAGGTTTTGGGGGGATAGGAGCAATCACAACACTTGATTTACAGCAACCTTAGGACCCCCATGCGGGACACAGGTGGCGCTGTGGGTTAAACCACTGTGCTGCTTGGGCTTGCCGACTGAAAGGTCAGCAGTTCGAATCCTCGTGATGGGGTGAGCTCCCGTTGTTCGGTCCCAGCTCCTGCCAGCCTAGCAGTTCGAAAGCATGCAGTGCGAGTAGATAAATAGGTACCGCTCCGGCGGGAAGGTAAACAGTGTTTCCGTGCGTTGCTCTGGTTTCACCAGAAGAGGCTTATTCATGCTGGCCACATGACCCAGAAAAGCTGTCTGCGGAAGCAGACAAATGCCGGCTCCCTTGGCCTGTAAAGCGAGATGAGCACCACAACCCCAGAGTCGTTCGCGACTGGACTTAATTGTTTAGGGGTCCCTTTACCTAGGGCCCCCATGTATGAAATAGATCATTTCACCACTCCAAAGGAATTGCTGGAGGAACAGCTAAGTATGGTCTCATCCACATTCAAGCAAGCAATAAAAAAGGGCACTACTTTGCTCTTACCAACTCTATACAAAACAAGCAAGACCAATAATTCCTGGAATTACAATCTAGCAATGGTAATGAAAGGGAATACACTTTACTTTCGCTTTCTATATTAGCAAACTCTGTTCTTGTCAAGATGGAGAAGAGGAATTAAACCAGGGGTTAGCAACCTTTTTCAGCTGTGGGCTGGTCCACTGTCTCTCAGACCTCGTGGGGGGGGGGCGGACTATTTTTTTTTTGGGGGGGGGGAATGAACAATTTCCTATGCCCCACAAATAACTCAGAGATGCATTTTAAATAAAAGCACACATTCTACTCATGTAAAAACACGCTGTAAAAACCCAGGCCGGATTTAGAAAGTGATTGGGCCGCATCCGGCCCCCAGGCCTTAGGTTGCCTACCCTGGATTAAACTGATATCCCTAACACTCAGCACAGGGAACAAAATCCCATAGAAGACCGACGCCTAACAAAACAGCCATGTCAGTGAACCAAAGATACTGCAAACTCAGTGGTAAAAGCCGAACCGTTAGACACATTAACTTCATGGACAACAGCTGCAATTAGTGTTCTTTGTCATGATTTGTGTGAAATGCAGACAGCCACTAAATACAGTATGCCAATTAATGCAGTGTGAGCATGCTGAACGCCAAGAGAAGCCCAGCTCAAAGGCTCCTCCATCAGGTGAAGCCCGCAGCATACTTTTTAAAGGGCATGCACTTTCAAAAAGGAAATGGTTTATCATATTAGTGAAAAGATTTCCTTAAGTAATATTAAAGGAACAGCCACAGAAACAACAATAGAAAGGGGATTTAGCAAAGATCTTTGTTTATCTAATCTGTATTTGGCAGGTACATTCATTAACAGGTTCATGGTTTCCTCTGTAAAATTAGACTGTATCCAGGATATTATTTATCTGGAGAGACAGTAGTAGCAAGGCAATCTGCATCTGTTCCAGCACTGTTGTTGTTGTTGTTGTTGTTGTTGTTATATTATTGTTTTATATCCCACCCATCTAGTTGGGTTTCCCCAGCCACTCTGGGCAGCTTAAAACATAATACAAGAGAATACAAGAGAAGTGGCAAAATGAAGGTGGGAGTTCCTAACTGCAGCTACGTCCCCATGTCACATATAACTCAATAGTGGTGAAATTATCTACACCAATTGTATTTCACTCCTAAAAGAAACACCACTCTAGCATGAGCATATGTAGATGCGCATCCGGCTTTTCACAAACTAGAAAGATAATAAATATTTAACAGAGTATATGTTTTTAACTGTTCAGAAATGTTTGGGCACAGGGTAATGGAATGTGTTACAGTGGAACCTCGGTTTTCGAGCGTCTTGGAAGCCGAACATTTCGGAACCCGAATGCCAAAAACCTGGAAGTGAATGCTTCCGTTTTTGAACATGCCTCGGAAGTCGAACGGCTTCCGCTGCGTGTTTTTCCATTTTCTCAATGGAAATTGCTGACAGACCTTTGCGCCTCAGTTGTCGAACGTTTTGGAAGTTGAATGTTCTTCCGGTACGAATTACGTTCGACAAGAGAGGTTCCACTGTACTTAAAAAAATAGACACCAAATACTCAGCAGGCACTGTGGCAGTCTCAATAAAAGGTATGCACAGATACAGCAACGGTGCTGGCCATCCTTCTATGAACTACTTTTATTTTCCCAGTCCTTGTTTTCGCTTGAAGCACTACAAAATTTGCGCGCGGGCGCGGGGGGGGGGGGGTGACACCAAAACACTGCAATGTAACCACTTCAGTTATTTGGACAATCAACAGTATGTAAATTTTATGTAATAAATAAATAAATGAAATCACAGCGGCAGTCAAAGAGTTAAATCTTCAAAACCATGACTTTTGCATGGCCAAGTTTTCCTGCTTGCATAAAAGGTTTGCACAGCAAGAAGAAAGAATAAGAGCTTTTTAAAAATCGCATGGAAACACAAACATGAGATCTCACGGAGGGATTTTTACAAAGCTTCATATTGTATCTGTCTTAAAGCACTTGTTCCACTGTATAATCTGCATTATTGTCTGTTATTTTACATAGGATATAGTGTGTGTGTGTGTGTGTGTGTGTGAGAGAGAGAGAGAGAGAGAGAGAGAGAGAGAGAGAGAGAATATGCTGTAAGAGCACCATAATTAGTATGTTTCAGTCCCACATCAATTAAGGTAACCTTTTTTTCATACTTCAATGCCCATAAAGAGAAAACCAGTAAGGGCACTCTATGTATTCCATTGAAATAAGAAAAAAAAGATAGAGCAACACTACAATAGCTTTCAATGAGTAAAAACAAAAATTCTGATAACCTGAAATGTTTTATATAAACACATAGAGACAATTAATCTTTCTGTATTTGTATTCCTTTCTCATGGTTGTCACCCCTTAAAAGGAATACAAGGAAAGCAAATTGTGAGAAACTCCTCAGAATTTATTTGATCTCCTACCAAGATTCAGCTGGTGGGGCTTTTCAGTAATCCAATCTCCCAAGCTTATTATAAGGCTGCCTTGCCATTAATACTATGTGTGTACACCCTTTTAATATATATCACACACACATGCAGTTTTTGTAAATGGTGGCCTGTTTCTTCCATGTTTTCCTCCCCCAATCCTTTTTATTTGCTTCCTAGAATAGCATTTTTCCAAACAAACAAAACCTGTCAGTAAAGAAACAGTAACAATAATAATAATAAATATCCCGGACAATCTGCATTCTAACATAAAGAGAAGTGTAACTATTTACATTTCTGCCTCATTTTCAGACACAAACTGTGTTACTTGCCACCTCCTTTTGAGGATGAGGAGAAGCTATTGAACGCATAACAGGGAAGATAGGTATTACTTTTATTGAGGAGTATAACTTGTTTGAGACTGAAAATATTTGTAAATATCTATTATTACCCTGCAGCAAACTAGCAACACCTTTCATTTAAAAATGATGGGAATGTTACACCCACCATTTTTTTCCACCCCACCTTTTGAGTCTATTACAGATCACATGCTTTGTCTGTGTAATAACCTTTAAAAACTTAAACTAGATGGTACAGGAATAATTTAATTTATCCGGATTAGGAAAACTGTCTTTAAAAAGGAGCTACAACTGTGAACTCAAACTGACCTAATAGTAGCCTTTCAGAGTCTACCAAGTGGTTAAAAGATTAGAAAAGTTTGCCTCTGTGAAGTACCCTATTATACAATACTCATAGAATCGTAGAATCAGAAGGGACACCTAGGGTCATCTAGTCCCAACCCCTGCATTGCAGGAATCAAAGCAAAGCATCCGTGGCAGATGACAACTGCTTAAAAACCTCCAAACTACATTCTTCAGTTCCCAGACAAAGATCATTTTCCATTACTTCAGTCTGTACAAGGTAAGGTGTAAATTCTAAGTACAATTCAAAGTACTCCTCTCCAATAAGCCCAGGAGAAATTTGCTTGCCTATAATAGATTTCTAAAGTAGAATAAGCAGGGGGGGGGGAAATCTGTGAGCAAAGAAAGTCAAATGGGAATCCAGAGGTCCAAAGAGCTAAGAGACCTTTCAGAGGAAAAAGCAGGAATCTAGGTGTCACTAGGCTCCTTGTTCTACATACTTTTTTGCTTAAAGGGGTAAATCAAAAGGGTTCAATCAACAGAACCCTTCAATTAATTTGGTTTGCTGCATATATCATCATCATCTTTTATTGCCAATCCTTTGCCAGCAGATCCCAGGGTGGGTTACAGCAATTTAAAATTCAATATTAAATGGTTTTTTTTTTTAAAAAAAAAAAAAGTATAGTCACAGGAATAGGATGGGTCCTATAAATAAGTATCTCAGGTATCAAAGGCAGGGGTAATTCATACCAGCCAGACATGTGCACTGGTAAATTTATTATCTGGCATTCTGAACTTCAGGACCGACATAACAACTTTTATCTTATCAGCCTTCTTTTTGATAGCTGCCATAGTACTTGCTGAAGCAAAAAGCTACCGTCAAATTAACCTGGGAGTCTCTTTCCTCTTCTATCATCTGCAATAGTCTCAGAAGAGCCCCCAAAGTTTGCAACCACTTTTTAGCACAGGTAGGCCAAAACTGCTCCTATGGGTCACTAGGGAAAGGGTATGTATAGGCTGCTGAAGGTCCCAGATAGGAGCTGTTTAACAAATTTTAGGTAACAGGGCTTAGAAGAACATCCGCTGAAGACTTCAGAGAACCTTGCCAAAAGAGTCTCAGCCTCCATATATGGAAATGTTGTACTACTTACACACACATACATAGCACTGTGTCCTCAATTTCCAGAAGGAATGCTCCTGGTTCAGGGTTCTAGTCAACTAGTCAGGCCCTCCCCTACTCATACACAGATTTTCTTTTCCAACTAACACACCTCATTCTGTGGCTACACAGCATGTTCAGCCCTCATATGGCAGGTTTTTGTGGGGCTGAATAAATAGATGCCGCCTTAGGTTTGGGGCTTTTTTAAATGGTTTTTTGTACACCTGAAAACTTCAGTATTCCCTGTGGCATACCAATACCTTCCTCTTTGTTTCCAGCAGCCTTGTTTTGGTTGCAACCCTGTTAGCACTCACCACCTGAGTTAACTATTACGGGAGGTAATAATACTATATATAATACAGACAAGTATATAGAGATTCAAACATTAGGAGCACCAGTTCCCAATATTCTTTCACACTCTGGTGTGACCAAGAAACGGAAACCATGGTGAGAGTGCACAGATGGAAGCAGGCAGGTTTCTCCATTGTTGAAATTACATGGGGCAGGAAATAGATTTAGCACCCTTTCCAGAAGGTGTCTGTTTCTGAATGCACTTAACAGTCGTACCTTGGATCTCAAACGGCTTAGTTGCCAAACGTTTCGGCTCCCAAATGATCAAAAACTAGAAGTGAGTGTTCCAGTTTTCAAACAATTTTTGGAAGCCCAAAGTACGGGGCGGATTCAGATTAGCTGCAGGAAGCTCCTGCAGCCAATTGGAAGCCATGCTTTGGTTTTTGAATGGTTCTGGGAGTCGAACGGACTCCCAGAATGCATTCTGTTCAGCAACCAAGGTATGACTGTACTTTCTTCCACACAAATGAATGGATGTCATGAATTCCTACGAGAAAAAGTAAAGGATTCACCTGGGCACAACAATGAACTGAAGTTAAGATGGGTCTTCCATGCCAGAACCTGGATGGACCTGGTTTTCACTGACCTTTCTACTCTGGAGTCCTTAAAACTCTCCTCCACAAAGATCTCATCCATCATAATAATTGGGAGTTTGCTAGTACATTCATGATACTGAGTGACCGCATGTCACAGAGAAAAGCTACCAGAACAGAGGATGCAACTTCCACAAGCGCTTAAGTTCAAGCATCTCTCTTAAAAATTTGATTGGAGTGCCAACTTCCCTCTACTATTAACTATTAAATTAAGGTCAAGGGGCAGTCATTCAAAATTCTTGAGAAGATGCAGCAGTATGTGTGCTATACTCTGTTTGAATCATTGCTATACAGTGGTACCTCGGGTTAAGTACTTAATTTATTCCGGAGGTCCGTTCTTAACCTGAAACTATTATTAACCTGAAGCACCACTTTAGCTAATGGGGCCTCCTGCTGCCGCCACACCGCCGGAGCACAATTTCTGTTCTCATCCTGAAGCAAAGTTATTAACCCGAGGTACTATTTCTGGGTTAGCGGAGTCTGTAACCTGAAGCGTATGTAACCTGAGGTACCACTGTATTTTAACTATGGGGCATGGTGTGGAAGTCATGAAGGCATGCAATGTTAACAAACTTATTGATTACGAACAAACGGCACCACATAAAGGCCAACCAACAGGTCTCACACAGCCACAGTAGCCTCACTTCTGAAGAACCTAAATCTTCCCATAGATACTGGCATGGTGCAGCACAACAGGGACACCACATAAAAGCTGTGAATAGGAATAGGGAGCGCAGATATCCTGTGTACACACACTCAGATGCCGTACAAATAAAGGTGCAGCCTGACAGCTCGGTACAGTATCACAACATTAAACAGGAAAGAGTTTCTTATCTGAAATTATTTGCTTGTGCCCTTTGTTCTATTAACCTTTTAAGCATATTAAGTTGTCTTCACAATCACACTGGAGCTACTGTTCACAAAAACAAAGAGGCACCAGCTCTTGCAAGTATCCTAAATTTAAGCATAAATTATTTTTCCCAATTAATTTTTATTATTTTCTTTCATCTAGCATACTTCAGCGCTGCAAGGAAGCAGGAACAAATGGAGATAAAACTAAAATCAGTGAGTAGAAAAACTGAAGTAGAATGCATATATGTGGAAGAAAATGTGCTAAACTGTTTATTCAGGCATAAACGCCAGCACTTTTCCCCAGAGGGACACTCAGGAGAATAATGCTGGAATGAAGCCTCAGTTATGGATGTTGCTATTCCTGAGTCAACCTGGCATAAAAGTGCCTTCTGCAGACATCAACACACTGCCACTTAACAAGCAAGCATGACAAATGACCTACACTTTACAGCAAACCATCCCCCCAACAGTCATTAACTGCCAGGACACATTAAATAGAAGCACCTGGGTAAGAGCCAAAATAAAATCCCTCCCAGTCCTCTATCTAGGCAGTGGTCTAGCCTTTAAATTGTTCCTTTACGCTCTCACAGAACTTGCCAGAGAAATTTAAACTCCTCCGGTTAGCAATAAAAATAAATTAAGGTTCCGCCTGTTCTATCCGGCATTTTCAAACTATCGCTCCTGCCACTGCAAGGGTGTGTGTGTGTGTGTGTGTGTGTGAGCGCAAGCAGCATTCTGATCAGAAAGGAACTGTTTAAGCTAAACACAACCTCATTGTGCCCCAAGGCCAATGCTTGTGAGAATGATGGGAGCCAATACTTCTAAGGCAGAGACTTCCTGCAACTCCCAATCAGCATCTGGAGAGACAGGTGGATGAAATTACACAGGCAGCAGCCAAAAGAAGAGGAAGATGCATTTATGCTTCCGACTTCCTGCTACAGAAAATGTCAACTTGTCCACAAACATCTGGGAAACTTTGCTCCCCCCCAAACAACAACTTCAACTTATTAATAAACAGCAGAGCATATCTCCCCCCCTCCAAGAACATACTGTAGTTACTATTACTCTGCCACTGTTTATTGAGCACCAATAATGTGCTCAGCACACATCTGTGAACCACTAACCACAACACATTTTCTACATCAGTTTCAAATACAGCACTGCAAAACACTTAAGATGCACAGTCTTCCTTGAAAGCAACAGGCAGGGAGAAAGCTGCTTTTTTCTTCTTCACATGCTTACCTGCTCCCAACATAGCATTTATTATGGATGCTCACTTTGAGCATTTATTACTACTACTACTACTACTACTACTACTATAAAAGCACTCCCAAGACCACAAAAAATCTAAGGGGAAAGAAAGTAAACGGAGCCCAAGATTCCACCCTAGCAGGTCTGTACCTTTAAGGGGCTTGTCTGGTAGGAAGAGCAGCTGCATTCCTGCTGAGGAAGGGCTGCTGTCCCAACACGCAAGAGAAGGCTAGAAATAACCTGCACACATACAACCTTCCAGCACTGAATTTAACAATGCCACTGTCTCTCACTCACCCGCAGCAGGGAAAGACAGAAAGAGGGAGAGAGGGAGGGAGGGAGAGAGAGAGAGAGAGAAGGGGGGAGGTGAACAGAAAGGGATAAATTTAGTAGATCAACTTCAGAGGGGAGGAGGTGGGCGTATGTGCATCAAAAGCGGCGGCTGCCCTTTGGAGGAGTGGGGGGAGAGCAAGCATGTTTCAAGGCAAGAGTACATGAAGGAAATGGAGATCCCTTTGCTGTGGCTTTGCAGGGATCCGGTTGGGTTGCAAGAAGAAACATTTGAAGGGCTGGGACAGGAAAGCCGATCAGCGGCCCGAACAGATGCATGCTCTACACAATATGAGCTGCGAAGGCTGAGGAGGACAGGAATCGCCGGAGAACGAGGCATGCGTGTGACGGATGGGACAAAGACAATGCCAAGTAGGGAAGAAGAAAGCAGGTAGTTAGCACGGCGGGATGCCCCGCGCGCCGGCGCCAGAAACACTCGTGCACCTCTTGCAAATGAGCAAAGCCGCTGCCGCCGCCGCCGCTCCACCCAGCTGCTCCTGCGCGTGGAGGGAGCGGGCTTAATTTGAGCCAGAGTTCAGCCAGGCTTTGCCCCAGAGCCAGCGGCTCGGGCAGTGTGTGCCGGATTTGGCCGGGGGGGGGGGCAAATCATTACGCGAAGCTGTTGTACCATGTGCAGAGTGCTCTTTCTGCCCTTGCCAAGTGAACACAGGCAACTCTCTCCGACACACCAACTCTCCGAAACTTGGATGCCATCACTTCTAGTTTTAGAAACAAAGGGGTGGGGGAAGGGAGGAGGAGAGAGAAGACTGCGGGGAAGTTTCTCTGGTCCACAGCCACGAGGGCAAGGACCCCGGGGAGCAAAGAAAAGGGGGGGGGGTTCCCTGCAACGCTAACCTAAGCGCGTTGGGTGCTATTTAAAAGTCCTGCTTTGTTCAGCGGGATTTGTTCCCAGGTACGTGCCCGGAGAGGGCTGCAGGTCTAGGAAAAGGGGAGCAGCTCTGTATAGGCTCAAGGCAAGAACACAGGCGCACCCGCAATGAGGGCCAGAAAAAAGCCACTGGCCGAGTCCGGGGATTCCCGGCGAGAGCTCAAGTCGGGGCTCGGTCCGAAACGTGAAGCGAGACGAGCGCGCCTGAGCATGGGCCGAGCGCCTTTCGGGAAGCCCGGAGCAACTTCGACCGCGGGACGCCGCACAGCAGAAAGGCAAAGGAGAGAAAGGAGCCTTTCCCCGACGCAAGTCTCGTTCACAGCGCACGGCGGCTGAGAGCAGCGCGGGAAACCGGGGGGGGGGGGTCCCTTCGGAAGCGCTTACCTCGCACGTAGAAAAGGGCTCCCAGCAGCAGCAGCAACAGCGGCTGAGGAGGAGGAGGCGGGCGGACGCCCCCGAGCCGCCTCATGGTGGCGACCCCTGCTGCAGCTCCCGCAGCCCCTGCACCACGCAGTCTCTCCCCTGCTTGGCGAGCGGCGAGCAGAAAGTTGAGTTCTCCCGAGTCGTCTCGCTGCACGGCGCCCGCGGCTCTCTGTCCCTCCCTCTCCCTCTTTCTCTCTCTCTCTCTCCGTGGTGCCGGCCGGGCGACCTTCCTCCTCCTCAGAGCAGCCGCCACCACCAGGCGCCAGGACTGGCCGGGGTGGCTCGCGGTGAGTCTGGCTCTGGTTGGAGCGGCGGCGGCGGCGGCTGCTGCTTCACTCGACCCCGCGCCGACGTCTCTCTCCACCCCGCAGGAGCGCGACGGCGAGATTGGGGCTCCCTCCGGCTGCCTGCTCCGCCTGCCCGCCCCCGGCCCTGCCCTCGGAGGAGGAGTCCCGACGGGGCAACCTCCGCCTTCGCTTCTCGCCGACAGGAGCGGCGGCGGCTACACGGCCGGGCACGTTTCCCCAAGTTGACGTCGCCTTCCCGCCTCAGCAAGAGCCCACAGAAGAGCAGACGAAGCTGCCGTGTACTGAGTCAGGTAGTCTAACTCAGAGGACTCCCTACTACGCTAACAGTCTTCGACCTTTTCCTACACGGGACCCACTTTTCTTCTAAACTGGTTTGGTTTTTTTTTGGAGAGGGACCTGGGACCCTCTGCATGCAAAGGAGGTGCTCTACCACCGGGTTAGAGCCCTTCAAATTATAATTTATTTGTTGCATTTATATCCCAACTTTTCCCTCCAAAGAGCTCAAAGTGGTGTACATGGTTCTTTGCCTCCTCCTCAGTTCATCCTTGCAACAACTCTGTGAGGTAGGTTAGGCTGAGAGGCAATGACAGCCTCTCAGCCTAACCTACCAATGGGATTACCCAATGGGCTTCATGGGTGAGTGGGGATTTGAACCCTGATCTCCCAGATCTTAGTCCAGCACTTTCAACTACAAAACTACACTGGCTCTCTAATCACCACCAGCACCAGGCCACCCCACACCTGCACCCCTTACAGGCTCAGAGCATTTTGAACACAAGTGGAAGTTTTCTCCCATAGTGTGCTCAGATTGGTGGCAAACCACTGCCTCGCTCACACCATATAGGACAACTCCCCTCCCTTTGCTGATCAGCAGGTGCAAATGTACACATCATCCCTGTTCTCAGCTCAGATACGGCAGTTCCACTTCACTGTGTCCAGATGCATAACATCATCTATCACTCATTTCAATTTGCAGGTATTGAAGATGCACACATACTCTTCCTGGTTGCTTTTGGTACTTCATCAAAATGGGAAAGTGGTATGCACTTTTAAAGCTAGTTCAATAAAACTTTAAATGATATAGTGAGTTAAATGCAATGGTGGCTTTACACTAGCAGAAAGCACTTCACTCGTGCAAGACAGGCTGTGGCAGACCTACATTTTTGGAGCCCTGAAGCTTGAACTGTTATGGGGGCCCCTTCACAACCAGCAATTGGGTAACGCCTGAGATCTTCTGGGGTTGTTCCATGACAGATCACCACACCTCTACAACATCTGCACTACCAACTCTCAAACTTCAGGATTGTTGAAATATAAACAACAACAAAATAATCAAAATGAGTTGTGCGACTCAGATTGGGTCGTCTAGATTCATTTTTTAAAAGCAGCCTGGGCTAAAGTCGCTTCTGGGGCCCCTTGGGATTAAAGACCCTGAAGCTTCTTTTTTTTAATATATATATATATATATATATATATATATATATATATATATATAATTTTTATTAAGAGTTTTAATAATACAATAAAGAAAAAAAGACAGAATAAACAGAAAACATCGAAAAAATAAAACAAACATAGGATTTTACATCTTGTAGTAACCATCTTTTCTTCATTTTTCCCTTTTGGACTTCCTCACGTCTCTCGCTCCTACATTCCAAGTTAATAAAACTTTAGCCAGCAACTTATCACCTTATTTTCATTCTTATTGTACACAATTCCAATATTTTATCCCTAACTTTGAATATTTTTATCAAAATCTTAAATACCTAGTTTTAACATATTCATTCAAAATTTGTCTTTCTCATGAAATTCACTCATTCTCATAATCTTTTCAGCTAACTTTGTGGTGCCCTGTTATTTTCAAATCTCTCATCCTTCTTAACACTCATATAATTTACAGTATTTTTGAAGATAGTCCTTAAATTTCTTCCAATCCTCCTCCACTGCTTCTTCTCCCAGGTCTCGGATTCTGCCGGTCATTTCTGCTAGCTCCATGTAGTCCATCAGTTGCATCTAAAGACCCTGAAGCTTCATTAGTTTCATAGCAGATCTGCCCCCTGAAGGCAGGGTACCTGACTTTCACCAATACCTCTCTCACTCAATACTTGAGGTTGTGTGGAACAGTGTGGAATATAACACAAAGGACTGCAATGGATAACAGGATCGGCAAAACATCTATGATGAAATCCCTCCCCACTAGTGCAAAGCCACCATTGCACAGAAATAACTTTTTAAGTGAACAACAACAAAAAGCTACAATAAAAACAAATAGAGACTAATAACCCCCTTCCAAAAAAATGTATTGTTAATTTGACAACACTATCTCCCCATTCCATCCCTTTGCTGCATGCAAGGATCTGTGTTTCCTCAAAATACTGTAAATTATGTGACATTTTGGTTGGTCTTAATAAAAGTATTGCTTGACTGGGGGTTTTGGTCTTTCCTTTGATGTTATGGAACAACATGGCTGCTTTTGTTTTCTTAAATATTGTGCAAAGTACCATGAGATAGGGAAGAAAGTAGGGGAAATACTGTAGTTCAGATAAAAAAAGAGGAATGTTCACAATCTTTCCCATAACTCTTACAGACCACTAATCTATGGGAAGGAAACTTCTTAGCAAACCACTGGCCATTTCATGCCTCTCTTTAATGATAGGTCAGTTATCCTAAAAATAATTCTAGCAAGGCCAGCCCTACCCTTGGGCAGAAAGAGATGGATGCCTTAGACAGCAGATGCTGGTAAATGGTGAGGGGTTGGTTGGAGAGAATAGTTCTGTGTGCCGTGCAGCCTGCCCTCTTACATCTTACAGTTGCTTTAAATTCAGAGATATGTTGTATTTAAAGTTTCATCAAGTGTGGTCTTAGCAAAAATCTGAAAATAAAAACTTACTTGCTGAACCCACAACAGCTATTCTGTATAGAAATCAAGAATTTGCGTACATCTTGCGCCTCTGATAAAGTGAAACCACCAGAGATAACTTTGGAATGAAGGCAATTCTGCAATTGTAAATGTTGCCAGGCAGCTGAGGTAGGCAACTGGAACTCTGATCTGTGATTGTCACATGAATTTTGGGTCTTAGGTCTTTGGCAGCCATTGGTTCCATACATTCTAATAGCAAGTTTGCCTATTTCATAACTATTACTTGAGGCATCCAAGAAAAAAGTTACTGAACGTCCCTTTTAATGTGGAATTTGTTGAAATATTTATAGTACTTACAAGGTTATTGTAAGTTTTGTTTATGAGAATGTACTAGATTGCAGGATATTGCTTCATAAACTATACAAATTATTCTAAAAACGTAACAGCTCTATTTCACCATACAATCTGTATACAATATTGGACTTGAAATCAGGCAAGACAGCAGCATTGTGAGTGAATTATTTGTCAGTTGTCTGCGTTGTATGCTGTACACACCCTGTGAGGAGCCAGGTACGCAGTCTGGGATGCTCCTGGATCCAGCTGTGTCACTCAGTGGCCAAGAATAGCTTTTGGTAGTATGACAGCTGTGACCATTTCTAAACCAGGATAACTTTAGGCACTGCTAACTTCATGCCTGGATTACTGCAACACACTCATTGTGGAGCTTCCATTGTGGCTGGATTTAGTGCAGAATGCTGCTGCACAATTGCTGAAAGGAGCAAGATTCTATCAGCATGCTATATCTCTGCTCAAAGATCAGAGTGGTTGCCAGTTTGTTAACAGGCCAAGTTGTATACTATTGTATACTGTTAGGGCTTTACAACTTTGGGCTAATTTACTTGCAGGATCGCACTGCTCCATCCATGTCTACTTTACTGCTTTGATCTGTGTACTTTTACAAGTGCCCTATAATGTTCTTTCTATATTGGTGAGGAGTCTATCTTTTAGTGTAGCAAGCACATATTCTTTGAAACTCCCTACCTACACCTAGGTGAGATATTTTGTATATATGTAATATTCCTAAATATTTAAAGTGCTTAGCAGACTACTGGGGGGGAAACTACTTCCAGACAGCAGGCTTAATCAGAGTCTCACAGACTGGAATTGCGATAGACAACTCTGAACCCTATTAAAAACCAGTTTGCCGCAACCAAAAGAGGTGAAGTTCCCGTAATCCACAAGGAGTCTGTCTCTCACACACAAAGTTGCTTGATCAGATTGAGAACAACAAATAATCTTGTGACACCTTAAAAGAGTGACAGATTTATTGTGACCTAAGCTTTTGTGGAGAAGAGCTCACTCCATCAGTGTTATCTTCAGTTGGCAGATTTACTTAGTTGCAGGAGAAGGGGAGATAGTTGGTAAACAGTGGGTTCAAAAGGGCAGGAAATCTATGCAGCAATCTGCCTGTGAAATTTCTATGCAAATGCATACAAGATAAGGACAGAGTGGCTTATTCACAACACCAGCTTCTATGCTAATGCTATCTCTCTAGTGATGCCATGCACACCTATTCTGGGAAAAGAAGACTGTGTACACATTACCTTTTACTCCAGCTCCAGTGTGCTGCCAGTTCTGGTGTTTGAAGATGAGTGCACATGATATTAGCCAGAATCCATATGTACCCTGTAGTTTATTGAACAATACTCTGGGGTTACATGTGTTGCTCCTCAGACCATCTTCCATCCAATTTGAAAATGCAAGCCCCAGTTAAGCTGAGGTGTGTGCAGTTCAGGCCCCCATTATGCACAGATGACAGCTTCCTTCTGTAAGGAATTAGCTCTTCATTGTATGGCTGAGGTTATTCAGTCATGTAACATCATTACTTGGACAGAACTGGTGTCCGGATTTGTTGCAGGGCCTAATTCAGGGGTCAGCAACCTTTTCCAGCCGTGGGCCGGTCCACCGTCCCTCAGACCATGTGGTGGGCCAGACTATATTGGGGGGGGGGGGAGGAATGAACGAATTCCTATGCCCCACAAATAACCCAGAGATGCATTTTAAATAAAAGCACACATTCTACTCATGTAAAAACATGCTGATTCCTGGACCATCTGCGGGCCGGATTGAGAAGTCGATTGGGCCGCATCCAGCCCCCGGGCCTTAGTTTGCCTACCCCTGGCCTAATCTCTAGGGTTAGGCCTCTTGTCTTAAGTAGCCTGTGGCTGTGGGCAAGAAGTCAGTTTAGATTGCCTATAAGCAGGGACAAGCCAAGGCCTGCATGAGAGAAATATCATTATCCAGGTTGGGCTACTGATAATTGATAATATGCCAGAGCAGTTTTATCTGAGGGGTGACAACAAAATGTGTTCCATCAGTTCCAGTTCTGGACCTGTCCAGTCATAGGCAAAACCTTATTGATCTGTTTCCTCAGTTCATTTGGTGTATATTGTAGTTATACAATGCCTAAGGTTTTTCTTTCCTAGGGACTGGAACAAATGTGTTTATATACTCCTTGGCTATAGATGATGAATCATTTGGTTTGCTTTGAGAGGTAGCTCGAAGAAAAACAGGTAGATGTGTGCAGCAGTCAGGTGGTTTCCAATACAGTGGTTACCTTGGTTCTTGAACTTCATCCGTTCCAAAATGTTTGAAAACAAAGCCGTGGCTTCTGATTGGTGCAGGTGCCCCAGAAACAATAGCCAACAGTCACATCAGACATTTGGCTTCTGAAAAACGTTCGAAAACAGGAACACTTACTTCTGGGTTTTCAGCATTTGGGAATCAATGTGTATGAGTACCAAGACATTTGGGGATCAAGGTAGCACTGTATAAGATGGTGTTTGTATGACCATTGCATGGTTGCATTGTGGTGTCCAGCCAATCCTGATAAGCAAGTGACCTATCGCTTTGCCTCTGTAATGTCCAGAAGCTGATGGGCCAGCTGTGCAAAATGGCCCAGGCTCAGGACCTAATGATCCATTAGGGCAAATGGGGCACTGCTCCACCAATCTGACAGTGCCATCTGCCACACTCCACTTGGCTGCCTCCTGGAAGTGTCATTGCTTGTCAGATTCCTCCTCCTTACTCTCAATGTCAGTCTAGAAGAACTCAGCAGGGAGAAGGATGGGCAAAACACTGGAATGAGTTGGCTCTGTGTGTCATTGGCTATGACTCTTAACTACTTATGGCTTCTCTGCCTTCCACCCTGTTAGTTAGTTTAGTTTAAGTGGGTGCCAGTCGCCGGTTGCTGAAATCCTGGTAGAATTTTTCACTTGAGAAGGCAAGAAGCCAAGGATTCAGTTTAAGTTACTAACAGATGCGAAAGAAAGAGGTGGTTTCGCTCTGCCAGACTTGAAATTATATTATGAAGCATCATGCCTCTGTTGGTTAAAGGAGTGGATTAAACTAGAAAATGGGGAGTTGTTGGACTTAGAAGGGTTTGATAACAGATTTGGTTGGCATGCATACTTATGGCATGAAAAGAAGAAAATTCACAAAGGGTTTGAAAACCACATCTTCCGAAGATCATTGATAGATGTATGGGACAGGTACAAAAACTTGTTGGAACCAAGACTCCCCCATTGGATTTCACCATTAGAAGTGATGAGTGTGAAAAAGATTAACATGAGGGGGGGATGGATAACATATGGAGAACTGATAGTAAGAGAGGGGGGGAAATGGGAAATGAAATCTTATGAAGATGTGAAAGAATCTGTTTATGATTGGTTGCATTACCATCAGGTTAATGAAATGTTTAAAAAAGATTGTAAAGAATGTGGATATGGAGAAAAAGATTCAAAATTTCAAACAGAGATATTGAATAATGAGTACAAAAATTTGTCAAAAATGTATAAAATGTTGCTGGAGTGGTATACAAAAGATGAAGAGGTCAAATCGGTAATGATACATTGGGCCAGAGATTTTGGGTATAATATACAATATGACGATTGGACAAAATTATGGAATGAAAGGTTAAAATTTACGGCCTGTACTGCGTTGAAGGAAAATATAATGAAAATGGTATACAGATGGTATATAATGCCAGTAAAACTGGCTAAAATGTATAAAACATGTAATAGGTGTTGGAAATGTAAAGAAAAAGAAGGAACATTCTGTCATATGTGGTGGGAGTGTAAAAAGGTGAAAGGCTTCTGGGAAATGATATATAATGAACTGAAAAAGATGTTGAAATATACGTTTGTTAAGAAACCGGAGGCCTTTCTACTAGGATTTGTAGGAAATGAAATAAATAAGAAAGACAGTAAACTTTTCCAATACGCAGTAACAGCAGCGAGAATACTTCTGGCCCAAAAATAGAAACAGGAAGAAATTCCAACGGTGGAAGAATGGAGAACGAAATTGACTGAATACACAGAACTGGATAAACTAACAGTGAAGATTCTATATCAGCGAGACCAAAAGTTCATCGAGGACTGGGGGAGATTTACAGATTATCTGAAATGCTTTTGTGACGAACAGATAACGCTTGTTGGTTTTCAAGAGACTCTGTGAAAAATTGAGGAATATTGTAAAAAAGAGAGTAAGAGGGGAGAGGTGACTTTAAAGGCAATATTAAATTTAGAAATTCGTTAATAATATAAATTTAAACGAAAGATTGGCAGAGAAACTGAGGGAAGTCAAAAAATAGATGAATGTGTGACAAAATGTGAATTGACTGTATAAAAGTGTTTTTGAAAATGAATAAAAATATTATAAAAAAACCAAAAAGAATTTTTTCACTTGAGTTCAGTGGATCATACTTGCAGGAAAGTGGGAACAGCCTGAAAAGAGCAGAACCATAATCCTTAAGTTCAGCTACTATGAAGAAAGGTTGCAGCATTTGGGACTGTTTAGTTTAGATAAAAGATGACTATGAGGTAACATGATAGAAGTCTATAAAATTATGCACGGCATGGGAAAAATGAAGAGATAATAAAAGTTTTTCTCCCTCTCTCGTAACACTAGGACTTATGGATATCCCATGAAGCTGAATGGTGGAAGATTCAGGACAGATAAAGTACATCTTTATGCAACACACAGTTAAACTATGGAACTCCCTCCCACAGCAAGCAGTGATGGCTGCCAGCCTACAAGGCTTTAAAAGACGGTAAGACAAATTCATGGAGTATAGGCTTCAGAAGCAATGCTTCTGAAAATCACTTGCTGGAAACCACAGGAGAGGAGAGTGCTTTTGTTCTCGAACCCTGCTTATGGGTTTTTCACAGGCATCTGGTTGACCAGTGTGAGATCAGAATGCTGGACACGGTCGACCATGGGCCTGATCCAGCAGGCTCTTCTTATGTTCTTGTGTTTAATATATTTCCACCACAGAAAGTGCTCAGTTATGCCTGGATATATGTGCTTAACAAAAGCACTTTCCTTTTTATGCCATAACTTGATTTTTCCTAGAGCCGTTGATGAGGATGGTGTTAAAGGGCTTCTGAGCCTTTGTGTGTCATATTGATTGGCTCTTCCTTTATCTACATGCTTATTGAATAAAGGCCTAAGAGGTGTGTTTGACTCTCTCTCTCTCTCTCTCTCTCTCTCTCTCTATTTCAAAATCTGTTGGCTCTAGCCTAACTCAATGTTTATCTATGATTTAAGCCAACTTGTCCTTTTAGCTGCTACTAAGGTTGCCTGGTACTGAAGGCAGTGACCTTAAGATCACCTGTGGATCTTTAAAAAATATTGGAATCCTTTATTTTCAGTCCAGAATGTGACAGATGGGAAAGTTTAGATAACAATATTTCACACACAGTGTTAAGCAACGGTTTATTTTAAGCCATGGAGTTAACCAGAAGTTAACCCACAAACAATCAAACAAACCACGGCAAGTACTGTAAATATCTTCTGCTAACATCTAGTTTGTAGAAATTCGATAGATTCATCACCCCCAGGAAGGTAGTTCAGGCATGGCCACCTTGGCTAGTTTAGGGATCTTGAGGTATTTCAGTATCCTGATAAAGAGAAGCTCGGCACCAAATTGTCCTTATCCTAAGCCTCAAGTGGCTAGGTACTTACAATGGCCAGGTTCTTCATGTCCACCAACCTTATATACCCCACCCGGTTCTGTTCTCCAGTCAGTATAGTGCATGTGTAATGAACACCACCCCACTTTCAAATAACATCTGTGTGGCTGGAGCTAGATGAATTGCATCTGGGTGGATTATTTGCCTAACAGGACGTTTGCATGTGGTTCTCTGGTGTAAGCACTGACCCAGGTCAGTGTGAGGGTTAACCAGACCATGTAATCAGGAACAGAAATCCAGACCAAAAAAGGAAAATGATACAACCAAACTTCACAGCGTAATCACTACAAGTAGGTCTCAGTACGATTACTTTGCTCCCAAGGCTATCAACCGTAACAACCTACCCCACAACAGGGAACAGTTACTGAATGATGATGGCTCCTCTCCCCAAGCAGCCTAATGTGCAACTTCAGGAGTGATGGCCAGTCCTTTGCTCCTCAGGTGGAAATGGAACCCTGATCTCCTGTGGTCAACCAACCAATGGAATAAATAAGATTGATTTTGGCAACTGCCGTCCAAGAAATCTTGTCTGGAGCTGTGATGGATGGCTCGTCCTTCCCTTCATTTTTGTCTCTCTCCAATTTATGCTCCTCTTGTCTCTTTGCATCCATGTTCTTCTCCCTTTTAAACTGTATACTGTTCTATGGTTCAGTGCCATGTTGGTACACAAGGTGTATGGCACTTGCAAAGATGCCCTGTCTGTCTATAGGAAAATTATAAGCTCCCCAAAACATGGAAGAAATCTCATTATGCTCATTTGAATCATCAGTTTACTGGAACCTCAAGCCATTTCTGGACTGTGTTTCCCCTCTTCATTCTCATCTTCTCTTACATATATATACCGCACAGCCTCTTTTTGTTTCCAGTTCTTCCTCCAATGTTGGCACAGCTATTGAACTTGTTACTGTATGTTCAAGGTAATTCTGACCCATCAGCATCTGGTATGCTCTGAACTTTGGGGCAAATAAGGAACAGGGCACTACTAGCCAGCATCATGCATCAGATGAACAAGGATGCTATTTTTTACTTATTTTTTTTTGCTTTTCCTGTTATCTCCAGACATAAACATATTGTTGCACGCTGCCCCAATCTCCAAATCCACACAGATTTTATTTATTTCATAAACTTTATATACTGCTTAATTGTCAAGAAAACCTAACAACCTCCAAGTGGTTTACAAAAGCTGAAACAATAAAATTTAAAATACACAACCGTACTTTAAAACATACAAAGTTAAAATACTAAAACAGATTAAAATTACCGCAACTTTCTAAGCATCTGGGTAAGCTCGTCTAAGCAAGAATGGTTTTAGCAGGATCCAAAAAAAAAGAGTACAGGGAAGGCACCTGCTTGATCTCAATAGGCAGGGAGTTCCAAAGTGAAGGTGCTGGCACACCCAACAATCGAGTTCCTACAAATGTGGCACCTGCAGTAGTGTCAACTGAATTCTGTCAACCAAAGTAGTTGAGTGGACACATGAGGGGTAAGGTAAACTCATCCCAAGCAATCGCTTTCCTCCTGCCAGACTTTCACTGGCTTCCCATCTCTTTACTGTATGCATCAGTCTTAGGGTTCCCCAGCCTTGGCATCAAATAGGAATTCATTTCCTGCAAGTTGTGTGGAGTTTGCATTGCAATTATTGCTGGCATTCTGAATTCAGTTTGAGGATTATAGTACAAAGATCCTGGTTACTTTTGAAAAGGAGGATGGTAAACAAAAATGAGGAGAAGCAAGGCTTTTTTAAAAAACACCCTGCACATTAAATTGTGCGGGGTTGAAACAGCATATTTAGGACAAGAATTTTTATACTCTAAACTTCTAGAGCTCTATGTGCATATCCGTTGCATTTTTAAATTTGTGGATTGTCTGATCTAAGCGAAGAGGTTGTGTCATTTTTGCTTTGTTCTATACAGAGCATATCAATGTGCTGGTAAATAATAAATATGGTCTCAAGTCACACCGTTTAGATTTGTATTTGATCTCTCTCACCAAAGTTGAGAACTCATTATTAATGAAAAAATATTTCACTGTCATTGACATTTTATGGTGTTTGTGAGATTTTAAAGATTTGAATAGTTTGTTGGGCTTGGCTTTGTTTGGTCAGTTTTAAGGCATCCTATGTCTCCCGTATTTTATTTTATTTTTTAAAAGCATATATATTGTTATAGATACTGGGTGTCAGAGTTTGTGGGTGCAAGTCATCCATAATTTTTAGATTTAGCAAAAGTTAGAATTAATCTAATTAAACATAGAAACCCCTGGATTTGGCTTATTGGCAGAGCTACTTGAGTGTGGGCCATTGGAGGATCCAAGGCGGATGGTGGCCAGTCATTAACCCATCAAGGAAGCCATTAAGAGGGTGGAGAGGTACCAGAAAAGGAGGTATGGGGGCCTTCCTCCAGCTGTGTGTTTGTGGGCAGAGACAAGAAAGCTTTAGGATTTCAGGTCTGGATGATGTAGGCTGGGGGGGAAATAGTTTCACTGGGCTAGCAGCAACAAGGAGGGGGCTGAACACAACATGGGTAGTCTTTGCTGTGCCTCATTTCCAAAAGGAGACACAGACCCTGGGTAAGCACTTGGACCCCTGGAATCTCACATCGCTCTGAGATTGGGGTGGCGTGCAGCACTGTTTTATTGTAAATATCAGAGAGAGAAAAAGAAAGAAACAGTGTCAGCTCATATTAACAACAAAAGTTATTCATAAATCCTAATTTCAACGTATATATTAATATAAGCAGTCTCTATGTCCAAATAAATATCCAAACAAGACTGATGATTATAAGATACATGTCCAAATGTAGGATGGGCAGTAAGTATTACAGATGGTAGGTACTGTATTTATCCTTCAAACCGTGAAATATAAGGGCTGATTCGCACCTTCGTTTGCCCTGTCACTCACACTCCCCCCCCCCCAATCTCCGGAAAATCCAAGGTTTACTGCTAAATCGGAACAAATTGGGTTTTTCACAGATTGCTGTTTGTTCCAACTTAGTGGTAAAGAGAGGGTTTTCCAGGGGAAAGCAGTGGGGCAAAGACAAAACCAGTCTGACCCATGCCTTGACCCAGGGCAAGTAGAAAACTACTTGAACCCACACTTTCTAGACACAGGATGAAGAGCCCTCAGTCTCTTTGCAACTATAAGGACTCTCAGGTTCTATTTCTTAGATGTAGTTAAAACTATACATTACAAAGTTTAAATACAGAAATCATATAAAAACCAAAAGACTTTCCTTTATGTCTGGTGGTGTTGGGTGGAGGAATTCAGAAAGCCTCTCATTGCTTATCATCATATGGAGACCCATTTTTAAAAAGTCCTCAGGTTGGTTTAAATTTTATTTGTTTTCCTCTCCCGTGTAACTGATTCTCAATCCTACCTTTTTGCCTCATCTGCTTCTCATCTTCGCTCCCCTAGCTGTGGTTAATGCTCTAAAACCTCCAGGCCTTTCCATTTTGTCCAGATAACACTATAACCTTGTTGAAGATGTCAGCAGCTGCAAATCAGCCTACAAGGGAAAGGGAAAACAAACACCTTTCTTTAACTACTCTCAATAATATATATGACATAAGAGACCACTTACATTTTAAAAGCACAAAAAACATAGAATTGACATTTTTGTATTAGCCCAAGCACTGCTGTCAAAGTGTTTTTTTGGAGCATATGAAACAGAGTTTTTGGAAGTTATTAGGTGTTTAGAGAAAAGGAGGTCCTTCTCCCCCTTCCTTGGTACCCTTCCCATCTTGCCACATCTTACTTTTACTGATCCTCTCTGATCTGTCATGTTTCCCATACCTTCTTTATCTCTCTTCAGTGTTTTTCTCTGAAGACACATCACAGACACACAGCACAATTTAGGACGTAATTAATTTTTTAAGACTCTGCGGGCTGCATATTGAAAACTGGCTTCTGTCTGAAAACTGTTCTTTTGGGAATCATGAGTACTGCCCAAGAGGATGGAGCACATTCTCCCCAGTTTCTTTTTCACATTGCACACAGAAACATCCATATCCAGACATCTGGACAAGAGGAGAGACAGTGCTGAGTTACAGGGATGAGAAGTACAGGCTTTCCTCGGTTGCCCCCCCAGGATGAGCTAAGTCTTGGCTGTCAGTTACATTTCCTATGCCAGGATTTCCAAGCAATATTTATTTTGACCGGGCATTTTAAAACCCGCCCCCGCCCCCCTCTGGCATGAGACTAAGCCTGCCAGAAATGGCTGTTTTTCTTCTCCGCATCATTAGGGAGGCAGCGTTCCAGCAGTGAAGGGTCACTCACTTGGTACTTAAGTACTTTTAAAGATGTTTCCTTTTCCTTACTGAACAGATAATTTGAACAGAAACTGTCAAGAGACTTTCCTTCAGTTTCTTCCTCCCCAAATCCACTTCTCCCTTTGTCATAGCTTGAACTCATCATGGCCAAAAGATGACCTCCACTGAGCTTAATGTGATCAGCAGCCATGACAAGATGGCTCTGAGAATGCAGCCTTGTAAGAATTGCAGGGCTGAGGATACAGATTCCTTGTGTTCTGAATGCAGCCCAAAGATTATGAACTCTAGATGACAAAGAAAAACATTTTTGTTTGCTTTAAATATATTAGCTCCGGAGGGACTACAATAGATGAAGTGATTTGGTGAGATTGACAGAAATTTCTAAACCTTTTTTTTTTTTTTTAAATTGAGACCTGTTTGCACTATAGAATTAGTTTGTGTTCAAGATTGGTATTTGTTTGGGGCTAACTGGTGCCCCTCTTAGTATATATACCCAAACTTTCTTCAGCTTCCAAGCTTGAGTTTGAAAGGACTCTATCATGTGACAAAGTGCAGACCTAAGTCTTAGTTTAAGCAGTCCAGCTCTTCACAGTATTACAAACACTAAGGCTGAGTTCACACCCCTGTTTAGTGTGCACTCTTTTGGTTTCCTGTTTTCAAATCTGTGTTTGCTTGATGTTATCCAAAACACATATGTGTACTGTAAAATGCTGCTGTTTGGTGTGCTGTTTCTCAAACCAGCTTCACACTTGGAACTCTTAAGCCATTTGTTTCTAGCCAAGGTGTGAACATCTTTGCATTGGGTAAAAACAAGTATTCTCACCAATGTTCCCTGGTGTGAACCCTTTGAAGCTGTGCTAAGGTGAAAGTGCTAAGGTGAAAGTGCAGGGAACAGTTTCACTGTACTCTAAAGCAGTAATGTGAACACACCCTAGGTGTGAACCTTTTACTCCAAAATCGGTTGCAATGGATTTGTTTACCATGTGCCACAAAACACTAAGCCATGGACTGTTGTAAGCATGGCTTGCTCAACAAACCACAAGTTATTTGACAGACAAACAAACAAGGAGTGGATTGTTTCTCCAAAACTTTCATTCTTTTCCAGCAGTTCTTGCATTGTGCTTTTGTATATTGATGAGGGTCTGATGTGGCCACATAAACCATGGTTAAGCCAGACAAGCGGATATAATACCAAACCATAGTTAAAAAAAACCATGGCTTCACATTGTGGTTTGCTATAAGAAAACAAACCATGATTTGTCTGCTGGACTGGCTTTAGATGATCAAACAAACTATAGTTAGGTTAAAGCAAACAATGGATTATGTGTGAACCAGCAGGGCTGTCTCACAGGTAAGTTTACAAAGGCTTGAACCATAGAATTACAAAAAAATCCTCATGTCTAATTCTCACTTCTAAGGGTGAAAATGTCTTCCTTGAGAATGTGTTCAGAAGCCTTCCTGTTCCATTCTGAAGATGGAGATTCTCTAGTCTCCTTGAACAGCTTGTTCTCTTGCTGAACTGCTCATATAATTTGGAAGCTTTCCCTCATGTTTAACCTAGATTGGCCCTGTCAATTAAACCCACAGCTTTCTTTTGCAACTTAATTTTATTAATATTTTCCGGGTACAAAAACATGAACAAAGATATAAAAGACAGCTTTCAGAAAATAACAAGTAATCAAGATAATCTGGGTGTTCAAGTCATCCTGACCTGTCTTAGTATGTATAAATAACTTTTTAAGACATCCCTTACAGACACCCTTTAAAATATTTAACAATGTTATGTTCACACCTTGATCTTATCTCTAGATTTGTTTGATGAGGCATTTTTGTCTATCTTGATCTCTTTCCTGACCTAGCTTGAACCGATATATTTGTGTTTATTTTGATTGGGCCAGAATACAGAGTGTGTACCTATCTCTAATCATCCATGGTGAGGCCAGATGTGTGTCCTTTCTAAATGGGCTGATTAATCCTGGGAGAAATGAAACAATTCCCTACTTTTTGCAAAAAACAAAAAAAACAAAAAAAACACCCTTGAAAAATCAAAGAGATTTATAGCTCAGATCCTGGTCTGTTACACACCATGTCTGGAACAAGTGAGGCCTCATACTGATCTGATTTTTTGATGTCTTCAAACAATTCATGTGATTTCTCCAGAGCAGCAGGATTATGTTTTCTTCACAACTAGCGTGGAACTAGCCCTGGTACAGCATTCGGAACTTGATTATTGTTATGCTTAAGTGGTAAGAAAATAGTGATCAATTATGATGGGGGGGGGGACGGGACACTGTTTGCATGGGAATCCATGGCAGGGGTGGGGCAGTTGTCCCACAGATTGAACAGCCACTGCCCAGACTGAGCCATTATGGTGCCTGCCTGCATTTTGCTACAACTGCATTGTGGGAGGAGGTGGAGGTCAAGAGAAATCTGCCCTGTCCCAATTGGCAAATGGGGATGGAGGTGCAGAGCAAGCGGCTTGTACTATTTTTCTAATTGCCTAGTCCAAGGATTTAAGGTTGTCATATTTCAAAAAGTAAAAACCAGGACACCCCGAAAGTTGTTGAGCTCAAAATTGTTGGGCTGGACGTCTATTCCGCCTTTGAAATCCCAGTAATGTCCAGGAACATTCGGACATATGGCAGTCCTAAAGGATTCTCAGAATGGACCACCAGTGGTCTATGAGCTTTGTGGTCTGCAGCATGTCTGTAAATCTATGTTTGAAGATGGGAGGTGAGACATCTGTCACATTAAATATTTATTCCTTCTTCTGTTTCTTCTGCTGTTGCTGATTGCATTACAATCTAACTTTCAATAATTCAAATAAATAAAAACACCATTAAAAATCTACACCCACCTTTATCTATGCATCACATCCCACTTTCTTGCTCCTGTCCTTGCAACAACAGCTTGTGGTTATATGTATTGACCAAGAGTCACTAAGGTTGCAGTGCGCGCTTCCTAGAATTTTCCTAGAGAACCGCAAAAGTAAAAAGTGGGTGTTGCAGGCCCAGTTTAGATTGCTGTGGTTAGCATGGGTACAGCAAACATGAGCTGGAAGGTATGCCAAGGCGCAATTGGCTCAAGAGGCCAGAACCGTAATTATGGCTCTCCTTCTGGAATACTGTATCACTTACACAGAGCATGACGGAACAAGGTCAAAAGGATATAATGCCCTTTGTTCCAGGATTTGTCACCCTAGGTGGCATCTGGGCATATTCACAGTACTCTTAGGTTGCTCCAAAGCAGGACCCTTTTAAGATGGAGGGGGTAAGCGGGGCAAGAGGCAAAAATGGGTAAAGCAAAGAATGCAAATTTTACAATTACGCAGTAGGACATAACAGAGCTTCCACTATAACCTATAGCCCCATAACCAGTATTCTGCATATCTCAAGTGTAGGGTTGCACCCTAAATTTCCAATCCTATAAACAGAAACATGGGAATAAGCTGCATAGAACTCAGAGGGACTTACATTGTATAGGATTGTGCTGATGTGGGTGTCAAACCAGCATGCATTGAAGCTCACTGTATTTAAGATGATAAGGCAATATAAAATATGCGCAATGAGTGCTTCAAATCTTCAATGAGTGCTTCATATATGTAAGTCATAATTTCATACAGCCTTTAAGAGAAAGTCTTCTTTGTGGAAACAAATTTGTCTTAACTGTAAGTTTAGCAAGGTACTGTGCAGCTGAATTCTGGAGCACCAATGGAAAAATGGTATGCTACTATTGTTATAGGATTGGAGTGATTAATGGTGAGTCCCTTCCTGGCCTGTGATTCTGAAACTGTGATTTGAATCTAGAAGAAGAAACCTGTTGAACAACTTGGACCAGTTCCTTGCCTTAGCCACTCAGCTAAGCATCTGTCACCAGCATCTTAAAGAGCCCTGTTGCCATAGAGACAAATGGATGGAATTCCCACAGCACCATGCTGGATGCCATGGTATCCTAGGAATGGTAAGGACAGGCCAAGTGGGGCTGTGTGTTCCTGCATTTGGGTAGGCTGGAAGAGAGGCCTGACTCAGCTGTGTTGAACCCAAAGCTATGCCCTTGTGGGAAGCCCTATTAACCTAATGAGGAGACAAGATCTGTTGGCGTGTTAATGCTGTGAACCCTTCCATCCTATGCCTAGGTTGTATATGTGTGTACATTAAGCCATATGTCATAATGGTACCACAGTCTCCATTATCAAGGGAACCAAATTCTAGATATATGCAGGCATCCCAGAAGACTCTCACCACTTGGAGTGTGTGCAAAACACTTCTAGTCTTCATAGTTTCAGAGAAGGATTTTGAAAATGTTGTTTTGGGTCATCTGAAAAGCATAGTCACATTTGGGGGGGAAGTATTCCTAAATATTTATTACAATTTCTATGGCTATTTGTGGTGCTGAAAAATATTTGGCATTTGCTATAGTACAGACTTTTAGGGACGCAGGTGGCACTGTGGGTTAAAGCCTCAGCGCCTAGGACTTGCCGATCGAAAGGTCGGCGGTTCGAATCCCTGCGGCGGGGTGCGCTTCCGCTGCTCGGTCCCAGCGCCTGCCAACCTAGCAGTTCGAAAGCACCTCCGGGTGCAAGTAGATAAATAGGGACCGCTTACCAGCGGGAAGGTAAACGGCATTTCCGTGTGCGGCTCTGGCTCGCCAGAGCAGCGATGTCACGCTGGCCACGTGACCCGGAAGTGTCTCCGGACAGCGCTGGCCCCTGGCCTCTTAAGTGAGATGGGCGCACAACCCCAGAGTCTGTCAAGACTGGCCCGTACGGGCAGGGGTACCTTTACCTTTACCTTTTATAGTACAGACTTTGAAAACTGCTTCTTCCAGCAGTTATGTAGCTACTATAGCAATAATTACCAGAGACCTAGGCAAATCAAATGTTTTAATCTGACTGAAGGTGGTGTGAGCCAGATGAAAATGTTCCAGCGACTGAGCCTTTTTGAAACAAGATGTTTCCCTTGGAATGGTTGCATGATGTTAATTCGTAGTTATTATTCTCTATTTGTCATTCACCCTACTGCTGTGGATGAGGAACTGGTGTTTAAGGAACTTCAGTTAATGAGTAAAAAGAGTTTTCTACTTAGGTTTGGTTGTGCCAAACAGCAAGGCACAAAACAGAAAAAGAAAAAGGAATGCATTCACGGGCCAAATATCCCATAGAGCTAAGATTGTGACTTAACAGAAGAAACAGTGCAAAAAAAACCCCACAACCCACAACAAGATGGAGATCAGGGTGTCTAAGCATATGTTCTTCTTGGTATGCAGTCTTCATTATGTTGTATTTGAGCAAATTCCAGACATATCCCTGCATTGCCACTCTGCACAGCCTTCTGCACGTGTTTCTATTAACCACCATTCTACTCAGTGAAGCACCCCCTTTGCTCTTTCAGTGAGACTTAAGGAATGCCATGGGAAATGCTCACATTACACTGGAGTTTTGGGCAGCAAATACATAAAGTGGAGACATCATCCAGGCTTATGCCTGCGTATGGGAACTGGAATCATGACTGGGTCATGGTTTCCATAAGCATGTACAGTGGTACCTTGGTTCTCGAACTTAATTTGTTCTCGGAGTCTGTTTGATTCCCGAAACAGTTCGAAAACCAAGGTGTGGCTTCCAGTTGCTTGCAGGAGCTTCCTGGACTCAAACGGAAGCCGCATCGGACGTTCAGCTTCCAAAAAATGTTCGCAAACTGGAACACTTACTTCTGGGTTTGCGGCGTTCGGGAGCCAAAACACACGAGTACCAAAGCGTTCAAGATCCAAGGTACGACTGTAGAGAGGTGTTTAAAGATAAATGTATACAACACTTTCCCCCCCAAGGAGTGCTCAAGGGTACACAGTACCAGCACCTCTTTTGTTGTTGTTAAAAAGTGTGGCGCTTACTGTAACAACTTCATGGTGAGTACTGGCACCTATTTTTCTAGAAAAAAAGCACTACATGTATATCTTTATTTATTAAATTTATATACTGCCCTTCATCCAAAGATCTCAGGTTGGTTCACAGTATAAAAATACAGGATAAAAGTGCAAATAAATAATTAGAACAAAACTAAACAAAACCAATCACCACCCACTCCCACAAACAGGTTTAAAAGGCTGAACAATATTAATCAGCCAAAGGCCTGGTTGAAGAGGAATATTTTTGTCTGTAGCCTAAAGGTATGTAATAAAGATGCTAGACGATCCCACATTTTCTGCAGGAAACAGTAGTGTAACCCTGGTGTTTCTCACCGAAAGCCTAACAAAAAGTGTTGCCCATTCTTTTGGGTAAATATAGTTAGGCATTGCCTAGTATATGCTAAGTGTTTTACTGTCTTTGCCATCACATTAATCCTGTGATTGATTTCCTATATACTAAGAGTGAACTAATTATCCATTTGTGAATCAGCACAACTCTGATGTCATGTAATGTGAATTGGCTCTCAGATGCAAATCAGTGTCTTGATTTGGACTGATTTTTTTTCTCAGTGTAAGAAATAGACTTACTGTAGGGTTACCAGACGTCCCCGGTTCCTGGGGACAGCCCCCGGATTTGCAAATCTGTCTCCGGACAAATTCCGTCCCCAGAATGTCCCCAGATTTGCAAATCTGTCCCTGGGAAATGTAGTAGCAGCAGCCTCGGCAGCCTCCCGGAGCCAGCCTGGTAGCGCAGTTGGCTCTGGCTGGCTTCAGGAGCTGCTTGCTGCCGTGGCACCCACTGTTTTTCCTTGCTGGAAGTCCCCATATGATGTGTTGCGCACAAGACACATCATATGGGGACTTCTGGGAGGCAAACTGGCGGGCGCCACGGCAGCGAGCGGCTCCTGAAGCCAGCCAGAGCCAACTGCACTATCAAGCTGGCTCCAGACTGCTGACTGCCACTGCCACCACCACTGCTGAAGGGGAACTGGGGATGTCCAGCGGTACAGATCTCCTGCCCCCTTTATATTGACTGATTGGGGAAGGCTCAGGAGTTTTTTAAAAACTCTGCACATTTATGTTTCACAGGGTGCGAAAGAAGGGCTTTGCACTTTTATACAATATACATGTGTGCTTGGGCCCAGGGTCTTTCGCCTCACCATCCCCACTACTGGCTTCCTGTTGCTACTCAGCTCCAAAAAAAAAAAAAAAAAAAAAAGGCCCCAGATTCATTGAAAGAAATCTGGTAACCATACTGAAAACACACAATTATCATTAAACTCATTATGTATTTATCAGAGTTTAGCTTTTTAAACTCTCCTCACTTGCCGAAGAGCAGGTGATCTCTGTAGCGGATCTTGTAATAAGCAGCTTCAAGCTGGGGCAGGCCAATGGGCAAGTGACAAAGCAGAATAAAGTGTGTGAAGGGCTCAAGACGCAACATCTTGTTTTTATTTGGTTCTCTTTTGAGTCATTAACAGTCAGGCGCCAGTAGTGCTCAAACTTATCATCATTACAACCACAAATGGGCTTTGTGTGTGAAAGGAAGATTTCATCCCTTTAGCTGGTCTTAAGAGAGAGTAAACCCTCACAGAAGCAACAAAACATATTTTGGGCAAAAAGATCTAGAGAAAAGAAGGACCACAGAAATACCCACAGAAATTCCAAATGTAGCTTTTAAACCTACATGCAAAACAGCATGTATAAGTGATTGGTCCATATAATGACAGATGAAACAGCAATATCTTGAAAAGAGCAAACTAATTAACTGTTACTAAGCCTAAGCACATGTAACTTTAACCATCACACAAAGCTTCCTTGTTTATTCCTGCCTCTGCTACCCTCCCCTTCCTCTGTTGTTCCCGTCTCTAATTTTGGATTGCAAATTCCTTAGGACAGAGACATGAAAAGCACCATACTCACAGACAGAACTTAAAAACAGCAACAATAAATAGTCTAGAACTGTGCTCTGCTGTTTTCAGTAGCAGAGCATGAAATCCACACCAGACTCTAACATCTTATCCTCTTTATTTGGTACTGGGAGCTGATCGTGCTGTGTGGAGTGACCGCCTTGGGTGCTACTGTGTCATCTGTATGGGTAAAAGCTCCTGCAGGTGTAGTTCTGCTGTTCATGTAGTTTTAGAGAATTGGGCTCTGAAGGTAAGGAATTTAAAGTACTTTGAATCTTAGAGAGAACTGTGGAAACTACTGTACTTAAATTACTGATCAAGAAGTATTGCATATGATCAAATAGCTCCTCCAGGCACACATTTTTTAGAAAACCAAAACAGTTATCTCTTTTCAATTTATTGTATCAGTTGTAGCTGTATAACAGAACAATATATAGTATATTGTTTAAAGTACAGATCTGGGTGTCATTTTTTGGAAGAAATGTTTTGTTGTATTGAAACCGAGAGGTGTAGAATAGAGGTGTGGAAGGGTAATTGATTGTTTCAAAGCAATGCTAAACTAGTACATCAATGCAAATACCAGGGGGCAAATATACACACAACAGCAGGCAGTAACCTGTGTTGGCATTTGATAACTGGTTGCTCCAAGATGTAGACAAGGGTAAACATGTTAGTAATGTCTCAATTAGGAAAGAAAATAAAGGCTTGAATACTTTCTAATATTTGCTATAAGACATTAGGGAGGGACCTAGCTCAGTAGTAGAACCTCTGTTTTGCATGTAACAGGTCGAAATCCTGAGCATTCCTAGGTAGAGCTGGAGATTATTGGGAGGGAGCATGTTTCTAGAACTAAAGTGAAACTGTGAAGCTCCCTTGTTATTTCTGCTATTGCATGCTGCATACTGTTTAAGTAATCTAGTTACTTAAACAACATGCACAGAGACTCTGTGCTGGTCAGCAGGTAATGTCTTTTTCCACCTTCCTTGCCCCCACCCTTCAACCTTCATAAGGGAGCTGTTTCCAGAGGAAGAACTGTGCAGGGAAAGAGACTCTGTCAGCCCTGAGGTGGTGGATGGTCTCACCTGTGCTGGCCCACCTCTAGCCAGAGGAACCTTCAGAAGGGAGTTGCCATGGGCATCATGTGTATTTAATGAGCTGAAGAGTGAAAGATTATGAGTCATGGGGGTGTGGAGAGTGTGTATGAAATTCAGTGCTTGCTTTATTTTTTGGTTACAATTTTGTTAATGTCAAATGGAATTATATTTTTATAAATGCTGTGTTGATTTGTTAATCATATAATATGACGTGCTATGATTTTGATTGTTCCACTGTTCAATTAAAATAAAAAAAAAGTTTGACGGCTACTGCCGTCATTCCATCTACTTTTCAAAAGAAGGGGTCTGGTGAAGTATTATCTAAAGCAGGTAGTTAACCCTGGATGCTTCTGCAGACGCTTTTATTAATAGCAATAACAAACATACAAAGCAGCAACCCACGCCAACCCTGAAAGGCCACTTGACTGGGCACCTGGCTAAACAGTGGTGCGGGGGAGCGCGAAGAAGGGGGTTTCCGGGTGCGGCCTCCCCGCTCCTGTTCCTCTTCCTCCAAGGGGGATCCTAGTTGCGAGGGAGCTTGTTTCTGGCCGGAGACTATTTTCCCGGCCGCAGCGTCTGGTGTCCTAGAGACCGGTGAGGGGGAAAAAGAAGGGAGGAGGTTTGACAGGATGCTGAACGCTGACCGCCTTTCCCCGTCGGGGCTCGAGTATCTGGGTGAGGCTCCGGCGGGCGCGGCACGCGGAGCAGGCGGCCTCCGCTGCGCCTTCCCTGCAGCAGTCGAGGAAGGGAGGGAGGGAGCGGCGTGGTGGAGGCAGGCGGGTTCCCTTCACCCCTCCCTTCTGGAGGCTCTTCGGATTTCTGCCCGCCCCGTTTTTCTCCTAACTGGGGTGGGTGGGGCATTGGTCACTCCAAGACCCCCGGGCACAGGTTGGAAGGAAGACGGGGGTGAATGGGGCAGGCAGCCCGCCGTGTCTTGGGTGGGGCAGGCGTGGGGCAGTCTCCCTAGCGTTTCCTCCTTTACCTGAGATGGGAGTCGGACGGTTGCCAGCCGGGTTTCCAATCCTGCTTTCAGTGTTTTTCAACCTGTGTTCATTCATTCTTGAAAGCAAAAGCCGACGTAGCCAGCAACACAATGCTAGTCGTCTTCCATTTCAAACACCTGCAAAAATCCTTTAGGCTTGTAATGCAAATACAGAAGGTGATTTTCAGCTCCTTCTCCAGCCAGTTAATATTTACCGGTGAATGGGTTGGCTGGTGGAAGCGCTGTAGACACGTTTCAGTATAACATTGTCTAAAACGGGGCTGGGGGCTGGGATGACTGTTGTTCACAGTGGGCCAGTAATGGCTCTCTGTTAACCGCATTGGGGCATTTTTTTTCATCCCTTAGGAAAAGGGATGCCTTTGATCAGGGTTAAACGAAGCTAAAATAAGCAACCTCTTGCATCAAGTTAGGATTCTTTATACTAAAAAGCAAACAAACCCCAAGAAGTGTTCTAGCACTTTTGAGATTATATAACAACAGTATTTTGGGACGCAGGTGGCGCTGTGGGTTAAAGCCTCAGCGCCTAGGACTTGCCGATCGAAAGGTCGGCGGTTCGAATCCCTGCGGCGGGGTGCGCTCCCGCTGCTCGGTCCCAGCGCCTGCCAACCTAGCAGTTCGAAAGCACCTCCGGGTGCAAGTAGATAAATAGGGACTGCTTACCAGCAGGAAGGTAAACGGCGTTTCCGTGTGCGGCTCTGGCTCGCCAGATGCAGCTTTGTCACGCTGGCCACGTGACCCGGAAGTGTCTCCGGACAGCGCTGGCCCCTGGCCTCTTGAGTGAGATGGGCGCACAACCCCAGAGTCTGTCAAGACTGGCCCGTACGGGCAGGGGTACCTTTACCTTTACCTTTAACAACAGTATTTATGTAGCATTTTCTGGGTGCTCCAAAGTG
Organism: Podarcis cretensis; assembly: GCF_951804945.1. Lineage (NCBI taxonomy): Eukaryota > Metazoa > Chordata > Lepidosauria > Squamata > Lacertidae > Podarcis > Podarcis cretensis. The sequence continues at coordinate 51,728,506 of NC_137170.1, read as the reverse complement.
TTTTGCAATGTTTCACATATATTATCTCAGTAATCTTTGCAACAACTGTATTACGGTTATTGTATTATTTTCTGGATGTGCTGCTGAGAGATAGTGACTTGCCTAAGACTATCTAGTGAGTTTGTTGCTAAGGTAAGATTTGAACTTGCTGGTTTAAATTTGTGTAGCACAATCTAAAGTAAGTCCTGTTGTGTTCTATGGGGTTATGGGGTTTGCTCCCAGATAAGTGTGCCTTACTGCACAGTCCTATGCATTGCTATTTGGAAGTGAACCCCACTGGATTCAACAAGGTTTATTCCTTATATATATCTTAAGATCACAGCTTTCACCTCATTCTATACACATCAGTCATTTGGCACACTTCTTCTGTCATTGAAAGTGTGTGTGAAATGTGTAAAGCAATGGAAGATAAAGTATTTGCAGTACAAAATATGCCTATGGATAGCAGAGATGTTATACACATGTAATCCTGTAATCTAAACTAGTGTTCAAATAAATTTTGGGAAATTGTCTTCCATGTTGAATAGGCTCTGGGAATAGTTCATCTCTCATGACCTGGTGGCTACCAATGTCTGTCATGGCTGCTGTGTTTCTTTAGGAAACTGCATGTGTTTTGTGATATACTGGTATTTTTACATGAGTTGCAGAATGCAACTTGAGTGAGCTAGGTGTTAGCAGCTACTGGAAGCATCACAGCAAACAAAAGTATGAGATTAATGGAAGTAAGGGAAGAAGAGGAGAAGTTTGGAAGGACTGATGTGGTCTACAGGCCTCCCACTGAGGGACTTAATCCTGCTGGAACATTGAGTTCAGATACTAAAAAAATCTGTATTTGCATCGTCACCATCATTTCCCTGCTTCAAAATAGCATAGTTCCTCCTTTGATTATACCCAATCCCAACAATTAAAACTGGACTATAGTATACTGCAAAGCGGTAAGTGTGAGGTGTGTCTCTTAAACATCTCTTTAATCACGATTGGCATGTAGCCACCAATTATTTATTTATTTTTCTATATTCAAAGAACCCTTCTCACATTGGCTTCCCTCCAAGGAACTCCTGCACATTGCAGAGGATTGAGCAGAATGATCAAAAAGGTATACTCCACTCATGTATGGTTTTGGCCAGGTCTTTGCTGATCCTGCATGGAAATGAGAATGCTCTTAGGTTAGAACAAGCCCGATATTCCCCTGCAGGAGCAGATTGGCAGTAGTGTGCAAGCTGTCTTCTAGGTAAAATTGTTTGGCCTTGCTGAACTTTTATTGAGGAACTCCCGATAAGCTCCTTATCAGGAGATAACCCCTTGGTTTTCCAGTAACACAATTCAAAATCTACTCATTTAAGCAAATAAGTAACAGCCCCATAAGGAAAAGCCTTTCTTTGTAGGCACTGGATAAGCCAGTCTGTGGGAAAGCACCATACAGCTCTGTTATCTTCTTTAACTCAGTATAAAACTGGCTAATTTTATTAGTTGAATGCTCATTATCTTGCTCCGTCCAGTGGGGTTGGTCACTGTTATGCCACATCTTATGTGTGGGAAACAAAGGCTCAGATGTTTTGATTTGGCCAACCAAGAACTCTGTTGAGTGGACATGCAATTGAAGCCAGCTCCCTTACCCCCTAGTATTTCAGAGCAAATTTCTCAGCCATCATATGATGATTCTGTGTGTTCGATTTTTTAAAAGTATGTACCCTTTTGTTTTATTTATAACATGTATATACCACCCAATAAACAGCTTTTATGAGCAGTTTACAAGTAAAAATTAAGACCAAAAGTATAAAACTATGACATAAAACACAAATGTAAAACTAAAAACAAAAGGAGAATAAAACCAGAGTGAAAATAGTGTCAGAGGAAGGCTACAGTGGAAAAAAAATCTAAGAAACAATAATTATTACTTTTATTAAGATTGAAAAGCTTTAGAAAATAAAAAGGTGCTAAAAGAACCACAACTTGGGCACCAGGCAAGCCTCTCCACCACTGAAAATACACCTTCTCTAGTAGCCGCGCACATCAAGGGTGGGTGATAGGATGCTGCCTTATATTAGGTTAGAACATTGGTCAATCTTGCTCAGTGTCAGCAAAACTATTAGCACTGGCTCTCCAGAATTTCAGGCAGGGGACATTTCCAGCCCAACCTGGAGATGCTAGGGACTGAACACGAGACCTTTTGCAAATAAAGTGCATGTTCTACTACTGAGCTACTGGCCTTTCCCTCTTCATCTGGCCATTGCACCTGGGAAGATGATCTTAAAGGTAAAGGGACCCCTGACCATTAGGTCCAGTCGTGGCCGACTCTGGGGTTGCGGCGCTCATCTCGCTTTATTGGCCGAGGGAGCCGGCGTACAGCTTCCAGGTCATGTGGCCAGCATGACTAAGCCACTTACCAGATCTTAGGGTCTTGTTATGTGGAGACAATAAAAATTTCATGTCATTATGTTGAAGTTCAGGCCTCCCAGCCATACAAATCTTGGCCTTTTATCCCCTAAACATGAATATCTGCTTTTAGTTCTCAATTATACATTTAAATCTAGGTCATAATCTCCTAAATAATGGATGGTTTTGATCTACTTACCTATTTAGCCCATTCATCCCTTTTACTTGTGCTCCTACATTTAAATTCATACTTTTTTTGGAAACTCTTTGAACAATCTGTTGACTTTTACCTGCCTTAAATTTCTGTTCTGCATGGAATTTGGGAAGTTCAGTTCTCTCAAATGTAGGCCGCTGCTGTAGTAAAAAATAAGTTGGTTGTCCCGTCCCTGTGTTGTATAGATCATGCTCAGGTATGTTGTTTTTTAAAGAGTTACTTTATTTCAGGGGTGTGGGGGAGCGCCTATATGATTTTCACAAAAGATGTTGACTAAGGGTTTGTTTGATTAATATGAATCCAGTAAAAGTAAGCAGTGTTTGGGAAAGTGCTTTTGAATCTCTTTCGGCATTGACCTGGGTTTGTTTAAAAAAATTCTTTGGAGAGAATAGCAGCCTTTCTCCAGGTGCTTTATTGTGTTTCTCAAGGCCTTGTTAATAGAATTAACTGGCTGTGAGACTACAGGTAATTGTGATTAGAGAAACCAAATCATGTTAATCTCATTCAGAAGTCTGTTTGTTGCCCTAGGCTGTGTATCAGGTGTTCTTTGAAGAGACTCCAAGCTCAGCCTCCTCTCTCTTGGGATGGGTGAAGTGTCTTGTAAGTCGTCCCCCTCCCCGCTACACACATGAGACGGAACTAAGCAAGTTGGGTCCTTTTAAACCCCCACCCCAACCCTGTTGTAGTGAACACCCCCTGTGTCAGTTTGTGCTGCGATATTTTTCTGTTACACCTTCTGTGACATATTTTCAGGGACTAGAGATCAAGGTTGTGCTTGGAGGTGCCTGGACTACAGAGGCACCTGGGTCTTGTCCATACCTCTGCATTAGAACCTCATTCATACCGAATGGTACAAGTTGGAAGGGACCTCCTGGATCATCTAGTCCAGAGGTTGGCAAGGCTTACCAGGCATGGGCCAGATCACTCCTGTGGAGATCCTCCGTGGGCTGGGTTGGCACAGTGCAACACCGGAAGTCGCATCTGTGCATGTCCGCGAGACTGGAAATCGCTTCTACACATGCCGAAAATTGCACCTGCGCAAAAGCGATTTTTGGCGTCTGGGCATACACAGAAGCGATTTCTGGATACGTGGAAGAGAGTCCCTGCGCCGCGCTGCGCTGATTTAGCGCAGTGCGCGGGGACTCACTGAGTGGGCGGCTCGGTTTGGGGGCTGCCCATGGGCCAGTTAAGCGACCCTCATGGGCCGCTTCCAGCCCATGGGCCTTAGGTTGCCGGCCTCTGATCTAGTCCAACTCTCTGCAATGCAGGAATATGCATCCATACAGGGATCAGACATGTGACCTTGGCATTATCAGCATCACGCTGTAACCAACTGAGCTAACAGAACAAGGCTGTCCTGTGTTTGGATTTCAGTGTTCTCATTTATGCCATTCATGTTCAGTTGTTAAAGAGCAAGGGGCTTTTAAAAAACCTGACTGTTTCCTATTGGTAATGCAATTGCCCCCATCAACTGCATAGATGTTTGGAGTGGTGCAACCTGTCCTGAACCTTTCTTCCTTACCTTGTATATGGAGACTGCCATCCTATATGAAAGCATATAGGATGCCCCCATGTCGTGAACAGAGCTGCCTTTATTCAAAGTATAATGGACCCAGAAAGTTGAGTCTGTTAAATATGGGGAAATAGTGGATACTAGTTCATTAGGGCAAATGGGACACTGCTTCGCCATTCCCAGTCTAGCCTCAACCAGCCGGCACCTGCCTGCATTCTTACTTGCGAGCAGTCTAACTTACAAGCAGCCTAGAGGTAGCACTGGCTGTCAGCTTGCTCCTCTGTAGTCTCAGTGTTGCTTTGTAGAACTCAACAGAGAGGTGGATGGGGACAATACTACATATATGAAGGGTGTGGGGGATTGGTAAAACCAGAAAAAATGGGGAAGGGTAAACAGGCCTACCCCAATTTTCTGTTTGTTTAGGGTTTTTTTTTTAAGTTTCCCCCTGAAAAATTGATTAAAAAATGGATCTGTGCCTTCACATCTCTAGACAAAACTAGAATTGGTAGGCTCCATCTGTCATTGGCTCTGGTTCCACCTACTGTTGGCCTCCCTTCCTTCAGCCTGGATACTATTCTCAATGGGCCCAAGCCACCACTGAGGAAGATTTACCATAGAGAAGCAGAAACAACTTGTGAGGAAGGACCTATAGGGGATAAGCCAACTGCAGAAAAGGCAAAATTAATGTAAACTTAAAACAGGATCATTTTGATATGAAAGCAACAGTTAATGTGGAGTGACTAAAGATGGGGTTGAAGATGAGGATATCAACCCTTTTTGTATGCTTAGAGTACAGTATTTCAGCCACTTGTTAAAATTCAGGATGTTGCAGAGGAAGAAACATTAACGAAATTAATGCTAGGTATGATTGTTTATTTAAAGCTAATGTCCTGCCTTTCGAAATGTATTTCAAGAATGGATTCATTAAGAAATGAAATCAATATTTGTAATCATGCAGTATTTGAAAATACATATAGCAACCAGCTATCATATGAAAATGGTATTAACTTAATATGTCAAGAGGACCACTAGAAAAGTGGTTGCTAAAAACAAACAAACCAGCAGCTGGAAAGGGAATAGCATTAAACAATACAAACCAAGGGGACACAACTAAAAACCTGCTGTGGTCAATGTACTCTAAATATAGAACTAAAGTAATCCTTACAACCATTCTGTATGGTAGCAGCCCATCAATATCTCCCCATTGTAGATGTGGGGCTGAGGTGGAGCGGCTTGAGTGTATGGCTGTTCCACAAGGAACTTTCCCAGTTCAAAGCTCTACCATATCTGAATGTGCTTCATAGCTTTGATTTCTTGGTTCTTTTGACGAAGTGCTGCCCTTTCAGTGAAGCTCTTTTCCAACTCCAGGTCTAATGGAGGGCTTACTCTTCTCAGAGCGATTTTGAAACTTTTAATTATTTTCTCTCTTGAGCTAAGTTCCTCTCTTTCCCCTCTCTACCAGAATCCTTTTCCCCTTCATCTTGTGCCAGCTGCGGACATGTGAGAACATGAGCCCCCTGCCAGGGAAGGTCTGTGTTTTGTAAAGCCTGGGACTGGTTGATGCCAGAGTTGTGGCGTCTCTTACGAAAGGGAAGCACTGTGGGGTGCAGCTGTTCTGCCATTGCCAGTCAGAGAGCCCTTGACTCTCAGCGCATGAAAACGAGCTCTTGGGGCACTGCAGATGCGTTTGATGCTTTCTTCTTTCTTCTAGCTAGCTGTTCCTTCTTTCATGTTTGCCTGCCTGCTCTCCTGCCTTCGCACATTTAACTATTTGGTTGGCAAGGAGTTTAGAAATAATAAGTACTTTAGTGAAAGAAACATAGTAATTAATATTGCATTCAAAGTTAACGCTTAAAGATTCTGCATCGGCTCCAGACTAAGGCTGTAACTCTCTGCCCAAATACCTTGGGCTAATGGGGCTCATTAAAATCAGTGGGACTTACTTCTGAGTAAATATGTATGGGATGTTAGTGCTGTAGGTTAGCTACACATAGTTCCCATTGAAAGTAGCGGGACTGGAGTTCTCGCATTGCTTTCAGTGGATCCTAAATGCAACTAACTTAGTTTGGATCCAGTCCTCTTGAGTCCTAAGAGAATAGGGGAAGGGCCATGGTTCAGTGGAAGAGCATCTGCCTTACATGCCAAAGGTCCCAGGTTCAATCCCCAGCATCTCTAAGTAGGGCTGGAAGAGACCCTGGAGTGCCATTTCTGTACCATTTTAGACAACACTGAGCTCGGTAGGCCAGTGCAGCTCCCTATGTTCCTGATATTTTAGACTGAAAAAATGTGGGGAGACCCTTGGCCTGGGATAATGATTTGAGTAGAAAAGGCAAGGGGGAAGTGTTAGCGCCTTGGTGCAGTGTACCAGTCCAAAATGACATGCCCAGCACAAAAAACAGGGCCACTAAAAAAAAGAAAAGTGACATCCCTGGCTTGTATTGTCACAATATGTCACAGCCGTCATATACTGACTGGCTAGGTACACTTGAAGTCACTCATCCTCCCATCATAGAGGAGAGCAACATACAAGTATTTGATTCTGAGCACACACAAAAAAGGGTGTGTGATACCAGGCTGCATGGCTGCATGAGGATGGGCTATCTGTAAAAGGTTGTGCATTGGCATTGCTTTGCTAGCTAAACACAGAAGTGTTTGTTTTCAGTTGAGCTCAAGACTGAGAAATTCTTTTGTTCTTAATTTAGATTCCATTTGACCCATGTTGTCCTTAGTGGTAAAATACTGCCAGATTGTATAGCCTCACAACACATGTCCCAGATCAGCAGCATATACCCTGCATTGTAACACTATCTGCTGAATGACGTGCCAGACCAGCACATTTGCCAAACAGTGTAGGAGCACCCCCCTGAGTTTCTGAAGAGTGATACTGAGGTTAACAAAGTGTCAGAGTCACAAAACTCTGTAAAACCGAGAGGATCGGTCCTGGCAGCATACAATAGTTGAGCTTTTGTTTGTCTTGGTTATTTGCCCATCTTGTCCTGGATAATCTTTAGGGCTGTCTGGTATGAATCTAAGACATGATTGGAAAGAATCAGTTCAGTAGAATAGAATTTATAATTCTGCCTGTGTATCAAATGACCCTAGCAATTTTTAGTAGGAGATACTCAGAAATTCAGTCTCCTGTGTTTTGGTATGACTTTGTGCTTTACGTGACAGAATGTTTGACTGGAGGAGGCAAAAATATCAAATTATTACCATTGCAACCCCCCCCCCACACACACACAAACACACACAAACACCACCACCACCACTACAGACACAAACACACAAACACTTGTTGGGGGAAACCAGTTTCCCTAAAGGACATATTTTCAAGCCAACAGACTGAACTATAAAGTTTTATATTCTTTAAGAGCTGCATCCCAGGTGTGTATATCTTTTGCCTCGTGGGACTTCTAACCAAATTAATCCCTCCAATTCTGGGTTTAGCTTTCAAAACTTGTAACGCTAGCCAAATCCCAGTGGCTGAAACAGGAAATGGTGAATCTGATAAACTTGCACTGTGTCAAATATTTTTAGTGCTCTAAAAATACATGTTTTAGGACTTATTTACTCAGAAGTAAGTCACATTGCGGTCAGTGAGGCATATAACCAACAAAGGTTGGTCTTATTATGCAGCGCAGCTTGTTCCTGACTATCAGCACCTTCAACTTTGCCAGCATGGGATCAGCTGCCAAGGCAAAACTGCCCTCACGTGCATGTCTCTCTCACTCTCTTGGCTGACAGCTTGAATAGTTCAGTGGACTGTAGCTATTGTGGCAGGACATGTTTTTAGAGTGTCAGCTATAGTAGCCTGGCTACAGGCATTTGAAGATAAGGTCACAAACCTTGAAAAACGGCCCAATTTAAAGGAAGAAATCTGCACCGTGAAAATGAAAGCATTATAATAAATGTGTGCTTTGCAGCCTACTGACCAGAGGGTAATGTTCCACTAACCTCCAGACTCCCTGAGTTTAAAAAGCAGTTTTAATATTTTGGCATAAAAACTGTGGAATATTAAATGGATAGGGTTGGGGTCTATTTAAGTTGTGTGCTCTGCTGCTGTTATGCAGGCTTAAGCAAAACAACTGGGTTATATGTGATTGTTACATAAATGCACAAAAATCAAGATTTTCATAGCTGAAAAAGTTTTTACAGCACAATTATTTATTTCATGTATAAATCATTTCATATGAAGCATTGCAAAGCAATTTAACAATAGAATAAAACTTATAAAACAATTGCATATATAGAAACAATTAAAAGCTTTTATATAAAAGCAGTCAAAACATTTATCTATGTAAACAGTTTCAAATCCAATACAGATATTGACAGATATATTAATAGCAGTGTTTAACACCCTGTGTGTATACAGAGACACGTTTGGCGAGCATAGTTTGGTGCTTTTGTGTGATTGAAACCACTGTACCTCTGTAGACAGAACATAGGATTTTACATGCAGTAACCCAGTTTGTGCCTGCATTTTTTTTTGTTTGTGTCTGTTACGCTTGCTCAAAAAACACACTGCGGAACAGTGGCTGTCAAACTGTTACCTGACTGGCAATCAAAATATTAGTTTCATGAATCACTTTTGTCACCTTTAGGCACCAGGAAACGTGTATCAAGATGCTAGAGCCAAGTTATTCTTTTATTTGAAACAGCCAACGAGTTTCTTCCTGAAAATATATGCTTAAGTGGGAAATGTATCTGGTACAGTTTTTATCCGCAACATAATTAATAAAATGTGCTTTGAAGATAATTACAGATGAAGTTCTAAATGTAGGACTTTTGCAGTAGCAGCTTTGAAAACACTGAAAAATGTTCTTATGGCTAGGCTTGAACAAAAACCACCACCGGAAAGAGGATGATATATGCAGTAGTGCTGTTTGCTATGTGATACTGTTTTAAACCTTTTAGAACTTAGTACGAGAGATTTGAATGGTCATCCCTTGTCCATTTCTGAGGCGGTTGTTCACCATCTCTGACTTCTCTTTTTAGTGTTCTCTTGACAGCTCTTAAACTGTAATCCTTCACCCATATTCCTGGAAGTAAGTCCCATTAAATTAAGGAGGCTTGCTTCTGAGTAGACACACGATTCCACTGTAAGTAAAGTTGCAGCGGAGCGGCATGTGCTTAAGCTCCAGTAATAACTGCTTCATAATCCTCAGCACTTTCTCCTGTTTTCTTACTGAGCAGCATAAAAGTGCTCAGACATACAATAGTGGAGTCCTAATGTCTGTGAGGGAGAGGCAGGAGATATGGCAATATGTAATGGGCTTGCTGGCTTTATTTTTACCCCCTCCCTGCAGCATGTAAGCTTTTCAACCTCCCACTGGACTTGACAGCTTATTGAGTGGGTAGGTTTTTTTCCCTTAAGGAAAATGTCAGGAAAATTATGATTATGATTTTCATTTCATAGTTGGATCTTCTTGTTTTACATTTAAAGCTAGGCAGCACCCGTTACACAACAGTTGTTTCTTTGTAGTGTTTGCCCCTTTAGTATGCTCTACCACATTTGCAAGAGAGGTGAAAAATAATTTTTAAAGGCTTTTTTGGCTATGTTCAAAGCAAGAGGAAGAACAAGGTAGTAGTAGGTCCTTTACGTGGAGAAGATTAAGAAATGCTATTGGGTGACAAGAGAGAAGGTAGAACTACCTACTTGGCCTTTGTCTTCACCCAAAAGAAAAGCAGTGCCCAACCTGGTGATAACAGAATAAACAATGCAAGGAGAGGGCTGCAGCCCAAGAATTGATCCCTCAGATCTGCTCAAAACCTTCATTGACAACCCCCTTGGGCTTGCTGATCAGAAGGTCGGCAGTTCAAATCTGCGTAACGGGATGAATTGTTGCTTTGTCCCAGCTTGTGCCAACCTAGCAGTTCGAAAGCCTACCAGTGTAAGTAGATAAATAGATACCGCTGCAGCGGGAAGGTAAATGACATTTCCATGCACTCTGGCACTCGTCACGGTGTCCTGTGCTCCAGAAGCGGTTTAGTTATGCTGGCCACGTGACGCGGAAATGCTATATGCAGACTAACACCAGCTCCCTCGGCCTGAAAGCAGAGATGAGCACCACACCCCAAAGTTGAATTTGACTGATGAGCCCTGCAACCGCAGAGCTGTTCGTAACTGGACTTAACTGTCAAGGGTCCTTTACCTTTACCTTTTTAACCACCCAGGGGTCTTTTACCTTTACTTGCTCTCCTACTCAATTGCCTAAGGTAACCCAGTAGACCCTTTCCCTTTCCACCTCATGCTGCTGCTTCTGCCTGAGGCAGAGAGTGGGAGAACCCCCAAATCAGCTACCTCTGAACATTAACACGAGTGCTCTTACCTGTTACATTAACAGAGTGCTCTTAGCCCAAGCTTCCCCTGACCCCACCCCCAGAACAGGCAACTCTCCGCAAGCCGTGGGAGCCCGGCGCTGAGCTCAGCACGCCCAGCCTTCGGCATGCAGGCAACTCTCCGCAAGCCGTGGGAGCCCAGCACCGGGCTCCCGCGCCTTGCGGAGAGCTGCGCGAAGCCTGGGCACGCTGAGCTCAGCGCGTCCAGCCTTCAGCATGCAGGCAACTCTCCGCAAGCTGCGGGAGCCCGGTGCGAGCTCCCACGGCTTGCGGAGATCTGCGCAAAGCCTGGAGGCTTCAGGCTTCAGCGAAAGCCTGCATTCACCCCATAGGACACACACACATTTCCCCTTCATTTTTGGAGGGGGAAAAGTGTGTCCTATGGGGCGAAAAATATGGTATCTCCCTCCCCTCTCCCTTTGGACCTTGCCAAGCCTTCCTTCCCCTTACCGCTTCTCCTGTGAGGAAGGGGGAAACTGCAGCAGAAGTAGGCTCAAATTAGCCACAGAGGAACACCCCCCCCTTTATGCATTCTCCCATGAAGGGAGGCCAACAGCCTACATGAGCCACAAAGGAAGAGTCACAACAGATCGGGTCAACTATCCTGCTCACAGGAGAAGGCTGAAATGGCATCGGCTGTGAGGTGAACAATAGTGGCAGTGGACCAGGACAGTTGCTGAGGAACCGCCCTCGCCTGTCATGACTATTGCTCTGTGGCTCACCTAGGCCACGCTGCCCTCAGACACTGCTGTGAAGGCCCCACAGCTCTCTGAAGGCTATTGTCACACTGTAGTTCACAGTACCACCTGTGTGTGGCCAAGCAAAGTGTAGAATGATGACACTCTTGTGTTTGTATTATATGGCAAGATATTTTCTTTTGAGCCCTCAGGTTTAAACAAAGCCAGAAAACTGCACAAGCAAATTTACAGCTGCCCAATTTGACCGTATGCTATATGTGACCGTAGCTATATGTGGCATAATAGAATCAACAAATTGAAAAGCAGGGGGAAATACTTGCTGGTATGAACAGGAAAGACCAAGGTTGTTCTTCATATACAAATTCAAATACATGCAGCTGTGGACTACTCTGGTCTAATTCAAATGGGGGAAAGCAGATTAACAGCTAAAAAATTCTAAAATGTGGACAAGCCCAGGGTAAGGCAACAGACGGTCAGATTTGGCTGTGTTAGATGTTAATCAGGTCACACTGGGACCCCTTGGGAAGCAAATATATACAATGGTTGTTTCCCTATCTCTGTAATTACAAACAAAAACCATTGCCATGGGTATTCCTGTTCACCATCTAGTCTGATGATGAATTCTGGAGACCTCAAAAGCCTTTACACAATGTTGTGATATTTTCAATTTGATGTGCCTCCATCTGCTTGGTTACTGATTTACCTCAGAGCAACAGAACCATTTGATTCCTTTGGATCCTGTGTATTAGAACTTGATTCTTATCGGCCTCCCATTGTCTGCCCACAGTGTGGTCAAATGATTTAACTTTCACAGGTGTGTGATAAAATGCTTGTTAGAACTCTGATCAGAACACAGATTAACTTTACTAATACTAAATTTATTTCCCTTTTTAAGAGCGAGATTTGTGGTTTAATGAGGCAATTAAAATAAAATGTTACAAATAACCATGTCTCACTGATAAGACCTAAGTGGTGATTATGATAACTTTGTTGTCTGCTTCACCCACCACCCTTCCTGTTTTCTCTCACCTGACCTTTCTTGTATAGATATCTATGTTTGAATATGCTATCTGCATTGGTTGATTAACTGTTTTAACCTTGTACCATCTTACTTTAAATGGACCACTTATCTTTAATAACCCCATGAAAGGAACAAAAAATGTGGAGAAAGGGAAAGGAAACTTCAAAAGAGGTGGATAGAAGAATTTCAGAGTTAACTAATTCTTCAAAACCTTCTAAAAACAAGTGAATTTGTTATAACATTTAGCTAATAGATGTGTTTGCTTGTGATGATCAGACATTGCAGCTGGCTGGGAGATATCGTCTAACACTGAATGCTGTCATTATTACAGAATTATGAGACTGTGCTTTGTGATATATAAACTTGTAAATAGGGATTGCGCAGTGTCATCTTGTAGATGCAGATCACAAGGTGCTCGTTCCACACTTTAAGTGTGTGTATGAACAGTTAACTTGTGCTCAGATCTCTGGGCTTGGCCACAGGACCAGACCAAATGGGAAGAGCATCTTCAAGACCAAAGTGTGTGTGTTTGTGTGGGGGGGAATCCCTCCCTGTTGTAATTGGGTAAGAGGTTCTTAGGTGAGAGGTGAGGACTTTTTACTAGCATGTTGCATTTGGATTTAATGAGTGCCGTTGCTGGCTCAGACAATTTCTGGGAGGAGATCACTGAGCACAGCACTTGGGCACGCAGGGGAAAGGGAGGGAGGAGGAGGAGAAGAAAATAACCTGGTTGCTGTTAACTTAGGAGTGTGACTGAGTTGCACGACTCGTTCCTCCCTGAGGCATCACAGGTGCGTGGAGTTATTTTTCTTTAATCACTCACATAAATTAAAAAAAATTATTCCTTTGCATTAAAATAATTAAATAAAGCTACACCCTGTATCTTTTATTGCCAGATAATATCTTTGAACCTCTGGCTCACAGTCTTACCACCAGCTGCAAGGTATTTTCCAGGGTGTGCTTTACCCATTCTGCCATTGTACTAAATAATGTTCTAGACAGAAAAAGTCCCTGATAACAATCAGAACTCATCTGAAGTTTTAATCATAGTGCCCACTAGCAAATCGTCTTCTCTAGGCTTCTCCTTGGGTCCACCTGCCCTGCCTTCCCACCTGTCAGCTATGACAAGATGAAAGAGCTTTCCATTGTAAGTACCATGTGTGGGTGGAAGAAGTTAGCATGCACAACTACAGTGGCTTGCAGAACTGTGGGTCTTCTGAGTCAGACTGGATGTTGAGGAAGGTGAGAGAGATATTGGGGGGGGGGGAGAGAGATAGTCGCAGTAAGATGGCAATAAATGTATCACTAGCAGTTCTTAACCAAGAAGTAGGTTTCCTTGTGCTGTTTTCTTAGAGAAGACTGTTCTTTTTTAAAAATATCTGTTTTAAAAACAGTTGTACGTATACAAAAATACAGGATCACCTGTAGAAGGGCCACAAAACGTGGTTTAGTCCTGTTAGGCACATGTGGGTGGAGGTGATTCTTCAGGTAACCTGACCCCCAGGAGTAAACATGGACCAATGGTACCAAATAGTATGGGAAACAGCATTATTAGAAAAACTATCCAATAAACTGAAACTGACACGTGGACAAATGGAAGAAGACGCCTTCACTTGGTATGGCTCCCCTTTATCACATACACAGCCCAAGAAGACAATGACAAGAATCCACCAACAGCATATGAATCAATACGGCTAACCTGATTCAAAAACACACACACACCCCACTCACACATGAAAACAAAGTTCAACACAGCCAATCACAAACAAGGAACCACACCCTAGGCCAACCCCAACCTCTCTCACCAGCCAAGAAACACAAGAGAACCAGCACAAGCAACGCTGACACAAAACCCCACACATACATTAAGTAAAATAGAAACATCACCACCCGACTCCACCCCCACTCACCATGGCCCCCTCCACTTCTTTTCCCCTTTTCTTCCTAAGGTAACACTAATGTCTCAACAAATGAAACTGATCTGTAGAAAATGTAACTTGAAAAAAGAGACATTTCACATACGTTTGTAAGCCAAGAAATCTTTAATAAAAATATGTTTAAAAAAGTAACCTGATCCCAAGCTGCACTTTGAATTGGACCTGAAAACAGACTAGAAGCCAGTTCAATTGACAAAGCCCATGTGTAAAGTCAGATAGATTTTTATTGTTAGTAGACAGTTGTTACAATATAACTCTTTCACAAGCAAATCCCAAGTCAATGTAAAAAGTGAGTTAAACATATCAGAAATGCAAGTTAAATTTGTAAAGTTCCCCAAATAATTTTAGATGAAAAAAATCCCGTTTGACTGTCAACACTGTACAGGGTGAAAAAAGTAGCTGGTAACTTTTTGTACTATTAGCATGTTTAAAGCTATGCTGTTGGTAATAAACTTGTCTACATCAGCCAGCAATCATCTGATTTTGAAATTATCTGGATATGAGAATTATCTGCCTGTAACATCTGTCAGCCCACTGATTGCCAGGGTTGATTCAGCTGATAAGGTGCTCTAGGTGGATGTCTTGGTGTATCACTTACCACTTTCTGAAGCTGCTCACTTGCAGGATAAGAACAGCTACCCCAGATAAGATTCTAAATATGACCATACCGTCCAGTTTCAGTTGACAATTTTGTACTGGAACTGTTGAGCTATAGTTTAAGGATGGACCTGTGTGCGTTAGGAATGGACCTTCTGATAACTTCAATAGGATTGCTTTGTCTGCATTCCTTATTAGTTGATTCTGGAACATTACTGTGTCTTTTGCATTTCTTTTTAATTAGAAGGATACATCAGTCCAGATTTATGCACTTCCTTTTCTAACTGGGCTTCTACTGAGAGGACTGTGAGCATGGCTGGACCAACTAAATTTCATTGTTTCAATAAGCACTCTTGTGCTCTTTAGCAATCCACACACCACTAACTAGAATTGCTTGTAATGCATGATTATGGAGCCCAACAGGCATAACTGGCTGGATGTCGCAGAATGTGGCAGCTCTGTGTTTGAGGTACTTATTGCATGCAGCAGTTACATCAGCACAATGTTCGCTGGAAGTCGAATCTATTTATTCCACCATTTGAAAAATGCTTCCCCCTCTTTTTTTGTGTTAGTGTGCTCACCCTTTCCCTTGCTTGAGCTTTTACAATTATTCTTATATACATTTATATTACACTTTTTTAATCACATAATTGGAAGGTGGCATGCATATGGTTCTCAGGAGACCTCCCTCGCCTGTTGACCAGACCCAGACCAATTTAATCCCAGGAGAATAACTGTCTCACATGCCTTCAGACTAGACCCTGGTCTCTATCTCTTGTGCTTCACAGTTTAAAGCAAGGTTATTCTTAGGCTGGAGGAATAACTCCACCCCTTTTCTTACATGGGGTGAGGAACATTACTGCAGATGTACTGCTAGAACAACACTAAAGCAGTTCAGGAAAAACCCTCTGTTTGTTGTTGGCATCAAAGTGGCTGAAAGAAGGGCACATCCATGCCAATATCCTTCCACTTGTGTGGCCTTTTGTGAAAGCAGTAAAGTTGCTAAAGCATTTCACCAAGTTGTCCTTGTCCAAAAACTCTACAGCAAATGAATAGTGTCCTTTGTCAAGCTCTAACAACCCTTATACCAGCAGTCTTGAAAATGTACAGTTCTGCTTAGTGAGCCATTTGGACTCTAATGTGTCAACTTTTATAAATGCTACTTTGATGGGTACCCAACTGTCCCTGAGAAAACATCCCTTTGGGATCTCTTAGAAGGAGAAGTTTGCTGTGGGTTGTACTGTCCTGAAGACTTGTTTGCCAACCACTATTTTAAGCCATAGGGTTATATCCAAGGCTAGTCATACGTTTCAGTTTCCTTATGTTCCCTCTTTTTCAGCTCAACAACACGTCCTCACATATATGGAAGATGCAGTGAGCCAGCTGTTGGAAAGCAGAGACGATATTAGTCAATATGGTATTGCCAGATTCTTCACTGAATAGTAAGTACATCACTACCTAGTACAGCAAACTTAGTCTGAAAGTGGATCAGAGCAACAGGAAGGACAAACACAGAATGGGACTGTGACAGCAAATACCATATTAGCCCATACATATAACATGTCTGCACTTAAATGAACCACCAAGTCCAGCTCAACTCTATGCTTAGCCTTAGAAATATAACTTACTATATATACAACCAACTATTGCTTCCTTTGCTGTGACAACTGTCCAGTCCTATTGCAAGTTCACACCTGGTAGGTCCTGTGGGTTTCAAAGAAGCTGACTTTATTGTTGACAAAATTGAATTTGACCCAGTGAGGCTTGTGTGTGTGAGGAAGTGTATAAATTGCATGCCAAATTTGACCCAAATTGGTTTGTACTTAACTAGCAAAGCGTAGCATTGGAGTACACAAATGACACATGACATTTAGGCTGCAATCAATAGGATTTCCTTTTGAGTAGTTTACAGTAGACTACCAGTCTCTTAGTTCTGTTCTTTGCCTTTATTCAGGATCTAGTCTGATGTCTAATGGAGAGTAGGGACTGGACTGAAAGTTCGGTTGAGTAATTAGAGTGGGAAAAGGCCAGGCCAGGCACTGAAAAGCTACAGAAGAGGCGTGCAGGAAACTATACCAGTGTGAGTAAAGAGGCAGGAGGTTCAGGGCAGGAAATTTAGGAAGACTGGACAGCAGCACAGATAAGTGTTTTGAGAGCTGGTTAACACACAGTGGTTTTTCTTACATGGGCTTATATGTTTGTATGAGGGTGTGGGGAAAATATGTGGCTCAAGTCTTTGTTTTGCTATGAATGACTGGAAAGCTGAACCGCTTGTCATGGTTCTCTATCTGTCCATATACCACATCCAAGCTCTTCGTTCATCCAAAGTCTTGGACACCTCAAAATGCTGCTACATTGTTTTATTTTCTGCAGCACGAAACTATGACAGGATTAGCTTGTCCTTTGAAATTACCTGACTTTACCATTGTTGAAATAAAAAATAAAAAATTGTCCAGTAGCACACGAAAACCTATACCAGAACAAACTTAATTGGTCTACAAGGTGCTACTAGACAATTTTTTATTTATTTATTTATTTTATTTCGACTGCATCAGACAAACACGGCTACCTACCTGAATCTTTTACCATTGTTGTGAACAAGTCTCCTGGCCTGGAGATTGATGGTTATTTGTATAACAAAGTGGCTGATACAAACATGCCTATCACACCTATAGTTATGTTTATCTTTGTAATTAATTTTTCTTCCTGTAGGGATGGAGATTCTTGAACCCAAACTTAATTTATGGGGAACACGCACCAACAAATCTAAATGAAATTCTGCTCTCAAGGATGACTAGTGTGGATGGGATTTGGCATGTTTGATCCAGCCGCATGTTAAATTGTGCCTGACAACAAGGCTGTATTTGAAATAACTGAAATCAGTTACATAGTGCTGTAACAATAATAGCTTTACTATTCCTTACCTTTCATATGTCTTCATGCATTATTTTAATGTATAACAGGTTTGGACAAAAATCTTAAAGCATGGGTGGGGAACCTCTGGCCCTACAGATGTCGCTGGACTACATTCCCATCATCCTTGGCCATTAGCCATGCTGGTTGGAGCTGATGGGAGTTGGAAGTCCAACAACATCTGTAAGGTCACAGGTTCCCCATCCTTGTCCTAAAGCAACAGGTTTTTAGGCAGGGAATTGGTGCTTCTCTTCTTACTCTTCTCGACAGCCCAAATAGTGCAGAAAATCTTACGTATAAAGTGCTCTTCTCACCATGAGGCTCTTTCACAAGAAGGCTTGGTGTTCTCCATAGTGCCTTGTTCCTCTGATTATCTCGACTGACGAGCACTTCTCTTATTTTCGAGAATCATCCCTTTATTTCATTCCCTCACTTTCAGATATAGCGGGGGGAGGGGGGTTGGTTTAAACAGATTCTTTTGTGGGCATTTTAGGCTGTGCTTTACCCCTGGTGCACACACATTCAGCCTTTATTCTCTTGTCAGAATATGAAGAAATGCAATTTTCATTTTAAAAGAGAGCAAGCAGACCGAATAAAGTAGAATTTGGATTTGGAGAGAGGAATAGGAATTTTGTCTTGCTTCTTTTAGCCCTTCGTTTAGATAAGACAGACAATGTGAAGGGCACCATGAATGCATTAAAGAATTTAGCGTCCTAAAAATGAGGCTGTGACTGCTCAAGCCTACAAGCTGGAATAATGGGGAATTGCAGGAATGAAGTGTTTGTCTTTAGGTCAATAGGGATAAGGGAGGTCACAGCTTGTGAAGAAGAAAAACCCCCAGCCAAGTGGGGAAATGCCATGCTGTGTGTGGCACAGGTGGCTGTCTGTGTAGTGGACATTGTTGGGATTCTTAACATTCCTCACTGCTTCCCAGCAGAATTCTTCTGTAAGCAAAGACATAAAGAAGAGAATCATCCAGCAACTTGTGTATGGAAGGTGCGAACATATGCTCTGTACAGCTCCCTGATACTGTCCCCCGCTTTAAAAAAAAATCAGCATCTGATGGAAAAATGGATGGACAGGAAGAAGCAACTTAACGCTTCCCTCTCCGTTTGGTTTCTCAGCTAAAAACTTCCTTTTCTCAGTGACTGTTTTACCCATAGTTGGAAAAGTTTGGGGAACCTTCAAGGTCCTTGGTATGTTTTGCTAAATTGGTGGAGAAACAGACTGAAGAAGGTGTATTTTGAGCAGAAAAAGGACTAAAGAAGACAGGCTTAATCAACCTCTTCCCATTTGCCCTTCTCCAGCTCCAACTTAAGAGTCTGCTTTGTGTTAAAAATGAAAAAAATAAGAAAGAAAGGGGGAAGTCAGTATTTATTTGACTTATCCATTGCTTCCTATCAGGACCTGAAAGCAAGTTGTAGCAATAAGAATCATATACCTGAAATAAATTCATGCAGTTCATAGAAATACATTTAAAATCAGTCATAACACACTAAACGTATTCCTCCATGATTCATAACTAATGAACAAAAATATCATTTCCTCATGTAACACAAAGATAATCGCCAAAGATCCCAACTAAAATAACCACAAGAACCACAACAATATTAGCACTCAAAATGTGGTTTGAGCCTCTGTCAAATGCATATTCCCTCCCTGCTGGAATCAAGGAGGCCCTGTTCTGCTCTGCAGAGAGACGAGCTCATCTTGTGCAGGGTCCAGGCTGGATAATAAAAGAGCACAGACCTTTGATGCTGCTTCAGCAAGTCGGACTTAGGCTGAGCCCTATATATGAGCAGCAGCTATATCCCAATTACAAAATCTACCTTCACTGAAAGGTGCCTCGTCTGTTAAAGGGGTCCAGCACCAGGGTGGAATCTGGGGATTCTGCACTGGAGTACTCTTGAATCAGAAGTTGTCAATTCGACATCCTCAGGTCACAGTGATACTGGCATCACAGGCTCATCTTGTGTGTAATTCCCCTTTTAATTCAGAGTTGTTGACCTCATTCCCTGAAGATGGGGAATCTGACTCCAGGGTCATGACTGGCCGTTGAAGACCCAGATGAGATAATCATTTGAGCACCTCTTCAGTGCAAGCATTAGAATAAGCATAAATTGCATGGGAATGAAGGAAGCTGCCTTCCTAAGTTGCACCATGAGTCCATTTAGCCCAGTTTTTGAAGGGGGACACCCCCTGCCCTACCTGGAGATGCTGGGGATTGAAAGGACAATTTTTGTATGCTAAGCACATGCTCTTTCGCTTAGCTATTGCCACCGCCACCCCTGTCCATGAAATAGATTGTATGTACTTAAAATTTCAGAGTATGAAGACCGCAAAGTAATGATGAAAGGTTCCTCATTCTGCTTTTAAAAACATTTTAAAATATTTATCAGCAGTATTGTCCCACTCCCACCTCATCAAGACGTTTACCTGACTCTCCAGTTCTTGATCTGTTGAGCCTCCACATCCTCTCTTGGCTGTGGTACTCTGGTGAAACAAACATGTGATTGTTTCTGTGAATGTAACATCGCCCAGTTTTTGAAGGGGGACACCCCCTGCCCTACCTGGAGATGCTGGGGATTGAAAGGACAATTTTTGTATGCTAAGCACATGCTCTTTCGCTTAGCTATTGCCACCGCCACCCCTGTCCATGAAATAGATTGTATGTACTTAAAATTTCAGAGTATGAAGACCGCAAAGTAATGATGAAAGGTTCCTCATTCTGCTTTTAAAAACATTTTAAAATATTTATCAGCAGTATTGTCCCACTCCCACCTCATCAAGACGTTTACCTGACTCTCCAGTTCTTGATCTGTTGAGCCTCCACATCCTCTCTTGGCTGTGGTACTCTGGTGAAACAAACATGTGATTGTTTCTGTGAATGTAACATCGCCCTAGAATACGAGTAAATGATTGCCGGTGTGCTCAGATAGATCAAGACTTTCTGAAAGTGGGGTCGCATTTCTCTAACACTCCTAAAGGAAGGATATGAAATTCCAGAAGGGTTTTCTGCTCAAGCTGAATTCTCCCTAGAGTCTCTGAAAAGCTTATGCAGGAGAGGAAGACATTTTCAGGTGCTGCTATTCTGTTTTTCTTTTTGACAGTTATAGCTAGACATATTGTTATCCCAAGAGGGGCAAGACCTGGAGTGGGAAGCAGCTGAGGCATAGCTTGAAAAATGTTTTCCCCCCATCTCTTAAGTTTTACTTTGTCAGTGGTTATCTTAAGCTCTGGGGGTTGGCAATGATTTCTTTGGTAGGCTGCTATAATCTTTCTAGGAGGGTCAGAGCACATGGCAGACTCGTCGGTGTTCCATTTAAGGGACCAGGGTGCTCCTTTTAAACTGGGCAGTGGCCAAACTTGGCACTCCAGCTGTTTTTGGACTACAACTCCCATCATCCCTAGCTAACAGGACCAGTGGTCAGGGATGACAGGAATTGTAGTCCCAAAACAGCTGGAGGGCCAAGTTTGGCCACCACTGAGTTAGACCCTCTTGTTTTATTCTCTGTACCTTTGTGACAGTAGCCAGAAGAGGGAGGTCTCTTCTGCCATCATTGCAGATGGTGAAAAAGTAGTACTGCAGCCACTAGCTCAGCAGCAGACAATGGCACGCGGGACCAGTGATGTTTCACAGCAAACTCAGTAAAAATAGGGTGTCAGTTGTAAACACTAAAGACCCAAACTGGGGTCTACATCCTTACGGTTATTGCTGTAAGGCCCAAACTGAAATAATTTATTTTGTGAGCCCAGTTTCTGCATCTTTTGAAGGAAAATAATTCCTTTTGTACATTTGTATTCCTTGATTTTTCTAATAAATGTAACATCCTTGCTGAGAGCACAATGAAATACACTGCCTGTCCTGAGGTATCTACCTCTTCAAAAGGAACATCAAGAGTTTTCACGTTTGTCAGCTGAGAGATTTTTGTGTCAGCTGAGAGATGATTGTGGGATTTCTTAATTTCTTCTAGATTATTTTGTAGAAACATTGGTTGGGGTACAGGAACCGGGGGTCATTTTGAAGTAAAAATAATAATTGTAGTGACAGCAGAATGTTCCGGCCTTTGATTGAGCCACCAGACAGCAAGATGGGAGAAAAGCCCCAGGGCCTGAGAGTCTGTTTTTCGTCATCATCAAGCCTATTCAGCAGGATGTGGATGTTTTGGTGCAGGGTTTCAGGATATGGTGTGCTTCTTGAGTGTTTTCACCTTGATATTAGCATTCTGTAGTCCCAGGGCACATGCCTTCCTTCCTTCCTTCCTTCCTTCCTTCTTTCTTTCTTTCTTTCTTTCTTTCTTTCTTTCTTTCTTTCTTTCTTTCCTTTCTTTTAGGATTTTATTCACTCCCCACCGTACTCTTCCCCAAGGCCGTAGCATTGCCCTGCTCCAGTGAAGAGATGACAATGTTATCTCAGCAATACTGGCTGGCTGCAGCAAGCTGTGTGGCATGTGTGAAACTTCTGCTGTCACCAACCTGGCTGTGAAGTGATCCTTTCGGCTCAAAGCTTCCACTGGGATTTTCTGTTTCTGATTCCTGGCAGGTCTTCTGTTTTAGCTAAGATACCCTGCTCCCATAAGTGCTGAAAAGGAAAAGCTAGCTCACAAAGGGCTTGGTATGCCTCTACTGTATATCCCAGTGTTATACAGAAAGAAAGCCGTGATACCGGGACATACACCCAAGATATTGTGCATAGGGTTGCAACTAAAGGTGGATCTTGCAGCAGATCCTCCTGTTCACTCAAGAACAGGGGTCAGCAAACTTTTTCAGTAGGGGGCCGGTCCACTGTCCCTCAGACCTTGTGGGGGGCCGGACTATATTTTGAAAAATAATAATGAATGAATTCCTATGCCCCACAAATAACCCAGAGATGCATTTTAAATAAAAGCACACATTCTACTCATGTAAAAACACACTGATTCCCAGACCAGGGAATTCCCACATCCAGGCTGGATTTTTAATATTTTTTTTTAAGAGTATTTTTTTATTAACCGACCAATCACATCAAATCAAATCAAATTACATAAATTCCAAATTACACAGCCGAATTTTAAATTTTTGTTGGGGGTACCCATATTTCAAGTTCCGAAGGGATCCAATCAACTTCTTGCTTCTTACTGCTGTTTTAATGTCCACAAATCTAACCTTATGATGTTCACAGTACTATCCAGTTCTTTCTTATTATTTTTCCACATCTCTTGTTGTTATTTTCATATATTTTTCCTTTCTCTTTGTGACCTCTGATAGTCTCTGCAAGCTGCTTAGAACAGTTTGTAATCCTGCGTGGATATTATTTTTTTTATCCGGTAGCCATATCCAGACGTTTTCCATATAACATCACTTCCATACATCAAAACAGTCTTAGCGTCATTAGTCTTCACCAATCTGCCTCCTTTCTCAAAACCTCTGAGGAGATTCACTAGGAATGCAGTCTGAAAACAAATCCGTTCTTCCTCCCGGGTATAAATCCTTTGGCAAGATGGCGACTCCGAATTAATTGCTGCGCCATTCCCAAAAGCTCTTATTGCTTCTTGGTCTCCATAAAGCATACTTTTGGTTAAAGTTTATCTCCACACAGACCTTAATCATCCTGCTTGGGTCAGTTCAACCGACGGTTCTAATGAGGAGGGGTTCTTGTAAATCACATAGAAGGAAAGTAAAAAAGGTTCCCCCCCCCCATTCAGCCCCGTTGTCAACATACCCCACCTTTGGTGTATCTTCATCATAAAATATTCCTGTTTCTCCAGCCCGTCGTCTTCTTTCGCAGAGGTCACTTAAATTAGCAGACTTCACTCCCCTTCTTCATTTGAAATATGTGCATTTGCTTCTTTTGTAATTAATTATTCCAAATTGCTGCAACTAGTGCGCGATCAGAGACAGCGTCCAGGAGAGCCGAGGTCCACACGGGGGCATTCTGCCTAGGGCCCTCACCCCCTTCTTTCAAATTAGGGGGTGATTTATGGGCACAGCAGGCAAGGGCAGTGTTCCCCATTTCCTTGGGCAACAAGGGAGGCTGCCTACTCCCATAACAGCCTCTTAATTACCCCATGTGGGTCGGAGAGATGGTATTGTCGGCCATCTTCCAATGCGCCCCCTAGTGCCCCCCCCGCAGGCTGGATTTAGAAGGTGATTGGGCCGGATCCGGCCCTCAAGCAGGATGTGGAAGTTTTGGCTCAGAGTTTAGGGATATGGTGTGTTTGTTTAGTATCTTTCATCTTGAGTGTATTTCACCACGTCACTATTCAATTGCTTGTGCTCACAAGAACCATATTCTTAGCTCTTCCTGTGTCTGCTACCAAATGCATGCACTTGGAAGGAAGGAAGGAAGGAAGGAAGGAAGGAAGGAAGGACATTGTAGTAATAAACTCCTATTTCAGTATAATATGTATACTATGCACTAAAAAGTTGATTCTGCAATGTCACATCAATTCTCTAATATTAGGGAACCCTCTCAGAACCCATCAGAATTTGACAAGTGCCTGACTGGCTTAGCAGGCAGCAGCCACTACCTGGATTTAGAGAAGCAAGAGCCAGCTGGACTCTGTAGGCTTCCCAATCTGGTAACAGAAGTTTTCTATTTATAGGTGAATCAGTTCTTGTGCTGTGTGCAACCTACACTCTGGCTCCAATCCTGGGATCTAGTTCAGATATTTGGTTGAAGTCACCAGGGTTAAGGCAGCTGGCCACTGGATTGTGTGCAAGCTCATTCCTCTTTTCCTCTCTTTCGCTTGCTCATGGGTTCAGAATAATGCATGGCCATTGCAAACCCTGATTTGCAAGGCCCTTCCTGGCATTTTGGGCTGCAAAATCACAGTAGATGAGAAGTGGAGTGAGGAGGCGCTTATGTATGACCAAGAAAGGAGAGAGAAATGTTGATCAAGCATTTGCCTGCCGTCACTGCTACTGAGCCAATAGCAGCCAGATGGCATTGCTATTTCAGCTACTCTTGCTGGTTCACAGCTGCCAAAGATCTATTGTAACATCATAAAGCTGGATGCATAGAGCTTGTTGTAGACTCTAAGTGAATTGATGAAGTTATACTGGTTTTAGGTTTTTGCTTGGCAAAAATAAGATGGGTGGGGCACACAGTCAGAAGATGGTAACAGGTTGGCAGAAGCTCAAAGGCTGCCATATTTGCAGACTCTCAGCTAGCTGCATAGCATTTTGATTTACTTTTGGTAGATTTGTTCATTACTTTCAGAATAAAATACTGAAGCATAGTATCTGAGTGGGTTTCTACATATGTGAGGTTTGCTGGAATAGTATCCACCGAGTCTTCATTTCTATTGGCTAGTTGTGCTTTCCTGTAATTGGTAGCCAGAACTGTGGAGCTGTAAGCATATTCTCTTCCTTCCACTAATTGGGCTTTCCTTTCTGCTGATAAAATGTGACAAAGATTTAATCTAAACGTAGGGAAAAGGCTGGCATGTTGACATCTTCTGACCAGCCTGCTCTTGGGAGCCACTTACTTGTGCTCAGTGAGCCAAAGCTGGTGTTCTGTGCCTTCAGAATAAACAGTAAAATGCATCAGGATGAATAGTTGCATATCTTCTACATGGTATGGTGGGGCTGTTCAGTTTCTGCTTGTCATCTGCCCAGCTCTGTATAGAGCAAGAAAGTGACATCTATTGGCACAACCCTTCCATTTTGCAAGAAATGGAACGGCTGTTTTTCTTGCTTGCATAATGTATGCCCTAAGGAAGAGTTCTGGGTAAGTAATTTGACAATAATCTCCTTCAGGTGTTCCTGTTGGGTGTTAGCATGCAAGGGGGACATAAGGGCAAGTGCACTAGCTTCAGTCCCTCAGCCACCATTCTTGTCATCCTCTTTAAGCTGAAAGGCAGATGTCTGAAGTGGACAGCCTCCTATAATCTGACTTCTTGAGCTATGATATCTCAGCAACGAGACACTATGGGAAATCATTTTTCTGAAATGCATGGAGCGTTTGCATGAGTACAAGAGTGGCCCCACTTCAGAAGTTCATTCTCCAGCTCATGGAGGTGAGCAATGGTGGGGCAGAGTTAGCCCACTCATCCTCACAACCCCCATCCGCTGCCTAACAAGGATACCTGAAGATGGCGAATGAAATATTCAGATCACCACTCCTCTGTGAGGAATAACATGAACCATAGGAAGTCTGACATGAAGCTATTTTTATTCTCAGTTTTAGGATGCCTCTTGCCTGATGTTATTGTTAACTACTTGGGTGTGGAAGTGTTGGTGAACTCTGTGGAGAGCTATATAAAATCACTGTTGAGTGAATAATGACTCTGGATATTTTAGCTTAATGGAGAGGACCACAATATTTTAAACCAGTCTGATCAGTAGTGCTCAGATTCCAGCTTGAGTGGCTGCCTTGTAGAGGGAGTGCTTGGGATTTATTTCCCAACCTTCCTAGAATCCAGAGCTTGTTTACATTGGAATAAAGTCATTTGTCATTGAATACCTCTCTTCCCACATCCAAAATGCTGCTTAGATACTGGAATAGGGTTTTTTTTGGGGGGAGGGGGGGAGAATTTGACATTCCTTCTTGGAATGTGCAACGGAGTGACCCAGAGGTTTTAGCTGTGTTGATAGTGTGGATTTAATCCCATTGTTATTAAGTTTAGAGACCTGAGCATATTCCCTCAAAACAAGAAAAACAACAACACTTATGTGAATATACACCAGCAAATCTGCAGCATTTCTGGAGCGCCTCTTGATATCCTCTCCCACCAAAGACCTAAACATCGAACTGTGTAAAAATGTTTTGTAGCTAAATTTGTCTGAAAATGAAGCAGGTGTCTCACTGGGATTTTACATCATTCCTTAAAAATGTTTCACAGATACTGAAAATCCCTAAAGAGGCAGAGACTTTTCACTTAAAGTGCTCTTAATGCTTCAGATGACCTAGACAGTGATATCTCTCTCTTTCTGCCTTTATTTTAAGAATAAAACAGCATTTATACAACATATTTAATGGTTCAAAGCATTTCACATCTAACATTTCAGTGAAGTTCAGTGCTTTCATAAGGTAGGCCAGTGTTATTCCCATTTTGCAGATGGGAACACTGAAGCTAAGAAAATAATAGTTTGCCCCTGCTGAGTTGGGGCCTAAGGTGGATTTGAACTGGGATCTTTCACACTTATACCACTATGGCATACTAGAATGGCAGAAGTGGATTTAATATTATCTTATATTTGTCCAAGAGCCTTGCCAGCCTAGCATTCCTTAGGACTGACCCTCCCTCCTTCCCAAAGTATCTCTCTTGAAACAAGTAAAGTGATTCAAGCAAGAAAAGTAAAC
Source organism: Podarcis cretensis (assembly GCF_951804945.1). NCBI lineage: Eukaryota > Metazoa > Chordata > Lepidosauria > Squamata > Lacertidae > Podarcis > Podarcis cretensis. The sequence continues at coordinate 51,701,612 of NC_137170.1, read as the reverse complement.
CAGCATATGTAGGTTAATCATGATGGTAAATCACAATCATAGCGGAAGCAAAATTCCATCAGTTTGGGGATTGTTATTTTTCTGAATGTTGCTTCTTTAATATGCAAGAGGCTTTTAAAGTCCTTATTTTGTTCATCCTTGCAACAGCCCTGTGAGAGAAGTCACTGTTCTCATTTTAGAGATGAAGGGCAAGACTGATTTCCATCTCAGCAGGAGCTCTTCGTCGAACTTCCCCAAAACATGATGTTTTATGCATAAATGTTTGCAATTCTTTTAATGGCATCTAGGATGTGTGAGCTGTTAAGAGTTTGAGCCAAAAGAAAAATATTATATTTGCAATGCAATGCAAGTGCATATATGTATTTAAATTTTGTATTATTCATACGTTGTTGCAGAGTTATGGCTGGGGGTATTCAAAATGCAAGCAATAATATATTTGGGGGTGGGGGGTTGTGCACATGGGGCTCTGCTGTTCTTTGGTCCCAAGCACTGTTAGATTGTCTTGCTGCCATTAATTCTGTTCCACAGTTAGTAGACAATGGAGACTCGACACATGATGAATTAATTTGCCCTTTTTCTCTACACTGGTATTTAATTTTACTAGTAGCCAGCCAATAGCCTTTCCTTTCCTTGCTATACCGTAAGTTGGATGCAGATAATAAATGATTTCCCACCCCCACCCCCGTACCTCTGTTTTATTTATCAGATACAATCATTTTGGTACCAAATCCCCTTCTTCAGCTAGCTTGACAACTAGTTAAATATAATAATTAAAAGTAACACAAACATCATTTCCCCTTCCACACCCCATCTTTCGCCAGAAGGAGAGCTGCAAGAAATTTAGTGCTTGTGTATGTCGATCAAAAGCATTTGTCTGTGTCGATCACAGTAAACTATGGCAAGTTCTTAAAGAAATGGGAGTGCCTGATCACCTCATCTGTCTCCTGAGAAATCTTTATGTGGGGAAAGAAGCTACAGTTAGAACTGGATATGGAACAACTGATTGGTTCAAAATTGGGAAAGGAGTACGACAGGGCTGTATATTGTCTCTCTGCTTATTTAACTTATATGCAGAATTCATCATGCGAAAGGCTGGACTGGATGAATTCCAAACTGGAATTAGGATTGCCAGAAGAAATATCAACAACCTCAGAAATGCAGATGACACAACCTTGATGGCAGAAAGTGAGGAGGAATTAAAGAACCTTTTAATGAAGGTGAAAGAGGAGAGTGCAGAATATGGTCTGAAGCTTAACATCAAAAAAACTAAGATCATGGCCACTGGTCCCATCACCTCCTGGCAAATAGAAGGGGAAGAAATGGAGGCAGTGAGAGATTTTACTTTCTTGGGTTCCATGATCACTGCAGATGGTGACAGCAGTCACAAAATTAAAAGACGCTTGCTTCTTGGGAGAAAAGCAATGACAAACCTAGACAGCATCTTAAAAAGCAGAGACATCACCTTGCCGACAAAGATCTGTATATGTTAAAGCTATGGTTTTCGCAGTAGTGATGTATGGGAGTGAGAGCTGGACCATAAAGAAGGCTGATCGCCGAAGAATTGATGCTTTTGAATTATGGTGCTGGAGGAGACTCTTGAGAGTCCCATGGACTGCAAGAAGATCAAACCTCTCCATTCTGAAGGAAATCAGCCCTGAGTGCTCACTGGAAGGACAGATTGTGAAGCTGAGGCTCCAATACTTTGGCTACCTCATGAGAAGAGAAGACTCCCTGGAAAAGACCCTGATGTTGAGAAAGATGGAGGGCACAAGGAGAAGGGGACGACAGAGGATGAGATGGTTGGTCAGTTACAGATAGGTAGCCGTGTTCGTATCTGAAGAAGTGTGCATGCACACGAAAGCTCATACCAAGAACTAACTTAGTTGGTCTTTAAGGTGCTACTGGAAGGAATTTTTTTATTTTGTTTTGATGGTTGGTCAGTGTTCTCGAAGCCACTAACATGAGTTTGACCAAACTGCGGGAGGCAGTGGAAGACAGGAGTGCCTGGCATACTCTGGTCCATGGGGTCACGAAGAGTCGGACATGACTAAACGACTAAACAACAACATGTCAATCAGAATTGCATTGAATAGTGGGACTCCCCTGCCGCTGTGCAAAACTCTAGGACAACTTCAAATGGAATGTTTTAAAGAAAACCCTTCAGCAATAGCAACTGACCTTTTCTGTTGCATGAAAGATCGTATATAGAAGATCATGGCTTACTTAGTGGACAGTCAAATTTAATCTTTTGGAATTCAAAAGCCTTGAACAATTTGTTTGGAAGGTTAAGTCACTTAACCCTGAAGCGTCTGTAACCTGAGGTACCACTGTACGGGTTACAGATGCTTCAGGTGACAGACACTACAGGTTACAGACTCTGCTAACCCAGAAATAGTACCTCGGGTTAAGAACTTTGCTTCAGGATGAGAACAGAAATCGTGTGGCAGCAGCAGGAGGCCCCATTAGCTAAAGTGGTACCTCAGGTTAAGAACAATTTCAGGTTAAGAACGGACCTCCGGAACGAATTAAGTTCTTAACCCGAGATACCACTGTAGTGCCTTTCAGATTGAAACACCCAAGGTAACTAATAGCAACAATGAAAAAACCAACAAGTTTAAAAAACAGCCATTAACTGAATGAAGGACAGCCCATTCAAAACAATGTCAAGGTGTGTGAGAGAGTAGGCACAGTGATTTCAAATGTCTGACAGGCCAGTACAGTCATGAAGTGGTATTGGAAACCCATCAAAGAGGGCCTGATGGATCTCCCATGACTGAGAGTTTCACAGTTTAGGCCAGAGCTTTCCAAACTTTTCATGTTGGCGACACATTTTTTAGACATGCATTATTTCACAACACAGTACTTCAGTTTTACTAGCAAACTGGAAGTTAAACTAACCACTTTCCAGCCCTGGAAAGAAACGTGGGGACCATTCACGCGATATACCTACACATTGCAGCCAACACACTAATGTAACAAGGAAGGCCTCTTCACACATCAGGTCATGTGCATATTGGGAGGCACAGTTTGTATAAAAAAGAAATAAATTGTAGAAGCATTTGTATTGGTTCCAGAGTCTGCTCAGACGATGCCCTTGCATGGGGTGGGGTGGGGGAGAAGCAGATTTTTCTGATGTATGCTTTTCAGAGAGCTGGGGTTGCCTGAAGAACCATGCTAAGGTATACATGATGGTACATGATGGGTTTATTGTTATTTAATGTGTGAATAGCTCCATGTATTGTATGGTGACCTAGACACCAACTTTGGTGTTTTCCAAAGCTTCCTGGCTCCTCAATGTTTTTTGAATGAGGGGTTGTTTTTTGGAGGGGGGAAGTCTGCCTAATTATTTTTTTGGTCTGAGTTTCATTTGTTTGGCCTGTCTTTTTTGGTGGGTGGGAATTCTGAGCCTTATTGGGGTTTTCCCCTGTGAAATTGTTGTTTTTGGATGCCCATGGCATTTCCTTTGATTTCCTGGTCAAAAAAAGTTGGGAAGCCCTGGTCTATATAGACTCTCACTGTTTGCAGCCAAAGGAAATCTTTCCTGTTCTTGGTTATCTCTCCCTGTTCAGATTCATTTGGAAGTTCTGCCCCAGAAACCAGAAGAATATTCAGAAAACATTAAGAGCTCAAATATGAAGTATTCAGTTCTATATATTTCTTTTCTTTGAGCTCTGATTATTCCTAAATGCCTTGCTTTACCTGCTTTCTAGCTAGTGTTTAGCTTTTTTTTTTTTTTTAAGGGGCACATATAGAATAAAGGTCAGAATAGAACACCGATTCAGCTTGTTGTTTCTTGTTTTGTTTTCATTAAAGAAATTTCCTGGAATGTCTTCCGCTGAAGATGGGAATTTCCATCAAATACTGGCTACCCTTCCATTGCAAAACATACCCTGTAGGAAACTGAAGGATGATTCCAAAATCGTTTTTTTCTTTGTGAAAAAAATAAATGTGAAAACCGTCACATCGGAATGCAGAATCCACATGGGTTTTGCAGATAGAGTCCGTAAACATGAGAACTCTTGTTTGCTCTTGCTCGTAGATCTTTCTCCCATATGGATTTTGCATTTCAGCATAAACGTTTTTTAAATGTGTATTTGCCAGTGAAAGAAAAATGTTACAGCAAAATCTGCCCTTGGGGAGATCAGTCCAGCTGTGTTGCATTACAAAATGGCGGTGGTGGATCATAACTGATTGCAACCTATCATGTGGCTGGTTTTGCACCTGTAGAACAGTATGACTACTTTTTCTCTGGGTCACTTTCTTGAAAGAAACAAGAGATGTTTTACAATGTCCTTGTTAATCGTCTTTTCCCCCATGAAAGTTACTATCCTGGCCCTTGAGGGAATTTCAGGCAAGGAATATATTCCGCAAACAAGGAATATATTCCATCCAAGGCTACAAGGTAAGGTTTTGACTTCGTTTTATAGATGAGGGAAACAGAGGCATGAAGCTGTGGATACTTCAACCTTCCTACGCAACATATAATAGGGTATTTTCACTCTGTCCTATAGCCAGTGAAGCATAGAGGGGAGGGTTAAATGTCTCTGTGACTTGGGCTGTAGTGGCACTTAAAAAAAAACCCAGAGGAAGCTGATACTCTTGGGAATGTAATGTAATTTAATTTTGGCTCTGCTTTCCCAGAACTATCAATGATCATTAGATGATCAAGTAATCTTCCACTGTTCCTCACAGTAGGTTTTCGGCTCTGATAAGAATGTGGAAGGCTGGATGTCTCTGTCAGTTACACAGCACTGTGGTGATGTGGACTATATTGAGCCGCACATAGCACTTGAAAGCACTAATTCTTAACTGTTGATGTGTTGCTGTGAACTGTTTCCTTCCCCCCGAGCTACCTCCAAGCATTTCTCCATGGCGACTTAGCCTTTTATAGGATAGGTCTATCTCCCAGCATACTGGATTTCCCAACTCATAACTCTAAAATGCTTTATTTCAGAGTAGAAAGGACGCGCTATATGTGGCCTATTATATCCATATCAGCTTGCTTATCCTTTTCAAACAGCCATTGTCTTTTAATAGGGCTCTGCCTGGCAGGGGGAGTCCTTAATTCCTGCTACATAAGAATGGCCAGCTTGAGTTACAGCAAGCTGTACTACGCTACTCTGATCAAAAGGCCTCTGTTGTTTTTTAAAGTCTCTCCCTCTTTCTTTCTTTCTTTCTTTCTTTCTTTCTCTTACTTTGTTTCTTTCCCTCTTTTGTTTTTAAACATAGTGGCCCAATAATTCAACACAGCAAAATCGTGCAAGCTCTGATTTGAGAGATTAGGGTATTAAATAACTGACCTACTTTGCTGTTGTACCTCCTGACCTGAAATAGGGGCAGCAAGAAAAAAGGAACTAAGAGAGGGTTGTAATGGGCAACACTGTTGTCTGTATCATTTAATTCTGAAAAAGGTCCTGTCCATCCAGAAGCTATAACTTTGTGAAAGACTAGTATATCTCAAACTGGTGTGTGTTGGATGCCAGCATGAGTGCCTTTGCATGCTTTCTTGCCAATAGGCTTATAAACATACAAGGAGAAGAGTTTCAAATGTGTAGTGTGAGTGCTATCACCAAAAGGGAAGAGCAAAGTCAAGTACTGTATCCTTGTTGCAGGAATCCATAAACATGACTGGTGTCCACCAGTGACAAGGATGTATTTTGTTAACTTAGCAAATGCATTTGTGGGGAGTGTAAAGTGAGAGATGGGCAAGGGGTTGCCTCTGGTCCCATGCTGTGCTTCAGAGGTGCTCAGAATCAATGACTTTGGAGTGTCCCCAAAGCTCAGCATGACTGCAGGAGCAGCCCTTTTCCCAGGCTTGGGGAACGGGTGGGAAGACTCCCCTCAGCAGTCACTCTGATCTTTGAGGACACTCCACAGCCACTCCTTCTGAGTACCTCCAAACAGGGGCAGCCCAAGGTGTTTCAACACCTGAGGCCAAATGCCCCACTGCCGCCTCCGCCATTGGGCGGGGGGCAAACTCCATAAGGGCTTGTGGAGTCTCTCCTGCTGCTTAGATTTCCAGCTAACATGGGGCAAGTAGTGGTCTCTAGTCGGATGTTTCCATAGAATCCCAGGACTTTTACAACCTATCAAAAAGTCCAAAGTCTGTGTGCCCCCCCCCCCCCTCGCCTTGCTCAAATGAAAGTTTCAAAACCCTGGCAGGCTGCCTCAATGTAATTACCCAGAAGACAATGCTCTATTGAGCTCTCGCTCTGTGTTCAGAGAAGTAGCACCTGAGTACCAGCATTCCCAACACATCCTTCTCAGAGAGCTTTGGGGCTTTGCTACTTCCTTGTCCTTTGCTCTGCCTTACTCATGTGTACATACATGCCCATCCCGCAAGCATAGAGCAAGTATGCTGCAAGGCACGTCTTCCCCAGTCCTGGCATCCTAGGAAGATTCCTGTCTGCTTTGGCTTCGGTGGGGCATGTAAAGGCAAGGTCTCTAAGTACAGGCGTTTTTTTGTTTCAAATGGACATTTCTGTGATGTGAAAGGCAACTATTGCTATTGAAGGGATTGCCCATCAACCCAGCAAAACCTCTGAGTGAAATGCATGTGCTTGAAGTCTATTAGAGTACTAATGAGGGCTTTAGTTTTAATTGCCGCTGCAAGTAGACAAGTCAGGAATTGTGTCCATGGTAACCTTCAGCTCAGTGTGCTAATTTTCCTGTCTCCCCTGAGTGGTTTTGAGGAGGACCCAAGCAGCATGGGGCAAGGAAGATCTGACAACTAAGCAGTGCCTGTCATTTTTTTAAGGGTCACACCTGTAGGCACAATACCTATAGACTAAAGGAAGAAATTTGTTTTATTTAAAGGCAATTCTTCCCTAACCTCCCTCGCCCAATACTAACTGAGTTTTGAACTGAAATACACAACCAGATTATAGGTTTTAGCATTGCTTCAAATGTAAAACAATTCTGATGGGGAATTTTTTTTTTTATTAAAAGTTTTCAACATAAAATATGACAAAAGCCAAGCTAATACAGTGGTTTAAGAACAGCCCTTTTTATGAACTATTCGGTTTACAAACTCCGCAAAACTGGAAGTAGTGTCCCAGTTTGCAAACTTTACCTTTGTCTACGAATGGAATCCAAAAGGTGGAAGGGCACCGGCGGCGGGAGGCCTCATTAGGGAAAGCGAGCCTCGGTTTAAGAATGGTTTCGGTTTAAGAATGGACTTCTGGAACGGATTAAGTTCGTAAACCGAGGTACCACTGTATAAAGAAAGAGGATCAAGAAAAACAAGAATAAGAAAAGAAAAAAATAGAGAAGTGAAGGGACAAGAAACGCAGAATAAATAAGCACAATTTTTCCACACACAGAAAAGTGAACCCTCCCAGCTCTCACCTGGGAGTTTCTCCTTCTTCTCCCAGCCTCGCTCCCTGCCTCTCACACAGAGCCCTTCATCTTCCATCTATTATCACCTTCCTGTGTGTATCTTCATTAATCCAAAATAGGGGACTTCAAAAATCAACAGCAGTAAAGCCTGAGTTAGAAATCATAAAGAAATAAGATATAATAAATCTAAACTAAAGAAAGAGATGAAAAGAAAAGAAAAGAAAAGGAGGAGGAGCTTCTGATTCTCTGTCTGCCAATTATTATAGTAATAATTATTATTCAAAATATTCAAAGCATGCACTGCAGGAAACGTCTGGCTATGTTATATAGCTGCTTCTCAATCTGCTAGGCGTTGCTTTCTCAATCTTTTATCCCAGGCATCTCCGATTCACCTTCCGCTCAAAAAGTCTAAAAGTAGCTCTTGAATTATTATTATTAAATGTCCAAAATGGTCCTTTTCCAGTCCAATGTGATGAATTCCTCTCCCGAGTATTCCAGCAGATCTTAAAGGGAATTTCTGTGTTGAAAATAATGTATAACTTGCATGTTGATCTTTTTCTTCACACATAGAACGCTTTTTCTGTGGGGATTTTATGCTTTCCATGTGAAAAAAATGGGCTGAAGTTCACCTAGCAGGATCTGGGAGTTCTGCTGGCATGATCTTTCCTCCCAAGAAACTCATCTGATAAATCTGAGGATAATTTGAAGTGCTAGCCAAACAAAAGAAAGACATGGCATGGCCAGCAGCCTGCTTTGGAGGGTGGTTCACAAAACATGCTAGAATCATCTTTAGACTACAACTTCTTCACCAAGTCCTCACTTATTGGTCACTAGTTCTAAAATGGTGTACTAGAATTCTTCAGGCCTTTAACTAGCCCATGGAAAACCAAGACTTGGCATAGCTCTTGTGCCTTCTCCCCTGTAATTCTCTTTCACCATATTCCATCCGTTTTGTACTCCCGAGACATCCTAATACTGCACAGTAAACAACAACCAGTAGTATAGGCTGTTGGGCTAGGAAAACAGTTTCCCCCCGATCTGTCCAGAACATGGTATTTAGCTGCTTGCCACAAAGGCAAGATGACCTCTAAACATTCTTTTGGGGGTTTTGGTGTCCAAAATAAAAATAAACCGAATGAGGAGTACCAGTCTTTGGCTTTTCACACCACACATTGGCTTGGCATGGCCACAATGCCAAACTATGCTTTATCATCATAAGCCAAAGATTCAGGCGCATGAATTCCTCCCTCCCTTCTCCTTCCTCGAATACAGCTGTCCAAAAATCGGAACACATTCACTTCCATTTTCAGTTAACCTCACTGAACTGTTACATCTGAATCTGAAACGGTGGATAATCTTAATTATGGTTTAGGTAAACAAGCAAACTTCATGAATTATTGTTTAATTTCCTCCAAAAACATATTTGAGATTAACCACAGTTTGTCTTGATTTGGGAATAACCGTATACAGCAGCAATGATGTAAGTCAAGGTTTGTTCTTTGCTTACTGACCATGCTTACTTTTAGCAAAACAAACCAAGTCTTTGTTTCAGATGTACTTCTAAGCCCTGGAATCATGTTTTGTGGCTCCTCCTTGTACTAGGGGAAGAGTGAATCTCTGCATTCTCTGTTAACCATTAACTATGGTCCACCATGAAATGCAAACTGGGTCATTGTCTATGCACTACATGCACAGGCAGATGGTGGATGAACAGTCATTTTTATTTTATTTTAATAATATGTGTTATGACAGCTCCTTTAACAGATGCTTTGGAGCTCTGCAGCACCTAGATTATAACACCTAGATTATAATAAATTAAAATAGTAATCTTGAGATCATCAGATGTCAAAGTAACATTATAGCTATATATTTTTAAATACAGAGCTATAGCACTCTGTGATTAAACAATTTTCATGCTTCTGGAACCTGATCCAAAGTTAGCAAAATAATTTTGAGCTTTTTGTTGGCTTTCCTGGGCTTTGAATCAGGCCTTTGGGGCATTGTAGTATGATTTTGGTTGTCTCTTTATCTTGTCATCTTCCACCATGTAACAACTCATGTCTTCCTCTGATTTGTGGAGCACCAACAGTACCTGATAATTATAAAAGAATTCATAATCGTCCAGCAGCAGTTGCCTAAAAATAACAAGTTGTTGAAAGGGTGGGGGAATCAAAATCTAGTTGTATCTTGAAGAAAACTTGCTGTTGCTTTAGTGCATTATTGGACCACTGGGCAACATTTTTAATGCATTAAAAATAGTGCTAACCAAGTGTCTGTACGCATTGGTAGCTAAGTCTGCTCATTATATCCAAAGAAAAATGTTTAGCTTAGACTTTTTTTGTAATCTTTTTTTGGAAATTAAGTAACGTTTCAGAGAATGCTTGATAAGCTTATTGGAAGTTACCTGGAGAGAGCCTGGCTTGTAACTAAGCATAAATGTATTAGGCATTTTAAATGGGTACTGTACTATGAAATGCTAAAGGACTAAAACAATATCCAGTTAGCCAATAGATTTTAGTTACTGTGAAACAGCTACCTATGGAGACAATCTGCCCCCGCCAAGAATATGGATCTTTTCACTAATTCTCTCTCGGGAGAGTCACTAAGCTGCTGTCCTAGGGGGAATGCTTTCATGATCTCTCTGGAGGATTTGAAACATTTGCCAAGCTTAAAAGAAGAACAGGGACACGCACAGATGAATCCACTTTTAGTGAAGGGACCTTTTATTGTTCCTCTGTTTTTCATTTTATTTGTATCAATGTTTCTATTTAATTTGCACATTGAACTTTAATAGCATCTTAGAAAGGCACTTTCAGACGTACATGAAACTTGATATTGCTGACTTCTAAGATCCTTCTGAAAAGAAACAAAGAAGATACCAAAAAAGCTTATTAAATGACATTGCCCTGCAGTGTTCACAACTCCTATATATTGAAGTTTTGTAATAGAGCAAGAGACCTTGGAAGTAAAACTGTCAGGTTACCAGATGGCCCTTATTTCAAAGAGTTCTCCTAACTCACAAACATCACAGCTTTGCAGAACATAACAGATGTGCCTCATTTTGGACATTACAGTGCCATACACAGATAACCTTACTTCAAAGTATCCTTTATTTTGGAAATTTTGAGCTGACGTCTGTCACAAATTCAAGGACCCCAAGTCCTGCTCTCAGCCAGATCTACTTCAAGGGACACTTTTGTTTAATTCATGCTTCTTACAAACCCATTCACAATCTTTCGCGCACACATAGTCTTTCACACTGACACCATGCTCAGGGCTGCTCCCCACCACCTTAACCCAAGCTACTGATTAACTCAGAGCAAAACAGATAATATTTTAAGGGAGGGAAGAATATTTATGAGAGGGAAAGAACAGAATATACCATCGGGCATATAAGAAAATACAATAATACTTAAAAACACTTGCTAACTTAGCTAAAACCTTGCTAGAGGTGTAGAATGTAATTCACAGCATGATAATTGACATGAGTTCCAAAGAAGCATATTTATTTGTTCTCATTTAGGAAGCCCTTTGTTCTCTGTCGGAGAGGAAGCAAGTTTTCCTGTTTCACAACAGTGCTGTACTGGAATTGATGCTACAGGTAGCATCCACGTTACTATGCTCTCAAAGCAAACCCCACAGCCCTTTGTATAAATGAGCTTGTGATCTCACTAATCGCATGCTAATCAATCAATCATTTTAAACTAGAGAAGAGGGTTAAATTTAATACGTAGATTTTTCTCTCAGCTCGGAGTCAAGAGAAGAATAGGTGAAATACAGTAGTACCTCGGGTTACAAACACCTCGGGTTACAACTCTTTGGGTTACAGACTCCGCTAACCCGGAAGTAGTACCTTGGGTTTAGAACTTTACCTCAGGATGAGAAGAGAAATCGCGCGACGGCGGCGCGGCAGCAGTGGGAGGCCCCATTTGCTAAAGTGGTACCTCAGGTTAAGAACGGTTTCAAGTTAAGAACGGACCTCCGAAACGAATTAAGTTCGTAACGAGAGGTACCACTGTACTCAAGACTTCTGTAGTGGCCTGTCTGCCAAGAAGCACCACGCTGAATGTGTCAGCTAAGAAAGTATTTTTATACGCATTCCTGACCAATGGTTGCTTGACATTAAAGCTTAACTTTTTCCTCTTGCAGGTCTGACATTATGAAAATGTCTTTGGTTACAGAGAATAGCGTCAATTTGGTCAAGAGGAATTCCAGAAACCCATCCATTTTCTCCCCACCCATCTTTTGAAGTCTTACACAGAGCTGCTAATGAAAAGCATTAGCCCTCTCTTTTTAGTCTTGCTACAGTTATGCAGGGATTCCATGACAAAAGTTACCAAAAAAATAATTTTTTTTTAAAGTGTATGTTACTTCTTGGAACACGATGCTGCAAGTACAGCTCAAAATGAATTAAACCCGTGATAGATAATTCTGCTGGTGCCGTACTCATGTCTAGCAGGTTCAGGGCAGGCCATATATTTTCTTAGGGGCTGATCTTTTGCTTATGTAGTGATATAATTCATTTCGGGAACATGGCTAAACAGCCTGTATGTTGTTTGTGGAAAGGCCAGTTATATCACCACCATCACCCTGCTTCAAACTATAAAATCTGAAACTGACATAAGTTGGGTTTGTTTGTTCCAGGGGTTTTTTTTTGGGGGGGGGCAGGTGGGTGGTACCTTCACTCTTAATGTAAATGCACTGCCTTAATTTTTGCCTTTAGGATACTGAATATAGCATTCATATTGTGCCTTTTTCAGTACTCAAAGCACTTCTCATTTATTATCTCATATAAACTTGACAAGGGATGATACCTAGCTAAGACATACCCAGAATAGACCCATGGATTTCAGTGGATCTTCTCTAACTAACATTGGAAATGGTTTTTTCTGCAAATCTCAGATTTACCAAAGACTGGAAGGGATCCCAAAAGAACATCTAGCCCAACCCCAGTCCTTATAGCAATAACGTGGGTTGGAAGTCAAAATTTGTATTACACAGGAATGATCCAAAGGTATACTGATCTTGTCTAAACAGAGGTAAACATGCTCTTGCAAGTCATTGGTATCGGTCAAGTTTCTGTTGGCAAAAGTAAATATTTATTGGATGCTTTTGTTCTTCCTGGACATACCTAGTGAATGAATCTTTAGGAAAAAATATCTGAGGTTGTTTTCAGATTACCTTCTTATTGAGCATTTTTCCTTACTACTTTGCACCAAGTTTGTTGGGAGGTTAGATGAAATGGGCTGTTTTTTCAACATTCATTCTGGGTATACAATGTGGCATGGAGCAATTGTTATCCCACACTTTCCAGTGCTTTCCCCATCACTTTCCTTATTGCAGAGGGTCCAATTTTGAGGGGGAGAAGTTTGTTGTGAAGAAAGGACACCAAATCAGCTTTGAATGCAGAATTATAATTTGCCTGTATGTTATTAGTTCACACCTGAAAATTGTGACAGCCTGGAAGTGTCCTGAGTTTAGGGCTCTCCAGCTTATTGGAGGTCTGAAATCTGCCGCACTAATATAAGCCTCCTTCTAGGGAGCAGTTGGATGTCAGCTGTTTCGCGACTATTTTTTCTTTCAAAAACCTGTGGGTTTTGTATATGCTCTTTAAGTTGGGCACCTGACTTTTTTTTGCTAGCGTTAGCTTCCTGTTGGTATGACTGACAATCGTATTTTTTAATTTTCCCTCTGTAGCTTTAACAGCGTACGCCAAGGAACTCATATTTTGTTCCGAGAATTCAACTTTGTTCAAGCTACACCCCATAATAGAGCATCTTTTCTAAGAACCTTCTGGCGATGCTTCAGAACCGTGGGGAAAAATGGAGGTGAGTTTTCTTTTTCTTTTTTAATTAATTTATATAATTTTTTTTCAAAAAATAGAAATTAAACAAAGAAAAACAAAGAACAATACATAACACTGTAAACACACTTATATACATATCTTCCAAAATGAAAACTAATAAAAATGAAAAGAAAGAAAATAAAAATTAAAAATATATAGAAAAAAGACAAAAGAAAAGAAAAAATACTTTTCATAACCTGGAATATTACCAAATACTTGCTTCAAATACTGCAATATATAAATCTTAGTTTAAATATTATAAAAGACTTCCACCGCATTCACCACACGTCTCTTAGTTGTCTTACTCGCATTGTTCAAGCTACACCCCATAATAGAACATCCTTTCTGAGGACCTTCTGGCGATGCTTCAGAACCGTGGGGGGAAATGGAGGTGTGTTTTCACTTTCTATCTCTAACACTCTGTTAGTGTCTTGAGCAGAACTGATGACTAGAAGTTTGTTGTCTAGACTTTTGTCTGAACTTCCCATTTGTCTGCACAATTGATGAATGTTCTCTTGCAGCTCTAGTGTTCTCTAAAAGTTTACATAAAAGAAGGGTAGCTTCTCCAAAGATAGAATTTTTAGGAGGTGGCACTGGCGTAATGTGGGAGTGCCAGGGGGGGCTGTTGCCCTGGGCACACAATGGGGTGTGTGTGTGAATCAGGCGCCCTTGCAGAGATCCCCGTCACATGGCTAAGTGAGTGCGGAGGGTGAAGCACACCCTCTGCACCCCTTCCTTGCCTGGCCTGCAAGCGCCTGTCCAACAGTGGTGAGGGCTGGCTAAGGCACAGAGGGTTCTCTTTACCCTCTGTTTGCCCAGCCCTTGACCCCCATGAGCAGCGGGTCCATGGCCAGCAGCTCCACTCCTGGGTCAAGCCTGACCTGGGATGGAGAGAGGAGATTCAGCATTGGCGTTGCCACCCCTCTCCTTGGCTGGTTGGCACTGAGCAAGGATGCTTCCAAGGCAGCAATTTCATGCCTGGTCAGGCTGGGTGCAGTGGGCTCCCTCTGGGCCCCGCCCGCCTCAGGGGAGCACCCGTTGCAGGCGGCGGGAGAATACACTCTGCCACTGGGAGGTGGGCTTGCCGGTCAAAGGTGTCCTGTGCTAGAGAAAATGAGACTTGGGTCTATCAGTTTTATAACTTGCATCATTAGAAATAGCTTGAGCACATATTTGTGTATTAAAGTGAAAAAAACATATTTAGTAGAATTTTCCATTAAACTCATTACATCTAGGCAGTCAATATATTTTAGGTTGTAACTGTCTGACCTCTCCAGTTCCTTCAGAATCCTTGCAGAATTGTCATCAATGTTTGCTTTCATTGTGATTTTTTTTCTTACCAAGCTGTGTAAGTGGTGGCCAGCCATCATCTTGATAATTTCTGCACATGTTCAGCTGATTGTTGTACCCCTAGTGCACGTTAGTGCTACCATACTGAATTAAGCCATGCAGACCTTGAACATATTATGCCATGCCAGTAGACCTTAAGACTGCTGTGTTTATTTAACACACCATGGCTTGGCCTGAGAGCCCTTATTGCTTAGATAAGGGACATAAAGATACATAACTCTGTATTTGGGAGATTGTTGGGGTGTTTACAGAGAAAAGAAAAGAGACATGTTTGTGAAAAGGACTCAATACTATTGCATCCAGCACTGTACAAAAGTATTTTTGTCTTCTTTTTTTTAACCTAAATGGAAGAAATGCTCAAACCTTCTTTTTCTGTGACTTTTTTAAACTTGGTTTGACTTTTACAGGCATTTTGTCTTTGCACAGGCAATTCAAAACACATAATCATTAGCAGCTTATGCTAATTACCACTTTATCCATCCATTGTATCTGTAGTAGACTGGGTTTTCTCTGTTGTTCCAACCAAGATGATTTAGTTTAATCAGTGTATACTCCAGCTTTTAAAATCTTGTTCCAGTTAGGATGCTTTTAAAGCTTGGTTATTTGTTTATAATTTTTTAACAACCAAAATTTGGGGTTTGAAATTTTCTTACTGGGATACTGGTTTGGTTTTTTTGGGAGACAGGAATTGTTGTTTTGCCTTTCAGTGGCTGGAGTGATAATTCCAGATGTCTTGTGGTGCATCATAAAATATAGTCACAGGAAACATGAGCTTCAGTGATGTAATGCAAAGTACATATGAAATCCTCAAATTGCTCTGCTGGTTCACATCTCTTTATTTCAATGAGGTGTAAGCTAGCTGAGAGGCACAGAACCGGTACTGGAAGGGACTGGAAACTAACCACAGTTTACTTATTGACCCAGCAGGTTTATCTACATTATCAGTCTCTCGTGAATTAGCACACATTCTGATACATTAGGGGATTCTGTTATGAATCTGCAAGAGGCAGACACTCTTGGAGTGGAGAAATTAAGGAAACAACAGTTGAAATATTTAAGTTATACTGGCTGGTAAAATTCACAATCTTCTGTTTCTAATTTGAACACTTCAGTAAGTGCAGTTTTACATCTTCCATGCAAAATCTATAAGTGAGGAGACTGAGGAAAAAATATAGTTTTCTGTTCCCAGGAAATGGTTGGAATAGTGCTTATACATGTCAGTTTTTATTCCATTGCTGTGGCATGTGCCTATGTAAAAGCCAGTTCCTGATTACAGTGGTGCCCCGCAAGATGAATGCCTCGCAAGATGGAAAACTCGCTAGATGAAAGAGTTTTCCGTTTTGGAGGTGCTTCGTAAAACGAATTTCCTATGGGCTTGCTTTGCAAGACGAAAATGTCTTGCAAGTTCCTGCGGGTTTTTTTTTCCTTTCCCCCCCTTTTTCTAAGCCGCTAAGCCGCTTATCTGCTTATCCGCTAAGCCGATAAGCCGCTAATAGCGCTAATAGCGCTAAGCCGCTAATAGCCGTGCTTCGCAAGACGAAAAAACCGCTAGACGAAGAGACTCGCGGAACGGATTCTTTTCGTCTTGCGAGGCACCACTGTACTTCTGCACTGTATAGTCACACTTGAGCATGCCCAAGAAACAATACGGATGGTTTTGTGTAGCTGCACCCTAGTGCTGATTCTAAGTGCACTCTTTTGTGTCTTCTATGTATGTAAATAGCTGTCAGTCTGATGGAGAAGATCAGACTACTCTTTTGGGGACAAGTGGCGCTGTGGGTTAAAGCCTCAGCGCCTAGGGCTTGCCGATCGAAAGGTCGGCGGTTCGAATCCCTGCGGCGGGGTGCGCTCCCGCTGCTCGGTCCCAGCGCCTGCCAACCTAGCAGTTTGAAAGCACCTCCGGGTGCAAGTAGATAAATAGGGACCGCTTACCAGCGGGAAGGTAAACGGCGTTTCCGTGTGCGGCTCTGGCTCGCCAGAGCAGCGATGTCACGCTGGCCACGTGACCCGGAAGTGTCTCCGGACAGCGCTGGCCCCTGGCCTCTTAAGTGAGATGGGCGCACAACCCCAGAGTCTGTCAAGACTGGCCCGTACGGGCAGGGGTACCTTTACCTTTACCTTTAAGTGTGTGTGTGTGTGTGTGTGTGTATTTAGGTGCAAACCTGTTCACTACCCCTGAATCTGAATAGTGTGACTTCCGTCACCAACTGGAGGCTGCAGTATGTCTCTGTGCAAAGTGCCCTTCCAAGTGATCCCTGCAATATACAGGCCTTCCGTTTATACACATGCATCTTGTACACCATAACCATAGACATTTTGCTCAAATGAAATAAAGGGCAAA
This sequence comes from Podarcis cretensis, assembly GCF_951804945.1. Classification (NCBI taxonomy): domain Eukaryota; kingdom Metazoa; phylum Chordata; class Lepidosauria; order Squamata; family Lacertidae; genus Podarcis; species Podarcis cretensis. The sequence continues at coordinate 51,684,738 of NC_137170.1, read as the reverse complement.
CAGAAGGACTGCATAAATGGGGCAGGAGTATCTAGGAATAATAATTAATAATTTATTATTTGTACCCTGCCCATCTGGCTGGGCTTCCCCAGCCACTCTGGGCGGCTTCCAACAAAGATTAAAAATACATTAAAATGTCACACATTAAAAACTTCCCTGAACCGGGCTGCCTTCAGATGTCTTCTAAATAATAACCCAGAAGATGGTTCTGTTTTTAACAATCATGAATCATAAGAAAAAGAAACAGCAGACAAATAAAAAAATGCACCAGCGTACAAAAAAAAAAGGCCCAAATCCCCAATTCAGCGCTGTGGAAGCCAGAAAGAAAAGCATGGTGAAGCATATAAGACTCTGCAAAAAATTAAAACAAACCCCTCCAAATTAACAGTTAAAAGTCCAGGTAAATATGACAGGCAGTGTCTGGCAGTCAACAGAAGTTGATGCAGGTGCCAATTGGATCTTTGTTGGTGGGGAATTCCACACCAAGGCATAATGCGGGTGGGTGGGTGGGAGGGAATCTACTTGCCAGAAGCCAACCGCCAAATCTGGCAACCAGACATGACTTTTGTTTGCCTCCTAAACGTTTTAGAAATGCAGGCTCCATAGTACGGACAATTCAAAACTGGATATATTTAAATTATTTAATATATATTCAAATGACCTTGACTTTTCACCTCCAGGAGAAGAGGTGACAATGATAAAAACAGCCAGGAGCACAGTTTCGGATCCCATCTAGAATTTTAATCGGGCAGTGGATGTTTTTTTTAATGGTATTTTGTGCCACTACCAACTTTGTCCAGGAAATGGAGTTTCCACTCAAACCTTGGGAACGCAGGAAATAACTGACTCACCAGTCTAACCAGCTTGCCAGATGCTTCTTCTTTTGTATATAGAAACCCCTGTTTGCTGTTTGTTGTTTGATCTTGGGATAAACATGTAGTGACTTGGAAAATGCGTGTTGTTTGCTCTGAACCTTCCTGGTTAAGCCCAGCAGACACACTTAGCCATGAATGTAGAAAGTTGCAGTTGGATGCATGGACAAAGGAATCTTTTTAACTGATGGAGAGTACCTTAAAATATGACTTAAGTAAATATTTGTTAGCTTTGATAATTAAATAATAGATGAAAAGTAATTCCAAATAAATGAAGAATAATTGCTGCTTCCACTGCTCTTCTGTTTTAGTCCACCTCCTTTGCTGCCTTTTAAATCTTTACGCAGCAGTACATCTGGTCAGCTTGGCTTCAGCAGCTGCTTTCATTTTGCATCTTGAAGATGCTACATTTTATGTTGGATCGGTGGCCCATCCCTCCTCTTGCATAATTGGACTGAATAGTACACCACAGTTCAGTGCATAGCATGAAACAAAATTATATAAGCTGCATATACACCATACATTTAAAGTGCACTCTCCACCACACCAGAATATTGGCAACTGTAGTTTACTACTCAGTGCTACAGCTCCCGGTGCTGTTAACAAACTGTAGTTCCAATGATCCTCTTTTTTCGCAGAGTGCTTTAACTGTATGGTGTGTAATGGTTGGCATCCATCTGTCTTGAGAGACAATGGAAGAGAGTACTCCCTCAGGAGTGAAGTCGGAGAGTTATAGCGCCTGCTGTGGCTATATAGAACGATATAGGAAAAACATGTTTTGTTGCAGCTGGGGCAGACGAAGGCATTTGGTTTCGCTGTCACAGATTCACCATGGCGTTTCTTCTCTCTGCGATCCTCCTAGCCTTCATTCCTCCTCTGGTCTTTGCTGTGGAAACATGACCTGATTGTCTCCGGTTATTGTGGTCATCTGCAAGGGATTCCACATGATGGAGTTGAAGTTGCCAGCGTTCATGTCACCTTTGCAGACATCGTTGTGATGCAGAGTTAGTCTGCTAATGGGCCTGCTGCCTAAAGCCACCTCCCTGTAGAGCACGCCCTTGGGAATCCTGCCATCTTCCATTCTGTGGACGTGACCAACCCAGCATAGACATCGCTGAGGCAGAATTGCGAACATGCTGAGAATGTCGGCTTGGGACAACACATCTTCATTTGAGTCTCTCCTGCCATGCAATGCCCAAAATCTTCCTGACACAGCACATGTGGAAGGCATTGAGATGTTGCTGCTTGCAGTTGTAAGTTGCCCATGACTCACTTCCCATAAACAGCATGCTCAACACGCAAGCCTGGTAGAGCTTCATCTTGGTGTCTTGTTTCTTTACACATATATGCAACTTGAGCCTTGAGGTGCACAGCATTCATACCCCAAGATGTTCTGCACCCACTCCATAAGTGCAGCATTGCGTTCAAACAGACCCCAGCCATGGCTCTTTGACTGTTTCTCCAGTCCACTACTTACTTCCCTGTTCCCCAACATTGCTTCATTCTAAAACACATGGCTTCCCTTTATCTTTAGAGTGAAAGGGGCCCCACCCCATTGTCACCTCCCAGCGTTTCCCTTTGATGCATTGCTGTGCTAACCACAGGCTAACACCTCCAAGGGTATTAGTTTGAGTTAATTAACTTTTTAACACAGGTTGATTTCCTCTTCTTTTGCCCTGTCTAGTACACAATTTAGAAAGTTTGCCTAACGTAATTGCCTTTTCACACATGCTAATTGCAGGGGATAAAAAAGCATCTAACACACATCTTAAGACACATGGGTCTGACATCCCACTTTAACATACAAGCTCTAATTAAATTCTAACATTTACTGAGCCCAGGCATTTAGCACCCACAAACTTGTAACAAGTACCATGGCATAGTGAAGCACTTTAGAAAGTGACTGATCTAGGGGTGCTGAGCAGGGAAATAGGCAGATCAATGCATTCTTCTTAATATCAGACACAAATCTGTAAAATAGAACCAGTGTCCTGCATTTATTAGGGAAGAGCAGCTGCAGAGGGTTTCAGGTTCCATCCTCAGCATCCCCAGGAAGGGTCTGAAACCCTGGAGACCTCCTGCTAGTCAGTGTAGACAGTACTAGCTAGATGGACCAATTGCCTGGCTCAGAATAAGGAGCATCCTGTGTTCCTAGGGTTGCTTGGAGAACAGACAAAGCATGTATTGTAAATCATTAGAATATAAAAATGCTTTTTGGTGATAATGACACTTGCAGGCAATAAATATCTAACAGTTGTACTGTATTTGTGATGACAAAATCTCATAATGTGAAGAGCAGATGCAGATTAATTCCATTTTACTCTGCATCGTGGGTATTTTTTAAATCTCCTGATAAAAGAGCTTGTGCTTGTGCTTAGGAACTTTCTGAAATGAAGTGTCTCTTTTCTGCTTTGTCTTCAGTTGACCTTTGGAATCTTGGTGACCTGCTCTTTGGAGTTTGTTGTCTGTTCCCCGGGACAGTTTAATTAAAATTGTATTTCCTCAGTATAAACTGTCCCTCCAGGATCTCCTGTGGAGTTTCATGAGGTCAGCACGTGCCTCTCCCCAACCCCTGTGGCTTGCAAGACTTGGTGACTCTGGTTTTAATTATTATATTTTTCTTTTAGTGCTCTTCAGCCAATTAAGTACATTTTGCTTTGAGAAGCTCTATTTTGGCTTGTCATGAGGAGAGGAGGCAGTCTTAATCAGGACAAAGAACATGCTGATTTTTTGGAACGATTAGGAAGCAAAAACATCTCCCAGAGGCACAATCTGTCCAGGGTTACTGTCTATTGTTCTGTTGATTTCAGCAGGGAAGAGTTAAACAACTCTGTGACTCTCACATTGAAGCCAATGGGGTCGAAAGTGTTTCAGCTGAATTATGCACCCCCGCAGTGAAGCACACTCTTGTTCCCAGCTGCCACTGCTGAGGTGCAGCTAAGAAGGAAACAGCACCCTGTTCCCTTGAGGTACTTAATGGTGGTGCATGTGCTGCCCCATAGCATCTGTACAGAGATTTATTTTGTTGATAACACCATCAGGTTGATAGCATCATCTGTTTGCATTGGCACATATCCTCACAGGACGGTATAGAGCATGGGTAGGCAAACTAAGGCCTGGGGGCCAGATCTGGGCCCAATTGCCTTCTCAATCCGGCCTGCGGATGGTCTGGGAATCAGCATGTTTTTACAGGAGTAGAATGTGTCCTTTTATTTAAAATGCATCTCTGGGTTATTTGTGGGACATAGGAATTCGTTCATTCCCCCCCCCAAAAATATATATATCTGGCCCCCCACAAGGTCTGAGGGACAGTGGACCAACCCCCTGCTGAAAAAGTTTGCTGACCGGTGGTGTAGAGGCACAGCAGAAACATGGCTGTCAGTTGCTGTTGGTGGCTGCAGCTAGTAAAATGTCCTTCACCATTGGCTGCTACTCATGGCTAGTTAATGGAAGCTCATACTGCCACATGGGCCAGTATTGGCTATTTGAATAGCTCTGGGATGAAACTCTGCTAAACAACTGCATCCCAAATTAAGCTATGTAACATATGGCCTACCCTGCCCAACAAAGGACAATGCAAAACTTGAAAGTCCAGAGTCACATCTGACTTGCTCGTTGCAAATCTAACAACCTCGTAATCCACTTTTCATCAACACAACTCGTGATCAATATTAAGCCTAGCTTAGCTTTCTAAAATTGGGCTTGCAAGGAAGACTAATTACAGTGGTACCTCGGGTTAAGAACTTAATTCGTTCTGGAGGTCCGTTCTTAACCTGAAACTGTTCTTAACCTGAAGCACCACTTTAGCTAATGGGGCCTCCTGCTGCCGCCACGCCGCCGGAGCACGATTTCTGTTCTCATCCTAAAGTTCTTAACCCAAGGTACTATTTCTGGGTTAGCGGAGTCTGTAACCTGAAGCGTATGTAACCTGAGGCATATGTAACCTGAGGTACCACTGTATATAAAGGTATATATTTGTCATCTACTGCTCAAAACAAAAAAAACCCAAACAAAGTAGCAATGACACAGAGGGCCGTGTGGAATGAAACAGTTCATTTAACAGATTCCGCTGCAAGCAATCTTTCCACAGTTGCTTCTCTCAGGACACGGGCTATTGCCATTCTTCTCTAGACACTGCACACTTTTCTGAAATAGGCCAGCTGGAGCATTTAAAGGAGAACCTAAGATATAGTGGACATAATTGGAGAGAACCAGTGGTACATAGGCATATCTGAATAGCTCCATAGGAAGGACAGGGAAGGGCATGTTGGAGGGGTGTTGCTCTGCACATCAAAGAACGACATAGAGTCCCAACAAGAAATCCCCAAAGGGGCAGACTCCTCCAGAGAGTCGCTGTGGGTGGCAAAACCAGGCCTCAGAGTAATTTAGGGCTGGAGACAGACTATCTCCGCCCTGAATAAAATGAGGCAGAGAATGAAATTGAGGAGTCATTCAGAGGACGAAGTGCTGCAGCAATGGGTGGCATCAATTAGCCTCAAATAGCCTGGGTAAAATGCGTGTTCCAGTCGCAACAAAGAGGTGACTGGTAAAGGTCAAATGTCTAGAGACTCCAAATGATTGTGCCCCATAGCGGCTGTTCATGGAACTGATCAGAGGAGAGGCAACTCTAGACTTGATCTTAGGTGGTGCCCAAACACCTGTGTGAGTTTGTAAGAGTTTGTTGAACGGATTGTGAACAAGGAGCACAGTGCCACCAAATTCCCAAGAAAGTTTCAGTCATATTTGACTTGAAGGAACCTAAAAAAAATGAGAGGGTTGGTAAAAAGGATGTTGAAAGGGAAAGTAAAGAGGGGACTCACCTAGACTGGTGAAGAAAAAGCGATCTATATGTGTTGCATATGCAATATAACATTGTGCCACCAAAGGGCGATGTGGAGTCCCGTTTTTCTCTACCTGTTTTCCCAGTTTAAATTCACACCACTTTAAGCTGAAACACTTCTTTAATGTGTCTAGATCCCGCCAGGGTCAAATCCTTCCAAAATGCTTGGGGGTTATTCACAATCACAATAATAAAAACTCATTTAGAGTGTCTACCACAGATCAGGAAAGCTGCTACGTAAGCAAAGAATATGCTAGCATGATTAATAAGCAGAGTCAATAAAGCTGTTAGAGGCAAGAAGTCTTCCTTCAGAAAATGAAAGCTGTATTAAAATGAGGAGAACGAAAAGGAGCCCAAATTTTGAGGAAATAAATGCATGCGAAGAATAAGGAATGCTAAATATATATCTATGAACACAATGCTAAAAATATTAAGACCACCACCAACAAATTATTTAAATACACGAGAAGCAGGAGACTGTCAAGCAAAGTGGTTGGACTTTTGAACAACAAGAGAGTAAAAGGTGTGCTAAAGGAGGAGAAGGAGATTGCAGAGAAGCTGAATGGATTATCTACCTCTGCCTGCACAGCAGAAGGTGTGGGGAAGATCCCTGTAGCTGGAGTTTTTCAAGAAGGGGGTTTGAAGAACTGAGGCGAATGCTAGTGACTAGAAAGGAAGCTCCAGATCTTGTTGATGAATTAGAAATGGATGAATCACTGGGTCCAGATGGTATTCACCTGAGAGTTGTTAAAGAACTCAAATGTGAAATTGCTGTTCTTCTAACAAAAATATGTAACCTGTCCCTAACATCAGCCTCTTAGGACTGGAAGTGGCCAACATAACACCTTTTTTAAAAAGCAGCAGCTGTGAAAAAGGCAAATTCCATGCTAGGGATTATTAGAAAGGGAATTGAAAATAAAAGTGCCAATATCATAACACTGTTCTACAAAGCTATGGTGTGACTGCACTTGGATTACTGTATACAGTTCTTGTTGCTTTATTTTGAAAAGCAAATTGTAGAACTGGACAATGTTCAGGAAAAGGCAACCAAAACAATGAAGGTACTGAAGCAAATTTTCTATGAGGAAAGGTTTCAACATATGAGCCTTTTTAGATTAGAGGAAATGTGACTAAGAGGACGCGGAGATGTAGAAGATTACACATGTTGTGGAGAAACTGTTTGGAGGAAGCTTTTCTTGTAATACTAGAACCTGGAGGCACCCAATGAATGCTGAATGTTTGAAAATTCAAGACAGACAAAGGGAAGTACTTCTTCACAAAGCAAATTGTCACTGCAGGAGATGAGAAGATGAGGCGCATATATCAGGCCCAGTTCTCTTCTACTTGTTTGTACAAAAGTATGCAAGTCTGGGTAAAAGTATACTCACACTCTGACAAATAGAAAAGCTACCTACATGTAGAATTAGTCTCCTTAAACAATGTTGAAGTAGCAGCCCAGTTCTTGCCCAGTTGGTGCTTCCTTGTTGAAAAAGGCATGCGTCTAAAATTGCACATGAGAAAACCCTTCATATCTCTAGCTGTGTACACATATTGTTGCCAGGGATTGGCAGTGTGTGGCATAGGCAGGGCCCCCGGAGAGTGACACAGGAGAGGGGACCAGTGATTTATGGGGTTTGATGCTGCCTGCAAGGCAGGAGCCAGGGGAAGAGGCGTAGTCAGGGCAGTCGGAGGTGGAGGAAGGAGACCAGATATGGCAGAAGAAGAAAAGGCTGTTCAGCTGACAGATGGTTCAGTAGACTTCCCACTTTCCTTTGCCCTGCTGCCTCCTAGATACAGGAGGGGTTTGGGAAGAGCAACAGGTCTCAGGTTATAAGCATACAACCTGTCAGGGGAGGGTATATAAGCCAACAGTGGAGCAGGGGTTTCCCTGTTGCTGCAATTGCTCTGCAGGGTCTAGATCTCTGGACAGCTGCCTAGAGGCTAGAAGTCTGTGTGCGTGTGTGTATGCAGAGCACTGTGGAAGCTGCTGTAAGTGCTTTTCTTGTCAATAAAGGGTTAACTATCAGAAGTGTGCCTTCCTTCGCTGGGGAGGGCCAGGACAATTTTGCACTCCTCCACAGTGTGTACCTGGATACAGAAAGGAAAGTGAGATGCAGCCCTAAGGCAACATCAAATGTGTATTTGTGTTGCTATGTTTTAATGAGATGCAGTTGCTATTGACTTTTTTTGGCAGTTCTTCCTGAAGAGCACTTGTCAATTTTAACTGAGAACAAAGAAACGGATAAGAAAGATGTCAATCTTTGTCAAAGGTTTTACCCATTGCAGCTGTCACCACCTCATCTTACCCAGCCTACCACCTATTCATAATTGAGAATTACTGTGACATTATTATTGTCTTGAAAATAACCTGACAAAACCAGGTGAGCCATGGAGCTCAAATAGCACCACTGAATCTTGAGCAACACCTGGCTTATCCCTTTTACATGGTAGTTTCCTATCTTGATTATTTCTACCTTTTCCCCTATAATTATTATCCAGTTTGGTCATTGGATGCTTCTGCACACTAACTTTTGCTGTGGCAAAAGGGAAGCAAAAGTGTTTTGCTTGTTATTAAAAAATTTGTCCTTTCTAAATAAATTTGGTAGATCTCAGTACATCTGGGATACCTGCAGTTTTCCAGCAGTCATCTTACACCACAGATAGATAAGGGGCCTAACGTATGACTTCCTTAATCTTGTATTTTATTGAAAGCAATAAAAAGGTCTTAATATTAAAAGAGCTACTTAAAAATTACTGGACATTATGTTCACCAACTTATACATCTCTGTACAAGTCTCATAACATACAGTATTTTTTTTTTTAATGTAGCTTTCTTTTTAAACACCCCACGTCTTTCCCACCCTCTCAACTTGTGGCATGATTTTAATAAAAGCCTGAAATGTATTTGATGGAGATTAACCAGGGATAACTTTGTATAAACACTGAAAACCACGTTTTATTAAGCTCAAACCTTATTACCCAAGAAGTACATAGTGTATATTAGTGGCTTCAACCATCAAACCAAAAACAATGGATTCACTGCCTTCCATGCATATTACTCAGATTACACTTGAAATAACCTAGGAACAACATGTTTAAATTATTTGCCCAAGGCTGCGAAAGCCATAGGATTAGAATTTCGGCACTCCCAACTCCTACTCCTGTGCTCATTACCACACCTTGTCTCACCAGCGCACAGCCTAGCTTTTGATAAGTGAAAACTCATGACATGCGTTCTGTGTAGCTCTACCTGAGCATTTTGTCTTACTTGCATGAATTGAATTATTTGTGGTAATCAGAAATAATAAATGAAGCATGCCTGAACTCGTTTGCTTTTAACATAAATACTCCTACGCCACTAGAGCAGCAGTAATATAATGCATCAAGTTAGCATCTTATATAATATGCAAACTTTTCTCCAACATCAGAAGGCAATGGAAGAGAAATAAGGGTGGTTTTTTCACCTTAATAACCATGGTTTGTCAGTGCACAAGCAAATGTTTTGCTACATTTATCAACTATCAACTGAAAAAGCTGGATCGCATTGATTCATAACATTATTCATGCAGGCATATTTTGAATCCTTGCAAATGAGAGGTGGGGAATCTCTCTTAAAAAGTGGTCTATTTAGAGAGGTATGTTGGGGATTTGGGATGGTTTTCTGTGGATTTCTGTACTGCATTCAGCCTGTATCCTTAAATCCTGAAGAGTTTTGTATATCCTGTTCTAAATGAGAGCTGAACACATTCACAGATTTGTGTTGAAAGATTTATGCTTACCTAAAATCCTCCAGTAAGAAAACACAGAAAACAGAGGAGGGACCAAGATAGCTCTTTCCCCGCCCATCCACACCAAGTCAAAATATTATTGAATACAACATACTGAAGACTCCAGTTCAATGGGTAGGACGGAACTTCCTTCTGTACAATACTATGGTAGACAGTAAGCTAACTAAGGGGTCATATTTGCATATCCTTATCTTTAAATTTTCTGCCCATAGCTGCTTTACTCTTGGGGATTATTTTTATTGGAACTGTGGTACAGGGCAGATGGGTCAAACACCTCCCCTGCAGTGCTGATCTGAATTGCAGGGGCTCAGCCGAATTTAAGGGTGTGGGGGAATTAAAATATGTAAATGTAATCGTGCATTTAATGTATTCTCCAGTTTGGCCCTTAGTGTGTCTCGCAAGAATAGCACCAGTGAGCTAATATAAAATAAATCGCTTCTGCAAGAACTGTCAAGCACTTATGCTTGACAGTAAACTAGTTAATGTAGTTGAAAGAGATCTACATTCAGAACTAGTTAGTCCTGCATGAAAAAGATTCATGTAAACATGTACCTTGTCAGCAATATTCCCTACCCAATGATTATTCATAAAGGCTAAAGGGTGGGAAAGAAACCCCAAGAAAATAAAGGCACAGACTCACCCTTCTTGGGATTCATGGCAATCCTATGAGCTTTGGGTGTGGGATACAATTTTCCCAAAGGCATTCTCCTGCTGTTTCCCAAGAAGTCAGTCATTCTTACAGAACTGCCCTTGAAAAGATGGGCAGAGACGAGAACAAGATGGAATGAGCACCCCTTTCACTGCTATAAGGCAAAGCAATTTCCATATTTGAAAGCTGCACACAAAGGCTGCATACAGCTGTATACCTGGCCTAGCAGGGAGAAAAAGGGCTTACCAAAACTCCTCAATAGAGTTTCTGGATGACATCCAAATATAGGAAAGCCTGTTAAGAGGTTTCAAGGGACTGAAAATGTAAAATTCCCTCCCTCGCCCCTGCTCTGCTTTAATTTTACATAGTAAGTCAGTCATATCACATTTTCTAACAAACAAGCAAAAAGGTGTAAAGAAAATAAATCATGTAGTCTTTTAGCATTTATCTCTTTTCAGAGAAGAAAGGAAAATTTATACCCCACCCTCTTGGGAGACAAATTCCCTAATTAAAAGTTTCAGTCACTAAAGATATAAAAGCATTTTAGATGTTGTACCTAACAGGTGGTTTCTTGTTCAAATAGCCAAGATTTTACCTCATGATCTGCTAAATTTGAGGACAGCTGAAGCAAATCTGTTTTCATCAAAGTATTTGCCAGAACAAAACCTACAACGGCCACATTTATCATCTTGTTAGCTTGGGAATTCCCTACATTTGTGTCAGTATTAACATTAATGTACTCCTTTCTGCTTATGGAGCCTACATATTAGTTGAGTGTACTGAACTAATTTCAGCAGTCTTCAGGTTCAGCCATTGAATGCTTAATGGCATGTCACAATAACCTTTTAGGATTCTGTTTGACAGTTCCAGTGAAGCAAACACAGTCATTTACATTACAGACTTAGAATGTTGACATGGTAGAATGTAAAACATGCTAAACCCTCCCTTATTACATTTGCATCCAGCCCTTCCATATGCATAATAACTACTCTGAACATTAAGGTTGCCATTTTCACTGTGGCAGCTCACTAATGCAACATACATTTATTTATTTGTTAACTTTCTCTACTATCCTTCATCTGAGAATCACATGGTGATTTACAATATAAAAACACAAAAATACATACATGGGAACAACCAACAAAAACCCACAATTTTGAAAAAGGCCATATATTGCTTAATTAAACAAAGGCTGGGGAGAAGAGGAATGTTTTGCCTGTTTTTTATTTTAAAGTCATAACATTGAAATACAAAACAGACACACAAACTGCTTAGAGGTTTTTTGTCCAAGTAAACAGTATATAATTTTTGTTAAATAATAAAAATAATTTACAGCTTGGGGGTGGAAGAAAATGGGTAGACATGATCTTGTTCCAAAATAATACAAATAAAGACCAAAATCTATTTGTCCATCTTTCATGTACTACGTTGATATTGTCAATATGCTATGATGATGCCCAGATTTCTTTCTGGGTTGCTACAGCCACTTCAGAACTCATCAGTCAATATGTGTCATTAGAATTGTTACCAGTGTGCATTGCTTATTATCTATTAATTGTCTGCCATTTTTTTGCTATGCCTTTACTGAATTTGAATGGATTCTTTTGGGAACTCCTCACAAACAGTTTTAGATAATAGTCTCCTGAATGTCATCTGAAAATAATTTGACAATTTACCCCGTGTCCAGACTATTTAAGTAATAGTTTAAAAGCACAAAAGCACAGAATTTGCTTTTTTAAAAAATCAATCCAAAAATGGAAACACACACACACACATTTGGAAGAAGTACTTTTCAAGGTCATAAGTCAGCAAGCCTTGCTGTCAAACAATGCATAGATTTGAATCAATCAATCAATAAAAATAAATAATCATTCACATAATTTATTATGTTAGAGTTCGTTGTACATTTAGCATTAATTTCCGCAAACATCCATTAAGAATCTTTTCACACTTAATATAAAAATGTATATTTCATACCATGATCTTACTGTTATTTGGACTGGCAACTACCCAAAAGGTAATAACAAGCAGGAATGCCTCAAACCAGCAAAAATGTACGGTACATTGCAGGATACCACAGGATGGAATTCAGAGTCCATTTTAAAATAATTCAGTTTCCATTTAGGTTCAGAAATTGCGCAAAAGCATAAAGCTTAAATAGTGCCAGAAAACTATAACAAGATTAATTTAAGCACACCCTAGTATAATTGAATATATTGCATTATGTAGGCTAAATTAACTTTGGAAGCAACAAGAGCTGCAAAATTCCGTCAGGATGGAGTGGGCACAAAGGTTATGGTGCTATTTATACTAATTTGCCATGATTCACCAAATTCAAAGCCGCAGTACATCTGAGCACCACATGTAGGGAAGAAACAGCAGGGGATCACTTAGGGATGTGGCCCTCTAGATGTTTTTGGACTCAGAATCCCATCAGCCCCAGCCTGCATGGCCAGCAGTCAGGAATGATAGGAACTGTAGTCCAGCAACACATGGAAGGCCCATCCCTAGGGTTGTCATATTTCAAAAAGTGAAATCCAGATACAAGAGTTGTTGAGCTTTTTTAAATGAAATTCGCCAAAATCTACACTACCGACTTCCAGATTTTCCCAGTCATTTCAGCAATTTCCTTCCCGACACTGTTTATAGGGGCTGAATACTGGCTATGCCCATCCCTGAGATTCCTTATTTCTAGAATGCCACTTTTTTTAATGTCCTGCTTGTCAGCTTCCCAGAGGTAGAAAACAGAAAGATAATCTATTTGGACCTTTGGTACCCACAAGCTGGGGGGGGGGGCGTTCTCATAAGACACAATGGAAGCGGAGTCTAGATAAACAAGAACAAGGAGCCATCTTGAACATTGTACTCCCTTCTGCTTCCTACATGGCCAAGACACTAGAGTTCAACAGAATTTGGTGGAGAATGCAGCCACAATGATCCACATGCTGCAACTACTCCAGTTTAGATTACTGTAAAGTTTGACCAAACTGTGGGAGGCAGTGGAAGACAGGAGTGCCTGGCGTGCTCTGGTCCATGGGGTCACGAAGAGTCGGACACGACTAAATGACTAAACAACAAAGTTTAAACTGTGTTCTGAAGAGAGAATACTGCTAATCACACCAAAATGAATTTCCTGTCTGTTCATCAAGCACCAGTGTGCATGTTTCTATAATGTCACTTCTTGCAACATGACTCAACCTCCTTTGGTAAAGAAGTAGACTGTATAGTCAACATAATTTATTTCTATACATGTCTCATACATCTCCTGCAACCTTTCCATAATATGTTATTTACATATATTGTTGCAATAAGAAAGTATATTATTACAACTCACGCAAACTTCAGTGGAGAGACAGTGTGGGGCAGGGGAAGTTTCCCAATGACTTCCAAACCAATATAGTTTTGTAATGCCCGCAGGTAATTATTACATATTCTGACTTTTGCCCCTAATTATTAGACCTTAAGAAAAAGACAAGTAAGTTGATTTCTCATAATTTAGCATTTTGCGAAATAAATTGATACAGTGTAGTTGCTGAATTCCCTGATAATTACAGCTTCTACACAATAGAATTGTCCAATAACCTGTTTCTCTCACATTCTAACAAAGAGAGTTGGTCAATCTTTGGCTCTGATGTTTAGTTCAACATGTTGTGGAGCGGAGTCTTAAGAAAAGTCATGTGCCTTGTGGGAAATGATGTACGAAACAGTCAGCCACTCAAAGCCATTGCAGAATATGCAGCAAATAGATCACGGTTTTAGATATAGTGGTACCTCGGTTTAAGAACAGCCCTTTTTATGAACTATTCGGTTTACAAACTCCACAAAACCAGAAATAGTGTCCCGGTTTGCAAACTTTACCTTTGTCTACAAATGGAAGCCGAACAGTGGAAGGGCACCGGAGGCGGGAGGCCTCATTAGGGAAATCGCGCCTCCGTTTAAGAATGGTTTCGGTTTAAGAATGGACTTCAGGAATGGATTAAGTTCATAAACCGAGGTAAAAAGGTAAAGGTACCCCTGCCCGTACGGGCCAGTCTTGACAGACTCTGGGGTTGTGCGCCCATCTCACTCAAGAGGCCGGGGGCCAGCGCTGTCCGGAGACACTTCCGGGTCACGTGGCTAGCGTGACATCGCTGCTCTGGCGAGCCAGAGCCGCACACGGAAACGCCGTTTACCTTCCCGCTGGTAAGCGGTCCCTATTTATCTACTTGCACCCGGAGGTGCTTTCGAACTGCTAGGTTGGCAGGCGCTGGGACCGAGCAACGGGAGCGCACCCCACCGCGGGGATTCAAACCGCCGACCTTTCGATCGGCAAGCCCTAGGCGCTGAGGCTTTTACCCACAGCGCCACCCGCGTCCCATAAACCGAGGTACCACTGTATTATTATTGCTTGATCTACTCTAACATTGTTTATTATATCAAGACATAGAATCTTATTACGTGATTATTTTATAGAGAACTTTTAAGTCTGCCTAAGATAGGCATGAGTGCCAGCTGTGCCACGTGAATGCCATGCTGCATGGCAAGGTCCAGGAGAAAGATAATTTGACAAAGTGGTAGAAAAATAGGTAATCAGTATTTAAGAATAAGAGAAAAAATAGTCTGCAGGGTTATTTCAAATGAATATTTATTTATTTATTATTATTATTATTATTATTATTATTATTACTACTACTACTACTACTATTATTGACACACTTTTTGTTAACTAAGATCCTGACTCTAGAAAATCTTGAAGCCTAAGAGGAAGTGTTAAAAATAAACTAAGCTCAACTGCTAATTGCCAGAGAACCAGTGTGGCAAGTGTGTCAAACTTTGTCTCAAAAGGCCTGGGTTCAAATTCCTGCTCAGCAAGAAAGTTCACTGACTGTGGGCTGGGCAGTCACAAGATTATTGTGGGGATAAAATGGGAGCCCGTATGTATGTAGCTTTGAGCTTCAGGGAAAGACAGGATGCAGACTTTTGCACAACCTAGCTGACGTAAGGAAGTAAGTACAAAACCAAACCAAAGGTATTGCCATTCAACCATAAAGTTCCATTATTTTTGTCCTTTTCTTGCATTGATGGCCTGTTTCATGAGCCTTATTGTGTTTCTTGGTGGGATATGACCCTCTCTTTGTGTTGTCACTTGTGATCCTGCAGTGTACTCTCTCTTTGTAAAAAACAGATCTATTTACATATGTTTCTGATCCTTGCATTTTATTTGAAAGCCTTGCCCCTCATTCCATATCCAGCAAACACATCACTAGATATCTTTATATTTTATGCAAAAGCAAGCAATGAAATATCTCCTCAACAGATAACTTGCTAAATACCAATCCAATTATTTGTACAGACAGTCCTGCCCTGCCCTTCTACTCTGCCTTGATAGTCATCAATTAAGGCAATTAATTCAGACTTGCAAAATTCCTCTCACCCACTTGCCTGAGGTAAATAATTTTTGATGGGTGCGTAAACTATAATTAGTATGTTCATTATCATCAAGGTTACAACAAAGAGTGGGCACATAAATCTGTTCATGGTGTAGTAAACTGTTAAAAGTAATTTTGCAATTCTAGGAAAAAATGGGCTCTACATGAACCTTTGCTTTCTTAAGTGCCCTGCAGTTCCTCAGACTCTTCTGTTACGGTAAATTGCTTTCCTTTGCTGTCGCTGTGTGTATATGGAGAGGATCACATGATTTAACTAGAGTGTTTTCTTGAAAATCCTGTTAGACTTCAATTGAGCTGGTGTATTGTGAATATTTCTACCTTGTGCCATGTGGCTGTTCTGCTACTCTGCTTAGCTACGTACTGGACATGCAGTCAGGTGTGTGTGAGTTTGTGGGATAGGCCGATCAAAACAACAGCAATATAGTCTTGCTGATATCTCCTGTACTTGGGCAGATGAACTCATGATTTTGAATCTCACTTCCCATAAGGTTGTTTCTAGGTGTTCTTTTGACTGCTGGAACCACTAAGATGATCCGACTAGCCTGCAATTTATTTGTAACTCTGTAGTGATGACCACCTAGAGTTGCAGTGCTGGAAGAACACTATTCGGCTGCCATTTTGTGTTGTCACATTGGCTCAAAAGGTTCAATTTTGTGGGGAAAGCGGCTAGAGAGACCTAGGGTGGATCTACACACAGGAAAAAACTCTATAAATAAGTCAGAAATTATATTGTTATACCAAAATAAAAACAAAAACCCTATGGAAAAACGGTAAAAATATACTGCTCTCTGGCGCCATCTGGTGTTGCATGTTTATAGCGCATTCAAATCGTTGTTTCTTTACTAATGTAGCTGAGTCCCTAGGGAGATAGGACAAAATGCACTTAGAAGTTATCACCAAATCCCTTTATTGAAACAGACAAAGGAATTTCTCCTTCCAGTATACACTGATGTGGGAGAGCTCCTGAAATTGTTGATTCCCTAGTACAGTCTTCACGGTGGATGCTAATGAGCAAATTGGTCACACATAAAAACAGGATCTGAATGATATAAAGTCCTTGGGTGGAATTCACTGTCATCCTATGGTGAACGTCCTGTCACTGCAAGCACTGTGGCTTGCCAGATAAAATGATCCCCCATCTCTGCCCCTTGCACTGGTCTGGCAAGTCTCCTGAGCCACACACCCCCAAGCCAATTTTAAGGAGTGTCAGGGAAGGAGAGGCAAGGAAGTCCCATTGTACAAGCAGAACATCTAGGTCAGGGCTTTCACTGGTAGGACTTGTAAGGTGAACCCTGCCCCTTGCCAGTATTTAACTTAGAAAGGTTGCATCCCACTGTAAATCAGCTTCTTTGTGTGGTTACGCCAAACAAGAAGATTGCAGCTCACTTTCTCTTACCGCTTACTTACATTCCTGATATATTCCACGGCACCTGAAACTAGTGGTAATAGGCACCCAATTATTGTAATACTATCTCCCTTTGCAAAGAGAACAACTGTTGAGTTGAAGAGGCCTCCTTTGCTTAGTCCTTTCAAAAACGAACATGCGCTAGGGTTGTAGATATTGTTTAAATGGTTAGCTGGGTTGCTCCATGTAGTAAGGTAAAGGTAAAGGTACCCCTGCCCGTACGGGCCAGTCTTGACAGACTCTGGGGTTGTGCGCCCATCTCACTTAAGAGGCCAGGGGCCAGCGCTGTCCGGAGACACTTCCGGGTCACGTGGCCAGCGTGACATCGCTGCTCTGGCGAGCCAGAGCCGCACACGGAAACGCCGTTTACCTTCCCGCTGGTAAGCGGTCCCTATTTATCTACTTGCACCCGGAGGTGCTTTCGAACTGCTAGGTTGGCAGGCGCTGGGACCGAGCAGCGGGAGTGCACCCCGCCGCAGGGATTCGAACCGCCGACCTTTCGATCGGCAAGTCCTAGGCGCTGAGGCTTTAACCCACAGCGCCACCTGCGTCCCGCTCCATGTAGTATGCCATAGTAATTGTGGCTTGGTTTACACAGATTGAGAGCTTATTCTAACCATTAACTTCTGTGCTGTCTGTATATGTAGCCAACCAAGCAAAAGAAAACTGTCGCCTGTTTTTGTTAAATAAAAATTATGATGCTTAGACCTTGTATTGTTTCATGACCTAATTAAGGACTGTGGCATGCATACATGACACCAACACAATAGGGAGCAAGATTGAGGCTGGAGGTGGGGCTGATTATTTCCTGATCCTTATTCTTCCTAAAAGTATGTGATACAATATATACCATAACAGAATGCTCTGTATATGTGCCTGGAGCAGCAGCTGGGCCCGTTACCCTATAAAATTGCAGAGATTCTTTTCACATCATTCTGCTCTCCCTTGAATTCCCACTCTTTGGCTCCAGTCCCTTGCTGAAAACTTCAGTTTCAGGGACAGAAGACTGCCAAGACAGAGACTGGCAAGAGAAGCGAGTTTTCTCCCTTTTCTTTGAAGAGCCAATGTCCCTCATTAGCATTTGAGAAGAGTAGTTGTAAATAGACATGAAATGATGTGGAGTGCTGCATAGTTTTAATATTAATAGTCTCCTCCAAAGGCTCTAACTGACTAAGTGCTATACAATTGTACTTGGCAGCTGTGTTACTGGACACCTTTCTGCTGGGTGGATTCCATTACTCCCAGGAGAATGTTTATAACTTTATCCCAATAGCTGTGTCGTAACTAAGCTATCTTGACACCAAACCATGATTTAGGGATCAGGGGCAGGCTGCTGGATCTTCTGCACCCATTCTCTCTCCCAGAGGAAGGCCGCGTGACAGAGGAGACCCAGAAGAGAAGATATTACTTCTTAATATTTTTTAAAAATGATTTTTTAAAAAATAACTTTTTTTCTCTCTTTAAAAAAAAAAAAGTGTCCCTGGATTCTTTGAAAAAAATCTGGT
This sequence comes from Podarcis cretensis, assembly GCF_951804945.1. Classification (NCBI taxonomy): domain Eukaryota; kingdom Metazoa; phylum Chordata; class Lepidosauria; order Squamata; family Lacertidae; genus Podarcis; species Podarcis cretensis. Next base: position 51,666,250 of record NC_137170.1, on the reverse strand, counting down.
AACCTTAGATCAGACACCACTTAAGGCTTGGAATTGATGACCTGCAGCCAGCACCAGGTCTTCAAGTTCCTCTTCTTGCCCCTCCAGATCTGACCACCTACTGCACAACACTCCCATGAGACTCATGACAGCCAGAAGTCACACATGGAAGACTGTCTGAGCGATTGTAGGGCTCTTCCAGGCAGCCTGTTTGTTGAACGTTCATCCTGAGTTGCTTGCATGGAGGCTGCATTATATCTGGGCATTATTGAGCATTTTTTCTGATTGGTTTGGTAGAGGTTATACGACAATAATCATTTGTCCTGCATTCATCCTGATTTGTTTGCAGGGTGTTTATGTCTTCCCGTTAATAATTCATTCTGCACACAATGCATTTCCTGTCACTTTCCTAATAGCAAATGGTCAGTTTCTTTTTGAAGTGGATTAGTTGTGCTAGGGCGACAGAACACTTTAATCCACTTTAATTACACAAACCTACATTTCCCCATGCAGGGACGCGGGTGGCGCTGTGGGTAAAACCTCAGCGCCTAGGACTTGCCGATCGCATGGTCGGCGGTTCGAATCCCCGCGGCGGGGTGCGCTCCCGTCGTTCGGTTCCAGCGCCTGCCAACCTAGCAGTTCGAAAGCACCCCCGGGTGCAAGTAGATAAATAGGGACCGCTTACCAGCGGGAAGGTAAACGGCGTTCCATGTGCTGCGCTGGCTCGCCAGATGCAGCTTGTCACGCTGGCCACCTTTACCTTACATTTCCCCATATGTACTTGAACCCCTCCTACAAATTCCGGACAGTCTGGAGTTTCTCCAAAAATGTCATGCCCATTGGGAGCTGCTCCCTCTTCAGTCTTTAATATTGTCTTCTCTACCTTCTTACTGGTCAGGATAGCAGTATTCTGAAATTGTACCTTCAAGGAACATAGTGATCTTTTCCTTTGGGATGATCAAGTAGCCTTTATTTTCTGTGCTGTAGGGGATGTTTAAGGAGTCTGGTAAATGGGGCAGGATACATACCAGGAAACTCCCAAATCAATATATAACAGAGTCATGACTTGCTTAAGAGCCCTACCTTACACTGGTGCTGTATACTGATATGTATCTCCATTACCAGCAGATAATCTGTCTCTTGCCTGTAATTATATTACCACTTAATACATTCTCTGATAATATTGTGCTTGAGAAATATTGATGTAATCTAAGAGAAAAATAATATCAGTGTTGCCAGTGAAGTGTACAATAAGATAATGGGGAAAGTGTAAATGTATTCAGATTATTAAGAAGACTGCGTAGTTAACAAAGAACAAAATAATTATTAGACTCAAAGATTGTCTGGACCAGTTCCATTCACTCCCTAAAACTCTTTAAGAAATTAACCATTTTAATAGAAGAATGTGCCCTGTAATCAAAAGCAGTGATTATGCATTACAAGCAGATAGCAGAGGGATCAAGGTGTGCTGAGGGCAGAGGTGTATCTAGGCTATCTGCCATCTTTCCTAACATTTTGTGTTAATTATGGTTAGTAAAATGTATATACTACACAACTAAACACCATGAAAGCTTAGCATAAGGCAACTAATCAAACTTTTTCAGTGGCATGATACAAATTACTTACTGACACAGAATATGAAGAAAACCTTAGATTTTAAACATGATTCTGAAAGTTCATAGGGAAGATATACTGTATAAATATTTGGAAATTGATGGTTTTGTTAAAGATGATAATAATAATAATAATAATAATAATAATAATAATAATAATTTATACCCCACCCACCTGGCTGGGGTTGTATTCAGTGAAGGCATTGCTAAACTATTGTTTAAACCAAGCAGTCACTTAAATCTTGGTTTATTACATATAGAATAGCTAAGAGCACCAGCAAAAGCAGCCAAGCCTTGAAAGCAGTTTGAATGTTTTTGCCACTTCATTCATGGCTCTGTAGCTTTTGGGCAGTGACAGTTCCTTAACGGTATGAGGTCCTGGTTTGCACATAACCCTAATCCATGGTTAATGTTAATCAACTGCAAACCTTTGTTAACGAGCAACCTTTAACTACAGTTGATAAATCATAGGTAAAGCTGGTGGGCTGCGTTCACACATAACTCTAAGCCGGGGTTTATTAAACATTAGTTTAATAAGTCATGGTTTAGAATTATATGTGAGCGTGGCCAATGTGCGAATGGTTTTAATGTGTATCTGTGTGGGTTTTTTGTGGGTTTTTTTTTAGTTTGTTTGTGTGTTTAGTTATAAGTTGCTTTGGGTTGCCCTGGGCAAGATAAAGTGACTAATAAATTCAAGAAATAAATGAAATAAATGAAACAAACAACTTCTGCTTGCTCAGTGGAACTTCTCCACCCTCTCATTTCTCCCCACATGTCTCTGAAACTGCCCAAATCTGCTTTGGGGTGTGTGTGGGTGTGTGTGTGCAAGGAGTGAAGAGATAGGGGAAGGTCAGTTGTACAGGTAAATTTTTTTTCTGGTGGTGCAAGTGTGTGTGTGTGTGTGTGTGTGTGTGTGTGTGTGTATTGCAACATTTAATTGATTAATTGATTAATTGGTTAGATTAATTAAGACTGCAGTTTATGCACATTTACCTGGGAGTATGTCCAGTTGAACTCAGTGGGGCTTACTTCTCAGTAGACATGCTTAGCATACAAGTTGAACGTTTTCTGATCGACTGAAATGTTGCTCCTGATTACTTAGCCAATTGACTTTTTAAAAACATGTTTTTATATATATATAAATGCTTATAAAAACTTCAAGGGGCAAGCACGATTTTGAGAGGCCTTCCTTTTTACTTACTCACATAATGGGATTGCCTCTTTTAAGTAAATCCTTGCTGAATCACACGTGTGCATCATAAAAAAAAAGGAAGTGCACTTTGGGTTGTTTGCTCAGTTGCAAATTTAATAGATTTAAGTGATTAAAACTCATATGATTAATCAAGTAACAGAGTGGCAGCGATTCAAGACTTATTACTGTATTTTAAATTGATACAAAAAGTAAAGCCCATACCACATCCCATTTAAAATTAGGGTTCTGAACATTGATTCACTACTAAATTAATATTATTATTATTTTGCACAATGGGTAGTTTATTCATAGACTGTTTATTTCAAACCCCATGGTGAGTAATTTTCTAGAAATGTGATTTAGAAACTTCAAAGAGATGGATGATACTCTTACAGGAGCAAATATTTTTTTTACTCACTTAGGGAACCTTAAGGCACTTTGTGGAGACACACCTCTTGTGCCCCAGAAACAAGTGGGTGGGACTGGCTGCAACATTTTATTTTGCCCAAGGCAAGGGATGTTCTGACCTATTTAATAAAAACATTAACATGAAGGATGCAGAGGACAACATTTTGATGAAAATTGCACCTGATGACTCATACTTAATGATTATAACTTTCCTTTTAATGAAGGAGTCTCTGAAAGTTGTCAATAGTTCTGGCTATCTTTGCCATTTGCTTTAGATAGTCAAACAATTAAACCTTCAACTCTAGTGTAGCAGGAGCACATTATATAGCTTAACAATTGTTGATGGATGGGGCTTCCCTTAATTTCTGACAGCCCTTTTTATTTCACTTCCCTGCTTTCTATGCTGATGAAATTAAGCTTTAGAAATTATAATGGAATTGCAGTACCTGCAAATATGCCTTTTCAGATAGTGAGGCAATAGAAGACTATGCTATACGCCAGTGTTCTTGGACATGATAAATGCACACATGCAGGATTGCTGACTAATACATATTTTCTTTCTTTCTTTCTGGAGGACTGTACTCATGTCTAGTCCTTTTTATAAAAAAAACCAAACCCTGAAATATTTGCACACAGATAATCCTAACCCTTTCCCAAGAAAAATGCAATTCTGTGACTTGTATAAAATTTTGCACATTTCTCCAATTCTGTAGAATTACCGGTAATTCTGCACAGAAAGCTATGCAAGCTCAGAAAACTGAAAACCTCAAGAACTGGAAATCTTACTCAACCAAACATCTGACTTCTGAGATTTCTGCAGCCATTGCCCACACTTTTTTCCAGCAGTTCTTTCCATAAAGACTAGGAACTTACTTTTATTTTAAAATAATAACTGTGTGCCCAAGGCCACAGTCTCTAATCAGTAAAAATTGTGCCATACACACAATCCTGGGTATGTGTTGAGCTGAGAGGACATAACTTCCTGAAAGCCATGTTTGCTCAGAACCAAGCAGGTCAACTTGAATAATAAATGGGGTGGGGGCTGCAGATAAACCTCACCCTACAATACAGTACTTACTCTTAAGTAAGTGTACATAGGATTGCTTACTCTTAAGTAAGTGTACATAGGATTGCAATCATAGTCACTATCATTTTTATTGTACCATTGTGTTCTCTGTTCTGCTTTGTGTTGAAATTGATTAAGAACAGGAGGGTATTGAAGGTTCATACCCTACTGGTATTCAAATGCATAAAAAGCAGACACACTCATTCTCCAAATCATGGATTGCAGCAAGATGGCTGCGTTATTGTGCCTAGGGGCAAGAGACTTTGGCCGTTCAACAATTATAGGGGGCACATGTTTTCACCGTAAATGTATTTCAGGATAACTTATAGTTATCCTGAAATAACAGCTGAGTTATCCCTCAGCTGGCTTCACTTGTAGTGGCACAGCAGAGAGCAAAATGCATAGTCTTGTATTGGTGGGATACAAAACTGTATAATTCATTTGCAGGCCATTGCAAAGCCATCCAAGACAAATAAATCCCTGAGAATGTGAAGCACACAAAATGATTGCTGCCTCCCTCCGTGGAGTGACGCTACACTGAGAACTGGCTAAGCTGATGATTCTCACTCGTTGGGTTGGATAGCATTGCACCTTTCATAATTGGCTTGAGTGTATCCGGTTATATCAAAGTGCTTTCATGTGAAAACACAAAAAAGCTCTGTTCAGACTACTTTGCACCCTCTGTAACTGAGCAGCCGTCATTAAAGCCATTTCTGTTTTATTTCCCTGTGAGTAATTCGGGGGGAGAAGCGACTTTGTATTTCAGTACATTTGGTTTAGCCAAGAGGTTTATTCACTGCTGCTTTGTACTTTGAGGCAAACTAGAAAACTCAGATTAATAGGTTGTTTATTCTTCACCATGTTCCTGGAATCAAAGGCACTGGGTTGCATTATTAAAGAAGTTGTGTGTGGCAGCCTGGAACTTTCTTTACTGAGCTCCACATGAAGAGAAAATATTGCTTTTTATCCTCTACTCATTACGCAGCCTGGAACAGGAGCACTTTTAGATGCAGTATCATGTAGCATTGCTTTAAAGTCTCCCCACCCCATACAGCTTTAGCAGATGCTAATTATGTATTCTGGTTTAGGAAAAGATATCTTTGGAAGGCTTTCTGTGTGACCAGCTTAAAGCCCGACACAGGAAGTGCTATCTCAGTCTGCTTCTGAACTCTCAGTGCTGAATTTGTGTGCAAACTCTTCTTTTGGCAACAAGGAATGCATGTGTACCTGCGCTGCCCATACAGTCTGTACCCTGTCTCTTCAGCACACTATATTCATTCTGCATATCTACTGTGTTATAGAAGATCCTCGAACATAGGATGACTGGAAGGGATTGATGGCAATGGGAGTGTTCTCCAATGATGTTGTGGTAACATCCCATCCTAGTCAGATGTGTATGCCTACTGTTTCCATTTTTTTAATTGGAAGTGGTCCATCCTCATTGCATAATATTAAGCTAGGGAGACCATAGGCTTTCCGAAGTAAGTTGGCTCTTAAAGTGGAATAGTCATTGCTAAATAATCCAAAAATATTCCTTAGGCATCTAATACTACAGAATGTAAGACATCTGCAAATATGTTGAAAGTCATACTGAATCACACCATTGCCTGCCAGATGTTGTTGGACCACAATTCCCATAATCCTTGCCCATTGGCCATGCTGGCTGGGGGCTTATCAGAATTGGAGTCCCAACACCATCTGTCGGGCTACAGATGTCCCATCCCTGCTCTAGCCAATACCGTTTTGGAATTGCCCGTATAGTATTTTACAGTAAATATCTCCTATTCCCTTTTGTTTGCTGAGGAACCTCTATATTTCTGTCATAGATGTTTGTGTGTGTCAAAGGATTTTGCAGCATTCTCATTGGGTCCACATAGAGTAATAGCGAGGCCTATTAACCTTGTTATTACCCAATGCAAACTTGAGAAAACACTCCAGAGCATACCTAATTCTCCCCCCCATGGCTATGGATTGCAGGGAAATATTTGTAGTAGTGGGTGCGCCGTATTTCACAAATGGTTGCCTGCTATTATTTATCTCTTAATTGAAGAACCACTTCCAAGGAAGCCTGGCATTTCCTGGCCCATAGTTAGAAAACCACTGTACCAAGCTATTGTTTTGGAGAATCAAAAACATCAATAGAATATCACATTTCACTTCATACACTTCCCATCTTTGCCATAAAAGTTGTCAAAACATTGCTGCCCATTCCCTTGAGGCTATGACATACTTTCCATGCCACAAAACCAAAGCCATGCATAAGCTGCACAGTCACAGTCACAAGCCACACATCTTATGGCTAGTTCACAGAGCCATTTTTTAGTGGAGGAATGTGGGCCAAGTGGTTGTGGCTTGGTATTTCCCTACTCTGGGAGCAGGGTGGAGGGAGTGTACGATTTCTTCACCAGACACATGTATCCCTGCTGTTGCAGGAATCCCCCCGGATTTCTCCGTTAACACTATTTACTGCCTCGCTGCAAAATTTTAGGAAGCGTTTGAGCAGAGAAGCCTTAAAAACGCTGGTCACAAGATTTAAAGATATTTAATTAGCAGTGTATTCACAGGAACGGGGTGGGGTTGTACAAATGAGTGAGCAAACAAAATTCATTTTGGGATTCCCCCCGCCCCCAGGGTGAGTGTTCCTTACTCTCACATTCATGCCTCAAACATTACATGCAAATGCCTCTGATCAAAAAGAATCACAGTTGAGCCTGAAATTCTGTTGAGTATGCCCAAGCCCTTACACATACTGATAATAGCTCTGTGAATCCCAACCAGTTTAAAAAGTGAGTACAGTGGTACCTCAGGTTAAGTACTTAATTCGTTCCGGAGGTTTGTCTTAACCTGAAACTGTTCTTAACCTGAAGCACCACTTTAGCTAATGGGGCCTCCTGCTGCTGCCGCGCCGCCAGGGCCCGATTTCTGCTCTTATCCTGAAGCAAAGTATTTAACCTGAAGCACTATTTCTGGATTAGCGGAGTGTGTAACCTGAAGCGTATGTAACCTGAAGCGTATGTAACCCAAGGTACCACTGTATCTCATAGGGATGTTGCAAGAAATCAGGGAACAGGGTTGGAAATCAAGCAGAACAGGGGTAGGTAAGACAGCATAGTCCATACTGACTCCCAAGGGCAAGAAAACTGATCTTGGAGGACAGCACAAAGGAGCAGGTGAGAGCATTAAATATAGGAGAGACCCAATACTGGTGTTTCCACTAGGGATGATGGAAGTTGAAGTTCAGCCTCCATGATTCTAAGTGGAAGAAGATACTAAAGTTGTCTCTACACAGCCTGTGTTGTTTTCAGTTTCCAAGGAAGTTCAAGGGTGTATGAGGGGAGTCTCCCCAAAGGACCTGCTGTCTAATGCCCTGCCCGAACCTCCAAGGTAAGCTTTCTCCCTGTGGGGACCAGAGGAGGCTGGTGCAGAAGGAAACTGGGCTTCATTGAGTGTTACAGGAAATCCCTCCCAAGGAGCATTGATGTCGAATTGGCAAAACTGGTTTTCAAAGAAGAGCAGTTTTCAGTTCACCCTTCTCTAGTCTTGTGCTCCACAAAGATGAACATAAGATACTTACTGATTTCAGAATAGGTGCCTTGGTGTCTGTGAGGTGGGCCTTTTGAGAAACCAGCTATCTGAGAATTGTGTTTCTGCAGTACAAAGCATATACAAATAATATATGTTGTTAATAGTTCACATTTTATTGTGGGACACAAGACCTAATAATGTTTTAATAGGAGTGGTTACGCGTTTAAAACTTTTTGATCTTATTTAGAGTTCCATTTTCTGCCTGTATGTCATGATGTGAGATCTCCTCACTGAATTGTATTTAGTTCATAGTTTCTCACCTAGTCAGTCCGTAAAACATACCATTAGTATTTCAATAAACTACTAATAACAGTGAAGGCATTTTAAAACTCAATACTGTTCAATAGTAGAAATATATCCCCTAAACATGTGGACTGTAGTAGACTGTCGTTTTGACTATGTGATGTGTCGTTTAAAATGCAAGCACCTAGGATGTTATTACAGTGATTAAATGCTTGAGTTATATTTAGTCCTAATCTCAGACAGGGTAACCTGATATTAGCCTAGTAAAAATGTCTTTAATGCTTCTCTCATGTCTATGTAGTTCCCTTCTCCTTTTACATCTAGTTATTACTTAACTAGATTTTAGTGATTCATAGGCTGGTTCAGACTCTTCAGCTCTTTTTGTGAGGTGAAGGAAAGCTGCTAATCAGGCCACTGCATATATTGGTTTCTTGATATAGGAAAGCCTATATCATGTTATAATAGATATATGGTGCTAAATGTTTAGGTTTAGTAAATATTAGGATTTAATTAGAACTTGTATGTTGTAACTGGGATATGTTATAAGACAGTCTCAGTGTGTATTAGAAGTGGGTAATGTCAAGGGTTTGAGGTGTTCAATAGGTGTTTGTCTGCCTCAGGAGATAATGGAGAAGTGCACCTTTGGGGGTAAAGTCAAACAGTTGGAAGGTTGCAGCACTTGCTGTGGCTGTAGAGACCGATATTGGAGGGACATGTTGTGTTGCAGCCGGGGCAGATGAAGGTGTCCGGCTGTGGTGCTGCAGATGCACCATGGTGTTTCTTCTCTCTTCACACCTCCCCAGTGGTCATTCCTTCTCTGGTCACTGCTATGGATGCATGACCTGATTGTCTGTCTCCAGGTTCTGTGGATTTCCACATGGCAGGGCTGATGTTACCAGCCTCTACTTCCTTGGACGTTATTAAACAGAGGTTGGGTGGCCATCTGTCATGGATGCTTTAGCTGAGATTCCTGCATTTCAGGGGGTTGGACTAGATGACCCTTGAGTCACTTCCCTTGAGTTAGAAATCCAGTTACGTGTAAAGAATGTGTAGATCCATGTGTATTGAGGTGTGTGGACCTACTTCTGAGCATCAGCAATTAGCATGTGAAGAGTTAATTAACCTAGGTAAACGCCTAAGGTATACCAGCGTTAATCCTAGTCAATCAACAAGTGTTGATGAAGTCAGGCATACTCCTTTGTCAGGCCGACACCTGGCTGGTGGGATTAACCATTAGTACTTCAAAGCATCAAAAGAACTGACCATTAGAATGCAAATGAATAAAGGAGGCTTAGTTTTTAGGAACAGCAGAATTAGGAGATGCTGGTACCAGAAAGCGGAGAAGGAACTATGCTTGTATGTGCCTGAGATACCAAGATAGGCTGCTAGTGATCCTGCCTTGAGGATAAGCTGGCTGAAGGGAGGCTGGGACAGATGTCTTGGACTCTAGTGCTGCCCTGCTGTGGGGAACAAGCCCCTCTTGAGAGGACCATGCTGTAAGATCTGGACTTTCGGGGTGTCCTGGTTTTTACTTTTTGAAATATGGCATCACGAAGAGTCGGACACGACTAAACGACTAAACAACAACCACAACAACACACTTTTTGTAACAGTATATTAAAGGGGTGGCTAACATGGGACTTAATGGATGCAGTGGTGCTCTTGAAGTCTTCCCTAGCACTCAGGAAGTTTCTGAGCACCCCTCCCTCAAGGCCATCTTTGCCATAGAGGTGGCTGCCTTTTCCTCCCCTGAAAGCACATAGAACCGAAGGAGGAAACTGAAAAGGTGACACTTCTTTCAACTTCCTCTATCACCTCTATGTGCTTTTAAAGGCTCAGTTTATTCTACTGCAGTATTTCTCTAGACAGAGGGCTGGGACTCTCCAGTGGTCCTTGGGCCAATTTAAAGAGGGCCTCCGTCTCATTACCTACCCGGTGCCCTCCTCACTTGCCTGCACTGCCTCTAGCCATACCATAATCTTTTGCTTTAACTAAAGGCAGCACCAGCAACTCCTTGCACATGGAGTAAATGTGAACAACTACGCATCCTCCACACCTGAACAACCTCCCACCCTTTACACCTAACACATCCCCTTGCCTATCCCCCTATAGCTCAACCCACCCCTCTCCCACAGATCACCAAGCTCCTCCCCTCACACCGCAAGCCCCACCCTCTTCTAAGGAAGTGGGTGCTTCACAAAGCAGTTTGCTAAATTACTGTGTGAAGCACCTCACCCCCTGTTAAACCACATTGCAGGTACTTTAAACATAAGGGGGAAGGTATTTCACAATTCCCCCACCCCGCTCTGTTGAACAGCTGACCTGGACCACCTTGCTTTCCTCATACATATGCAGAGTATACATATACAGAGTATAGCAACACCTTGCATTTTTTGCATATAGTAAGAATAATAAATAGAAGGAAGGAAGTGAATGTAAAAGGACCAAGGAGGAGGGAAGGGGTTTTTTTTGGGGGGGGGGCAAAGGCATAAAGTACAAGGTTAGTATGAAAGGTGAATGAGAGAATTTACAGGAGATGGATAATGACATATGCAAACAGGAAAGTATGTTTTGTCTTCCCCGCCTAGAGCCTCTAGATCAGCTAATTCTGCCTAAAATGGGGAGATTGTGTCACAATACAATCTGCATTGCAGGGGGTTGGACTAGATGACCCTTGGGATCCCTTCCAACCCTACAATTTTATGAATACTTCCAGAGGAAAATTGACTCCATACACCAGTTTGGAATTTAGAGTTTCCACCATCTCCTTAGCACCAGAAAATGGAAATGAGAGGTAGAACTGCATGCTGATGATACTTCAGGCAAAACCTCCAGAAGATATCTCCTGGTGGTTTCATTTCGGTGTTAAAAAGTATGGATCCTCGTTGCACCCTGTAGGCCAAAGGCCGCTGGGTAAAGCAGTAGTCTTCCAGCACCACCTTCTGGGTGGTGAATAACTGAAGAACGAATTAATTCTGAATTGCTGCTTTGTGAGGAGAACCATTGCACTTCATAGAAAATGAGTTGCTCTGATGATAGAGTAGGGAGATGTAAAGAGACCTCAAAATGTTGTTTCTCTGGCAATTGTAGCACATTACAGAATAAATACCTGTTGTCCTAGGGGTTTGGAGCTGCCATCACTGGCTTTGATTGACAATTACTTGTATACTGCTAAAAATGCTGTACATCTATGTATACTTCAGCACATAGGCTTTCTAGAGCAGCAACAGAATACAGTAGTCTGAGAAATGCCATTAGAATGCACATTGTAAAAGGCTGTATTTAATTCCTCCAAATGCTCAGAAAAGGGCCCATTTCAGTCATTTTATGCAACAGTATATCACCCTTCCAGATAATTTCTACACATTGGTTAATAACCACCTGAACTAGATATCAGCTGAAGTTTAGGAAATGGTGCTTGCATCTTGAAGAAGTTACATTTGCTGTACCAGACGTATCACTTTCATTACCACAAACATTAACTGGGATGAAGGGATTGTATGAAAACTCTCAGAAGTCCAGGGGGAAGCTTACTCACTTTCTTGTCATATTAAGGCAGGGGTCAGCAAACTTTTTCAGCAGGGGGCTGGTTCACCGTCCCTCAGACCATGTTGTGGGCCACACTATATATTTTTTTTTTGGGGGGGGGGGAATGAACGAATTCCTATGCCCCACAAATAACCCAGATATGCATTTTAAATAAAAGCACACGTTCAACTCATGTAAAAACACCAGGCAGGCCCCACAAATAACCCAGAGATGCATTTTAAATAAAAGGGCACATTCTACTCATGTGAAAACACGCTGATTCCCGGACCGTCCGTGAGCCGGATTGAGAAGATGATTGGGCCGCATCCAGCCCACAGGCCTTAAGTTGCCTACCTCTGTATTAAAGGAAGGGCTGTTCTTGTAGCGGTTTAAAATGATAGAATGATCCCAGGACTGAAGCCAGAACATTCCCTCATGAAGGAGAGTTTCCTTGGGTCCCCCCCCCCCCGTTCTCCAGGGCACACAGTGTATTCATGCTGCTATGCACTCCAGCTAATTTTGCAGTGTATCACCATTTATAATTGTTGCCCTTGTTCATTCATATTGTAATTGGCTTCAAGTGTTTTCTGTGGTGCTGCTTACATCTCCACTGATGGGTGAGAATAAGTCTCTTCACTTGCCACTTTCCTCCTCTTAGGATCCAGTCCGGCCCTTTTGTTAATGGCATGGTGGTAGAGCAGATTGTACCCCAAAAATCATCTGCATAATGGGATGGTTGAAAGATGGTGTCACATTAGCTCTGGTTTCTTTTAATTGCAGTTTTTGTTTATTTTCTTCTTTTTAGCGAATGCTGGTTGAAGATCCAGCCTTGATGTTATGAAGGGATATCTGGGAGGTTTAATTTCCTTGTCTTTGCAGGATAATATTGTATTGCCGAGTCTCCACTTCTAAGACCTCATAATTACACGTTGGGCCAAAGGCACTGCTCCAGACTAGCGGGGTCAAGAAGCTTTATGACGCAGTTATAGTACATAATGATCCTTAAGCTCTTGCCCTAAGCAAGCATTATTATTATTGAGCAGAAACATTGTCCTTCTTGCCAAAACTTAGTAGTCAGATGTTTTTTTTCCATGGGAATTGCTGCTAGAACTCCCATGAAGGAAATATGTCCTATTGGAACTAGGCCAGACACACAGTATATCCTGTTTTTTAAATGAAACAACAACAACAAAATAACTCTATTAAATACTTGTTATTAAGTTTGCTTCTTTGGGAGAAAGGGTGGGATATAAATTTAATAAAGAAAATAAAATGAATAATGTTGCATTATTGACACAGGAGTCAGAAACTGGTAGCCAGTTCACCGAGGGGAGCTGTTTGGTCCCCCCATTTATCTGTCTTCTTCCTTATCCATTTCCAAGATTATTTAAGCTGTTTTAAGGGATAAGAGGGAAATACAGGCATATGTCTTAGTATGTACAAAGAACAAAAATAGAAAGGGGATACTCTGGGTTGTATTTAATGTTAGTCCTACTCTGAGCAAACCCATTGAAATGAATAGATGTAAATTAGTAATGTCCACTAATTTCAGTGGGTCTACATTGTGTAGGACTAAGAGTGGATGCAACCTTCAGATGCTAATTGAGTGCCTTGAATCTACCTCTTATGTTTTGGCACCTCTAAACTAGGAGTAAAGCAAACATGTTGGACTTAAGGGTGCTGGCTATTATGGGATGTGCACAAATGGCATTTTATTACTGGTATAATGCTTCCACAGCACAAGCTATTTCTGCAATGGGGGTGCTGTTGTTGCTGTCATAGATTCTTTGTATGTTTCTTTTAGTCCTTATGATTTATGTGGAAATTGATTGGTTGTGTATTTTTTATGTTTATTTATTGTTTATGACTACTTTTGTTATGTTTGTAATTATGTAATTTTTTTAATGTTCTAAGCCACCTTGAGCATGGTTTTAAGTATGGAAAGGCAACATACAAATAAAATGATGTATGCATGCATGCAAACCATGTCTTTGCTTGCTAGCAGCTCTTATCATCATACTTGGAAGGTAGCCAAAGTGGTCTTTAGCTCTTAAGTTGAAGTCTCTAGTCATTTAGATATCAACTGCAAAGTTGGCTAGTATGTGTATTTTCTGGAACACTGTATTATTTTTCTGAATGTTTGTCCTGGTTTAATCTTCAATCTCAGTAGTGGGAATAATTAAGGACTGCTGTTTCTGTTTCTGTGTGTTTGGAAAATGAGGAAATCAGTTCTTAAAAGCACCACAAATGTACTATCTGTCCCTGGTTCTTATTTATTTTAGAACTGGCCTTGACATTCAAAAAGCAAATTAGCCACAGGAATAGTCCATATATGTTATTCAGATCTTTCATTTAAACAAAACCCCATCCAGCAGAAAGAGATCTATCTGCCGATAGCTCATAAAATCACTCAACAACAAAGTATATAAACAATGAACTGTGGATCCACATCTAATCCCTAACACTTTGATTAAATTAAAATAATCTCCCCAACCTAGTGTTTTCTGCTTTGTGCTATAGGCCCCTATTTCTTTCCCTAGATTTCCACACACACACTACAGCTCAATTCACACACCAAGGTTTGGCCCATTAGATATGCTCCCCTGCTTTTCATTTCCCCTTCCCCCCCCCCGACCTTGCATGATCCAATTCCTTCCAGTGTTTTCTGTTTCAAGGTAACAATATTTTAAAGTGATATCTAGATTAAAGGTAAAGGTAAAGGGACCCCTGACCATTGGGTCCAGTCGTGGCCGACTCTGGGGTTGCGGCGCTCATCTCGCTTTATTGGCCAAGGCATTCGGCGTACAGCTTCCAGGTCATGTGGCCAGCATGACTAAGCCCATCTGGCGAACCAGAGCAGCGCATGGAAACGCCGTTTACCTTCCCTGCCGGAGCAGTATCTATTTATCTACATGCACTTTGATGTGCTTTCAAACTGCTAGGTTGGCAGGAACAGGGACCGAGCAATGGGAGCTCACCCTGTCACGGGGATACGAACTGCCAACCTTCTGATTGGCAACTCCTAGGCACCACCCGTGTCCCGATATCCAAATTAGACAACTGTTAACTATAGTTTACCTCCAATCAGAATTGGGAACTAATCTCTCTGTGTCATAATACTGGAATCGGGGGTCATCCAGTGAAGCTGAATGTTGGATTATTCAGGAAAGGCAAAAGGAGGTACAGTGGTACCTCGGGTTAAGTACTTAATTCATTCCAGAAGTCCGTTCTTAACCTGAAACTGTTCTTAACCTGAAGACCACTTTAGCTAATGGGGCCTCCTGCTGCCACCACGCCGCCGGAGCACAATTTTTGTTCTCATCCTGAAGCAAAGTTCTTAACCCGAGGTACTATTTGTGGGTTAGTTGAGTTTGTAACCTGAAGCGTCGGTAACCTGAAGCGTATGTAACCCGAGGTACCACTGTGCTTCTTCACACAGTGCATGGCTAAAGTATGGCATTCGTTCCCACAGGATATAGGGATGGCCACCAACTTGGATGGCACTGAAAGAGGATGAGACAAATTCATGGAGCCTAAGTTTAGCAAGAGTTACTAGCCAAGATGGCTATGGTCTCTTTCCATTGCCACAGGCAGCATGCCCCAGTTTACCAGTTGCTAGGAATCAGAAGTGGGGAGAGTGCTGTTGCACTCAGGTTCTGCAGATAGGCCTTTGTCCTGCTCCAGCGGGGCTCTTCTTTCGTTCTTACATACAGAGTGCATTTCTCACCCCAGTTTGTCCATGGTATCTGAATGAGCTTTAAGGTCATGTACGTTAGCTGTACCCAGTTAGACTTCACTTTTTTGTCATGGAAGGCTAGTACCGGTTCTCAACAGGTGCTGCTTTTCTCTCTGAGCCAGACGTTTGCAGCGCTTACTGGGATTTGCAGTTTCCTTGAGTTTAAGAACGTAAGAAGAGCTGTCCTGGTTCATCTAATCCAATATCCTGTTTCCAGCGGCAGCCAAGAAACCACAAAATGGTATCCAATAACAACAGTGAAAGAATACGAAAAATATGTGCATCATATCTCTTAAGCCAAAGGATGCTATTGACAATCAGATCCAAAAAATGAGCTCTCAGAGTTTTGTGGAATGATAAGATACAAAGGTTTGCCATAATTCAAGAGCTGAGATCCCACTGGGGAGGTAAATCAGCCTTCTGTAGCAAATTAATCAGTTTCATTAGCCAACTGAGTATTTCAGTGTTTTCATGTTATAGCAAATACTGGCTTTCTGGGTTGGGGTTCAAGTCCCCCTGGGGAAGCAATAACCATCTGGGGAGAAAGCTGACAGGATAAGGGTGGAATGAGGACAGACAATGAAGGAAGCCACAAGTACATTCTCCTGGGAGCAAACCTTGCTAGTTTACTAATCAGAGCAAAAGTATGGAAAACAGGCAATGTGGCTTCAAACCCGGCCAGGAAGAATGATAAAATTAAAGCCAAAGTCACTTCTTGCATTTATGTAAGAAACTAAATGTGTGCTTTGGTGGAGGGAGGAAAGTGGACAAATCTAGAACTCACAGGTCTCACAGCATCTCTCTAATCACTCAGTGACAGCAGAAGATAGGAAGATGACACATTATGGGACATTTGTCATCTGCTAGCTACAGACCAACCAAATGTACCTTGAAGAAGTAAGTTGCATAAAAAGCGCTAGAGGAACAGCACAAGTTCAGCTGCAGGAGGTCTCAGGTTCAGGAGCTGGATGTGACCTCTCATTGGAGAAGGATAGAAAGAGTTCCCACTCATAAGCACACCAGAGTTTTTGCTTAGTCTTAATGCAGTTCTTAAATCTTCATAATAAATAACTGCAGTACAGATGGTGGTGTAAGTTATATTCTGTGCATGCCCTTGCAAACTCACTTCATTATTATTGTTGTGTGTGCTTTTTGAAAAACAACAACCCACCCATAGCAGGTTGAAATACAATGAAGTAAAACCATGTGAAAACCAGATAAAATCAGCATAAAACAGAACAGGTATAATTGAAAGTTAAAAGGCCTAGAAACACAAAATGTTATTTGCTGGGCACTGAAAAGACACCGGTGTAGGCACTAGTCAACCCTCCCAGGGGAGAGCAGTGCCCCACCACTGCGACAGCCCTTTCACCTGTCACAACATGCCCCACTTCAGATGGTGAAGTTATCAGGAGGAGACCTCTGAAGGTTATCCCCATGTACAAGCAGGCTTATGTTGGAGAAGGCAGTCTTTTAGGTACCCAGGCCCCAAGCCATATAGGACTTTAAAGGCAACCACCAGCACTTCCAATTGTTTCTGGAAGTGGACTTGGCACAAGTGCTGTTCTTTAAGCACTTGTGAAATTTGTTTCTTCCAAGGAATAAGTTTGTGTCTCACATACACTAAAGTTGTGGCAGATGTTCAGATTTTCACCAGCCAGTGTGAGAAATTAAGTGTAATCTGTGGCATCCTGCACATGTCTGTAAATTAGGCATGCCAGGTTTCCAGTGGACTCTCGCAGTTCAAACAAAAGCTCTGCCCTTAGTTAGGATTATGTGTGCTTCATGACAGGAACATGAGATATTTGCTTTAAAACAATCTCCATGCAGCAGAATGACTAAGAACCATGTTTTTCTAAAAAAGAAGACTAACCTAGATAGCACTCAGGCTTCAAAATTTCAACTTGACTCCATGCCTTTTGGAGTTTATGGGTGGTATCAGAGGCTTGGGGTACAGAGCAGATTGCTTTATGTTTTGACTTGCCTATTGTATGTATCACAAATGTGTGTTTTTGACTAAACATTTAAACTGGTAATTTGTGGCAGCCAATATCTTAATTCATCCAGCAGCCTCTCTCCCTGTAGAACAACAGTGAGTCCTGTTGACTTGACTGCGGCCTGGATTGTAGCCTCGGTGCCCAAGAGACAGGAAGGAGAATTGTGGTCATGATGTACCCAAGCCACCTCTGTTTATTCACAGCAGCTCTTGGCAGCCTGGACAGGCCAATGGGCAAATGACATTTTCCCACATGGACCTCCGTGACTTCACCATAGTTAACTGGAAAGCAGTAATCACAGCAAATAGTAGGCATCTCATAAGGGCACTGGTGATCCCTTCTTGTGTAATGAGCAATTAGCAGAGAAAATGATATGACTGAGTGGTAAGTCCTGTCCCATGTTCTGAGTATGGCAGGGTCCTTACCAGGAGCCCTGCAGGGACAGTGGTGAGGACATGGGGACAAGCAAGAACTCAGTGGCTTTGGGGCTGGAATCTGCAGCCACCAACAGACAGAGGAGATAGCACACCAGGAAATTCCATGGTACATCAACAAACTGTTGGGTGTGCAAATGAGTTGGTGCCAAGGAGGGAGGGAGAAGGGGGAAAAAACAAATGCTCAGCCAAGAACAATTCTTGATGACCTCCTTGGAGTGGGTTACCAACTTGCCTAGGCTATGGAGAAGAATGTGAGTAAATACAATCTTATGCCCTTGAAGCTAACACCAATGAGGCTGCAGCTCTCAGTCTGTGATATGGAATTTCCAGTGGGATAATGAGTAGGGATATCCAGTAGGAAGATTTTCTACTTATGATTATGTTGTTGTCATTATTATTATTATTAATTTATTCATTTAGTTCTTGCCTCATGCAAAATGTCTCCAAATGACTTACATGCAGAATTAAAAACATCCGTCAAGACTGCCTATCAATATATAGGTTTCATAAATGTTGAAGCTTGTTGCAGCATATCAAGAAGATATATCAGTTCATCAGATATATCAGTGGTTGTTACTGCATCATTATCTCCAGTGGAGCTCTCTTCTAATGTTCACAAAGTGACCAGAATACCAGAATTATTCAGCGGGTCATTGTGAAATACTGGTCAGAAGAAATGTGGAATGGTGGCAACAAATGGTGCTTTCTGGCTAAGAGAAGGAAACAAAGCAAAGCAATGCTCACAATTCAATGCAAGTGAATTTCTGCCTTAGTTTAGGTGCAATGTAGGCATGACAAAAATCTATCCACAGATGACACAGTGAAGAATCATGTTTACTTACCTTTGAACATAGTGAAGCTTTATTACTTACATCAGTAGAGATGCCTACACCCCTTCCATCTTCTTTTTAAATGATAGGCAGCAGGTTGAACATGACCTGAAGATATAAGGAAAACATCTGGCCATCTTTCTGTTTTGCAATAACAACTGGGACTTTATCATATATCTCTTAATAAAGATGCAGATTACTGCGAAGGATGAAAATCCATGTGGAATTCACCTGCAGCTGTATAGCTAACTTTATTTGCAGTCATAAATTGTATCATGCTCTTACCCTTGCAGAATAATTGAACAGTGAGTGATGACTTTATCCTAGATAATTTTCACAAGATTAAAAAAAAGTTTTACAAGTATTTTTAACTGCTGTAAAATATAATAGGCTAAACCTTGCCACGATTACTGTAGCATCTCCCAATGCAATATTATGTAGTGTGATACCTCAAATCTGTGTGTGCTTCATTCATATCTGAATCATGACAGTAAAACCTGACTATCTCCAGGGTACATGTAATGAATCCCTGAAATGAGCTGAACGACTAGGCCTGTTTAGATAGGATGATCAGATGCAAAGAGAGATCGTGTTCATGAACTTCCCAGGGTTAGCCTGATGTAAAAAAATCCCATTTTGCAGTGGAACTGGAATATATAGTGGTTTAGTTTCAGCTGCCTTAAAATCAAGGATGCTTGGCACAGGACTCAAGACGTTGTGTTCTGTGTTTCTGTGGATACTCCCAATACAATTAACGTTCCATAAATAATTATGCAAGGACCACAGAAACGTGTATTGCTTTTAAAGGAATCTGGCCTGAGATTGTGAAAAAATAAGTTTCCTAGCCCTCCTCTCTGCAGATTAAAAGTGTGGAAATATGTAGGCAGTGACCCATTGTAGGCATGAAAAGGACTGGCAAGTGTTCATGTGGTGGGATGGAGCAGCTTCTGTCTTCTCATCTCCTGTGATGAAGTGAGGTACTTGCTTCCCTTTCACCATGTCATATTTCTCTCCCCTCCCCCACCATCCCCAAAATTAAGCAAGATCACACATGATGTTATTTGTGTGGTGGAAGAAAAGAGGGATGTACCCATTTCCCCACCAAGCAAAGTCTCTCAGTGCAGAGTTTAGAATTTCTTACTGGTTACTTTGTTGTTGTTGTTGTTGTTGTTGTTGTTGTTGTTGTTGTGTGTTTATTGAATTTATATACTGCCCTATACCCAGAGGTCTTGGCGGTTCACAAAACAACTTTACAAGGAAAGAGAGCAGGACTGCAGCTTGCAAGTGTTTTTGTGCATCTTTCCCCACATCCATAAAGAAAGGAGCATTTAGCATTTTGTTGTCTTGTGCTCCTCAGAAGAAGGTCCAGTGTGCATTTTTCTCGATAAGAAGTTTCTACACCTCTGAGAATTAAAACAAAACAAAAAAACTCTCAAAACTGGGAACAGCAATGAAGCTAAAGGAAAGTTATTTGATATCATTTTACTGAGAACCAGTCCCCAGGAATTAGCATTCAGCATAGGATAATACATAAACACACACAGCTGCTGCTTGGGGGGGGGGAGATTCTGCCGCAGAACCACACCTGTTTCTATAAACTTTGTTAGGGCAGTAGAACTTTTTCCCCCGTTCGCCTTCCTTGAGATGGTGTCAGATTTTCAGGCTCCTCAGTCATGGCCGCTTTGAGCAGTCACAGGAACCCAGGAAATGTCTGTTGATTAAAATTCAGCACTGAAAGTTTGGAGGGACAACTGGAGTACAAACAACACAATCCCCATGAGAGAGAAAAGAGCTGGAGAAGGAAAAGCCCCATCTTCCAGGTCTGCAACAGAAGAGATCTCAGTCCCCTTCCATTTACTGCTATAAGCAAATACAGGTTGAATGGAAGGGAAGCAGAATGCTGCCAAACATCCATGAGAAGGATCTTGTATTCTGGCTGTTGTGAACTAACTCAAAATTCCATCTATACAGTGGTACCTCTGGCTAAGTACTTACCGTAATATTCGCCCTATAGGGCGCACCGGCCCATAGGACGCACTTATTTTTTTTTGGGGGGGGGAATAAAGGAATAAATTGGATCCCGCTCGCTGTCCTGGTTTTGTTTTTAGCCTCGGGGCTGGGGATCCGGGAGCGAAGGCGAGGTTGCGCGCAACCTTGCCATTGCTCCCGGAGCTTGCCGGGCTGGGGGGATAGCTTCCTGAAGCCTGGAGAGCGAGAGGGGTCGGTGCGCACCAACCCCTCTCGCTCTCCAGGCATCAGCGAAAGCCTGCATTCACCCCATAGGATGCACACACATTTCCCCTTCATTTTTGGAGGGGAAAAAGTCCTATAGGGCGAAAAATACGGTAATTTGTTCTGGAGGTCCGTTCTTAACCTGAAACTGTTCTTAACCTGAAGCACCACTTTAGCTAATGGGGCCTCCTGCTGCCGCCACGCCGCTGGAGCACGATTTCTGTTCTCATCCTGAAGCAAAGTTCTTAACCTGAAGCACTATTTTTGGGTTAGCAGAATCTGTAACCTGAAGCATCTGTAACCCGAAGCGTATGTAATCTGAGGTACCACTGTATATGGCTGTGCTGTGAGTATGTCAAGTCTCAACAACAATGGGGGAAATTGTGAGTACTATAATAGAGTACATTGTGAAACAGAAATCCCATGATTTGTGGAAATATAGGTGAAATATTGACTGGAAATATAGGTGAGGACCCCAATAGCATTGCACCCATCAGTTTTCCAGGACCTCCCAGCCTACTCCACTCCTATTGCCCCTCTGCTGAAAAGATGCTCTTACATGTCTAGAGTTCCTATAGAGCAGGGTGGTCTCTCAGCAACATTTGATGCTCTCCCCCCCCCTCCATCCACAGCCCTCACACCACCCTCCCAAAGTTGTGAAAGCAAGGTGGTGGGCTTTGGGAAGGAGACGTGAGGGTTCAGACAGGGTCCTGGAGTCCTCCCACCTCCTTTGGGAAGGAGATGGGAGGGCTCTAGGACCCTCCCAGAGCCTCATGCCTTCTTCCCAGAGCCTAATGCCTTGCTTAGCTGTCTTTGGCAAGGCAGTGCAAGGACTGGCGAAGGGTGTGTGTGTGTGTGTGTGTGTGTGTGTGTCAAATTTTGGCCTGGCTCCCCCTATGTGACAAGGCAGTGTGCAAACCACAGATTCTGTGACAAAGGACTCTTGTGGCCCACTTAGTATGAAAATTTGGACCGCCATGTGCTAGAGCATTGTTGAATGAGGCACCATGTACTGCAGACAGAAGGGAAAGCTGGCTAGCTCCATGTGCACACACGTAAACATTCTGTGCACATGACTGGACATCTTTGGATCCCAATTGCATTAATGGAACACTGGAGTGAGAAAATGGACGAGCTATAGAGGGCTAACTGAGTGACCCAAGTTTCTTCCAGCCCTGTCCTCCCGCTTAGTTCACTTTGGATCCTGCCTGCCTGCTTCCAGCCTGGCCCTTGTTCTACTACTGGCTTTTCTTCCATACTTTGCATTCTTCTGCATATAGAAATACAGCAAAATTACTGTTGTTCAGCCAGTCCTCTCCTTAACTTCAGTCCACAGGCTTTTGGACAGGGAACATGCAATCATGAGCAGCTTTTGACATCAGTATGTTTCCATTCTCCTTAGATCCCATAAACCTCCCTGAGCTTCACCTCTTTCGTCTCTCCCCCTGCCCCACTTCTGAGCCACAGAAGCCATTCTCTGCCAGCCTCTCACAAAGCAGCTCCCGAAGAGATGAATCATTGGGTTGGCTGTCTTGTGTATTTTGGATCTGGTCTCTCTGCCTTCCTTTAATATAGTGACCAGATTTGCACACACAATTACAAAAGAGGCCATCCAGCTGCCTCGCTGGATGCCAAAGTAATAATGCCTGTGGGTTTGTGCTCCATACTTCTGCATACATGCCCCTAGATCTTGTTTGCCTTTCCTAATGCTGCCAGATGTTGCTTGGATGGGTTTCTTAGCATGTGGTAGCGAATGTTACCCTGCCAATGATTTTTAACAAATTTAAGCAACTTTTAATTCACTGGGCTTTTGGCTCTTCACTGGGCCAAAAGAGACATTACACACAGATGCATGTAATGTTGCCATCACAGCCCTTTTTAAATAAGAAAAGATGTTTCAAGAGTGTGCAGTCAGGTCCGGAGAAGTTTGCAGCGTCTGTGTGTGCACCCCATCCATGACCACCATTTCCCAACCCCACATCATGGGCAGCTCCCCACCCTCACAGGGTTCAAAGAATTGTAGAGTTGGAAGGGACCACGAGGGTCATCTAGTCCAGCCCCCTGCAATGCAGGAATCGTTTTGCCCAATGTGGGGCTCAAACCCGCAACCCTGAGATTAAGAGTCCCTTGCTGTACCAGCTGAGCTATTCTCACTGTCTAAAGGAGAGAAGCTACTTGGCAGATCTGAAGCAGGGAAATGGCTGGCCAGGCTTAGTCATCATCGTTTCTGGTCCAGATTGCCTCTCCAGAAATTACTTTTCCTCTTTAAGTTGGTCATTGGTTTAATTTTACATATATCCGTATGAAACATATAATTTGGCCCTCAGGACTTTATGTACATCATGCATGTAAAGCACATTTAAAGCATGACCCCCAAAGAATCCCAGAAACTCTCATTCAGTAAGGGTACTGGGAATTGTAGCTGTGTGAAGGGTGAACTGCACTTCCCTGGGTTCTTTGGGGGAAGTTTTGTGCATTAAGTGATACATGTTTTACTGAGTCGGACCATCTATCAATGTAGCTTTATATTGTTTTTATTGACTGGAAGCAGCTCTCTGGATTTTCAGATGGGTCTCTCTCTCCCAGCCGTATCTGGAGATGAATTCTGATAATCTGCCATTCAACTACAGCCCTTTCTGTTAAAAGGTAAAGGTAAAGGTACCCCTGCCCGTACGGGCCAGTCTTGACAGACTCTGGGGTTGTGCGCCCATCTCACTTAAGAGGCCAGGGGCCAGCGCTGTCCGGAGACACTTCCGGGTCACGTGGCCAGCGTGACATCGCTGCTCTGGCCAGAGCCAGAGCCAGAGTCAGAGCCGCACACGGAAACGCCGTTTACCTTCCCGCTGGTAAGCGGTCCCTATTTATCTACTTGCACCCGGAGGTGCTTTCGAACTGCTAGGTTGGCAGGCGCTGGGACCGAGCAGCGGGAGCGCACCCCGCCGCAGGGATTCGAACCGCCGACCTTTCGATCGGCAAGCCCTAGGCGCTGAGGCTTTAACCCACAGCGCCACCTGCGTCCCTGCCCTTTCTGTTACAACTTTTCTTTTGGAATGCCTACCTATACCAATGAAGATAAGTCCTATTGTCACTTTCCATGTTCATACTCTGTTGGCAAGAAAATCTGGCTCCCGTAATAGGAAAACTAACTTGTTTTTAAAATATACTAAGTCAAACAATGTGACATATTCT
This sequence comes from Podarcis cretensis, assembly GCF_951804945.1. Taxonomy (NCBI): domain Eukaryota; kingdom Metazoa; phylum Chordata; class Lepidosauria; order Squamata; family Lacertidae; genus Podarcis; species Podarcis cretensis. Next base: position 51,642,215 of record NC_137170.1, on the reverse strand, counting down.
TACTGAACTCAGAAAACTGCATACATGCATATTTTTTTGCAGAATTTGGATTCTTCTTTTTGGCAGAAAGCAATGTGGTGGCAGGAGGAGAGGTGTTAGTAAATAAGGAACATTTGGAGCCTATGGATAAAGAAAGAAAGAGTCTAGACTGTTAAGGAAGCAGATGTTCCACTCCCCAAATGCTGGAATTCCCTACAAACTCTAAACATGATCTAAGTCCTTTATGCACTTTATGCCATCACTAGCCCCACTATTTTTTTTTGGTAGTTGAGGATTTGGAAATAATGTCATAAAGAAAAATGTAAAAATAAAGGAATGTTGGCATATTCCAGCAAAAATGGAAAAGAAAGCGGAAATTGCTGCAGTTGGTGTGTTTGTCTGTGGTCAGGAATGGAAATCAGCCAAGTGAATTAACACCATTGTTTTCCTTCACATCATCGTCACCCCCCATGCAAATGATACGTGATTGATGACTTATTAAAGATTGTTATGATATTTCCTTTACATTGAAACGAATGCAAGTTGTGCAAGTCACATAAATAGTCACATACGTTATGGTAAGTTATATAACTTAAGTTAATTAGTAGGCAGTGAGGTAAATAATGAAGTATTTGTTGGAAACTGAACTGCAGCGAAACAGAAATGGTGCTGATTGTGACAAATACAGGTTGGCATGGAAATCGCTTCCTTCTGACTCCTTAGTGGTTGAGTCTCTATTATGCTTCACCCACCTTCTTGTCTGTATGACATTGCCTTTTAACACTTCATTCTGCATTGTTATTTTAATTTTTGCAAGTTGTTCTGTGATGGTTGTGGGAAATGACTCATAAACTGAATGAACACAAATAGTAATAATATCCTTCTCTTTCTGTTGCAGACCTCTTGACAGCCAAGGAGTACCACTGCCTCCTGCAGCTGCTTTGCCCTGACTTCCCCATGGAGCTTACACAGAAAGCAGCAAGGTGAGCACTCCTTCAGCAATTAGATCTGTGGTTATTTCCTACAGCGAGAATCAGCTCCTGCTTTATACTTGGGTAGAAAAAGTGCCTGTACTGAAATAGTGTTGGCACTGCCAGTTGTGCATGGTGCATATGCAATTTGAATGATGCAGGCTGCCTATGATAAACACAGACGTGGGGACACAAGTCTTTCCTGATCACTGCTTTTGTGTTCAATACAGGGAAGCCTGTACATTTGACTGTATTGCTGTCGGTACTCATTTAAACTTGAATGCTTTTAGTACCCCGACTTAAAACAAAGAATGAATACTGAACTGTCTCTTAAAATTGCAGTATTTGCGATAAGCAATGTGTTTACTTTGGACTGCATGTTTTGGTTTAATATAAAGGGATCTGTTTCAGAGCTGAACCTCATGTTCAAATTCTGGGAGAAGGGGAATGGGTTTTATTCTTGATCCACTTTCAGTCTGAAATCTTCCAAGGAACAGCTCCTCTGGTCTCATTTCCAAACCCTTATGGACTCCAGACTGATATGCGAGATTCCCCAGGCATCCTGTTGACATCCAATGATCGAGTAATCTAAGCAGTTTTGGCAACGGGTAGCCTGACATAACTCTGGCTTAGATACCGCAGTTGGGGCAGAGTCTATGTTGAATTGGATATGGGCATATTTATCTGTAAAGTCGCTTGAAAACAAGTCACAGTTGGTGTGCTGATAGATTAAAACCACTTGAGAGATATTCTGTCAAGCAAGCAGTATATTAATTTTGTTTAAATAAATAAAATAAACTTTTGAACATGAAAAGCATGCAAACTGAGTGTGGGAGGGTGTCATACTAGATCAGTGGTTTTCAACTGTTTTATCTTCAGGAATATGTTTCTGTGTTGCCTTGTCTCCTGAAGACTGTCAAGGTAGCATAGACTCTTAATCTCAGGTTTGTGGGTTCGAGCCCCATGTTAGGCAAAAGATTCCTGCATTGTAGGGGGTTGGAATAGATGACCCTTGGGTCCCTTCCAGCTTGGCAATTCTATGATTCTATGAGGAACTTCAGGGAGGCTTCTTGGTCATTACTAATCTTCTCATGAAGAACCCTCCAAGGAACCACCAGGGCTTTTCCAGAACCCAGTTGAAAGCCACTTTTTAAGAGTCTAATAGACATAAAGACAATGTCAATAGCAAGAGGATCTGCCTTTTGGTTCTCAGCAGAATTAGGTATGGTCTTAAGGGAATTGACAAAACAAAGTTTGCCTGCTGCAGCAGGCTCTATGAATCATGAGACGCTTTCTGCAATGCTCTAGTATCTTACTCAACATGCAGAAGGGGGGAAAATAAGGCACATGTCACCTTTATTGTCACTGCTGGTTTAATCAAGAGCCAGTTAGTAGAGTATTAAGAGCTGGCCTGTGAAACCTGGGTATTAATCCAATGAACTCACCGGCTGACTTTAACCAAGTGAGCGAGTCAGCAGTGTTTCAGTTCAGTTTGCAAAGTGACTTGAAGACTTGAAGTTCACTGCGTGCTATAACCTGAAAGAGAATTTCATGAAAATGCTTCACTGTTGGTATCTAACACTTTCAAAACTGGCTAAAATACATAAAATCAGGTCAAGCATTTGTTGGAGAGGCAGAGGGCACGATGATCCACATTTGGTGGAACTGTAAAAAAATAAAATGATTCTGGGAAACAATATACAATGAGCTTTAAAAGATTTTTAAAATTTCCTTTGCAAAAACCCCCGAAGCCTCTCTGCTGGTTATTAATGATATTCTGAAAAATCTGAGGAGAATTTTCATGTATGCAGCAAGAATTTTAATAGCTAAAGGATGGAAAGGAGAATCTGTTCCCACTAAGTTGGATTGGTAGGCAAAAATGCTAGAATACGCAGAATTAGCAAAAACGACAGGAAGAATGAGAGATGATACAGAACAAAGGTTTATTAGAGAATGGGACATTTACAGAGTATACCTAAAAGGGCATTGTAAACATCTAAATTCTCTGGCAGGTTTTGATTGACCCCTGCATGACATTTTAGAAAACCAAGACAATTTGAGACAATTTATGAGAGACAATGGAAAGTGTGCAGTTGATAATGTAACCCAGGAAACACAATGGGGTGATTGGAAGTCATAATGGAATCTTTGATGTATGAATTTTCTTTTCTTTTCTTTTTGTAATTTGTATTGATCTTGGCTTGTTTTTGTTGATTGTTTTTTTGCAAAATTAATAAAGCATTTAAAAAAAGAAAAGAAAAAAGAAACTAATAGCGGCCTACCTCAGAAGCTGATTGCAAGGATAAATGAGAATTTTTGCCAGGAATAACTTCATTGGTCCACAGTCTTCACAATGCAGGCTATAAGTCTGAATACATAAATCTGAGAGGAGGCACAGTGCTGAAGATTGTGTCAAGGAATTTAATCTGCAAAGCCATTGTAAACCTGAGGCCCCACTGAAGGGGGGGCAGGCTTCGCACAACTCCTCTGTTGTGTGCTTGTGCCTTGGAGACAGACAAGCTGGGGGCTTTGGGACGGCAGGTGTGAGAGAAAAATGAGATCTGTGTCTGAGGCACCCCGGCTCAGGTGGGAATGATCTCACTGCCTTTGCTCTTCTGGGTTTGAGAGCTTCCTTGCGCTAACAATTTGCTCTCACCCACGCAGCTAATCAAGGGAAGTCACTTGATATACTGCCTTAACCTGAAGCTGGTTTTGCCTCTCCTTCCTCTTCTATACCTTCTGATACTCTTGTCTGCATTTTTCTTTTAGTTTCCCCCTACTCGTACATCGGAAGCCCCTGGCTGACTATGGGCCATTAGTGTCACCAGATGGACAGATCGTTTTTTCCCATGCAGCTGGCTCTTTCGATTCAGTATCGGCAAGCAGGCTCATGCTTGTCACCTCCCCTGCCAACCAGGATTCTTGTTCCTGCTTTCAAGTAGGATATAACTTAAGGCTTACCATCAGTCCACTCAGTGACAGCACCTATCGATAAGCTTTGGGGGCTATGATTTCATAGGCAGGCATCGTTCATAATCCAACAGGCCTTTTGGAATCCTTGAAGCTGCATGGTTGAGATGATTTCACAGGGCAGCCAGCTCTTTGGAGGCCTGTTGCTATGTGCTGATAACAAACCGTATGAAAGAAAGAGGTCACATACGATGTTGGGGCAGAGAGGAGAGGCAGCCGCAGTGCAGAAGAGAACGAGGTGTGATCCAGCATCTTTAAACACTGGTTGGCTCCATTCGTGGGGTGGCATTTAAGGGGCAAATGGTAGGTGAGTGGTGGGCTGTGAGCTGCCTGTCCACTGCTCCCATCCCTCCCCCCAGTCCCTCTCTCCAAAGACTTTTCTTCTAGTCACCTTCTGATACAGGGAGTAAGCCTGGCTGCTAGAAAAACTTCTGGGAGAGAGGCTGTGTGCGTATTTCTCGAGGAGGGGGTGATGGCGAGTGGGGGAGTTCCAAGAACCCTCACCCATGTTCCCCTTTGGCCTTATGAATCACACCCCACCCCACATGAAAGGGGCAGACACGGACCCATCTTTAAAGATGCAGGTCTGCTGCTTCACGTGCAGTCTGGGCCTCCATCTCTTGTGGCGAAACCAGAGAGAACTGGGCTAGTTCTCACATGCCCACATGTGAGTTCCCTGTAAGGCATCGGCCACAGGCGGTTTGGAGGCTTTCATCTTTGGCAGTGATATGTGACATAGACCTGCTTTGATTTGTGGGGTGGGAAAGAGGACGGTTATCTGGCTAGAAGCAAACTATTAGGACTTGCAGCAGAATTGCAAGCACACCATATACTGTGCCTAACTCCCTTTTTTAAGCAATGATTTGTGCCTGCTAGTTAATATTAGGCTTTGCTCATATTAAGTGCTCTCTGCATGGGCTCCCAGTCCCATAACAGGGGTGATCAGGAAGAATGGGGAGCCGGGACACAGACATGAGCTGATCCAGCTTGGCTCGAAGAGCAGAGGCTATTCTGTCTCCAGCACCACAGAAGGAGTGATGGGCTGTGTCCCACACATCAGCTGCTTGTAACCTTGAAACTACCTGAAGTCTGCCCTTCCCAAAGGGTGTGGTGGCAGAGGTGTGAGAGAAGTCTACTTAGTGCCGGGCAGTTCCCTCAGTTCTGATGTCAGGGGCGGGTTAGCAACAAAACACCCAGTGTCAGGTAAGTTAGCTCTTTATTCAAAGAAATCAAAACAGCTCAGTCCTAGTGGTCACAGCAACCCTTCCCAGTAGGCCTAGCCCCAACGAAGCAGTTGCGAGGACTGAAGGTTCCTTCTCCAGCAGCCTACAGCTCCTCCCCCTGGTCTCTCTTTGCTCCGCCCTCTTCATTCCTCTTCTTGTTCTGGGAGACCAGGGGGAAGGGGAGGTGGTCACAGATGGAGGGAGAGCTTTGCTGGCTTCTTCAGCAGCCTGCCTCCACTTTGCCTCTTGACCTCCCCCTGCCCCTGATTCTGGATTCCTGTCTGTCACAGCCGCTTCCTGCTCACGAAACCCTGTTACCTCTTCAGCTTCCAACACCCCCTCCTCCCAGTCTGCCCCCTCTGCTCCCTCTGACCACTCATTGTCATCCCACCACCAATCCCCTGGCTCTAAGCCTGCTTCCCCTGGAGGGGGTGCCTCCCTCTCCCTGCATCCAGCCAGTCCATAGCAGATGAGGAGCTTTATCAAGACCCCTCCCTGCATCTGTTCAAAGGAATGATCAGATTTCAGCTATTTCAACAAGGGCCTTGATGACATTGTGCTGATTAACAAACATTCCCCACCCCATAACATACGCTTGACAGTTTCAACTTGTTGCTGCTGAAAAGTAGGCTTGCTGGGGTTTCATATCATGGCCAATTTCTGTCTGTGACACCCGCTGACTTAGGGCCAAGCTAGATGTTCATTTAATGGGTAGTATACAGTGATGGATCTTATTTTTCCCTAATTAATTACAGGGGTGTGTGATTCTTACTAGGAAGCCAAAGCACGGGATGTGGAGGGAGGCTTATTTCTTCACTCCTTCTCCATGTTTGGAAGAGAGGTTCCTCCCGCCCCCACCCCCCAGCAGCTAGCAACCTTAGGAGAAAAATGTCCCCATTAGCGGACTCTACTTTCACAATATGCTGAAGGTAGGAATTGATAAAATGGATGGATGGATGGAGGAAGAGGGGACTTAACTTACAGAAAAGCAGAGTCAGCCTACCACATCTGATCTACAACATGCCTTACTTTCAGCTAGTAGTCCTTCTGTCACCTCTGTGTTTCTTTAGATTTTGTCATGAACTAAAGGCATTAAATCGAGTGCTCCACAATATGCAAAGCATCACACGGACATGTAAAACCTGGGCTCTGTAACCTTGTGCTTGGAGTGCAATATGAAAAATAGAAAGGGAAGGATGAGACGTTTCTCCTCCCCCTGTCCACAAACATCTGTTTTCTAGAGAGATAGTGCCGGTCCATTTCCACCTCCAGGATGTCGCCATAAATTAGGACCACGTCCCTTTCTTGTGGCTCCTCCACTTCCTCAGATTTTCCTCCCATTCAGCTCTTTAGGAGAAGCATAAACATGTGCTTTACAGGTTGCTTCAGCTGTGCAGCCAGCAGTTCACTTGGGGAAATAACTCTGTCGCTCACCCTCTTCTTAAGCAACTGGGCCGGCTCTACCCACAACTGGTCTTCTCTGGAGAACAGACACTCGGGCCCACTGGAGCCGGTAACCCAACACCAGAGGACACCTGCTTCCAGCTAGGTGCTTCCTCAAGACACCTTCTGGCATAGCTTTATGGTCTTCCCTTAATTTAGCTTCCTCAAATACCTTTGCAGAGCTTCAGACAACTATCACAGCCTTCCAGCACTTCTAGAATTGGGGCGGGGTGGGGGGAGAGAAGGAGTGTCGACTCCATTAAGGGTCAGACCTTGAATTCACCACTGAAGCTCAGCATGACTTCAGTGCCCCTGGCTTTTTCTTCACCCTCTTTCTTCCAGGAGCAGAGATTTCCTGGTAACTTCTTTTCAGCCTCTCCTCTGACGCCTGCTGCCTTTGTTGGGGCTACCTGAGGGGGGCAAAGCTTTGAGGCACCGATGCAGCCTGTAGCACTTCCAAGGGCTTGAAGAGTGGTTTTGGATGCCAGAGGCTGCGCTGCATTGCCTGGGAGATGGAAGATGCTCTGCCTTCCAGCTTCAAAGCCATCTCCTTGATGTGGCCACCGACAATCTCCATAACGTGCTTATTAGTGGGAATTAAGAACTGGAGCTGCTGCCGCTCTAGACAGCAGCAGGAGGAGGAGGAGGAGGCGGTTTCTGGGACATAATAAATAAAACAGAAGCACTTCAACATCTTCAAAGGGTTTTGTTTTAAATAGTGGCTTTTCTCCTGGGGACCCTCTTAGCCGTAGCCTTTCTTCTTGGCAATAATTAATTCAAGCTGCTCTGTGTGCTTGAATTTGCCTCACTGAACTGAGCTGGTCCGAGTGGCGGAGAGGGAAGCCTTTCCCGCAGATGCGTCCGGCCGCTCTTCCGTCTCCTCCTCCTGCTCAGCTTCCACAAGCCTCTTCCACCAGTTGGAGCAACCCAGGACTGATGACTTCTCTCTGGATTATAAGGGGGTCCTAGTCCCAAACCCTCCCCAGTAAAAGGCATTCCTGCTTTGAAGGATACAGTTCGCTCTGTGTTAGAACCATATGAACGGACAAATGCTGGAGGATGTTTGCCAAAGCCATGACAGAGCTTACTGTTTATGGAAGCAAAATGAGTTCTCACCCTATTTGACCCTGCGTGTTTTATGAAGAGTGAATTGTATATCTGTATATAGGTGCGTTCGTAGGCTGTGATGTGGGCCCAGCTGCCCTAACAGGATCTCTCTAGGCTGGGATGGCTCAGCTGGTACAGCATGAGATTCTTAATCTCAGAGTTGTGGGTTTGAGCCCCACATTGGGCAAAGGATTCCTGCATTGTAGGGGGTTGGACTAGCTAGCCCTAGTGGCCCCTTCCAACCCTACAGTTCTATGATTCTTGTCTATCCATTCTCAAGGTCAGCTCTTATTCGTGTATTTCGTGCATGGGGTCTTTATATGGACAGAAACTGGCAAACAGATGCAAACTAAGAGCCATGCCAGTGTTTGTCACCAAGTAGGAAGCATAAAACACAAATGATAGTTCCATGTTCCCTGCAGAATCCACTAAACAGATGTGGGTCCCAAACAGTTAATGCACTCCCCACAAAGTGCTCCCTTCTCCCTACTCATTGTAGTGAGCAGCCCAGACTTGAGACATGAAGGGAACCAAAGGATTATTTCCTGAATCCTTCATAGGAGCATCCCAGGTTTCACTTTCATCTTGTTCTGCTAGTTTAATAAATATCAACGCTATTTGAAACTGCAGCATAAATCGGCACAGTAAAGCCCTTTTCTTTCCTGCTAGCATTAGCTGTGTTTGTCCAAGGTCAGAACAGGAGGAATTTGTTGCTGCAATCTTGTCTTCGTTTTATCCTTTAAGTGTAGAGTACTTGGCCATTATTGCTAAACCAAGATAGCAGAAGGCAATGTGTCCTTCATTCTTTTAGGATTCCAGAATGTGCTGTCAGAAAATTAGTGATTCTGTATCTTACATGTATGACATTTTTATTTCGTACTGGCCAAAGCAGGACTGATACTTGTGGGTTTCCAAAGTTTAGGTGTCAGGAAGGTCCTCCATCACCACCTTTTTAGGAACAAGTGAAATAAGTTAAGAACCTCCTTCCTTGAAAGCACCCAGTCTCTTGAAGGCAGCTCAGCTCTCAATGTTTCATTTCTATTTCCACAGGGTTCTAATGTTGCTTCCACACACCATGAAATCAGATCAACCCAATAGCCACGCTTGTCTGTTTTAGCAGAAGCAGTCTCAGGGCACCTTAAAGATTTAGCCAGTTTATAACAAAACAGCTGAAGCCACAGGTGGTGAACCTGTAGCCTTCAAGCTAAATTTGTGTGGTTGGTGGGAGTTCAGAGAGCAGGAGGCAGGAAATTGTGTGTGTGTGTGTGTGTGTGTGTGTGTGTGTGTGTGGTGCTAGGAGAGAGCCAAAAGAGATGGAGTGATGGAAGACAGGGAAGCCTTTGACATGTGATCAGTTTAGACCTCTGGCAGTTTAGACCTCTGTTCATTCATTCCCTGGCAGCCTGCTGGGTGAGATGGAAGAGAGGCGAGAGAACAGTGGCACACCGGGAGAGAGAGGAAAGGTGTTTCGCCCCACTTTTGGCTCTGCCTCCCATCACCTGCTTTGGGAAATAGGCAGAGGTAATTCCTAGGATTCCAGTCCATGGAAGCTTGTGCATCTGTTCTAGTCTATAAAGGGCTGTGACCCTCTTTGTGAGTTCGTTTTGTGACTCTGAAGAGTCCTTGCTCACTTCCTGTGAACTTGGCCTCAGCTGTAAGTTACCTGGCATAGCAACTGGCTGTTGTTGAACTATCTGTCTCTCCTTCTCCATTCCAGGATTGTTCTCATGGATGATGCTGTGGACTGCTTGATGTCTTTTTCAGACTTCCTGTTTGCCCTCCAGATCCAGTTTTACTACTCAGGTGAACCCATCTTACTAACCTAGTCTCTCTTACTACGGTGACCCATTTAGGATTGTAGACTCTGGACTTAGCAGTTTCACACCATTGCCCACCCACCCCTTTTTACATGGTAATATGTATTGCTTCACTTAACTTCAAAACGTGATAAGACAGCAGCCCTGCACTTCACTCTGCTGAGTGTGGCCCTGCCCTCATGGTGCCACTGTCCTCCTGTGCAGCTACAATAGACAGGAGTGTGGCAGGAGTGTGGGCAACACGGGCCAGGAAGCCTTGTCCTACAACACAGATCCTCCTGATAGAGAACTGCATGTGAAGATCATTCACTCTACACATGCCTGAGTCAGAGAGACACTTTGGACGCAACTCATTTCCAGAAAACACTGAAGTTAAAGCATGAAAAGTACATGTGGCTCCTCCTCATGTGTGAACTTTGCATCCATTTCACCGTATATTTATTATTATTGGTTTATATATTTCTACCCTCTCCTTTAAAGGCAAGCCCTCGCAAGGTGGCTTTTGCAAAACAATGGACAAATAGCACAATAAAAATACACAAGATAAAAGCATATACAGGAGTCCAGCTTGAAAAATAAGAAGCTTGGTGAAATAAAGAAGTCTTTAGAGTCTGCTTAAGAACGACAAGAAAAGGGGACAAGCAGAGTTCTTCTACAAGTGTGGAGCTGACACTGAAAAGGCCCTGTTTTTGGTATTTGCCAACCTTAGTAGGAGGTCCTTAGCCTGGGTGGGTTCATATGGGTGTAGGCAGCGCTTCAAATAATCTGGTCCTAAACTGTTCAGGGTTTTAAAGGTTACCACCAGTTCCAGGTGCAAGTAGATAAATAGGGACCGCTTACCAGCGGGAAGGTAAACGGCGTTTCCGTGTGCGGCTCTGGCTCGCCAGAGCAGCAATGTCACGCTGGCCACGTGACCCGGAAGTGTCTCCGGACAGCGCTGGCCCCTGGCCTCTTAAGTGAGATGGGCGCACAACCCCAGAGTCTGTCAAGACTGGCCCGTACGGGCAGGGGTACCTTTACCTTTACCTTTACCTACCAGTTCTTCACACTGAGCCCAGAAACAAATTGGTGGCAAGAGCAACTGATGCAAAATCAGTATGATGTGATCAAACTGTCTACTCCCACAAGCATTCTGGCAGCTGAAGTTTGTAGCAGCTGAAGTTTCTGGACTGTCTCCAAAGGCAGAAGTTTCTGGACTGTCTCCAAAGGCAGTCCTATATGCAAATCACTGTAGTAGTTTAGTCTGGATGTAACCAATGCATGTGCAACTGGGGCCAGCTCCACTTTCTCCAGACAAGGCTGCAGTTGGTGAATGAACCCAAACTGATAGAAGCCACTCCCAGCCACTGAGGTCACTTCCATAAATAACACTATGCCCAGGAGCACCCCCAAACCACACACCTGATTCTGTGTAACCCCATCAAAAACCTGTTGTGAACAAACCTCCATTGATATGTGCACCCGCCATACCTGAACACTGGCCATGCTGCCTCAGATTGCATTGTAACCCAAAACACCTGGAGAAGAAAAATATCAATATACAACCAGCACGACCACAAATAGGCATCATGTACATGGTTTTCTCACATCTTCACAAAAACCCTTTACATGTAGCAAATTCAAAATGCTTGAAGCAGCCTCAAGTATTTTATTTCTGGAAAGCAGTTTCCTTTCTGATGGTAACCAGCGAGAGAATGGGTCTGAGTGAAAACTCTAGCACCTGTCAGGGGTAAAAACCCTGAAATTTGGGAACAGTGTATATTCATGGTAACCGTGTGGAAATGCCTGTTTACATTTTATTGCCTCTGGAAGATGGAATCGTGTGCTAAATTCCTTCATCCTTACAACACACCTCTCTGTTGTTTATCTCTGGGCAGGGATGGAATCCAAATGCACAGCAGATAATGAGCCCCTCTCTCAGTCACTCTCTCCTGCGTGAATGGGGTCCATTTCAAGAATGCAGCATGTTCTGAAAGCTGCTCTAAACTCTGGACCTTCAGGATAACCTTAGAAAGCCACCCATCTTCGTGACGCATCATAGCCTTCCAGGCTGTAGTTGTGTGCGTAGAGGTCGGCAGACACAGACCACAGGTCACCACTTCCATGCTCATCTGCGCACGTCAGCTTTCCAGGCTACCCTACCAGCCCACATGCATGCAAACCACTCAGTGTGGAATCTACATCTGTAAATGGCTGACCAGGTCCATAAACAAACTTGTTTAAATTTAGATTCTGGGAGTAAACAGCGGGGAAGGTTTGGAGCCTGGGGGGAAATGCTTTCGGCCAGCTTCTCCCCCTAATTTTCCCTTTGGACCCTGTCTTGTGTTTACTTTGGATTTGTGCTGAAGTACACTGGGCTGCAGGCTGGAGACTGCTTGACCCAACTCCCTTGCCTCCTCCAACAATTCCAAACAGCTTCTTCCTAACTTGGGTGGTGTTTATCTCTGTGACCATGGAAGTTTGCGTGTTTAAGAAGCTGGTCTGATTGGGTGGCCTTGACTTTCACTCTCCTTCGTAGAATTAAAGTTGGAAGGAATTTTTCTTAAAAAGCACACTCAAAGAGCAGGACCTGCAATTCATCCACAAGATTTTCAGAGGTGGCCCTGTGAAATCCTCTTGTGGCTTTCTTGTCCCATCCTGAAAAGGCTAAGTGCTAGGCTGTGTCACGAAGGCACAGAGGTTGCCAGTGTGATTTCCTCCCAGATGTTGTGGGCTACAGCACCCACCAGGCCCAGCCAGCATGGCCAATGGCCAGGGATGATGGGGCTGCTTGTTTTTTTGTTTTGTTTTGTTTTGTTTTGTTTTGTTTTGTTGTTTTTTACAATTCTAGACCACCCTTCATCCGAGGATCACAAGGCAGTTTACAATATAAAAACACAAAAATACATACCATAGTATTAGTCCAAAACCATGTGAAGGGAACCATGTTGGCGTCCCCTGCACTAAGGCCTTTTGGGTCCTCATCACATAGTAACACAAGTAAAATCACAGTATTGCATGCTCTAAGGCTTCTTTGCCAATATCATGCGTAAGTAACTGCAGGAGGAAGAATGGGATCGATTTGCTACACATGTCCCCAACCCTTGCGAATTCCCATGTGTGCCAATAACCATGATTTCTAAGTTGCCTTTCCGTTCTCACAGAGTTCATTGAAAGTGTGGCTGCCATCTATCAAGAGCTCTTGACGGGCAAGAACCCAAACACCGTCATTGTGCCTACATCATCCTCTGGGCAGCATCGTTCACGCCAGACTCTAAGTGAGTGCAGCCTGCTCGATGGGGTGGAGGCATCTGCATTTTACCAGTGCCTTGAGTCTCTGTGTGACAGGTCCAAATACAGGTAAGGCTTGTGACCGGCTAACATGAATAAACCATGGTTCATCTTTGCCTACCTTGCAGGGAGGGGAGGGGCTCCCTGAAGTCTAGGCAAAGACACTCATCACATCTAGGAACTGAGATGTGGCAAGTTGCCCTGTATCCTTAGCCCAATGCTGCCTCTCTGCTCTCTGAAACTAGCACGGCTAAGTACCACTGATAGTTAGATGGGTGTCAGAAATTATGATACCAGCTTCTCAAGGAGCACACAGCTGCAAAAAGGCAGTTTTCCCTGTAACAAGTGAGCACGTTTTGAGACCCCTCTTAACTCTGAGTTCTGCCAGAGGGTCTTTTGACTTAAGAGTAACCCAGTATTCTCAGGCCCATCGAGGGCATTTCAGGCTGAGCGTGAAATAGGGCCCATTTCTCAATAGAAACAGTGCTGACTGTATCCTTCCTTCAGTATGAGAGCTATGCCAGCGCTGACAGAAATGGATTGTAGTACCTGCTGGTCAAAGTTGTTGGGAAATGCCCTTCAGCAAAGCACTTTTCACCTCCTCACATTAAAAGGCAATCATGGTTGCCTGTGGAGATTATTTATTCATACCCTACTTTATAGCCCCAAGACACTCTCAAAGCAGCTCACAGAAGATTCTCAAAAATTAAAGCCATGTTCAAATCTAGTACAGAAGCAGGAATTGTACAGGGTCCACACAGAGCCAGGCTTGTCCAGGCATCATTTCCTGTCCTTGTCCTTCTTCCTTGATGCCACAGCGGGCAGTCGTCCTCCCCTGAGGCAAGGGAATGGGACTAACTGATTGGATCCTGGCAAGACTATGGTGAAATGAGTCTTCCCTTACTGGTAACATGCCAGGCGGCAGCTCCCACCAAAATCCCTTGAGGCAAGGGGGTCCAGCCCAATTCACGCATGGCCAGAGTCAGAGGGAGTTATGGGGAGATTATTTCCTCCTGCGTCCTTTTAAAAGACAGCTTCATGTTGCAAAGTGACACCTGATCCATCCCTCCATCCATAAGCTGAAATTGCTGAAACTGATGCAGCACAATTTCTTCCTGTCTTCCTCTTGTTTGCCTAGTTGTCCCCCATCTGCTATTGTGAAGGAAGTTCTGAGCAGTGTGCAGAGACTGACCTTCTATGGATTTCTGATGGCTCTTGCAAAGCATCATGGGATCAACAGAGCCCTCGGTAAAGAAAAGTCCCACCCTGTTTCTTCCATCTCCCCCGCAATGATGTGGTCTAGGGAAGTTGACAGCAGGTTTTAAAGTGACCACTGAGAAAAATGCCTTTGCCATGACCAAATATGCCAGAAAAACAATGTAGGAGAATTTTAGAAAGGTCCCTTTGGAGTAAAGGAACTTGGAATGAATCAGTCAAGAAAGGCAAGCGGGACAGTACAAAAAAAGAAAGAAAAACCCTTCATTTAAACTGCTTTAATTCCTTCCAGTTGCCCAAAGACCACATCATGCATTATCTTTTAGTTGTAAAGTGTGACTGTGGCAGAGGCGTGTTTGGAAACATGGGTTTCATACCGGTCCCCTTGTCAGGCAGCTGTGACTGGTTGCAACCGTCTGCTGAGTATACATTTGTTGATTTGTTTCTGCAAAATGAGGGAAGTGAGTTTAATTGTTTGCCCAGTCATTTGTGGCCTGGACTGGATCAAATGAATTATGATTGGCTAAAGTGAGCCCATCAGATTTCACATTTAATCTCATGTATTCCTTTGTGCTAAATTTCCAGCTATTGTTAGGTTCTGTCCTATATTAGACTGAAACCTTGCAGCATGGTCCCATTTCTTTCCCTAGCTTAGTGATCTGAAAGCCTTTCTTTTATGAAATCTCTCTTTCCTGCTCTTACTCCCTGAAATCAAGAATAGGGAGGAGAGCTGTTCCCGCAACAAACCCATAAGTCCCAGGGCTGAGCAAAGAAGGGGGAAGAAAGATGTAACACGGGAACTATGGGAACCAGCTGGGATGAGTCTGGAACCTCCCTCCCTGTGTTCAGTCCAGCCACACCTCTTCCTCTCCAGGGATAAACTGGGGGTAGGGCCCGGGATGGGGGTGGCTGGCTGTCAGGTATTCAGATTTGCAGCAGAAGCCTGATCCATGTTATGCTGATTGGTTGGTTCCCCATGGTGCCATGAAGAAATGCTCCTGGTTCCAACTCTAGAGCAGTCTTGCACTTTAAAAATGTTTCCTTTGTTCTAACTGGTAAGCCCATGAGTGAGCATGAGTGCAGCAATCTTAAAAATGAAAAGAGCAGAGGAAGGCTGGGGAACAGACAATACTGATGACAGAGTTGGCATTTGATTTGCTGCTGTTCACATTTCAGTTGTGAATCTGGGCTTACCCCAGAGTTGAGAGAGATGCTGCTAATTTCTCCTCATTGCTATGCCTCTCATCGCCCAAAATACTGGTGATTTTGTCTTCCTTTTCTCTTGCCTCATGGGCTGAGGTGTAATCAGGACTCTGTCTATTCTGTAAGTCTACATGCAGAATGCTAGGTAAGGCATGCTAAATTCAGCAATTCCTAGTTCCTGTTGCAAATATAGACTTGAAAGTCTGTACATATATCCTCCTCTCCCTCCCAATATATACATCCCCTGTCCTGCCTTTAATGAGAAGGATAAATTGTGCCCAGTAGGTAAATATGGGGTCACTTCCTTTCTTAGCCAACATATATAGGTTACAGACCCCATATTTTCTTTTCTAAAAATGCTGATTTGTCTCTTTTTTAAAAAAAAAAGTGTAAAAGCAAACATGGAACGCACCTGTCTCAATAAGAAGCTCCACATCTCTCTATTATCAGAGAGAATTTGCTTTAGCTGGGCACTTACACACACTTCCCAGAGTTGTGTTGTTCCTGAACTCTCATCATCATACCTGCAAAGGTACATCTGTGCTTCCAGCTAGGTTTGGTAAGACTAGGAAAGTGTCTGTGCCCCTCTGAGAATGTAGTGTCTTTCCGGGACAAGTTAACCATTCATATGTTACTGGAGCTTGTTGCCAGGCCTTGCAGAGGAGTACTAGTGACTTCTGAGTATCTTCAACCCATTGCAAGTCCCTGTACGAAGCTGCTTCTCAGTCCCTCTGCCCTGTCTCGTTTTCTGGCCCGTGTGAGCTGCCTGCCAAGGGTCTAAGTCACAGCACAGCCAGCGCTGCTCTCTCCCTCCCTGTGCCTCAGCCAGCCATCTGAGCTGCTAATGCTCTCCTGGTGCAGGGCTGTTTACCCAGCAGCAAGGAGATTATATATCAAAGGGGACAGAGCATACAAGCCTGCAATCCCCTCTGCAAACAGGCTTAGAGAGACATCCATTCACAGGAGGAAGAGGGCGCCTGGACTGTGCCCAGCCAGGTCTGCAAAAGCCACTTTCCAGTAAAGGTGCAAAGCCAACATATGGGCTGAGCAAGCCCTGCCCACTGCCATTGCTGTGCCATGCACAAAGTGCCTGGGTTTTCCCTTCCATTAAGGAAGGCCTGGCCTCTTGCCAGCTTCCTGCCGAGGCCTCTCACAGGGAGGGGCAGCAGCCGCAAGTCGAACAGGTGCTCTCGTCTTGGCAAGGGAAGCCGGATTCTTCTCCTGGTGCCTTTTCATCTTCCCTGCACGCAGGCTGATTTGAATAGGCTTTGGTCTGCAGGGTTAGGGTTAGCCCTGCCATGATGAGAGACAGGGATTAGAGCACAGCGCATGAGTTTCTCAGGCAGATGGCAACGCCCAGCCTCACGTCAATATTGATTCACCAGTCCTCTAAGTGCTGCCTACTGACTCTCCCAAGAGATTCAGGCGTCCCAGGAGACTTTCTTATACATGCAGGAAGATGACCAGCATTTGGCTGGGTTCAGCTAATTGAGGCTGTGGAAGGCTGGCGGCAGGCAGGAGCATTTTCTTGGCTGCTGCAGGCTTCTGTGACATGGAGCCAGGGGTGCTGAAGAACCCCATTTCTTGGAGCGTCAGAGAACACAGGAAGTTGCCTTCCTGTGGTCAGACCATTGGTCCATCTAGTTTAGTGGCTCTCCCAGCTTAGCTCCCACCCCAAGCCACTACATCTTTATTTACCCTCTTGCAAACATGCATCCAGTACATTGTGGGAAGCAGAAAGGGTTAAGGCAAGTTGTCTCCTATCAATACTTCTTTGCAGCAAGAAAGCAGGCCATCAGGATTTCATTCTACACAATTGCACAGTTTCTGTGAAGACACAATGGAAAGACAGCGGCAAGGGTGCTTGCTTTCAGCTTATGTGTTTTAGTTTATGTGTTAGATTTTCTATGAGGCATCCCTCAGAAGACGACAGCTGCATAGGCACCCTTGTTACAAGCGGCCGAGATCATGTAGCTCCTTCTAAGCAAGAAAACAAGTAATAGAGCATGTAAAAGGTAATCAAACAGTTAACATAACTGAGTACCCGCAAATCCCATTGTTTTGGGAAAGAGATTGACCAGCATCACCTTGACTTAACTGCATGTTCTCAAAGGGATGTATCATCCACTCTGCAGAAGGCTCTATTTGCATTATGAACAGCTGAAAAGCACACACAATGGACATAGAAGTTGTCAAGTTCCTATGGCATATGGATGACAGAAGCTTTTGCTGAAGTGTCAGGCTGATCTTCACCTTGTTGCTTTTTTCCTCCTCCAGGTGCTCTCCCAGATAAGGCAGACTTGCTGCTTGACCCACATATGGATCAGGAACTGGAGAAACTGTAAGTCCCTTTTCCAGTGGAGAAAGCAGAGTCAGGCAACATGTCCCTCTAGCTCAGTAGTCTACTCTGCAGTGCCTCTTCCTTCAAGGACATTTCCACCCCTGTCTGCAGATGCCAGGGACTGAACCCAACACCTTCAGTTTATAAAATATGCATTTTCCCCCTGAGCTACAGGCACAGGTTATACAGCATGACTCCTCTTTGGATCCGTCTCAGCTCAGTGGTGCAGTTGATGAGACGGCAAATTGCCTTTTTAAGCAGTTACTGCTAATTGGCATGGAGGACTGGAAGATTTTCCAGCCCAAGTCTAATCCCAAGAAACAGCACCTGTGCAAGAGTGCAAAAGGTGTCTCACACAGCAGTTTGGCTAGCCACCTTAAAAGAGACCCAGAGGCTTCTAAGGAGGCAGCCTTAGCTGTGCAAGTCAAGAGTCCTGTCATTTAAACAAGAGCAGTTTAGGAAGTGGAAGCTATATGCCAGCAGAGGAAGCTCTTGGCTTGTTGCAAACATAATAAAGTCTTCCATGTGGCAGAAGAGCCCTGACGGCAACGTGTGAGCCACATCCCTTCCCCCACGTACTAGTGCACAAGATTCTGCAATGACAAATCTCTCAGCCCCATTTTTCTTCTTGCAGGGTAGCTCAGGTTTCCGGGCTCTCCCTTTCCAATTCCAACCCTGCCAGCGGGGATGCGACCAATGTGCCTTCCCGCCCCTCTCTCCGCCTCAGCTCCCCTTGGAGGCCTCTCCTCCACCGCCGGAAAATGGATGCGGAAAGCGACGGCTCCACCGAAGAGACAGATTCCTCTGAGAACTGATGGATAGATATGCATGGGAGTACAAGCTTATTTCCAGCCCTTGTAACTGAAGCCATGTAGGCGTTGACGAAACATAGCTGTTTAAGCACCTTCCTCCACAAGCTCAACGTGTGACCTACTCCTTTTTACTCTTTATCAGTATTATAGCTCAGAGCTCCCTCTCAGCAAGGCACACCCCATTCTAACAAGAAACTGTTGTTTTCTCCTTGTACTGGCAGAGAAATTGGATGGCTAGGCCATGAAAGCTGACATCAGCTGCAGGGTTCGACTGCCCTCTGGTGGCAAACAAGTCAAATTAGTAGAAACGTTCTAGCACTAGGGCAAGTAGTAGCTACCTTTGAAGAATCAATTCTAATCCCAAAACTATGCACTGTGAAACATTTTCATCCTCATCCAAGGATAGGAAATATACAAGATGAAGCCTGTAACTCAAAGCACTCTTCTTGTCCTCGTGAGATTTATTTTACTTTCTCCTCCTGTATATGCCCTATCTGCTAGTCGGTTAGCTATTCCAATACCTTCCAAGCTTTCACTTCAAAATTCAAACAAGTTAGTAAGACATGACCCCAGTTAAGTCACCAGATTTGAAATTTGGGGCTAAGCTTCCATACTTTGTGGGATGGCCATTGCCGATGAGCATTTTCAAATGCTTACTGGGCTCTATCATAGGAGAAAGGAGTAGGGCATTATTTATTAATTTGCAAAGCTTTAAACTTTCCTGCATAGTAAATAAAGCATGTTGTAAAAGGCAAGTAATGTGTGTCTGAGATTCATTACAACCTTGAGGGAATGCGAAAGGTGACAATACCGCTCAAAACTCCACTAAATCATTGGCAAGTGTCTTCCTAGGGAAGGCACAAAGTTTTTTTAAAAAAACTGTATTAATCAGAGGGTGTTTCAAATCAGCTCATTTTTCATAAGGAAAATATCAACACAAATTGGTAATCCTTGAAGGCTGCTTTCACACCCAGACTGTGTCCTCTTCGCACCTCACCTGAAGTCTGCTAACTTCCCTTCCTAGCCCATGGCATAGAAAAGGGAGTAGCTCTGCCTGCCCCAGTGTCTCTGGGGTCCATCAGCTACATCTGAATTAAAAAAAGGAAGTCACAGAAATGGAACACACACGTATTTGATTTTATTCACTTGGGGTGGGAGGGAGAGAATCCATATCACTCCCCTTTGGACTCCCCCACACAGCAGAGGCCCAACCTTGGCCACAACAAAGCTCATTAATACTACCGTTTTAACTCAAAGTACACAGACAGCCCAAGAAGAGAACCCTCTTCCAGTCGAGAGCACACCAGGCCAAACCAAAGCTCTGCAAACTCCTGGCCTTGGAAAGGAGCACTTTAAGACAAATTTGCAATAATCAAAGTTAAAACATCAGTGCATTTTCAGAACCCAGGGAGCAAAAAATGAGAAGTGGAGCAGACCCAAGGGGGCGGGGAAGAGATTTCCAGTAAGCCCATGCAGCCATTTACCTTCTTGGGGAAGTGTGCAAGGAGAAAGCAGGTCAATTGCACTAATGAATATGCAGATATGGAAATAGGCAAGATGTTGCTCCATCATAAAGTGGGTCCTCAAGCTACCCTGATAAACCTCATCTCTCTCTCTCTAGCAAGAGCATCTTACTGAAACCAAAGTCATCATTCCAGTGTACTCTTAGTGGTTGATTTCCCAGTGAAGAGCGATTAGGCAGACTTGCTACCTTCACAGAATGTACAATGGGCACGATGCAAGTCTTCAGATGAACCCACAGCTGCAACAGCAACTATCATGCAAGGTAAATGTAAAATGGTTACAACAGCAAGCACCGCTTCACGTGGATTGAGTTTCCCAGTGTGATGAAGAGATTCTTCTTCCAACAGAAGAACATAAACCAAGGCAGGGGGGAAAGGCATGCAGATGCAAGAGTGGGCTTTGTGGCAGGATAGCTTCTGTCCTGAACATCAAAGCAGCATTGTGGGATGGAAGAGAGCACTTTCATCTGCTCCTGTTCTTCATCTACACCAGCAGAACTGTAACTGGAGTCGTTTAAGAAAGAAAGAAACCCAGAATGCTGGGCTAGAAGGAGCAAAGGGGCAGCAGTGAAGCTTCGACAAGGGGAAGCCGCTTTCCTTGAAACTACTTCCTTTCCCCACAGCACAGCACAGATGGGGCCATGCTATTCAGGTAGATCTCACCGGGGAAGGGAGGCCAGCAACAGCAGTGGTTGCACAAACAGCACCAGAGCCAGTGGACTGAGCGGCCACTGCCCTGTTTTGTTAGCAGTTTCCATAAAGGTCTGAAAGGAAACCAAGAGGGCACCAAGGAGACGAAGCAACAGGTTATATGAAACAGCAGGCCCAATAACCTCTTCATTCCTCAACTGAAGATGCTCTCTTCTCAACAACAAGAACCCACGGTTCAGGGTGTGTGTGACAGGGTAAGAAATGTACGTTTCCCCAGCTGTCCAGCATATTTGCGTAACACTGCAAATATCTTGCACAAGCCCACCCAAGCATGCCTTGATCTTTTGCTGCTTGCTACAGATGGAGGCTTTTAAGTCGCTGCTCTCAAAAAGGGATCTAATTATATCACATTGGTTCAAGGCATGGCCAGCAAGAATGACCTTGTGCCAAAATCAAAACTTCCCCCTGTTCTAGAAGACAGTCTAGGCCCTGGGGATTCCCCACCATTCCCCTGTTTATTGCCATTTCCCTTGGAAGAGTTTCAGACACAGCTTCCTTCTCCCCCCAAACATATTCTGCTAATAACAGCCAGGGGCTGGGGGAAGTGGAAACAGCAGCAGCACAGAGGTCAATTGGCAACCCTTGTGCAGTACGCAGCAGCAGCGGGGGATTCTCTGGAAGGGCCAATATTCCATTAGATGAAGGTTGGGGTCATTTCAAATAGAAAATAATGTCCAGAGAGTTTTTGAGCAAGTGCCAGGCATGTCCATTTCTCCTTCTCAAGAAGCCCCTAGCCATGCTCGGCTAAAAAGCAATCCTGTTCAATTCTTCCAGGTGGACTCAAGGTGCAATTGGTGTTTCGCTGATGGCCACAAGCTGCAAAGTCTCTCCTGAATCCTTAATATGAGCCATAGCGATCCTAAGAGGTGGGAGAGGGAGGACAGAAAGAGGCAACTTAGCACATTGCCCACAGAAATGATGCCATATTTCTCAGCACCTGAATACAGCAGCTAACCCCCCAAAACAGTTAAAACTTCAGGCCAAATATCAGGACATAAAAGTGCCGGCTGGATCAGGTCCATGGCCCATCTAGTGCAGCATTCTGTTCTCTAACGGCCAACCAGATATGGGGAAACCCACAAGCAGATATGACAAAAGCAAGCCCATCCTACTAAGCTCTGAATAAGAGGCTTATGAACCATGTAAAAGGTTACTTTTGCTGGCAAAGAATTTCCATGCTGCCATCTCAGATCATGCAACATCTCCACTGTAAGCAAGGAGCTGCTCTCACCAAAAACATGAGAAAAGATCAGAATGAGAACTGGCTGTAGCCCCTGTCATCCCATCATTTGACAAAAGCAGCTCCTCACACAGGAGCATTAGGGGAACAGCCCAAGTGTGTAAGCAGGTGAGCTTGAGGTTTGCACACACAGCGTTAAGTGTGGATGAGGCCTGCATTAAGGTTTCCGTCTAAACTTTTGTTCCAGAACTACAAAGTATAAAAACACCAGTTACTTTGCATATGTTTGCATTATCTACCTGAGTCCAGGTAGCTTTGCAAAAGCTGGGAATTTAAATTTAGCATACATGGTGCAGTAATTTATTATCTTCTAGTGGACTGACCAGCCAGCTGCTTTAGAAGTGTTGGAAACTTTTTGACCCCTACATGAATGAGAACGAAACAAAAGCCAGAGACAGGACATCACACATGGCTTCCAGGATTGTAACCTTCACTATCAGAGTTTGAACTCTGCGTGAGGCATTTAGAGCCTCTTGCCGTGACTACACAACAGGCGTGCTACCTCACCTGAAGGGAATTCATCACACCATTGGCTAGAACAGCCATCTTGCCAGCAACAGACTTCACCCCTTGCTTGAACTGGGCAATATCAGCAGCAGGCAGTACATTTCCAATTGAAACACTACCTAGAGAGGCAGAAGGTAAAACAACACCATCAGAGAGTTCTGCTGTATGAGGAAGATGCTCATCTTATGGAAGAGGCCTTGCTGGCTGAGATCCTAGGTTGGGAAATCCACTAGGAGATCCTGTAACCCTGAGTCAGATATGTAATCTGCTCCATGATTTGACACTCAAGCCAGCCAAGCCCATCCCTTTCTGAGTAACAGGTGTTAAGGGCCACACCAGCCCCTTGGTGACAGAAGAAAACCCGTCTCTCAAGTTGTTTGCTGACATACCCGAGTTCCCTGTCTCAGACTCTCCAAACAGATCAGCAGAGCTGATGGCATTGCTGCCAGAGAGCTGTTGGAGTCGGGATCTGGCCTCATACTGGAAAGAGAAAACAAAATAAGACGCAGGAAACAGAAGCTGGTGGTTGCTAGGTGATGGGTGGCAACAGCTTGAAGACAGAGAAATCATCCAGCACTTGCCTCAGCATCAGCTTCCCGCCCAAAGAACATGTCAGACGAGATGGCTTTGGCCCCAGCAAACTTCTGTCGAGCTTCACTAGACTCTACTACTGAGATCTTGCTCTCTGTCTCTCTTCTGTTGGTGGGTCTAAGTGGAGGAAAAAGGAAAGCCCTGTAACAGCAATCCATAGAGTCACAACCCAGTGCACAGGTATTCGGCCATGGTGAGAAAGTGGAACCCCATCTGTTCAACTCCAAGTTAGTTGGATGTCATAAGCCCCCTCAGCTAAGCGCTATGTCATACACTGGATTGATTCACACAGCACATTAAACCATAGCTAAAACCCAGCCAGTTTTAAATGAATAAGCAGTGTGTCATGTTGCAGGCTGTTCCAAAGTTTGAACAGCACTCTTCCCGTTCCTGATGTGCCACAGTCAAAACCAGGCGGAGTTGGGTTTGTTCCCCTGAAGAACCCACAAGTAGCTACCCAAGTACAAACCTTTGTTACTGCTTGTGGTTTGGAGACAAACAAATTTCAGGCCATGGCCCAGAAGCTACAAGAAGCCAAAGTCTGGCTTGTTTTGTCCACAGAACAGCAGGAGCAGGAGCAGGCAGGGAGTGCAGTGAGAACCTTTCAGCAGTACATTTAAGGCACATTGCTTGTTCACATTAAGCCACAGGTTTAGTGAAATGTTTTTCTAAACTATGGTTTCTGCAGTGTGTAAACCTGGTCACTATTTTCCTCAGTTAAACAAAGACAAAAGCCCCCTACTCTCATCAGCAACAGAGCGACTATCACTCGAGCAACCAGCATTTATCAGTGGCTTAGTCAAAGCATTGCTCTGAGATCCATTTGTATTGACTGCAAATGTTGTTGTTATTATTACATTTATGTCCCACCTTTCCTCCTGGGAGCTTTGGGTGTCACATTAGGTTTCTCTCCCTCCCTGTTTTATCCTAACAACCACCCTGTGGGATAGGTTAGGCTGAGAAACAAGGTCACTTAGGGAGCTTCATGGCTGAGTGGAAATTTGAACCCTCATCTTTGAAGTTTAGTCCATCAGACCACAATACGGTGCCATTTTGAAACTGGTGCCTTTTGGACAGTGCTTGAGGCAAAATGCCTTGGGAAAGCCTAAGAGGCCTTTTTGTCAGGTGCTGGTTAAAGAGCAGTCATGTATGTCCCTGAACAGTTCCTTCAAGAAACTCCTTTCCAGATGGGAATCATCACTTTTACCTTTCACCAATGGGCCGGATACTGGAGATAGTGATGTCTGTCTCCTCTTCTCCTTTGTCAATCCCCCAGGTGTTGTCTGTTTCCCACTGTGAGCCAAAAGCATCTCCTAATGAGAAGGGATTATCTTTGTACCTATGAAAAAAAAATGAGAGGAGATGATTATCCAGGCCAGATAAAGAAAAGCTGGGCAAGAGCGAATGGCACTGCAACCACTCAGTCTTACTTGGGTGGTCCGGATGTGAAACTTCCAGTGTCTTCAAACAGATCCAGCTGGGACCGAGAGGACTTTGCAGTCACTGGTGTTTCTTGTTCTATCATTTGCATCTCGGAAAGGACAGAGTGCGAGATGGAACTAGGAGGAAGAAGCACCAAGATAAAACTCTACTGGCAGAGCCCAACACCTACTTCTCACCATTAGAACTACATTGGCTCAAAAATAAGGCCCAAGTCAATCTAGTCTGCCTCCCTTTAAAGGAGCTCAAGGTGTTACTCATCAAATTCTGCAGGCAGCCTCCCATCCTGTCACTAACCAGACCTTCTGGCTTTTCAGAAAGGCTGCTACATCACTTCATTAAGGCTGTGCTCTGAGCTAGCCAGAATGTAGAGATCATGGCAAAAGCAGATGTGAGACTTAAAAGACTGCAAGCAGGGGTTTCTTATTGCTAAAACTTATGCTGTATACAGTCTGGGTGGGTAATAAATAAACAGTGAGGGAGCCAGGACAGTGTCTCATTTTCTAAAGATACAAATTTCATTATACCTCAGATCAGATTCTACAAGATGGAAAAGCAGAAGAGCCACCCAAGGCTGAAGATCTACTGGAAAGAAGCAATCTTTTGATTGGGGCAAATATAGATTACATTCAAGGCTAATATTCAGGATTCACAAGCCACTCCAAATAGAGTAGACTGGAACTCAGCTCACCAATGATGTACTCTTGAACCACAATCTTCCTGCCTATTGAGACAGCAGCAACTAAACCCCCAAGTGATCCTGGGGCAGATGTTACACTAAAATCTACCCATTCGGCACATTCTCCTTGTTCTTCATGTATAGCAAATACCTCCTGGACACCAATCCCATGCCCAGTCTCTCAGCTTGTTCACGCTTTTTTCCTTCCAGGTTCTGGAGTTTCTTCTCCTCCTCCTTCCGATCAATCTGCAACTCCTGGTATGCCAGTCTCATTGAGGCAACTCTGAGGGAGACAACAAAATCAACTGGCAGGTGAGTCTAGAATACATATAAACTACCCACATATCTCATCATTCTGAAATTAGGAAATGGGTAAGCAGGACAGACTTTATGTACTCAAAAAAGCTCAGGCCCGGGCAGGACAACACTTATTTAGTCCTGACTTTGTTATGTGCCAATTGCTTCATCTTTCCATGCCAAATATAAGTTTTCCTATGATAGGAAGCTTGTCCCAATAACTCTGCATGCAAACATATACAGATCCTAACTTGAGGATGCTGCAAGTGTGCCTCACTTACAGGGACTCCTCAGCTTGCTTCTTGCACTCTGCAGCCTGTTGTTCCCTCATCTTTTCAGCCACCTGGGCCTGTCGTTCAATTTCAGTGAAACTCTGGCTGCTCACTTTTTGAGCTCCAAGACCCTTTTTGGCCCCCAGCTGGAAGAAACAGAAGCAGAATAAAGGTTCCAAGAAAAGCCACAGTGAGCCTTTAAAATGGCAAAACCAACGGATCAATTACTGCAAACGATGCAAGGGGCGCAGAGAGAGTCAGTGAACAAATCTGGCCAGTTCAAGACAAATTTGATAGGCCCCTCCAAATGCTGAAAGGGAAGATTTAAAGGGTGGGAATTCTTTTGTGCTCAGCAGGCCAGATCCTTATCTGTCCCCATCCCTGCAGAGCAACTGTGACAGTTGCTTGGTGCAGCCCACCTATTAAAAGTCACTTACACAGGGCTTGGGAACTGCAGCACAAGGGGCTTTGCCATCGCTATGCTTAGTTACCAGTGCTGAGCACAAGGCTGGCCAAGCTGCTTTCTGCAGAGATCAAAGAACCATAGAGTTGTAGAGCTGGAAGGGATCACTTGCACTGCAGGAATCAAATTGGCTACATGATACAGGTCCCCCCACCCCCCGTAAGAAACTTGGGTTGTTCAGCCAAACTTGCCACATCTCTGACTGCCCCACAAATCTCATCCTATGGTATGGGCCAGGGAGACACGGTTTGGGGAAAATAGCCTCACAGGCCAAATTTGGCCTACAGGCTGCAGGTTCCCCACCAGAGAAAAACAGCTGCTCACTATTTTGCAAGCTTTGCTGTATGCAATTCCACTATTTACTCAGCAGGTGTACTTCATATGATGTTTGAAATTTTATAAGTTTACCAATGATGTAATCTCTCCCTGCCTCCCCCACCCAGCTTTTTCAAGCTCATTCTGAATATTTCTCTATATGCACAGTATTTGGTTGTGTGCACCATCACTAAAATCAAATCCAGTCAAGAATCAGGCAGATCCCTGGAAGCACTGATACCCACAAATAGCATACAATGCAAAACTGATTAGAGAAAATCCTTATTAGATACTCAAGGCAAATGGCAAGGCCATTTGCTGGGTAGATGTGGACTGGGGAGCAAATCTTTATCAGAAAAAAGAGATGTGTGTAGTTAGACAAAATCCCTCTCAGCAGACATACCCCTTTCTTAGTAGCACCTGGCTTCTTCTTTCCAATGAGTGAAGGTTTTATTTCTGCAACAGGGAAAAATAATGAGCAGACATGAAAGACAGCAAGAAATCTGCTGTTAGTCCCAACACTAGTAGCAGTTATTTAAGGCTTTTGTGGCACATTGACAGCTATGCCAAGTGTGCCAGATGCATAGTTAATACACCCAACAGCTCTGGCAGCAGCATAGAGAAATCCAAAGGCAGTATGACAGGCCACACCATGCAATTTCAGATTAGCCGCTTTGTGGTCCCCCTTCCTGAGTTGAAAAAGCAGCATAAAATCACCCCAAGAAGTGGTGCTTCAAAGAATCTGGTTTGAAAAACTAGACTGATTTCCCAATATGTTACATATATTGCAACAAAAAACTGGTGGTTGAGAAGCCAAAGGGTGCCTGGTAGCTCAGGTTGGCCTTGGAGAAGAGCTCTAGTGGCACCAAA
Source organism: Podarcis cretensis (assembly GCF_951804945.1). NCBI lineage: Eukaryota > Metazoa > Chordata > Lepidosauria > Squamata > Lacertidae > Podarcis > Podarcis cretensis. The sequence goes on along the minus strand of NC_137170.1, from coordinate 51,614,956 downwards.
GCACCGCTGCAGGACTGAAGCTACATTTTCTAGGGAGGCTGCTCAGTATTCCTAAAGCAGTTAGCAACTCAAGTGCCTCCTTGAAACGAGCCACGTGTGTCCACTTGGCTGACTGCAAAGATAGCAAGGAGCAGGATGGATCCTCAACTTCACTAGTGAGGAAGATCAACTTCCTTGAAATGACAATTTGAATGTAGAAGACAGGCAAACCCTGGCCTGAAGGCAGAACCACAGAAAGAGAAGGCAGAGGCAAGGCACCACAAGTAGCCAGTGCAGGCCCTTAGCCAGTTACCTCTGGCAGGAGCAGCCCCTTGCCGAGACAGACACATGGATGCGTCTGAGGAAGAAAAAGACATGTACATGTTGGAAACTAAAATGGTACGTTCTAGGTATAGTCTGGGCTCAGGATAGACCGAAACACATCCTCCACAAGAAGGCCCAAGCAAAATTGCAGGAACAGGATACTAGCATCTATAGGCTGGAATCAGACATCGTGGTTTATCAGACCAGGCACAGATCCTGTGCATGCAAGCTTTCTCTGTCCTTCTCCACACACACACTGCTTTGATGAAGGCAACCTAGTTCATAGTGACATCTGATCCAGAAACTGTGTTTTAAGGTCCTCCTCCAAACCAAATCCGATTCTAGCTTCATATTCTTGAGCCCGTAAAGTACAGTTTCTCTGTTTTGACATCAAGGGAAACTGTGGTTAGAATGTAAGGTATCTTCGCCAAAGTTGAATGGATATGGGGAGGAGGAGCAAACATGCATGTAACTATTCCTGGTCCAATACACCACGGTTTAGCAGACTGGATTGTTAAAATCAGAATCAGATCACAGTCTTCAGTAATGGCTAGTTCCTCTTGACGAATAAGTCAATAATAGTTCTAATTTGCATTTATTCACTCGATACTACCCCAGTCCCCCTGGTGAATTATTGCTTTTGACCTAAACAAACACTGGGATCTCAAGGTCAGAAGGAACAGGCCATCCAGAAATTGCAGAATATATGGTATGCTGATACCATATATGGGAAGAGTCTCCAATACTAAATAAAATCTTTTTCTTAATTCTGTGCAAGGATGAATGGTCATCTTCATATTTGAAGGCCGTTATACTGATGGAGCAGATTTCTTTTTTTGATGCTCTGGAGGATAGGGTCCAAACCAACAAATTAAAATTACAAGAAAGGGGATTGTGACTAAAAATTATGAAGAGATTCCTTCTGGAACAAGCAGCTGACAGGTGAACATACTTGTGTGGAAGTGAAAGACTCTCTTTTGTTAGAAATCTCTACGCAGATGTTGGATCACCCATCTGGCATGGTTTCAAATTGGATGAGGGACCACGTATTGAGATTCCTTCGTTGCAGGGTGAATACTCTAATTTTATGCCTAACGGCCGATTTCCTCTACCAGCCAGTTGGACTAGATGATCTTTAGGTATATTCCAACTCTATAGTTCTAATTTTCAAAAGCCAGACTTAGAAGTGACCCAATTCCTCCTCCAGAGCCAGAAGCACTGGCCTCCCTTACCTGATTCAGCATCTGAAATAAACTCTGTTGTTAATGCAGACCATTACTCAAATTAAATGGTGAGCCACTGAGACATTATGTTTAACGTAATAGGAAACAAGGGAGCTTACACTTACCAAGAGATCCTTTAGGAGAAGTGCTCAGCAGGTCAATAGATGGACCCTGGTCAGGCTCTATGGACAAGAGCACACACACTTATTTTTTAAAATGGCAACTAAGGTAGAGCAAAGAAGATGCATGTCTTGTGTCCAGTATCTTGGACAATTAAAATGATTTTTTCTCATCCCACAAAACGTTGATGTTCCAGGACCACTGCTTACTATCCAGAAAACTCCCTGCAGGAAATTACTGGACAGCTAGTAGAAACCACCAGAGTCTCACTGACCGTCAAGAATACGCATCTCCAAACTCGGCCCTCCAGATGTTTTGGGACTACAGCTCTCATCATCCCTAGCTAACAGGACCAGTGGTCAGGGATGATGGGAACTGTAGTCCCAAAACATCTGGAGGGCCGACTTTGCCCATGCCTGGTCAAGAATATTCCAAGCAACAGAAATGCTTCCACACACCTGATACTTTAAAATCTATATAGAAGGGGTGGGGAACCCATGGCCTTCTATATATTGTTGAACTCCAGCTCCCATCAGCTCCAAGCAATGTCATTACTGATGTGGGTTGATGGGAACTGTAGTCCATCAACTTCTGAAAGACAGAGGTTCCCCACCCCTGCCCTATAGGAAATGCAGAACTCCTTAACTTAAGTCACGCAACGTAAACACCCTTTTCCAAGAGAAAAATAAAATGTTCACTTCAAGAGAACATGGGTATGGATACCAAACGTTGTGGAGAGATGCCAGAACATGCATGCAACAATGAAGCAATTCTTCAATCCTCTATATTGACTCATGTGTTACACTGCACAGATCCTCTGCTCATCATCCATCCTGAGAACAAGCAAGATCAAGTGTCTTTCCAGCCAGGCTAGGAAGATTCAAAAGGGGCAAAGGAGCTAAATAGCGATACTCACGTTGAACTTCATTATTCTCAGTAGACTTTGCTGTTCTCTCCAATTCTAGCGAAGGCTCTACTGTTCTCTGGCCTGTTTCAGCCACATCCCAGGTATTACAATCCTTAAAAGAAAATGAACTGGCCCTCAGGAAGATGCAACAATTTGGATCGGACAGTACAAATAGATCAAACTCAGAAACCCTTGGTTAACAGGATATGCATTTCAAACGCATAACACCCAGTAAGCATTAACAGTGTTCTCAAGTATTACAATGTATGCCCTCAAGGTGGCTTCTTGTGGGGAAATCTGGAGCCAAGCCGATTTAAGACTCAGGCCATGCTGTCCCGTATCTTTAGATATAATCTCCTCCGTGGCAAGAAACAGTTTTGGAGAAGGAAACCCAATCCCTTGAGACCAGCTCTACAATCCTAAGCATGCTTAAGTAGATGGTACCCTGAAATCAATGGAACTTCCAGTTTAGCGTCAAAGTGGAAATCTCCCAGTCTTGCCCCTGTATGAGAGAGAAGGTATTCTAGAGAGGAAAGACATAAGCTATAAATCATCTTGTTGAACAAAACCAAGAGTTCATCTAGTTCAAAACTCCATTTCTAGGAAGCTCAGAAGCAGTGCAGAAACTAAAAGCTATCATCTCTTTGAACCCAGGATCCAGTATCTGGAAGTATACTGCCCCTGAGCAAGGTCAGTGTGGGGGGATCCTAAGGAAAGAGCTCTGTTTATCCTTTGTGAACAAGACAAAAAAGAAAAAAGAAGAAGGGAAGGGCCTGTATCTCAGTAGAAGAACACAGGCTCTGCACAAACAGGAATCCCAGGGTCCATCTCCAGTTGGAGGGTTGTGGGTAGCAGGGCAAGGAAGACCACCTCTGACTGGAGAACAGCCAACACTCAAATCAAAGAAGACTGAGCCAAACAGACCACTGTTCTGACTTCGTGGCCCTGTCACACCAAGTCAGTTCATGGCTTAGCCTGAACACACTGGCTCGCAAGGAAGAGGTTGCAGCTGCTTTACTCCTCCTCAGGCTTTTTAGGTCAGCACAGCACCTCAGCTAGGGTTTTGGCTCTGCTTGTCATTCAAACCTGGGACTATGGTTAATGTCTCTCTTCCTTAACTATGATATGTAGCCAAACATTTTCCTAAGGTTACAGGTGGTGGTCAAGGAGGAAAGATCTTCACCACAATCCAAGCCAAACCTTGATTACTGTGATATGCAAATCAGGCCAGTTTGCATGTATGAATGTAAACAACCACCTCAAGGAGGCAAACGTAGTGAATATGGCAGGTCCAAACCACTGAGCAGCACGGCCCCTCCAACTTGACCTATGTAGGTTACAGAGTTTTGGATCAAATACATTCATGACCTGTAGTTCCCCCATCAATGAAGGTTTCTGATGGAAAGGGGCAATCCAAGTTGGCTCAACACACCTGTGTATGTTCCAAGAAGAAATCGGCATCACTCTTTTCTGGGGAGTGGCCTGGAGTTCCACTCAGCCCATCAATCAGGAGCTGGAAAAGGAGAAAATAGTTTGTCGTATTCAGTAGCAAGCACCATGGTCCCTGATCCTTCCCAACAGCAAAGAGGCTCATCTGCACTTACATCATTCCCATACTTGGCCATCGCAGCAGTTGCCAGCTGCCGGATCTTCTCCCGGTACATCTGGGCTGCGCGGCTATTATACTTGGCACTGGCATCTGTGGTGGTGCAACCATACTGGCGGAAAAAGGCAGTCTGGCAGGGGTGGAGAGGAAATTTAGTTGAAGTCCAGGATTAGAAAAATGAAGAGCAAATGAAACAAACGGGTGACCTCCTGCAACTAAAGGGCCTGATTCCAGACATAGACCTGCAAGAATTCAGCTTTCTCTTGGAAGCAGGAGTTTCAGGAACACAGGCCACCATGTTCTTTTATTTTATAAGCAAGTTTGATAAACAAATATTTATTAAGAAAACACCAACCACTTGACTATGACATCTACCAAAGAGGAGCATGGTAAAAAGGTCCAGGCATGCAACTAAAGATCATCAACTTCAAATGGCTCCTTACCGCATTGGCATTGCTACCCACTTGCATACACCTCAGCTGAAACCAGCTCCAGTTGAAATCAAGCTCTGTGGACCTGACAAGAGAACAAAACCTGGAGTCATTATCACAGAAAAGTTCACCAGATCAGGCTCAGAAGGGTTTGAACAACACAATGCACAATGGAAGCAGATCTCTGGGAATATATGAGCTACTATTAGTGCCCCTGAACCAATAAATATCTTCCATATTAGTTTCCGGGTGAGGGCAGTGGCCAGAGGTGTACCTTGGTTTCCTTGTGCCCTTGGGCAAGGAGATGTTGTACCAGTGCCTCTATAGCCAGGATAGAGCAAGGACCAGAAACTCAAAAAGTCTGCTTTGCATTGCCTTTTGCACTGCACCAGTGACTCCCTTTGTGGCCATCAGGGTCAGATCTGCTCTGCTCCACACCTCCTCCTCCTCCATTGGTCCATCTGTCTACCTTCCTCCCTCCACACCCTGCTTTCCCTTCTGCCTCCTTCCTCCCTTCCTTTTTCCTCCTCCTGCAACTCTTACCCGCTCCCTGTCTTTCTTCCCTAAGCCTTGCTAGGCACTCCACTCACACTTCTGACTGGGAAGGGGGCACCACAGGGTTGCTGAGATGGCCCATGTCAGCAACTGGATTCCTCTGGTGAGGGCACCCAGATTCCTAGCCACTCCAAGCCAGATGGAGAGATGTGATTTTTGTGCCTCCCTGACCCTGCGTCCTTGGTGGGGGCCAACCTGGCCAACCTCTAGGTACACCCCTGGCAGTGGCTCATGTGTTACCAGAGCTTTGACCTAGTTGTATTTGGCTGTTTGAACTCCTTCAGTCTGGCCTGTTAACCAGAATAATTTCAGACTGAATACAAGGTAGTGGGTACCCAATAATTCAGATGCAAAAGTGTTGGCAAGGAGAATATGTTTTGAGCACACGAGCAAAAAGACTCTTCAGATGTATCCAGCTAGCATGCATTTATCTTTTTTTCCAAGAAACACACAAAAATACCAAGTGGACAATTTTTTGGATTAGGGAAAAACAAGCACACACAAAGGAAGACAGCTTGCTTCTCTTAGGATCTTCTGCCGAGGCCCTGCTCTGACTTCTTTATCAGGAGTGCACCATGAAACAATAAAGGAAGGTTTTTTCAGTGGTGGTACCCTGGCTATGGAATACCATCTCCCAAGGAGGAATGCCAGGGGCCAACTTTACAAGCTTTTAGATGCCAGATTCAGACACTTTTATTCAACCAGGTATTTTTAAAAGTATATATGTCTCAACATGTTTTGAGCTTTTATTTGCTCTTTTGTGTTTTGGTTTTTTGAAATTGTATTATGAATTACATTAGCAGTGCCCTGAAATCTGATCCAATGAAAGGAGGGACAGTATAGAAAGCTTCTAAATAAATAAATGGCTAATTTCAAAGATACAAAACTCATCTCAGTATGTGCTGGTCAACAATACTTTAAAGAAGCGTTTGTACTCTCTGAAATAATGTTTCCTCCCCCCCCCCCAAAAAAAAATATTGGGGGAGGGATGTCTGTTGTAGGACAGGATATGTTTACATGCTCTTTTTATTGAAAATCAATTTTAACATATTTTTAAAAGCAGCAGCAGTGTTTGTACTGTTGAAATAGATGTGATGGCTTTAGCACTGCTGTCAAGCAGCTCTGCAGAAACTTCTTTGACATGTTCTTCAAAGCCTTATCTAATTTGTGTACATACTTCTATAGGCTCATAAATACAGGAAGAAATGGCCATGAAAACCACCAGAGAGAATTATGCACTCCAGAGCTTGGGAAAGCTGTTGTACCCATGCTTTGTACATTCATTTACTAAAATAGAAATACAGAAATACAAATGATTCTAGCTGATACTCTTCTAACCAATGAAAGTTTCCTCTAGATGTATGAATTTCATTTCTCCTGGTATGGTACTGTTAGCCATGAGATACTCAGAAATCAATATGTATCAAATATCTCACTTCTGTCACATGACACAGCAGCCAGAAGAAGCTATGTACTTCTTGCTTTGCCAAAATTGCATGGTCCTGCTCCAACACAGAATTCTACTTTCCTTCTGTTCACCGAGGACAAAGAGAGAGCATTTCAGGTAAGGAACTATTATAAGAGCCAAAGAGCTTACACTGTAAGAACAAGAACTAGGGCTAGCTAGCTAGCCTGTGTGAGTAATCCGATACTCTCACAGAAGTAGGTCAGGTAAAGGGTAAGTGCGGGCTTTCAAGCTTCACAAATGTATTGAAATGAGACAAATACTTCAATGTATTAGAAGTCAGCCAAAAAGAAAAAAAAAAAGAAAAAGAAAAAAAGAGCATGTTAAAGGGTCTGTTCAAGCATGTTCACTGCTCAGTTTTTATATAACATACTTTACATGTGCAATAAAGTCAGAGATCAAGTGTTAGAGATGGACAGCTTTTATGACCATTGCACATCACCTCAAATGTAAAATCTTTCAACAGACAGCAGTGGAGGAGTGTCAAGTGGTGGAAAATTCAAGTATGAAATCAGTCTCAGTGCACTACAGTGAACAGTTGTTATTTTTATACGTTGCCAAGGAAGGAGGAAGCTTTACAGAATTCTAACACGCCCCCCAACTCCAATGTTTTCTTCCATTGGTGTGGAAACAGGTTTTTAACCAAAGGAATGCCTCTAGCAACTCTCTTCCTTCCATAGCTAATCACTAGGATTGTTGCATGGCAAACAGAAACATTTTCTGAAATGATGATTCCCTCTTTTTGAATTTCCCTTCAAATGCTGTATAGGTACAAACAAGCATGCACTCACTACAACACAAAATATTAACTAATGCCACCTATAAAATGACAATAATACCAGAAAGAAACACACAAATCTATCACTCAATTTGCAGAAGTATATAAATAAATTAAGTAGTGCAAACTTGTAGTCACACATCATGTGCAAAATAATTTTTAAAGATCATAGCAATCAGCAGTGCATTTTCTGAGTATCATAACTACATCTGTAGATGAACGGAACATTACAAAGAAGTTCATTCAATACTTGTCTAACTACAAAAGTAGCCATCTCTTGTTACGAAAGTAGCCATCTCTAAGTCATCAAGAACAAACTTCACCACAAATATATTACAGTGCTTTTTTCTGGGGGTACTCAAGGGTACCCAGTAATAGCAACTTTTCCTTCCAGATGTTAAAAGTGTGGCACTTATTGCAACAACTTCATGGTGAGTACCAATCTGTATAATGAACTATATAAATATCCTGCCTGTTTTCAAACAGCAGTACAATGAACAAGTGAGAGAAAGGGGATTAGGCTATTCTTAGGATCCTCAAAGATTACCTAATCAAACACGTTTTACTGCACAAGAGCCATTTTAGGAGTAAGCGTAAGTACCACAATTACACAAGACACTGGAGTTGCACACAATGAGCCACGTTGATCGTTGGTCCCCGTACGACTAAAGCAGGGATCCTGTATCTCTCACGTTCCTCATCTTACCTCCCACCCCTCCAAAAACAAACAAAACCCTAGTACTCACCGGATAAAGCTGAGATGCACACCCAGCGACCGGTGAACCCCAGAGCAGTCAATGCAGAGAAACACTCCATAGGTGATGCTGGCCCAGCTCGGGTTCTTCGCACCGCAGTCAAAGCAGGACTACAAGAAACAGAAGAGAAGCTAGGAGGAAGACCAACAGGGAGCCACCGGGAAAGAAAGGACAGCAGGCCAGCTTCCTTATAGGGAGCCAGTATGTCTGGTCTGGCGCCAGTGACTCTAACTATGACGAGTCTTTCCCCACCCTGTAGCTTGAAACGAGGGGCCTGCGGGGATGAAACGGGCCGCTGTGCTTCGAGGGGACGCAGGTGCCGTCCTCCTTCAAGGTCTCACGGCCCCAGCCCTGCCGCAGGTGGACGGGGCACTGCGGCGGTGGCAGAACCGAACCGGAAGGGGACGGTGGGGAGGGGAGACGCTGGGCCGGCGGGCGTCTGCCATCGGGAACAGCGGCCAAAGAGACACTCCAGAGCCTCCTGCCTCAACCCCCCGCGCTCGGTACCTTGTTGGGCGGCGCAGACCGAAGCCGCTTGAAAAGGGTCTGAATCTCCGCCTTGCTGGGCCCGGCCGCCATGTTTTCTTTTTCCCAGCACCCACCGCGGCCGGCAAAAGGTCGCCGCGGGGACCAATCCGCGCGCGGGGTGTTTCCCTCCGACGGGTCGCCTCCGGGGTCAGTTCAGAGTGCGCCGCGGACGTTGCCGCCATGACGCTCGAGGCAAAGTAACCGCGCTTGGCGGGAGCCGGGATTGGGGCTTTTCGCCGTGGAGTCGGAGACGATGCCTAAAGCCTGCTCGGCCGTTAACTGTCCCAACCGGGACACGCGGGAGAACCGGGCCAAGGGCCTCTCATTCCACAGGTCTGCATCTGAATACCGTAATGGGGCCTCCTCATGGAGAGTGTGGCTGGTTCTAAGCCTATTAGCGGAGGGGGCGGGGCAGGTGTGGGGTTGTGGGCGGGGCTTTGTGTCAGTCGGTGTCGTCACCTGCACCATCAGCCCATGTGGGGAAAGTCAGTGGGATTTATAGTTTGCCATCTCTTCTTCCTCCTCCAGCTTCCCCAAAGCCCATGAACTGAGGAAGAAGTGGATGCTGGCTGTGAATCGCATTGAGCCAGGCTCCAGGAAGCTGTGGATCCCAGGCTCAGGCGCCTGCATCTGCTCAGATCATTTCTTCCAGGATGAGTTCGAGGTGTATGGAGGACAGAAAAGGCTGAAGGCGGGCGTGATCCCCTCTGTGTTCTCCTTCAAGGTATCCTAGCACCAGAGAAGGGAGGAGAGTGCTGCCAGGCAGGGCCACCAAGTAGCCAATGCTCTACCATGGTTTAAGGCAGAATATTAGCCTCCATCTGTGATCACTCCCCCAGTGGTGGCCACCAGCTTAAAAAGGTAAAGGTAAAGGTACCCCTGCCCGTACGGGCCAGTCTTGACAGACTCTGGGGTTGTGCGCCCATCTCACTTAAGAGGCCAGGGGCCAGCGCTGTCCGGAGACACTTCCGGGTCACGTGGCCAGCGTGACATCGCTGCTCTGGCCAGAGCCAGAGCCAGAGCCGCACACGGAAACGCCGTTTACCTTCCCGCTGGTAAGCGGTCCCTATTTATCTACTTGCACCCGGAGGTGCTTTCGAACTGCTAGGTTGGCAGGCGCTGGGACCGAGCAGCGGGAACACACCCCGCCGCAGGGATTCGAACCACCAACCTTTCGATCGGCAAGCCCTAGGCGCTGAGGCTTTAACCCACAGCGCCACCTGCGTCCCAGGCCACCAGCTTAGGTGCCTATAAAAGAGGATTCATGGGTCTGCACTGCTGTCAGAGGCAGTGATGCTTTTGAATGCCCAGCAGGGGTGCCAATTTAAATAAAATATTGTGGGGGCCCAGGTAAACCCCGCCCCGCATAATCAATCACATGACACAGTGCACACACACCATTTGAATAGAAATGCCCATCAACATTATGGGGGCCAAAGCCCCCACAGCCCCTAGGAGTTGGCTCCTATGATGCCCAGTTGTATAGAAACCATGTGCTCCACCAAATTCTTAAAGACTACAAGTGAGGGATGAATGTCCACATTCCCTCCCACTGATAATTTTTCTGCACAGACAAGTGTATACCTAAAATATCAGAAAGCATTTCTACATTTGATCACCCACCCACAGTCTGAAGAGGCACAGTCAGCTAACAGTCGAGTTTTAACATGAGGATTTAGATAATCTTATTTCCCACTTTGCTTTTAAAAGTATCAGTTGTAACTAATCATGATGTCTCTGAATTGCCATTTACTGGGGGGGGGTGGTTTTTGCCCAGAGGCATCTGGTTGGTAACTGGGAAACAAGATGTTGGTCTCAGTCAGGGATGGAGAACCTCAGGCCTGGTGACCAAACACAGTTCTCCAAACCTCTCTCTCTGGCACTTGGAACTCTTCCCAGGTGATACCCTTCACACCCTAAATATTGTTGCCTAGTTGGAATTCTAATGATGTGGCTTGCTTGTCTGGATAGAAGATAAAGAGAGGTGTATGAGTATGTGTGTGTATAGAAAGGTTAAATTTGCATTCATTGCTCTGCTTTCTTTTGCTGCTGCCCCACCCACCACTGACATGTGGCGCTCAGAAGGAAATAGGGAGCCTGGTCTGAAAAAAGGTGTGCCACTACTGGTCTAAACAGCCCTTTGATATGATCCAGCAGGGCTCTAATCTTTGACATGCTGGTCATGTGTTTTTGTCAGTAATTGCTACTCTTCTTTTCGTGTGTGTTGATGTTCTTGCTCATGATCCAAGCCATGCTGCCTTATTTCATGGGGTAAAAACTGTTTCTTTTACCAAGGCAGACAAGACTGCAAGCAGTCATAATTTTAAAAAGTGCTGCTGACACTATGTTGGTACACTTGAAGATTATCTCACACCAATTCATGTTGTTGCCCTTGCTCTGTTCCCAGCAACAAGTAGCCTCAAAGTTTGGAGAAGTGTTTGATTCCCTCTCCCAGTGCATCAACAGCATGATCCACTGGAGGGAGCCGTAATATTATTATACAATATACGCTGTGTGGTGGAGGACATGTCAGGTGCTTGGAGTAAGAAGATACCAGAAACTTAAGGGCACAATCCTACAGTGAAGATTATTATTGTTATTATTATTTATTCAGTTTATATACCACCCTTTATCAGAAGATCCCAGGGTGGTGTACAACATCAAGAACATATTTCACGGAGCATAATAATAAAAAACATAATGCAGAGCATAATTATAGATGCATGCTAATAAAATATTCACAATAACAGTCCCTGCCACAAACACATTTAACAAGCCGTAGATTATTTAATGGCTGAAGGCCTGGGTAAAGAGGAATGTTTTTCCTTGGCGCCTAAAAACATGTAATGATGGTGGCAGGTGAGCCTTTCTGGGGAGAGCATTCCACAGATGAGGAACTACCACAGAAAAGGCCTGCTCTCTGCTGGTTGAGGGGCTGCAGGGTTTAGTAGAAGTCATGCTGCACTTTTCTAACAAACCAGGGCTTCTCCTGCAACCCTTGTGCTCCTAGCACCTATAATTGGATGTTGGGGCTTGGAAGGGTGAGTGGGAGGCAAATGCCCCATTGGTGGGCATCCTTCACTATTACATTTATATCCTGCCTTTCCTCCAGGAGTTCAAGGTAGTATACATGGTTGTCCCCATCTCCATTTCACTGTTGCAACACACTTGTACAGTAGGTTAGGCTGAGAGATTGTGACTAGCGCAAAGTCACCCTGTGCACTTCATATCCGAGTGGGGATTTGAACTCCGTTCTTCCAGGTCCTAGTCCAATACTCTCCCTACCACGCCACACTGGCTCTCATTCCAGGCATAGTCCTTAACTGGTGGGCTTTAGGATGTTTCTAGGGGCAGTGAGTTTGTGTCTGTTGTGTTTATACTGCTTTTGGGGTTTCTGTGCTGTGTGTTCCACACCACACTGTTTCAGGTTGAGCTTGCATTGGGTGTGGCAGTTATTCAGCCAACAAAGTGATGACTTATCTACTGCCTCTTTGTCATAGCACGAGAATAGGATTGTTCTGTAAATACACTTCCCACACCCCTGCACATTATCTAGTTGTGCTGTTCATTTCTATGCTTCTGGAAGATTTGCTTCTACAGTGGTACCTCAGGTTAAGTACTTAATTCGTTCTGGAGGTCCGTTCTTAACCTGAAACTGTTCTTAACCTGAAACACCACTTTAGCTAATGGGGCCTCCTGCCGCCGCTGCGCCGCCAGAGCCCGATTTCTGTTCTTACCCTGAAGCACTATTTCTGGGTTAGCGGAGTGTGTAACCTGAAGTGTATGTAACCTGAAGCGTATGTAACCCAAGGTACCACTGTAATAAAATGTCATCTCCCCCCCCCCCCATTTCCTCTTTATGTCACAGTGTCACTCCATATTTCATTGCTGTAGGGTAGGAAGGTTTTAACAGTAACATTATATTAGCACACAGGAAGAATGGAGGTTATATTTAGCTATTATTTCCATTGTATTCAACTTTTCTATACCACCTTGAGCATTAATTCAAAACGTGTTGATTGACCAATTTATGTGTATTTCAGGGTATCTCTATGCTTCTATTTCTTTTTTAGAGTTCCTCTACTTGATCCAGATTTTAGTTTCCTCCAGGTTGCTTACTAGGTTTACATAACGGGGGGACGGACATCTAGAAGGTTGGGGTTTTGTTTTTTTAACACTGGAGTGCTTTGTGGGGAACCCTGCAATATGCAAACCCACACATGATTGCTCGGCAGACAATGGCCACTTTGTGTAACGTTTCACTGAGTTTGCGCCACACCCTGGTTGCAGTGTTTCCATTTCTGCTTGCAAGTTCAGGCAGAATCTATTCAAGTTTAAGAAATTTCAGGTCTCACTGATTTCATGGCCTCGGCTCTGTATACCTAAAAGAGCAGCTTCGCCCCCATCATTCAGCTCTGAGGTCCAGTTCTGAGGGCCTTCTGGTGGTTCCCTCATTGTGAGAAGTGAAGTTACACGGAATCCGGCAGAGAGCCTTCTCAGTAGTGGCACTCGCCCTGTAGAATGCCACCACATCAGATGTCAAAGAATGAACAATTACACAACTTTCCAAATACAGCCCTGTATTGGGAAGTTTTTAATGTTTGATGTCTCACTGTGTTTTTATATTATGTTGAAAGATGCCCAGAGTGTCTGGGGCAAGCCAGTTGGATGTCTGCGGTTTAAGTAATAATTAATAATAATAATAATTAATATTATTCAGTGGGAGAGAATTTCATTGTAATTCGATACTACAGTGACACTAGCTGAGTGGGCATGGGTTGCTTCTCAGCTCCATGCCCTGTTCTGGAGTGGGGAATTGGCTGGTCAGAAGACTTGAGGGTCCTTATGTTCCCCACCACCCAGGGGCCAACTTTAATGGGTGGATGGGGTTGCCCACCTGTCAGTCAGCCAACATCACCATAATGTCAGGTGACCCATCTTCCTTTGACCTGCACAGCTTGAAATCAAACCAAGGGCACAGTACTTTGTAGGTGCCTGCAATCAGCTGCTTTGCAAGCAAGACCGTTTTTGGCCCAGCTTTATCTTTGTTTGCCTGACATCTGATGACATATATAACATCCGGTGTAGGACAGATGGGCTTGGATTGACCAAAATGCCTTCGCAGGCCAAATGGGGCAGCCTGGTGGGCCTAAATAATCTTGCAGGCTGGAGAGCCCCCACTACTGCTGCTATGTCAGGGGTCAGCAACCTTTTTCAGCCGTGGGCCGGTCCACTGTCCCTCAGACCATGTGGGGGGCCGGACTATATTTTTTTGGGGGGGGGATGAATGAATGCCTATGCCCCACAAATAACCCAGAGATGCATTTTAAATAAAAGGACGCACTCTACTCATGTAAAAACACGCTGATTCCCGGACCGTCCATAGGCTGGATTGAGAAGGCGATTGGGCTGCATCCGTCCCCCGGGCCTTAGTTTGCCTACCCCTGTGCTATGTATTAGCTGGAGAATTCCTCATCTGAGGATGACCTGGAGCCCCCAGTACTTAGAAAAGCCCCAGACCTGACTAGATCTGGGGAGAGAGTAAGTTGGGACTCTTGGACAAGGCTGCTGTGGGGCAGTTGGCACAGTGGGAGAGTTTCGCCTCAGAAGCTAAGGCTGGATGGACCCTGAGCTTGTAGGAGCAACAATGTTTTAAACAGCAAATGGAAACCTGTCCAAAAAGGGAAGTACCAGATTTGGGAGTCTTTCTTTGACAACAGCTCATGAAACTCAGCTGGACCCCTGGGTGTGGTTCCGGTAGCTCCAGCTCAAAGACCTCAGGACCAGGCTGGAACACTTCTTGCCTGGACCTTGAACTGCCCCTCAACTTGCCTCTTTCCGGCACCACTTGGGATCGGCTCTTTATGTGCTATGGGAACAACATGAGTGCTGTGTTGGGTGGGATCTTCTTCCTTTCCTTTGCGTGTTTTGGCTACAAAATTGTGTTTGAGAGCAGCAAAAGGAGTCTTGAACCCCTGCTTATTGGGATGTTTTGGGGCTTCCAGTAGCAGAGTTACTGCTGGTTTCTCATGTTGTGATGAAGGGGCATCTGCTCTTTGTGTGTGTGTGTGTGTGTGTTTGAGTCATTAAGAGTTCGCTGGCTCCCTCTATTTGTGGGCACCATCACCTAGAGTCCCTGATTGGTGGGCTTTGGCAGAGTTTCTTAGTACTGTACAACATCGGAACATCATGTTTTCTGTCCTTGCTAAGACATTTAAAAAGGGGGGGAAAGACTGTGTGTCCTTCACTCTTTATATCCACTTCATAATTCTTTGTTTTTGCTTCATATCTAATATTTTTTCCATGCTTCCATGGTGTAGGGAGGTGTTTTTCTGGAAGTATTGCTGATCTAATCTAAAAGAATCTCTGCACAGAATAACATTTTGGTTTTGCCACAAGAGGGAACATCAGATTTGGCTGCAATGTGGGGCCTTCCCCCCCCCCTTTATTGCTGGTTGTATTCATCAGTGCATAGGCTGCCCAAAACGTAGCTCCCTGGGGCTCTCTGTCCTGTGTTTCCTGTTGTTTTCTTTCAGAATGGGTGATCTGTGTGCCTCTGAAGCTGCAACATAGGCACACTGCTCTTAACTGCCAAGTGTTTGTTTCAGGAGAGTGCCCTGCCTCCTTGTCTTCAGTCCCTGAATAATGCAAGCACTGTCCACGAAAAGTTTCAGTATGTACAGCTGTTGTTAAATGTCATTCT
This sequence comes from Podarcis cretensis, assembly GCF_951804945.1. Classification (NCBI taxonomy): domain Eukaryota; kingdom Metazoa; phylum Chordata; class Lepidosauria; order Squamata; family Lacertidae; genus Podarcis; species Podarcis cretensis. The sequence continues at coordinate 51,599,582 of NC_137170.1, read as the reverse complement.
ACAGCAGGAACAAAATGTCCAAGAGGGCAGGGTATCCTGGGTTACATTAAGATTTGAAGCAAGTCCCTAGCAGCGTGTGGCTTGTTACTCTTTGAAGCAAGATGCTGGGCTAGGTAGATCTCCTTTGTGGATTGAGGCAGAAGATCTTGCGCTACCTATGGCAATTGAAAGCTTTCATCTTGGGTCATAGAAGGTAGAAGGAAATGACAAACACAGAAGATGGCCGGGGGTGGAGGTGGGAAGCATCCCAAAAGAAGTGATTTTATCCAGATGCAGCCTACCTGGCTGTACATGGCTTCAGGCTTCAAAGTGGCCTGTTTTGTAATCCTTCTCACAGAAGGAGAACTGAGTTTAGTTTGATGCCTTTGTAGAACAATCACAGGCCTCTTAAAGAAATAGGCAGATGCAAAATGCTTTCTAAATGGAGTCGTCTTATTTGGTACTGTTTGGACTTTCTGAGGGGGTTTCTCTCAGCCTTGATATCTTGCTCACATCTGGGAGAGGCCTGGGTTACTGCATGAAGAAAGCAATGGTCTCTGGGATCCTCAACATCTGGTTTGGATTAGTGAGGTAACCGCAACATCCTGTGAGAAGGCCCTGGTGTAATAACTGGATTTGCTACCTCAGTCCAAAAAATGAGCGCCTGGGGAGAGTGCACCCTCCTTGCCTCTTTCCAAAAGTTGAAATAAATTCATTTGAATGGAAAGTCATTTGAATTTTTTATAGCCAAAGGGGTGGGGAAATGACATTGCACAACTCACAGAAGCAAACTAACTTCCCAGGGACTTGTCTCTTGTCCTCCTTGGTGTAAGTAATGCTGTTCTAGAGGGGAAAGAGTTGTGGTACAGGAACAACAAGGCTGGTTCTCGTCCCTAAATCTTACCCAGGTCCCTCAAATGCCTCATAATTTCTGTCAGCATTCCTAGTCTCTGGCAATACAGAGCTGCAGAGGTGGATGCTTCCAATCCCATCCCCTGGTTTTCTGTGAAGGCAGCAGAAATGTAAGAATTGCTGGCATTAGGGATGTTTGTCTTCCTTGTACAGGACAGGAAAGGCTTCCTGCTAGTGACTCTTCCCTGGTCAGGAAAGCTGTAGCGCAGCTCACCTTGGCAGCTTAGCTGGACTTTTTAATTGTCTGCCTTGCTCAGCAATTTGGGCCATACTGAGGGATTTCTGAGCTGCAGCTTGGTTCTCATTTACTAACCTCAAGGGCTCTCCTACTAGATCTCCTTTGTCCCTAAAATATGTGCTACCTCAAGTTCTGGTCCAGTCTAAAACCTGCAACCTCTAAGGGTTGACTCCAACTAAATTCTGCTTGGTGTAGGCCCATTAAAATTAATGAACCCAAGTTAGTCATGTCTGTTAGTTTCAGTGGGTCTTCTCTGCATAGGAATAAGATTTGATACAGCCTCACTTTTCCATGGTACTTTTCCCTTCTCATTCAGCAGTGTTAGGAAACCTCAGGTTTGAGAGTGAATGTGGCTCTCTAGGCTTTTCTTTCAGGCCCTCATGACTCTCACTAGGCCACACCCTTCATTGTCCCTGTTCTGTGCCCTCCTTGAGAACTGTTGCCTGGCTGGAAGATGTCTGTGATGATGCCTTTTGCTTGTGTGAATGTAGCCTATGATACTAAATGTAGCCTATGATACTAAAATCAGAGTCCCATCCGGTGCCCCACCCAATTTTGCCTTGGCCTCCTCCATGGCTTGCATATGGCCCTTGTAAGGTTCTCCATGGGGCAGTGCAGCTCTTGGGCCCAAGTTTCCTCACCCCTGCTGCTCAGGAAGCAATGGCTTCTAAGAACATCCATTAAATGAAGAAAAATAAGCTGTAGGTGACTGTGTTTATTTTTGAAGACAGTTGAGTAGATAGACGCATTTCCTAGTATGTAATCCACTGAACCTAAGGGACGCAGGTGGCGCTGTGGGTTAAAGCCTCAGCGCCTAGGACTTGCCGATCGAAAGGTCGGCGGTTCGAATCCCTGCGGCGGGGTGCGCTCCCACTGCTCGGTCCCAGCGCCTGCCAACCTAGCAGTTCGAAAGCACCTCCGGGTGCAAGTAGATAAATAGGGACCGCTTACCAGCGGGAAGGTAAACGGCGTTTCCGTGTGCGGCTCTGGCTCGCCAGAGCAGCGATGTCACGCTGGCCACATGACCCGGAAGTGTCTCCGGACAGCGCTGGCCCCTGGCCTCTTAAGTGAGATGGGCGCACAACCCCAGAGTCTGTCAAGACTGGCCCGTACGGGCAGGGGTACCTTTACCTTTACCTTTAATCCACTGAACATAGGTGCAAGAGCGTGAATTGAAAGTGGGAATATGGGAATGAAAAAGGCACATTGCCAAAAGCAGCAGGATTCAGAATAGGGAGAGCATTTACTTAAACTTGCAAACTTGGGTTGAAGGAAGGAAAATGCAGTAAGGGAGGATGAGAGTTTGGGAATTGGTAGTGGGCCTTGGGGGTGTATGTGTAAAGGGAATGGAAGAGAAGAACTGTGGTTCATCAGCTTTTTGCTCAGTAATAGCAGGAACTGGAAAGCTGAAGAAGTGCCAACACATTTTATGAGTCTCTGATTCAGCTGCTCGGACAAAGGGTCATATAGTGAAAAAGGAGCCACAAAAGAACTTCTTTATCCAGATACCTGCTAGGACAGACCATTTTTTGGCAATAGAAGGGGTGTCCAGATGATAGCCTGACATGAAATATAGTATGTAGAAATGGAAGACAGGAACAAGGAAGGGATTGCTGTACTGGGAGCAATATTCAGTGGGGAAATCTATTTATTAAAGTGCTTAAATGTATGTTAAGTGTTGTACAGTATTCAATATATTGGCACCCTGCCAAAATTAGCTCACACTTCAACAGAGGGACAAGACACAGAAGGATCAGGGAATAGGAGGAATAAGCTGGTCAGGCAAATGCACCAAATTCAGGGACACTTTAAGTAGCAGTAGTTTTTGAGTTATTTATTTTTAAATTATATATATATATATATATATATATATATATATATACACACACACACACACACACACACACACAAACACAAGATTTATCTTATTTTGAAAATTTGTATCCCACACTTCAGCTGATAACTCTCCCAGAGGAAGACACATTGCAGAGTTTCCCTTCTTTCTTATACACTTTGTTATCAAACATTTCCAACAGTCCTATCCATATTTAGTCAGAGGTTAAGTGTCATTGTAGCCTATTGGTTGTACCCCTCTTTGTGTAAGTGCATTTAGCATTGCAGCTTTTGATCAAGGTCAAGGTCTCCCAGCACTTTTCCTGTTCTGCCACCGGCTTGTGGGCTCAGCAGAGGATTTCCATAGTCCTAAAACAAAAAAAGGGACAGCTGCAGAGATGGATATGGTTCCCGCTACGTCAAAGTGGGGGCGGGGGGAATATGCTTAGGTGTGCTGCAGTTGGGTGGGGGAATGTTCCAAGCAGTTTTTATTAAGAAGCATTTTATTAAGAATCATATTCATCTGTGCAATTTTCTTCTTTTTCTTTTGTCTTTGGTGTATTTTCTGTAGCTGTCATTGTGCATAGATTTTTATAGTCCTTTCTAGTGTACCCTGTAGCCCAACAGCATCGGAAATGTTTTAGGAAGTTTGATATATACGACTAACAGTTCACAATAATCTGCACCTGAAGAACTGGCATGCTTGAGATTAGGCCTCTGTCTGAAAAGACTGCAAAGCTTTACTTCCAAAACCAGTTTTCCTTCCATATCCCACTGATGATAATGGGAAAGCAAGGTGATGCAAGGGCAGAATATTTGCATTGCATATAGAAGGTCCCTGGTGCAATGTCTGGCATCTCGAGGTAGTGCTTGAGAGCAGTACATGTGAAAAGGATCTAGGAGTCTTGGTTGACCACAAACTTGACATGAGCCAACAGTGTGACGCGGCAGCTAAAAAAGCCAATGCAATTCTGGGCTGCATCAATAGGAGTATAGCATCTAGATCAAGGGAAGTAATAGTGCCACTGTATTCTGCTCTGGTCAGACCTCACCTGGAGTACTGTGTCCAGTTCTGGGCACCACAGTTCAAGAAGGACACTGACAAACTGGAACGTGTCCAGAGGAGGGCAACCAAAATGGTCAAAGGCCTGGAAACGATGCCTTATGAGGAACGGCTAAGAGAGCTGGGCATGTTTAGCGTGGAGAAGAGGAGGTTAAGGGGTGATATGATAGCCATGTTCAAATATATAAAAGGATGTTACATAGAGGAGGGAGAAAGGTTGTTTTCTGCTGCTCCAGAGAAGCGGACATGGAGCAATGGATCCAAACTACAAGAAAGAAGATTCCACCTAAACATTAGGAAGAACTTCCTGACAGTAAGAGCTGTTCGACAGTGGAATTTTCTGCCAAGGAGTGTGGTGGAGTCTCCTTCTTTGGAGGTCTTTAAGCAGAGGCTTGACAACCATATGTCAGGAGTGCTCTGATGGTGTTTCCTGCTTGGCAGGGGGTTGGACTCGATGGCCCTTGTGGTCTCTTCCAACTCTATGATTCTATGATTCTATGCTGGCTAAAGACTCCTGCCTGGAACCATGGAGAGTTGTTGTCAAATCAGTGTAGGCAGCACTGAGTTGCGTGTCTCTGTTCCAAGAGTCCAGAATTCATTCCCTTCCCATGCCTGACAACTGGTGTTGAGGAAAAGGGATGTGTCTTAACCTTCAGACTATACTATTTCAGAGCACAGGTGAGGAATTCTGTGTTTGAAGTCAGACACTTCACTGGAAAACCAGCACACCACGGAGGAGGCTAAGAGAACAACTGTCTCTGACAATGTTACCTTTATTGTGCAGTGAATTAGGTTTGCAGTGGATGGCTATTCCAATACGTAAGCCCTCATCTGTATTCTGGTCTCAGAAATGCCTTTTTTCTTCATTTGAAATAAATCTGGGTTTGCCTGACAATGAGTAAATAACGTAGAGAGTATGTTGGATCAAACATAATGCCACAATCTACACATGTCTACACATAAGTAAATCCCACTGACTTCAGTGGGACTTTGAGATAAGTGTATCTAGGATTGCAACCGAGTGGTTAACTTTTCACCCAGTTAAATTGATGAAACTTAAGATAGTCATGAGTGAGTTGTGTGGGACTAAGGCATAACCTGGATCCAGCCTCTAATGTTTGAAGTATGCTTAATTAGTTCCAGTAATACCATGGCAATGTTGTTGGGGATTATTTTTTGTTCACTTTTGCCTTCTACTACAGCATTAGCTTATCCAGTCTGTTTCAACCAGGCCTTTTTCTTTTTTTGGTAAAATTGCTATGTCTAATTCATTTGAACTCTTTCTCAATACAGGAACCAACAAAAGGGAAACATCCATCAAAGTCTGTCAAAACCATGGGCATCAGTTGGCCAGTGGCTAGTATCAGCGAAGCTACTCCAGCAGCTGACTCATCTCCTGCACAAGCCAAAGCAGTACGTATACAAGCGAGGGTAGCTGGTGCCTTCTCCAATGCCAGCAATGCAACTGTTGGGAAGGACTTTGGGGCAGAGGTCAAGGGCCCCACACAGAAAATGAGCAGGAGAACACTAAACACAGCAGAGCTGGCTCCAAATTCTGAAAAAAGTAATGCACATTACCATATGAAGAGCCCCTCCTCCCCACCAGGAGACCGTTAAGTCCAGAATCTAAAATTACAAAACTGTGTGTCACTAAATGCTGTAGCATGTAGCTTATATTACCATAGGGACTTGGACAAAGCCTATAGCAGAGATGGGGAACCTCAGGCCCATGGGTGAAATGTGGCCCTCCAGGTCCCTCTCTGGCCCTCAGGACACTCCCCAGGCCACACCCACTCTTCCAAGGCCACATCCCTCATTGTTGTTAGATTGCATCCTCCTTGAGTGTCTGTGCCTGGCTGGAATGTATCCTTGACCTCAAATAATGCTTCTTGTGGGCCTGGATGGAGGAGGTGTGTAAGTGTGAGTAGAAACCAGCCTACTGTACAAAGGTAGAACTTTACATTCTTTGCTCCTGGAGCAAACTGCAGAACCTGACTTCCATCACGGTATCCTAAGTTAGCTTTAAAGAGGGAGAGTGGCCACATCCACTAACTATTGTGAATCTGATGGGAGAAGGGAGTCTGGGAAGGGTTTACTCTGGCTGTGGTGAGAGGCTAAAAGGAAAATCAAGGCAAAGGAGAAAGGTGAAGTCAGTTTAGTTTTCAGGAATAAGCAAATCCAGCCCTTTGTGGAAAATCCACATGGACAAACATCGGGTGCCAGGAGGACATGGAAGTTATGGTGAGAGAATTAAAAAGATGAAGCAACGGGTCTTCTTTGTCTTCCTGTAGGTGGAACTCATCCAAGCGGAGCATCAGTATAGTCTGAGTGAAGCTATGGGCAGCAGAACCAAGTCTCTGATCCCCACTGGCCCAGTGCAGGGGACTGAACGGGAGCAGGACGCAGCCCAGCGCCGCCTCTCCTATTATCAGCAGGAGCTGTGGAGTGTGCTGGAGAGCCTGCGGGAGCAGCATCTCCTCCAGAAGGACATGGAACACATGCTGCGCTCCCAGTTCAGCGGTAAGCACCGTAAGCCTTGCCAAAGGGGCTCTTCTTCATGCCAGGGGGCCTTTACAATAAGACCAGTGCAGTTTCAGAATCATTCAAGGTTCCAAGGAGGGAGCCATGATACAAACCAGCTTCAAGGCTTGGTTAAGATGAGTGGGGTAATTTTCACAACCCTTTAGTGGCTCATGTACCATAAATAATGTATTTAGTGTTAACTCTGGAAGTGTATACTTGATTCTGACCAAACTATGCCTCCTGATGTATATTTTGCTTTAGGAGGCTTAGTTTGGTCAGTATCGAGAAGACATTCCCAGAGTTTCATGCTAGAAGGCCATGAAAAAATTGTGTCCTGGGCTTTTTAGACTCATCTACCCATGTACTATCTGAAACCAAAGGAGCGCATTGGTTGCCAGATGTGGAATATATTGCCATTGTTTCAGCCTCCCTACCTCACTTGATTACCTCCTCAGCATTTCCGACTGGCCAGTTGTGCTCGGTATGCAATTGCTACAAATCTCCCCCACTTCCCCAAACCCTTAATAACTTTAAGTACACCCTTCTCTGCTTTCTTGGTCACCCAGTCCTCCTGGGTTTTGGACTCAGTTTCCCTCCCCATGAAAATAGAGGATGTTGAATCTTCTTCTAGGCCCCAGTCTGAACGCAGCAGAGTCACTGCTGAGGCCAATGTTAAAGACTCTTCCTCTGCAGCATCACCCCAAATTAGCTTCACCTCACTGTCCATCCCTTGCTTGAGGAACCCTCTTTACTTCAGCAGACCTGCAGCTCACTTTGCAGTGTGAGGGAGCCCTGTGCGAGAACTACCCAGCTGCCACCCGCAACTTTGCCGTCTCGCTGCATTTGTTCTCAGCCAAGGCCTATGAATTTGTGAAGAAGACATTCCAGCTCCCAGAGGCCACCACCCTTCGCACGTATGTCTTTCTTATTTGTATCTTATTTGTGTTAACTAGGGGCAAACGTTGCAAAGCAACAGTGCACAGACATAGGCACTATATATGCATTCTAGCTTGCTGAAGAAACTACTTTTTCCAGTGTGACACTTTTAAGATGGGAGAAAAGAAAGAGGGGTGGGGAATGCCTGAAAACACATTACTTCATTATGTCGGGACACCTCGCGTACAGACCTAGAGGAGCTCCTGAACGTAGTCTGCAAGCTTTCTTTGTAAGATTTGCCACTGACTGCTCAGACATGGATGACACCTCTTGGGCCATCTTCTGAAGGACCACAATGGCAGAGGATCTGACTTGCAAGCAGAAGGTCCCTGGTTCAGTCCCTGAGCTGGGAAAAGGCTCCTGCCCCAAATCCTGAGGGGTTTCTGCCAGCCAGAGCAGACACTGTGGAGCTAGATGAAGCAGTGGTCTGACTTGGTATAAGGCAGCTTCCTCTGTTCTCATGCTACACAAGTAAATTCCACATCAAACAATCCACAAGGGCAAATATGAAGTTTGAGGTGCAGAGGAGAGAGAGAAATTCAGCCAAAGGTCCAGATGAAAAAAAGGTTTTTCACAAGCTGCAAAAACTCCTAAGAGCTGCCGTAGATGTTATCTGGAGGGGAAGGGAATTCCACCCTCAGAGGCCCTGTATCAAGGATGCCTTCACTCAGGTTGCCGGAAACCAAATTCCAGGGAAATGCAACAATCCCTCAAGGAAAGTAGGGCAAATTCCTTTGTTCCAAAAAGAAGAGGCCAAATCTGAAAATCAGGTTCCTCAGAGGAGACATTTGCAGATCCCCTGGAAAAGCTTTCATTAAAAATGCACTATTGGGCAAAAGGAGGAAATTGTCAAACCATGAGGATATGACTGTTGGTAACCCAGGATTTAGGGCTGGATGACTGAGATAAAAATGAGTTTGACATCCTGCAAGGGACAGACGGATGCCTGTGGCACCATGAAGACTATCGATGCATGGACTTTTGTAAACAATAGCTTAGGCTGCCGCCCAACACCATTTATGCTGAGTAAGCCCCATGGAATTCAATAGGACTGACTTCTGTAGACATGGCTAGGATTGCACTGCTACTTCACCAAATGCAATTGGTCAAGAAACCTCTGACCTTGAAGGCATGCTGGGGGGAAATGGTTAATCTTTCATGGTTACTGGAACTGAACCTTGAAAGATTTGAGTAATGTACTAGCCAACTGATTGATCACTTTACATGGGTTATTGTGGGAGGAATTCAGTGTAGCCCTAAACAGATCACACTGTCAGCTCAGGCTTGCTCTTCTAGGGGTTCTCCTGACCACCTCAGAACTGATATCAGAGGTGCAGGGGGCATGCAGTGGGAGGATAGGGAGAAACCTTCATTGCACTAGCGGAAGTCCTTGCACAGGCTTCCACAAGTGAGACTGGTTAGTTGAATTGGGCCCTATGTTTATATCCCAAATTCCTCCAAGGAACCTAAGGTAGCATACTTGGTTCTATGTCCAACCCCCATTTTATCCTCACAACAACCCTGTGAAGCAAGTTAAGCTAAGAGATGGTGACTGACCCAAGGTCATCCAGGGAGCTTCAGGAGTGAGTCAGAATTTAAACCTGGGCTGTCCCTTGTTTAGTACAGCATGACAGTACAACCTCTGCACTGGCTTGGCATCACATTGTTGTATGGAAGCAATTTGAGAGAGGTAAATGATGCCCAAAACTCTGATCAGGGGAAAGCCAAGGTGAACAAAAAGACTTGAATGTAGTGTGCCCCGTGTGTGTGTGGTGTGTGTGTGAGAGAGAAAAGTTAAGCTTTTCATCCATTGGAGGTTAAAGTAAGATCAGATTTATTAGTAAGAGGAAGCAGAGGAATGGACAATTCACAAGGAAAAGGAAACAGCTGTGCTAGTTGATAAAACTAGACTTTGGAGGTATAAGCATCACTGCAAGCCTCTAAAGGTTTTCTCAGAAATATGTCTTGCTCTCTCAAAAAAAGTATGCTCTCTCTCTCTCTGTCCCACATACGTACATATAGGATTGCAACCTAAGAAAGATAGTCTGAATTGGTTGGTCTTCTCCCATCCATCCAAACACTCAGTGGCACCAAAGAAAAAATATCATAAGACGCACGTGCCACTTAACTACAGTAGTCTCTATGTGGTTTACAGTGGTACCTTGGATTAAGAACTTAATTCGTTCTGGAGGTCCGTTCTTAACCTGAAACTGTTCTTAACCTGAGGTACCACTTTAGCTAATGGGGTCTCCCGCTGCCACCGCGCGATTTCTGTTCTCATCCTGAAGCAAAGTTCTTAACCTGAGGTACTATTTCTGGGTTAGCGGGGTCTGTAGCCTGAAGCGTCTGTAACCCAAGGTACCGCTGTACAAGAGATATAATGCAAAATGGTAAAAATTGGTTAAAACACTAAAATCAGATGTGTCACTAGAAAACATACTCTGCTATTCTGTGAGAGCCCAGATATGGGGAAAACAACTTTGGACTATGGAAACATCAAGAAAAGCAGACATAGCAAAGCCGCGTGTATCACAGAACCACACAACCGGCACTTGGAAGGAACAAAATCAAAGTACCGTGCTATAATGATGTGCCTCTTTAATTTCAAGAGCCAGAAACATCTTTCAGTGATAATTAAAATATAGGTGTTAAAAAATGGACTCATAAAATAGTGGTGTAGAGAGCGGTGGACATAATGTGGTGGTGGATGTACACGTGGGGAAAGCACAAAGTGCCCTGTACTATGGAAAGTCAATTGTGATTCCGCTTGTAGATTTTACAGAAAGGCAACAATTAGATAGCACTAGCAGCCCATAAGGACCTAAGAGTGACCCACACAAACTGTGCCAAATGCACTGTTAGCCTAAAGGAAACCACATGGGTGATTTGGTGTGTTGGGAAGAAAACAGACTTTCAAGCTCACCTGATGGTTTATGGGAGATTTTTTCTTCTTCAAATACTGCAAAGAGAAGTAGAGTATATAAAGCAGAACTGATGCAGGCTCTGCCTTCCCACGTGGAACTATTCTCAGGCCCTCTAGCACAAGCATGGCCTAAAATAGTTTATGAAAGTAACATCATGCTTTGATTTTTCATAAGCACGAGGGCAAAGAAACATACTATCCTCAGGCTCCGAGGTTTGGCAGTAGAAGAAAGATTTTTGTTTGAACCAAACATGGAGCTGATTAGCTTTCTTTCCCATACTTCTTCCCTCATAGGTGGCTCTCAAACCTGGATTACGAGCCGGGATTCAGCCAACAAGCCTTTGATGCTCTGGCAGAGAGATCTCAAGCAGGGGAGAAAACCTTCAAGTTGTGCTCTCTCCTTATGGGCTCCATCCCTTTGGAAAGGAGAAGCCACTATGACCCTTCCACCGGGCATTTGCACGGTTTGATGGACTTTGGTGCTGGTAAATATGATGCGGATGAGGTTTCGGCAGCCGGAGAAGCCCTCCTGCTTGTGGCTGTTGGATTCCAAGGCCAGTGGATAGTGCCTGTTGGCTACTTCCTCCTCGCCACCCTTAGAGGTGACATACAAGCCCAGCTCCTATGCCACTGTATCCTCAAACTGTACGACATTGGTGTGCAGGTGGTCTCTGTGACGTCTGATGCCACAGCTCCCAATATCGAGACAGCCAGGCGGCTGGGAGTGGTGGTGGACGGCCTCTTTGTCAAGTCCACATTTTTCCATCCAGCTACTCCTACGCTGGAAATAGCATACTACTTCGATCCCAGTCATTTGTTGACGCTGATCCACCGCTTGCTGCAAGCCGCCGGCAGCCTCCAGGTGAGCAGCAAGGCGGTCTGCTGGGATTACCTCCTGCATCTCGGGGCTCTGCAGGAAGAAGTGGTGCTCCAGAAGGCATGCCAAGCCGGAGCGATCAGCCCGCAGGAACAGCAGGTGTGGGGAAATGGGGCCACGCAGTTGTTCAGCGAGGGCACGGTTCAGGCCTTGCATTTTGCAGCGAGGCTCGACCTGCCTCAATTTCGTGGTCATGAAGCCACCGCCCACTTTATTGGGCTGCTGAGTGCCATTTTTGACACGTGCAGCAGCTGCAGCATCTATGGGAAAGGTTTCAAGGCAACCCTCTCCCGTGCTAGTGCCAGCGCCCTCAACAACCTCTGCAATGAGTACGAGAACCTGCTTCGCAAACTCCGCACTGCCACCGGGGAGCTGGTAGGGCTGAGCAGGCATCGATGGGGCTTCATTGGCTTCCTGGTGAACCTGCGCAGCTTTCAGTGGCTGGCGCAGACCCATCTACAGGCAGAAGACGAGCCCACCGCTTCTTTGCTGTCCTGTTGGTGGAGTCTGGACCCTCTGGAGTGGTGTAGGGGAGCCATACAGCAAGCCCGTGGGCACAAAGGTGTTGGCCCCGCATGGACCTTCCAGCGGGCGTACAGGGTTGTCTTGAACAGAGCTCTTTCTCGTCTGGGCCTCGATCCACCAAACCTGCTTGACATATCCTTACGCAGAAGAACTAACCTCCAGTTGCAGGCTTCCTGGCCTCTGGCTCGCGGGCAGATCTGGCACTTGTCTCAGGGCACTGGGTCTCCACGAGAGACACAGGGCATAGCCCCAGCCTTTCTGGCCGAGTTGGAGGAAGACGCCATCGCCTGCATTTCCTGCGTTGTTTTGGGGAAGCTGCTGCCCCTCCTCTCCTGCGCCGAATGCTGTGCTGCCCTCTTGTGCCCTTGTAAGGGTGTGCCTGCGGGCAGTGCCCTGCTGTTTGTGCAGAGCAAGGGAAGAAAGTACCTCCCGGCAGAGTCCGTACGGAAGGTGATCCGCCGAGCAAAGCAGGTTGTTGGCCTGCCTTCCTTGTTCCTTGGAGACTCCAGCCACCGCGGGTTCTTGACGTGGCAGCTGGCCATCTTGGCAGATGTGAGTGAGGAGCCCAGTCTTTTCTCATCCCTGGGCAACCACCTCTTTGAGAGCAATGCTGTGGTTTCCAACCATTACGTCACTCTGCTGCAGGAGCTTGTGCGAACCTTCTTGGAACTGTGGCTTGAGGCAGCGCAAGGGCAGTTGTCCATGCCACCGACTCATGAATGTAGCAGCTCTTTGAAAGTGGCTAATGATAAGCAGCAGACAGGGAATGCAAATGGCCCCAGCAGGGACTGGCCTCAGCAAACGCGTGGACTTATGGAATGGTACATGCCTATTTGATGGTGGTGGGAAGCTGAATGCTTATGTTTACATGGCCTTGTAAGAGAAGCGGTAGCTTATGATATGCTGCAAGCTGGTAGAAAACTACGAGGCTGCTTTGCACTTGGCTTTTTTATTGGAGCGGACACAGGCAGGGAGGTCCACACGGAACTGACATGCAGGAAGGTCATTCTAACTTTTCACATGAAAGTGACGTGTGTGTGCCTTTGAGAAGCATTTTTGCAGGGCTTACAGCATGGGGATCACAGAATCGTAGAATTGGAAGGGACCCCAAGGATCATCTAGTCCAACTCCCCGCAATGCAGGAATATTGGTATCCTATTTACATTGGCAAAGCTGGTCTCTATAAAGTTTTTCCCCGAGTGGATATTGGAACTTCGCTTATGGACTTATCATGGCTTCCTTTGTTGTGCAGTCCCAGCTCTGGAGTTTTAAGAACCATACGCCTTTTTTCCAACTAGTCCCCCAAATTGGGACTTCCCCCTCCCCCAGCACTTTTCTTACCAACCCCACTCTGGTCTGTAGAAGCAAAGCTGAGGCAGCAGCCCAGATTAGAACATAACTCTTGACCTTTGGCTATCAAGAAGCAAAGTCCAGCACCAAGTGGCTGAAGCCTTGGGCCAGGTCAATAAACAGCACAGGAATGAGAGCGATTACTTGTTGCAACAGCTGCACTCCATATTTCAACAGACTTGCACCTGTTGCAAAACTTCAACCCCAAGGCAAAGCATGTTTGCTACATAAAAGACACCAACTACAGCAAGTGATCTTTCCAACTTTTTGCAAGATTGCTGAGGACCTGACCCAAAGTGGTCCACTGCCTAACAGTGGTGCTCTGTAAAAATAGCTCCATGGGGCATGTGAAGAAGTGAGGCGAAGGCAGTTCTTAGCAGTCAGTCTATTATAGGTTGAAATGCTGTGCCATTCATTCTGGGCAAACCTTCCTTGGGTGGATTTGAACACCACTAGCACCTTCTCTCACAACTATCCTGATGTAGCACAGGAGCCCCACATGTATAGTTGATGTACATCTGTTACCACAAACATAATGCCTGTTTGAGTGCTTTCCATCTAATCAATGTGACTATACTGAAGGATACTATGGTTTGTCCTGTAAGTCATATCAGATCCTAGTTGCACTTCTTAACAGCATAGTTTTCAATACCTTGCTTCCATATGATGTCAATACTGCAAACTATCAACAGATTCAGCAGTTGGGATAGGAGCTTATGTAATATATTTGCTAGAGAGGTAGTTGGGGTGCAATTGAGATGGCTAGTTTGACTCTTGCCTAGGAATAAGCTGCCGGAGAGTTGCCATTCCACAGTTGGCTTCTAACTATCCTTTAATGTTTGTTTTTAGAGCAACTGCTACTTATTCAGCTGGCAGACAATAGGCTTGTTGGAATCGCTGCACAGAAGAGGAAAGGAGTTTGGGTGCTTTGCGCTTTATGGGGCGTTTTCCACCTTCTATTCCATTATAACATACAGGATTCAGAAAATTTTATATACCTTTATTAGAAAAAAATCATCACCATAATTCTAGATGTTTAAAAGGAAGCATTGGTTACAATAAGAGTGTCCTCAGAAAGTTCCAGATTGTTTTCATGGTTTTTGACGCAAGTTGGAGGCCAATGATTTGGTGACCTCTGGAGAAAATGCTTGCGGGATGCACACCTTAAGGGGGAAGGGAGGAAGCAATCATGAAATGACTTTCTCAACATAATTAGCAGGATATAGTCCAACCTGACCGGTCTGAAGCCGGCCTTTGCACCAGCCCTGTTCATCCTCTTCACTGATCTTCATGAGCTCTTCACCTAGAGGAAGAAAAATCTCAGAATGAATAACAAGGCAAGGTTTCATTGGTTTAGATATTCACTAAAATGAAATGAGACTTGCTTTCTTTTCCCTTCTGGTTTCCAGAGATGCTGGCAATGCAGACAAATGGAAGTGAAGCTAAGGTTGAGATACCATGCACACTTATTTAATAACAATTCCACTGAAATCTGTGTGTCTCATTTCCAAACGAGTTTAGGGTCAGTGTTAGCCTTCATTCTCCATACAACTATATTATAGTGGCCTACTGGAACAAAGCCATTATTATACAGAGAAGCACCTTAAAAGCTCTTGGGCATTAGCAGCCAGAAGATGCTTCCTAGACAGTGATACCCCCTCCAGCTGCCCATGTCATCTCAATTGACTCATGCTGAAGAGTCAACCACCATGCAGAATTCACACATTAGTGAAGTTAAAGACCACCTGAAAGGGGTGTAACCATCCAGAGAATGCCTTTTTAAAAAACCCATCAGCACTTGCTCCAACTTTCTATTTAAGGAGAACAATTTAAAATATCATTTCCAGCAACGAAAGGAAAATAGTGCATCAGTTCAACTGACTCAGTGAAATAACAAATTGTCTGCATTAACTATACAACTGCATGTTATTGAAGTATTTAGATGGGGAAGATGCACCAATAGGTTTTAAAAAGAGGAGTGACCCAGTTCCCATAAGCCCTTGGGTATACACTACGACCCTGGCAAAGCAAAAAGAAAAACTGATGAATTGTTCTTTGACAGAGATCAATAAATTCAGCTCACATGCAGTAAGCTAGACAAACCACAGCAAACCAAGTATAGAAAGCTCAGTGTCCCTATCTTCATAGACATATTTTAACTTTTTATGCTTTTACTGCTGTAAACTGCTTTGATATAGTGGTATACAACTATTTTATAAATAAATAAGACAACATGACAGGCAGAAGCAAACCAGGATGGTGCCTGGAAGGATTTTTCACAAATGATAAACCAAAAAGCAGTTTGGATCTACTACAGATATCCTTGTAGTACTCCTGTTTTAATTAGTTACTATAGGCAGATCAAGCAAAGTAAGTTGGTACAAGAATATTTAATAATGATAACTCAGCAATGCATGTTTCATGCAAACCCAAGTGCTGGGTTTTGAAAGATTTTAGTACCTGTAAAAAAGAAAAACAAATCACATTTCTAGAAATACATTTTTAAAGCATGAATGAAATCCCCAAGATCCAGGTGGCCCCTATTCCTATGTGCTTCCCAGTAGATCAGGCTGGTGGATATAAAAACTATTTTAGTGTGGAATCGGATGATCACTAACCATAAGGCATCTATTTAAGTTTATTGTGTTGTGGCTCTGGCCATGTGGCAAGCCACTAGCCCCAGAGCAAGGCTAGCATTACCATGCTCACAACCATCCAGAGAAACAGGTGTGTGATAACGTTCATTTTATGTCACTGGTGACAACAGATGACTGCCTCTCCATCTGGGCTGGCATATAGTGCTGAAAGTTTATGTTAAATCACTGCTCAGTTCCAGAATTTGCCAGCTTCTCATGAAAGACTCCTGCTCTCAAGTTCCCCTTTATGTGTTATTTCTCAATATGCAGCTCTGCTTTCACCGCCACTGAGCAAGGGAACACAGTCCTGGTATATTGAAGCATTTTTGGCCATTTGGCATGGAAAATAAATGCACAAATGGCCAGGCCCAGCTACATACAGGAAGTCTCGGGAATAGCAGCATCTCTATTGCCAAGCATTGGAGATCCCTGGATGCTAACTCAGCAGTGGAATATTCAAGCATGGAACTTGGCGCTAATGGAAAAATTGACTCACGAGTTACATGCCAGAAGAAATGAACAACCAACCAACAAGTTTTATGATATCTGGTCATGTTTTATTTCAGATATTGAGACAAAAGAACAAGATTTCTGCCCACCTGGAACGCAAAGACTTCTATGGAAAGACAATTTGGGATGAGAATTGCTCACATCAGATTAGGGGAATCTAGGAAGGGTAGGGCTCTTTTCTTCCCTATCTTCTGCCACTATATTCCTGTATCTACAAAACTTAATAAAAGCATTTTTAAAAAAGGAATAGCAACTTGAAGCAATTGCCATTTTCCTTCAGAGTCTCATACCGCAGAGCCCGTATTGGGAGCAAGTCCATGCCTTTTCCTGTCCCTTTGGAAGAACTTTGAAGTAATTTATCTATCCTCCGTCTTTCCCAGTAGTTAAGAAGTGCCCCATTGGTTCTTTCTCTCTCTGCAATTTCTTAGCATGCTGCTGACCCCTTTCATAAATGGCTTGGTTTATTATAGAATTCTCTCAGAAAACTCAAGTGTTTGGGCAACAGGCATCCTGGGGCCATCCAGGTCCTACTGGAAAATTTCCATCCATACCCCAAAAGCACACTAGCAAGCAAGTTAGAAGATTAGTGCATTTGTACCTGCTTTAAAGCTCAGCTCATCAGCCTCTTGTCCTGCGTAATCATACAGTGCTCGCACCCGCACGCCTGGTACCTTTATGTCGTCCTCATGCCCATTGACTTCTGGGCGCTTCTTGGGAGTGTCCTCATCCGACCACTCTGAGATTTCTTCTTTCCCTCCACTGTGCAAGGGGAAGAGGAAGAATGGGAAGAAAGGTCATTTAAAACCCAAAGTTCCTTCTTTATTTAAAGCGTCCCATTTCCAAATCATGCATCTTTCTAGGAGAAGAACAAATAAGAGGAAGATGCAAAACACGGAAGGCAAAGAAGTCACCATTAGCCCGGGGGGAGTGGGGGGAGAGAAAGAACGAGAATGAGCAGAATAGCAGGTGTTCAAAAACACAATCTTTCCAGTAACCTTGACCAGTTCTGGAAATAACTACATTAAAAGCCCTAAGTGACTACAATCAGGGTAGAGAGAAGGTGGTCTATTTGAAGAAAGCTAAAAAGGTGTCTATTTGGGAGAAATTGAAAAAGAGTGTGCTAACACTGCCCATCTCCTTAACTAGAAAGTATTAAGAAGCTACAGCAAAGGAGAAGCAAGGAAACAGGTACCCTAAGTAGTCTTAAGTTTCATACTAACTTCATACAGGCCGAGGCCTTCAGGGTATCATAGAAGTGACTGTTTTGCTCCTCCTGGTATGAATACCTGTGGATTGGCAAACAAGCCTTTTTAAATCGAGAAAAGGGCAAGGTTATGCTGCAGAATAGCTACTGCCGGTGATATTCGTGTTAACAAAAGCAGACTCTACATTGCAGTAAAGGTTAAGATAGGAATTTATTATTTCCTGTACTTCTCTTGTCTTTTCCTTCTTTGTAATCTTGTGCCAACAGCCACTGGACCAGCATGCTCAGTATGCCATCTGGTCGGGTTTTGAATGCAAAGCACCCAGCTACGAAAGCCAGAATGTTTGCTATCTACTAACTTCACTGTAGAACTAACATGAACTGTGTTTGAGTAAGAAGGGCCTGGCTAGCTGACATCTCTCTTCATAGTGAACAGATGCAAATCAAGAATCCAGAACTGCCTTTGTTGCAGCTGGAGGAATATTCTTTTTTCCCTGAGATCAGCAACAGCTGGAGAGGAAAATCCTACCAGCGTCCTCACACTAATGGGTGGAACAAGCAGAGGTAGAGCTACATCTGTTTTAGTGTTGTTAGCCGCCCTGAGCCCGGCTTCGGCTGGGGAGGGCGGGATATAAATAAATTTTATTATTATTATTATTATTATTATTATTATTACATCAGGGCGGGATAGAGGAGAGGCACATTGCCAGTCATAGCTCCTGCCCTTCCAGCAGGTCTAACAACAGCCCTGCATTCCATTAGACTAGGACATTTATCTCACAATTTGCAAGG
The DNA here is from genome assembly GCF_951804945.1 of Podarcis cretensis. Classification (NCBI taxonomy): domain Eukaryota; kingdom Metazoa; phylum Chordata; class Lepidosauria; order Squamata; family Lacertidae; genus Podarcis; species Podarcis cretensis. Next base: position 51,581,281 of record NC_137170.1, on the reverse strand, counting down.
ACCTAGTCTCTGTATGCTCTTGTTAATGGGAATTCATATTCTCAAAGGGAAGCAGAAGGTATTGCTATACCCATTTTTGGTGAGTCAGCCATCCTGCAATAACACTGCCCTCTCTGCTCTAGAACCCGAGTGTTACAGGTTGCAACTTGCCTTTGCTTTGTTGGTGTAGGGGTCTGTTTCACACCATCACCTGCAGGCACAATGCTTGTCAAAGTCACATCTTCACCGCTTTTCCCACTTTTTTCCTTCTTGCTGATTGGCCTCTGTGTCTCCAAAGACCATTCCTAGAGGGGAGAAAGTTATCAGTCCCTAGTTCCAAAAATATTTCAGAAGATTAATTGAATGCTTCCTCTCCCCCTCCCATCCAACACAGACAATGGACATCCTTTATGTGGAGGGGGATTTATTGCTTATTTGCAGAACAAGGTCCCAGGTTTGATCCCAGACAACTCCACTAAAAATGAATCAGGTTGCACCCTGGAGTGCAGTGTAGTCAATATTTGGTTAGATTGACAAATACTCTGGGCTGGTAGCTTTGCATGTTCCTATCATGCCAGGTATATTACACATTTCATTTCTATTCTATAGAAAAATAGTGGCGAGTGCTGATTTCAGCAGGATGATACAATACACGACTTACTTTACAACCTAAAGAGGGCAAGTTCCCTAGTATTTCCCACCAGAAGGAGATGGCTTACCTCAAACTGAGGCCAGTTCATAGCCATGCCTGGTCCATGGGTTTGACGCCACCACTTCAGGTCCTCTTGGTCATCTGCAGCCATTATTCCCTGATACAAATCCCGGTAAAGTGCATGGAAGCTGCAGGCATGAAGGAACACACAACAAGCATAAGGGACTCTGTTTGGAAAGCTACATAGGCATGTAGGAAAGGACAAACAGAAATATGTTCCTATAGTACCAGGAGATGTAGCCTTTCAATAGAAAAAAAGAACCCTTAAATAGTTCTCATCCCATAGGATGCAATAAGGGCAGAGAAGCCCTCTTTTACGCACGCACACGCGCACATACAAACACACACACACACCTATCATTGGTAGACAGGTTCAGATGGTTGTGCAGATCCAGGAACATCTCTTTGAAGAAGCACAGCCGTTTGCATTCTGCTTCCTGACAGCCCTCAAAGACCTGTTCCATGTCTTCCATATACCGAGGGTTGTAGCGATTGAGCTCATCCAGCATCTTCTCATACTGATCCTTGCACTGCAGGGAACCAAAACAAAACATTTGTGAGCTGTTGACTTCCTATAATGCTCAGGAGTACTGGGACCGAGGTGGGACCCATGTTTCTTGCTTGTTACTCTTTTAGTTTCACCACTTGAATGAGAGTATAGTAATTGACTTATACAGCTCTCTTCCATGAGCACCATTCAATTTAGGGGCTCAACAGGGCCTTGATGCTTTTTGAGTTCTCTGTCTGGTTAGGGGGCAGCAAACATTGCAGCCAAGGGCAATGGCCCATCTGCTTAAAGGACTATCCATTGAAGCACTGGGCTGCCTCTCCACCCACAGAATTTAGTGACAAAGATCCAAAATCAAGTTTGTTTCTTTTTTTTTAAATTTTTTAAACTGCCATGCCACTTTTCTGGTTGGTTACCTAACAAAGCAGTTTACAAACAGTAAAATGCTTTTTAAAACAAAACAATTATACAACTATAAAATCATATTGTATTCAAACATGAAAATAAGACAAAACCAGCAACTGCTGCCATCACCTTTCAATCTCTAAAGGTCATTCTAAAAAAGCTTTGAAAAGTCTTCTTAAGAGAGATCTGTGACAGAGTTTGCCTAACTACTCACTGGCACTGTTCCATAGGCAGGTGGGCCACCACAGAAAAGGCCCTGCCTTTTGTTCCTGCTTTTAGGACTCTCCCTCAGCTTAAGAGAGTCAATGGCCAAAGTACCACCTTCCAACATTACCTACCTTCTCTGCTTCTTGAGCACACTTCTCGACACGCTCCTGCAGTTTACGCATCTGCTCCTGCGACACAGAGGAATCGGCTTTGGCATGATTCTCGCGTGTCTGTGCCGTCTTTTCCTCCTTACGAGAACTATGGTAATTTTTTTTCGAAGTTTCCACCTAACAGAGATATCATATGGAATAACGTATTAGCAGTGTTATTTCCCATGACATACAGAGACAAGCAGCTGTATTCAAGAGGAAGTGGCAGGAAAACAGCAAAGTACAATTTACATCTCAACACTGCCTAACCTATGACCAGCAACATGAGGCTGGACAATAGGCTGACTGAGCTGTTTTGCCATCTGTTAAGTCCCAGACCGTAAAGCTGATTAATCAAATAATTTCAAGGGTGCCTATCGAGATGTTTGATAGGCTGTTTATTCCCCCATCTCCTGCTTGCAACTTCTTACTCACATCCTTCAATTTTTTCACCCAGGGCTTCTGGGCCTTGCGGAATCCATCCTCTGCTTCCTTTGTCTCCTTGAAGCCACCAATCATCTGTTTATGGTAGGCTTCCTTCTGCCAGGCCTTAATCTTGTCCGAGTCTTCAGCAGCTAAGTGGTTCCGTACTTCCAGATGGATCTCACTAAGTTTGTCTGCAGCTGTCAGGAATGCATGCCAGGCTTTTTCCAGTGTGCCATATTGAGGGCCTAGATGAACCAACAAAGATGACATGGCAACGTAATTATGCAAGTACAGAAGGAACCAGGTTTGGAAGCCAGGCTTTGTTTGTTACCAAAGTCATCTATCTCAAAAGTACATTTACTGCTCAAAAAGAAAGAGCTGTGTGGGAGAAACACATATTGATAGTAGTGTGAGACAGTGCATTTGCCGCCTACAGAAAGTTTGCTGAGCTCAACCCTAGGTAACTGCAACTAGAGTGTGTGCCAACAAACTTCTGCTCAGTCTCTGTTGCATAAAGACTTGATTGACTCCCCATCTTTATAATCCACGAAATGATCATCCAGAGTTGTACTGGCAGTCCTCCAACCTGCACCCAAGTCTCTCATCGCCTACTTGCTACCATCACACATAGCCTTCCCAGTACACTATGCCAGGTTACTTTTTGTTCCTCCTACAAGGCTTTCTGTTGACCAGATTCTTTGGGCTGATGAATTCTTCTGACCTGTGTGGCACTTAGCACTCAGTTAATGGGACAGTAGCTGAAAGCCATGAAAGTAAAATCGTCTTCCCCTCAGAATTTATCCTATAGACGAGGGATAGGGAATCGTTTTGGCCCAGTAGGTCAGATGGTTATCCATGCCCCCATTCCGCAAGCCAACTTTTGACTGGTGGGTGGATCAACCCACCTGTGAGGCAGCTGCCCCACTCACCTGTCAAAGTATCTTATGAACTGCAGCACAAGGGGTGTTGCTTGCAATGTTGCCTCCTTCAGGGATCAGCTCCATGGGTCATGCAGCCAATCAAGCAGGGTTGAACTCAAGTGTCCAACAGCTAAAGGGAAGTGACTTCAACCATGCTTTCTGCAGAGATCACCTGCATGATTGAGTTCTCGACAGAGAACCTGGTCCCACAGCTGATCCAGTTGTGTCTCTATATCTGTCCCACACCTGATGTCACATATGGGGGCAGGTGGGTGTGGTTTGGGGAACATGACCTCGAGGACCAAATTTGGCCAGTGGGCTGCAGAGACCTCACCCCTGCCATAGACTTTCTGAGGGCATTCCCATAAAACTAAAATCCTTCATCAGCTTTACATGTTTTAACAAAGCCATTTCTTGTACGATAATTAATTTGAGCAGATTCCTCCATAACAACAGTAGTGGAAAAAGGAACAAATAACCCGTTTATTTTCTTTTATTAAAAAATATATTTTAACCACACAATAATCCAACAAATAAATAGTTAAATATTTGCTGGGTAGGTAAATAAAAAAGGGGGAAATATAGAGCATACCAGCCACATTGTCAATTAGACTATGTTACCAGTATGTCTTTATTCCTAGAAAAATGTTTATAACGACACTTAGAAGAACAAACATGAAAACCAAAAAGTTTTTCCCATAACACACTTCAAACTAAATCTAATCCTTTACTATATCCCTGCTACATCTGGAAAGGTTCCTGTCCTCTCTTTCCCCTTAAACAGTCCTCTCCAAATTTATTAACTTTTTGTTTTCCCTGCCTAACCCCAAGATACGATGTTATCTTGCTCATGGTTGCCAGGTCAGCACCTCTATTTCATTAACTCTTAGCTGAGGGGGTAAGCCAACTCAAAGTGTTGGGGTCTCCCTGCACAGGAATTCAAAGTGCCCTCCCCCCCCCTCCCTAAAAAGACAGGAGTTCCATCTTGAGTGATGTGCTTTCTCTACTGTACCCTTCTCCACAGCAGTCCTCCATTTGCAGGACCAGTCTGTTAGCTGCTGTGCATAGCTCTTCTCAATTTTGGCTCTCTCCTGGAAACAGGAGACAAGGTCGTTACACAGCCGGCTGCCATCATCCACCCGCTTCACTGTCCGCTTGTAGTTGCCAGGCTGAAATTAGATTAACACCATCAGTCATTCTTGCACACATCTCAGATATATCTTTAGGCAGAACAAGCAAGCCTTTTGAAGGCTTCTGAGCTCTAGGTTCACTCCTATTTCAGGACCCCACCCAAATTCTCAGCTGGAGCAAGGAAGGCAGGGCGGTAACTGGCTTGTCTGTTATGGACACATTCCAGGGACTATTATTATTATTATTATTCAGCACTAAGGATCGTGGAACCATTTAAAAAAGGGGCATCCAATGACAACTTGTCCTAGGCTTGCTGTCAGTACTTCTCTGCCAGGAGGTACTGAAACCAAGGTTGATGTAGTATTTCTTAGCACATCCTATGTGACTCTAGACAAAGGGGAACCCTTTTATTTCCATCTTGCCCTCTCTTACCTCCCAGAAACTGCCACTGGGTGCCTCCCCACCAGTATCATCTTCTGATGACATCACTCTGGTTTCCTTGCAGCAGAGAATTTTTGCAGATTTTGGAGCAGCTGGGAAGAAAAGCAAAATAACTGTATATGTAGCAGAACATGGCAATTCCAATGAGACACTGAAAAGTAGAGAGTCATCCAAACCCAAACAGGCTAGCCCCATTATATAGGAATGTTGGTCACTATCTACAGGGACAAGAATGAGGTAGGCCTTCTGGTTCCTTGTGGGGGAATCTTCACATACAATACCACTAGCAGCACAAAGTACTTACAGGACAAGTCTTTTCCGTGATGCTGGGAGGAGTTGGGTTAGGGCCAGACTGGGACATGCCCAAGTGTACAAAGGCACATTCACCCCAGCTGCCTACTTTTCCAATTCAGTTCACAGTCAGGAGTGTGGGAGGCATCTCTGGTAAGGGATCTCTATCCCAGGGGAGAAACCTGGAAGCTGCTCCTGCAACAGCTGAATCCACTGAGGAACACTGTATATAGATTTTTAAGGGACTAGATGTGTCATTTCAGTACATCCAAGCCCCTATGTAATATTCAGAATTACTACATTGCCTACAAAAAGCTACTATCATCAGTCAGTCTCCAAGGTTCTGCAGACTGCCTTGATTCTTACGATATTATCAAAGGACTTTTGTTTGTTCCCTTTCTAGAAGGAAAAGAACTTACCAAGCTGTTTAACAGAACAAAAATAATATTGTCAGAGCTTGAGCTCTTGGGTTTAAGCAGACCATAGTTATATCTTACCACCACAAGAGTGGCTACACTGTAGTGCATTTGCTCACTTTTCACCCTAGCAGCCTCCAGTGGCAGACTTTGGGCTCTCAAATTTTAGTGGCACCTGGCACCCCCACCTCTTGTGCTCTGTCCTATAGCATTGTTCTGGCGCACTGGTCATGCTACCCACCTCCTCCGTCTCACTTTCTTAGATATTCACTCGACAATATACACATGCTTATCTAGTCACTACAATTCTAGTAAGGCTGTGTCAGTGGTCTCAGCTGGCATGCATGTAATGTACACAGCAAAAATAGAGGTTCCCAGACACCCTCCACAGCCTGTTTCAGTGACAGGAGGATTCCATTATCATAGCTCATTATAAAGGTTAGCTCATGGTTAATGACTGATGGACATACTTGACTGTTGCTCATTGCCTCTTGCACATTCCTTGCTATAAAAAGCTCCCCCACACCCTGGAAAGGTATCCAACTTGCTCCCATGGGAAGGCAGAGCTCCCATGGCACAAAGGACTGGGTTTCATCCTCCCTTCAAACGCTTGTGGCAATAGTTTCCATGATACTGAATGCTCCGAGAGATCCTTAAGAGAAAAACTGGCACCCAAACAGAAGGAGATTAAGCCACTGCTATGTTGCCACATCAACCCTCTCCTGTTACGTGGGAAAGTGTTTTTAAAATGCATGCTCCTGGTTTAGGTACTGAAAACTCTAACAGGCCTAGCTTACCTGACCACCAAGGAAGTTACCAAGCAAGCCCAAAGACTCCGTCCCAACTAACTAGGCTCACTTTCCCTCACACACATTTTAAGAGTCCCAGTTTCGTTACAGATTTACATACCCAAACACAAGGCTGCCAGATACCAAGGGATGGAAGGGACGTCTCTAGGTTCTTAAAGTGCTTGCTTAGTACACTGGAAAAAGTGGAGTCAACACAGCTTTGTAGCCAATTCTCACTGGCCTGACTCAAATACAGCTACTGCATCTGACAACTAAGAAAACCCTCTCACCCAGAATGTACTTCTCAGTTTCAGCAGAATCTAGGGAGGGGCACCCTCAAATATAGCAACAGGAGCAGCTACCCCTTGCAATCCAAGGTGTCACTCTCTAGCAAATATACTGGAAATATTCCAAGTCCTACTGTAAAAAGATATTACCCCAGAGTTTAGAAGTATCAGGGTGGTATGAAAAGGCCCGGTCAGGACAGCTGTACAAAGCAACAGCTCCTCACCAACCGGAAGGAGCCAACACAAACATAGATCTCCTGTCCAGGCAGCACTGGCCCACAGCCCAGCTCTCCCACCTGCCCCAATTAATCTGCCTTACTTCCACGTCTGGGCATCCTACAGCCCAGACGCTTATTTATGGTTTTCAAAGATGCATCTCATTTTTAAATAAAAACAACAGTCATTGAACAATAAATATCCTTTGGACAATCAAAATTCAGCTTCCACATAATTTGAGTCAACAAATGATTTCTTCTATCTGAAAGGCTAGGAAATGAAGTTTACCCAGCTGGATTTGCTCTGACTGAGCCCCAAGCAATGCTGCAAACTTCTGCAGGCAGAATATATATTGACTTATGCACAGCACCATGTGGGGATGCTCATACAGGGACCACTTAAGTTATTAAACACATCAACACAACTGCTGATTCCTTGTGAGCTAAACTAGGGAGAGCCCAGAGTGTAATAATTAAGAAGTCAAGTTGCTGTAGGAGTGACCCATGGGGTAGCCCAGTCATTTTGTTTTTGCTTTAAGAACTTAAATATACTTGTTTGGGAAAGGTTAACTCCTCTACAGTGGATTGAGTTTCTCTAACTATAGTAATTGTGCTCCTCCAACACCCTCCTCCCTCTCAAATTATAAGCACTTTCTCTCTGCCTGTGAGTTTCTTTTGTTTTTTGAACATACAAACTCTAGATCCAAGGCTACCATTCTGTAACACCAAAGTCAGGAGAAACATAGTCCCGAATCTGCAGCTCAGGGGTTATTTAAATGACTTTAATATGCCAAATCAAACAAATTAAAGCATCTAGTTCTTCAGTTTCTAGAGTTAAAGCTGAGAATGTTTGTGCTGGGAGGCAAACACAGAACAAGCCAGAATTTAAAGGGGGGGGGGAATTCCTCATTACTTGAATTATTTGACCTATAGCTTTGAAACATATGGACTGCTCTCGTCACATGCCCACACATTCCAGGAAGCCTGGCTATAAATTATCCACCTGTATAGGTTTACTGAAAACAGAACCTCTCCCTGTGCACCACCCTTCAATACACCCAGGTGGTGCCTGGGCACTTGAGTGAAAGTTTAAGAAAAGTGCAACCATCTGAAGCTTTTCCACCAACAGGAATATTTTCTCAATCACTCCATTGAAACCACATTACCCACAGTCATTATTATACTATTAATATTAATTATTCTGCAAATAAACAAGAATAAAGCCAGCTTTCAGTAGACCTCTGGGAAAGCGGATTCCAAGACCTTTCCAGGTCCCCACTGTGTTCTCTATCTTCCCTGCCACCTTGTGTCACAAGAAGACCTGCTGACAATACTAGCCAGGATGTGAGCACAAGTGACTGAGCAACAGCCACCAAGAGCTAATGACAAACTTTGTGGTGAGGAGCAGAGACTGTTCTGTATCAACTTCAATTATAAATCATCTTAGTTTAGATTTTACAACGTATTATTGAGACTTAATATAATATAATCAAACAAACCAACAAAAGTACATTGCACGCAATACAAATCAGACGCCAATAACAAAGAAAACAATAAGCAAGAAACATGTCATCATTCAGTAAAGAAACAAGCAAAGCAACAGGAAATACCTGTACTGCTTAGATTAAATTTTAAGATTTGCATTGCTGCCACCTGTAGTTAATCCATTAGGCCTTTAAGATGACACATAAAGAAACACTAGTACTCACATTTTTGGAGTGACCCAAAGTTCACTTTGCGGGCTGCAGCTATGGCACAGTAAAACTTTTAAACACAGTATTCTTTTTGAAGAGGAGCTTGATAAGCTAGTATTCAACGAAGGAGCTGTTGCTCCTGTGCTGAACAGCAGCAAGTAAATCCTATGCATGCACAGTTGTGCAATGGGTGTTTTTCCTTGTCCAGGGGGCACTCCCTAAGGAAGAGTCACCTGGTTGAGAAAGCAGCCAGGAACGAGCATTTCCCGGCCTCTCCCTTGGAATCTATGCCCATTTCAAATGCCTGATCCAGTTTCAGAGAAGATTTAGCTAAGTGTTCCAGTCCCACAAGTGACACATCTTCCAAGCAGGAGATTTCCACACCAGAAACCTTGGCAAAACAGCAAGCCAGAGAAGAGTCAACTTAAGGGATTTCAGGACACTCAGCTTCTTAAATCTCCGAGCAGTTAATAACTGCATATGGAACCATATTGGATGTCTCCAGTGTAAACAGACCAGCTTGCCAGATCAAAGACTCAACACTCCTCTGTGCTCCTGATAGTCGGTAATATGGGCCCAATATATTTTTGTACCTCAAAAATCTGTACTAGACTTTATATGCTTAGCCAGCCCATCTCCAAAGCTATGACTTCGTAGATGTTTCTCTAACATTAAGCATATAATTTTCTTAGTTTCAGGATACTGTAATTCGTATTGCCAACAGACACCAATTTATTCAGAATGCAGTCCACAGCAGTTCTACAGACAACCATACATTTTATTTTGCCTTCAATCCAAGGGGGGAACAAGATAGATATTGCTCAATTGAGAAATTAGAGCTCTCCAGCTTCCACCTTTCTTTCATTATCTCTGAGAGTGAACAAATGTGCCACATCTAAAGGAAAAGACACCATTAATTCATTAATGCAGAAATAGGTGAGAGAATAAATCCTCAGCTTTCTCCAAGCACCTAAATAGTACCATTTTATAGCATATGTCCTCACAGCTAAATATTTGCTTGTTACCACCCTCATCAGCTGAAGGTGGGGTATTTTTAACTTTAATATGTAATGGTATCACTTCTCCTGACTCATCTCCAGATGAATCAGCTGTATTACAGCACTGCAGTACTTTCAAAGCATTTTGCCATTTGTTTCATGCACATTTCTAACCTCAATGTCAACTTACTTATGAAAGCCAGATCACTTCCAGCTCAATAAATTTAACCAATCTGCTCCCTCCCGTCTCTATGTTATAGGAGTGAGTTCATTCCCAAACCATCCCTCAGAGGACAGGATCCATTCACTTCTAGACAAGCCTCAAAAAGCTTGGCTGTCCTGCTTTCCTATTTGGCAGCTTACATCAGAGGCAGATAGTTTCCCCAATATTTAAACCAACCTTTCTTGTTATAATGCAGCCTCCCCCAATCTGGTGCCTTCCAGATATTTTTGACTACAGGGCACTGGGTTGGGAGAAAGCTACTGTAGCACAACAAACACAAACACAGTGAGGCTTTTCTCTAATTGATAAATTGCAAATGATTCATACATTCTTCAACCTCTTCCTAAAACAACTGAACCAAAGACATAACTGGATCAGTAGCAAAAACTGCATGCATTCCTCATGTTTCCCTTAGAATTCCTGTTATTTGCCATGGCATTCTCATTGATTACAAGTGCTTTTATGAACAATGATGACACAATCTGTGTACTGTGCCCTAGCCAAGGAACAAGAGGAGCCAAGTAGAGCAGAAAAATTGTGCATTAACCAAAAAACAAAACACCAAACCATGGGGCAAAATTTATAATTTTCAACCCATTGCATATGGATATTTCATTTTTTTAAACATATTTACAGACTTAAAATAGTTTGTGGGACTATATTTAATGTGTTTTATTTACATTAGGAATCACTGCAAAAAGAAGAAAATATTGGCCACCAAGTCCTATTTACAGTTTGGAGAGTTTGATGACTTATTTCACTGTGAAGATTCGTGGTTCTTTTCAGTACAGAGGATTTTTTTTTTTACCTATTTCTGTAATGTAGAAATTGCTCTAGGTTTAGCAGCACTCAATATTTGCTTCAGGCATGTACCCAAGCAAGTTTCCCAGTCAGACTGCCAGACAACTCTGTTTATTATTACTAACATACAGAACATACATTTTTACCCTTTAGCTGTGCCCGATGTACTCAGGGAACAACTGAATGTGTTCCAGCACTTCAAAGCACCAGCCAGGTGAACACTGCCTGATATAATAATCCCTATACAGTGGCACCTTGGGTTAAGTACTTAATTCGTTCCGGAGGTCCGTTCTTAACCTGAAACTGTTCTTAACCTGAAGCACCACTTTAGCTAATGGGGCCTCCCGCTGCCGCTGCCCCACCGGAGCACAATTTCTGTTCTCATCCTGAAGCAAAGTTCTTATCCCGAAGTAATATTTATGGGTTAGCAGAGTCTGTAACCTGAAGCATATGTAACCTGAAACGTTATGTAACCTGAGGTACCACTGTATTTTGGAGGGGGGGGGGACTTCCAAGCTATTATATCAGAACAAAACTCTTTAAAAAAAACTTTGTGAAGAAAAAGATACATTTATTGGGATTCATTAATATGAAGGGCTGTGTAGCTATTACAAAATGGAGCAAAAGGAAAGGAAAGGGGGGGTATTTACTCTAACTCCATTTTTCTGTTACTCGTTGTAATCAGTTCCTCTGCTTTGATGATGGAGAGATTCATTGTTCACACTTCTGCTGCTATTAACTAGTTTACCCAATTACTTCCTCCAAGAAGAAAATCCAAAACAACATGAAAGGCAAAGTTCAGAGCCATCCAGAAGTAGAACTCTAGAGACCAACAGCTGTACACCAGCTTATTCTGCAGAATTTAGAGGCCTCTTTGGTTGGGGAAGGGAAAAAGAGTGCGGGGAGAGACATGCCTGGGAACAGCAGATGGAAGAGCTGAGTCGGGAGGGCCCACCATCCATGAAAAACCTGAAACTGACAAGGGGACAAATAGAAGATACCTTCACCCCGGCATGGCTCCCCTTTATCACATACACAGCCCAACAAGACAACGACAAGAATCCACCAACAGCATACAAATCAATACAGCTAACCTGATTCAAAAACAGACACACCCCCCACTCACACATGAAAACAAAGTTCAACACAGCCAATCACAAACAAGCAACCGCACCTTAGGCCAACCCCAACTTCTCTCACCACCAAAGGAACACAAGCGAATAGCAAAGAGAACCTGCACAAGCGATGCTGACACAAAACCCCACACATACATTAAACAAATTAGAAACATCACCTCCTGACCCCACCCCCACTCACCTTTCCCCCCTCCACCTCTTCCCCCCTTTTCTTCCTAATGTAACCCTAATGTCTCAACAAATGAAACTGACCTATGGAAAATGTAACTTGAAAAAACAGACATTGCACATACCTTTGTAAACCAAGAAAACTTTAATAAAAATGTTTTTTTAAAAGATGTTAAGATATTGATTCAAATTTGCTGAAAGTGAAAGTACAGAATGGAGTTAAAAACCTATGCATTTAGATGTGCTCAGACATGTTACCATGATTTTTTTATGAGTGTTGGTTTACAAAAATTGGCATGATTCATAACAAATAGTTACTAATTTTCTGTGTTTTATTATTTTCCTTAATAAATGGTAAATTATGGGGGGGAAAAACATTGATGATGACATTTCCCTCAGCATGGAAAGGAGCCCAGATTTAACTGATTTATCAGCTCTCTCAACATTAAACAAAATGTACCACTTAGTCCTCAAACAGAAACACCATTCGAAGGATGGTTAGTGCCAGTGGAATGGAAGTAACTACTCTGAAAATCCCAAGTACAGCACTTAGAGCTACATTCTAAAAAGTATAATGACGGCTCTCTTTCAAAGCGTAGCCTCTGTGAGCCTCTGGAGGTGCCCTTCCAACTCACTGTACTTTCCCCCAATTAGGTCTTAAAGCTTTTAACTTTCCAGCTGTGCAACATGGACATATTTAAAAGACATCTGAAGGCAGCCCTGTTTAGGGAAGTTTTTAATATTTAATGCTGTATTATTTTTAACACTCGATTGGAAGCCGCCCAGAGTGGCTGGGGAAACTCAGCCAGATGGGCGGGGTATAAATAATAAATTATTATTATTATTATCTCTGTATGTTTTATATCTGGATCTTCCTACTGATTGATGAGAAGTTGCCAGTAACAACTTTTCACTCCTCTGCAGTCTATGCCTCTAACCATGTACGATGCCACTTTCTTCCTTATGATCTGTCCTGGGCTAGAGCGAGATGCCACCAACCAGATCTGCTTAGCCCATGCTTCACATGGGAATTTTGCTTTAGAACAGCCTTTGCTGACTTGGTGCCTTCCAAATGTTTGGTGCTCTCCAACTCCCATCAACCACAGCTGCTTTAAAGGTTTGGCACATCATAAAACCAGAGTCTGATCTAATAACGTTATCTATTTACCCTCTCATGCCGATCAGCAGAACCAAGGGGTTCTGAACCACTTCAAGCTGCATGTGGGATGTGCTTGCCTGACTTCCCCCATTTAAAACAAAAACAACTTAAAAGTGACGATCTGAGAAAGTTAAGCTAGACAGTTTTTTCCAGACGCGCCAATTTATTTTTTTCACATAATATTGAAAAAAGACTGTTTGAAGCCATACAACAGCTCACAGAAACAAGATGACATTATAGCACAATTATGTTCCTCGCCACATTGCCAAAGCTTTAATGTTTAGGAATGCAGGATGCAACTGTGTTATTTCCCCCCAACAAGACACTGTTCCAACGTCCCTTTCTAAACAATGGGCATGAGGAGCTAACTGTGGTACATCCCTTTTGGAAAAAAGGAAGTTAGCTGGCAATTCTTAAAACTGGTCCACTGCTGGTTTCCACTTGGTTCCAGTAGTAATTGTGCCTGCGTAATGCACACAATACTGTGCAAAATAAAGCTTTCTCCTCATTACTTTGTTTTATTACAAATATTTACATTAATTTTTAACAGAAGATAGTGTTATAAGAAAAACAGAATCTTGGTGTGGGAAGTATACTCCCTTCTTGGCCATGCAGCTTCTGTCACAATATTCTAGAACTGCAAAACAAAGTTTGCACTATATGCATTAAATTGTCATCACTGTATTGACACTTTCTGAAAAGCGCTGAGCTCATGGGCTCAAGTGGAAGGATGTTGCCAGCATTAGCGGGGTTTACAACCCAAACCCTTTAGACTGATAGCTGGTTTCTGAGAATGTAATTACCACCCTATAGGCACATTCCTCAGAATGTTTTTTTCACCCAGTTAGTATTGCTGGCAAATTGTTTCTCTCCATACACCCTCACACACCCTGCCCATTTCTACATAGAGAATCATGATCTCACTCCAAAAGAAGAGCCCTAGTCTGCATTCTGTAAAATTAGAGTCTTTTAATCCCAGGTTTTCTGTTTCAGATACTATCTCTGCGGCCCTCTGTCAGACATATTATAAGCACAGGCGAGACTTATCAACATGCTTCCAGTTTGCGATCACTAAGTCTGTTCTCCACCACAACTACCTCCATTTAGATGTTGGCAAAAGCACATAGCAAATATACAAAGAGCAATTTCTGGATAAAGTTATACATAGCAGGTCATGTGATTTAGTAGACCCACCCATAGCCTTCAGCAATTGCCTTATCCAGGTGTAGACATCTGCCAAAGACTTCAGCCTAGAAAAACTGGTCATTTGAAGAAATCCTGAGCAGCAAAGAAGAGAACACACACTGATAAAGGGAAAAAGGCTGGGGGCAAAAACAGAAACAACTTGAAAACATAGGTATATGCTTTTTTTTAGACGTTTGCCATGCCACCTTGTACTGCAGATTATTTCCTACTCTTTATCAAGGTACACAGAAAGAACTCCTCCTCTAAGCTCAACAATGCCAATGTTGGGTTGCACTGTTGTTTCGCAGTCCCTACTCCCAAGCACAGGCAGTAACAAGACAAACTCACAAGAAATGTGTGAAACAAAATGGGCAGGAGCATCATAGAAGAAATTAGTTTAGACTTTGAGCAAAGTCCACTTGATAGTTAACCACTTTAAAAAGTTGATCAGGATAAGAGGAGACTAGACAAACTGCATACTATGCATTCCTCTAGAGCTGGTAATTCAACTGTTAAGATTCACCAATAAAACTTTATTTTTCGTAGGATTCCAATCATAGCCAAACAAGTACACTTAAACCTGAAGCAAAACCTGTTTAAACCAGGATCAATCAATGTTTAATTTTGAAATAAGTCACGGTGGCTACAATGCACATCAAAGCCAACGAAACCACTTCGAAACACCATGTTTATGTCCCTCGGTTTTCATTCAATCTTACTGGGGAGTAGAAAGATGAAAGGAGTGGGATACTTACACATTTGTAGCACTGGCAAAAGGCTGTTTGATGCAATGGTTAAAGAAAAAGCAGCTACTAACCCTCCATTAGGGCTGTAAACACTTGTGATTAAATGAAACATTTTCCATCATGGACTTCAGGTATACAATACAGTGGTACTTCAGGTTACATACACTTCAGGTTTCAGACTCCACTAACCCAGAAATAGTGCTTCAGGTTAAGAACTTTGCTTCAGGATGAGAACAGAAATCGTGTTCCGGCGGCACGGCAGGAGGCCCCATTAGCTAAAGTGGTGCTTCAGTTTAAGAACAGTTTCAGGTTAAGTATGGACCTCCAGAATGAATTAAGTACTTAACCCGAGGTACCACTGTACTGGGGAACTCATATGTCAGGCTCTTCTGCTATAAACAGCTATATAAATAACTTGTTATGACAGTCGACCCTCTCAAAAATCGAACATTAACCATATGATTGATTATTCAAGTCAAGCTTAGGGAAAATCCAAACACATCAGGAACTACGGAAGAGATGCTCTGAAACCAGAGAACCAATGAGTGAGCAGACATGCCTTAGAACCAGTATCAGACATTCTGAGGCACACACTTTTACACTGTGTGAGGTTAAGAGCATACGCTATGAGCTTGATCCCTAGTCCAATGCTCAGCTCCACTATTAATTCACTGCTTGGCCTTAGTAAGAGCTTCTCTCTCAGCTTCATCTTTCTCACCCGTTTTTAATATGGGAGTAGAATAATACTGGCCCGCCAGGAGGTTTATTTTGAGAATCACCAAGATAAACTGCTGGATGGGACAAACACTAAGTGGCCTGGAAAGTAGCAGATCCCATCAATCTCTACAGCCCTAGGTGATACACAACAAATCAGTTAAGGAGTTTAACTCTAGGCCATGGGTAGGCAAACCAAGGCATGGGGGCCAGATCCAGCCTAATCGCCTTCTAAATCCGGCCCACTGATGGTCTGGGAATCAGCGTGTTTTTACATGAGTAGACTGTGTGCTTTTATTTAAAATGCATCTCTGGGTTATTTGTGGGGCATAGGAATTCTTTCATCCCCCCCCCATAAAGTCCAGCTCCCCACAACGTCTGAGGGACAGTGGACTGGCCCCTGCTGAAAAGGTTTGCTGACCCCTGCCCTAGGTTTATTATCTGCTAGAGAGCATCTGAAAACAGAAGATAGCTATAGATAGATAGATGATAGACAACCTTTCTTACATTCTCATTTTTGTGTGACCTTAAGATATTTACCAAGTCTGTTCCCAGAATGGCTTTTTCAGACCTTGTAGAACACAGAACTTGTCTTAACTTGTGATAAAGTTAGTTATGTAAAAGGTTACCAACCGATCAGAGCAGTTCATTTGCATCATCAAGGCACGTTACAGAAGCAACAGTGAATACTACAACATTGTAAATAAAAACACCTTTTAAGTCAATCCCATATATTTTCTAGTATAGTTCTGGTGTCAGTCATTTAAACCTACTCTATGCTAGTCTATTGATATGACAGCTCAGTACTAGCAAGCAGAAACTGGCCCTGTAATTGACTAGAAACTACTGCGTAGGAGGCATTGTGTGGTCAATACTGTGCTCAGCTACCTCTTTTGAAGGCTGTGGATCAAGCGAGGCAAGTGCTGACACAGATGACTAGAGAGAGGTGTGGGCAGCTTGCCAGTATTCTGACCTCTCCCTTTTTTACACCAGATATAGCAATCCATACCCATGTAATGTCAGTGTAAAGGTTAGGGAAGGGAAGGCCAACTTCTATAGTCCTGAGTCACTATATTCTCCAGATGGTGGGCTGGTTGGTCCGAACATTTTTTTTTTTTTTTAATTTCCCCTTTCTCTCTTTTTTTTTTATAAATATTTATTGAGATTTTTTAAATACAAAATGCAAAAATAATAAACAATATGACATGTATCATAACATATTTTCAAAGCTTCTTTGGACTCCCTCACGTCTCCCGCTCCCACTTACATTATTGTAAAACTTTTTCCAGCAATTTATCATCTTATTTACATTCTTAAATCTCATACATTTAATTTAATCTAATAATTCTCCAAAAGGTTTATATTTTCCTCAATCTCACTTATCATCCAGATTACGTCTAATTTAGTGGTGCTCAATTATTTATGGTCTGGCATCCTTCTTAACATTCAACCAAATTACAGTATTTTTGTAAATAAATCCTAAATTTCTTCCAGTCTTCTTCAACCCTCTCCTCTCCCAGGTCTCGGATTCTGCCAGTCATCTCAGCCAATTCCATATAGTCTATCAGTTGCATCTGCCATTCTTCCAGTGTGGGTAGATCTCGAGTTTTCCAGTGTTTGGCGATGAGTATCCTTGCTGCTGTTGTTGCATACAGGAAAAAAGTTCTGTCCTTCTTTATCACCCTCTGGCCAACAATACCCAGGAGAAAGGCCTCTGGTTTCTTGGGGAAAGTATACTTAAATACCTTTTTCAACTCATTATATATCATTTCCCAGAAGGCCTTCACTCTAGGGCACGTCCACCAGAGGTGAAAAAATGTTCCTTCATTCCCTTTACATTTCCAGCATTTGTTATCAGACAAATGGTATATTTTGGCAAGTTTAACTGGGGTCATGTACCATCTATATATCATTTTCATTACATTTTCCTTCAAAGCATTACATGCAGTGAAGTTCAACCCAGTGGTCCACAACCTTTCCCAGTCCTCGAACATGATATTATACCCAATGTCCTGTGCCCACTTTATCATAGCCGATTTAACCATTTCATCTTGTGTGTTCCATTTTAACAGCAAGTTATACATTCTTGAAAGTACCTTAGTCTTAGGTTCTAGCAGTTCTGATTCCAATTTCGATTTCTCCACCTGGAACCCTAACTTTTTGTCATTTTTGAAAACTTCTTTAATCTGAGCGTAGTGTAACCAGTCTCGCACTTTATCCTTCATTTTCTCCAAACTCTGCAATTTCCAATTGTCTCCATCTTTTTCTAAAATTTCCCAATACTTTGGCCATTTGGCCTCCATATTGGGTCTTTTTCGGGCCTTAGCTTCCAGAGGTGATAGCCACCTTGGAGTTTTGTTTTCCAATAAGTCTTTATATTTTGTCCAGACATTGAACACTGCTTTTCTGAAAATATGGTTTTTAAAGGCCTTATTGATTTTAACCTTATCATACCATAAGTATGCATGCCAACCAAAAGCATTGTTAAAACCTTCCAAATCCAATACATCAGTGTCTTCGAGAAGTAGCCAATCTTTTAGCCAGCAGAAAGCTGCGGCCTCATAATACAACTTTAAGTCCGGCAGGGCAAAGCCCCCTCTCTCTTTCGCGTCGGTTAATATCTTAAACTTAATTCTGGGCTTTTTGCCCTGCCAGACAAACTTAGAAATATCTCTCTGCCACTTCTGGAAGCACTCCGTCTTGTCCACAATCTGTAGTGTTTGAAACAAAAACAACATTTTTGGCAATACATTCATCTTGATAGCAGCAATTCGGCCTAACAAAGAAAGTTTCAATTTTGTCCAACTATCTAAGTCTCTCTTAATTTCTGACCAACATTTTTCATAATTATCCTTAAATAGACTCAGATTTTTTGCTGTTATGTTTACCCCTAGGTACTTTACTTTTTTAACCACATTTAATTCTGTCTTTCTCTGAAACCGTTCTGACTCTGTATCTGTCAAAGGTTAGTCCGAACATTTTATCAGTATTCAGGTTCTGCAACATCGTTGGCATCATCTAACAGTAAGGGCTCCAAAGTCATAGCGCACATGGCCGAGAACTGCATCTCTCTTTGGCTTTTGTATTTATAGCAGTATGACATCTTGCAACTTTTGAAAACTGTTTCCTTTTCAAAAGGAAAACTTTAGAAAATATGTTACTATTATCATGATTGACATTTAGTAGGGGCCTGAAAAAAAGTTAATTTCAGGACTGGAGGTCACTCACAGGTCACCAGCTGGCCATCCTTGTTTTACAGCAGCGATGGGGAACCTGTGGCCCTCCAGATGTTGTTGAACCACAGCTCCCACCAGCCAGCATGGCCCATGGTCAGGCATGTTGGGGGAAGAAGTCCAATATCCTCAGGAGGACCACAGAGTACTCATCTTGGTTTTAAAGGAAATACAGTCACTTGAGAAGCAAACTTCTCAACCGTATAAGCAACAAGCCTATCTGTTCGAGTTCAGTCTAAATTTGAAATTCTTTATTTTCTGTCCCCCAAAAAGAAATGAAAAGTATTTCACAGAACATCCAGTCTCAGGATCTGGAATCCCACAATGCAGCATCTCAATAATACTTGTCTTTGGAAAAACAGAATAGGTTTTTTAACTGATAATCTACGAAGCTCAACCCATACAACGTACAACTGAGAATGCAGTTTAAGAATCAAACAGAAGAATGAAAATCCTGTATAGCTTCACTAGTCACCTCATTAAACTCAACATTTTGCTCTTGAATGAAGCAGCTACCATGTCTAGTTATTTATACCATTATAAATATACCTACAGAAAGTTGTTACGGATTTTCAAGCATTAAAGGTTAGCAGCAGGCAATAAGAACATCAGTATGAACAATTCAACTGAGTTCCATAGGACAGACCACTGTTTTTAGCTTTCCCATACAGTTATAGCAAGGCCTTCACCTTTAAGGTGGATTTTACTGAAGCCTCTATAAAGCTTTGTAAACAAAGTAGTAGCTGTTGCCCTAAGTCATCTTTGCTGTTCTGTATGGTTCCCAATAGCTGACTTTGTACTTCAGCTTTTACCCAACTGATACATATCCATCTCAACAGAAGACATACACTAATACTGTACTATCATATTATGTTGCTAACATATTAATGCCAGATCCCGGTCAGAAAGAGCTTGAGTTTTCTTGCCTTCCAACATCCATCTCTATCTAAATGCAGAAATATTTTTGTATGCAGGAAGAATATGTCTCCAGGTGTTGTATGAACAAACCCAGCATGGAGAATACTAGGCAGGCTACCTCTAGAATTCATCAGGAAGTTGGAAGTAATGCAATTAGCGCCTTGGGCATGTTTAGTTCAAGTCTAGAAGAATGTTGTTTTAATGACAGGCAGCACCGATCAGTTCAGTTTTATTTAAAGCACCCAAAAGTTTTTTTTAATGGAAAAAAAATCACAGATTTTCAGAATGAGGCTAGCGCCTTGGTTCATCTTACACTACATGTTTAGCCTGGAACATCTGAGGTACAATTCACAAGCGAAGCAGCACCCCACAAATGGACCATAATCCCCAGCTGGCCTGTTAAAAAATAAAGCACTTGTTTAGTCAGGTGCTTTAGTCAGGTTTGCTCCCACATTTCCGTGTTTGCAAGCAATGAATGAAATAATAACAATGACTGATAGTCAAAGAAACAGAGCTACTCAGTTCAACAAAGAGAAGTCTGGAGAAGGAACTTCCTGATTCAATTTTAATTAAGCCCTTTTTTTATCTTTCCTGGTGGAGAAGTGATTGCTGTCCCACATTATTATCATCCAGAATTTTTGTGTGGCTGTGAACAGGCAATAATATGTCTACTAAAAGCAAAAATGTAGCAATAAAGACAGAGTTCATGATCTTTCAACTCTTACCTCATACCAAAGAAAAGTGATCCCACAAGTTTGCAATGTGTTGCTGGTATAGAGTATCATTATTTTACCTATATAATAATGTGGAAATATGGCTGAGAGAGCATGGGCTACGCTAACTTGCCAAATGTGTCCCTGTAGAATAGTCCAGTGTCATCACCCTACCATGCTGAATGTGTGTGATTTTTTTGTAGCCAGTAGTGGCCAAGATTTGATTGATTTCATTTATTATTTTTCTATGCCACATTTCATTCAAATGAAATGCAAAGGGGCTAGCAAATGATAAATAACACTAACAAAATAAAACAAAAGAGCATCACAAATACAGCGCAAATCATATAAAATAATTGGGTGGCAGTAAGGCAGAGAACCACCCTCCTATCACTAGCATTCTAGCAGCTTCCCTTGCCCATTTCCCCATCTCACTCACTGAAGCCAAAAGCCACCATTCCAAATGGGCAATAGAGCATTCCATTCAGCAGGAATGGATAAGGTAAGCTTATCTTCTCCAGTGAGAAAAAGTCTTTTAGGAAAGTAGTTCAGTAGAGAGAGGAGGAATGCCATAAGGATACACATTTACAATGCTAAAGCAGAACAGATTTACAATACTGTACTTCAACAGGATAGATTACCGTAGTCACAGTTTCCTTCAAATATATTAATCAGTACAGGCCACACTTACGTTTCTCACTACTCACACACAGATCAAGCAGTTGATTACTTTCGTACTTGGGATACCCAGTGCACAAAGTATGCGCACAGCATAAGTTATGAAATGCACACAAATGCACAATATGGCAGCTTTGGTCCAGAAGATGTCCCGGTTGTGGGATGACAACCCCCCACAAGGGGCATATTGCAGCATCAAGAAGCTCCTTGCTGGAGGGTCACCCCTCTGTAAATAGGGTGTTTTTGGGTAGGTGTTTTTCCTCCTCCTGCATTATTATTCTGTGATGTTTTGTTCACTTTGTCATTGGCTAGTTTGTTGTTTTATTTTCTGGTTTTAATATATATTTGTCCCTGTTTTAATTGTGTTATTTTTGTAACTCACCCTGGGACCATTCAGTGAAGAGCAGAGCACAAATAATAAACAAATACATGCATAGTAACTTGCAAAAGATAATGCCTCTTTATCTTAAACCTTGTAAACTCATCACTACACATACATGCTTCATACATGTTGTGACTTCTTTTTGAGCTTCTAGGGCTTCCATGGTCTCCCAGGTCAAGAACTGACCCATTTGCTATACAAGGCAGTGAAACGTGCCCTCCGCCAGGATGTTTTTCTTCAGCTAATCAAACTATGTTTCAAGTTGGAATATGAAGATAAAGGAATTCAACCCTTATTTCAATTAAACCTGGTAAATGGGCCTAAAATGTTAGGTCCCCTGACAGGAGGGTAAGAGGAAAGATCTGCTTTAGAATGGTGTATTCAGCCTGCTTTAAAGATTTACAGATCTGTTGGGGTGATGCTAAGTGATAAAACCAGTGGTTGGTGTCTGTTTGAGCACGAGGCCCCAAACATGCAAAGTTTTAAGATATCAGTTACTTGATTACATATGCTAACAGTGCAAAGAAGCACCAAAGACTGACCTAGAACTGAGTATCACAGTTTATTATGCCAAAAGCTACCTTGTACCTCTGGAAATAGCCTAGTATAGTTGTCTCATTTTCCCTTATTCCAGTTGTTTCCAGGATGAGTTTATTACATCAATTTATATCGAACAAGTATTGCAGTTAAGGTGTAAGGAACTGAGACAAACTACTAGTTAACTTTGCAGCGTCCTACAATCCACAAAGTTTTGCGCCTATTCTAGTTTCTCCCATACACTGGTTTAGGGCAAGCAGCAACACGGTTCTGCAGCGAGTAAAAGTCAGGCTGGTGGAAACAGAGGAGCAATCTTATACCTCACAGCACCTGGGGTCCTACACCTAGCAGACATCAAAGTGGTTTGAGAAGCAGCAACGCTCATTTGTGTTTGGCATAATGAAGGGATTATTTTGTATGAAGACTATTTCAAAAAATAAAATAGCCAAAACTTATGGCAGACTGATGGCAGGACAGACAGTTATGGTGCATTTCACACATTTGTACTTCCTAACTGGCAACTATGTGTGTCAACTTAAGCAGCCCTTAAGTTTATTCAACAGCCAGAACTGTCAGAAGACCCAGAGGCAAACAAACCTCCCCTGAGCCACAGTGCATCTAACTCTGTAATGCAGTAGCAGAAATTCCATTCTTGCTCCACCTAGCAATCGGCTCACACCTAGAAACAGTCAGTTCTATCTAGCATTTGTTTAACGCTCTACTTCATAATTGCAAATCCTCTTAATGTTATTCAACGTAAAGTTTAGTGGAATGAACATACGCCTTTTAAAGCAAGGTTTTAACTCTTTAATACTATGGGAGGCATTTGAGAGTTATATTAGTAACCATCGGTAAAAACCTCACACATTTCCATGCAAATAGGTTCATGGCTGACTTTACTGTCCCTGGTATTTGTGATTTTTGGAAGCCATCTGCTGTATGAGAAATCCAAAAGGGCACATTTAAAGCTGCATGTGGCTTTCTCCCTCCTCCTTTTGACCAGCCCTTCAAATAAATAGATCGTGTTAAGTGCAACAAGTAGGGAAAATTTAGCTGGCACAGAAAGCTGTTATACTGGTTCACAGTTTGTACAGCTTGCAAAGCTCCTCTGACATTTCCTTTGAGGAGCTTCTGACCTCTTCCATGACCAAGAAAGGACAAACCACAGATGGCCTTTTCTCTCTTGCTACAACAGAAATCCAGTATTAAGTTCCCTGTACAAGAATATCAGCACAGCATATTAGCTTCTTTCCTTTATGGACAGAGTTACCCAAAATAAAAATATCTGTGGAGCCAGGTAACAAGATCACACAGGTTCAGAGAGCAACCCCTGGTGTCTGCATGTCCATACCTCAGTCGTCAACAAAATGCCACTCAACCGTACAGAGATAATATCCTCAGCATCTACAAGGGGACCTTCCCTTCCACTTTTTCCTCCCAGCACAAAACTGCAGTAATACTGCAGCTGTTTGCATCTCACCTTCTGCTGGCAAGGCTTGCTACTTCCATTTTAATTCTGTAGTGTACAAGCTATACAGTTTAAAACTGTCCCACGCCTTCTTTCCAGTCGGAATTCCCAAAGCTTTAAATACTAAATTAGTTTAAAAATCCAATCTATATATTACAAACAACTACATTTTAGACTACAGTATAAGCTAGCCAATAATATAATATAAATGGCTCTACTCAGAGTATGACTTAGTTTGATATCACCAATTGTGTGTTATACTCTTATATGGCACCCCACCTTTTAAACAAATCGAATTCCGATCCGCCCAGAACTGTAATATTCAGCCATCTCCTGCTGGAGGAAATTTCATTTTGGTGGCTAAGCAGAAGCGTTTTTACCCAGCCCTTCAAACATCAAGTTGTAGATGGCGGAGGGGAGGAATGATAAGTGTGGAGGGAAGGATCCTAGTGGTGTTTTACTCTCTTTGGCAGCCCCTCTTCCTAAACTCCCCTGCAAGGCCTGTGGCTTCCAGTTTCATGGTGGGAAGCAACTCGCACCAGATCCTCCTTCACAAAGGAGCTCTGTCATCTTATCTCCCGCGCCCGAGCCCAGTTCCGCACCAATCAGACGAGGGTGCTCCCTAGCAGAGGGGTTCCCACCCGAAAGTTATCGGCCTTGGCGATGACAGGAAAGGGGGGGGGAGGAGGAGGGAGAGGAGCACAAGTATGAAACAAACCTGTTCAGAAGGCTGCCAAATCCTTAGTTCCTAATGTTTAAAACGGAAGAAGTTGGCGAGCGCGTCTGTCCCTCCCACCCGTTATAAGAAACCCATGCCTCCCCGCCCCCCATTCCCACTCTCCTTCACCGGAGAGACCTTGGAAGCGGGTGCGGCAGCGGCAGTTTCGCCCCGGACAGAGGCTACGACCTACCTGCCCCCGCGCAATCCAGCGGAAAGAATGTCCGCAGAGAGCAACGTGGGAGACCCGAAGCGCGCTCGCGCCCCGCCGCCTCCGCACGCGCAGCAGCCCTGACTGAGGAGGAGGAGGAGGAGGAGGAGGGGAGCGAGGACGACGATGGTGGAAAGAGGGCGAGAGCAGCCCCGGGCGCCCGCCAGCCGTCCTGAGAGGAAAATAAAGACGACTCAGTTATCCTCCCACCCCCCCCCCGCCTCCCTGGAGAGTCGCTGCTGCGTTACCTTCTCGAAGCTGCCGCAGCTGCTGCCTCGAGGACAATCGCTCTCTGTCTGGCGAGGCGAAAGGGCTCGGAGCGCCTTTTCCACGACGCAGAGCAGGAGGTCGAGCGCAGCAAAAAAGGGAACAGGGATCCTGTGGCTCCTTGCTAGGGAACAGCTCCAAGAAAGGAACTTACCTCCTCGGTCCCACCCTCCCAAAACCGGGGGGGGGGGGAACGGGACCCAAAAAAGAATCTCCCTTTCTTTTCCCTGCTAGAAGAATGGGCTCTTGTTGGAGACGCTGCGAGCAGTCCAGAGCCCGCAGGGAGAGAAGGCGGTTACTAGGAGACTTACCTCTTCAAGTTGCTGCTCCGGAGACTCCCTCTCGGAGAGGAGTCCTGAGGCTCGCCGGGATCAAGCAGCGAAGCGTCCGAGGGGGGAAAGGCTGGGCACGTTCCTCGCCAAGCCCACCCTGCCCGGATCAATCCGCCTCTCGCTCCTCTCCTGCGGCGCAAACTCTCGCTCTCGTTCGCTCCGTCGCCCCTCCCCCTATTTCAAGCTGCCGGACGGACAGCGAAGCGTTTGGGGAGGGGGGAGGCCGGCCCGCCTCCCGGGCGGTAGGCGGACCCACGCAGCCCCCCGGAGACCTCCGAAGGGGAGCGCGGCGCGACTCCCGCGCAAAGAGGCCTGGGCTGCGGGCGGGCGAGCGAGCGAGGAGCGCGAGCTCGCTGGGCAAGAAAAAGAAGGCTCCCTCCACCCTCCTGCCTCGGGCCGAGAGGGAGGGAGCTTCTGATCCAATTATCCCGCTGTCGTCGTGGGGATGAAGGGAGGCCCTGCCCAGCAGCAACAGGAGAGGCTGAGCTGGGCACATTTAAAGCGGCGGCGTGGGGGAATGGGGTGGTGATATTCGCATAACCGCAACCGGGGCTCAGCTTCCGAAGGAGCCGGGTTTCAGTCGGGACAGGCGAGGGATAGTGGGAGCGCCTCTGCACGTGTGGAGAGTGCGTGACTCTGGCGCAGCCCTCACACGAGCAGGGGTTCCAACCAGTGCGGTGTGCAAGCCCTGTCGCTCCTCTTTCCTTTTAAGCCGCTGAGCACAGCTCAGGCTGAAGCAACAAGCAGGCACCGAGGAGACTCCGGGGATATCGAGGCGGAGGGTTTTCTGCCATGGGGCAAAAAGGGAACAGACAGTCGCACTCGCAAAGCCTGTCGAAGGGCTGTGGGGCTCTTTCCCTGCCAAAAGAGGAGAAAGCGGTGATTCACCCGGGCGTCCTCCTTCCCAGATTGCTTTTTAGTGGTTTGCTGGGCTCGGCACTGCCGTGAGGAAACTCCTTCACGAGGCTGCTGGCGCTGCGCTCTTGGAACAGCCGACTCACCTTTTCGGCTTCCCCACTTCTCCCTTGGGCACAAACAGCCAGTTTGTTGGCTTCCAGGAACAGAGCACTGAGATGTTTGTCTGAAGAGAAACCAGAAGTCTTAAATAGGAAGCTGCCTTGTACCAACCCAGGCCATTAGCCTTTCTACCCCAGTGCTGTTTACACAGACTGGCAGCAGCTCTCTGGGGTTTCCAGCTGGGATCTTCCCTCGCCTTCATCTTTTGCATGTGCTCTATCACTGAGCTACAGCCCTTCCCCACTCACCCTTTCTGAAGGCCATGTGTCTTCCTATGCTTAAAAAGATGCCTTATTGACAGTGCTTTTTTCAAAAAAAAAAATGTTTAGGGGTACTCTTACTGTATTTTCTTACTCATATTGAAATACTGCCCCTCAATGAGGGCAAACCTAGATTCACAAAATATTTAGGGGTATGTGTACCCCTGCATACCCCCCCAGGAAAAAAACACTGCTTATTGATGCAGTAAAAGACATGTTCTTATTGCCAAGTTTCTCCTTTCCCTCATCCCCTAATTTGGTTCCGGGTTTTTTGTTTTGTTTTTAAACAACCCTTTTTCTCTTCCTCTTCTCCCATTTTAACACTCCACCTCCAGTTTTCAGTTCCTACCTTTTACAGCCCTTTGGGATCCTTGAAAAGTGGAGCTGCATTCTCCACCTCCCTTAAACCAGTTTAGCTATGACTCAACATTTGAGACAAGGTTTTGCATTACATGCATGGGAACATTTTCGTTTTCCAGTCTACTTTCTGTTTATGCTAGCCCTAACAATCTAGAACTTCCGTTATTGCAGAGGGTATAGGTTTGGATTTACTACTATTGTTTTGTTAGGTGGAAGAAGGCTACTGCCCACATAGAGTCTCAGTTTCTAAAATAAAACTTGCCAGAACTAATTTCTATCTGGAGCTTACACCCTGGACAATTTTTTCCTAATCACATATGGGTGAGAACCATTGGTTGGTTACATGGTGATAAGCAAAAAGACTTTGCACACACATTGCATCAGGAAAACAAGCCGCTGAACATTGATGGCAACTGGAACTTCCCTGCAGTATGTTATAGGTATTACACATTTTGGAACATAGATGCTAAGTTTTCAGAATGGAAAAATACAACTTCAGTCATATAGCCCAGTCCTAAACATGATTACTCTGAAACAAATTCTATTGAACTCAGTAGGATGTAATCCTAAATGCATATCACTGTCACCTAAAATGTAACTTGTGCAGCAGCCTTTAAAGTCACCACACTTCGTTTATGTTGCTCCATCTGTTCCAGAAAAACAACAAATAATAAGTCGGACTCCAGATAACTGACTCAGACAAAGGCTAGTGGCCCCCATTAAGGTATCTCTCTGTGTAGATCTCATTAAAATACCTCATTACAGTCATACCTCTGCTCCCGAACAATCGAAAACCAGAAGTGAGTGTTCCGGTTTTCTAATGTTCTTTCAGAAGCTGAACATCCAACAGGGTTTCTGCAACTTCCAGTTGGTTGCAGGAGCTTCCTGCAACCATTCGGAAGCCGCGCTTTGGAAGTCGAATGTTTCAGAAGTTGAACGGACTTTGGGAGCAGATTCTTTTCGGCTTCCGAGGTACAACTGGAATCTGATCAAGATTAGGTCTCAGACTTGTAGTCCATACTCTTGAGTAAACCACATATTTAAAAACATTAATTTCAGCCTTGCTCTGGAGCAGGAGTGGTAACCTTTGACCCTCCAGCTCTTTCCGAACTAGAACTCTCATCGGCCCTAGCAAGCATGGCCAGGGATGATGGAAATTGATAAAAATCCTTTGTCTTTTAAACCCCCTAAAACTAAATTCTGTTGATCTCTCACAATAGTCCATGCAGTATGCTGACAGTAGTGGATTTTTCACCTTCATTTCCTTGGAAAGAGATTCTGCTGTGACAGACTTATATGCAAACTTTGTCCTCATAATTACTTTGACAACACTATTACAGGACCTAATAATGCCACCCACAACATGCAGGGTTCATTCACATGCTCATCTTCCAATGTGATTTACTGCATCACCAGCCAGTGATGCCCTTGGGCATTCAACATAGGACAAACAGGCCAGTCTCTATGTAGCCATGGAACAAATGAAGTTCAAAGGGAGACTTGCTGAATTACAATAGATCAAGAATTTCAATGCTATCACTTGTGGATGGAACCAAGCCAAAGGATTTTTAGCACATTATATGTATTAATTGGCTTACCAATGCCAGGATGTTTGTGCCATCAAGAATTGTTTTGTGAATTATTGCTGTTAAGTATGCAATTTTCAATGTCTGTACTTTTCTGCATTTCATTTCCCTCTGACCTCACTTTTTACAATACCCTTCCCCCCCAAAGAGTGTATATATACTTACAACTCAGAATAAAACTTCATGCATATGATGAAAATGGACTGTAGTGCACAAAGGCTTATGTCATAAGAAATGTGTTTGTCTTTAAGGTGCCAGAAGACACTTCACTGGTTTTTCCACAAAAGACAAATAACATGGCCAGGTATCTGGGTGTTGTTGTTTTTGTTCTTTTCCAAACACATAACTCTCTTAATATTTAATGAGTCAGTTCAATTTTTCATCTTTCATAAATATTTACACTGAATCCTGAAGTTGAAATAAGGACACTTGAAATGGAACATACAGGGTGAGTCTTTTAAAAGAGGCCCTATGAAACATGTGTACTCTGTATCCACGGGGCCTCTTTTAAAGGACTCACCCTGTACAACAAAATATTGCCTTGTATCTGCAGACTGACAGGAATGCTTCTGTCCTTCCAGCCACTGCTGGAAGAGAAGATGTTTAATGCTGTTCAGAGCTTGCAGGAAGGGACAGAGAAAAAAGAGAAAAGTCTTAAGACGCTATTTCCCCCCCCCCCCAACTTGCCTGCCTGAAACCTTTTCCCATGCTATTTATAATGCTCAAAGGTCTCAGGTTCAGCACTGACATCCAGCTCTGAACCTAAACACATTATTGGTACATAAAGGTAAAGCTTCCAAAGAGTGTGAAAATAAAATATTTCTTCTTTCCTGAAACTTCCCATACAGAGTGCGGGTTGGCAGCTTTGAACTCCATGGAACACAGCCTCAGCTTCCTAATTCCCATCTCCAGGATACTGTGCATCAGGACCAGGGAACATGCAGCTCTACAGATGCTGGACTCCATCTTAATAATAATCCCTAACAATTGGTCATGCTAGCTATGACTGATAGGAGTTCCAACAATGTATAGAAGATCTCAGGCCAAATAAGTCTTCTTGCTCAATTTCCCTTCTCCCCCGTACCAAACTGACACCCTCAACAGTTGTTCTCAGTATTTTGTAAGGCCTAGGAACAGATTAGCACAGGTCCTTATCAGCTTGCTTGGTTATTTATTTATTTACACGCTGTTATACTTCCGCATAGCTGGGGGAGTTTGCTTTGGATGTAGGATCCACTATCTTCTCTGTGGGTGGCATCCATTTGCTTCAAAACTGATAAAAACAGGGCCACCCAGGTTCAGTGCACCAGGTCTTTCATTATATGTTTCCACTTTATTATACTCCGCTTTTCCTCCAAGCATCTCAGAGTGGCTTACACAGGATTCCCAGGTGGTTTCCCATCAAAGTACTGCTCAGGGCAAGATCCTTCCCCCTTCAGTACAGCTGCTCAGCTGTAATATTCTGTCTACAGACAATTGTCTATATTAAAATCCATCTTAAAAAAACCAAACCCACAACCACTTTGGGAGTTAGCAGAGATGTGCCAAGTGTGCTTGCTCAGAAAGGTTAGTTCCTGGTCTTCTGGTATGCAAAACCGAGGCAATGGTTGTGTTGAATTACCGGTACAAGGAAGGGTGGCAGCCATTGGGATTCATGGAACAAGGGAGGCAGTGGCCCTGATCCAACTAAAGTGTGTTGCAGACACCGATGATCAGCTAATTGTTGGCACAGGGGAAATCCCTTCCTAGCACAGCACAGAATATCACACAGGCCCCCTCCCTGCTGAACCTCTGGTGACTACTCCAGACTTTTTTTTATCCCAGCATGCATTTTAAATTTATTATAGTTTCAAATTATGTATTGCTTCTCTTGTATTTCTGTAAACTGCTTAGAGGCTATTGCAGTTAAGTGGTATGCCAATTATTAAAATAAATAAATGGATGGATTAATTAATGAAATAGAATGAATGAAATAGACCTGTGCACAGAGCTTCCCCACTCTCACCCACCAGCTGATTGTTGGCAGCAGACAAGTGTTGTGCACACTTCACATGAAAAGTGACATCTAGTGATTATTAGGTGGGTCAATGCACCTGTCAAACTTGGCTGGGGGGTGGGGGTGGGCAAGGGGAGATGGCCTGCTGGCCAGATCCAGACCCCTGTTCTAATGCTACATCCACTTGTAGCATTATTTTTAACATAATTATAAGGCTGCAGTTCTGTGCACATTTACTTGGAAGTAAGTCGCATTGAACAAAGTGAGACTTCTTTTTCAATATGATATTTATTGTATTTTTTAATATAAAATAAAAAGGAATAATACAAATATTAGAAAGTATGAAAAAATACTGTTGTCTAAAGAAAATAAAATCAGTGAGACTTCTGGGTAAGTGTGCATCAGCTTAAGTTTGAAGGAACATACAGTACGTTTTATGCTTTCAAATATGAAGCAAATGCAAATTAGTATGACAAAAATCCCAATTAGTCCATGGCAAAGCATTCCCTTTAGCTGTTGGTTTATATATCCTTCTCAAGCCGGTGAAGTAACTGATGTCTCAGGGTTTATGAATAGGCTGTAAAAGGAAACATCTATATATTTTTTTCACAATTTGCTTTTACTGAATAACCATCGACAATGGATGGGAATCCATAGGTCTCTGAAAAGAAGACAATGAGAGCAATGAATAATCCAGAACAGCAGCATAGACTATTCTAGAAAAAGTAGCTTGTAAACTGCATCCAATGTGTGCCTTTTAATTTACTCAAATGAGGTTTGACTGTGGATACAATTAGAGCTGAAATAATGAATTGATTAATTTGGCTTTTTAATCAATTGCAGCATCAATAATAGATTAAAATATGCCTGATGCAATTTGCATTTGATTGTTCTTTCCCTCTCTCATTTGGCAGCTCTTGATTGCTCTTTCCTTCCTGGCAGAGTATTGCCATTTGTCCATCATTTTGCTTTCCTAATAATGAATCTGTGCTGGAAGTCCTTTTCCTTTTGACATTGACAGAGCGCATGAAAGATTGCTGCTAATTTAAAATTATTATACATGTAAAAAAATAATCCTAGGTGACTTCCGCATGTTTTAAGGTACAGAATGAAATAAAACTTAATTTTAATGAGCTACCTAACTATGTGTGCCTAGGATCCCTGGCCACACATAAAAAGTTTGTATACATATGCAGGGAGTGTACAGATGTTTTGGTGAATGTATACAGGCCAGAAAGAGGGTTTCAGGCTGATTTCCCTGCCTAATGTGCAAGGAGGGCACATGATTTAGTTAGTGGTCAATAACCTGAAGTATAGGAAGGGGCTGCCAGCAACACAATCTCACAGTACAACAGCCACCTAAGAGAAGCATAGAAAAGCTTCCATCTTCATGAGAATCAGAGTACTGAGCTACATAATCAGAAACATTTGGTGCAATTATTAACTTGACCATATAGCTTCAGACTGTAGGATGAGGAATCACGTTCAAGTGGTTCCTGCCTAAAATCTGTAATGTTATTTATTTAATAAAAAAAATTATACCTTGATTGTAAGAAAAAAATACACCTTCAAAATTGTTTATAAAAAGAACAAAACAATGGAATTACCAGTAAAAACAGTTAAAAATAGCTATTTAAAACATTGCAAAAACAGTAAGTAGCAACTGTTGTATTTGAGATACCATTCTTGTCACACCTTCCGAACATGCCTCCCCCCCCCCCCCGCCATGCATGGGGTTTCTTAAATGGGGAAACATTCATATATGAATCCATGCTAGCTTGGAACTTTCCAGCTTTTTATGCGCTACTGCACCATGTCCACGAGTGTCGTCCAGTAGGAGCTGGAATAAACAATGTCACAAATGTAGCACACTATATTCATGGATTTCATTCCCTTTTGGGGATTTATCTCCCAACCTCCACTTTCCCACTAGCTGTTTCCAAGTGCCAGGGGTGCCAACTTGAATAAAATATTTGGGGGGGGGTCCCTAGGTAAGCCCCACTGTGGGAAAATACCTGCATAATCAGTCACATGACACAGTGCACTCACACTATTTGAATGGCAATGCCCATCAATTTTTTTGGGGGGGAGGGGACGAAGACCCCCTCAGCCCCTAGGAGTTGGCTCCTATGCTAACTGCTTCCGGGGCTTGAGTATGGTGCAGGCCGAACCTGTTTATGCACTTGAGCTGCCAGTGGTTATGGCCGTGGCACTCTGCACACGCTCAGATAACTTATTTCTCCTCCCCGCCCCAGGATGCTTCCCGGCGGCACTTAAAAGAAGCAACCACCCTCCTATAGCTCTCTTCCTACGATTTAAAGAACGAATAAATCATGCGCCAGGGCCAAATTCTGGTGCAACCAGGGCCGGATTAAGGTTTAATGAGGCCCAAAGCTACTGAAGGGCCCCTTTCTATGTCCAGCTGTCCTTTGTCAACAACAAATTGTCGCTGTTTTTTGTGTTGAATATATGCTACATGGTAATTTATGGACCTAATAGGTATCTAAAGCCATTTGCACATAACCAATAGGAGCCTATACAACACAAAACACTGTTGCTGTATATAGGTTTTATTCGTTTTCTATCTTGTATTTTGGAAATGTACGCCCAGGTTTTTTTCCTTCAATTTTTTTTTTTGGGGGGGGGAGCTCCAAGAGAGTGGGGCCCTAAGCTTGAGCTTGTTTAGGTTATACGTAAACATAAGGCCGCGGGGAGAGCTCTTTCTCGGTGCAGCTGCAGACCATTTCGTGGCGCCGCCTTCCGGCGAGAGGAAAGAGAAAGCGCCCAGCCGAGGGAGGCTGCCTGCTCGCCTGCCAGCCACACGGTTCCCACTCCGAAGCCACGCCGGAACCCGACTAATTTCCCGCGTAAAGCTCTTCTCGGCTCCCTCCTTCCTTCCTCTCTCTACACTCCCCCCCCCCCCGCCATCAGGTTATGAAACCGGCGGGGAGGCGGCTCCTTCTTCCCGCGCCTTTTGTCCATCCACTCCTCAGCCGGGGCGGCCTCGTTAGCAAGGAGCGTGCGGTCAAGGGAGTTCAGGTGAGGGGGCGCCCCTGGCTACCGCTTCCCCTTTGCACCCCTTGCAACTTGTGGCGGAGGCTCCCGCGCTCGGGAGGCGCTTTTCCTCCTCGGAGGATACAAAGCCCTCCCCTTCGCTTGCATTCCCTGCTTCTTGCGATCCGACGCCAAGGACCTCCTTCTTTGCTTCAGGCTCCGCCTTGCTGCCCCCAACCTTATTTCCAAGTCCCCTCACGCTTGAAAGGCGGTGGGCTTTTTTCTTTTTGGTCCAGGGCGGGGAGGGCGGGCGGTTCTACTTAGGCAGCCTTGTACTATTTGGCCCGCCTCTGGTATGCTAATAATATTGAACTTACATAAAACTGAAAGTTGTTTCACGTGCTGTCTTTGAGGAAGAGAGAGAGAGAGAGGAGGAGGGAGGAGCCCCCCTGCAGTATTTGCTTATACGGTGGTTTCTTGATTTTTTTCCTTCCGGGCATTTCTGATCATTGCACTTAGCAATTCTCCAGACTGGTGGAAATATTTTATGTGTTAAGATCAGTGGTGTAGTATTTCAGGGTTGCAGGGGTCAAAGACCCGTTTTGTTTTTTTCCTGCAGGAACGTTCCTGTCTCCAGCGTCCTAGAGCTGCCCAGTCATCATGAAAGGGGAGCTTTTTAGCCGCTGAATAATGCCCCAAAGTATCATCATCATCATCATCATTGTTATTATTAAGGACACAGACAACACAAGGTGTTAAACAGGGATTTTGTTCTGAGGGTCTCATAATCAAATGCACGCCGCCACAACTCCTTGTACTTATCTATTTTGATAATAAACGTGGTAAAATAAATTGCTTTGTCATTAAATATCATATGGCCATTAGGAAACTATTACAGTATAAATGTATTTGGAAAGAGCAGGAAGTGGCATAATTTGTCTAGCAACCATTGGCTGCATTTGCTTCCAGTGCCTTTTGAATACAGGTTGACCCAGGACCACTAACAGATGCGTAAAAGGGGTAGGATTTGGGGGCCCAAAGACCAGCAGAAAACCCCCTCCCAATTTTTCACTTTCATTTTTTATAAAAAAGTAAATCACTTGGCCATTTCTGAAGAAAGGGTACAAAACATGGAGGTAGCTTCAATGCTTTGGCACTCCGCAGGCAGCACTATTGTTAAGGACTGTCCCTAAGCAATCAGACGAATGAATGTTGACCTCCTCTTCCCCACTTGGGACTTGGGAGAAGCCCCTCAGAGCAGCAGGGGAAAAAACAGGAGAAGCTGGATTGAGGATACTGGAGTATGTTTGTCAAAGTGCTTTTGCTGTTTTACATTATTTCACCCCCCAGGCATGTTGCCTTTACAGAATAATATATAGTCAGTTTGTTTTGGTATGTTTTATTCAGAATTAAATGAGGTTTTATTCCTGCTGAGAATAATTGATATGAACGCAGTCCCACCCCACTCTGATTTTTCATCTCCCCCTGCCTACAACCACTGCTTCTCATTACTGGGCTGTTGTTTATTTACCCTAGCATTTGGCATCTGAGATGTGTGTGTGTTTCAAGTTACCAACCTTTTCCTGTGACTATTTGTTTGACCTGTTTTTAACACTGAATTTTAAATTGTTGTAACCCACTCTGGGAGCTGTTGATGAAGGGCAGGTAATAAATTTAATAATAATTTAATAAATAATAATAATTGTGAAATGCAACTGTAGAATAATTAAACACCTTATGACTGCTTCAAGTTAAAATATCTATAGACTGTACACAAGAATATTATTTTATTGAGGTCGATTGCATAGTTTAACTCTGCGCTGCATAATGAAGTACTTTATCTGTTCCGAATCTCTGTCTTGTCTGGATTAAGCTTCAGTCTGTTTTGCCCTCATCCAGTCAGTTACTAACATCTGATGCTTCAGAGATTGAACAACTTCAATTATGGCAATTTCATGGCAATTCTTCGTTTTCTGATATTCCTTGCTCTTATCCTCTTAAGATCAAGGGAAGGGAGAAGAATACCTATACAGTACTAAGCGAGCAATCCTTAGTTTCTGGGAAGAAATGAAACTGAGGGGGTTGTTGGATCCTGCAGAAAGGAAAGTCAGTGTGGTGTAGTGGTTAAGAGCGGTGGACTCATAATCTGGTGAACCGGGTTCGCTTCCCTGCTCCTCCACATGCAGCTGCTGGGTGACCTTGGGCTAGTCACACTTTCTCAGAACCTCCTCAGAACTTTTGCATGCTATCTGGACTTCCATGATGGAAGAAAACTGGGATATAAATGTAAAAAGAGAATTCATAATAATAAAGTATTGGTGAGGATTTATGAAATGGTGGGGCTTGAAATCTCATGTTACATTTGCTGTTTACTTCCATTTTAAGCTACTTTAAAAATGTATGCTACTTTTCTTAAGAATCTAAAGAGTTCTTCTATGACTATACCCCCCACTCTGTTGGTCTTTCTCAGTGATTTACCAGAATGGCCCCTGGGAAGCAGTCAAGGGACAAGAAACTACAAAAGTCTCCTGAGTGTCCATCAGAAAAAGAGGCAAAAACAACTGGGAAAAGGAAGCGAGACACCAGAGAGCTGGAAAA
Organism: Podarcis cretensis; assembly: GCF_951804945.1. NCBI lineage: Eukaryota > Metazoa > Chordata > Lepidosauria > Squamata > Lacertidae > Podarcis > Podarcis cretensis. Next base: position 51,545,314 of record NC_137170.1, on the reverse strand, counting down.
TGAGCCATATGCAAATAAATTTCTTGTGAAAAAAGCCCCCAAGATTCTGGAAAAAATGGGTAAGGCCTTAAAACATACATTTCTCATATGTGTCTATGTAATGCTAATGCAATTTGATTCTGTTGTGTTCTGATAGTTGCTATTGCTAACAGACCATGGGTACATGTAATTTGATCTCTTCATATTTAATCTTTTCCCCTGTCATTTTTCCTGCAAGCCTTTTGCTTCTCTCTAGGCCAAAATAGTAATAATGAAATCAGCTCTAAATGCAGCTTGTTTTGGTGGTTTGCCTCTTAACTAACAAAGGTAATTTAATCCCCACATAGTAAAATTGGGAGATTTTTAAAAGTATGCTTTATACAGCAATGTGAAGCAGAAATCAAATTCTTTGTCACTTCATGTGGGGCTGCTCAGTTGTAACACTTTTTGAGTTAATGTTCTGGTAATTATTTAATTTGGTCCTGCAAACTTCATTATGTTTCAGATATATGCATGTTTTACAATTGCATTCCTGCTATTTGGAATTTACCACTGGGCCCTGAGTCATGTGTGCTCCAGGGTCAGAGAAATGAATGGTGCTTCAATGCTGGAAGGAGAAGCTGTTCCTTTCCATATAACAATGAATGAATGGTTTACACTCCCTTTCCTTATTTGAACTAGTAATGCATTGATGTGAACACAAAAACAAGTACAGGAACATTTGGTCAACTTTCCTTGACACTTATTTATCCCATTCAGCAGTCCAGTATATTTTGCCTTTCCAATTTATCTGGTAAAAGCATTTTAATCTATCTTTTCCATATCTCCCTTTATGGACTTATTTTAACACTTCACTTAGTTTTTGTTTGAATGTTATTTTACGAGTATTGTTCAAAAAACTGCACTGGCTTTAAAAAGAAGATGAAGCTTTGTACAACCCGAAAAACGTTAGAAAATAAAGCCTCTTAAAGAAATAATCTTCATGATATAAGCAGGTCCAAATATAACTCTCTGTGTTAAAAGTCTTTTGACATTAGAAGTCTCTCAATAGTGCAGACAAGGCTAGAAGTGTAAAAGCATTGGACATATTCATGTTCAAAATTGGGCTGTACTGCTCTCACTAGATTCTTTAGGAAACAGGATTAGGGTTAAGGCAATACTGACAGGAGCACAAGCAGAAGTGGTATCCAAGGTTATGGTCCAAGTAATCAGGGCCTAAAACAAGAAGTCTAGTGAGAGGCAAGTTCGGGATAGTCTGAGGTCATCTTCAAGTTTAATCCATGGGCAGAAAAAGGCATGGCAGGTGACAGGTCTGAGGTCAGGCTTAGGCTAGTCAGTCAGCCAAATCTGTCACAGTTCTGGTACAAAGGCATTGTTCCAGCAGTTCTTCCAGCCAAATATGAGGGGGTTTTTGAGCTGGAAGTGATGGACTCCCACCCTGAATCCAGACGACTCCTATCAGCTGCCTTCATCCAGAAGTCTCATTGGCCCCTATGGAGTGCTTGCCAGCAGTCAGGCCCTTCTAATGAGGTGAATCTTGTCTAGCATTTGAGGTACCATCTCTCCTCCAGGCTCAGGACTTGTGCACACGCATCCCAGAGGCTGAACTCACTTGTGATGTGGATGGCCTCACCTCAGCCTGAGTTTGATCCCAGGCTTGTCGTAGTGCTGGGGAGTACAGGTTGTCCTCTGATGAGGAGTCTCCCAGCTGCGGAATGACAGAAACCCAATACTGTATGTGGCAATAATGAGACTGCATCTTTTGAAATCTGGATCTGCCCCATTCATGTGGTGGAAAGGGCCAGTAAAGTGTGGAATGTTTAAACCCTTTTCAGGCACTCTCATGCTCCATGTTTAAAGCAGAGCTTTCCAGACTTTTCATGTTGGTGACACACTTTTTAGACATGCATCAATTTGCAACACAGCAATTCAGTTTTACTAGGAAACCAGAGGTTAAACTACCCCCTTTCCAGCCCCAGGAAGAGCGCAGGAAGTGTTCGCGTGACATACCTACACACTGCAGCCGACACACTACGGTGTCACGGCACATAGTTTGGAAATCTCTCATTTAAAGTAAGACTGACTATAAGAAAAGTACTTGCCAGGGATGGGGGAGCACTCAACACCTCTGTTTGTGCCCCCTTTTAGTAGCAGCCCCACTGCTTTGCATATGAATGGAGAAGATCTATATTTTAAACAGCAGGTATGCTGCTGTGACATAGAGATTTACCAGGCCAGTTAAAATCCATGGGGAGTTTTGATGATACAGTATTAGAATGGGGGTTGTATCCTTAATATTCTCTCCTTTTGGTTGACTAAGGAAACACTTTTGTTTTATTATGGACCCTTCCTTGCAAAAATACATGTTTCAAGAGTTTCATTTGATCTGCTTCTACCTCATGATGAGGACTGTTGTTGTCTGACTCCTAAGAAATTGCAGTATGCCGTATTCCTTTGCTTTGGGGGTGATTAGACATGTTGCAGTCAGATTCTGTGTTGCTGTAGATGTCTCTGGTGATTAAACAGAAAACACAGACAGAACCAATGTTCGAAAACAAATCCCAAGCTGAGTTGCTCAGCAAAATTCTCCCTGGACAACAGTGTTTTTAGACTTTTCCATGAAGAGTCAGCAGGTTTGTTTGTTGAGAACAGCCTGCCAATAGCTCTGCACATTTTCTGTAGACTACAGAACAAACCTGGAATATTCTGTTTCTGCAGGAACTCCGGGGGGCTTGGCTGGGGTTTATGTTCTCATGCTTTTGGAAGTATCTGGAATATTGTGCTTTTATCCTAAACTGGGCCAATACTTATTTTCTTCCACTGTGCTTTAAGAATGATGTCTCCAGCTACCTTACTTTTTAGCTCATTTTTAACCTGGTAGAGCTATACTGACTGCTAACCTATTTCAGTTCAGAAAGGGGGCAAAATACAGCCTCTGTGGTTTTTCCAGGCCTGTTGCAGCCATTGTTATTTCCTTGCATAGTCTTCTCACTACCCCGTTTTTTTTGCTTAACACCCAGCCAGCTGAAGAGTTTGAGTAGCTCAGAAACTTGAACCACTCAATATTATACGCCTACCTAACCAGTGGTTGCCCATGTTTGCTGCCCCTAATCTAGTGTAAAGTAAAGGTAAAGGCACCCCTGACCATTAGGTCCAGTTGCAGATGACTCTGGGGTTGCGGCGCTCATCTCACTCTATAGGCCGAGGGAGCCGGCGTTTGTCCGCGGACAGCTTCCGGGTCATGTGGCCAGCATGACTAAGCCGCTTCTGGCGAACCAGAGCAGTGCATGGAACCGCCATTTACCTTCCCGCCGGAGCGGTACCTATTTATCTACTTGCACTTTGACGTGCTTTCGAACTGCTAGGTTGGCAGGAGCTGGGACTGAACAACGGGAGCACACCCTGTTGCGGGGATTTGAACCACTGACTTTCCGATTGGCAAGCCCTAGGCTCTGTGGTTTAGACCTCAGTGCCACCCGCTGTGTAGTGGTTCCCAAAGTCTGCTGCTCCTAATCTAGTGTAGTGAGAGTTAGCCTGCAATGCTATTCATACTTAACCTGAGAATAAGCCTCATTGAACTCAGTGGAGTACTTTGCATGTAGTAGTTTAGCATTAAATGTGTAAGAAGCTGGAATGAGTCCAACCCAAACTTGGGCTTGTATACTTCCTACCTCCTTCAACATGTCCAGCAAGAGACTTCAGCAGTGTTTTATTTTGATTTCACAGAATCCTGGCTTGTTATTACAATTTAACCAGAGATTGAAGTTTAAAATAGGCTCTGGTTAATTTAACAAGCCAAACTTATAACTCATGATTTGAAGTGGCTTGTTTTGAAAACTGACTAGAATTTGTTTTAAAGTATGTTTTTTGTTTCGTTGCACCTGGCTCCAGTTTGGGGTATGTGTCCATTTTTATTTTATTTTTTAAAAACCTGAAATCTGTCCTAAATGAGCATGTAAGTAGGTAGTAATATAACTTTTGCTGTTGTCTGGCAGGAGAAGCTTTCCATGGATCCATGGTCAGAAAAACAGGGGTGTTCTTCCATCAGCGAGAAACACAGAAGAACATTGTCCATTATCTACATCAGAATATGCTGGGTGGTGCTATTGGGACACAGCTCAGAAAGGTTGGTGTTTTTCCTTACAAACTGGCTGAACACCTGAGGTTCCTGCAGTTTCTATTTCTATCTAAATGCATACTCTGCATAGTAGTGTGGAGGAGAAAAGAGTTACAGTTCTGTTATTATTGACTGTTTGACCCATGTTTATGTTCCCTCCTCTATACTATAGTATGCATAATACAGCCATGTGTAGATTTTTCCTTTTTAAAAATCCACCTGACTGCATGACACTCTGGTTGCATTTGCACATAATGCTAAATGATGGTTTAGCTAGAATGAGCTTGAGAAAGACTGACTGATTTCAGCAAGGCATTTGACAAGGTGCCCCATGATATTCTTGTAAAGAAGCTGGTAAAATGCGGTCTTGACTATGCTACCACTCAGTGGATTTGTAACTGGCTGACTGACCGAACCCAAAGGGTGCTCATCAATGGTTCCTCTTCATCCTGGAGAAGAGTGACTAGTGGGGTGCCACAGGGATCTGTCTTGGGCCTGGTCTTATTCAACATCTTTATCAACGACTTGGATGATGGACTCAAGGGCATCCTGATCAAATTTGCAGATGACACCAAACTGGGAGGGGTGGCTAACACCCCAGAGGACAGGATCACACTTCAAAACGACCTTGACAGATTAGAGAACTGGGCCAAAACAAACAAGATGAATTTTAACAGGGAGAAATGTAAAGTATTGCACTTGGGCAAAAAAAATGAGAGGCACAAATATAAGATGGGTGACACCTGGCTTGAGAGCAGTATATGTGAAAAGGATCTAGGAGTCTTGGTTGACCACAAACTTGACATGAGCCAACAGTGTGACGCGGCAGCTAAAAAAGCCAATGCAATTCTGGGCTGCATCAGTAGGAGTATAGCATCTAGATCAAGGGAAGTAATAGTGCCACTGTATTCTGCTCTGGTCAGACCTCACCTGGAGTACTGTGTCCAGTTCTGGGCACCACAGTTCAAGAAGGACACTGACAAACTGGAACATGTCCAGAGGAGGGCAACCAAAATGGTCAAAGGCCTGGAAACGATGCCTTATGAGGAACGGCTAAGGGAGCTGGGCATGTTTAGCCTGGAGAAGAGGAGGTTAAGGGGTGATATGATAGCCATGTTCAAATATATAAAAGGATGTCACATAGAGGAGGGAGAAAGGTTGTTTTCTGCTGCTCCAGAGAAGCGGACACGAAGCAATGGATCCAAACTACAAGAAAGAAGATTCCACCTAAACATTAGGAAGAACTTCCTGACAGTAAGAGCTGTTTGACAGTGGAATTTTCTGCCAAGGAGTGTGGTGGAGTCTCCTTCTTTGGAGGTCTTTAAGCAGAGGCTTGACAACCATATGTCAGGAGTGCTCTGATGGTGTTTCCTGCTTGGCAGGGGGTTGGACTCGATGGCCCTTGTGGTCTCTTCCAACTCTATGATTCTATGATTCTATGACTCTCCATCCACCTCCTCCTGTGCAATTGGGAGAGGGGTATGGACAGAGTGTAGTTCTACTTTTAAACTATATTGGCTTAGCATTATTTTTGAACCAGGAATCCTGGTTTAAAACAAAACTCTAGTAAGTTTCATAACAAGTCACCTCGAAACCATGGATTATGAAGCTGGCCTGTTTTGATAGGCTAGCTGGAGTTTCTATAAAAACAACATCCTTGGTTCAGTTGTAACTAAGCTGAGGTTCTTTAAAAGCTAAAGTAAATTCTGCTGATTTAGCCATGCAGGAGGAGGCAAGGAGAAGGGGGGAGTGTGTGACTGTAGTGCTTTGTTCAGGCTCATAGCATTAAGGTTATGATGAGAGGCAACGCTAAACTATGGCTATCTACAAACTTTTCCTTTCCTCCACCACATCAAATGTAAAGCTTTAATTCTGGAAATACATAGTACCATTTCTTTTCACTCTTGCCCCTGTATGGACAGGATAATAATTTCTCATTGTTGTGTTGCTCATCTTCTCGCCATATTCCTTTTCCCCTTATCATTTCTGGAGAAAACCAGCTGGGGAGGGGAACAACTTAAAGTAGAAAAACGAGCAGGTAAAGAGTTCCACAGCTCCTCTTGTTGTACCTCTGTGAAGCTTGCATCATCTAGATGCAGAAATGCATGTTGACAACATTATGACATCATTATGACATTAGCTGATTGACAGCTGATTGACTCACCTATCAAAGTTAGCCTGCAGGGTGTGGGGAGATGAAGATCTGGCCAAAAAGCTTCCTGATCCACACCTGATCTAGAGGTTGTTTTCTGTTAAAAAAGAAAATTGGAGGGAAAATACATATGGATGCATGTAGTGTAATACAGTGGTACCTCGGGTCACATACGCTTCAGGTTACATACGCTTCAGGTTACAGATTCTGCTAACCCAGAAATATTACCTCGGGTTAAGAACTTTGCTTCAGGATGAGAACAGAAATCATGCTCTGGTGGCGCAGCGGCAGCAGGAAGCCCCATTAGCTAAAGTGGTGCTTCAGGTTAAGAACAGTTTCAGGTTAAGAACGTACCTCCGGAACAAATTAAGTACTTAAACCGAGGTACCACTGTATGGTCCACAGTTGAACCTGTTAGCAGTATAGTTGGAAGAGTAGCACAGACTTGAGTATATGGGAATTGCAGGGCTTATCTCTCTCTCTCTCTCTCTCTCATTGTCTTTGTAACAGTGTCTTCAGGTGCCCTTTGTACGTTCCCTCTATTCGTACCGCCTGTTCCGCACAGCAAGTCCCTTTGACAGGAGGGTTACATGCTTGGAATGGCACCCAACGCACCCCAGCACAGTTGCTGTGGGCTCCAAAGGTGGAGACATCATCCTTTGGGACTATGAAATGCTTAATAAAAGCTGTTTCATAAAAGGGGTAAGTCATTGTGAAGATCGAATGCAGTGTCTATGCAAGCTCTGTGTTAGAGTGGTATGTAGATTAATGATGAAGGCTTCTAGTTAGAACTCTATTGCACTGGAGAAATCTGTGTTGTAATTTCCCAGCTTTCTATGCAAGGGAATGATCTGGCTACATATTTGAGTTAGATAATTTTTACTCTAAAATAGAAAATACATACGTATTTAGAGAGGTTCTTTTTTTATTTGTTTTAGCTCTTCAGCTTCATGTTTTGTTAGATGTGAAAGTACTTCATTGAGTTGAAGGAATGAGGTCCCTGCAAATGAAATATTATTTTTCATCGGCCTTGCTTTGAATTGTTAATAATGCCTTGGCAAAATACACTTGTGTTTATCTGTGGAGTGAACTTCATCTTTTTCTAAAGGTTGAGCAAACCCAGAGGAAGAGAATAACTTCCTTGAGAATTCCAAGTCTTCTCCAAGCATACTGAGCTGCTATGATTTGAATATCTGTCTGTATTCAAGCAAATATTTTAAAAATAGTATCGTCTTAGCCATTCCAAAGAAAAGCTCACAAAAGCATAAGACTAATACTCTGGGCAGAAACATGACATTGGACTTTAATTTGCACCTTTATCAAACAAAAATAAGGGGGAGTATTATGGCAACAATGAATATGGAAGTTTCAGAGTTCCCAAGCTGTTGTTTATCATCCAGAACAGCTTTCCAGGCATCACCTCCATGTTGCATTTTATCCTCCCAAATCCTCACAAGAAGGTAATAATTCAGCCCCCAAATTGAGCTCCTGAAACTCTTCATATATAGTATGCCCTCCCTCCATTGGGACATTACTTGTCTGCAGTCTTATCCTTTATCCTTTTTCCCTACTCCCACCGCTAGTACCCTTAGGTTCAGTCCTTTAGCAACTGTTCACAGAACAACCCATTCTTGTAAAGAGGTGGAGTAGGTGACTTTCAACAGTTTAGTTCATGGTGGCAACTCTGAGAAGAAGCTGAGCCAAACCACTCAAGATGTAGATGGTGCCAGGAGTTCTGCAGGCTTGCTCTTCAACATGGCAGTTATTTAACACAAATGGTATTGGCCAGAGGGAACTTCTCCCCTATGAGGATATTTGTTCAGCTTGGCTAATGCCACATAAAGATGAATGCTGCCTTGTACTGGTGTTAGATGAGATAACAAGAGGGACTTTCCTTCTTCTTCATCTCTGAGTGGCTTTCTGTTTTTATTCATCCCATTCATTATAGATGAGAACTGGAGGGGCCATCACAGGAATGAAGTTTAACCCTTTTAACCCTAGTGAGCTGTACACATCATCAGTTGCTGGAACTACTGCCCTGCAGGATTTTAATGGAAATACAATTCGAGTCTTCACCAGTACCGACAACTGGGAGTAAGATGTGATAAAAGTTTTCCCCTCCTCTCACTGCTTCTAGTATTAGAAGGCAACAAAACAGAGGAAGTGGTGTAATTTCGGCATGGGTCGGCCCTCACCCTGGTCTTACCAGAGTTATTCACTCAGAATGTGAATGATTTGCTCTTCTCGAATCGCTACTATTTGCTTTAATCATGTACTTTATCTTTTAGCCCCCTGAAACTGGGCCTTTAGGCAGGTTACATAAGTAAAAGAACCATGTGGAGGAAAACAGTGTACAATTTGATATCGCTATGGAAAACATAGTGAATCATTTTGCAGAAGCCTATCTCTTTGCCTAAAGGGTTCTTTCTCATTTGGCAGAGATATATTTCCCAAATATGCATCAGATTGAATTTATTGCCTTAATTGTGCATGATCTGTCTGTAAATGTGACGTATACCCAAGCAATAACAAACATACTGTAATGAATAGATAGATAAAGAGCCATAACAAATTAGTGTTGGAAATGTGGTAGGAGATTGGTAGTTTGGGAACTCTCCTGTGCACGTGACAAAGGAGTGGAAATTATTTTATTGTGTTCCTAAGCTTGTTTTGAATTATATTTCCAAATGAAACACACACATTCAGTATTATAACTTAACATTTATTCTGGGCACCAGTGTTTAGGATTATGAGCAAACACAAAAAAGAGCCTTGTAGCACCTTTAAGTTTTTTTTTTTTTATGATAATTTTTATTATTATACATTTTATAAAATTCCCTCCAATTCTTCGTTCAATCCCGCATACAACAAATCATAGTTATTTTTTTGACTTCCTTCAACGTCTCTGACAATCGTCCGTGGTTACACCTTTAATACACATTCCCTTCTTTCGTATTGCCATTTTTCCTCCTTACTCCTATTATTTCTCATAAACAATACTTATTTTCTTTTTTTACAGTGCCTCTTTAAATCCCGCTAGCGTTGTATTCACACCACATATATTTTTCAGATAATCCACAAATTTCCCCCAGTCTTCGATGAACTTTTGATCTTTAGTATATCTAATTTTCCCAGTTAATTTGTCCAGTTCTGCATAGTCTGTCATTTTTAGTCTCCATTCTTCTATCGTCGGTATTTCCTCTTGTTTCCACTTCTGAGCCAACAGGATTCTGGCTGCCGTTACCGCATACTGGAAAAGCTTACAGTCCTTTCTTCTGATGTCCTTTCCTACCATACCTAAAAGAAAAGCTTCGGGTTTTTTCACCTTTAAGTTATTAAGAGGTGCATCTGATGAAGTGGGCTCTTCACAAACATTCTTGCCACAATAAGTCCAACTGTGTTGCCAGCTGCGAATAAGTGATGCCGTTAACAGAGATCTCTGTAGGCTGCTTTTCATTTTGACACTTGAGGAAAGCCTTCAATGACAATAGACTGAGATACATTAGGATTTCTTTTCTTCTTCTTCTTTCATCCTTATTTTGTCAGCATCTTGTGATACCATATCCCTTGTTTTTGGGTTCATTTTGAATGCTTACCAGTTTCACATTTTTTGTTCTTAAGCTATCTTAGGATCTCTTGAAACTTCATTGAGCACTTTATTTGATGTTACTTTGTCCTGATACTGATATTAACACCAGCTTTGGGAAGAATGTGTGAATAAACTTTTATCTGTGTCGACCTGAATGTAGGTTTGGTTGCATGAGTGTTTTATTTTCCTCCCAATTCAGGCATCAGGAACCTGATTCTCACAGTAGTTATCTGAAGCATATATCAGAAGCAAAACAGACACATGCTTGGATATCCTCATGTAATATTTTTATACCCCTCCACAGATGGAGGTCCTTGTGTAAAGGAATAAATGGGACATAAGTTTTTGGGTGAAGGACATAAGTTTTTGGGTGAAGTCTTCACATTTTGATGCAGCAAAGCGAAGATTGATGGAATTAGATTAGTTTTCCTCTACGCTATGGAATCTCCAGAAGCTCCAATGGTTGTTGAGAAGTAAAATAAACAATGCACTGGATGCAGCTGCAGAGAAGTTGTGAACAAATACCTTCTAAGAAATATATAATGGACAATTTCAGTGCTGAGGTTCAATAGGATGGAATAGTGTTCCAATTTATTCTTGGTTTTTCAATTGTGTGGAGGGACATCAAGTTGCAGTTGCCACATTCACATCCTTTAGTTGGAAGAAGAGGAACCTTAATGTAGCTGAAGGGAACTTTTTAATATGTGGAAAGTTGCCTGGCTTTATCATAAAGGTGCAGAACTTATTTGCGTTTTCTATACACAGTTGGGAATATTTAGTACTATACTTGTTTAAAGACGGAGGGTGTGTGTCGTGACTTGAGACATAATGTTATATGTTGTCCTCAGAATTATCCTAGCTCTGCAAAGTTCTTTGTTTGCTCCATGTTTAAATAGGTACCGGAAGTGTTGAAGAATGTAAGAGTAGAAAGTCAATACTAATAGTTCCGCAAGAAGGAGCTTGATAAACCAGTCTACTAGCACACAGATGGCTTAATGTTTCTCTCTTAGTTTTTTTTTAAATTGCTTGGTGCTTTTGAAGAGGATATTGTATAGCTTCTCAACATTTTTGAAGTGGAACTTCTGAAAGAAATTTGCATGCAGCATCTGAGAAGTTAACTAGTTCAGAGCTAGTACTGTACAAGGTGCAATGTTCAGTATTAAGTAGGTAGGTGTGAATTCACCTAGAGCCGGAACTCAGTGCATCTCTGCCAGGTTGTGCTGACTGCCTATTCCCATCCTTCCGCAGTAACTTAGGCATATTCCTCTCCTCTTCCCATCTGTGTTCCAGAAAGGCCCAGGAGACTCTCTTGGAGGCATGAAATTCAGCCCATTTGAGTCGGCAAATCTTTATGTGGCATCAGGGGATGGCACCCTTAGTCTACAGCACCTTGAGGGCCGACCAGCGCAAGTGATCTCCCGCACCCCAGTCTGTGACCATGAATTCCATGATGTTTGGTGAGGAGTGAGAAGGGCAGTGTCGTTGTTCAGCTCATAAATTTCCTTTACCCTTCCTTTGAATGTGCCAGGACAGATTATTAGCATTTGCTTGGGCTGTTTCCCCGGGCCTACTGGAGGCAATACGTTTCTGATCATGTGGATTGGAATATGATTACTGTTGTGCATAATAGCAAATGGAAGTGGTTCGGCTTTTTCGTGGGCATGAGCACTTGAGTAGTGTTTTGCTTGATGGAGTGTTGAGCAGGATCCTGGAAATCCCTCTTTCCTTGGGTGCATAGCATACCCTGTTAGAGCACACCTGACACGTAGAGAAGGCAAACAACTTTTTCAGTAGGAATTCTACAAACTGCAGCATTCTAACCATGTCACGTATGCTCAAAGAAGAGTGAACAAGACAGGTTCTGGGGTTTTATCTTTACACTGCCTATTGTCCTGAACTGAGCGAGTGTGACTGTGCATCAGAGCCAATAAGGTCTGCTTTCATATAGCAGGCACGTTTATCAGCTGCATGTCTCCCATTAAAACAAAGTAATACAGGAAGGGAAACTTTTTGAAGATATAAATTGCACCTCATGTTTGGGAGTTAGTGTTGGGAGGTAGCGTGCGATATGCTCAAAGAAAGAGGAAGGTATAGAATTCTAATGCTTGTTTAGATCTGGGTTTCTTTTTCAAGCATTCTGGAGGTTCACTGGAAGGCATGTGAAAGATAAGAAGCAATCTCATCTGCCACAGAAAGTGTAACTTGGCTCTCATACTTGCAAGGCAAACCCTACCATTGGGCAGAACATGTTGGCAGATGTTTTAGGGCAGTAGTAGAAGCCCCTTGCTCTACTTTCTGAGCCCCTCAACTATTTCCCTATAAGAGCAGTGTGTGCCACAAGGTCTGCCTTCTGCCCCTATTTCCTGCCCCCTAAGCTGGCCTGTTGCTCTGAAGTGTGGTGGACGCTGTCTCAGCACCAGTGCTGAAATAAGAGTCATCTGCCATTCTGCTCAGCTTCTGTATCCATGGAATGGGTGTGTGTGTGTGTGTGTGTGTGTGTGTGTGTGTGATGGTGGTGAGCCATCTTGACCTATACTTCAGGCAGTGAAGTGTCTTGGGCTAGCTTTGGGTTCCTGTGTTTCATGACTTCCAAACTTATCTACCCCTTTCCCAACACTTAAAATTGGTGTTCATTTCAAATACTTAGAACTGATGCGATACACATTATGAATGTTTTCAAGAGTGTGCTTGGTCTTTCCAAGTGATGCCTGTTGGCTTTGTTACGCTACTTGATAAATAATCCAACAATGAATACCACATCAGAATGGCACTAGGGTTCGGTTCAGCTCAGCTCAGCTGTGATTCCATTATTTATATAAAGACTGTTTTTGCATTCTGCTAAGAACAGAGAACCACCTTAGTTATACATATAGGGGGTGAACATTCTGAATTTGTACTTCTTTCTTTTTTAGTTTCTGGTACTGCAGTGTTGATGTATCTGCAACTTGCCGGACTGTTGCGACAGGTGATAATGTGGGCAACGTAGTTCTGCTCAGTACTGAGGGCGAAAAGGTTAGTGTGCCCCTCCTCTTTGCCTTACAGCCTGCTTTGATCAGACATACATAGATTTTTGGTATTTTTAACATCTGCCTAATGTTGCCCTGGGCCGGGACACAGGTGGCGCTGTGGGTTAAAGCCTCAGCGCCTAGGGCTTGCCGATCGAAAGGTCGGCGGTTCGAATCCCTGCGGCGGGGTGCGCTCCCGCTGCTCGGTCCCAGCGCCTGCCAACCTAGCAGTTCGAAAGCACCTCCGGGTGCAAGTAGATAAATAGGGACCGCTTACCAGCGGGAAGGTAAACGGCGTTTCCGGGTGCGACTCTGGCTCTGGCTCTGGCCAGAGCAGCGATGTCACGCTGGCCACGTGACCCGGAAGTGTCTCCGGACAGCGCTGGCCCCATGCCTCTTAAGTGAGATGGGCGCACAACCCCAGAGTCTGTCAAGACTGGCCCGTACGGGCAGGGGTACCTTTACCTTTACTTTTTAATGTTGCCCTGACTTAGAATATATATCATGGATGATTTTGGACTCCTATCAGCCCCAACCAGCAAGGCCAATGATCAAGGATTATGGGAGTTGTAGTATTACAACATCTGGAGAACCACAGGTTTCCTTTACTGCAGAGATCATATTCCCCAGGAGGAGAACCTGGAAGTTCCTTATTTAGATCAATCTTTGATCTCCGGTAGAGTTTTGGAATTGTCTTTATTAGGCTGATTTAGAATACAAGCATATATTCTCCTGTCTTCCACATCATTATTTTTTTTAAAAAAAATTTAAAAAGAGGTTTTACCATCTCCTAGAAAAGTATGTTTGATGTCTAAATCTCTTGCTCTGTAGTTGTAATGCATTTTGGCTTTTGTTTTATCCACCGCAGGTATGGAACCTGAAACTGCACAAAAAGAAAGTGACTCACGTGGAATTCAATTCTCACTGTGATTGGCTCTTAGCTACAGCCTCTGTGGATCAGACAGTAAAGATCTGGGATCTGAGAAACATTAAGGACAAGTCAAGTTCTCTTCATGTACTTCCACATGATAAACCCGTTAATGCAGGTAAGATAGCAAAGTGGCTCATGGCTTATACTCTGCCACCTAACCATTCTTGGCTTGTGCGTGTTTCAGCTCAGTGCCACATGCCTTTGTCTTTCCACCTTGCATTCACTGTACCAACTGTTGGCCTTGTAAAGGTCAATGCCAGTCCTGCTACCTCACAAGATTGTTTGGATAAAATGAGATACAACCACATTATAAGGTACCCTCAAACCTTGGCATAAGTGGTGAAGGAAATTGGAAGATATGTCGGGGGACAGGACGGGACACTAGTCCTATTCATGTCATAGTTTCACATGTCTTGTCAAAAAGAGGAAATGTGTGTCTATACAGGGTGTGTCTATAGACTTGCTAAAATTTAAACCAAAATTTTAATAGAAATGTTAGCCCCACAAGATAAAAACAACAACAGAGAATAATGAAGGTAGTAGCTTAGTTATTATTTTCCATGTTAAAAAAAAAAATGCGACACTTGTATAACATGGATAAAATCTTATTCTTAACGTCTGAATTGTGTTCATAAATAAAGGGTAACAAGAATTGTCTACCATCTCATAAATGCACATCTTTCAGCCAAATTCCAAATCATAGTAATGATTTCCCTATCCTTCAACATAGGAGGTCTTTGATTAGGCCATTTACTTGCAATCAGTATTTTGGCATCTGAAAACAGATTCCAAATAAACTTGAGATGTTCAGGCCACACTATGTATTTCAGATATCCAAGTGCAATATTCAAGATTTATATTAAATATTACTTCAGAATCACTGAATTCTAAACCAGTCCCTGCCTCCCCAAATTCTGCAATTGTGATTTCACATTTTTAGTTTGTGAATCTTGCAAGTCTTGTTTAAAAAGTGCGTGGTAAAGCTAAAAGTGAAGTCAGTGTGAATTTATTTAATTAAGTCCAAGGAAACTGAATTTAGAGACACCGATAGCCTACTGAAATCAGTGGTACTTAAGGATTTATGCATATAGTTTGGTTGATTTTGGTGGAAATCCAGCATTTTGTTCTCAGATAAGATTGCTTGTTACATTCTAGTTATGTCTATAACTGGTGGTGTTTAGGACATATTCAAATGTTGCTCTTGTCTGTTTTAGAAGAGACCATCACTCAACAATTACACATTTATTATAATTCTTCTACAGGACTAATAATAATAATAAGCATAGTGAGATGGTAATCATAGCTGCAATGTCTATAAATATAATATTTCATTGGTTATTTTGTTATTGGCCACAATACATTTATACATATTCCTGTTTTCTCCACCTCCTCCCCAGCTTATTTCAGCCCAACGGATGGGGCTAAGCTACTGAGTACTGACCAGTACAATGAAATCCGGGTCTATTCCTCTTCTGATTGGTCCAAACCCCAGCATTTGATTTCACATCCCCATCGGCAGTTCCAGCACCTTACACCTATCAAGGTGAAGAAATAGGAGTGTTGACCTGGGAGCATGGCCCATGTGATGCAGAGAGCAGAGAGTTAAGAAGAAAAGCATCCTACAACTCCTGTATGGAAAATTGCTGGGAGCCTTATGGACAGGCTCTTTCTATATGTATAGATTCAAGTATAGGATATTGAGGAGAGTGGTTCATTCTGCTTCTGATTATGGATCTATATAAATAAGCATTCCAGTATACAACCTTAGACTGGAATCTACAGTGACAGCAGACCATTATTGATGGCAGGGTTGGGCAGAAGGAATCCTAGGGCAGTGGCACCTAGTTGTAATCAGAACGTCTCCCTAGATTTGTACACAAGTTCCAAGTGGTAGGGTTAGTAAGAACCTATGGAAATTATGTTGCTACATTATGATGCCTTGAAAGGTCTGCAGTTTGTTTGCTCCCATGTGAAGGGTACGAGCTGAATCTGAATGACCCGCAGAATGCCAGTACTTGATAAGATTGTTGTTGTCATCGTCATCCTAGTCCTCTGTAACACGTATCAGTTTAGCACTGACCTTGCTTAACCACCTCTTCTTTATTTTAGGCAACATGGCATCCTCGCTATGACCTCATTGTGGTGGGTCGTTACCCAGACCCTAGGTTCCCAAGCTACACAGTGGGCGAGTTGAGAACCATTGACATATTTGATGGAAACAGTGGGGAGATGGTTTGCCAGCTGCACGATCCAAATGCATCTGGAATTATATCGGTAAGTGTAGATAGCATGTCCAAAGAGCTACTGTGCCCCAACCCAAAAAAAGTGGGAGGGTTAGGGAAATAATTATTTATTTTCTTATATGGTGCAACTGATTGATGGGTTTGCTTGTGACAAATCTTTGCCTCCAATACAGGGCTTCTCTTTCAGAATAACTCACACAGCTATTTTTCAAGGACAGACATATTCACAGCAGGAATTCACTTGGGTGGGGAGAACCTGTGTTACCACTTTTTGGTAGGACCACTAGTGCCTAATGGAGAGAAATCCTCTGAAACCTGGACTGCCCTATTGTACTGGATGTGGCCAGGGCTTCACACATTTTAGCTTGTCTTGGTAGCCAGCATCTGTGGTTCCCATTATTCTGACCTTCCTCTGTGTATCACTTCTGACCCCATGTTGCACCTGCGAGATCTTTGGAGGCTTCTTGCTGCTACTGAATCATCCAAAGCATGGTGTAAGGTCAGAGATGAGACCCCTTCCCCACCCCGGAGTTTTCTGTACATGTGGGATGACTTAGGTATGGTCAGTCGGTGGAGACTCTTAATCTCAGGGTGGTGGGTTTCAAGCCCTACGTTGGGCAAAAGATTCCTGCATTGCAGGGGCTTGGAACAGATGACCCTGGTGGTCACTTCCAACTCTACAATTCTATGATTGTGTGTCTATGCATTTGATGTGTATCTCTTGACCAGCAAGAAGTGTGAGAGCTGTCAGAGTTTCTACATTGTGTGGAGACCTCAGGGAGGAAGAGGCACCTTCCACTGCAGGGTCAAGGTCATCAGAATCGGTTTTTTGTTCTTGCCACTGATGAATGTGTTTGTGAACTGTAGCAGAGACATTTGTATTTCCTTTTCTTTTTTTAGTTTTTCTTAGCTTTTTTTTTTTTAAAAGAGCTGCTGAACTAGTCATTTGCAATGTTGCAAATTCCAGCCTTTCCACTGAATGCCTGGACAGACTACTGTAATAGCCCCACCCTTTCCTCCAGAGGCATGCCTTTCGTTTCCTAAACTCCAGAAATGAGGAGATGCACAGCTGTCTCCAAACTTCAATAAACAAAGTTCATGTCAATTCATTTGGTGTGTGGGCTGTGGGAAATAATACCTGAGTTGTTTATTTCCACACCAGATGTTCAGAATTGAAATCAGAGCCCTGGGTTTTTTTTAAAAAAAATCTATCTTAATTGTGCGCCCATGCAGTTTCTGAGGCAGAGGCTCATTTCCATTCTTGTGGTGGAAGAAATGTTTTATCTCCTGTTGCCAGAGGTGCCTCTTCCTAAGCCAGATTTCATGAGAGCCGCTCACTGAGGCTCCTGGTTAGATCCATCAGTTAATTTTCTGCAGGAGGCTTTTAAAAATCTTTTTATTCCTTTGCTTCTTGTCACCATACGCATCTCGTGATAACGTAGGTGGGGGATGGCGGAGAGACCTGCTATTCAAAGCTCTGCTGATTTGTGCAAAACTCTTTCCACATCCAGTGCTGGGCATTTCTCTGTCCAGAATGTCCTGGTTTTTTATTTGATTGAAGATGTTAAGTGAACAACCGACACTGTTACAATGCATTATTGTGTTTACATTTGCAGCTCAATAAGTTCAACCCTATGGGAGACACACTGGCTTCTGGAATGGGTGAGTGGTTGCTTTAATCTTACACATTTGATAATGGACCACTGTTCTCACCAGATAAAAACAATCAGGCACTCTCCAGATAAAAGCATGCTGACAATGGGGTGGGATTTTGTGGCTATACCTATAACACTTTCTAGATGTTCATTTGGGACATTTTTATCCTACCTTTCCTCAACAACTACAAAAGTTGTATTTTAAGACGGTTTACATACACAGAAGAATAGGTGGTACTTTAACAATAAAAGCACAAGAGAGAGTGGTGCTGAACCCATCCCATGCCTTACCTTCCAGCCACCTTCTTGGCTCTGTTACCAGAAGCGAGCCAGAAACAGAGAAAATATGAGGTTGAGGAAAGTTCATACCCCATTCCTGTGGGATCCTCTTGCTGCTAAAGATACCAGTCCCTGCTTAGCATGTGAACGGGCCAGTTTTGTGTATTTCCACATGCAATCTCTTGCTGTCCGTCATACCTACCGTATGTTTCCATGTATAAGATGCCCCCATGTATAAGACGACCCCCATTTTTTTTAACCCAAAATTAAGAAATTGATTAGCTTGGGTGATGGATGGGGGAGGTCACTTCTGCCAATCGCTCCCCCACCTGCCTGCCACTTCTGATCGCTTGCCAGTCACTGCCGATCGCACACCTCACCACAGCCGCCAACAGCCCACCTGCCCACTTGCCGTAGCCGCTAATTGCCTACCCCCCTCACCACAGCCACCGATTGCCTTCCCAATTACTGCAGCTACAGCCAATCACCAGCAGGCCTTGCCACAACCACCAATCACCGCTGCCAGTCTCCTGCTTGCTGCTGCCATTAATCACATGTCCCACCTCTGCATTCATTATCTGTGTATAAAACAACACCCAATTTTTGCCTATTTATTTTTTTTTAACAAAAAGCATCGTCTTATACACGGAAAAATTCGGTACTTTGACCCTTGACTACTTTGTTCTTTAGCTTAGAAATGATAGGGTGGAACAGTCTATTGAAAGGAGAGTACTGCTGCCATCTATTGGCCTTTTAGGCAGTAATGCAAAAGACAGAAGGCCCAGAATAATTTAACCTTGGCAGTTATATGGATTCTTTAAGTAAATTTACCTAGCACCTGGGACAAATAAATGTTTTAGCAGTACCAGCATACCAGTGCCTTTGTCTGTTACACCGTACCAGGGATTGTGGACTGAACCTGTACACTTTTGCTAGTTTCCAGCAGTCTGCTTCATATCTTAAGTGGACCCTTCCTTGCTTGGAGGTTATTTGGCAACATAATAAATGCATGCAAGAGAGCAAGGGACAGGGGAGAAACACCAGGTGATAAGCAAATGGCGTATCAGGATTCCTTGGCGAGAAGAAAGGAGGCGTGGGGGGAGTCTTGGGTGGGAGACAGCAACCTGAGTGAAAGGCAGATTGCTGTTAGGAGCAGTAAATCTGCGTGATTAATGGGTTGCAGTTAGTTTTGTTATTTTCTACGATTCAGTCAGGCTATAGCTTCATTGTCTTCTGGTGTTTTTGCAGTACGTTTTTAGCTGAGTGCACAGTGTGATTGGTGATGATGACTAGTGACTGAGTGGGAGATATTGTGGGAGTTAGTGTGTGGATTGTGTGTGTGAGCAGGTGGATGTGTGAGAATAGAATGGAATGAGTGATACTGAATGAGCAGCAGATGTATGATTTGAGTAGATGCAAGACAGAATTCGGATGTAATGTGTGTGTGTCATTGAGATGAATGCTGTATATTGTGAGTCAAGGAAGGGGGAAGGGATGATTGACTCTTAAGATGCTTTTATAATTTGCCACTTTGTGTCTGTTTTGGGGGATTTTATTGTATTGTATTTTAATGTTGTTTCTCAGTTTCCTTGTCTGCTCTCTCTCGCTCTTGCTCTCCATATATATACTACACATAATTGCAGGGGCGCATACACACACACAATTTTATAAACCACTAAGAAACTGTCTTAAGTGTTAAAGAGGTTTATAAAGTGTTAAGAGGTGTTTGAAAATATGAAATAAAAAAAATACTCAGGCATAGCTGTCTAACTTAAAGGTACTGTTAAGTGTTGGGAAAGATGAATTACTGATATACCTGATTATTAGCTACTGCTTTGGGTGCTGTTCCTGTAATGAGACTTTGTAGATCTAACATCAAAAGCCAATTGCTCCATTAAACTTTAGTAGCTGAGTATTAAGCAGATCTGGCAAACAGTGTCTGAGCTCTTGGATGTATTATCATCATCATCATCATCATTTAAAATATGTACTTGGGTAACAATAGTACATACAGTCTCTCTGTTTTCAAGTCAGATATTTCTTCATACAGGTCAGTCACATTCAGAGTGAGACATTACAGTTACAGGCAATATGGGTTTGGCAGGAAAGAAAGTGGGAAGAGAGATGGGGGAAAGAGGAGAGATAGTAAAGTTTCATTCTTTTGCAAAATATTTGAGCAAAGCGTTTGTGTCAGCATCATGTGAACAATTACTTTATTTTTGCTGGCAATGGTCAGAGCTCTTAGAATGTACTTTTTATTTTGCTTTCCAAAGCAGAATTCCTACAATTGTCACTTTTTTTCTGGCAGGTTTTAATATTCTGGTCTGGAGTCGGGAGGAAATGGTAACCCAGAATCAGGAGTGTCTCATGCAGTCCATGACAGAGCAGGGAATGAGATGCAGAAACTTATCTCGACTGGGGACACAGAACCAAAGACAATCAACCACAAGCAAGCTTAAAACTAAACTATTTAGTCTTGAATTAGAGAGCACCAAAACAAAGGGCAAAGAGCATAAATTACAAGAGAAGAAGAAGAGAGGAAAATATTCAGAGGACTGATCAGGCAAGCATATGTGGTGTTCATTTATAGCAAAGCCTGTGCTGGCATGGTAGGCAATGGTGGCTTCAGAGAGAAGCAAGCCCTTACCCTAACCCAGCTTCTCTGGATCATGGATGTTATGTTCCTGGATCACGGATGGTATGTTTCAAAATCCTTTATTAAGAGCAAAGAATGGGTCCACACTCAATACTCACATGCATTTGGCCCAATTAAAGGAGCACCATATTTGTGCACACTTGCAGATTTTTAACTGTCTGGGACATGGCACAGTGCAGTGAACTGGGCTATGCTGACAGTTCAGTTTGCATTTTCAGAACACACTATTTCCCCTTCCAGTGTATTGAGCAAGCTGGGTTTGTCTTCCCATGCCAGTTCAAAATGTGAGAATTTCCCTTCTCAAGGGTTCTTTCCCAGCACTGCTTCCTCAAAACAGATATGTTGTGAGGCAACTGTTAAGCTAGAAGCATTTACTTGATTGATAAACTGCTTGTGGCCTAGGTATAGAAGTACAGACTTCGTGAAGAGGCTGTTTGAGACTAAGGCAGGTGGCTTGGGTTTTATATTGCAGCAGTTGCTATTGGGATTTTGTTTTGTTCACCTCATTTACAAAATTGAGATACATTCAATAAAGTTTTGTATGGAACATTTTTTTTTTTTTTTGGTAATGCCTGAGAAGCTGAACTGCTCCCTAAGAAGAAAAAGAACTAGGACCTAGGCATATCCAAAGACCAGATACAAGGAGCTTTACAAACTTTATCCCAAATAAAATGAAGTTCTGTGAATAGAATGAATTATGCAAGTTTCAGTAACTTCCATAATTTTGCTTTCAAGAACCAGGCCTTTTAGATCCCGCCTCCCCCACCCTCTGGTAAGAGCTATGGAACAAAAGAAGGGGAAATATTGTGGACAATTTAAAGTGTTATTGGGCAGGAATCAAAGAATAATAACCATAGCAGGAAGAAAAAGGTTCAGGAGCCCCATCTTTGCAAACTTGGTTGAAAATCTGCTCAACTCACCTCGTAATCTCCTCCCATGCTTCAACTTCCATATGCTCAAGATTGATTCCTTAAAAAGAAGCAGTTTCAAGATGTTCCAACTGCACACCAGATATAAATGTGCAGAGTAGGTAGAACCCTATAAACTCACTCCTATAAATATTTCAATTTACATATGGAAACAGTAAAATAAAGTGTAATACCTACAGACAACTTTCATAAAGGCAGGTTTTCCCTTGGGGGGGGGGAATGTTTTCTCACTAGGATCCATGATGCAAAAAGATGTATTTTGCAATTGCCCCCCCCCCCTTTGGTCCAGCTCTAAAACCTGCTCAGGAAGAAAGAACAA
Source organism: Podarcis cretensis (assembly GCF_951804945.1). NCBI lineage: Eukaryota > Metazoa > Chordata > Lepidosauria > Squamata > Lacertidae > Podarcis > Podarcis cretensis. Next base: position 51,523,460 of record NC_137170.1, on the reverse strand, counting down.
GAGTCCAGTCTTGATTTTCTCCACTTGGATTTTAATGGGGGGGGGGAGGGGGAGGCTAAGAAAATTATCCAAGTGAATTACAAAGACAACAATCAGAGACTCAAACAATAAATCACAGAAACCTTCTATGCCCTCAATTTGTACCAAAGCAGACAACTTTAAATCTTGCCCCTCTTGATTTTTTACCTGGCTTGCAGGAAATACATGTAATAGTAATCAACCAATTGTGCTGGACTTCATTTGGCTCTGTGTTTGCATCCTGCCCTGCAGGAACCATGCCATGCAGTTGGGTGATCAGCAATGGGGAAAATATAGATGCTGACAGCTGCAAACCGAGTTGGCCATTCCCCCCCCCCTTTTTTGCAGAATTATATTGCACGACGTGTTGCCAGATGTATGCAATATATGCAGGTTCATAGAATCATAAAATTGTAGAGTTGGAAGGGACTCTGAGGGTCATCTAGTCCAACCCCCTGCAATGCAGAAATCTCAATCAAAGCATCGATAACAGATGACCATTCAACATCTGCTTAACAACCTCCAAGGAAGGTGCACCTTCTGAGCAAGTTTGTTCCACTGTTGAACAGCTCTTGCTGTCAGAAAGTTCTGGTTGTTTAGCTGGAATCTTCTTTCATGTAACTTGAATCCATTGGTTCTGGTCCTACACTCTGGAGCAGGAGAGAACAAGACTGTTCCGTCTTCCATGTGACAGCCCTTTAGATATCTGAAGATGGCTATCATATCTCCTCTCATCCCTAGATCATCTTGGTCACCTTCCTCTGCATATGTTGCTGCTTGTCAATATCCTTCTTAAATTGTAGTGCCCAGAACTGGACACAGCACTCCAGGTGTGGTACGACTAAGACAGAATACTATTTCCCTTGATCTGGGCACTATACTTCTGTTGATGCAGCGTAGAATAGCATTAGCTTTTTTTTGGCTGCTGCATCACACTGCTGACTCATGTTAAGGTTGTGGTCCACTAAGACCCTGAGTTCACTTTCTACTGGCAAGCCAGGTGTCCCCCATTGGTTATTCCTGCCTAAGTGCAGAACTTTACCTTGGTCCCTATTGAAATTAATTTTCTTAGCTTTGACCCCCGTTCTCCAATTTGTTAAGGTCATGTTGAATCCTGATTCTGTCTTCTGTGGCATTAGCTACCCCTCCCAGTTTGGTGTCATCTGCAAATTTGATGAGCATACCTTTATATAGTGCTATTTTTCTGGGTAAAGGTGCCAGAACTCACTATGAACGCCTCCCTTCTTCTCTTATAATGGCAATGGCGCCCACCTGAGAGGTGCTGGAATTGAATTCCGGCGAGCTCCAGTTGACAAACAGTCCTGCCTTTATCCAAGTTTAGAAAGACATTGAATAACAACAGGCTCAGGACAGAACCTTGCAGCACCCCACTCGTCACTTTTATCCAGGAAGGTGAGGAACCATTAGTGAACACTCTTTGGGTTTGGCCAGTCAATCAGCTACAAATCAGAGACGGAGCTAGCTGCTCTGGCACCTGGAGCGGCACACATGCTGTGCACTCGGGGGGAGGGCTAGCTGCCCGTGGGGGTGGGGCAAGCATCCCAGGGGGGCGCGATGTCACCCCCCCCCAGGGATGACACCCAGGTACCCCCTTCCTCTGCAAATCCCCCTAACCAATTAACTCATCCAGGCCACATTTTACCAGCTTCTCTGCAAGAATATAACGGACTTTGTCAACCCAGAACTCTTCAGGTCTCTTATCAACAGTGAGAAGCTGCAGTGCAGAAAGTGGCTTTGGGTGACTTTGAAAGACCAATTCATGGGGACTATGTTCCACCTCCATTGTTGGAGGCAGTATGTCTCTGAAAGTAGTTGTTGGGCATCACAAGTGTGGAGAGTGCTGTTGCGCTCAGGTCCTGTTTGTAGGCTTCCCATAGGCACCTGATTGGCCACTGTGATGAAACTTTGGCCTTACCTAGGAGGGTGGTTCTTATGTAGTGCTAGCTGCAATGGAAGCATCAATAAATATGATTACTAGGAAGATGGGTAATGTAGCGAGGGACAGGAATACTCTGTCTTTATTTTAATGCATGTGCTGAAGCCTCAGAATGAGCAGCACATCTTTCTGGGGGAAAGATTAGGACTGCCAGCTCCCCACAATCCCCTGCTTAGATATGTCTGTTATTTCCAGTGGTTTTTTCCTAGGGGTACTCAAGGATACGCAGTGCCGGCACCTCCCCCCGCCCCCAAATGTTAAAAGTGTGGCACTTACTGTAAGAACTTCATGGTGAGTACTGGCCCTTTTTTCATTAAAAAAAAAATAGGACTGGCCATTTTAAATATTCATTGCTGTTCTCCCAGTAACTAACTCTTCCCACTTAGCAGAGCTGCTTTCTCATCCAGCTCCCATATTTAAAAATCCTGGCTTCCTCTCTGCATCCAAGGGAAAACACCAAACAAGTGAAGTTCTTATTAAGCACCTCTTGTTCTTTTCAAGCCTCTGATTCTTTTCTGAAGAATTCAGTTGCTGCACTTGAGAAAGGTGGGGAGAAAAACCAGCATGGGCTACTTTTAAGGAGGGAAAGGAAAGACACTGTTTTCTGGATTTGGCCTTAGATTTCCTGGACTGAGCCCTGGGTGAAGACGAAGGAATGAGGCTTTCCTGCCTATGGGAGCAGGACAGAGAAATGTGCAGAGAGAACACTTGTTCCTTGTTTTGAGCAGCTATGTCTGAAAGGGGATGGGAAGCAGCGGGGAGGAGAGAAAAGCAAAGAGTGTGTTCAGTTTTTTGGAGAGGAGGACTGTGTTATTTGATTGCAAAGTATGCTGGGGAACTCATGCCTGTGTTTGCAATCATGCTTGGACTCTTATTCCCTAGTGTATGTAGAGAGCAGGTAATGTGTAGTTTTTCAAACATGAAGGAAACACATTCTGTATATGCTCAGAAGCACTTCTGTTCAAGACTGGGTCTGGGCTTGCTCTTTGTCTTCTTGTTTGTGCCCAAGACATTTGTGTGCAGCTGTGAGTGTTCTTAATTTCTTTGTGTTTTTAGAACAGCAGAGATGCTTATTTTTGTGTTCTTTGCATGTCAGATATAACATGCATGATGAGAAAGTGCTTGAAGATGTATTAGAAAGAATATGTATGCCGTCATCTATAAAGTGTGGCATGATAGGAGGATTTTCCACAAAAGCTGCAGATCCTTACTGTGAAATTCTCATGCTACACTTGATACACAAAGATTCTTTCTATAGGGCAACATACTTAGCTATGTTTGCATCTTTTTCTGCCTCAGAGACTTACCTTTGTTTTTAATACAGCAGATTTTCTTTGAATCTCTGCTGGTCCAGAATATTGTGCATGATATAGGGCATTTAAAGAATGATTCTAGCCAGGCCTTTGCTAATAAGCACTTCTAAATTCCGCTAGTTCACTTCCCACTAAACACAAGGCTGCACTGCTTTGTAAGAATACGTTGAGGCTGAAAATAGTGGGGAGACAGAAGAAGTGTACTGCGTTCCACTTACTGAATTTCTGTAGTCAGTGACAAATGGGAAGAAGGCTGCTTTTGAGAAAGTCATTTTTTCCTCTGTTATATAAGATTGGGTCCAGCCCCAACCTTATCCTTCTGTATGGACCCAGTGGCTAAGAGCCAAGTACGTAAGACAGAGAGGCAGTGGTTTGATTCCCAGTTAATAACTCAGCTGGAGAAGGCAGTTATAGCACCAGGCCCCTTTCCCACAGTTCAGGGAGGTTCAAGTAACAACTGCCAAGTGGAAGCAAGGCTTTCTGAGGAGCAGCAGGTTTCATTTCGGAAGGCTGCCCATTCTGCACCAGTAGCAGAGACTTCAGCATATTGTGTTCAAAAGAAGCAAGACGGGGTCCTTGATAGAACCAGTCACGTACTGGCAAACAGCAACCCCAAATCATGCTTGCATTTCACTCCTAGTTCATGACTGTATTATTCGCTTGGCAGCTCGACTGCATCTGATAGTCACAACAGCTCCACCACAGAGTCTGGGCCTTTTGGCTTAGAAGCAGCAATCAGGACAAATGAAGAAGACCCTTAGTCACTGAAAGAAGCCCCTCTTGTCTCTAGAGTCAGCACCGTGCTCTCCTGCTGCCTCAGGAGGGGCTGGAGCAAATGTCAAGGCTGTTCCTCTCCTTCATTGGAAACGTGCCGGTAGCCAGGAGGCTGGGACTTGGAACGCAAGAGTACTGTCAGGAGCAGGATAATAAGCAGGAAGAGGATGGATCCACAGACAGCCAAAACCACAATAAGTTCTGCAGAGGGTGAAATGGGAAATTTTTTTGCTTATGGCACTTGAAATCACTTCAGTCCTCCTTTGGCTTATCTACTGGAACAGCCTCCACTCACCTGTGTCTTTTATGGCGCTTGCTATCTGACATTCTTGTTTCCAGTCCTGTGGAGTAACAGGCTCGGTGAGTTGCAGGAAATTCAGCAGGGGACAACGCTGTGTGCAGCCAGGCAGCTGCACTGGGTAAGGCTCCTTCCCACTCTCATTCCGAAAGAACATCTCCACTGAAAAGTTACTAGGAGCAAAACAGGGAAGAGAGGAACTGAGATTCTGATTATTTGCCCTCGTCTTCATATAATGGTGCCTCGCAAGACGAAAATAATCCGTTCCGCGAGTCTCTTCGTCTAGCGTTTTTTTCGTCTTGCGAAGCATCCCTATTAGTGGCTTAGCGGCTTAGAAAAAGGGGGGGGGAGGGAAAAGACTCGCAAGACGTTTTCGTCTTGTGAAGCAAGCCCATAGGGAAATTCGTCTTGCGAAGCGCCTTGAAAAACGGAAAACCCTTTCGTCTAGCGGGTTTTTCGTCTTGCGAGGCATTCGTCTTGCGGGGCACCACTGTATCATGTTTTCTCCTGGAATCAAGCCCTGAATCAGCATACAACCCCCTTCCACCCTAAGATGCATGAGGAATGCTAGAAATTAACAAATGCTGGGTTGTCCCTCCTTGTTTTTGAGCAAGGGGCAAAAACTAAAAAGTAGACTGGATGTTAGTTACAAATAACTCATAAAAGTACAGTGGTACCTTGGGTTACAAACAGGACTGTTAACAGGAATATACTATATGTGCTTTGTCAGGTGTTCTTAAATTCAGAGATGCATAAAAGTACTGTTGATACTCCTGCTTATAATTCTATCACAGTCATATCAGATGTAAGGCTTTACTAATATATTCACTGGTAACTCCATCAGCACAGCGGAGAGAAGTATAAACCCTTCTTCATCTTAAGATTGCAAGTCTTATTTTTACCTCATTTCATCTCCTGTGAATGTGTGGACAAAAGTTAAGGTACAGCAGGCTGATAGATTATTGCCTCTGAATACTATTTCCTTTGATTGATATGCTTCATGAAGCCCTCACCCATCATCCTCTTGATACAGCTCAAATATATGACACGAGGCATATGGTGGTTGCCTCCCGCTGTAAACATCCAGAGCCATCTGCAGTGCCACAAGGGTGGTGTCATGCTGAGAAAGAGGAAGAAAAATGTGAACATCTTTGTGCATATGGAAGGGGACTTAAAACCACATTTCAGAAGAAGGCAGATTGGCAGAGATTCCCAAGGGGCTGGTAGGAAGACTAAGAAAGGGGCTCCAGGACCATGGAAAAAAAGGCTGGCACCTATTTCAACACCCTGTTTGTTTGTAAGTAGCTTTGGGTTGCCCTGGACAAGATAAAGCGACTAACACATTTAGTAAGTAAATAAATAAACTAAGCGGGACATTTGGAACTGCGCTACAAGGAGAGGCTAAGTGACAAAGTTCTCTGTTGCTTGTGAAAGCATCTGGAGTTTTTTTTTTGTAGCATCCATAGTTGCTGCAAAGAGACAGAAGTGCTAATTTGCTTATTCCTTTCACAGAGCAGGAGAAACTCTGCTGGAAGCTGCAGCTGGGGTTTTTTTGTTCACAAGATGGTAATAAGGAGAAGGCAAGCACAGAGAAACAAACTTACTGCTGAGTACATTAGCATTTTGAAGTGGCGAGGTGTGGAGGCATTTGCAGCAAGAGTAAGGTTTTTCCTTATTTGAGACAGAAGGACCCCTGCAGAAACAGAACAAACTATCAGAACCTAGTTCTTGACCAGTGAGTGAATGTTCCTCCACTCCTTCCCAACCTGCCTTCCATGTTCTTTCACTTACCACCCTGCAAACGAGCTTTTTCCACCCGTTTGTGGATCCCAAAGAGGAATTCGAAGCTGAAATCTTTCAGCTGCTTCAGCTGAGTCATCACATTGAGAGTTACCCAGTCGGGAAGATGTTTTTTGTGTGTTTTCTGGAAAGATGTCGCAAGAAAGAGAGAGGCCACTCAGAGATACAAACTAGGCGAACAAGAATACCCCCCCCCCCGAGTTATGGCAGCCGGTCTGGAATGAGCTTGCCCTATGATCTAAGGCAAATCTTTGCCCTCTGAACTTAAATGCCTCAACCCAGGACCACAGATGCATTTGTACAGCAATGCTGTTTGGATCAAAACTCAACAGTCATTATGATCAGAATTCATGAAGAGAAAATACTTTGCTTTCAAATCTTTGGTGTGCTCAAGGGTTGGGGATGCAGAGGAAGGAACTGTGCTTTCCTAACAGCCTCCGGTAGCCTTCATTTTGTAAACTCCCAAGCTTTCCTTCACAATAAGCAGATTAATCTACTTAGCCAAGTGACACAATATTCATTATTACTTGCATGGAGTTTCAGGTCTAACGTGTCTGACTGTGATGCTTACACTTTTAAGTAAAAACTGATTATGCAAATTTTAACGTTGCACTAACACCTGTTTCTCAACTTGACAAGGGAAGCTTCTTCGCACATCTGTGGCAGACTCTAAAGTAGACAGGATAAGCCTTTCCCACAGAAAAGAATTTCTGTGAACAGAAATTGTGTCGGAAGGAAGCTTCAAATCTGCTCTGTTCTCTTGCAATCATCTCACTTCTCAATGCAGTTTTCCCACTAGAGCACAATTAAGTAAAGGTAAAGTACTCCTGGACGTTTAAGTCCAGTCAAAGGTGACTATGGGATGTGGCGCTCATCTCGCTTTCAGGTCGAGGGAGCCAGCGTTTGTCCACAGACAGCTTTCCAGGTCATGTGGCCAGCATGACTAAACCACTGCTGGCGCGATGGGACACCGTGACAGAAGCCAGAGCACACGGAAACGCCATTTAGCTTCCCACCACAGAGATACCTATTTATCTACTTGCACTGGCATGCTTTTGAACTGATAGGTTGGCAGGAGCTGGGACAGAGCAACACAAGCTCACTCCGTTGTGCAGATTCGAACCGCCAACCTTCTGATCGGCAAGCCCGTGAGGCTCAGTGGTTTAGACCACAATGCCACCTACATCCCTAGACCACAATTAGGGCCATGTGGAAGGGCCTGCCAGAAATGGAGCCCCTAGTGTAGTGGGCACCTCCCTTGGTGCCCACTAAGGCCTTTTGCCCCCTCCCAGTTTTTAAAATCGTTGGGGTTGGGGGGAGGCTGTTTGTTAATTTGTTTGGGTGGTCACATGTCAGTGGTGGGTGAGGACAAAGGCAAAAAGTGGGCGGAACAACAGATGCGACTCTTTCTTTTGTGCAGCTGGCTATGTTACAGCCACACAGAGACCAGAGCTTTCTATACACAAACACACACACATACAGCTAGCTCTGCATCCTCCAAGCAAGCAAAAACACTCAAGGAAGGTGCAGAGCCAAGGGTAGCAAGAGGTGTAGCCTGAGGAGAGAGAATGTGGCCTAGAGTAGGGCGGTCCAACTTTTCATACCAAGTGGGTCACAAGAGTAGTTTAGCATGGAACCTGTGGGCCACACACGACTTTGTTGCACCCGTTGGTGGGGGGGAGAAGCGAGGCCAAATTTGACACCACCACCCCCAGTCCTCATACTGCCGGCTAACCAAGGCACCAGACTTTGGGAAGGAGGCACAAGGCTCTGGCAAGGTCCCAGAGCCCTCCCAACTCCTCCCGAAAGCTAGGAAAGTACTAACTAGGCTTTGGGAAGGAGACAGGAAGACTCCAGGACCCTGTCAGAGCCCTCACACCTCCTCATCTGGCAGTGCAAGGGCTGCTGGGTGGGGTGTCTCATGTTGCCAAGGGCTGCTGAAAAGGCCTTGAGGGCCGCATTTGGCCCCTGAGCCTGGGTTCTAGAGCCAAGAGCACAGACAGCTTCTGATACTACCCAGGTTAAGAATTTTAAATGGATTGTAGGGCAAATGACTAATGTCTACAGGTGGCCAGCTCACCTCACAGAAGAGTGTGTCATATACACTCCAGACAGACTCGAGGGAGACATCCTGAATTCCCGTCTTGTTTGCCACCATCTCTAGAAATCCCTGCAGGAGCAAAGGACAGTCAGCTCTTCCATCTCTCCTTGCCACCACCATTGTATAAAGAGATAGAGAAGTACATCAAACTTGACATACCATGTACTGGATGGTCTTATTCACATACTCTGCTGTCTGCCGGGTCTCATTTTGCAGCTGTTCGTAGCGGGGACAGGGAGATAATGGAAACTTCAGGAGCTGGACAGAGGCAAAACAGAGATGTTCACTAAGAGGATCATTTGACCGTGAATCCATCTTTACAAGCAATGCTAACTGTTGCGTCTGCTTGTTAATGGGCTAGTTGCTGAAAGCAAAGTGGTACTTCTAAGAGAGGCTGCCTGCCTCCAGACAGGTGAAATGGGGCCTGAGAAATGCAACTTGCTCCAAAACAGGAATCGCTAAGGAGTCAGGATGAAGAAGTGGAATGGTAGCATTCAGGGTAGATGAAAACAATTGAAGAGAGAGAGAGAGAGAGAAGTGTTTTTATGCAAGAAGGTCCAGTCTACTGGTACTTAGGTCTGAAAGTGACTTACATGCTCTGCTGAGTCAGGTACTGTGTGGACAGGAATAGGCTGCCAAGAAATATTGGGGTTGAACACTTGCCACCCTTCTGGAGGGTACAGTCCTGCCAGATTGGCCTCGGCACTCATCAGGGTCCGATCAAAATCTGTGCTGCGTATGTAGATCTGCCAGAGCATAGCATCAAATACAGAAGGTCATTTATGTTCATGGTTCTGCTGCGGTGCTGATCTGATTTAGACATGCTCTTAACAAGAGACATAGTGAGGAAGCCGGCAATAAACAGGTCCCAACAGAGTCTGATCAAAGAACAATTTGATACGCATTGCTATTCTGAATATCTGAGCTGCTATAGAAAGCAAGGAAATAGAATGGGAGCTTGGGAGGGAAAGTAAAGTAGAGGTAGCAGATGAGCTAGAAAATCGAGCATAGCTGTGGTTAGGGAAGCTACAGAAATGGCAATGGAACTTCACAAATCCAAAACACAGATGTTCTAGCCTTGAGTTATGTGTGTGTCACTTTCCAAGGCTACAGGCCACCCACGCTGAATGCTGAGTTGAGTGCTGTTGTATCATGGCTTGAAAATGCAAAGTGTTGTTCTAGGCTAGCTACAAGGACAGATCATATAGTGGTCCCCTAATTATCTAAAGGACATATGGAATGAAGGGGAACTGGCACAGACTGAAGAAGCCTGCATATGTTGTCTGTGGAAATCAGATATGTTGTCTGTAACCCCTATCTTAAAGCCCTACAGATGTGCCTCTATGTATCATTCTCCACAAGGAATTTAATGCTTCAATGCCCCCGGTGGGCAAGTCACTAACAGGAGTGTGTCTATGACAGCACAAAACCTGCAGGGCAAAATAAATCGGCTCCCTCCAAACAGGATATTCCACTTGAATCTTCACTTATGCAAATAAACAACTTGAGTTCTAAGAAGGGAGTGTATGTCATAGCCTAGGACTTAAGAACACATAATGTAATCAAACAGTGTGGAAATAAGCACCCTTTGAGATAATTCCCAATCCCTTAATTTATCCCTGTTTCTTTAACTAGTCTTTGTTTTCAACAGGCACCTGATGTTGTTATTCCCTGAAGCATTTCAGAATGCGAACCTTTACTCCACATATTTTGGTCTGCTCTCAAATGAGTTCCGTGGGCTTGGCGCAGTCTTTTAAAAAGACAACTGTCAGCACACAGTATATTACGTTTTTTTCATTAGTCTTCCAAAAAGATAGCAAGCTGAGCTACCTGCAGATAAGCAACAGATAGTGGAAGCTGTGAGGTGCTTGGGTTAGATTTAGTCTCCAGCTCTGAGAGGAATGGGCTGAATCAGACCAGCTGTGACACAGGCTTTTCCAGGAAGTTCAGCAGCAACTAGAAAAGTGCTGCTTGTCGATATATCCACTCTAAAAGGCATATGAGATAGAGTGCTGGTTCATTCATTCATTTACATTTGTTGGTTGCTTTATCTTGCCCAAGGCAACCCAAAGCGACTTACAGCCAAATTTAAAACAATGTACAATTTTCAGGCCTCAACAGCTGTTCAATCCTACTCCCATGTACAAGAGCCAGGACTCTTGCCTTCAAGCCCCATAGAAGTCACTTGACCATGCTGTTTCACCAAGAAAGAATAGATGCCTGGAGAGCAAATTGCTCCAGAGCAAGCCCAAGCTGCATGTCACAAGAGAAAACCCTCTGCAACTTCCCCTCTGACACCTCCTTCAGTTGCCACTACTGCTGTATTTCCAGGTGCAGCCACTAAGTCAGCAATGACTCTAATGCAGGCAAGGGAACAAAGACGTGGGGCTTGAAAACGTCCTCTCTGCAATATGTGCAAGTTACATGCAGCATACCCAGACTGGCAGGGCATCACCTTAGAAGGCATGAGCAGCGAAGGCAACAGAAGCAGGGCTCCTACTCTGAATTCATCCTGGGCTGGGCCAGCAGGCGGATAAATGGGGGGTGACCTGTGGCCAGGCTGAGTTGAGATGGCTTTCAGTTCTCTGTCTCGTTGCCACTTCACACATTGCACCCAAAGAGCAATTACCCCACTTGCAACAAGAATTGATTGTGTTTTAGACACACCTAAAGAGCATTAGTGGAGCTCTTTAGGTGTGCTAAGCAGACTTCTGGAAGCCTCAGCCAATCACAGTTTCTAGAACTGTGTTTCCAGGCATGCAGATCTCCTGGAGGTCTCACAAGAGAGCCCACAGTTGACCATGGTAGAACTGCAGGGCCCATCGCATGAAGCAGCACTTAGCTTGGAAACTGACACAGGAAGAAATCCCCAAAGCAGTACTGCTGTTGCCTACCTAGGTTGAGCTCTAACAGGATGGGCACAAAGGCTAATAAAAATGTTCCTGAAGAGCTTTCATCATCATTTAAATTGTAGCTTTCGGTGGAAAATTTGAGGGCCTACAAGAAGCTGTTGAATAGGAAGAACACTGTCTAATATATGCTGCTGTAGAACAGTCATTCTATGCTATAACACCACACCAGCGGTGCCATACTTAGGACTGCCAGACTAGGACCTGAGAGACCAGGATTCAAATCCCCACTCGGCCAGGCAGCTCCCTGGGTGATCTGGGGTGAGTCGCTGTCCCTCCGCCTAGCCTACCTCACACAGCTGTTGTGAAGATAAAACGGGGAAGGAGAACTGTGTATGCCACCTGGAGCTCCTTGGAGGAAAAGGTGGGATATAAATGTAGAAATAAATAAAAACAATGTTCCTAACAGGAATAAAATAGGCCTATCACTCCATTTCATATTGTCCTTTATGCACATTTAAAACTTTACTGAGTGGCACTGAGACAAAGTTAAATAAAAACACCCAGAAGGTGGTTAACAATCCAGTTGGGCAGGTTTTTGTGCATGTGGCAAGGCAAGCCAGACGTCATAAATTCCTGCTTGACAGCTGAAGTGCATCACAGGGTTTGGGAGATGTTCTTACTGTTGTATTTACCTGAATTTGGTTCATGGGCCATGCCTTCCATTATCTGCTTTCATCACTGAGAAAAGGCAGTGGAAAACTACAGGCCAACTCACCAGAGAACTCCTGACAGTTCTCAAGAGATTTTTCAACAAACACACTCAAACATGTCCATCCACTGGCATGAGAGCAGGAGAAAATCATCTGATCTATACTCTTATCAAGTACCCCAGTCTCTTATTGTGTCCCAGGCGATTCCCTTTGTCTTGAGTGGCCTGTTTGACCAAACAAAGTTCAGTCCATCTCACATGCCATCTTCTTATTCCTTTTACTTTCCTTTACGTCACTGTCCTGGTCAGCAATTGTTTATTGTTCCTTTACTATTTTAACCCAAGCAGGGATTTGACAAACTGTTTACATGGAAGATGCCATTTGAAAGAACAGGCTTTCATGTTGTTCCATTATTTTCCTCAGCCACTTACTTAGAAAGAGAGAGGAAAGAGATTTTAATACAGGAAGGAGGGCAAAGAGAACACTGCATGGTCATGATACCTCTAGCAATTTGCGACAATGCACCAACCTCTTGTCTATTGTATGAGGAATTGAGGAATCCATGATAACGGCTTCGAAGCACTTGACCAAGGTCCCACTGCTGCTGCATTCCTTCCTACGCGTATCAACAGCGACAAATTAACAGCAAAGCAGGTTTTTGTGCTTGCTTGCACAACCACACACCAACGAAAATGAGAACAAATAGTTACAGCTTGACCACTGCTGACACAGGAAATGTTAACCAAAATCTGTTCTGAAATGAATGACACAGTCCTCCGCCTCCCCCGCAACATGTTTTGCAGGTTTGTAAGCTATACATATGTTGCTTTTATAAAAACAACAACAGGGAAAACTGTTGTCTTTTAAATAAAGTTATTGCTTTATCTGATTTTAAAAGGCACTGTCATTTCCCTGGGGTAGGAAAGAGAAAAGGAAAGCAGAACTAAAAATAGCTCCCAAGAGGAACAGCAGCAGCAGCAGCAAAAGAGGAAACCTCAGACTGGAGCTGCATGGAGAATTACCCCACCACCACCACAAATAATAACATGCCATGTTTTGACACAATTTCTTCTTCAAAGAAAATAGTTCTGCATTCTCCTGTTGGGAAATGGGATTCCTTGGGGTTCAAAGTTTCCCACAGGTCGCTTTTTCTGAGATACCCACCTGAGAAAGTTGCCCAAATCCCTGAGGCCAGGCGCTTTCCTGATAGGGATCTCGGGGGTATGCCTTCACAGGAGAGCGGTCTCCGTGGCGGTATAACTGAAAACCAAAATAGTTCACCGTTAGACAGCAGGTGCTGGCGTGCTCTACCTCTCCTGTTTGCCCAATTCCTATGCATTTTGCCTCGGGCCAGAGATCACTAGGGCTCCTGCTCCACCCCAACCCTGAAGCGAGGCGAGGTTGCTGTCAAGCCCTGCAGCTGGCTCTCGAGATAGCCGAAGGCGCTGGGAGATACGCAGCAAGGAAAGAACGTGGGGGGGGGGGTTGCTCCCTGGCTCCTGCTATACCAACACTTAGGGCGATGATGATGATGATGATGATGATTAAACCCAAACCCTTGCAATTTTCGATTATTTTCTTAACGGAGAAATCGCGATCTCGGCTTCGATTGCAAAGCGCAACCTGCAGCGAAGAAAAGCCACTTGTTTTCAACACGAATTTCATGGGTGTGTTGTTGTTTTAAAAAGGGCCGATCGAGATTTTCCTCCCTTTCCTTGCTGGCCATTTGGGGCTTGGGAAGCCTTCTGTCACGTGGCAACCCCCCCAAAAGATCGCCCCCCCCTTAATCCCTTTCTTTCTCGTCTTGCCTCCCTTTCCTCCTGCTCACCAAGGTAACAAAGCGGAGGCTCCGAGCCTGGGCGACCGGCAGGACGAGCTCAGGGGCGAGACTCAGCAGCAGCAGCAGCGGGTAAGAGGCGCTCTGCCAGCTCCGCCGCTTCCTTCCACCCTCCATGGCTTTGCTCCCTATCCGCGCCGAGGCTCCCTTGCTCGGCATCCGTACCTTGGAAAGAGGGAGTGAGCATGCTCCACCTCCCCCGAGCATGCTCAGTATCGGCAACCGAAGCTGCTGGTGCCCATCTCGCCTATTGGCTCTTGAGAAATTCCCTTGAACTTTGTGACCTCTTGACTAAGCGGGGGGGGGGCGGGGGGCGGGTTTCCCTCCCCACCCCTCCCCGAGGGAGATTTTGCTTAGAAATGGGACAGTCGCGAAATGGCTGGGTGTTTTACTGTTATTTTTGAAGAGCCACTAGAGGGAGTGGAAGTCCCTGGAGAGATCGCGGAAATGGTTTTCCTGCAACGATCACAAAGGGTATGCAAAATAACAGCAACAATAATAACAATAAAGTACTGTATACAGTATACAGCAGATCGGGAAAGGGGCCACCGAATGCACGAAGATGTCGGCGTGGATCGTGATAAACAGCAGAGGCAAGGAAGTTATTAAAAGCAAGACAATGAAAGTCTTGCCCAAACGGGAACAGATGTTGACACAAACCCATGCACACGCCCACACAAACGCGAAACGAGGCAATCGGGGATGTTTAAAAAAAGAATTCGAGGACCATGTTGCTTATAACAGTGAGATTAATTAATTAAAAAAACCACAATACGCCAGAAGCAGAAGCCACCAATCATGTCGCTTCTGTTGTTGTTGTTTAGTCGTGTCCGACTCTTCGTGACCCCATGGACCAGAGCACGCCAGGCATTCCTGTCTTCCACTGCCTCCCGCAGTTTGGTCAAACATGTCGCTTCTACCCTCCCACAAAAGTCCTTACCCCTCTAACAAAAATCCTGGCAACGCCCATGCCAGGAGTTCTTAAAAACCTCAAATGTGAAATTACTTATATATATGTATGTGTGTGTGTGTGTATTTATATACCATCTTGCAAGGCAGTGTACAACAATATACACTAATATAATAAAACATAAAATACTATTAAAACAAGATAATTCTTGAAAAATTGACTGCTTCCCATCAGCTCCAGTCAACACAGCCATACTGATGTTGTCATTCAAAACATTATTATTATTAGTATTATTATTAGTATTAGTATTCTGCCCTTTATCCATAGATCCCAGAAAATATGGAGGGCACCAGGTTGGCAAAGGCTGTTGCATACTATTGCTCCTGCTTCATTAGAGCTGGTGGAGCTCCTGTTGCCACCACTGAAAGGTGGGAATCGAGCTGTCTTTCCCAGCCCCTGCTGGTGGAAAATGAGAGTGCAACTTTAATTCACTTCCCAGAGCCCTAAGCACCCCAAGTGATGAGAAGGAAGAGCCCCTTCATCTATAGGTAATTTTCCTAAAACTAATGACACAGTGACATTGCTTGTGACAAGCAATGTGCAAACAATCCATAGATATAGATATTTTGGTATTTATAAACCATTTGATATTAATAATTTCTCAGTGGTGTACATAAAATGTTTAAAAAGTGCCGTACAAAGAACACAGACAATTAAAATCCATCCTACAAACAGAAAGCTACCTTAAAATGCCTGCTGAAACATGAAAGTCCTTGTCAAGCACCTGAAGTCAAGCAGGAAGAGGGCCTGTCTAATGTCACCCAGGAAGAAGTTCCACAGGATTGGTCCCACCATACCAAATGCATGGCTTCTGGTCGTTACAAGCCATGCATCTGACCCCTGCAAGGACCACCATTAAAGAGACTCCCCCAGAGATGTCAATGATAGCTATGACAGTGATAACAGGGATCAGGCAGTCCTTAAGATATCCTGGACCCAAGTTATTATGGGCCTTGTAAATTAACATGAGAACCTTGATCTTGAGTGTTTACAATCCCCCTTCCCCAGCTCAGGATAATGCTTCAAGTATCTTATGAAATGGACTGTAGTCCATGAAATCTTAAGCCATATTGCCACAATGCACTTCTTAAGGTGTCACAAGACTGTTGTTTTTGCTGTGAGATGCTAAAACGGCTACTACCCCTCTGGGAATTGCCCCATGACAAAATCTTTCCCCAGAGAGAACATCCAATGAAGATTAAAGCAGCATGTTGTGAGAGGAGGACCACACAGCAGTGTTGTTAATAACAGTGCAATCTGATGCAGGCCTACTCAGAAGTGAGCCCAGTTGAGTTCAGTAGGACATATGTCCAGGTATACAGGGACGGCATTCCAGCCTGAAGCAACCTTGGTTCTCCTCACCTAATATTTTGTCAACAGTAATGTTTTAAAATAGTTTTAATTTTGCAGCCACACTCATATTGCCTTTTCCTCATTTATCCTTGGTATGAGTGAAGCAGAAGGGGAAGGCAACAATTCTGAAAAGTCTAATTGTATTATTAAGCATAGCCATGCTCTGATGAGGGCTGTCTGGATCATCATGTAGCCAGAGCAAAGACCAACAGGCCCAAGAGCTGAATGTCTCTTTTCAAAAGTCTGCAGATCTCTTCAGAGGTGGAAGGTGACATTTAGAGAATCCTGCTTTGGGGCAAATGGTTGGTCAGAAGCATCTTTGGGCATCTTTCTGCCTACGTTCCTATACTTCTCCAGGGGGTTGCCATTTAGGGAGAGCGTGGGGGAATTCCTTGGTGTTTTAGATCAAGTGATTTAAAATAAGTGACAATGTGGTTTAATGCAGGGATAGGGAATCTGTGGCCCTCCATGTGTTGCTAGACTACAACTCCCATCATCCTGACCATTGGACATGCTGGCTGGGGCTGATGGGAGTTGGAGGACAACAGTATCTGGAGGGCCACATGAATTCCTAGGAGGCAGAAGGCAGGATCTGCCACCCCTGTAGACCTGAGGCAGTTGCCTTACGTTCCCTCATGGGTGGGCTGGCCCTGGCTAAGGGGACCCCATGTTCTGATTCAGAATAAGGCAGCTCTCTATGTTCCTATGCTTGCTTTGTGTGCGCTGCTATTTGCAACCTATTATACATTGCCAGTCGAGGAAGAGCACCGAGCAGCAAACCTGCAGCCTTCCAGAGGTGGTTGGACTGCATCTCCCACCAGCCCCAGCGGCATGGCCAATGGTGGAGAAGAGGAGCTGCAGGCAACAGCATCTGGAGTGCAGTCATATCCCCACTCCTTTAAGTACAGGGTGGCATTTCGTCCGCTGGGCCCTCCAGTCACTGACAGCAAAGGCTGTCAGCTGCCTTTAGCTTAGCTGGCTGGTGGATGGGTGTGGAATAGTCCGCTGACCTCCCAGCGAAGCTTGGGACAAGGGGTGCTGTGTCGGTCCCAAACAGGCTCCAAACGATTTCAGACTGTGATGCTTTTTTTTAACAGGCAGACCCTGTGGGGGAATGTAGCAGGGCTTTGGGTTGCGCAGGATCCTTTAAAAAGAGAAATGTTCATAAATAATCATGCCTATGTTACATATTCTGTACACCGCCCCGATATGATTCCGACGAAGGGCGGTATAAAAACGTGGAACAAGCAAATGATCCTCGCAAGCACAGCATTCGGCGTGCAGGAGGAAGGAGGGGCTTCTTCCCTTGTGTTTTGGGTTCTCATGCACACCACGCCGCCAGGATGTAGAAATCGGAGGGGGCGAAAGGAACACCAGGGGGTGGAGTTGGGGAAAGTTCAGGCATGTGACTCGGAGGCTGCTGCTGCTCTTGCTGACATTACATCACTGCAACTCGCGCGGAGCGGCTCTCGCCGGCCCGAAGTCAATAGCGCGCCGTTGGGCTTCGCGCGCTCGGCGCTGTCTGATCGCTCCCTCGCCCGGTTGCCGTGGGCCTTCCTGGGGGGCCGGAGCTCTCTGCCTGCTCCCGACCTGCCCCTCTTTCTCCCGAGAGGGGGGCTTCTGCTTGCCCTGTCGCCTCCCCTTCCGGGGCTGCCGGCGCGCCTGGAGCTGCTGTTGCTGACGCGGGTAACTTCTTTCTTTACGCGATCGCCCTGGGCAACCGGGGAGTTTGGTGGCGCCCGCTCGAGAGATTCATTTTCACCCACCGAGGGGCTTTGGCCGCCGCGTCCCGCCGCTGCTCTGCGCTCCCCTTCGTGGCGGCGCCAAACTCGAGCTACCGGCGTCAAACCACCTGTTGGCGCTCGGGCAGCGTACACACGTGCGTCTAGATGCGTGGCGATAAAGAGGGCGCTTGGTGCTTTTCTTTCTCCGGATTGCTGTTTGATTGCAGCGTTACGGAAGCACAAGTAAAGAACTGCTTTACTTGTCCGATTTGCGGAAAGAAACATTTTTTAAAAATGGCTTAAAAGAGATAAGTGAACGTGCACATTCGGATCCCCCATTTTGGGATGTATATTTAAAAAAAGGGAGGGAGATTGGCTAAAAGGAGTGTAATTTCTCCGCTTTCCAAGACACGTATGGATGGAACGCTGGCAATAGTGACTGTACAAAACACATGCCTCTGAGCTGCTGTACGATTTACACTGCAATTGGAAATACACGCACTTAACACAGTGGGCCTTCTGAGTAAATTTTCACTCATTCAGGCCCAGGTGGGAGAGAAAGAAGGGTGAACATTGGGTGTTGGAGAGAAAACACTTCTCCAGCAACATCTTATCACATGACATGTGCAGGGAGATGTCTGTTCCCTTGTGGCTTTCGGTCAATGAAAGGGGCTTGGCATACAGTGTGCAGGTGCATTTGTCTTCCTCTAGAAGGGCCATAGTGCACAGGTAGAACAGCTGCTTTGCATCCAGAAGGTCCTTGCATAGGGCTGGGAGAGACTCGCTGTCTGAAACCCTGGAGAGTTGCTGCTAGTCAGCATATTGACAGTACTGAGCTAGATGGATCAGTAGTTCAGTCTCAGCATCAGGCAGATTTCTATTTTCCTATACAGTACATAGTAGTCATCACTATTTGCAATTTAAAAACTTTGACACATCTTTCACTAGGGAGCTCACAAGACCTGGAGAGATATGCCTTTGTGCGGTCAGCTTCTTGCCTATATGAGTTTTTAGGAGGTTTGTGTGAAAAGCCCCATCAGGAAAAGAGGGCACAAATGATTGATGATGGTGTTTTGCCCAGGACCCACCAAAACCTGCACCACCATTTGCAAGGCTGGAAATAGAAGTACCACACGGCTTCTGCTTCAGCCTGGGAAACCAGCCGTGAACTCTTTGCTCAGTCGTGATCTCAGTAGGTGGCCTTATCTGTCTATCTCCCTGGAGTTGGAATTGTGTTGCACTTTACTCACCAAGAAATATCAGAGAAGAAATTAATATTTAAGCGGAGAGGCAAGGTTAATATGGAAGATTGTAAGATGCAGATATTAACCAGCTATCAGTGTGTGGATGCTAGCTGGAAGCCTGGTCTTTGTATCTGAGAGGCTTAAATAGGGGACAATGGCTAGTAGCCATAATGGCTAAATGGAACTTTCATCTTCAGAGGCAGTATTTCTTAGAATATCAGTGGGGGGCAACAGTAGGGGAAGGCTACTGGACAGGCATAGCCTAACCTTTGTTGTCTGTGCCCTGGTAACCTCCGGGTTAGATTACTGCAATGAGTTATACGTAGGGCTGCTTTTGAAGACAGTTCAGAAATGGCAGCTGGTGCAGAATTCAGTGGGCAGGTTGCTCACCAGGGGAAGACAATCTGAGAAAATCTTGTCAAAACTGTATTGGCTACCAATCAGTTTCTGTGATCAAGTGAAAGTGCTGGTTTTGACCTATATAACCTCAGGACCCCAATACCTCAAGGACTGCCTCTGCCCACATGAAGCAATTTGGATCCTGCATGCTCTTTTCTGTGAAAAGTAAAAAGGGTGGCAACATGAGGATGGGACTTCTCAGTGGTGGCTCCTCATTTATGGAATGCTTTCTTCAGGGAGGTATGCCTAGCCCCATCACTATCTGTTTTTACGGGCCTGGTAAAAACATTGTTATTCACCTGGATCACATACACATACACACACACAAAAAAAACCTCTTTAGGTTGTTTTCAATCCATGTTTTATTACTCATTTTTGTAAGTCACTTTGAGTTTCACTTTTCTGGAAAAAAGTAAATAACAATAATTTGTTTCAGGGTTTCCCAGAGACATTTGGTAGATCACTGTGGGATGTAGGATTCTGGACCTTTGGTCTGATCCAGCAGGGTTTTCTTCTTGCATTAAGTGGTGACCAACCTTTGTTTGGCATGTGCTGTGTACCGAAATCAATTCCACGTGCATTATGGTAGTTGATTCTAGTTGACCAAGCTGTGGAACGAGCAGCAGTGCTCTGAATGAACCCAGACACTTGGAGCTCCATGAAACCACCTGCTTATTCAGCATCCAGAATATCATAGAATTGTAGAGTTGGAAGGGGTCCAAAGGGTAATCTAGTCCAACCCCCTACAATGCAGGAATCTCAACTAGATCATACATGACAGACGGCCATCCAACCTCTGCTTTAAAACCTCCATTGAAGGAGAGTCCACCACCTCCTTCCTTGTAACTTGAAGCAGGAGAAAACAAGCTTGCTCCATCCTCCATGTGACTTCACTTTAGATGTTTGTAGATGGATCTCATATCTCCTCTCAGTCTCCTGTTTTCCGGGCCAAAAATACGCAGCTCCCTCAACCATTCTTCATAAGGCTAGATTTCCAGACATCTGATCATCTTGGTCACCCTCTGCACACATTTCAGCTTGTTAATAGCCTTCTTAAATTGTGGTGCCCACAATCCATCCTGATTTTCTTGCACCAGACTTAAACTGATGTTAGGCGATGTCTGGTCTTCGTTGAGCATTCATTCTGATTTGCTTGTGAGAAGATTTTATGACAATGAATATTCATCCTGCATTCATTTTGAGTTGCTTGCAGAGTGATTAAATGTCTTCCTATTGATCCTACACTTTTTTAGTGCATTTCCCCATCTTGGCATATCCCCCTCATTTTACTGACTGCAAAAGTCTGTTGTTGTTGTTCTTAAAGTAGATTTGTTGCACCAGAGCACTTTAAATCAACTTTAGTTGCGCAAACCTAATTTTCCAGTATGCAATTAGTTTGCTCCCATAAACTAGATTATCTGATGTGCATTTGATGGGAATTTGAGAAAAGCCTCCTCAGGGGCTGTAACCAGACTTTGGAACTCCTTACCAAGGAATTGTGACTTATCTATTTATCTTGTTAGTGGCCTTCCACCAGCAGGCAACCCCCTTTTTATTTAAACAGACATTTTGTTTTATCTCCAGCTCTTTGTTTAACCTGTATTTTGATTGTGTTTCAGCTGGCTATTTTTTTTTAATACCCTCATTTGGTGACAAACAGTGGGAAAGGGATTTTGCTTTCATACCACGCTTGTCTGCTTCTCAAAAGCATCAGGCTGACCACTGCTAGAACCCTGGACCAGATGGACCTTTGGTTTGATCCAGCCCTTCCTAAGTTAGTTCTCCCTTCCATTTAGTAGATCCGTATGTTGGGCAAATCTGTACTTTATGCAACAGGGGTAAGATCTGCTGGCCTGCAAGCCGGATATAGCCTACGGGAGTTTCCCCATCTGACCTGTGCAGTAATTAGACTTTAAAAAGGGTTTCCATTAGTGCCAATGGAAGCTATTTTTTAAGCCCAATTGCTGCTCAGCGGGAAATTTTTGGTTTGTGAGGGTTGCACCTGGAGGCAGGAGAGTTAACCCTTCCCCTGTGTACTTCCCCTATGCCCTCATTGAAAATTGTTGTCCTACCCCACAGCAGTTAGACTTGAAAACCTGCTTCCAGGTTTTCCTAACCCTGTGGCTGACTTTGTATCAGAGATGTCTTTAGGAGATGGCCTGAGGGTCCTGAACCTGGGTGTTTTGTACTGGGCCCCAGATCTCCTGCCCCTCTTCTCAAACTGTTTTAATACCTTTGCTTGCATGCTCCTGAGCATGCTGCAAAGCACAGTGAAATTCAAGCCTCCCACCATCTTAATTTTCACTTGTACATACAATTCAACATATATAAATATGTGTTGGGGCTTGTGTTTGGAATCTTTTTAGTACCTAGCAAAGTATGTTGCTATACAGCAGGGATGGGGAACCTATGATCCTGCAATTACTGCTGAATTTCAACTCCTATTAGCCCCAGCCAGCATTCCCAGGGATGGTGGGAATTGTAGTTCAACAACGTCTGGAGGCTGCAGGTTCCCATCCCTACTGCACAGAGGCAGCCACAGGGTTAGGAATGCCTGGAAACAGGACTACTCTGTTTTTGTCTTTGGGTCCTCCTGTGATTTTGAGCTGTCTTCCTTCCTCTCCACCAACTTTCCTGTAGCTCCTGGGTGTTATTACTGCTCCTTTCCAGCTGGAAATGGGCAGATGTGTCCTGTAATTCTTAAACAACAGCAGGATGCCATTTCAAACCACTCTTCTTTCAATCTTAAGGTTGTTCAGGTTTTTTCTTTTCTAATTACCTAGCAGTTCTGTGACACTCATCCTCCACATGTACAGCCCAGACCCAGTTTGTTCACATCCTTCTCCCTCAACTCCACTTTTCTTGGCTCCCTTTTGCCACCTCCAGGCTCTCATGGAGGAAGAAGGCCCTCCAGGGCCTTCTGGGTAGTGGTGCCCTCCCTGTGGAACAGGGGTATAAATAATAAAATGATGATGATGATGATGATGTTTAATCCTGTCTTTAGACTGGTGTGACTATTGCAGCCATTCTAGTTGGGCAGACCAATAATTGTGTGTGTGTGTGTGTGTGTGTGTGTGTGTGTGTGTTTTCTATTCCTTGGTCCAGACGGCATGGAGCAGTCAGCTGAGGACCCCAGTGTCCATCCTCCATAGAAAAAGCTGCTAGTTGTAGAAAGATAACTAATATCTTAGGCCCATTCCCACATATATCCTCCTAGTCAGCAACTGAAGCACTGTAATGTCTTGTGGAAGAGAGGAGATAATCTTGCTAGGCTTTGAAACCTCCCCTGCTGGATCCTCCCAGCACTGGATCTCTCTTTCATGTTTGAATGAGCGGCCAACTCAAGTGTGCTGTTCCTCGCATGGTAGACGCTTCTGATTACTTCAGAATGAAGAATAATTCTCCCCACACACGCAGGCTTTCATATCTCTGGACACTGTCAAATTAGCAGGTTCCTCATTTGTACATCCTGTCCATATTTTATTAAAGCATGTAGAACACCGTGAGCTTTGTTTCTGCAATTTTAAAAACATAGCATTTAAAAATAAATCATATGACTCAGGGCTTTGTCCAGAGGCAAGGGCTTGAGCCACCTCCAAAATGTGTGTGTGTGTAGGGGGGGGGACAACATTTTAGGGGAGGGGAGGGTAACAGCGGGGGGTGGGATAGATTCTGCTAGAGCCCACATAGCAGACAGATCACACAAACAGGCCTAGATTTCAAAGGGGAGTCCCATCTTACTAAGATGCACTTGACACTTCTTAAGTCTTAATTATCCAGTTTAAGTGGAAAGAGATGATATATCCTTCCATTGTTTGTTATTCTCATGTTTCCTTCATCCACTTGCGGCTTTCAGTGTTATGAGGTGTGCAGGACATAAAGGAAAAACTTGGCACATAATATTTCTAGCTTTTGTGAAAGCAATACAATGATGTGGTTATTTGATTTCACTTTCCATTTTATTATACTAGAGATGGGCAACCTGTGGCCTTCCAGATGTTTTGAGGCAACAGCTCCCATTATCCCTAACCACTGGACCTGCTGGTTGTGACTGATGAGAGTCCAACAACATATGGAGGGCTACTTGTTCCCCATCTCTATGGCTGCTGCAATGCAACAGACAGTGTTTTACACCAGCCAGGGCTGGTGATCACCTATGGAAGCTTTGGAAATAAAAGAAGTTGTTTTAAGCTGCCTTGGCAAGTTGCTGGATGAAGTAGGTAAAGCCTTATCAGACACGAGACATCAGGAAGGGCAGGGCATTGGGAGAAACAGAGCAACGCTCCAAGTAATTGAAGCCATCCTGGAGAAATTCAAGGCTCTTGTTTCTCGTCTGGTGGGTGTGTCTTGAGTGCAGCCCTGTCACTGGTTGGCTTGGAGCCAAGGACACTTCAGCTTGACTTGCGGGACTGTTTTCTAGCCGGCAGTTTGTTGTGATGTCAGATGTTGTGAGAAGGGAACGCAACTTGGCCGGGCAAAGTCTGCAGAAAGTTCGTCTTCACATTTGGCCTTGTGCCACTGGCAGTTAGGACTATGCACATTCCCTGGCTCACAGATGGGCTTCTCCCACTTTCTAGCCATCATTCTCCTTATACCTAATATGGAACTTTTAAAGTTCTCATATTTTTGTTCCTTCGCCCCCGCCTCCTCCACTAACTTCTCTTATGGACTTCAGCAGCCTGGCTAGTTTTCTTCCCATGTCCCTCTCTTCAGTGTTCAGTCCGTAGACCAAATGGGCAGCCCCGTGTAGAGTGTATTGTAGTAATCTACCAGGAAGCATCTAGGGCATGGTTGACCAAGGCTAGTTTGCGTGGTGCTTCCCAAACACTGAACAATCAGCTGGGTGGGACACAGTGTGCAATGTGCTTTGCAAGCTCTATGCTTGGCACTTCCCAAGCGCCAAGATTAGGGCTTACTAAGCCCTTTGCGCAGTTCTTTCCAAGTGCCCGACAACCACCTGTTTGGAGACACTCATAACTGGCAATGCCTGCAAAGCCCCTTTGGGCCAGACCCCACTGCTACCTGCCCCACACCTGTTGTCACATATGACTGGCTCAGAGCCATGGCTTGCCCGGAATGGCCTCACAGGCCAAAAAGGGAATGCTGGCAGTCCAAATCTGTGAGCTGGAGGTCCCCCACACCTGCACAACATCATTAATCATCCACTCTACTCATTTCATTGCAAGTGGGTCCTGATCCAATAAATACAAGCAGAACCATACTGTAGCAAACATCCGGTCTCCCACACACCAGTCCTATATAGATGCATATTTGTGGGCAGCAGCCTTATCCCCACCCAGGCTGCCCTCTGCCCTGTTTAAGCTCTCTCATGTCCCCATGTATACAGAATGTAAGCTTCTCTTTCTCACACAGATACACTCACCCCACGCTCATCCCTATTACTGTGCTGGGTTTGAGGGAGGAGTTTAAACCTCTCTTGCCAGCCCAGGGCTGTGGTGAGTGAATTCTCCATCGCAGCACTTGCTGGATTTCCCCTGTACTGGGCTTGGTGGAGAGGTTTAAACTGGCCCCAGGACCAGATTGAATATATACCTCTCGGGATCAGAGCTTTTGCACCCGCTTGTGGGCTTTCCCCCAACATCTGGGTAGCCACTGCAAGAACAGAATGCAGGACTATTGAGGCCTTTGCTCTGATCCAGCAGGTTTTTAACATTTACAGGTTGTCCCAGGGCAAATGGTACAAGAGTGCACTGATGGCAGAACAGCAGAGTTCACATGGATCAGCATTGAGGCTTGCTTCTAGCTTTTTCCGCAGCTCGGCGTTTTCCCTGACTTATTATTTCCCTGAATATTGGCTGTCCTTGTCAACGTGCCTCAAGCTGCCTTGTGGAGGATGGGAGGAGGTAGGGACCATTCTTGGGTGTCCCACCCCACACCCCTGCTTTTCTCTCAAGGGAAGAGCACTAATGAGATTTTTCCTGTTCGAATCCCTTGACAAAGTTGTCAAAGTCATGATTGCATTTCCTGCTGTCCGTCCAAAGGTCAGCGCTGATAGTGGAGTCAGACCTGGCTCTGAGCTGAGCCAAGGACCTAAGGTTACTACAGTTCACTTTCAAAAGTGCAGACCCTCCTCTTCTCTCTCTGGGCCCCCTTAGCTACCTAAGCAGCGAATGAGCTTGTGTCAACCGGATGAAGGGAAACATGCATCTGTGTGAGCTTTTGTGACTTTGTCTTTCATGGTTTTGGAGTGGGAGAGGCATCCCTTGTATCCTAATTGTGGGAGTAAAGGGTGGAGCAGAGAAAGGGAAATGGAAACAGTCTGCAGAAGACACTTAAGTTACACAACTAATTTGACAATAATATATTCTTAAATTTCCAGAGTTGCAGTTATGGTTATGTTTCATAAGGCTCTTAATTTTAAGATATTTCTGAAACTGAAACAAATACTAAACTGGTGAGCTTTTATAAAAATATCAACATCCTCATTTGTTAATTTATTGAAGTACTTTTTCTGAAGCAGCTGATTACACCTGATTTAAGCTTATACTTCCCTGCTTTTAAACAGTGTCTTTATGGCAAGCCTTTTCTCCTTCTCCCTTTTGGTAGCTGTTAAAAAAGTCTTGCTGGGTTAAACCAAAGACCCATAAGGTCCAGCATTTTCTTTCTGACAGAGACCAGCTAACTGCCTCTGGAAAACTCACAGGCAAGACATGAAGACAGCATTCGTATTTTGATCTTTTATTCCCATGTCTAATATTCAGAGGTATGCTGTCCTTGAATATGGAAGCTTGAGTTAGCTATGATTAATAGCTCCTCACAGGTATATCTTTCATAAACAGAGAGCCGTACATTGTACTACTATCCTGCCCTGTGCTTCAAGCACTTAAAGTCATTGTGCTTTGTATTATAGTTGATTGAAGTTGCTGGGCTACATTGCCTTCTCCTGCCAGCAGCCCCTGCCAGACTGTGCCAGGAGACGCAGGAAGAGGCCTCCAAGCCTGTGACTGGGGCTGATCTGTGCGCCACTGTGCCACAACCCTTTTCTGCAAGTTGTCGCTGGAGCTGTGACATGCATGCATGCAGAAACATTATTATTATTGTTATAATTTATTATACCCATTGGTCACTTTATAAAAGCGAAGGTCTCAAAAATGATTTAACAAGATAAACTGTGTAGAAATGAAAACAAACACCAGGGGGAAAAAATGTAAGATACAAAATGTCCGTCCTAAAATTCATTCTTCTGTCATGGGTGCATCCAAGTCTTGGAGACCAGCCAGCCAGAAGCAATCTGCCCAGGCTATGGCAGTTTTCTAGAGTGCATTCCCCTAAACCCAGCAAGAAAATAACATAAAAGGGCCCAAGAGTTGGTTGGAAGTGGTATTTAGCAAGGGTGGGGAACCTCAGACCCAGAGGCCACATGTGACCCTCCAAGTCTCCCTGTCTGGCTCTCCTGCAACACCCCTCTCCTATAACATGCCGGTTACTGGCCCTGCTTTTAGCTTTCCTTAAATGTTTTGCCTGTTGGGAATGTGTCCTTGAAGCCTGATAATATCTCTTCCTTGCCTGGATGGAGGATAGAGAGGTGTGCGTCTTAGTGTTCGTAGAAACTAGCTTTCTGTACAGAGGTAAAATTTACCACAGTTGCTCCACCCTCTTTTGCCTGAGCGCCCACCCACTACTGTCATGTGGCCCCAGGAAGGTTTACCAGAAGGGAGTGTGGTTCTGGGGCTGAAGAAGGTTCCCTGCCCCTGGTGTATGGGGTTTTGCAATATTAAGGGCAGTGGAAGCAGAAGGCATGGAGAACACATAGAGATGGAGGGAAAGCAATATGGAGAGGGGACATAGGGGTCCTGCAGTGTCAGGAAGAAGGTCTAAAGGGTCTGGCCAGCTAAAGATTGTGGATGTCTGGCCTCCCAGGGATCTCTGGTAGTTGTGGAGCAGGAAGAGTTTTGTTGACAGGTGCAGCTGTTCCTGACCCTTGTGACACCGTAGGAAGACACTTCTGCTGCTGCATGTGACCCTGTATTACAAACATTAAAATCACTTAGAACCCCCTTTAGGTCAGGAATAACAATGTTGACTGAAGTTGGGTGATGAAGCCAGTATCTCGCCCTCAGACGAGCTTACAGTTGGAGCCTGTGCAACAAAATAAGAGGCAGTCAAGCTCACGTGCTGGCAGTTGTGGTTGTGCCACATTTTGGCTCCTGAGGTGGATCACAAAATAGCTCCCACCTCCCTGCCAAGGAAGAAGCAGTGAATGAAGATCTGTATCAGGAACAAGCAGCAAAGAAATATCTGCATCGGGATCTGTTGCTCCCATGGATCCTGCCGCCTGAGGCAGTTGCCTCACCTTGCCTCTGCAGGCAAGTAAGCCATCCACCACCAGCACTGGCTGTGATTCAGGGAGCTCCTGTCTGAGAAACAGCCAGAAAGATTACGTAAGAACAATCCCTTCTTTTCCCTCTCTTTCTGTCCATTGGAGGACAAAGTAAATCCTGCAGGCAGAGAGGGGAGGAAATACTGTCAGTTCTAGGATCTGCTTGTGACTGTGTACACACAATACCTTTAAAGCACCTGTGAAACACATTTCCCTCCTAAGAAAATTCTGAGTACTGTAGTTTGTTAATGGAGATCTGTGAGAGGTAAACTCCAGTTTCCAGAATTATTTGAGGGGAGAAATGTGATATGAATGTGCTTTGAAGGTGTAGTAGTATATATGCAGCTTCTATCTACTATAAAATTACCAATTTTCACCTCTCTTTTAGCTCCTTTGAGTTTCTGCCCAAGACACCTATGCAGTGAGAGGCAGAAGAGGAGATGACCCATTGATTCAAAGAGTCACAATCAGCAGGTTTTTGTTTAAGGATGAGGTGAAAAGAACAAAATGATGGTTCTGGATTACTGCTGTAACATGGATTGCTTTTACTGGGGGGAGGGGAGTGTTTTCAGACAAAAGGTGTCTTTCAGCTTCTGTGAATCTCCTGTCATGTTCAGCCAGGGAAAAGTTGACTTTTGTGTTCTGTGAAACAACTGAAAGAATGGCACTGAAATTTGCTTCAATCTTTTCTTCCTGATGGAATTTAGCTAGGAACTTGGCTGCTGTTGTTATTTTTATAGGCCTCAGATCTGCATAGCCGTTTGCAAAGTACAAGTTGAAAGATCCTTGCCCCACAGAACTTAAAATCTAAAATTCAACACGGGAAACAACATAGGAAGAGGAAGCAGGAGTAAATGGAGAACTTCCTTCCTTCCTTCCTTCCTTCCTTCCTTCCTTCCTTCCTTCCTTCTCTTCAAGAATAAAAATCGCCCCAAGGCTGTTTGCATAAAATACAACAATAAAACTCAATGGGAAAACTCAATGGGAAACATCTCAACTAAACAATCCCATTTTATTAAAACTAGCAATTAAAAAATAACAACATGCAAATATTTCAGTTGCATGTGCAATGTGTAAGTGAAAAATTAGCTGTTCAATAAGCCACAAATGGAACCTTCTGCAGCAGGATATAATGAATAGAATTTGGTAGTTATCTGGCTGTTGGTTCTCATCTCTGTGTTAGGAAGTATGTTTTTCATTTATTCCTAGAGAAGACTTCCTAGCTTTTTAAAGAAAGATTACTGTTAAGGCTGCAACCCTGTGCACTCTCAATTGTGGGTAAGCACAACTGAATTAAGTGGAATTTCCTTCTGAGTAAATATGCATAGTGTTTGACTGCGTATCTGTTAGGAAATGAACAAAAATGTTGTTAATCATGTACAGTTCTTCCTAACTTTACTCCCACTTCCCCCTTGAAATTATCTGTAACCTTGAAGCTTCCTTTCTTTAAATAGGATTCCTAATGTTTATCCAGTGACAGCTCTGCAGCAAATTATTTGGTTTCTATTAAAACCTTGGTGTGTTTCAAGTAGAAACCCTTTTATCAAGGGGTTAGCTACTAAAATGTTTCCATTTTGCTTTGCATCTCTTAGTCTAGGTCAGGGGTCAGCAACATTTTTCAGCTGTGGGCCGGTCCACCATCCCTCAGACCATGTGGTGGACTATATTTTGGGGAAAAAATAATGAATTCCTATGCCCCACAAATAACCCAGAGATGCATTTTAAATAAAAGCACACATTCTACTCATGTAAAAACACGCTGATTCCCTGACCGTCCATAGGCTGGATTGAGAAGGCGATTGGGCCGCATCTGGCCCCCGGGCCTTAGGTTGCCTACCCCTGGTCTAGGTGTAGGGAACCAGAGGCCCTCTAAATGTTGCTGGACTACAGTTCCCATCATCCTTGGAGGTGACATCCAGCAACATCTCAAGAGACACAGGTCACATTTTCAAGGAATACCATAAGAAGTAGCTGCCTTGTGGGATCAATGTTAAATGTCTCCTATGGGTGGCAGCTGCTTCCAAGTGGCAGGTATTTGCAGTGGCGAGGAGAAAATGGTCCGTTCCGTGCAGTGAGCTGCTGAACATTCATTCCTTGCTGCAAAGAGCAAGCAGCCGTGAAGAGCAGTAGAGCAGCATAGGTGCAGTGTCTGTTTCATGTGCATAGGACATCATCCCTAACGGTAACATTTTATTAAAAATGTGAATAAGGCTAACGTGTGGCATTGGAGCAGCCTTAAAAAAATTGTAATAATACTTTTAAAAGTACTTTCCCCAAAACCCCAGAATTGCTTCTGTTGGGGATAATTCAGACTGAAATTCCCAGGTGTCAAAAAAAGGGTTATTTATGTATGCCACTATAGCGGTCCGTGTTTTGTTAGCCCCAAAATGGAAAACGAGCGAGGTCTCAGCTAACTAAGAATGCCAACTTAAGCTGACAGAATATGTGCATCTTGCAGATCTAACATACAGAATAAGAGAACAAGAAGAAGAAATGTTTAGAGAAGATTGAAAAATATTTATTGAATATATGGGGGGGATTGTGTACACTTGAAAACGTTGGTAGCATTTAGCAGTAAGATAAATTCAACAGTGTAAATACGTTTTGATGGTTGTAATGGAATACTGAATAGTTTGGTTTATGCAGGGATTTAAGATATGCAAAATGAACCATGGAAAGAGAAGAATGGAAGTCATTGATATTTTAAGGATGTTTAAATGAGTATTTTAAATTGTAAAACAGAAAATTTATAAAATTTATATATATAATGTTTGTGTGTGTGATAATAATAATAATAATAATAATAATAATAATAAGTTGCTGAATTTTGAATTAGAAATGAAGCAAAGCTCTAAGTTTTGAGAGATGAACAATTGAAGCAATTAATAGTGCAACACGTGAAAATGAGTTCCTGCATGGAATGCACTATGATTTTAATGGGGTCAGAATCTTTTTCTACAGAATACTTGTTAAATACTTTTTATAATTTGTCCTGAGTCTGTTAGGATGGGGAACTCTTTCAAGCTAGGGGATTCAGAGACAGCCTCCGTTCCAGCTTTGCATGCTATACAATGGTACCTCGGGTTACATACGCTTCAGGTTACATACACTTCAGGTTACAGACTCCGCTACCCCAGAAATATTACCTCGGGTTAAGAACTTTGCTTCAGGATGAGAACAGAAATCGTGCTCTGGCGGTGCAGCAGCAGCAGGAGGCCCCATTAGCTAAAGTGGTGCTTCAGGTTAAGAACAGTTTCAGGTTAAGAACGGACCTCCAGAACGAATTAAGTACTTAACCCGAGGTTCCACTGTATAGAGGATGTTTGGGAGATTCATAGAATCAGTGTTTCCAGTTAACTTCTCTCCCCAGTATTCTACCACCTCAAGTTTGGGTCACAAATATTTAAAAGTAGTACATTGCTACTTCTGAATAGTTAGAGGGTGGTGGATTAGAACAGTTCCAACAAACTTTGAGAAAAAATGGGTACTGGGGGGGGGGGGAGATCAAGAGGAACAAATTGAGAGAGCCCTGTGAGAACATTTAGCTTCCCTATGGTAGATACTCAAAAGGAAGTGAGGAAGTCTTTTAGGAAGCTTGTGAAAATTTTTGCTGGGTGGCATAAAAATAAGAGAAATTGTCCAGAGCAAAATGTCATGGTGGCACCAGCCTGTTACGTACAAGAAAATGTGTGTGACTATGTCTTCTGTTATACATCCTTAACCTCATATTTTCCTCCATTAGCATTCATTCACCTCTGCTAGTAGCACCTCAGTAATTACTATGGCTGGCCAATATATCGATATATCATCCAAAACCGATTTGAAGGCCATATCATGCCCTCAGTTGCAGTGGAGGACCATTGTCTCATTGGCAGTGTTGAAATAAGCAGTTAATTCAGTTGGCTTCGGTACACAGAGTGGAGGAAGAAGCCATCTTGTTCTTTGCATTAGGCCGCAAAATGCCTTTGGCCAGTCCTGTCTTACAGTCCTGTTAGGATTGCTTCCATCAGTGCAAGAGATTCTTAGACCAGCGGGAGCAGAGGAATGAAGTGCAGCAGAGGAATGCTGGCTGAGACAAGACTAGCCTGTGGGGAGCTTTTCTATGGGGAAAGGCAAAATCCAGGGCCAAATTGCACAAACTCCATTGCATTTTACTTTTCTCCCTGACAGTCTTATCTAAAGTTGAAAAGCAGCTTTTAAAAACGAAGGACGGGTGGAAGACTGTCCTGCACAGCAAAAAGAGACATGGGAGCTATTTACTTTTCTCTTTTGTGCTATTTTTTCCAGTCGGGGAAGCCCAGTATAAGCTGTTTTTCTCCTTATGGGGGTGGGGAACAAATGGGGGCCTGTTCTTTTCCACCTGTGTGATGAAAAGCAGCTGGGAGGCAAATTTATGGCATGGGGAACAGCCCAAAGGGAATGAACGGCTTATCAATCAATCAATCAATCATTTTATTTTTATGCCACCTTTCCAAAGTTAAAACCATGCTCAAGGCAGCTTAACAACATATAAAAAATTACATAACTGCAAACAGTAGTCATAAACAATAAACACAACACAACAAACAAAGCTGATGCTCTGCTCAAGACTGTAGTCTCCTATAGAGCTCTTCCGGTTAACACAAAACATCAGAGAGGAGATTATATATGGCTGCTTGTTAACTTGTCATTTGGCCCTTAAGAGAATTGGCTATGAGAACAAATCCCAAGCCCGTACTGAAATGGAATAATGAAGGAATAGAGCCAACTCTGTTCACCCCCAGCTAGCAGGGACCATGGTCAAGCATGATAGGAGCTTTAGTCCAGCAACATTTGAGGAGCCACAGGTTAGCTACTCACGAACATAACCTTTACTCTGAAGGGAAGGAGAGTCATTTTGTGGCTAGGGGTGTGGATGGTGGCCACAGGATGAAACATCTTGGGTTGTTTGGTAGCACCATGTTCCTGAAGTGACAAAATTTGCTGTACTTAGGACTTTTGCTCTCTGAGTTGTTCCGCTGTTTCTAGGCGGGGTTGGGGCTGGTGCCAACATAACTTGGAAGTACTTGGCGCCTGATCTGAGACACAAATGTGACCACAGACTAAGGGATATATGCTTCCCTCAGCCTTTCACCTACTTACTTCCCCATGGGGCTATGCTGTTCCTTCTAGTTGCACTTTGGAGAGGAAGGCTTTATAACATTCTGTACATTTTGCCTCTGGGGCTGGCACTGTCAACAACTTGTCAAGGCAGTGGTCACCAACTTTCCAGTTTACAGGTACTCTTAATGCAACATTACTGAACTGCAGTAAATGTAATTAAATTAAATCTGATTGCTGCAAATGTACATTGAGCTTTACATATTTTAACTGGATTCCAATAATATTTTTTAGCAAAAAGCTGGTGGAATTCTCAACAGCAGGGTGGGGGGAGCATTAGTGTTCTTACTCTATTGTTCTCAGTGTGACAGGTTGCATCTCTTGGTAGGACCTGGCAATTCTCCTGTAGGATGAGCCAACTGCTGCCATCTGAGATCTGCGCCCAAGTGAGAGACTTGAGAGATCCTGATTTGTCCTTGTTAGGCAGATAGATGAGATGAAAATGGTTTGAATCTTCTGCAAGCTTTTTGACCCCTGCAATAGGGTGTATGCTGTTGTTGTTGACAAAGTTATTCATAATTCAGAATAAAAGAATCATACTTAAGGGCTGTTCTATATCCAGATGTGCTGATTTTAAACCCATTACTGGCCAGCCTAAAAAAGCAAAACAAATCCTTACTGTTCATTTGATTTGACTCTGAGAATTGCAGATTTCAGGCAAAGTAAACAGTAAAACATTTTAGTTAGGCATTGGTCTCTGTTCTGAATGCTTTAAATTTTAAAATTAATTGTATATTTTCATTTTCAGTGTATGTTAGACTAGTCTAACTCTGGTCATTGTTTTATAGATAAAAATATGAAAAGGGATCTGTAATATGGATCCTATAACTCAAGAACAACCTTACACAAGCTGGTACCCTCCAGGCATTTTGGACTACAATTCCCATCAGCCCCAACCTCCATGGCTGTGCTGACTAGGACTGATGGGAATTATAGTCCAAAACATCTGAAGGCCACCAGGCTAAGCAAAGCTGCTCCAGCAATATAGCCATTTATTATTATTTTTGCATTGCCTTCTCATCTCTGTGAGCTGGATTTTCAGTGTACAGTGGTACCTCGGGTTAAATACTTAATTCGTTCCGGAGGTCTGTACTTAACCTGAAACGATTCTTAACCTGAAGCACCACTTTAGCTAATGGGGCCGTCCTGCTGCTGCCGCGCTGCTGGAGCCCGATTTCTGTTCTTATCCTGAAGCAAAGTTCTTAACCTGAAACACTATTTCTGGGTTAGCAGAGTCTGTAACCTGAAGCATATGTAACCTGAAGCGTATGTAACCCGAGGTACCACTGTACTCTGTTTCTGAACAAGCAAGAACATTGTACAGGTTTTGCATTGGTTTATTGCCCATTACGGCCTCACTGTCAGGCTGCACATTAGATCTGCCAGCACCATGCCACACATCTCTGCACTGAAGAAGTATCATGCTACAAGTGCATGGAACACAGGGGATGTGGGGTGCTAAATAACATTTGATTTTTTTCTCCTTATTTCACAACAGTGCCTTCCAATTGAAGTAACAAATACCTCTTGTTTCAGATACGACAGCTGCAGAGCACTCCAAATATTGGAAATTTGGGGCTGGCAACCGTAGATACGCACGAACAAACTGCAACTGCTTGTGGATCCACAAAGGTAAAATGAGAATGCAGCATTTTGCAAAAAAATTAAGTACTCTACCCAGTGCTTTTTTTCTAGGTGCCAGTACTCACCATGAAGTTGTTACAGTAAGTGTCACACTTTTTAACAACGTAAAAAGAGGTGCTGGTACTGCATACACTTACTGCATATACTTACTGCATAACCTCCTTTAAAAAAGCACTGTTCCTTGGAATTGTACACAGTTTTCTCTGCGGCAGCAAAAAGACATTCTAGCTTAGTCCAATCGCAGACCCAGTGTATCCTTTAAGAAGGCTGCAGCTGCTTCTTAGTCACCTCTTCAGACATAAAGAATTGTGCAGATCCTCTCAGGTGTTTAGGTCAGCAGAAGGGACCCCAAAGGGAAGAATTTTAATTTACCTCTCACAGAGGAAGTCACTTGGCCATTGCTCTCCAAAGTACAGTATTGACAGGCATTTGAGGTTGATTGAGCAGCTATGAACTAGGCAGGAAAGTGAATCGGACTGGACTGGCTTAAAGTAAAGGTACCCCTGCCCGTACAGGCCAGTCGTGTCCGACTCTAGGGTTGTGCGCCCATCTTACTTAAGAGGCCGGGGGCCAGCGCTGTCCGGAGACACTTCCGGGTCACGTGGCCAGCGTGACGAAGCTGCTCTGGCGAACCGGCACCAGCGCAGCACACGGAAACGCCGTTTACCTTCCCGCTATAAAGCGGTACCTATTTATCTACTTGCACTTAGGGGTGCTTTCGAACTGCTAGGTGGGCAGGAGCTGGGACCGAAGACGGGAGCTCACCCTGCCGCGGGGATTCGAACCGCCAACCATGCGATCGGTAAGCCCTAGGCGCTGAAGTTTTACCCACAGCGCCACCCGCGTCCCCTGGACTGGCTTACAGACGGAAATAAACCAAATGAGATTTATTAGCACTCAAAATGGAATTTGGACACTTTTAAAATGAAGGTCAGAAATGTCAGGTCTGCTGCCATAAGCCAGACTAACCACATCATTTGGGCAAGAATCCCTCTTTCAACCTGTGTTCGGGGCTGTGAAAATGCAGTGGACTATCTACAGCCTCAGAGACTTTTTACATCTTTCCCAAGTCAGTCAAGGACTTGAAGCCCTCATGGTGCCAAAAACTGCCCTTGTGGGTTAAAATGACAATTTAGCAGTAAGTTTCTCTTTGACTGTTTGACTTGGCCTTCTTGGTTGATTGATGACATGTCAGTTTTGAAATCTCCCTAGGCAAGCGTCTTTGCCCTTCTCTTTGGCTCCAGTTGTCTGCCCCTCCTCCGTGTTTACTGGAACATATTAGTTTGCCCCAAAGTTGCTTAATTTCTGTGCTGATGCCAGCAGAAGACCAAATTATGTGGTTCAGATTTTTAGGTGCAGAAATTAAAATCTTTCCCTATTTTAATATATCTAGTATCTATATTTTATTCCAGCAGGACTTTGGGAACTGACTGTTTTTAAATGGAAGGGCTTTAATAGTGCCATCCTGGTTTTATTATCTGTATTTTAATAGATTTGTTTTATTAACATTGTTTTAATTCTATTAGAGTTTAATGACTGTTAAACCATTATCTTTTATATGTTTTTAGCTTTTTGGATTTCCCCCCTGTGTTTTAATTTGTGTAGGAATACAAATAAATATAATGAGGGCTTTTTTTCAGCTGGAATTCTAAGAGAACGAGGGAGAAAGTCATGGTGTGTCCTGGCATCTCTTTTTCTAGAAAAATAGCACTGAATATAATACAGTCAAACCTCGGAACTCAAATGTAATCTGTTCCGGAAGACCATTCAAGTTCCAAAATGTTCAAGTTCCAAAGCGCGGCTTCCAATTGGTTGCAAGAGCTTCTTGCACTCAAGTGGAAGCCATGTCGGACGTTCGAGTTCCGAGGAACGTTTGAAAACTGGAACACCTACGTCCAGGTTTTCGGAGTTTGGGAACTGAAACATTCAGCAATGGAGCTGCTTGAGTTTCAAGGTTTAATAATAATAATAATAATAATAATAATAATAATACTTCTTTTACAATCTGGGAGGCCTTTCTTTAAAATAGGGATGTTTTGGTTAAATGATTCACAAAAAACTTTTCACATTGGATCTCTGAAGCAAGCACACAGGGCCTCTTGAGACTCAGTTAATGACCAGAAGGCCAGTTTGCTTCACTGGACAGAACTGGACTCGAAACAATGATTTTATTTAACATTCTGTGCCCATCAAGGCTTATTTTAATTACTTTTCAGGGAGATAAGATATCTCACAATCTTTGTCTAACCAATTCTGTTCTTCAGTTATTCACCTTACTTGCTGTTTCAGAAGCCTCCATGAAAATGAAACTGTCATACACTGGAAGCTTGCCTGACTCCTTTGCTTTTTCACTTTATACCATCTGGTTAAATTTGCCTTCCTTCGATGGTCTTTTTATTAGCAGCATTGATTTACACTGTTTTAATCACCAGCTTTAGTGTCTCTTTTAATTCTGACCAGTTTATTATCGTTCTAGTATTGTTGTTTTTTTAAA
Source organism: Podarcis cretensis (assembly GCF_951804945.1). Taxonomy (NCBI): domain Eukaryota; kingdom Metazoa; phylum Chordata; class Lepidosauria; order Squamata; family Lacertidae; genus Podarcis; species Podarcis cretensis. Next base: position 51,486,492 of record NC_137170.1, on the reverse strand, counting down.
GAGAATTTATTGTTAGCTGCCTTGAGCGCCATATTTCTAGGGGAAAGTGGAATATAAATTATGCCACTCAATAATATGTAAAATAATCAAACTGAACAGAACAAAAAAGTAGTTTGAGAAATCAGATGTCAAAGGAGGCAAATCACCTTTTAAATCAGATGCCTCCTATTTGAAAGCAGGGAGATGGCAATTGTGAAGGAACAGCTATTAGAGTGGGTGGCAGTCTTGGCTGGTACTGTTGCACAGGAACAGTGTAAAAATGTCTAGCTGGTATCTCTGGTAATTGTGTTTTGTTTTTCTTCTGCTTCCACTTTCCTTCAGGGCCTTCTCCATTTTGTGAGGATATTGTAACACTGGATTCAAATGTCTTAAGCTTCGCTATAACCATGCTTTAGAGACAAGAAGGAGATGAGGAGCCCCACAAGGGCAACCATCATGGGTCCTACACAGCTCGTGGCACAGAATCATGGGAAGAAGGCATGTGCTTTTGGCATGGAGGAGAAAGGGTTTGCACTTTTCCATGGCTCAGAGATTCCACCTGAGCACATAGGTGAGACCCAGACCCTTGTTTCAGCCACTCAGTGCAAATGCTTTGAGCGGAGTTTAGACTTGAAATTTATATATTACACCAAACAGGGTGACAGACAGAAGTAGTGGAATTAATCTGCCCTGGACCACCTCAGATTGACAGTGTGTGTATGTCATTTCTTTAAATGCTTCCTCGCAATTTTTGTTTTAAGTGCACAACTCCCTGCAGGAAGAAGAGAAAAGAAGATGGAGAGAAAAGTTTAGCCGTGAATAGGGCCTACTCTTGAGTAAATACACTCTTTGTGTCTAGGTTTGAGAAAGTGATGGGTGAACTGTGGGAGGCAGAAAGAGAGAGAAGCTGGAGATATGCTCGTTCCCCATTTACTTCTTTTTTGTTGTTTCAAAAGCCTGCATTAACAGTTTGCCCAGAGAAACAAGAACAGAAAAAATGTGTGCAGCATAGGAAGCATAGGGTGGAATTCAATGTTACACTATTACGAGCGTTTCATCTGCACAAAATTTCAGCTTCCTAGATCGAACAAGCCCTTGTCTCCTTCCCTCACACACTCTTCTGGGGGGTTCTCCGACCCCATTCCCAGGCAATTTCAGGGCAGACAGGGAAGGAAGGTGGGGGGGATATTTTGTGCAAGTAGAAGTCCTTGCTCAAGGCTTCTGCTGACAGGATTCCTTAGGTGAATCCCACCCAATGTATTTCTCAGCCATTCATAAAAGCTATAGCTGACTTCAGCTAAGGAGGAAGGAGCAATGCTGCCCTCTGGTGACTGGTCCACAGAAAAAAACTCTGAACCGCGTTAGGAGAGCAAACCTTTTAGTGTAAAGTGTAGTTAGTGTAAAATTCCAACCTATTTTGCCCTTCCTCACACTCCACACTTAGCTCAGGGACCCTCAGAGCCTTAAGACTGTATGACGTTAACTGTCAGGTTCTGGCAAGTCCTTTATTCCTGAAAGAGGAAGTTCAGGATGCTTCTTGTCACAAGGGTTTGTTTGCATGCTTATACAGTCATACCTTGTTTTGCGACCAGTATCTGTTCTGGAGCCCTGGCCGCTAGCTGAAAAGGACACAGGGCAAAGCGCCGTGTCTGCGTATGCATGAGTGGCAAACCCGGAAGTAACCCGTTCCCGTACTTCCAGGTTTGCCGCAGATGTTCGCCGGAATGGATGCTAGACAAGGTGGACGTTCGTGGAAGTATTACACATATTTTTTAATTGTTATGTTTCATTGTTTGAATTGACTCTGAGAAATATTAGTGTAACCCCATGGCTCTAGAACTGTGTGAGAAAGACTTGGCTAAACTAGAGGAGGAAGAATCTGCACCTGCTTTCGGCCTAGGCCCTTATGTGCTTTTATTGGACTGAGATGTGGAGTTTGAGGTTTATCTGTGCTCAGCCTTTTGCGTGGAAGCACTGCTATAATTTACCTTACGAGGCATGGTCTTCCTTTGTTTTCTGGATGAAATCTTACAGCCTCTCTTTCCCCACCCCTTTCATCCTTATCTGTGTTTACAGAAACGCCCCCTCTGAAACGGAAGAAGGGGCCAGCCCCCAAGATGCTTGGCAACGAGGTGTGCAGAGTGTGTGGTGACAAGGCCTCAGGCTTCCACTACAATGTCCTCAGCTGCGAGGGCTGCAAAGGCTTTTTCCGACGCAGCGTCATCAAGGGTGCCCAGTATGTTTGCAAGAATGGCGGCAGGTGTGAGATGGACATGTACATGCGGCGAAAGTGTCAGGAGTGCCGGTTGCGCAAATGCCACGAGGCAGGCATGCGAGAGCAATGTAGGTGACAAGAGCAGGGATATGAGGCCAGAGAATTTGTAAGAGCAATAAGGTGCTCCTTATTGCAGTATTCCATCTTATGCATAAAAAAAAATCAGTGACTATGTGTTAATAGAATCTGGTGTATGCTCAGAAAAAGTGTGAAATTGTATAATAATATTTGCTTAAGTTGAAAATATAATATTCCAATTTTCACTGAGTTCAGAGGGTGGTATTCAACCAAGTTTTATTCAGAGACCAATTAAAACAAACAGGACTAAGTTAGGTCCATTGGGCAAGTTAAAAGATGGGCAATCTCAAGCAGAGTGAGGGGATGAGCAGGTAATTGCAAGGAAATCTGAAGAGGGATAGATATATGAAGGGCACATTAAGTGTAGCCTTTAAATGCCTTTAGGCAGCTGTACATACACAATGGGGGGGGGGAAGTCTTTCACAGCCATGAGATCTAGAAAGTTGTATTTAAAGGGGTGGGGAGGAGAGAGCAGAAAGTCTGAGGAGACCTGATTTTGCCCTTCAAATAGGCTGCTTGTATAGGAGCCATATGAATAAAAGGTGAGTTTGTCAGTATAGGGCAAGCTGATGAGGTGGATGCCAGCCCCAAATGTGGAGTTGCCACCTAGGAAACAATAAACGTTGAGACACTTTGCTTCCATCCTTCAGCATTGCGTAGGTGTCCAAAGCTTTCACTAATTTAGTGATTGTGTACTTTGTGTAACCAGCTGTCCCCTCACTGCTCCCTTTCTGTGCTGCACTTTTAGGTGTTCTCTCTGAAGAACAAATCCAGCTGAAGAAGTTGAAGAAGCAGGAAGACGATCAGTCTCGGATGGTAGTTGTGCGCCAGAGCTCATTATCCCCCCCAAACACCCCTCCTAAAATGACACCGGAGCAGCTTGGCATGATAGAAAAGCTTGTGGCAGCTCAGCAGCAGTGTAATCAGCGCTCCTTCACAGACAGGCTCAAAGTGACGGTAAAAGCACAGTTTAGGTGGGGCTCTGAGCTAGAGGGAGAAAACAGACCTCGCCTACCTTCAGTAAAGCTCCCCTCTGAATAACTTAAGTTGGCACATTCATCAAATTTTATGTAGGGGTGGGGGGGATATCCCATATGCAACAGGGATAGTGTCATTTTCTGATACAGTCGTACCTCGGCTCCCATACACCTTGGGAGTCGAACGTTCCGGCTCCCAAACGATCGAAAACCAGAAGTGAGTGTTCCAGTTTTTGAATGTTCTTTTGGAAGCCGAACGTCTGAGGGGGCTTCCATGGCTTCCAATTGGCTGCAGGAGCTTCATGAAGCCAATCAGAAGCCGAGCTTTGGAAGTCAACCATTTTGGAAGTTGAACGGACTTCCAGAGTGGATTCTGTTTGACCTCCGAGGTACGACTGTACTTCTCATTGATTCCTGAATTGCAGAGGGCTGGACTAGATGACCCTTGGATCCTTTCCAACTCTATGATTCTCATGGATCCCAAAGCGTCCTGCATATCCCAGGCATTAAGGCCCAAGCTTGTAGACCCCGGGAGGAGCTTGTTTTCACCTTAGAGCCGATGGGGTCAGAATGCTGATGCCCAATGGAATTGTGGACTTAAGGTGCTGACCATGGATCATGTAGCTTTTGGGGTTCTGGAATAACTAGCCATAGACTGCTGAACAGGAAAGAATACTGGGGCTGCTTGGATTGGGTCTATATAAGAGATATGAGGTGATGTAGAAGAAGAGGGATATTTCTCATTCATTTCAGGATACTTTTTGCTTTTCCCTTCCAACCTTTATCAGTCTCTTTCTTCCTTTTCTCCCCATGGCTTTCCCACGAAAACTTCAGCCGTGGCCTCAGATTTCAGATCCTCTTCACCGCGAAGCACGGCAGCAGCGTTTTGCTCATTTTACGGAGCTGGCAATCATTTCTGTACAGGAGATTGTGGACTTTGCAAAGCAGTTGCCAGGTTTCCTGGAGCTCACCAGGGAAGATCAGATTGCACTTCTGAAGACATCTACAATAGAGGTAAGACCTACACCCTACCGCTCTCCACAGAAGGAATGGCAGCTGTCACTGCAGTCATAAACAATGGTGACACATGGCTGGTGAAAGCTTGTCAGGGCAGGGCGGAATGTGCCCAGCCAATGTGCCGCCCTACAGACTCCCGCACTGCCCAGCAAGCCCCCATTGTGCCCCACGGCCCCCACCCCACCGATGCCTAGCTACGCTACTGGCATCTGCCCCCAATTGAATGGCAGGCACCTCGATTGCCACTGCAAGAAGAGGCAGCTACAGGGGACCACTTTCGCAGGTGTTCCTATTGAGGTGGATGGGTTTGGTGTCATACCCATTTCCTGTAACAATGGCATTAAAGAGTGAGTAAAATTGATTAATCAAATGTAGGAATTGCTCACCAAATTGTAATTTTGATAATAAACATTTTTAAAATGCTCAGGAGCGTTTTAAAGTCTTCATGTGAAACCTGGTTCTTTGCTGAGACAATACTCTTCTACAGCAGCTCATTTGGAGCTGTCCATGGTCCTGGTTGCTGTTTACTGGAACCTACCATGACCAAATTAGTAGTAAATTGATTTGTCTTGAGCTGACCGACTTTGACCTGACCTACTTAACTGGACCCAATTTACTGTAACCTGACCTGCCTTGTTGTAATTTCACCTACTTAACTGGACCTGACTTTTGCCTGCCTTTTCCCTTGCAGGCCACAAATCTTGACATAGTAAGAAAAGGAGCAGGTCTGAAAATTCCCTTCTATGAGCACTTAATAAGATCCATGCCACTGTGTACTATCTTACTGAGGCTTATTGGTGCAGGGTTGTGTCCTGCTAGTTTATTGCCAGATGTTTAATGACTTCTGTTTTCTACATTTAAGGTGATGCTGTTGGAGACATCTCGGCGCTACAATCCAGAAACAGAATGCATCACTTTTTTGAAGGACTTGAGTTATAATCGGGATGACTTTGCCAAAGCTGGTGAGCTAAACACAGTTTAGAGTATCAAGGAGATCTTTTTTCTTCTTCACTGTGGGCAGCTTTTTTTTAATGCTGAAAAAAAACAAAGTCCAGACTCTGCTCCAACAGAAGTTATTAAGTGCTCTATCTTGGCATTTTTACTCTCAGCTGCACCTTTTAATATGGAAGTTTCCACTATGGTTCATTCTGTTCTGCTTTTGGAATTCCCAAATGATTCCAGTGGGGTTTGATTTCTCTTGTACTTGAAAATATATTTTTTTTAGGCTGAAAGGGCTCCGTTTCACTAATTTATTTATTGATTTAGTTATCTAATAACATTTATGTACCACTTGATGGTTAAAAACCTCAAAGCAATTTACAAGAAGATAAAACAAGAAAATCAATAAAAAATTACAACTGTACTTTAAAACATACAAACATTAAAATACAAAAGTTAGGACTCCTAGTGGTACAGCAATAAAACCGTTAGCACATTTGCAAAGCGAAGCGGGGTCCGGTATGGTTTCAAATGGGATGGAGAACCACTTGGGGGTTAGACTACATGACTCTTGGGTCCGTTCCAACTCTACAATTCTATGACTCTACTAAAATTAAAATTAAGCAGGACTGGCTAGCTTTTACAGTTATTCTAATTGGAACTAGTGTCACAGTGTCAGGAATATAAAGTAGCAACTACTGAACAAAAACATGGGAAATAATAGAGCACCATTAAGATTCAAAATACCTTCAATTTTTTAAAACATTTTTTTTTTGCATTACATTAAAGCAATGTCGACTTTTAACTTCCTCCTTGCTGTCTTTCCCCCCCAGGCCTTCAGTTTGAGTTCATCAATCCCATCTTTGGATTTTCAAAGGGAATGAATGAACTGCAACTCAATGATGCTGAATATGCACTTTTAATTGCTATCAGCATTTTTTCTGCAGGTAATAAACTTGGGAGCTCATGTTGCTGAATCAAAAAAATAAGAGTTTGTATATGGGAGCTTAATACAATTTTCTTACGAAGAAACACATAGATATAGCATAGAATAAGATTCTAATGATGATGCTGAAGGAGAATTTGTGCTGTGAATTAATGTTCTGGATCATCTGTCTTTGAAACATACCGAGAACCAGATGGAAGTCTTGACTTATATAACTTGTCAACCTCCTGAGTCTCTGAGAGCAGGAGTAACTCAAGAAAGAGTCCACTGTGACAATATGATAGAAAAACAACCCACTTAATATAATTGTTCTCATGGGGACTATACATCTGTTCCTGAAAGAGGGTTGAGAAGTAAAAGATGCTCGTAAAGCCTCTGATGAAATATAGGGAGTGCGGAAGACATAGTAATCACTTTATGGCTTGGGAGTATTCCTATTTCTTGGGTATCTAGTGCAATAGCCTCCAGATGTTGTTGAATTATAACTCCCATAGCTGCTGATCACTGGCTGATGGGAGTTGTAGTCCAACAGCATTTGGAGGGAACTATGCTGGTGACTCTTGTCCTATATCATGGTGAGGGCAGGGAAGTAAGTCATCTTGACATGGATGTGTGAAGTGGCTTAGCTTTGGTTCACTTTTTGGAGTTACAGAATTTGGCCCATTGATTCTGTGCCCACCCCCAAGACCCAAACACCTAAGCCCCAGTTGTGTGAAGGTGTATGGAAATATATGAGTTGGGTGAGGATGTCACAGTGAAATTGCTTCTCCTGTTTTGTTTTCTGGATGCTTTGATACAGAGAAAAGTATTGCTGCAAGTAATTAAAAAAAAATCTAACCAAAGCTCAGCAGTTCTCCTCATTGTTAAACATAATTTAAAGCAGGGTTAGGCAACCTTTGGCTGTGCAGATGGTGCCAAACTACATTTCCCTTCAACCCCATAGCTCCATGGCCATTAGTCAAAACCGATGAGAGTTATGATCCAAAAACATCTGGAGGGTCAGAGCCCCCCTCTCCATGTTTCACTGAACTTCAGAATGTTCAAAGTCCTTCATATATATTATCTCAATCTTTTCAGCTCTTGGGTTTTATTTTCTATTGATATTTTAGTTTTGTTACGATGAAATAAAACTTGCTGCTACAACAACAATAACCTTATAAGGTAGAGGCAGCCTAGCTCACAACATTTGCTTCTTCCATTGACACTGGTGGGAGTTAAATACTTAATGAACATGAATAAAACCCAGCAGGTGTGAGAAAATGGTTCACGTGACTGGAACCTGTGCATGTCTAAGCTGTAGGGCGCATGGACAGTTGTGGAGCCGGACTTTGGGAAGGGGCTTGGTGGATTTGAGTATTTGGATTTTAGCCTCAGTCTGACTAGTCTGCATTCAGCTGCCTATGAACCTTTTGTCTTGCTTATTGGCAGACCGGCCAAACGTTCAAGACCAGACCCTGGTGGAAAGGTTGCAGCATACCTACGTAGAAGCCCTTCATTCTTACATTTGCATCCACAGACCAAACGTAAGTGTCTGGCTGAGTTCTGAGAATGATTGTATTGCCAAAAATATGTGTGCAGAATAATATTGTGATTAAAGTACTCGGGTTTTTTTTAAGTTGTATTGATTGGTCTTTTGGACTGCATGTCCAAATGATTCTGTTTGCATAGGAATCTGTCTTATCGTGAATCAGACCATTGTTTGTCTAATTCAGTAATAATAATAATAATAATAATAATAATAATAATAATACTCTGACTAGCAGCTGCTCTGCAAACTCACAGGCAAACATCTCTCCCAGCCCTGTTAGCTGAAATCCTTTTATCTGGAGATGCCAAGAATTGCACCTGTGACTTTCTGTATGTAGTGCTGCTATTGCTATTCCTTTCCTGCTATCTAATATTTATTAAAAGAAACAGAGACGGGGCAAACAATAGGGCTTACTCAAAGAGTTCCCCTTTCTTTAAGAGCTTGAGGACAGAAAGCAAATATGTACTGGAGATGCTTTCAGCTCCATTGTCACAGTAAGCCACCTCCTCCTCATCAGTAATTATTTATACCCTACCAATCTGGTTGGGTTTCCCCAGCCACTCTGGGCGACTCCCAATAGAATACTAAAAACACAATAAAACATCAAATATTAAAAACTTCCCTAAACAGAGTTGCCTTCAGATGTCTTCTAAAAGTCAGATGGTTGTTTATTTCCTTGACATCTGATGGGAGGGCGCTCCACAGGGCAGGCTCCACTGCCAAGAAGGCCCTCTGCCTTTTCAGCCACCATATGCTTCTGCTTTCTATAACAAGTTAATCTTTACATGTGCAGAAAATGAAGGTGGCCTAAAGGAACTGTAGATTAGGAGATGCAGCTACTGCACATTCTGTGACAGCTTAGACTCCTGTAGAGATGGGCAATCCTATATACATTATGCAGCCTTGTACAACCTCTATCTGCCTCCTGTTTATATGGAACTACCCATAGTCAGTTACCTTTGCTAGCACTGTCAACAGCTCCTCAAGATCTTGGGGAACCTTCCCTATGTGGAGCTGTCCAGCTGTCTTTTAGGCCAGGGGTGCAGTGGCCTTCCAGATGTTGCTGGACTAAAATTCCCATCATTCTTGGCTATTGACCATGCTGACATGGGCTCATGGGCATCCAACAACATCTGGAAGGTCCACAAGGTAGACATTCTTGTTTTGGGAGATAATACAATTCTGATTCTGAACTGTAGTTGCTGGGGGATGGGGAGAGAGAATTGATTGAAATGTGCTGCTTGAAGGCCTGGAAGCTAACACAAGTCTTGAACAGGATTTTTAGCGCACAGAACATAATACTGTTTCTTGTCCAAGCCTCCTAGTACACAATATAATTGCTCCTAGTTCTATATTCTCAGCTTTCTGCCCTGTAGTCCTTTGATTTTTGCTTTGTCATTTAACTCCCCAGTTCTTGATGGTACCATTTCCCCCTCCCCCCCAAAAAACCAAACCCAAATACTAAGATTTAAATTCATTATCCATGATTTGCATAATTTGTTCTGAGCAAGGAGCTTGGGGTTCTTTGGCACAGTGCATTGCAATCTATGAGGTTGCCGAGTCATTTTACAATTGAACTGATTGGCATAGGCTTAGATTTAACATTATTAATTAGGCTGATATCTAAAATGCCTTGAAGTATTATTACCATGGGAGCAAGTCATTAGTAGTCCTGCTTTGCTAATGAGAAGTTGAGACTGAAGTAGAATTTTGGCTCTGACTGATACCATTGTCCTTTTGCATATGACCTTGCAGGATCATCTAATGTTCCCACGGATGTTAATGAAACTGGTCAGTCTTCGGACTCTAAGTAGCGTCCATTCTGAACAGGTGTTTGCTCTTCGGCTACAGGACAAGAAGCTGCCACCCCTTCTTTCAGAGATCTGGGATGTCAATGAATGACTGCACTGTCCCCGTGCACCAGCTAGCTGAAGCAACCCCATCCTTGACTGTTGCTAACCAGAAGCTGTCCTCCCCTCTCCAAAACACTGGAGCTCAGTGCAGAGGGCTATGGTCTTGTGGTTTCTTTGTTCTGAAACAATGCAGAAGGCAATTGAGATGGACCAGTTAATGATTGAGCCTTTGATTTTAATGCCTTCCAGAAATGGAACAACTGAAACACCTCAACGTAGTAGAGATGACGAACCCACCCTAATAATTTCTCCAGTGGCTCTCCTTCTTCAGGCACTTATCCTGTGTTTAATTTCAAGGACCTGTCATACACCCCCACCCCCCCACCCACCCCCCACCCCCCTCAGGGTTTCAGAGGCATGCCCCCATTATGTATCCAGTTTGTTTAGTTTACTGGGAGTTGTCTGGACTCAATATTCTAAATACATTTTCTCATCCATAGATGTTTCTGGCAATCTCGAGTAGTTTTTGGTTCTTGACGGATTTCCCCCCCTCAGAAACCTGTAACCATAATGCAATTTTGTTGACTTTTTCAAAGGGGCTCTGAAGGTTGGAAGGTTAGCTGTATCATAAGAAAACTCAGTGATATTTCCTTTCCCAACTCCTATCCCCGCCCCTCAAATACCACCACTGGTATTTTAGGGCCATTCATGTGTATATCAAAAATGCACAGGGAGCCATGCCCAATAACCAATCCCTGCTATGCAGCTGCTTCTAATGTGAAGGTGTACATCACATGTACACACTACATGCATTTGTGCAGCCCCATCCTGTATATGGATACTAAAAAGTAAGTCCTGCTGAGTTCAGGGTGGCTTGCATTCACTTGATTACACATAGGACTGCAGTCTCAATGAGCAATCTGTGAAGTGGCCCTTATAAAGTTTGTGAACTTGCAGATTAGCACAGCTTCAACATGGGACACATCTTACCTGTAGAATCTGCACTGAGCAGCATGCTTGCTTTATAACTATCAACCCTCTCGCCCGCAGTCAGGCATGGTCTTGGCATAGTGGAGATCAGTGCTGTCCCTTGCCATACTGTTTCTGTGTAGATACCATTTGTTGCACCTGTATTCCTTTTGGGTTTCATAAACATGAAAACATGACAAATGATTTCGTAGAAGGTTGTGTCTATATGAACATGCCTAGTTCATTATTTTTTGGCTTGCGGGGAATGCATATTGTGCCAGGTGGATCAGAGGAACATTCCAAGGACACAAATCCAAGAGATTTGTGTGGTTAGCTCGGGATGCCAGCTGTATGTTCTGTCATGTCTTGTACTACTCCTTCAGTCATGTGGACAGGAAAGATCTGCATGGGAAGGTATCTCTACGCCTGGACTCCAGAGATCAAGAATGTTCCCTGTCCTTTTGAGCTATTTGTATGAGCTTACAGTGGGTGTGTATGTATGTTGTAATAGTATCAAACATTACTTGGGTATCTGTGTAATGTGGGTACTGATGTCTATTTTTCTCAGAGAAGAGACACTTTGAAACAGGCAATTTGGAACAGAATTGGTAGAGTGGTGCTTAACCCTTATCCTTCCCACTGATTTTCAGCTGCAACTCCCTTCCCTACCAGCCATTTCCTCTATAGAGTTCCAGACATAATGTTTATAAGGGTAAGTTACATATGTCTTTGGACCCCATGTGGAAAGAAAAGCAACTGGAGAACTGTTGCAGCAAAAAATGACAGGTATTCAAAGAGTTAAGAACTTTCTCCCCTCCAACCTGGTTCTTCACTCCAAATTTGTCTTACAAAACAATATTTTCCTCTGCTGCCATAAGATATCTTCAGGAAGAAAAATAAGTTTGCATGTGTGATCCAAGTTTACACTGAAAAAAGAAAGGGGCCTGAATCTATTTTGAGGTCTATGTTTATAATCCTTCCTTCTCGTCTTTGAACATGTCAAGTTTTTATCTAAGGACTTTCCTTTAAGGTTGATACCCATTATAAATATGGTAGTTGAATGTTTTCAGCCTGGTCCTATGCAGAGTTAGGCACACCCAATCAATGTGCTTAAGCATACCTAAGTTTGCATAGAGGATTAACTTACTTGAAGAAAAACACCCATCCTTCTGTTTCCTAGAAGAAACAAATTGATGCCGGGAATTAAATCTGCGATTCCCTGGCACTGCAGTAGTATGTGCTTCCTTTGTTGGGATTTAAATTGCTTGCCCTGCAACCATCCTAAGAGCCTGGGCCCATGAACCAATGTGATTGTTGACTGTAGCAAGTGCCATACCTATGGTGTCGGCCTTGTGTCTGTTTTGCACTTGAGGTTGGTCTCTTTCCACTGGCCTTCACTCACTCTATAAAGCACTTGTAACAATTTGTAAAATCTGTTTTTTATATATATAACTTTGCTGTTGCAATATCCTTTACGTTTAATTCTGTATTTTTGACTGTTTGCAAAATGCTAATGTTTATGCAAAAAATTAAAACTAATACATAATGTTCACTGTTGGTAAACGACCATTGTTAAATGTGCACATCTTTGGGTAGCGGGTTTGTGCTTTTGGGGGGGAGGAGAACATGTGGCATCTCCTTTGGATTGAAATGGTTCTTTGGTTGCCCTGCGTGCTCATTATAACGCCTCTTTCAACAGCCCTTGTCCCACACAGTGGGGTGGGGGTGGGGAGTTTGTTGCTTAACGCGGCTCCTGCCCGCTTTTCGACCCCCTCCTGCAGGGCCCAGGGCCCGGCCGGGGCCCCCGGCGCTCTCAAGGCCCTCAGCAGCGAGCGACTCCGCAGCGCCTCTTCCCGCCGCTTTCGGGTCTCGCGCCGCTTTCCCTCGTTCCGTTCCGCCCCGCCCTCCCCCTGCGAGCGGCTGAATGGTTTGGCTCTCCCACCTCCCGCTCCCCGCCCTCCTCCGGCTTGTTGGTTCGCTCCTCCCCGGGCTGTTGATGCGGAACTGGAGCCAGGCGGCTTTAAAGCTGGGGCTGAGCTGAGCTGCGCGGTGCGCGACGAGGAGGAGGCGGCCTCGTCTGACAGGTAAAGGCGAGCAGGCCTGGCGCTAACGGCTGGGAAGCGGATAATGGGGCGCCGCCCGGCCTCCTGTCTGTGACATATGCGGGGCTGAGAGGCGGCGAGGGTTTGTGGGGAAGGCAGAGGAGGCGCGCTCGCTTGCGTCGGGGCGGCGGCGAAGAGAGAACCGGACCTGCTGGCTGAGGCGGCGGCGGCGGCGGGATACGCAGCCAGTGGCGGCTGGGCTGAGGGGCTGCTCGGTGGAGAGCAGGTGGGCGCGCGGAGCTCGCGTGGGCCGGGAGGGGAGGACGGAGGAGTGCGCGGGTGTTGGAGGGCAGCAGGCACAGCTGGGGGGCTCGGAACGGAAAGGCGTTCGGGTAGGGGGTGCCGACGGCTGACGCAGAGAAGGTGGTGTGTGTGTGTGGGGGGGGGGAGAGAAGTATTGGCAGGCGCTGGATGAGGCGCAGCCGCATGGGGAGGGGGGAGGGGAGCTGCCGGGGGGGGGCAGGGAGGGATAAAGGGATAAAGCTTAAGGGGCATTAGCGGGATGCAGCAGGTACTGTGCCTGTGTGTGTTTATGTGCGTATAAATGGGTTTAGGAGGGCAGGTACTGGAGCAGTGTACAGTGGTACCTCGTGTTACATACGCTTCAGGTTACAGACGCTTCTGGTTACAGACTCCGCTAACCCAGAAATATTACCTCGGGTTAAGAACTTTGCTTCAGGATGAGAACAGAAATCGCACGGCGGCAGCAGGAGGCCCCATTAGCTAAAGTGGTACCTCAAGTTAAGAACAGTTTCAGGTTAAGAACTGACCTCCAGAACGAATTAAGTACTTAACCTGAGGTACCACTGTATGTGTGTACTCTCTCTGTGTGTGTGTACACACACACACACACACACACAAAAAAACAACAACACAGGATGTGTGTGTTTATGTGCGTATAGATGGGTTTAGGAGGGCAACTGCCTGATGTTGGTGTGATTTGTGTGGCTTACGCCCCCCTCTCATCCCTCCTCTGGGCTGAGCTTGCAACGCGAAGATGCCCCGTCCTTGCTCTGTGGATCCATCTCTCCTGTCCTTGGGGGATGCGATACGGTTGCAGCTTCTCTTCTGGACTCGCTCCGGGTGGATGCTTGTCCAAGGTCACGAGAGAGAGATAGAGGGAAGAGATAAAATGCAGTTTGCGGCTCTCGTTGCTGTGACCAACTCAGCAGAGATATTCTTCGGCCCAACAACACCCGCGGAGGGGTCGTATGTCGTCCCCAAGGCCGCGGGGGTCGGCTTACATTCCACACGGAAATGAAGAGTCTGTCTTTGCCGTCTGTGCCTTGCAAAATAAGGTGTTGGGAGATCGATCTTGCTTGCTTCTGACTTGCATTTTTGGGGGTCGAGTTTGGCCAGCTGGAAAATTACAGCATCTATTAAGGGACTGTGGTTTTTGAAGCAGCTGGCCTCCCAGTGTTGAAACAATCTGAAAGAGGAGAATGTGTGCTTTAAAGAACTAAGAGTTGTGTGGTGACACATTGTAAGTTCAACTAATAGAGTAGCATCTATTCTGTACACATGAGCTCCTCAGATAGATTTCATTTTCCTGGTGATCATTTCTGCAATGCTTTTGGGCCCAAAGCACCCCAAAGTGGTGAACAACATTAACACATATTACAAAAGAAATACACAATAAAAGTAACATACTGTAGATCAATCAAAACAATATAAAATAGGATCAAATTTAATTTAAGAATACCATTTATCTGTTAGGATCTGATCATCACTAGGTGTGATGCCTTGGAGGTGGCAGAAACTGTCCATTCTTCATGGTTTCTTTGCAGAAGCAAGGAACTCATCAGAACCATCTAGTTGGCATTTCCCCCCTTACACAGCATGTTATTTATGTGTTTCTTATGTACAGTGAATAGTTATTGTCTTTAGTTATCCATATCTGATGGAGCCATTCACTTATAGACTCTCAGTACTGTATTTCTGACTAGAATAATGCACCCCCATCAAGTGTCTCCTTTTGTATGATAAAATGTTTGTGTGTTCTTGAAAACAAATACATTTAGGCTGTATATTAAACATGATGGGAATGTTGATAGGAAATTCTGCCAAGGATTTGCTTGCTGATGTTGCTGAGATCTTTAAAGCATATTTATTTAGATTTCTGTCCCATCTGTCTACTCGACATAAAGTGAATGACAGCATTTGTGAAAGACAGGCCAGAGCAGACAAAACTCTACCCCCTACTGGCTTAAGGACATTTTCACATGTTAGCCTTGGTAGTTTTTGTAATTGTAACACAAATGCAAAATACAACACTGGTTAAAATATTCAATTTTTAAAATTTGTATTGTGTTTATTGTGTATGTAAAATAGTTCACCAAGAGGCCCTGTAGTATGTAAAAATATTCTGAGACTTCGGTCATGTGTCAAAAACATTCTAACAGCACAATCCTCAACATGTCTACTGGGAAGCAAGCTTTATTGAATTCAGTGGAGTTTACTGCTTTGCTTTGCTGCATGATTTGTCATTTTCAATATCTGCTGGAGCTCTTTCACCAAGAGAGTATTTACCCCAATCTTGCATCTAGGCATCTGGGGAATTCTCATTTTATCCTTTTAAACCAATTACAAACAAACATTAAAAACAAACATGGATTACTGCCTAAAGTGATTTGTATTTGACTTTCATACAAGAAGCTTAAATGGTTGTTCTTTGTCTCCTGTGAAAGAAATAATACTTGAAAACCTCAAGTACACCTTTTAGTGTGCTATGTGAAAATAATCTAGGATCCTTAGGCTTTTGTGAGTCTCGAAGAGAAGTTCTATGGCTGTTGGACAGTTGCTGAGAAAATTCCTATAGATGCCCTTGCTAGAGCACTGGACTGAGAGTAATTTAAGGTATAGAAGGACAAAATAAAAACCTGAATTCTGCCTGCAAGAATTAACGGCTAGCACTGGAGCCCAGCGCTTACACTAACATTCTTATTAGTTCAGTTCGTATGCCAGTTTCCCACATAAATGCATCCCAAAAATGTGGCTTGCAATGCAACCATAAAACTACCTATCAATACCTCATTACAGTAAGCAGTGTAATACATATTTTGATAATTCAAAATGAATAATTTATTTTGATAGAGCCAACATTATGCCACCTAAAATTCATTATAAAATAATACCAATCATTGGAAAAACATCAAGTGATACTTATTTATGATAAAATATATAAACCAGAGTCAGATAGGATATGATGATTTTCCAGGGTAGTCAGGTGTTAATACTTATGTTCTTAATACTTTGTAGAGTGGTTGACATATTCTAAATCACCTTTGTTACCTTTGTTAATAGAGAAGTTGTATCAATGCTTCCGTTACTACCTGGAACTAGTAACAGGCATTTAATGTATAATTAATAATTTGTTAATGGTGTGTGTATGTGACTTCATTCTAATAAAGGAATTCATTGGT
Source organism: Podarcis cretensis (assembly GCF_951804945.1). Lineage (NCBI taxonomy): Eukaryota > Metazoa > Chordata > Lepidosauria > Squamata > Lacertidae > Podarcis > Podarcis cretensis. The sequence continues at coordinate 51,470,407 of NC_137170.1, read as the reverse complement.
GGAATTTATTAAGATAAGGTAATAAGTAGCTTAGGAGTGGCTTTTCATGGATTGGCTATACTATTGTACAAATATGCACTGTGTTGTTGGATCAGAGCACTTGGCCCACTTTAGTATCTGGCCATCCACACCTTAGTTTCTCTGCAGCCTAATAATAACAGATCTGCATTTATACAGCAACTACCATTCTGTATCAGGAAACCTATCTCCCCACCCACTCCAGCTAAAAAAGTTTTGTTGGCATTAGTTTATTTCCCTAGTCCAGCTGGCAGTTGTTTTCATCATATGTATGTTTTATAGGTTATATTCTATGTAAATATGTTATATTAATGTCACGAGGAATTGCACAAAGCTTAGATAAATCACATAGAGAAATGCACAAACCTACCTTACAAATCAGGTAGAAAATGTCTGTCGCAGTATCTAAAATGTGATTTCTGTAGAGCCATGGGGTAGAGAAACAGACAAGCATAAGCAGTACAAGGATAAACAAGCTTGGCGTACACATGGCTGCCATGAATCCCAAGTATGGGGTATGCTTGGACATTTCCAAACTGTTTTGTACTTTACTAATATTTATTTGGAACATTTGTATATATTCAAAATGGTATGGTTTTGACTCATGCAAACAGTTCCTGGTTGTGTCTTTGCGAGTTTCTAATTAAATAAACTTTGTCACATATGTTAAGTTCCTACTATAGGCATTTTTCTTCTTCTTCAGTGGGGAAATGTCAGAATAGCAAGGCAAAACTGAGAAAATAACTCCAATGTATTATGATTGATTCGTCTTCTCAGAGATGTAATTAAAAAGTGATGTTTTATCTGTTTTACATAGTATTTTCCCTTTTCTCTTTGGTTACAAGTTTGAATAGGCTAATCTCTTGATTCCCAGTACTTTGAAGAAAAATGCTATGTATATTTGTACATAAAGAAAACAGTTTCCCCTCTCCCCCATCATACTTTTATTAAATATTTTTGGTATTCAGCTGCTTTTATAAAATTTCTTCTTGTTTGCTAAGTTTTTATTAAAATTTGGGTGGGGTATAAATAATATATTATTGTTATTATAACTTATGACAAAAATTACTTAAACATAAAGCAAAATATTGAAAAAAGCAAAACACTAAATCATATGTAACATCAGACCCAGCAGGAGAAGGCAAAAAAAAAACACAATTACAGTGGTACCTCTGTTTACGAACTTAATTCATTCCGGAGGTCCATTCTTAACCCAAAGCTGTTCTTAACCTGAGGTGCGCTTTCGCTAATGGGGCCTCCTGCTTCTACTGCCGCACGACTTCCATTTGCAATTTGGGGCAAAGTTTGCTACCAGGAGCATCTACTTCCGGGTTAGCGGAGCTTGTTACCTGAAGCGTTTGTAAGGAGGACGGTACGTAACCCGAGGTTCCACTGTACAGTATTTTCTGTGTAAGTAGGCATTTGCTTAAACTAAAGAATTCACATACATACTTGCCAAATGAAAAAAATGAAGATTGCTTCTCAGCCTTTTGGCTACGATCAGGTGTAGTTTATAAATTATTTCTATGCAGCTTCAGTGCTTACATAAATGCAGGTCAACAAATTGGCAGATAACTACAAAGTCTGCATTACAAAATCTGTACTGGTGAAGCCAATTTGGCACTCTTACAGGGGCATCTGCATAGCCCTGAACTCATTGCTGCCCAACCCCTTCCAGGTAAACTACAGTGATTCTGGAGTCAGGGCAGCTCCACAGTGCCATCTCACAACACTGGCTGCTGTGTTTCAAACACAGATGATCTATCTACACCCAGTTTTTGTTGTTTTGCCTTAAGCTGCATTCATACTTCTGGGATACAAATTACATAGCCAAGTGATCAGTTCCCTTGTCTCTAGTTCCAAATGTGTGTGTGTGTGTGTGTGTGTGTGTGTGTGTGTGTGTGTGAATTTTCAGTGATGTGATAGTATATGTGGGAAAGGGTTAAATACTCCTTCCTTCTCTCCAGATCAGTTCTACCCACCTCACTGCAATACAGTCGTACCTTGGTTTTCGAACAGCTTAGTTCACGAACAACTAGGAACAACGCTGCAAACCCAGAAGTAGGTGTTCCAGTTTGTGAACTTTACCTTGGAAGCTGAACGTCCGGCACGGCTTCTGCACCTTGGTTTCCAAACGTTCCAAACGTCAAACGGACTTCCAGAACACATTCTGTTCAAAAACCAAGGTACGACTGTAAAGGTAATGCTATTTGGAAGAGAAGGGTTGACAAGATAGTGAGAATTCCTACAGAGGAGATACAGACTATAAAGAAGAAAATGGCTAGAACACATTATATGCAGGCCATTATCAGCCAGTTATGCTGGAATGGCTGTGCTATGGGTCAGCTACACCTCAGAAAATTGTGCAACTTTTAAAACATAATACATTTCTGAGGGGTGGGTAGCAGAAGCTGAACAGGGAAAGCATGGGAGGAGGGTATTTTGTTTACTGTGTAATGTAGGTGTCGTACATAAAGTGAGTGAACAAAGTATAGCTGTTTCATGGTAGCTGCTCAACATGGAAGCAGCCTAGGGCTCATGTGATTAATGCATTTGTCATTTATTTTTGCAGTGAATTGTGTATAAAGCTGCTGTTGAAAAGTCTTCAGAGCTTCAGCTTGTGTAGAATGCAGCAGCTCAATTCCTTTCAAGGATAAGGGAAACAGTAGTAGAGAGAGCATATAGTACCAGTATTAACTAATTGTGCTGGTTACTATTAGTCTAATGGGCCATGTTGAAGACACTAGCCTTTTTTATTCTGCCATCTATGGACAGGCCACATCCTACTTTAGTTTTCACCGAAGCATTGGATGGAATCTGAAGGGAATAGAGCTGGTCCTTTTCAGTCATGGTGTCTTATTTTTGAACTCTCCTTTCAGCTTAACATTTAGGGGAAAATATTAAGACCTTTCTATTTTTTTCAGGGTTTTATGAAATAGCTTGCATCCTCATTACAAATGAGATTTTGAAACAATTTATAGTGTCATTTTTCTTTTGGATGGGCCTTCTCAGTGGCTGCTTCCAGACTTTGAAACTCTCTTCCTAGAGAAATTAAACTGGTTCCTCTTTGTTGGCCTTTTGCTGGCAGATGAATAATTTCTTGTTCCAACAGGCTTTTGGGAACTGATTGTTTTTAAGGAAAGCTCTGGTACTGTAATACTTTTGTAATGATCTGTATGTTTTAATCTCTCTCTCTCTCTCTCTCTCTCACTCACACACACACACACACACTCTCTCTCTAAATGTTTTTGTTTTTATTTTTAGTGATTGCTATGTATTCTATTTTAGCTATAAGTTACCTTAAGTCCTTGTTGGGGGAAAAGGTAGGATATAAAGAAATATAATAATAATAATAATAATAATAATAATAATAATAATAAAATAATAATAATAATTTTATGAGTGTGCTTATATATTTTATGCAATATGCTTTGGATATTTAGAAAGACATGAAAAAGCAGGATAAAACTTTATGCATAAACAATTCATTTCTTTCCTTGTTATACTTGTATTAGACATATAACTATATAGGCCTTAGCTCAGTTGGTTAGAGTGTGGTGCTGATACCAGGGTTGCAGGTTTGTTTCCTGCATGGGACAGCGGCATATTCCTGCATGGCAGGGGGGGTGGACTAGATGTTCCTCAGGGTCCCTTCCAACTCTACAATTCTATTATTTGGTTCTACCAATCTCATCATTTAAATAGAAATTTCCTCTTTTGAAGTCAAATGTGACAGCTGAACTTTCTTGGCAGATGTTTACTTTCACATATGTTGAATTTGATAGGTGTATGGAAACTGTTCCAAATTGATTTAACTTAACATCTAGCATCAGATCCTGGGCACCACTTAAGTTTATGTCAAGATTCACCTCCTTTCTGATTGGGTCCATGACCAATTTTTTTAGACACAGTCATTTTAGTGTATCTATAATAATAATAATAATAATAATTTTTTATTTATACCCCGCCCTCCCCAGCCAAGGCCAGGCTCAGAGCGGCTTACAAACAATAATAAAAACAAGAAGAATGATTACAACTTAAAAACAAAAATAAAATACAACATTAAAATATTAAAATGTAGCCTCATTGCAGGAGGAGAAGGAAAAGAAAGGGGAAAAAAAAGAGAGAGAGAGAGGGAGGGAGGGAGGGAATAAAATTGGCTCCAAGCCAAAGGCCAGGCGGAACAACTCTGTCTTACAGGCCCTGTGGAAAGAAATCAGATCCTGCAGGGCCCTGGTCTCATGAGGCAGAGTGTTCCACTAGGCCGGAGTCAGAGTTGAAAAGGCTCTGGCTCTGGTTGAAGCCAATCTAACTTCCTTAGGGCCCGGGACCACTAGGGTGTTGCTATTTATGGACCTTGAGGCTCTCCGTGGGGCATACCGGGAGAGGCGGTCCCATAGGTACGAGGGTCTTAGGCCGTGAAGGGCTTTAAAGGTCAAAAGCAGCACCTTAAATCTGACCCTGTACTCCACGGGAGCCAGTGCAGCTTGAAAAGCACTGGGTGAATATGCTCCCATGGCAGAGACCCCGTGAGAAGCCTCGCTGCAGCATTCTGTACCCGCTGGAGTTTCTGGGACAGCTTCAAGGGCAGCCCTGCATAGAGCGAATTACAGTAGTCAAGCCTGGAGATGACCGTCGCATGGATCACTCTAGATCTCATGGATCTAGAGCAGTTACCTCTTCATTACAGTGGTACCACAGGTTAAGTACTTAATTCGTTCCGGAGGTCCGTTCTTAACCTGAAACTGTTCTTAACCTGAAGCACCACTTTAGCTAATGGGGCCTCCCGCTGCCGCCGCAGCATGATTTCTGTTCTCATCCTGAAGCAAAGTTCTTAACCTGAAGCACTATTTCTGGGTTAGTGGAGTCTGTAACCTGAAGCGTATGTAACCTGAAGCGTATGTAACCCGAGGTACCACAGTATTAGATACAAGATAAACACATAATCAAATATCAGACTGTATATTATGTGAACATGCTGCATGCAGTTATATAACTAACAATTTCTATAGCACCCAGTAGATGAATCATTTTAGTTCTCTTACATAAAATTCTGTGCAGACATATCCACTCTGTGAGAAGAAATACTGGCAATGTGTTATGACAACTTAACCTTGAACATGTTCCTCAAGAATCTTAATTGCATATTTTTCAACATTTATGGAAACAAAGTAATAGATAGCAAGGAAATTAGAGGAAAACATGTTGCCTTCATACTCCTTAACATCTTTCATAATTCTTTAATGTTGGCAGCAAATCGCATGCTAATGAAATATTCAGATGGTTTTGAATAGAAATGTAACAAATGGAGAGAACCTGAATGTACTTGAAATGCAGGAACTTTAATCTTGACAATGACACTAATATGTTAGATGTACTGTATGAGTTTATGAGGACAATCTAAAATGTTCAATAGAATAAGAAAAAGTAAAAATTCAGGGAGTGGACAAGTGAGCAAAAATAGGTAACAAATTTAATATGATTTCAAACTATTTTTGCATTGTCATATTGCATAGAAATTTTGGAGCCTATATACACTTTTTTTTAAAAAAAGTGTGTATACTAGTGCACCATCCTGTTATCATGGGGTCATCAAGGTACCTATGGGAAGCCCTCAAGGAAGACTTAAATTACAACAATACTCTTCCCACTTAAAAAACAAAATCTTCCCATTTGTGATTCCCAGCAATTGGTACTCAGAGCCTTTGATAGTGAAGGTAGAACATAGCCATGAAATTAGCCATGTGTATTTAGTAGGATGATTCAGTGAAATGTTCAATATTAGTATCCTGATCTTTCACTTAGTATTCTGCCTGTGATAATGGCCAGTGTTTCACTTAAGATTCCTGCAGGAAAGCCCAAACAAATTATTGCAGTTCACTGCATGGAGTAATAATAGAATCATAGCATGTGTGATTGACATGGAACAATCATAGAATCATAGAACTGTAGATTTGGAAAGGACCCACAAGGGTAATCTAGCCCAGAGATTCCTGCAATACAGGAATCACGGCTAAAGAATCCTTGACAGATGACCATCCAAACTCTCTGTTTAAAAACCTCTGATGAAGTAGAGTCCATCACCATTACAATGATGACTCCTGTACTTTTATGGAAGTCTTGGTGTCTTGTTTTATTCTGCTATGGTCTGTGGACCAACACAATAAATATTATTTATTTGACCTTACTGTTACTGGGGGGTGGGGAGCTTGAACAACAACCCCACTCCCCAACTGTGTTGTTTTCCCCTGCCCTTCTACTATTTTCTGTGCTTAACCAGACAGCCAGAATCATAGAACTGTAGACTTGGAAGAGCCCAAGGGCTCATCGAGTCCAACCCCCTGCAGTGCAGGAATCACAGCTAATAAGCTGGCCTGTCTAGATGAACCCTGCCTGCATATGTTGGGGGTCTGCACCTTCCTTTAGGAATGTGAGGCTGGAGCACCCTGCAGCTCCTCAGGGTTCCATAACCATTATATTAAAAAAACCTCTTGCTGAGCCACAATTCCACCATTCATCTTCTGACTAATTGTGATTGTGAATTAATGCAATGTAATGCAATGATGCTATGAGCATCATGTTAAATTAATTGAGGGTAGCTAATCTGGTTTATGTGGTGCTGTATATGGATCCTAACATTCTTTTTGCTTATTTACTATTAGAGCTTTAACTGTTGGAGAACAAGTATTTGTGGAGTATTCTTTACTCTTGGATAATATTTAAAGGAAATACTACTGGAGAAAATGAGGCAAAAGTGGGTAAAAGAAGCAAATGAATATTTTATATAATCCTGCCCAGTTGAGTAATTTTATATAGTTTGACATTTGTTGGAGATCCTGTTAATTCTATTTCTTACAAGGTTATTTTATGAAGTGTGGAATTAATTTAGGAAAACTTATTAGTTTCCCATACAGCATAAATGATTCTTGCTGCATTATCCATGAGGATTTCCATCCTGGAAGAAAGAATAAACAAGAGTCAAACAGTCACTAAATTGGCATTCTACTATGCTGTTGACTGCTTTTTATTTATTGGTTGTGTGGCAAAATTTGTAATGCTTTAATGGAATAATTCTGTTGGCAAGTGCTTAAGCTATCAATTCTGGATCAGTTCTAATCTTCCTGCACTGTTATCAGATAAAACTTAGATCTTGGCTGAAGAAGTGTGCATGCACATGAAAGCTTATACGCAGAACAAACTTAGTTGGTCTCTAAGGTGCTACTGGACAATTTTGTTAATTTATTTCAACTGCGTCAGACCAACACGGCTACCTACCTGTATTTAGATCTCGGCTGACAGCTAAGCTGTCTGCTGTTTACACACAAAGTTTATGTGGCTGCACAAGAGGCAGAATGACTTTTTAATCTGGTCATTCATAGCTGTGAGAAACCAGAAAAATTGATACCTTTATTGTAACTATCAGAGTACATTGGGGGAAGGAAATTTAAATATACTTTATGCTCCTACAGTCAATTCTAGAGAATAATATTGGCTTGTGAGTTTTATCTTGTATTTCAGGTAATATAAAATGTTGAAAAAGAGCATTTCTTGAATGCTTAAATATCAGCTAGTTTTAACACTAGCTAGTTGCAACACTAACTAGTTACAACCAAATGGAGCAATACTTGAGTCTGTCTTGAATGCAGTGGCGTAGCGTGGGTTGTCTGCACCTGGGGCAAGGCAAGTAATTTGCGCCCCCTAACCCGTGGATTTTAGTAGGGGCAGAGAGCTGCGAGTGCGAGCGCCCCCCCAGATGTTGCGCTCGGTGCGCCCAGCCCCCCCTGCACCCCCCACGCTACGCCACTGCTTGAATGTCAACCACATAATGGGATTAAGTGGACCTTTTTGACAATATATCTTAACCTTTTTGACAATACATATGGCCATCATGAGTAGCAGTATTACTAAGTCTTTATGTACAACCTGCCTCCTTTGTTTCAGAGGGATCAATAAAAGGTCCAGAGTGGAGTCCAAAGTGACTAGTTGTGATGTGATGTCTGATATGGTCCCAAAGACCATCTTCCAAAACACTTAATGCATTTCTTTGAGTTAAGAACTGGATCATAAATTTTGGAGAAGTGTGAAATCTGAAGGATAATTGTGTTCTGGTCTGTGTATGTCCAGGAGGTGGGAATTGAGTCAGTTCACTTTAAAATGAAGAATGAACAAAATTCTCATCCAAGTAGTAGGTGTTAAGTTAACATAATATTTGAACATGAGATTACCCCATGATTGAATTTTGGATTATATAGCTGTTCGTTTAAGAAGATGTGAACTGTGCTTCTTGGCACTGATGCATAAAGAAAAGCCATTTTTGATTACGGAAAATTTCAGTTGTTCTCCTTTGGCTGCATGGTTGTTGTTTTTGGTGCAGTCAGCTCAAAGAATTTGAAGGTCAGATTCTTTACTGACTCTCTTTCAGTATTTGGCAAGATTGTTTTGCTCTATGTATTCTATATTAGAAGCCTGCGGCCAAGGAAGTAGCTGGCTCGTTCAATCAGCATCCATCCTCCTCTGCTTCTTAGCCCTTGTTGGTCCTTTAAGGCCTATCAGGTCACAATGCTGCAGTGACAGTAGAAGCCAAAATTGACACAGCTTCATCTTTATGCAATTGTTAAAAGAATAGCCAGTCTGCTAGGACTCTAAAACAAGGATAACCAATGTGACGTCTTCCAGATGTTGAATCAAAACTTCATTCATCCCTGACCATTGACCATGCTGACTGGGTTAATGAGAATTGTAGCCCAATCACTTGGGCTAAGGGAGCCAAGGCATTACTGTATCTTGGCTACTTTTGTTCTGGACTATAGATGTGGCAATTGTCTGACCACTTTGCTCACTGGCCTACAGTCTCCAGACCTCCAATCTTCTCCTGCCTCTCACATTCTTCCTCCTGCTTCTAGGTTCTTTGAGGAAAAATATGTATTTACTCAGGACAGGCATTCAGGCTTACTTCTGTCATGAGCCAGATTTTCTTGACCAATTTTCCCCCTTCATTCTATTCTACTAGTTCTGTGATGCATGGAGATTCCCCCCCCCCCCAGTTGAGCTCAGTAAAAGTAACCTAGTTCACAATAAGAGATAATTAATCTGATTTCTATCCTCCACGGGGAGAGGGGGGAAGCTCTTGTGACTTGCAAGTTAAAGTGCATAGTGAAAATGTCACACTGTCATATGCACCTCCTGATACTGTGAACGTGATGTTTAATTGCCAGCTGAAGGCAGCTATTGTGCCCAAGTGAATCTTGTTTGTAATGTGGGTGGTGCTGAGAGATTTGTGTGTGCATGGTGTGTGGGGGGGCGGGGAGATTGCAATTGCTCTATAAATAGTTGCAATGGGCTGCGATCTAGGGACAAGAGACTGAGTTGCTATGGAGACTGATCTGAATCAGATTACCTGAGGCTCCTGTTATCCAGTCTCTGTATGCATGGAATTGAAGGTTGTATGGCCAGGGCACTTGCTGATGAAAACACAGTCATCATGCTCTGCTCTGAAAGGCAAAAAAACTTTATAAGAAAGCTGAAACCTTGTACTATGTGTGGTAATATTAGACCAAACAATTACTACACCAATGATAACCATACTATGTACAGCAGTGAAGCAAGAATGGTAGCTTTCCTCAGTGTGTGACACTTCTAATTGATTTAGGTATTTGCTCCCCAGCTGAATGGGACACTGTTGTGGGCATCTTGAGGAAGTACCATCCACCTTGGGCCTGCCCATAAAAAGTGAGAGACAAGGGTGATTCCTACTGTTTCCAGGAACTCTCTTTTGTGTATGAGGTGGGAGTTTGTTTGGACACTGCGTCCAAACAGAGGCTGAGAGGGAGGTTGTGTCAGAAGGAAAATGAATTGATATGATTTGTATATATTAATAACTTTGTATTAATGTAACATTTTATATATAACTTTCTGTTTTTGTAATTTTTAAAAAAGTTGTCAGTTGTTGCTTCAGTTTTTTGTACACTTCTTAGAGATCTTTTTAATATATTAAGCAGTATAGAAAATGAATTATCATTCAATTATTGCTTATTGACTCTGTCTATGTGAGAGTGTTGTTGAGGAACACAACTGCTTATTTTGCCCTGCACACTGCTGAGCAGTGCTTTTTTTCTATAAAAATAGGTGCCAGTACTCATCTTAAAGTTGTTACAGTAAGTGTCACACTTTTTAAAAACAACAAAAAGAGGTGCCTGTACTGTGTACCCTTGAGTACCCCCTGGGGGGGAAAAAGCACTGCTGCTGAGCATCTCTTGTGGAAGAGGCAATGATATGGATTATAGAACTGAATACGGTACATATCTGGCCTTCTTAACTGTCTTGCACTCTCGTGAAATTTCCGAAGGCTTTATTTATTTTTGATAAGAACTAGTTATCATTTACATAACTAGAATAAAACTTTTCCCCTTATTTCAAAAATAATCCAGCACTTAAAATGCAGATCTTAATGCTTGATGTTTTTAACCGTTTGCAGTCTTAAGGCTTTTGCCAGACACTTGGGTAGCTTAAAAGATGCTCAGGTTTCTTGTTAGATATTGTGCCTATAGATTATATTCTAGCCAACCTATTGTGATACGTATTGAAATGCTGAAATGTTGATACCAGTACTCCTGTCTTTACAGAATAATATGCAGCATATCTCAACAAGCTGAATCTGTGGCTTAACTCAAATAAAAAACTTGCTAAGTGAATAAAAGTATTTTTACTGCCAGCAATAGCCCTTCTTGGACAGGGATAATTTGGACATAGTAGTATGTGCTCTGGTTACCTCTCTGTTAGATTACTGGAAAATGGTGTATGTGGGGCTGCCTCTGAAGATGATGTAGAAGTTGCAACTGGTGCAAAATGTGATAGATACATACCTGTCAGGAGCACCATACAGGAGCCATATGAAACAGCATCCTGTTTGCTTTTAAGTCTTTTGAGCAGAGCCAAGTATATTCTTTTTTGCTTGTCTAAGACAAAATGCTTTCTCTTCAACCCTCACTTACCTGCATATCAGGAAAGTTTCGGAATGTGCAAGTTGAAGCCATTGTATAGTAAGTACAACTAGATCTATTGTGAAATTAAATGTTCCATTAAACATTTTTGCTTGTTTTTTCGCAAGGAAAAACTAATATTCCTGCTTCAGAAGGCAGTGATATTCAAGAAAAACTAGACATTAGATTAATTGTATGATTTCAAGAAACATATGTAGTTTTAAATAGGAACTGCAAGGGGGAGTACTGTACTGTTGGAATTGTGACCATAGTGCATGGGGAAAGATTAGTCTCCCCCCATGAACTGTGGTTGTGAACCTGATTGGTGTCCCCTAGCGGCTATTTAAATTTAAATGGCTAGATATGTTAACTGCAATGACATCGTTAATTTCCCATCTAGTTTGTCCATCAGATCATGTTCTTTAGTGTAAAAACATTTTTATAAGCATGCAAGAGTATTCCTAATTTATTTGTCTGAAATTATGGAGGCTATGGAATTATGACATGTGACATATGAATGAATATATTGTTTTCTGTTGTTTATGAAAGTAACTGAATGTACATAATATAAAATCAGAAGAGTAAGCAGTTGCTTTTTTATGTATCAGTGGAAACTACTGAAATGAGAACGTAGTGAGATGAAAGTGAAAAGATAAATATTCTCCCTGAGTGAAGTAACACTCTCCAGAAATAAATGTTGAATGCCAAGTGCTGTTCTGGGTAATGACTTGTACTTTTCTCTGTTCAGTGTTTTTTAATGGTCACTTTTATGTGTTTGTTACTTAATAATAAAAATGATTTTTTTCCTTCTAAAAAATGTGTTTCTGACATCTGCAGTTCTCAGTGCTGCAGTATACAGTGGTACCTCGGGTTAAGAACTTAATTCTTTCTGGAGGTCTGTTCTTAACCTGAAACTGTTCTTAACCTGAGGTACCACTTTAGCTAATGGGGTCTCCCGCTGCCGCCGCGCTGCTGGAGCACAATTTCTGTTCTCATCCTGAGAACAGAACTTAACCCTAGGTACTATTTCTGGGTTAGCGGAGTCTGTAACCTGAAGCATCTGTAATCTGAAGCGTCTGTAACCCAAGGTACCACTGTATCTGTGGATAGAACTGGGGTTCAGGAACTTGCTGCAGTGGACTGGCAGTAAATGAGAACCTTCTTGAGCCGAAAAGGATTTGCTTATATAAATGGATAATCAGATTAATCAGCCCATATTTGTGTACTACTATATGTGTTATCTAGGCTTTATAGGGTAAGTGGTTTTAGCTAAGTTATATGAAAATAGAATTTAACCATGTTTCATCTCATTTGGGCTTAGCAAGAGTATCTAAAGTACCTAGTTGATTCAAGGTTCTTCTGATTCCATTTGGTCTTGAGACACAGACAATCTTCCCTCCTTCCAACTAATAAAGTGCAGTATTATTATGCACTAATAAGCTATGATTATGATTGCTGTGTGGACTGTGATTATTTGAAAATCACACACATTCTGTCCCCAAGACACATTCTGCTAAAGTGTTGCTTTGTAGATGGTATCACAATAGAGATTTGGTACTTTTCTATTTTTGTAGAAAAGTTATAATATTTCAGGTGCCCAAGATAAGATTGCTTCCACATCTCAGCCTGTTTTATTTTTCAGCAGAGGCATTTCTTTTTCACTACTGTATTAGCAAGAAGCTAATAACGTATAAGCACTTATAACGTACAGTAGCAACAAAAAGATGTAAAATTTTGTCAAAATATATCCTATCACACTTATAAAAAACATTTTTTCCTCCAGTTGCAGAATAGAGATAGCCTGGCCGTGATTACTCATGCATTGGTAACCTCTAAGCTTAACTATTATAATATGCCCGTGAAGGTGGCCTGAAAATTGCAGGTAGCGCAAAATGCTATAGCAAGAATGCTGGAAGGAGCAAGCATATTATTCATTTCTTGAAACAGCTGCAGCAGTTGCAAATTGTTTCAGGGCCAAATTCAAGGTGCTCACTTTGATATTAAAAGCTCTAAACTTCCTGGCACCTAAATATCTGCAAGAACACCTTCTTCCATATCAATTTGTCTATGCTTTGAGATCAGCATATGATGCCCTGTTGAATGTGGTCTTGGAGCCCAAAGATTGATCTTTTCATCGGTAGCTCTTTTTGCATGTCGAGCTCCCTCTGTACTGAGGTGCATCTGGCTTCATCTCTTTATATCTTTAGGCGACTGGTTAAGATACACTGTTTTTGGCAGCCTTTAGGGAAGGATAGACCCAATCAGATAAAAGGATTATTGCTGCCGCTGCTATTAGTAAATGGCTTTGTGAATTGTTATGAATTGTGTATTTTAAGAATTGTGTTGTGTTATCAATTTTATATGTTCTTTTTATCTTATTCAACAATAATTTTACAATCTTTGCCTTGGTTGATTATGGTTAATACAGTTTAAAAAATTGCCATCAAGGTTGTTATCCTAGCAATGTAGGCAGATATGCTGGGATAGCCCATACTTGAAATTTGCATTGCAAAAAATGGTCTCATGGGGCCTAATATGGACCAGGATAATAGCAGGAGGCAAAGTCTTAAAGCCCTCCCCGCCTGCTAAGATCGCAACCCAGGTTAAGTCCCCTCACAGCGGCAATTTGAGGGAAACCCTATACTCAAGGGTAGAAGTATAGTTAAAGTCACATGTAATTTGTGCTTTAGACCAATTCCTATTTTTAAGGTCCTAATTTGAACATAGTGAATAATTTGATCTAATTTTTGTAAGAGAAAAGCAGAGTTTCAGATATAACCATCCTCATTAATTGATGATAAACTTTCCCTCCCAGATCGATTTAAACTAGCAACCAGAGTCCCATCCAGAGACAGTGGACTCTGCAAGTTAATTCTAAGTTGTGTGAAGGCAACTCCTGCTATGTTAGTAGCACACGGTGCCAGTCACAATGCAATGGAAATTGGGACAGCTGTATGTACATCACTCACGTATTGGTGTCAGTTCACAAAACCCCATTTCCTGTGTAAGCCTTGTCCGGCTGTGGTTCTAGCAAGTGACCCCAAATCTTTTGAAGTGATTTCATGGAGGCTGTCTTCTGTGAACAAGACTTCCCTGTTGTTTACCCTTCACAAGTATATGTCATACTAAGAGATGGAAGTGTGGATATTTTGCTTGAACAGCCTGTCCTGTGACAAATATGCTGCTTATACTGAAAGTGCTGATCAGAGCATTGTTATTGATGAATGTGAGTCTGACCTTGAATTGAATATCTTTTGTTGTAGGTTGATGTCACAGTTTCCATGAGCATTCTGTTTTCTGAGGCAGCTATCAGAAACCAGCTGGTCCAATGAGGGAAGAATTTACTGAGATGACATAGTGAAGGAGGAAAGACAATGGTGCAGAAGAAGAGGAGCTGTCCTCGCTTACTTGATTACCTTGTGATTATTGGGGCCAGGTACAGTAGCAACCTAGATGGAATTTACACAGTAATGACCCTTGTCACATATATATTCATAAACTTCTTCAGGCCCATTGTCAACCCTCTGGGTGCAAAAGTGGGTGTGGCCAAAAAGCAAAAGTGGGCGTGGCCTTTAAATTTTACGTAATGAATTTTAGATGGCTTGGGTAGCACAAAAGCCCTTTGGCATCACAGGGGGGTACTTAAGGGAGCAACGAGCAAACAATTAAAATAATTTTAAAATTACTTTTTTAATGACAGATTGTAAGGGGAGAGGGTGTTAGGGAACTATAAAAAAACCTTAGGTGGCCAGATGCAGCCCACAGGCTAGCCACCTCATACATAGAGTTGTGTTTTGGCCAGTGATGCCTAGTGAGGTGGAGTAGCTATGGGAGAGGGCATCCTACAGCTTTACCAGTGAACATCCATTGGAGGCATCTGAGGCAGTGGTGCATTCATGCAGCATGTATATATATATATATATAGAGAGAGAGAGAGAGATATGCTAATTGAGGAGAGGGAAACAGAACACTGTTGTGCTCTTGTTCGAAAACATGTCCACCTGTGTGTACAGACCACACAGATAATAACTGTCACTTTAGAAGATGTTATCAAGCTCCTCTGACAATTGCCACTTCTCTCTTTGTGAAGGCAGGGGCCTCCTTTTGTCACTAGTCTCAACGTCC
Organism: Podarcis cretensis; assembly: GCF_951804945.1. Lineage (NCBI taxonomy): Eukaryota > Metazoa > Chordata > Lepidosauria > Squamata > Lacertidae > Podarcis > Podarcis cretensis. Next base: position 51,455,285 of record NC_137170.1, on the reverse strand, counting down.
TTTCTTCTTGGTGTCAGCTTTCCCATCCAGCAAGCTGTGCAAGCAGCTACTGCCCTACCTTCACACATTGCTTTTTGATTGGGTCGAGTACCTTGGCCACCCTGTCAGAGCCTCGCCAAGCACAAATTTGCTTTCATTTGTTTTTGATGCAGATCTTACTATTCATTGCCCTAATTACATTGCAACCCAGAGTCATGGTGCTTGCAGCTCCCACTTACAGAAATAGGCCCTCTCGTATTTCCACTGTTCAAATGTGTAACCAGTATGGCGTTTCAGTATCAAGTAATTTTGCATTTGCTTTGCTTGTAGGCAACCAAGCAGTGATAGTGTGGCACAGACACCTGAACTACTGCGCCGCTACCCATTAGAAGATCACACTGATTTTCCACTTCCTCCTGATGTAGTGTTCTTCTGCCAGCCAGAGGGATGTTTAAGTGTGCGACAGAAACGGATGAGCCTGCGAGATGATACTTCTTTTGTCTTTACACTCACTGATAAAGATTCTGGTATCACTCGCTATGGGATATGCGTCAACTTCTACCGTTCTTTCCAAAAGCGTGTGCCCAAGGAGAAGGGAGAAGGCAGTGGCAGACATCGTTTCCAAGATGGGCAGAAAGCACCCAAGTCTGGGGATACATCCACTACCCAAGAAGAGAGGGGTAATGAGAGTTCAGAGAGCGGTGGTTCTCTGCAACCACCAAGCACAGAGTCTGCGCCAGATGTTACTCGATCACCTCGTAGTAAACGTTCTGCAAAAGGCACCCACCGTTCTCGTAACAGCACCCTGACCTCACTTTGCATCATTAGTCACTATCCCTTTTTCTCTACTTTTCGCGAATGTCTGTATACCCTGAAGAAATTGGTGGACTGCTGCAGCGAGAGACTCTTGGGCAAGAAGCTTGGGATCCCTCGAGGCGTGCAGAGGTACATGAAGGGATGCAAACGTCCCTTTTAATACCATATCTAGATGATGCAGTTCATATTCATATTGTGGTTTGATGAAGTGTGCTTATTTTCCAAGAAAAAGGGAGTAGACACAGAATCACTGTTTTTTCATAAGGCACATGAGACGACTTGCAGGCTGTACACAGGCCACAGAGTTAGTGCAACGGAATAGTCACTGCAGGCATGAATGTATCATACCATGCTGTCCTTTTCCACACACACCCTACCTAGTGGTACTGCTTTCCTTAATTCTGGTAGTGTGCCAAAACTTGACACCCATTGCAGAAGATATGTACTATGTGCTTATATATTTTAGCCAGCCTAGGATGTCATATACCTCTTAGTGGACCAGGTTTCCAGTTTGCATTTCTGCCTTAAGTTGAACCAGTAATGTCTGTAATCAGTTCGGTTTTGTAGTTGTTCCCTATGTTCTAGTTACTTTGTGGTTTTGAAAGTGACTACTTCCCCTGCTCTTATATCTGCTTGGTTGGATCAGCTTCAGTTGGTTTGGTAGGCTGTGCTGGGAGCATTGTTGCTTTGTCTCATGTTCTGTGCAAAAATACATCATGAAAAGAGAACTAGGTACATATAGTTGTAGCATTCTAATACAAAACTACACAGGAAAGTGAATTTGTGATTCCTTCTTTAAAAAACAATTTCTGTTCTTGGTAACTCTACACCCCTCTTTTTATGCTGTTAAAACTGCTAGAACCTTCTAAAAATATACATTATAGATTGACTATATGTGTGATACAGTGGAGGAATTATGTGCTATATAAAACCCTTTAAATATCTTTGGGGACTATCAACCTGACTGTTCTGTCTTGCACAACAGTATAACAATTCCTGGGGTACTTGTTTGAAGTCAAAGAAGCATCTGATTTATTTGGAGTTTGATTGCTTTCTTATCTTACAATATAATATAATATAATATAATATAATATAATATAATAATATAATATAAAGTAAGAATGTCATCATTCTGCGGTTTACTTGGTGGGCAACAGGTGGTTTTATAGTGTGACAAGAAGTGGTGGGTTGGCAGTTCAGGAAAGCTGTGGAGAGACATCCACTGCAGGGTTTGGCAGCCCAAAGCTCTGTAAGGGAGAGAGTGGGTGGCTTTGGCAAGCATGGGTAGATGGGATTGTTGAGCAAACTGAGCAGGGCTATAGCCTCTAGTAGTGACACAAGTGCAAAGATAGATCCATACATTGCAAGGAATTTTATGCTTCCAACAAGATGCAATTAAGGCTCTGCCATACTTCTTTTCACCTAGGTCTGCGTTGTACAATAGCTTAAATGTTTTACTACAGTCAAATGGTATATCTATTTTGTTAACAAAATAAAATAACAGGACATGCGTATACTCCCTAGTCTGACTTCTTATGGAAGAATTCACACAGCCTGAGTATTTTGGCAGGTTTCTCAGTAGAACTACCAAGTATATGTGTTTGGGGTTAATCTTGTTGCTTTTACACAGGGACACAATATGGCGGATTTTCACAGGTTCACTTCTAGTGGAGGAGAAATCCAGTGCATTGCTACATGATTTGCGTGAAATTGAGGCGTGGATTTACCGGCTGCTTCGCTCACCTGTGCCTGTTGCTGGCCAGAAGCGCGTGGATGTGGAAGTCTTACCCCATGAATTGCAGCCAGCCTTGACGTTTGCCCTTCCTGACCCATCCCGCTTCTCTCTGGTGGATTTCCCCCTGCATCTGCCCTTGGAGCTCTTAGGTGTGGATGCATGTTTGCAGGTGCTATCCTGTATTCTTCTGGAACATAAGGTGAGAGGGACATGTGTCAATATACTTGTAGACATTTCAGACAGAGAGGCTGCATTGTCTGTTCCTCAACATTTCAACAGAAACTTAATGTATGTTTTTATCACAATGTTCAATTTCCTATTAACAGAAGCAATAAAGATTCTGAGGCTTCTGCATGAAATAGTATTTGATTAGGGAAAACTTTTTGCAGTATTAGAATACTTATCACATGAAGGCCCATGGGAAGAAGCCTAAGTAAGAGCTTATTATCATGAGATAATAATTGTGTGGATGTATTGACAAGAGTTTCCTTGGTTGCAGGTGGTGTTGCAGTCCCGGGACTATAATGCGCTCTCTATGTCTGTCATGGCATTTGTGGCTATGATCTACCCACTGGAGTACATGTTCCCAGTGATTCCACTCCTTCCTACCTGTATGGCTTCTGCAGAGCAGGTATGCCATCGTTTCAGTGACAGATGTACTGCTGTGACACTGCTGAAACCTTTTATCAGGAGAACAGTCGAATTCTTGCTGGGTTTTGTCCTGTCTAAATTAAAATGCATATTTTTCAATGTGCCTGGCAACTACTGAGATGCTCCTACAAATCACAGTGAAGCTTAATGATAGGAATAGAAATGGCAGACAGTGTAGAAAAGAGCAAACTTTACTTTGAGATGTTCCATATTATATCTGTGGTTATATGCTATATTTTTTTCCAAAGCTGTTGATGCCATATAGGCAATTTGGTCCACAGTTACTTTAGAAGATTGAAGGGTCATGTTACTCCTGCAGGAAACCTGTGATTCAAGAAGTGTAGTTCCTGTAAGAGCCAATAATTGTAAAACAGGGGAAACAATTTCCAGCAACATTACTTGCTGCTGTTAAAGCTTTAGGCTTATTCTTTTACCGCCTTTTACAAGAATGTAGAATGTTTGCAAAGGACATATTTCTTAGCAAGGCCTATGTTGTCAAATATTTTCTTTTGCTGCTCTCCACAAACTTCTTATTTCCCCTGCAGTTTTTTTGTGCTGTTCCAAACACAGTATCATTTTGATTGCCATTTTTACCACAGGCTGTCTTTCCAAGCACCAGTTTTCTTCCATTTATAATCTGGTCCTTTAATGAAAAGCTCATTTTCTACCTGTTCAAGGAGGCCTTCCCAAATTTAGATGTTTTCTCAGCTTCTGCTGTCCTCAGTGTTTGATAAATTCTTTTAAAAAATACTTATTTATGTGAATATATTGCTCTTACATGCACAGTGGTCTCCTATCCAGATTACTATTCAGATGTGCACCTGTTTTATCTCAGTAATGCTACAGCACCTATTGTTTTCACAGTAATTTACTGAGCCCAAAGTTTAATGAATTCTTGTAGCAACATTTGCTTATGCTTTTAAGTGTCGTCATCTCTCCAGTAGTTTGCTTTTAGTGATTGTGGGTGGATTGTTAGCAGAAAAGCTGTAAGGATTCAGATTTTTTCCTTATTAATATTTTCTGCTTGCTACAGCTGCTTCTGGCCCCAACACCCTATATCATTGGAGTCCCAGCCAGCTTCTTTCTTTACAAACTAGACTTTAAAATGCCAGATGATGTATGGCTAGTTGATCTGGATACTAATAAGGTAGGTAACTCCTATTCATAAAACAGCATTTATATATAATTCCTCTTGATGGGGACTGTGTGGGTGTTATGATTTTATTTCCTAATCCCACCTCCTTCTCTTAATTAACACAAAATAGGTGTAGCCTTGTTTGTTTATGTATTAAAGGGTTTTAACAGCTGTTCATTTTTTAAACTGCAGATTTGCTTAAAGTTGTTTTGTAATAACCTACTGAAATGGTTCTGGTTAGGCTTTTAAGTCACTGTCCTTTGTAACTGTTTGATTACTGATTTTTAATATATTTTATATTGTGTTATGTAGGCCGCATTGGAAATGCAAGACCCTAAAAGACAGCTTAAAAACACATTTATAATTTAGCAAATACACATTTTGGATAGCCACACCCATACAGCCTTTGTTAAATGTTTCTTGATGTGCAAAACAAATCAAAATATGTTTATTGGTTTAATATATTTATAGGCCTTTTATGTTAAAACAATATTTAAAAGAACAATTTAAAATTATAATTAAATGGTGATTGTTTCTGATGCTTAAAAAAATTATTTCATTGAAAGGGCAAGGAAATATTTCCTAAAACAATTGTTACCAAGGAGCAAAGTGAAATAATTAGGTCACATTTTAATTTGTTGACAGATTAGAAAACCAAATCATCTGCTTGACAGTTCTGAATTCATCTTAGAGCACAGCCAATAATGCATAAGCAATAGGAAAAATTAAATCCACTTCAAGGTTCCTGCCCCTATTTCTTGATTGTTTCCAAGAAGTCATGAAAGACTGTCCACTCCAAAAGTTTTTGTAAACGCAATTTTCTCTATAAATTTTTATTCCAGGTGATTGTTCCTACAAATGCTGAGTCATTACCTGTTTTGCCGGAACCAGAATCTTTAGAATTGAAAAAGCACTTAAAGCAGGTATGTAAGGATTCTAGTGAATGTGGCTGGGATAATTTCCACTATTGGTATATTAGATAACTAAGGATGCTGTGACAGTTTGCAGCATCATAATGGGACAACTTATTACTAAAGTTCAGACTCAAAGTGGACTCTCTAATGTAAATATGACTATTTCAACTTCTATGAAGAAACATTTCTAAATTAGGAGAAATGTGGTTAAAGAGAGTTATTTCAGGTAGCTGATAGTGGGTACATTAGTGATACTTCATTCAATGCAGGAAATTATGCTGTCCAAAATGGGGCTTCTGTAGCTCTGTGCCATGAATAAAAAAATATCTTTGCAATGGCTCCTTTGGAACACAGTCAGTCTTGGTTAGAGGATGGCTAGGGAAAGCCGGTGTGTGTTTAGGTGCAGATTCTGTCCAATTATACTATTGAACAAAGGTCCAATAAGTATCCTTTCCCTTGAGGAGACACTTTGATCCCCCCCCCAGTTCTTTCTCTTTTAAGTGGCACAAAGTAGAAGTTGTAGTCTTGTTTTCAAAGCACATTGTAAATTTCCCCTAATAACAAAAAATTGCCTCTCTATATTCTTTTAGCTTCACTTATTTTTTCATTTGACTTGGCTTGTGAAACTGCAGGACCTGCCATTTACATTTTTCAGCTGTTTTTCTTGAACAATAATCTTCTTGTGGCATGCTATTTACAATTTGATCCAAAGCCTTTCTTACTTTTCTGTCCTCTGTTTCTGTTTCTACTTTAGAGAAGCTTACGTAAAAATGCCTAGGAGCCTCTAGAGATAAAAAAAGTAAGAAAGGTTTGGATCAGATTTGTAAATAGCTAATAGCCTTAACCAGTGCTTTTTTTTCTAAAAAAATGTTTAGGGGTGCTCTCATTTTCCTACTTATATTGAAATTCTGCCCCTCAATGAGGCCAAACTTAGATTTACAAAATGAAAGCAAGCCTCAGACTTGTGGCCTCTCCTCTGGTGTGACTTTCAGGCGGAAAACTGAAGCTTCTGCTTCTGTTGTAGATCCACCAGAGTTTAGTGGGTTGTCCAATCCCTAAACTATGGTTCATTGTAACTACAATTAATTGAAACAAGCCAGCTTCCTAAACCGGTATGAATTTGGCTTGTTTCAGCTGATCATAGTTAAAATGAGCTACACATTCTCCAGGTTTGAATGGCACAATAAGCCGCAGTTAATCTAACATGGAAGTGAAAGCTTCTGAACTCCTTGAAGCCCTGACAGAAGGAAAAGGGGGAACATGCGAGTCTAACACTGAACTATGATTTAGTGTTACATCCAAACCAGGTCACTTTGTTATGTTTTGGGATCCTGGGTGAGATTCAACTAATCGGTTCTGTCAGCAGAAGCCCTGTGCAAGGACCTCTGCTTGCACAACAGGGCTTCCCCCAGTTGGCTCTGAGGGATTGGGAGACACCCCCCCCCCCCGAAAAAAAACCACCAGTGTGTTTTCATATGAGCATTTTGGTGTGGTCATGAAACATTGAAATCAGCAGGTGTTATTACTGTGTATTGTTAACTCATTTTCGTGTATTTGAAGCTGTGGTAGGCTGTGGTTTATCTCATCCTTAATCAACCCCCATTTAAAACCTGTGGTATTGTAAGATAATCATACATATCAGAGCTTCATGGCATATTGTGCACTACATAAAATGCTTCATCATTACATTTAAAACCATCTAAACCAGTACTTAATATCTACAAACAAATCTGCTTCCCGCATGATACACCCTTTAGAATCTCTGGGCTTTGAGTTGTCTTGTCTTCCCCTTTCTTAATCATCATTTTCTGCGTTTTCATATTGCTGCCTATGAGGCCCATATTTGTTCTCTTTCTCTAATCCTGTGAAGCTATTTATTGGTTTTAGTCAGATTGAATGAGTCTGTCAAAATAGGTTTTATGATTTTATTTCTGTTCTTTCCCCCCCACCTCCTTGCATGCTGCATGCAGTATTTAAAGGTAAAGTGTTAAGAGTAGCAGTACAAAAGCTGCTGTTTCTGGCTCCCATAGAAGAGCAGAACTACACATTTAACCGTTTGTGATTTCCTGTGTAACCTGTTGCAGTGAACAGCCATTGACCCTTACAGTACAATCCCCAGCTGCTCTTTCAGAATCTGTTTGCTTTTCTCTCTCCACAGTTTAGGGGCTATTCAGCAAAACTCCCACACATTTGAGTAGTGTGAAGTGAATTAACAAAAGAATAATAACCATTCGTTTCATTCTATGATGCAAGACACAAAACCTTACTATCCGCAGGGTAAAGCAAAGGAAATGTGGGTGACATCGTGAAGGTGACTGCCTTGTGACAAAACATGGTGATGGTAGTGGGAAATATTGGCGCAACAGTATTATGCATGCATAAATACTTAACAAATATATATGGGCTTATTATTGCCCTTTCAGATCAGTGTCATTATAAATATTTACATTGAAAACAGCTGGCTAGTAGTCCATTTAAAAAAAGTGTATGCAAGCAGATGTGTGGGGTGAAAGCAGTCTGGCCTTGCTCAGGAACTGTGACTGTTTATGATCCCTTTTTATTTCCTTTCTCATCTGTGGTATTAGTAGTAATAGTTTTTTCTCCATCTGTCTCTCTGTGATCATGTGTTCGTCTTGCCTCTGATTGTCCGCTGGTGTTGTCATGTGATCTTCCATCTTGCCTCCAGTGTCTGGTTAGCATGACTGCAATCACTCAGAAACAGCTGCTCACGCCTGACAAAAAGGTGTCTTTATTTTACTCTTTTCTGCCTCAAGTTTCCATTGGATTATTTTTTAACCTGTTTTGATTTATTTGCTTTGGGGGTGGGGTGGGGAAATGAACTTTACAGAAGGACAAGGACGTTGAGAGAGAGAGACATTGAGAAAAACGGGGAGGATTAGGTTAAAAAAAAAAAAAAAGGTAAGGTAAAGGACCCCTGGATAGTTAAGTCCAGTCAAAGGCAACTATGGAATGTGGCACTCATCTCACTTTTCAGGCTGAGGGGAAAGGCACAAGGTCTGTAGGATGGCCACAACTGTTAAGAAGTGGAGGACGAGGCAAAATTAGATTGATGAGATTGTGTACTACATGCAGAAGTGAAAACTTTAACCCATGTTCTGGGTGATGTTGTCAGACCATGAGTTGTTAGTTCTGTGAAAATACTAGCTTTGCCATGTGAGCCGAGGAAGACTGTAGAGTTTAAAACAGTGCACTGTCCTAGAAATCTGAGCTTCCCTGACTAGCAGTTATGAGAAAGGGCACAGTGAACCTGCACCTTTATTTGGATTGAAAAGATAGTTTTTAAATTGATGGAGTTGGGATCTCAGTGCAGAGAATAATACTGAGTGGATTGTTATGAAGGGTGGCATTTAAATAAATAAAATTATCACAGGGTGGTTTACAATGCAATTAAAAATCCCAAAAAAGTAATAAAATATGCACGAAGGCATTAATCATTAAAAAACAGCAGTGGAAATTTGTAAAACAACCAGTACTTAACAAATGTGAAATTATTAATATACCTTGGGGCATAACCTTGTGCCTACAGGATAACAAAGTGAACTCCAGGTGCCTTCTTTCAGGAAAGGTGTTTTACAATTCGAATACTACAGGTGGAAAAAAGTCCTTTTTTGTGCCACCATCTGCCTTATCTCTGGTGTTTGGGGTACTCTGTGGAGTGCCTCAGTTTATTAATTTTTAACACACCCATCCTCTGGTTTTATACAGTTGAGCTACTGAAAGGGTGGATTTCACCTTCCTCATGTTAGTTTCCAGTATATTTAGGGGGGGGGGGGTGTTATTTATAAATCTTGTTTTACTCACCTGCCCTCCTCCCAATACTAGTTAGCCTGGGGGATTTTAAGTTGCTTTGGGTTGCTTTGGGCAAGATAAAGTGACTAAATTAGTCAACCAATAAGTCATTAGATTTACCATTCAGCATTCTAAATTTGTTATGAAAAATGGTTGTAAGGTCCTCTCTTTTTCTGTGCTTGGAGCAGTCAAAGGTTAGTCAAAGAGTGCTTAAAAGTTTACTGATCTGCTGAAAGAGGTGTATTTTGATTCTGGGGAACTAGAACATTGCACTTGGGTTGTGTTTGTCCATGAGTTTAAGCAGTTTTGACAATGCCGTTCTTATTTATTACCCTTGTGACCTATTGCCCTTCAGGCTTTGGCTAGCATGAGCTTGAATACCCAGCCTATTCTTAACCTAGAGAAGTTTCATGAAAGCCAGGAGATCCCACTGCTTACGGGGAAACCTCAGAATGACATGCAGTCCACACCTTCTACAGAGTTCAACCCCCTGATCTATGGCAATGATGTAGACTCTGTGGATGTGGCTACTCGGTGAGTCTGAGCAATGTATTTTTGTTAAATTTCCAAATACACTGGAAGGTCTGCTGCTGCGTCCTGCAGAAAATGTTAGCTGAAATGCTGTGGCCTTCCAGTAAAAAAGCAAGTGCTTTTTCATTGTCTTTTTCATGAACATTTGTTGTTATAAACTAGAACACACTCTATGTGAGCTACCATCAGTTTTTAACAATATTTTCTACTGCTTAGGCTGCATAAGACTAGAGGATGAGATTCTCTTGTGTATATATGGATTCCACACAGTCCATTACAGGGGTCAGCCAGTGTGATGCCCTCCAGATATATTTTGGACAACAACTAACATTGGCCCAAGCCCAGCACGATCAGTGGGTCATGGATTATGAAAGATGTGATTTACACCGTTTGGAGAGCATCCTGTTGGCTATTCCTAGTCTTTTGTTTTGAGATATATATTCTGCTAAATCTGACTATGTTTTCTAATTGAAATTTTAAAATAGAAAAAAAAGTAGAGGTAACCATTGAGTAGGTTCATACAGAGTTTTATAGCTCATTGACCTCTTTATGCTGATGACAAGCAGCTCCATTTCTCCTTTTCATCTTCTGCAGGCGAGACAGTGAATGTACTGAGTCACTGTTAGGTTGTAGTACTGTATGATTGAATCTTCTGTGAGGGTTACGTTCCAGAAATGACATGTACATGGAAAAATGCATATACACTTGGAACCACACCTGTGTGGTTGTCTTTCTTTTCAAGGAAGGCAGAGAGCTTTTAAGCTCTCAGACTTGCTTACTGGGCTCTGGGATGCTCCTGTGACATTTTGTGGGACCATCCGAGTTTCCACGAGATCTCTCAAGAGTGTTCCAGAGCACAGTTAGCAGGTCTGAGAGCTTAAAATTTCTTTCCATGTTGGGAAAACCCAAAGCAAAAGGAGCTTCTAAGCTCTGTGCCTTGTGAGCAATCAATTTGCGGGATTTCAACCAGCCAGATTTCAACTGTGTGAAGTTGAAACATAATCCAACAAGACTGAGATACGGTTAGTGGATGGTTCCTCTATCCAGCTTCAATGTCCAGCCTGCTCTAGAAGGGGTCACACTACCTCTGAAAGAGTGGGATCATAGTTTAGGACTTCTCCTAGTTCCATTACTGCTGCCACTTGAGACTTCGGTGGTGTGGAGTGCCTTCCATTGGCTTAGGCTGTTTGGCCCAACTACAGTAAAAGAGATTATTTGCCTTCAGAGTTGATAATTGAACTCAGTATCATCTTTGTACCCTAGGCTTGCTGCAAAGAAAGTGAGAATAGAAGCCAAATATATTTTTATTTGGTCACAGCACAATAGGGGCACTGGTGTTTCTTTTATTTCCATAGGGCATATTTTGTCTTGAGGCCGCAGTTGATGTTAGCTATGAATGGGCGAACTTATTCTGCTGTTCTTCCCTTACTAGAGGCAAATGTAGAATTTGCTTTTCATGATATGTGAATGTACTGTGTCCTTCAGATTTGTCATGTTGAATATATTACCAACCTATTGGATTTTTTTAGGGTTGCCATGGTGAGATTCTTCAATTCACCAAATGTTTTACAAGGATTTCAGATGCATACTCGCACACTTCGCCTCTTCCCCCGGCCAGTGGTTGCATTTCAGGCCAATTCGTTCTTAGCCTCAAGACCAAAACAGACACCTTTTGCAGATAAATTGTCGAAGACACAGGCAGTGGAGTACTTTGGGGAATGGTCACTCAACCCAACTAATTATGCTTTCCAAAGAATCCACAACAGTAAGTCTTGGCCTTGTGTTTACTGCTACCTCTTGATTAATGCTGAATCTTCTAATACAAAAGTAGTGTCAGGAAATAGTGTCTCCTGCATCCTATCTGACCATCTTGGCTGTGAGACCTGGAAGACTTACCCCTTGCCTTGCAGGCATTTTTTCACCTGACATAGAAGGGTAGGGCCCTAACTGACTCCAGCTACAAAAAGCTGAGGCTGCTGAACTGATTCTTGGGCTGGTGTGTTTGGGCTGGGGACTGTTGCTGTTTTTTGTATCTTAATTCAGATGTGTGGAATTGCTGTAGTTTATATTTGGTTGTGTATTTTTTATTGTTTTATTTATTGCTCATGACTACTTTTGTTGTGTTGTAGTTATGTATTTTTTCATGCTGTAAGCCACCTTGAGCATGGTTTGAACTGTGGAAAATTGGCATACAAATAAAATTATGTATGTATCTGTTCTAAGGAGGAACAGCTCTACATTCAGTTTAATTTCAAACCCCATTAAGCAAATATCTTTCTATGGACTGATGTTTTGCCTACCATTTACAATATAATTTCTGTAGGGCAGCTGCAGCCTCACTTGATTGAGACTTTGGGGGATGACATCATGGAAATAACTTCATTTTTCTTACTATTTCTACAGACATGTTTGACCCAGCTCTGATTGGTGATAAGCCAAAGTGGTATGCTCATCAGTTGCAGCCAATTCATTACCGTGTCTATGACAGCAATTCTCAACTAGCTGAAGCACTGAGTGTCCCAATAGAGAGAGAAACAGATTCTGAACCTACTGATGATAGGTTAGTGGGGAGAGCAACTTTATGTAGCTGGTTCTAAGTGGCCTTTGTCTTTCTGGTTTTTTATCCATTTTCCCCTGAAAAATTTCAATACTTCTTCCAGCAGTGGTTTCCAAAGCAGTTTAACGGATAATCTGACAGTTACAGATAGGTAGCCGTGTTGGTCTGCCATAGTCAAAACAAAATAAAAAAATTCCTTCCAGTAGCACCTTAAAGACCAACTAAGTTAGTTCTTGGTATGAGCTTTCGTGTGCATGCACACTTCTTCAGATACACTGAAACAGAAGTCACCAGACCCTTCTATATAGTGAGAAGGTGGGGAGGGGTATTACTCAGAAGGGTGGTGGGATTGGGTGATTGGCAGATAGCTGTGATGAGCCTGTTGACGACTCTTAATGACTGCAATAGGTTTTACAGGAAAAAGCAAGGGGTGAGAAGGTGAAAAATGGCTTTGTCATGTATAATGAGATAAGAATCCAATGTCTTTGTTCAGACCAGGTCTCTCCATGGTTTTAAGTTTGGTAATAAGTTGCAATTCAGCAGCTTCTCTTTCCAGTCTATTTCTGAAATTCCTTTGTAATAGAACAGCTACTTTGAGATCTTGTATAGAATGTCCTGGGAGATTGAAGTGTTCTCCTACTGGTTTCTCTGTCTTGTGGTTCCTGATGTCGGATTTATGTCCGTTTATTCTTTGGCGTAAGGTTTGGCCTGTTTGTCCAATATAGAGAACTGAAGGACACTGTTGGCATTTGATGGCATACACAATGTTAGACGATGAGCAATTAAATAGTCCCGAGATGGTATGTGTGATGTTGTTGGGGCCAGTAATGGTGTTGTCCGGGTGTATGTGGCAGCAAAGTTGGCATCTGGGTTTATTGCAGGCTCTGATGCCAGTGTCCGTGTTAAGTCTGGTTGTAGTATTATTGTGGGTTAGGAGTTGTTTAAGATTGGGTGGCACCCTTTCATTGGGTGGCAATGAAAGGTCTTCCTCCCAGAGCTTGAGAAAGAGAACTGTCATTGTCCAGGAGAGGTTGTAGATCTCTGATGATGCGTTGTACTGTTTTAACTTGGGAGCTGTATGTGATGACTAGAGGTGTTCTGTTATTTTCAAGCCTTGTCTTGCAGCAAGTTCTCTCTGGGTATCAGTCTGGCTCTGTTGATCTGACAATTACATTAACAATGCAAGATAAAACAATGCAAGATAAAAAAACTACAGTCAAATCAGAAGTTCAGGGTATCATAAAATCCAAATCTAAAGATTCTGAAAAGCATTTTTAAAAGACTGGCAGAAGAAAAAGGGTTTTGGCTAGTGCTGAAAAGATAAAGTGTAGGCACCAGTCTCTGTTGCTGCAGTATGCTACTCGAAACACCTCCTTATTAACCTTCCATCTTCTGCACCCTTTAAAAATGCTTCTGGTAAAGTGAAAATCAGTTGTACCCTTTCTTTTTAAAAATTATATTTCCAAACACAGAGCTATACAGTATATATGATGACCTACTACTTAAGAGAAGCTGTTCATTTAACAAAACCTATGCCACCATAGCCTTGTAGTATAAAATATTCCATTTAGTTGCTTCTCTTTCTATTGCTGGTCTGTTCTCATTCTCTATTGCTTTATATTTTTCTTTCCTTTTTTGCCACTTCTAATTCTTTCTCACCCTTTCCCCCTTAAAATAGTGGCAGTGACAGTGTGGATTATGATGACTCCAGCTCTTCGTATTCATCCCTTGGTGATTTTGTTAGTGAAATGATGAAGTGTGACATCAACGGTGACACTCCAAGTGAGTAACTTTGAGTTGATAATTTAATTAACTCTACGTGCATGCTTTGGTCTGATTTAATTGCTTTGAGAGAGAAACAACCTAAGCTAATTGTGAATGACTTGGGAAGATATCTTGTGTTTAGGTAAACAGGTATATTCACTTTTAACATCTTGTGCCACCCAGCCTAAAGTTTTACTGTTTACTATAATCATATCACTCTTGAAGACTGTAGAAGAGTGTATTCAGTACAGCATAGGTAAAAGCTGATTGGCTGCTTTTTTTTGGTTAAATATACATTTTCTTACCTGGTCAGGGATCTTCAGTTGTGACTAGAATTTCAATCAGTTTATTACAGTCATAGACCAGCAGCGTTGTGACTAGAATGTCATTTGCAGCTAGAATGGGCTTTTTCAGCGGTGCCTCTCTGCTTTTTGGTATGCTCTCTTCAAGTAGACTCGTCTGGCATCTTCGTTACATATCTTTAGGCACCAGGCAAAAACATTCCTCTTCTCCCAGGCTTTTGGCTAATTTTACAATCTATGGCCTTTTAAACAGTGGGGTGCTTGTGGTATTGTTTTTGTTTGTTACTATGTTATGCATTTTTTGTGTTTTTATATTGTAAACAGCTTTGTGACAGGCAGTGTGAAGGGCAGTATAGAAATATTTTTTTTAAGCCATACTGGAGAAAATCTGGCTTTTGTTTTATTGAGGTTTCTGGTCAGTACTTACATTGTAAATGTCATATTTTCTCATCAAGTAAATGGACTTGGACACTACTTCCCTTTATTTTTTACATTTTTAAAGCCGGAGTGGTTGACTCCTGACCCAGGCACATGATGATGTGGTCCCCGAGCATTTTTTCCTGTCCCCCAACTCAGACCCCACTAGTTTTTTGCAAGGGTGGCAAAAAAAGTAGAACATAGTGCTGAGATGCCCTGTGGCCACTTGCCCTAATGTGGATCCAAATAGCTCCCTTTCACACTCATCAGATCAATCATATGATAAGCAAGGAGGGCCTGTGTATGAGAGTTTAGGTGGCCACATCCACATCTGGCCGCTTTTACCATTGGCAGATGGCCCCTAGAGAGTTGGACAAGGATGAATGCTGCCCACAGGCAAAAAATAATAATAGTTAGCTACCCCTATAGAAAAGAATTATAAAGCTACATTTTTAATAGCTTGCATATTTTGCTGTTTAGAGTTAGATTTTGATCCAGTTTTCAAATGGCAAATTAGCAAATATGAAAGTTCCCAGCTGCTCCCCACCACTGGTCCTTCTGCCACCTTGCTTTGTAGGCTAAGTCATGGTTTGGCAAAGAGTTACGCCTTATCTGGGACCATGGCTTTTCTTGCTCCAGACAAACCACAACCTGTAACTAAAGTTTGGTATTGGTCTGTTGCTCATGGTTTGTCTGAAGGAGACGAACCATGAGCCTAGATTCAGACGTAATGTTAAGCCGTACCATCACTTAGCCTAGGCAGCATGGCGGCAGCAGGATCAGGGAGGAGCACATGCTAAGCCATGGTTTGCCTTAGTGTTACATGCAGACTGGGCCTTTGTGATTTTTGTTGACCCTATGAACTTATGTGTATAATATCTATTTACAGATGTGGATCCTCTAACCCATGCAGCTCTGGGTGATGCAAGTGAAGTGGAATTTGATGACTTCCAGGAGTACTCGGGTGATATGGATGAACAAGCCCCTGATAGTGAAAACTCCCAAGACAACAATCAGCCTCGGTCAAGTTCAAGCACTACAGCCAGCAGCAGCCCCAGCACTGTCATCCATGGAGTGAATCATGTGTGTAATGGGGCTTATTGTATAAGTAAGGGAGGCAAGAGATACAGGAATGATAGGAAGGACCCTCATTGGAGTTTTACTACTTTGGTCTTCATCAAAGGCTGGATTTGTTTGGGGCATTTTTTCCCTCATGAACCACTTCTTATCAGCCTGAGGCAAAGACTGAGGCATAAAGCTCCTTGAAGCTTTGGGATGGAAAGGATTTCTTAGCTGCTTTAGACTTCTTTTTGGAAGATACATGGAGAATAAATAATTTAAAAAACTCTTGTCATTTTGTCTTCTTAATATTTATTGGTATTCACATAATATTTATTGATATGCACATCACAGTAAACCATGGTTATTAGTTTACAATGAATGGACCTCTCTGGGCTCTTTTGTTCTCCCTGCTAGTACACGGAGGAAACAAACTATGATCCATAACACTAAGCCAAGGATTTTGCTTTTTTCCCTTCCTAGCTCTTGTGGGGAGAAGCAAACTGGGCATGATTGGCTCATGTATGGGAAGTCATGGTTTATGACTTACCGTGATGTGAAAACATGGCCAATGTGACTAGAGAAAAGTAGATGACAGTGAATTTATGTCACTATTATGTATTTGAGATATGTCACAATTACGTATTTGATATAAAACTATGGTGAACAGCAGTCATATGGTTCATTCCTTAATAATAAAAGACAGGTGCTCACATATTCATATTCTCCAAACCAATAGGAATGCTTAAAAAAATTAAAATCTGAGAGCGGGGAAGTAGACTGGTTATGATATATAATTATTGGATTTTATGTGAAATAAATATTATACATAGATCTGTATGGAAGCCCTGTGAACAACACTGTACCTAGGATGAAATTTTTCAAGTGAGCAGCCATGTTTCTTTAGAGGTAGTGATGAGCTAGTACAGTGATGAAATCATTAGACAATATTTGAGACAATTTAAGGAGTGTTAGAAAATGGATGAACATTTAATATTAATACAGTTTATTATATAGAAAACAGCTGGTCTAATGCGGGAAATAAATTGTGAAATGTTAGACATGGGAGACAAAATTGCAGAGAGATGATGTAAGCTCATTTAGTATAGGCAATGTTAGAAATAAAGATAACAATTGGCCTTCAGAATCTTAGGGTCCTCTTGCGCCTGACACCAGCTGTTATGTGGATATGTATTTGTAGACAAATTGGATTTTTGTTTGTTTTACAAAGGAGTCTGCTGATTCAGCAGAGATGGAGGAGAAGATGGTAGCTGGATTTTCAAATCACCTTCCCAGTCTGCCTTTACAACCAAGCTTTCCCAAAATGAGTGTTGAACGTCGTGATAGTGAGAATCCAGCAAACAGTTTGAGTTCCGTGGATGGAATGGTGAAGAAAAGAGAGTATGATAACCCATACTTTGAACCACAGTATGGGTTCCCAGCAGAGGAAGAAGAGGATGAACAGGAAGAAAGCTATACACCAAAGTTCAATCAGAACCTCAATGGCAATCGGTGAGATATCACTAAATTCAGGACTCCATGAAGGCCACACTGGAATTTTACTAATTGTGCTTTACTATTTACTATTTGTGCTTAGTACCATGCATTATCCTCAGAAAATCCCCCTGCAGTTCAGATATCTTCTAATGATTTTCTTAGGTCTTTATCGTATTCCCTCAGACCTAGAGGGATATATATTAAACACATCAGCATTTCAGGACCCACAGTATCAAGGAAGCTTCTGTTCTCTGGTGCAGTCCCGCACCACTTGGGGGAACACATGAAGGAAGGATTCATGTGGGTTTTCCCCATGTGACAGCCAGCTGGTATGGACAATGACAACTTGGAGGGAAAAGTCTCATGATTTGGCCACATAGTTACAGTATTCACAACCACATATGTAGCAGCTTGGGACCACAACACTTTGATGAGTCCCTGTATTGAGTAGGACATATAATTACTTGGGGAAGAGGCCTGTAATTATTCTCTTGGAAGTATTCCAAGATGTTTACTGTTCTGGTTGATGGGTGGTACTTGGAATCTGCAGATTACTTCTCTGTTGCCTTTGTTTTCATATTTGCTCTATCTATTCTAAAATAGGCATCAGTTGACATGGCAACTGCCAAACTGACACCACAGCTAAATCAGATGTTTGTGTTACTGATATGAGATGGGTCCCAACAATCTTTTTAGTTGCAGGATACATAACGATGCCAACAATGTAACACCGTTGTCTTTTCTTTTATAGGCCTCTGCAGCCTCTGCGCCCCAACAGCTTAAAGCTAGGCAACGAGTCTGATGCGGAATCGGATTCCCATGCCAGTTCCCCAAATTCTACAATATCCAACAACAGCAGTGAAGGTTTTGGGGGCATTATGTCCTTTGCCAGTATGTATAATTGTTTCTTATTTGCAAATTTGAACAGCAGGTGGGAAGAAAGTGGGGAAGAGACCCACAGAAAGAAGAATACTTAATGGAAATAAAGTATTTGACCCAAAAGCACCAACCCTGTGAAAGTCATTGGCTATTGCTTAATACATGACATTCATCTACTGCTTGCATCTTTTGCAAAAGCAGAAGCAAGGGAAGCAACAGGAGTCTTGGCTTAGTAGAGAAGAATAGGGACTGGGTTTGGTCAAATGTTAGCACTAGGGAGCAGACCTTGGAAATGGGAGCTGGAAATAAGTCTGGGTAGCTCAGAGAGCAACGTTGGTGTGCTTGGTGCCAAATTGAATGAAGGAAGTGTACTAATCAGTACTAATAGTCGCTTACTCAGTACTAATAGTATGCTCTGTCCTCTGTGACCCTTAATATTTACATTTTGCTTCTGCTTTCACAATTGCTGAGGTTTGCAGTTATAATAAACCACATGCAAAGGCTATAGCAGGAACTGGTGTGAAGAAGAAGATGATGATTTTCATTTACATTTTGCCCTTCCTTCTAAAGGAGCTCAGGGTGGTGCACAACATGAAAAATACAGTGGATAATTAAAAATAGTATAACAAAGCAGCATGATAACAGTACTGTTCAATCTCAGAACCAATTTATGGCCAAAATGACAAAGTGGCAAAATATGTTTTATTATTGTCTAAATAGTAACTATGTGGGGAACAACACAAATTCCATGGGGAGGGAGTTTGTCAGTTGTGGATCTGCCACCAAGATGGCCCTATGAGGGAGGTGCTTTTCAATTTGCTTTGGCCTCAAGCTATTTGGGCTTTATTACATCAGTACAAACACCTGGAATTTGCCCTAGTAGCTCACAGGCAGTCAGTGCAGAGCTCTGATGATTGCTGTAAAATGATCCCATCTACTTCCCCTATTTAACAGCCTTGCTGTCACATTCTTCAGTTGCTGCTGCTTCTGGGCTGTCTTTAAGGGTAACCTCAGGTTAGGTATGGAAGAATCTATCAGTTTTTGTTCTCTCAGTTCATTTTACCAATCTTCTCTGCACTTCCCCACATTTCTGAAGCAATTTGCAATAAATTAAGAAAAAAGCCCTGTGAAAATGCTTCACGATTTTAGCCTGAATTTCTCCTCATAAACACATATTTGATTATACTTTTGATTGCTGTCCACATTTCTGCAAGCAAATTCTCCTAATATGATGCATTTTGTATGTTATTTTCACTAATATAGTCATTTCTATGCAATTTCATATATGCATTTTTGTAAATGTTGGTTGGAGAACTGCATCACAAAATTCAGATAAGCGCAAATTTTGAGGGAAGACCGTTTCCCATATTGTTTTGAAAAGTGCAAATTTGATATTTTCAGCTTTAAATGTCAATTGAATCAAATTGCTCCCTTATCCCTCCCCTACATCTGTGAGGTTATTAGTACATGAATTATTGATTTCAGGCTATCCTGGTCAAACAGCGTCTTTAGATGGTTAACCAGTCATAGTTGATCACTGAGGCCACCTGTGTCTCCAATGGCAGGTTTGAATCAAGAACACCCATGCTATGTGCCTGTTCCTTCATGGGGAGTCTCCCTAATTCCTGGACTTGGACCACCTACCTATAGCGCTTCCATCTTACAATGATTCACCTTCAGATTAATGGCTCTCACTGAGTCCATCACTGCCCCTAGGCACCAGTCCTGCACAGCCTCTCCTGATTCAGATGGAATAGAGAGTGGGTGAGCTGAGTGTCTTAAGCACATTGATGGCACTTCCAGGATGAGTTGTTCCAGTGGTTTCATATAGACATTAAACAGCAAGGGGGTGGGTGGAGATGGAACTTTGCTGGATTCCACAGGACATAGTGCCATGGAATTGAGCAGAAGTTCCACACTCATCTCATGACATCCTGAAAAGTTAAGCCCTTCATAGCTTTGGAATCAGCTTTGGGCATTGAGATCTTCTGGTGGGATCTGTTCCATGAGCTTTCTCCAACTGGGGTGAGTGAGGTTGACAGAAACTAGCAACAAGACATGTTTGGTGATGGGCCCTAGTTATGTAGTGCTCTTTTCTACAAGGACTGTGTTGCTAGCTCCTTTTTGAAATTAATTCAGATAGGGCACAAACCCTATTCAGGTGGTGTTCTCATGCAATAGAGGAATCACTGTAGCTGGGATGTGCTAGTTAACTTTGCACAGCCCCACTGCTTTCCTTGTATGGCAAACAACTGCAGTGTGCAGCCTACTGTATTTGTCCTAGAGCTCCATGCACTTAAAGTTCCCTGCTTGCAGATATTTGCCCTCCAAAACACCAACAATGGAGGGGCAGGAGATGAGAATGCGGTGGAAGGGAGAGAGTTAGCTCAGGTCTTCCCTCATTTGTTTCCAATCACGTCAGGTGAGCAACATTGTCATAGGGCTACTAATTATCCTGTTCAATAGTACTGCTGTCTCAAAAATAGTGGTTCACCTGTGTTTTGTGTTGGGTCCCGCTCCCTTTGAACAATCAGGTAGTGCACCAATTGTACATGTTCCTGGAGAAGGCAGATAATAGCCGAAGTTGTGTATGCACTGGTTACATCAAGTTTGAACTATTATAAGGTGGCTTAAGTGGATTGCCTGGGGAAAATGTACAGAAGCTACAACTAGTGCAAAAACCAGCAAACAAAATTTAGGCATGACTCAGATTTTGGGGGAGAGTGAGGGCTCATCCACACTTACCTTTGGCTCTGCACTTTCTAATCACAGGTGTGTACTTTAAAGCTCCATGTCTGAGCACTTTTTTTCCCTCCAGAGCTTTCTCCAGGAAAACGCACTCTTTAATGCTGAATTTGAACAAATGGCAATTCCGATTTACCGTTTGCTCCAATTCAACAATAAAGAGTGGGAAAAGGCTTGGGTAAAAAAAAAGAGCGCTTGGACACAGTGCCTTGAAGTGCAAACCTCTGCCTGGGAATATGGCACAAAGGAAGTCTGGATGAGCTCTTACTCTATCAATTTAACTGGCTTCTGGTCTGTTTCAGAGCCCAGTTTAAAGAGCTGGTTACTTAAAGCCTTGGGCCAATAAACTTGAATGAGCTACTCTGGTTACCAGTTGTCATTTTTTCCACAATAGCACCCAGGCTGGGGTGATCTGGGTGGCTGCCTCTCTAGTGACATTTAGACATCAGCTAAAACAATTTTTATTCCAGCAGGTCTGTGGTCTCACATGCTCTTGATCCTGCCTAACCATTGTGTTAGTTCCCAGTCTTTTTTAAAGCTAAATTTTATCTGCTGTGTCGATTTGATGTTTTAAATGATTTGAATGTTAACTGCCTTGCACATTTTAAGAATGAGAGTGTGGAATGTAAATGATGGAATGTCAAGATTTTGAATTAAATACATTCATTTCATTGAATAAACGAAATGGAGAAGTAGAGGAACAGGATAAACAAGTAAAGTGTTTATTCTGCCTCCTCCTCCCCTTGTCTCACTTCAAAAATATCTTCATGAATCGTAGCAGAAGTAAGGAACTATTCCATTTCTCATAGAGAGAGAGAGCCTGCTGTTGAGGGCGAAACTACACATGATGCTAAATGTGGTAACATGCAGATTTTTGAAATTGAAACAGTATCAGGTGATGGGGGGCTACTAATTTTGGGGATCAAACCTCCTTCCTCCTCCTCAGACCTGTCAGTTGCTGGGACCCACATGTCCCAGCAAAGCTCACTGGGACTCATGCCCTGGTTCCACCCCTGTACCTGCCATCCTTTGCCTACCTGGTAGTGATGCTTCTATGGCCACAGCCTTCACCTGGAGCTCTTGCAAAGTGGTGGCGCCCGCCTTGAGGAATGCCCTTCCATCAGATGTCAAGGAAATAAACAACCATCTGACTTTTAGAAGGCAGCCCTGTCTAGGGAAGTTTTTAATGTTTGATGTTTTATCATGTTTTTAATATTCTGTTGGGAGCCGCCCAGAGTGGCTGGGGATGTTGTTGTTGTTTTCACAAGGGGAGGGGAGGCTGGCAGGCTGGCCCATCCCTTCCCTCTGGGTGTTTGTGGTGCCATACATAAGAGGAAGGAGGAGGCTACTAGCAACTTCCCCTGCCCTTCACTTGAAAGCTTACTTTATAGCCAAAAGTACATAGTGACCTGGAAGCCAAGTAGCTGCCCAACTTGTGGCCTGTTACAGGGCTGCTTCCACTATGAATATGCCCATGGAAAAGTGCAAGGAGGATGACAATGCTGGCTTCTGCAGTAGCAATGCCATTGGAAGACCCAAGTGATGACAGGCACTGGGAAGGGCTCAGTAAGTGCTGAAGGGGCCATGAAGGGCAGCCCGTCAGGCCTATCTTTTCTACTGTGGTCCTGATGAAATCCCTCTTCTGAAACTGGAATTTCTTGGGGTGGGGGAATTCCCCATTAGTGCCCACCAGCTGCTGCTACCTGCATGTTTAAAAACCTTTATGCTGCATTTAAGATCATGTCTAGTTTATCCCAGAGTGCAGAAAGCTGTTCAGATGTAAACTGCACAGTGAGTTTCTGAATGAGATAAGGGGATGATTAGATCATTTGATTTATTTTATTTTTGTTATAGGTAGCCTATACAAGAACCACAGCACAAGCTTTAGTCTGTCCAATTTAGCCCTTCCAACCAAAGCTGGGAGAGACAAAAACACTCCATTTCCTAGCCTGAAAGGTAATCACTTTTCCTTGCCTTTTACTGCTTTCAGAATCCCTTTGATTGCCAAGCAGTCACAGAATTACACCCAACCCTTAAAAAAATCATTTTGGGAAACCAGGCATTCTAGAATTAGGAATTCATTTTCGGTGATGCTTCAGATTTCTTAAGCAGAATTCTTTAAGTGACTATTAATTACACCTTTTAGTATGGAAGGGAGTATTATTTTTGGTCTGTCTTTATTTTAATGCACTGGCTGTATGAAATGCACTTTGGTGGAAAGAGATTTTGCATAAAGTGAATGCAAAGTCTTAATCCTCTGGACTGATTTAATTTCACAGACCCCACATGGAGGCTGCTGAAAAGCCCTTTCCGTGGCAACAGTCTATGTGGCAAGCATAGCCTTAGTGTGTTTGTGTGTGTTGCCTCAAATGTATACAGCTGCATATCACTGCTGTTGGCTCTCCTGGCACATGGACACTGTCAGCCCAGATAGAGACCAACCTGGCAAGGATCTTTTCAACTTTTCACCAGTTACTTTCATGGGAAAGGCTATCACGTTTAAATTGTCCCTTATCTAAAGGGCTAAAACTTACCTTAAGAGGAAAATTATTGAAAGCCGTTCATTTGGAGCAATAGGACTTAGCTAAGGTAGACTTCTTAAATCTGGAAAAATATGGAGTAGAATCTGTAGAAATTACTCCAGGTTATCTGTACTACAGTTGGTTTTAGTCATTAGTGTTGTTAAAGGAAAGATAATCTGTAATTTACCATTGTTTGATTTTGCATTGAATCTTTTTGGTTGCTCAGCTGGAAGAATGCTTTATTTTTAATAAGTTGCTTTTAATAAGTTGCTTTTATTTATTTCTTCCCCCTCTCCATTTTCATCGGTAAAGATTACTTTAATCTGGAAGTGGGAAGGGATGTGGATGAAGGTTGGTATGATGTTCGCTGACCTTTGACCTTTTAGTAATAAAGGCCAAAAGTTAGTTTTGTGTTGCTGCATTGGACTTTGCTTTGGATAAGAGTTAACATTTTCTTAGGGGTGTGTGTGTGTGTGTGTAGAAAAACCAGAAACCAACGCAGAAGGACTGTGAGTAGTTTGGTGAAGACTCTGCATGGTCTCTGGGGATATTTCCATTTGGTCATATTCCTATATTTGTTTGTGCAGAGATCTTCTGTTAGCTAAACCTATTATTGATAGCACACATTGGAAGAAAACAGTGATGGGTTTTTCCGTGTCTTTCCATGCTTTGTGTCTCATCTTCTGCAGTTTATTGTCATTTCTTGATGACTCTTGTTCCATGTGGCATCTCCAATTTTCTATAGGATAAAATTGTCAGTAATTTAGTCAGTTTCATATATAAAGAAAAAATTATAACCTGACTGACCTGACAGGTATCATACTAGTTGGGTGGTGGGGATAGCATGGTAGTAGATATTTAGGCGAGATGACCCTTGGGGGATCATTCCAACTCTACAATTTAATGATTTGTGTATGCCAGGTAAATATCAATTTTCTTAATGTTTGAATTCTTTGAGATACAAGACGGGTATGATATTTTTTCATTTCATTCATTACCATTGTTTCATTACCCTTTTCAACTATTCATTAATGTTTAGTTTTATTTACCTTCATGTTCTGAAGGGAGATAAGCTTTATTTTTTGCAGTTCCTGTGAAATAAAAGATGACATTAATAATTCCTAAAATAGAAGCATTATTCCTGAATTGAATGGGGTTCAGAGTAACTTTTGAGCCTTCAAGTGACCTTAAATCAGGTTAGGACACATCTACACTAGAAATGAGAGCTTGTGATTTTGTGTTTCGAAGCCATTAGGGTTGGGAAATTTGTTTCAAAATGTGCTTCTACAGAGATGATTGTTTTGAGTCTCTCTACCATACCGAATGAGCACAGCTAATGCTCACAAGGCATACAAGGGCAGTGCTAATCCCAGTGCTATTATTACAGATCCAAGGACCAAATCAAGAACAAGCACCATTACAGGTGGCCTGATAGAACAGGGAATGTAGGAATCCTCCCCTGCTACACTGGCTAGTTAATACCTCTTCCTTAAGTTTTCCTTCCACTTTTAGTTTATTCCTATTTAGCCATGGGGAAAGCTTTTATCTGGACCACCCCAGTGTAGATGTTCCCCAACATTAATCCAGGGCTGTTTTTGAAAGAGAGAGGATTAATCAAGTAACTAATCAAATATAAAAATGGTGGTGATTTTGCAGTGCACTACTAATTGTTTATTTTGTGTCCCAGTATTTGGGCTAAATACTATAATGGAGATTATTACTGAAGCTGGGCCAGTAAGCAATGAAGGTGGGTTCCTTGCATTATGAACTGTGCATGACATACCAACTCCCAGCAAGCATTCTTGTGCCTGTCTTTTGGGCAATTTTTCCACTGGAAGCCAGTATCATGTGATTTCTACTAGTCACACTCCAGTAACACATTGCTTTTCCATATGTTGCCTAATCAGAAGATGGTTCTTGTGGCAGAAATGCATGCAGAGCAGCCAAACTCCTGCCTTTCATCTTCTGCTCTTGTTACCATCTTCTCTTTTGTCTCTGTCTCATTCCCATTACTGTTTTCTGCCGATGTATGATGCAATAATACAAAATATGCTGCTGCTTTTCCAAGTTTCTTTGTATGTCCGTTTAATTAAGTGTTAGCTGACTTTTGTGTGTCTCATTGGTATTGTTCTTGGACTTGGGCATCCTTTTCAGTAACTGTTTTCTTGTTCTGCTTCCTCTCTTATTCAGGAAATAGACGAGCACTTGTGGATCAAAAGTCTTCTGTTATAAAGCACAGCCCGACAGTGAAAAGGGAGTCTCCTTCACCACAGGGACGAAGCAGTAATTCCAGGTAAAAGCATCTGCTTAGAGTTGCTGTACAATGCAAAATGAGCTTTATATGGCATGCCCTGGGCATGTCTGCTCAGAGTATAAGAAGATCTGGTGATGCTTGTAAAAAGAAAAATTAAAGAAGGTGACCTACCTTTTATCTTTGAATCTTACGGTAATGGGTTACACAATTGATCAGTTCATGCAAGTTGCCTCCACTTAGTTTTGGCTGTTTCTGTCCCAGTAGATCTTGCACCACATCCAACCCTATTCCAGTATATCTTGTGACTCTTGAAAGCTGCTTTTTAGGGAGGGTAGGAGGGACAATATGTTGAGGCCAGACTAGGAAACCCACTTTCACAAAATGTCTTCTGTTTGCACAAATAAGAAACAGCCAAATGCAGAAATAAAAGGAGGTATTAATGGTTAGACATATTACTGAGAAAAGTATAGGGATTGTAATTCATAACAAATGGAACACATCAACAGTGTGATGCTAGGTTTCAAGAGTCTAGTTTAGATGGGCAGCAGGAAACTTTGGCACAAAATGATAGTTAAAGGCTGTTTCTGCTTTGCTGAGCCACAGATCTAGGTACAGCCCCATCTCTTCCTTTCTGCAGTGGCATTCCACATGGCAGAAAGGGCTGGGGAAATGTGATAGCCACAATTCTTACCCCAGCCTAGTTATTCCAGCTGCTCGACTTGAGTCAGTGATAGAGATATATAGCAGGATCTGATGCAGGTTGCATCAAGGATACCTAGCATATTATGGTTAGAGTTGAAGTCAGCTTGGCTAAATACAGATAGATTTATGTTGTGGCAGTATCCTCCTATTGTAAAGTGTAATATACCTATGGAAGTGTCCTGGAGGGTTATGCCCCCTATTGCTTGTGTATCCATATAATATAGTGAGAACCAGCAGTTCTTGAAAGAGGTGGTGCACAATGTCCTAGATGGACAAGGAGTTGGTTGGTTTCACATGAAGAGAGTCCGCCGTCTCCTGGAGAGTGAGCAGCTCCGTGTCTTTGTATTAAGCAAGCTTAATCGCACCATCCAATCGGAGGAAGATGCACGGCAGGATGTTGTCCAGGATGTGGTCAGTTCTCTGTTCCTCTTTTCTTTTAAATGGTTTTATTTTGTCTTTCTGCTGCAGTGCTCACAGTAAAACCATTACTAATAAATCATAGATTACAAAACAACAATAAGTTAAAAACCCAGTACTTAGAGACCCAGTTAGATGAATGGTTATCTAGAATAAACATACCTTCATCACCTCCTAAAAGGCAAGCATGCTGCAATGGGAAAGGTGCATCCCCCTAAGCAAGCTGTTTCTAAATCTAGGTGTCACAATAGAGAAACCTATTTCTCTCGTGCCTGTACAAAGGATGGGAAGGGAACGTGGAGAGGGCCTGTGAAGTGCAGCAGAGTTCCTGGGTTCACATGGGAAGAAGTAATTCTGAAACAAACTTGTTACCATGTCATATAGGGCTTTAGAGCAAGGCAGAGAATTGAGCCAGGAAACCAATTGATAATCAGTGCAGTTGATGAAAGACCAGGGTGATATCATTCTCATCTCCCTTAATGGGAGTGAGTATACTGCCTCATTGGGATCAGGAAATGCAGACAAGAGGTAGAGCTTAGTGTCATCTGGATACTGATGATACCCAGCCAAAAGCTCAGGGTGACTTCAACCAGACATGTTAAGCAGCATGGAGGACAAGATGGGCCTTTGAAGCCCTCCATAAGCCAAAGGTCATGGGGCCGAGTAGTAGACCTTCTGAGACCCTTGTGAGGTGGGGTGGTGGTGATGAGGGAGACCAGAGCCACTACAGAGCTGTGCCTCCCAACTCCATCCTTTCTCAGTGGCCCAGATGGGTGCCACGGCTGACAATACTAAAAGCTGCTGAGAGATCTAGGCGAATCAACAGGGTCAGATGCCTCATACCCATCTTTTGGTACAGATCATCTACCAAAGTGACCAAGGCCATTTTTGTTCCAAATATCAGGTCAGAAACCAGATTAGAAAGGATCCTAACAATCAGAAGGGTATCCAACCAAACAGTTCTACTAGCACAAGCACTTTTGGCTGTGTAATGGAACTTCCTCTCTCTTCTCCCCATGCACCTGTGTGACCCCTAGATCTGCTGTGGAGAGTTGAGGGAAACCAAGAAGACCTAGAACTGATTACACTGAAGTAACTTACTGAAAAAAGGCAAATTAAAAACAGGATGAAAGCTACTGAGATCAGTGGGATTGAGTGAGATTGAGTAATGGATTTTCTAGAGAGGCTTCACAACAATTTGCTTAAGTGCTGTCAGAACCTCCCCCTACTTGAAAAAGCATTTGCGCAGATTTAGTTAACAGAGGTAATTCTATAAAGATAATTTCTCTTTTAGGTACAGGATTAGCTCTGTAGTAGAGTGCATGTTTGTATGCAAAAGGTCCCAGGTTCAGTCTCTGGTATCTTGAGGTGTGGTGTCTGAAACATTGGTACATGCATAGAGAATACTAAGCTAGAGGAACTATTGGCCTGACTTGGTACAAAGCAGCTTCCTGTGGTCCTAAGCTGAAGGAGGCATAGTTAAGCTACAGAAAATAAATTAGAATGCAAGGGAATTATGGCTTACTTCAGTGGAAGTTAATGAGCTGAAACAGGTTCCTAATAAATGACGCATCCTCACCCTTATGAATGTTCCATTGTAGGAGATCAGTCGCAAGGTTTACAAAGGGATGTTGGATTTGCTGAAATGTACTGTGTCAAGCCTTGAGCAGTCATATGCAAATGCTGGACTTGGGGGAATGGCAAGTGTCTTTGGTCTGCTGGAAATAGCTCATACTCACTACTATAACAAAGGTAAGAAAATGGGATAAACTAATGAAATATATAAAATAAATGAATGTAAATCTGTGAAATGCCCAACTTGTTGTACAGCTGAGCTAGTCTGACTTTCTGGCACAACAAATAATCACATTTATTTTATCACAGCTTTAGGTTTTGAGTAATTATTGGAATAAGTATTTTGAATTGCATCTATAATTCATGGAGTTTCATGGAGAAAATGATTAATGTATTTTCAGTCAACTCCAGTACAGAATGCCGTTACTTTGTTTTCATTGGCACGCCCAAATGTTTGTCTGAATTAATTTCATTTCAGCAGTTCAGCCATGAGAAGAAATGCAAATATTTAGCTGCTTAAGGAAAAGGCACATGCCCCAATAGCACTTATTTATTAAGCACAGTCGGGATGATACAGTTGTATGTAAGGGCCATGGTGTGTATATAAATGACAGGTGTGGGGAACCATTGGCCCTCCAGATATTGCTGAACTACAGCTCCCTTCAGTACATTACAGTTGTA
The DNA here is from genome assembly GCF_951804945.1 of Podarcis cretensis. Taxonomy (NCBI): domain Eukaryota; kingdom Metazoa; phylum Chordata; class Lepidosauria; order Squamata; family Lacertidae; genus Podarcis; species Podarcis cretensis. The sequence goes on along the minus strand of NC_137170.1, from coordinate 51,426,343 downwards.
CTCTTGAACTCAGAGACATTGAATAGTAATTTGTAAGATGGCATATATATCTCCAAGATTGATTTGAGACTGTACATATATTCTTTGAGTCTGTATTATTTTGTGTTATATTATCCTTTGCATTGAGATATTTAGTGTATAATATACTTTCATTTTGCATACAGACCTTGTGCTTGATAAGAACTACAGCTCCCATCATCACTGACCAGGCTTGCTGGGAGTTCTAATTCAGCAACATATGGAAGGCCAGCCATTCCCTGCTCCTGTTACCCAGCGTCTTGCCTTATCAAGCTTATAATGGCGGGGGGGGGGGGGGGAGAGAGAGGAAACATTATATACAGGGAGCTTCTGGCACCCATTCAAATTTTACTGGAGGTTGAGAAATTTAAAAGAGTACATCCTTGTTGGTGGAGTGTGGGAGGTGAGAGGGTTGCAAAGAGCAGTATGCAGTATTATCTAAATCTAGTATCCATGTTGTACCCCAGCACAACTGGTTTTTCTTTACATTTTGAAACTTGCCATGAGAACTAGAAAGACAAAGAGCTGGAATTATTAATAATTATTAGTAAGGTAAAGATAAAGGACCCCTAGACAGTTAAGTCCAGTCAAAGGCAACTATGGGGTGCGGTGCTTCAGGCCGTGGGAGTTGGCATTTGTCCACAGACAGCTTTCTGGGCCATGTGGCCAGCATCACTAAACCGCTTCTGGCACAACGGAACACCGTGATGGAAACCAGAGCGCATGGAAACGCCGTTTACCTTCCCACAGCAGCGATACCTATTTATCTACTTGCACTGGTATGCTTTCAAACTGCTAGGTTGGCAGAAGCTGGGACAGAGCAAAGGGATTCCCTTATGAGATGTAGTTTGATATTGCCCAGTATTAAATTTGTTTAAATCCATAACATAGTACTACTTACTGGATCTTAGACTTTCCTGCAGAAAGTCTTCTGAAGCAAATTTCAGCCAGTCAATCTTGTGTGAGAAATGTACTTTGAGGTACTGGGTATGAAGCCTTCAGACCCTGTGTTTTGAGCACTGCTTTTGAACATTGATTTTGAGATCTAAATGCGAGAGCTGTTTTTTCATTATCTGTAAACAAATGATTAACGCCATCTGAACCATCTTTTTCTTCTGTACTCTTCTCCCATTTTTTTTCTTAATCCTTCCATTTTTACCATTGCTGGTATGTGTTTTTCTTTTTTTGGCTGCTGATTTCTCTCTCCTCCTTTCTTTTAAAGAGCCAGAAAAAAGAAAACGAAGCCCAACAGATGGAGCAATCACTCCGGTTGGCAAGGACCCTATGTTAGCCACAAGGGTTGAACCGAAACCCAAGGTGCAACTGCCAGTACCCCAGCTCATGCCAAGGGCCCCAAGCCCTGCAGGGAAAGGGCCGAGGGAGTTTGACACAAGGAGTCTAAAGGAGGAAAATTTTGTAGCTTCTATTGGTGTGTATTTATGTGTATATGGAATGCAGGAAAGTGTGCACTGCATTAGAATCTGATTGCATCTTTCCCATTGAAACATTTGCCTTATCATTGCTGCAGTAATGTGCTTCACTCTCACTCGGACTGCAAAGACTATTCATATATGCTCTTCTCACAGCTTGGAGAAATATTGGCTAAGCATTTCTGGTGTTTTATGCTTTTTGGAATTTTATGGCCAGGCTAGTGGAGATAGCCATATGATGCTGGCATAGGGAACTTTAATCATTGTTCACATAGTCTTACAGGCAGAATAGTCTGGTCTGTAATGGAAACAGTTTCTTGGGAGTGTGTGCACCAGGGACTAGTTGCCACAAAAACAAATTACTATTGAGAGGAAAATGGCCCAGTACTATGCCATTGATTTCTGGGGATCTGCTCCCAAGTACAAGTGTGCAGGATTGCAGCTTTGGACTTCATGTTCATTCATCTTCAATTCTAGCCCTTGTGCTGTGGGTGTTTCTGTATAATGTATAATCTTATATTTTCCACCAAAGCAAAACCTACAAGAACAAATATAATACTTTTTGCTACGTTCACTCACCATCCAAAGGACAGAAGGAAATAAAGTTTTGAGGGTTTCTAGCAGACAATGCCACGCATATGTAGAAAAAAAGAGCCTACCCAGTCTCAAGAGATTGTGCAAAGACAACTATATAATTGCAAACATATTTGTCAGATGGGTTTCTGAAGCATGACTCCCCTCCCATAGTTTGAGATGAATTCCCTGTGATGGATACAGTAACCTTCTGTACCAATGTGCATAGGGAGCAAGCAGAATTGTGATGGATGGGGAAAGAAGGGCAGCCATGGTGCGTATACCTTTAATAAAGAATAGCACCAGGGAATGGAGGGAGCCTCCAGAAATCTCATTTTCAGTTTGAATGTGCTTATCGCTGTTTGTTTATTTGGTGTTGTTCCATCAAATAAAGCATGGGGAAATTGATTAGGTTTTCTGGATGAATTATAATTAGCTGTCTTTCTCCTACTGCAGACAAATCCTGAATTGCTCTGAAGTGTTCTGAGCCTGTTTCCTCTCCCATTTCTATCTGTGCTTTCCCATACCCTGTTTCCATAGCAGAAGAAACTTTCTGCACTTACCTTTCTCTGCTCTTGTAAGAGCTGAGTTTGCTTCTTACTTTGTAGCATTCCCAGCTTCTTCCTTCCTATAATTTATTATATATACCCCGCCCATCCGGCTGGGCTTTCCCAGCCACTCTGGGTGGCTTCCAACAAAATATTAAAATACAGTAATGCATTTCCAACTTGAATTTCCATTAAGCTTATTATGATTCTGCCACTGGCCCATTGGGCCAGCATCTGGAATTATCTGAAGTTTTCTGCCACAGGGATGAAAATTTAGGGTATCATTTGAACAGAATGGTGTGTATTTCTTTTTTAGATCCCCTCCCCATTTTTTGCTATTCTTTTTGCCCTGATGAAAATGATTTGGAGTCTGATATAGTTAACATACATAAAGCTAGAAGAAGCCCAGTGGTTATTACAGGCATATTCAGACCCAAACTAATTGTTTTTTTACATAGTTTTTTTTAGTGTTTATAGAAATAGTTTTTCTTATCCCTTATTACACTTTGAATTGAAATATATTTGGTGGTTTGGGGCGCATTGATACATAAAATACATACTGTATTCTTTGTGTAACCCACTGATAAGAAACTTTAAATGTTGGACATAAAGAACCTGACACTGTCTCTTTTTAATCTGTCATTTCTGTGAAGGCAAATGAGATCAGGTAGGTGAGTCTCACTTAGCTGTTCTACTCAGCCAGTTAATTATATATAGGTATTAATTTTGAAATCTTGTGAATGAAGGCGATGGAAGTCTCTACCCTGTTCTGACTGAAGATGTGATTAATTATTCACATGCCAGTTATCATTAATTTCTGCTTTGGTACTGCAGGATTGGGTGGCTTATTTTTTATTTTTGTTTTCCATTTCCGCCTCTGATCAGCATCTGACATTTTTTCTGTCTTTCTCTCCTGCTTACATTGCATCTTGAGTAGAATTGTGGAACAAGCACAACGAACTGTCAAAGCAAAAAGCTTTGGAAAAACTGAGTAAGAATATGATAAAAGGACAGAAACTTGACACTCCTCCAAGCCTCCCCATAACTGCCAACTCTCTAAGCCTTTGATTGAACACCCATGCCACATGAGCCATAGGGCAGACAAAGGAGGTCATTATTTCTTAAAGAAATCTAGTGTTGGGGTTCACTGAATAGCCCTTTTTGTATCAGGAGAGGAGAGGGGAAAAATACAGTCTCTTCCAGCCAAGTTTCAAATCCTTCCTTACCACTGAATTATAAGTTAAATTTTGGACAGTCTTTCCCCCATGAAATTGTAATCCCACTTTGGTGGTAAACCAACGTTTTCTGCAATATGTGCATCATGGAGTGTTCTGTGTAAAGATATGTTTGTCCTGAATTCTTAACCAATAGCAGATATAAAATGTAAAGTTCAAGTCCAATGTGAAAGGTCCACAATTATTGTTTGATGATTAATTATTTTGTATGAGGTTGGGAGTAACCTTGGGGATTAATATGAAGAATGGTGGTTGACTGGAAATGGAATGTGAAGTTCTCCATCCACAGAGATGATGTATTGTTTTCTAGGTTGTTGTTCTTTGATTCCCGCCCTTGGGACAAAAGAGTGGAATGTCCAGCTAAGCCCCACTTCAACATTCTGCTTTTGTTGTTGTTGTCAAATGCATAAAACTGATAGTGCTTAATAATGCACATAGTTAGAATAACAGAGTCATAGAATTGTAGACTTGGAAGTGACCCTAAGGATCATCTGTTCCCACCCCTGCAGTGAAGGAATCTCAGCTAAAGCATGCATGAGAGATGGCCATCCAGCCACTGGTTAAAAACCTCCAACAAGAGAGACCACTACATTGTTGAACACCTCTTAGTGCTGGAAAGTTCTTCCTGATGTTTAGTTGGAATCTTCTTTCTTCTAACTTGAACCCATTGGTTCAGGTTCTACTCTCCAGAGCAGGCATAAACAAGCTTGCTCCAGCTTCTGTGTGACAGTCCTTTAAATATTTGAAGATGGCTATTATATCTTCTCTCAGTCTTCTCTTTTCAAGGCTAAACATACTCAACTCCCTCAACAGTTCCTCATAAGCTTTGATTTCCAGACCCTTGATCATCTTGGTCACCCTCCTCTGCACACATTTCAGCTTGTCAATATTCTTCTCAAATTTTCTTACATTCTTAAATTGCAACTTCTTAAATTTACAAACTGTATCTTCACTATACGGTGTGTGATTTTTAAAAATATATTGATATATCTATCTGATTCCTTTTCAGTAGCACCTGAATAAAGTAGAAAGTGATAGTAGATTGCTCCCTGCAGTTTCAGGTGAAAATAGGCTATTGGGGAAGGGTTGAAACTCTCCCACCAGCCTTCCCATGTTCCTTCTCCTCCACTTCAAAGTGCCTACAGGCTCTTTGTAAAGAAGGAGAGGCAGTTGAATTTCTGCAGTGTAACATACAGTTTATCCTAACTCTAGTGTAACATATAGTTTATCCTATAATATGCCACTTACTGAATATTTGAAAAAAATATTGCTGACATAACTATGGAAGCAACATTGTATAGTATTTCTATCTGTTTCTACTATACAGTGATACCTCGGGTTAAGAACTTATGTATACAGTCATACCTTGGGTTACAGACGCTTCAGGTTGCTCATTTTTGGGTTGCGCAGCACACCGAACCCAGAAGTACTGGAATGGGTTACTTCCGGGTTTCGGCGCATGCGCAGAAGCGCTAAATCACACTTTGTGCAGAAGCGCCGAATCACGATCCGCACATTCGCAGACGCGGCATTGCGGGTTGCGAACGTGCCTCCCGCATGGATCCCGTTCGCAACCCAAGTGTCCACTGTAGTAGCTTATTTTATAGCATCTATAGAAATCTTATTTTATAATTCTTTAGAGAACACACAGAATACACAAAAAGGAGTATCACTACTTAAATACTGTGAATTAAAGTTTGTTGGGTTGTATAGAGAAGATATTAATTCACATTATAGAAGTATGTAACCAAGACACCTGTTTACTTCATAAAGTAAGCTGGCCAGATTTAGTCATTGCTGGTCCTAGGTTCTTTTAAAGAATACTCCTTTTAAAAGACAGGCTAGTGGGGAAACTTTCAAGGATGTTTTTATTATGCCATATCCCATCTTATAAGTAATAGACAATTATTCTAATAGACTGGGGATCTCTGAAGTCTGTGCCCATGTTTTTTGAGAACTTCCGTATTTAGGTGGAGACGTTACTTCCATACTTAACTGAAGAAGTAGAAGAGACTTGGAGAAGCCTTTGCCTCATTCTGATAGCAGAATGTTTTAAAACTAGACTCTGTAAAAGTGACCCTTCCTCAGCAAAATTACCTTTAATTGGGCCAGTGATTGCTGAGAAGTCAAATAATTTAATTGTGTTATTTGAATGCTGTGCGGTGTAATCCAATGCATATCAACTCAGGCATTAGTCTCATAGGGGTTACTTTCAGACAAATGTGTATAGAATGGAACTTTAACTCCCCTTGATTTCTGTGAAATTTAAGTGTTCCCTGTTCTCTGGAAGATGGTCCTTATGCCCTTTTAGTCACTTAATCTTTGAAATGTAGTCATTCAAGTCAAATATAACTTTGTGTAGGGTTTTTTATTTAAAGAAATAGCTATTTCCCATCTTTATGGACTTTTGACTTAGACTGACCAAGTATTAAAGGTTTGTTTTCCCCCCTCCTCACTTAACTAACTCTCTCTGTTGTGCGATCAATTAGCTGAAATACAAAGGAATTTCTGAGTATGATTGACAAAGGTATATTTTTGGCTAATCCATACAGATAAGTCATCTTGAAGGAATTGCCTTCTCTGTATGTATAACTTTGTTTGTGGTTCGAGGACCCGACCCCCGCGAAGTAAAATGAAGACACAGGGACACGTGATATAAGGTTAATGGGCTAGAAAAGGCCACAACTTTATTGATTACAGCAATGAAAAGGTATTGGCTTAGGCATTGGATCGCGAAACAAGTGGGTTTATTCACCAGGGGTTCATCACCTGTTGATGCTAATCCAACTATAGGCTCACCCCTGATGTCACCGAGGGTCGTGCCATGGCCTCCCGCCAAGCAGGCATCGGACAGAATACACGACCGCCAGATTCCTTTAACGGAATACACCTAAACATTGAAGGCATAGGCGATGGCCACACCTAGCACTTCGATACACCACAGCACATTATTCCAATGCCCAGGACGACAAAGAGAAATGAGGCCGGGGGGGAGGCTGGCACTGCAGCATAAAGGCTGCTGGACACGCCCCCCCATGGCACCTGGTTGGACAGCCACCGGGGGGGGCGTGAGTGCCAGCCAGGTGAGCTGGAGGCAGGGGGCAACGCCCCCTGCTAGGAGCGGTGCTCGGGCTCCCGTCCACAACCACTCCCCTCTCTTTCAGGGAGGAGAGTCTTTCCAGCAGTGCCTTGAATCGTGAATATTCATTCACAGTGCTTAACTGTGAATAACAGTCAGTGTTATGTACTGAGTACTCAGTACATAACAGTCAGTCATAACCTTTAGTATGATTAAAAATCCACAGTTAAATTATGTGCTTATTAAATTGATAGGAATAATATGTAAATTAACCAGTTAGTGTTTTCATAACACCTTTTTAAATCATGCTTTTGACTGATTAAAGGTATTTTTTTTAAAAAGAATCTGTTGCTAATGTACCTTAGTTGTGAACAGAATCTGAAAACAAGTCCAATGAATTTCATGATTCCACTTTCTATTTACTTCTAGCATCATAGTTAGAGGCATCTAAGTACTAACATAGTCTGGAAATGTATGTTAAAGTCAGGTTTATAAACAAATGCCAGTTGATTTTTGGAATGTACACAATATAATACCCTCTCTTTAAATATACTCCATAGCTAGTATATACAACCTTTGGGATAAGCTGCCCATCTTTTTGACAATTCTACCTTCATGAATAATATGGTCATCTCAAAAATGCACACCAATAGTCTTTTTCACCCGCACCATATATATATAATTTTTCTTTCTCTCTTGCACATTGTTTCACTTTTTCTGATGTTGGCAGTATCTAGTGATAGACATCATACATCCCACTTGCACTCCTAACTCTTAGTTCATCATATTTAGTGGTATGTAAGGTATTGCTGTATTGTGTACATAGAGTTGCCACACATCATTATTTGTACACATCCTAGATCTGCAATAAAATAAAATAAAATCCTCCAGCTGCTGGTCATGTGTCCCTGTTAAGGAACGGTTGGCAGATATGGCTATGGCAGAAGGGTTGTATTCAGTCTCTTCTCCCTTCGAGCTCTTAATGGTGACCTGTGTAGTCTGCAGTGTATTCTTCTCCTGCCTCCTTATTTCCATTGCACACAGCTTCCAAACCCTTCTCAATTCTGTCTCTCCTTTCATCCATTTTCTTTCTGTCTTTCATCTCATCACGGGAGGGTAAAAAAACATTAAGCTGCATGATCATGGCATAAATCCCTTTTCTTGATGGATAGGGTGGGATGATGAATGCATGTCTTCGTAGCAGCTGAAACTCACTGCTTCACCTTTGTTGTTACAAACTCTGGAGAGCCATGTAATACATCCCTACAATGACTGTATAATATTGCTATTTTGCCCCAAAATGTCCCATTTGAAGCTCTCATTTCTGGTATGCAGATGATTATTGCTGACTGTTTGGATGGTAACACCATGAGTCACTTGGTGAACATGTGAAAAATAATAACTTCGGCTGTAGATGGTAGCATATTAGATTAAGTACCAAGTGTCCAGCAATAAGATCTGCCCCTCTCCAAAAAGCAAACAGCAACAAAAGCAATCTTGTATCTGTGACATAAGGAAGTGGCTTTCCAGAGTCATGTGTCGACCGTTTGGCATGCCTTGTATTAACTGGAATCTGTCTGGTGCCTGCTTTGTCTCTTTTCCCCTTTTCCTTTCTCCAATGGGTGACTGTTTAAGGCAGTTGGTCTGCTTCTCAGGTGCATTTATGTATTGGACAGAATGGTGGCTGCAACCAGCCAGGCTATATTTCTGGTTGATGCTATTTCAAGAGTACAGGAGAAGATCCTCTGGTTCCCCCCCTTGGTAATTCTCATGCACCAAAGCGATCATTTGCCTTCTGGTTCTTTCATTTTCTTGTTCACAGTAATGAAATATCACTTTCCCTCTCTTTAGGGTCAGAAGGTAAAAAACACTCTCATGATCTGGGGGAGACAGATGAGAAGAAATCCCAGATCAGTGCAGATAGTGGGTTGAGCTTAACTTCCAGCTCTCATGTGAGTGTCTTGAATATTTTATTTATTATTTGAGAAATGCCTCAAGGAGATTGACATGGGGGTAGAATAGTGAGAATTCATTGTGCCCTTGTCCAAAGATTCTGGTTTTCATTGGGGGGGGGTGTTTACTCACTTTGGGGAAGCATTGATAATTACCGTATTTTTCGCCCTATAGGACGCACTTTTTCCCCTCCCAAAATGAAGGGGAAATGTGTGTGCATCCTATGGGGTGAATGCAGGCTTCAGGAAGCTATCCGCTAGCTGTGGGAGACGCAGCTCTCCCACGGCTAGCGGAGAGCTTGCCGGCACCCAGAAGCTTGGGGCGCGCTGAGCTCAGCACGCCCCAAGCTTCGGGCTTCGTGCAGCGCTCCGCTAGCCGTGGGAGAGCCGCGTGGCTTCGCGCAGCTCTCCCACGGCTTGCGGATAGTAGCCTGTTCTGGGGGCTGGGGTCAGGGGAAGCTCGGGCTTCCCCTGCCCCAGCCCCGCACCTGGGGGGTAAATATATTTTTTTTCTTTATTTCCCCCCCCAAAAAAAAAACTAGGTGCGTCCTATGGGCCGGTGCGTCCTATGGGGCGAAAAATACGGTATGTGAAAGCAACACATGTTCCAGTGTTGTTGATTCTGGGAAGCTAGAAACATGAGGCATGAGATTTTCAGTTCCTTAGTAGTCTGGGCCCAAATAAAATGTGTGGTCCAAGTCTCCAAGCAGAAATAGTAATGACTAATGTGCATTATTTTTCTTCTTCTTTGTTCATGATTTCAGAAGAGTGATTTGGATTCTGTGGCAAGTGTGGGACCTGCTGTTATGATCCGAAGCACCAGCCAAGACTCTGAAGTTAGCACAGTGGTAGGGCATGGCTGAAGTGGAATGTTTGTGCTTTATTTTAGTGGTGTTTTTCAGGCTTGATTATTTGCATGCACTTTCTTACTCAACACCTGTGTAAATTGCAAGCGCCGAGTGCATCTCTAGGGCACACACTCTCCATCCTTCTCCAGTTTTACATTTAATCATGTCCCCCAATTGTACATAAAATGCTCTGGTAGGTATGGGGCTCCTATCCACTGGTCTGTTTTATTTGTGTTTATATTGTTAAATTGTGACATTTGTTTTTGGAAAATAGTTGTTGTAAATTAATGATTGTGGCAATGTCTACAGTTATCTTAAATTGTCCTGTTGGGCCAAAGAATAGACATTTATTAATGTTCTTTTTCTCTAAAAAAAATCTGACTCTGACTTAATTTAAAAGTTGAGGCCCAGCCTTTTATTTTTAATGACTGAAGCTCTAAAAAAGAAAAAAAGCATTAAAACATTAAACAGTGCCCTGCAAATAGTCACTTTGCATTCTAAAGTATACTGTGCTGGGTCCCAATGTAACACGAGTTAGCAGAAACCTGCCCCTTTACTTTTGGTTGGGATGCAGGAATTATTGAGATTTAGCTTTCTCTGGAATGGCACTCTGAATAAATCTTTGTCTCCACAGTAACTACTCATATTGAATAAAGGACTGACCATTTAAACAGTTTGTTTTCCTCTTCAGGTGAGCAACAGCTCTGGGGAGACGTTAGGAGCAGATAGTGATTTGAGCAGCAATGCTGGTGATGGCCTTGGTGGAGAAAGCGGTGGAAATCTGACAGGATCACGAGGCACCGTGTCAGACAGTGAGATTGAGACAAATTCAGCAACTAGCACCATCTTTGTAAGAACATGCTTTGGTTTTGCTTAGGAATTATTGTAGTGATGGTGGGTAGTGTAAAAGACCTATTTAGTTTATGGAAAGCGATCACATTAGAAATGGTCCATCCTTAGTGAAGAAGTACCAGCAATTCTGAGCCAGCATATATATTCCAGGGTGCGCATGCACTGCAAACTCAATTATATATGTGGGAAGCACACTGACCTTGTAAGTGTAAATTGGCTTAGAGTGATAGACCTCTTAAAGACCTTTGGAAATCATAATGGCCTCAAATGTCATATCATGACAATGAAGTATCTTTGAACTGAGTTGAATTTGAGAGGTGGCTTAAGCTTTTTCTGCTGTCCACTTTTTACCTTCTGAATTATCTTTCTGTTTACAAGGAATATATATTGCTTGCAGAATAATCTTGGTAGTCAAATACATAATATAGAGCAATAGAACATGCCTGATTAAACTGGCATTTATTTATTTTTTTAAAGGGTAAATCTCATAGCTTGAAGCAGACCATGAAAGACAATAAATGCAGCAGTCCTGGGAGAGCACCAGAAGATGCAAGCCTACGAGTTTATCTCTATGAGGGTCTTCTGGGTACGTGTTGACATTTATTTTGTTTGAAGCAAATTTGTTCAAAGCATAGGCATTTTAGTGAAATAGCATTTAACATGCTGATCTTCTTCGTAGTATTTTCTAAACAAAAAGAAATTAAAAGAACAACAATCTGATCTATTGAAGTTAAACCTCCATACATGAGTTTTGAATTCTCTAACATACCATAGACAAATTATCGGCTAAAAACTCATGGTTTTCTTCAAAACATTTTATAAGAAGTGCTTGTCATTAGTATACCATTTTTTCTGTGTATAAGACACACCCATGTATAAGACGACCCCTATTTTTTTGAACCCCAAATTAAGAAAAAACCCCTCTAAAATAGAAGTGAAAATCCAGACATTTGGTAGTGGCAGTGGAAAGTTGTTGATTTGTGGGGGGTGCAATCGCCCTCAAAGTTTCCAGCATGAGGTACATGTAGTTCATGGTGGTTCTGTCCCGATCCTTCGTTGCCCAGTTGATAAAAGGTTACAGCTCGGGAGCAGGGAAGAAGGAGCTCCCTATGCTTCTATGCTGTGTGGCAGGAATTTCTCCCTCCTGCCACCTGCTTAGCTGTTAAGAGATTATAGCTCAGCAGCAAAGAAAATGTGGTCAAGGATGGGGGTGGGGTTCAGGCCAGAAGGCTGCATTGGAAGGCCCTGTGGGCTGCATACAATCAGTGGGCTACAGATTTATCATATTAGGTAAAGGTAAAGGGACCCCTAACCATTAGGTCCAATCGTGGTCGACTCTGGGGTTGCGGTGCTCATCTCGCTTTATTGGCTGAGGGAGCTGGCATACAGCTTCCGGGTCATGTGGTCAGCATGACTAAGCTGCTTCTGGCGAACCAGAGCAGCGCACGGAAACGCCTTTTACCTTCCCGCCGGAGCGGTACCTATTTATCTACTTGCACTTTGACGTGCTTTTGAACTGCTAGGTTGGCAGGAGCACAGACCGAGCAATGGGAGCTCACCCCATCACGGGGATTCGAACCGTCGACCTTCTGATCGGCAAGTCCTAGGCTCTGTGGTTTAACATGCTGTCAAATCAAGTGTATATTTAAAATGGTATCCTGAGCAGGGAAGTTGTTTCATAACGCAGTATGCTAAAGATCAAGTTATACTGATGTATTAGAAGAGGCATGGCCTTCGACCACAATTGCAATATGTAGCATATTTTTCACTGCACTTTTTCTCCTGAGTCTCATTATTCCAGAAAGGTTGCTCAGTCTTGTTATATGTCTCATTTCTCCTCTTTGCTGCCATGTTGCTGCTTGCTTGGAACTATAAAGGGAGGGATAAAGGATCTGTCTGGGACCAATTAGAGGATGCTGCCATGGAAACCTTCTCTATGAGTAATAATTCTTCTTTTTGCTTTTCTGTGTGTATTAAAAAGATTTCTCACATGTATTCCTATACCCTCCACTGTTCTTTTCTTGTTCCTGCATTCTTCATTTGGTGAATACTGATAGAGGAAAACAATAACACAGAATGCAATAAAGTTGGTGCACTGCTTTAGGCAAGGTAGCAAGATGGGACCATAAATGTTTGCAATATATACAGTGAGTTAGGACAGGGGACCTTGCATCTCCTGGCTTGTTGTGATCTCAGTTGTGTTTTTAACAGAACTGATTTTGCTGTGGTGGTACTATGATGATGGTGGTGGTGTTGATTACTTGGCACATCTTGTGGTGAAAAAGGTTTTATCCTGTTTTTTCCTTGCAAAATTATTGGTCTTCTGGATTAATTTATTCTCTGCTATCTAGGCAAAGAGCGATCAACCCTGTGGGACCACATGCAGTTCTGGGAAGATGCTTACCTGGATGCTGTGATGTTGGAAAGAGAAGGAATGGGAATGGATCAGGGGCCTCAAGAGATGATTGACAGGTAAATTACAAATTCTCTGCAATTTTTCTCTCGCTCTGCATTATGTAGTTTAATAACTTCCTGGGAATTCAGGATGTGATTTTATTCTGAGTAAATTTGTTGAAATAAATAATTACTTTATATTAATTTATGTACTGTATACTGCTTAGAATTTTTTTTTATTAAGCAGATTACAATTTTTTCTAACTTAAAAAAAAAACATTTACGACTTTGTTCCAAATTTAATTTTCTTTATACACAAAGTCTGTCTTTTGAAATATTTATTTATTTATTTATTTATTTATTTATTTATTTATTTATTTAAATTTGTATGCCACCCTTCATCCGTACTATGGGTGGATATCAACATAAAATGCAATATAAAAATGCAAAATACATGATAAAAGTGAGAACAAAAACCACAAACCAATAAAAAACCCTCCCACCACCTTGGACCTCCCTGAACCTTTGCTTGTCTTTTAATGTTGGGCCTATAAAAGGAAATGTAACTTAAGGCTAAGTTTAATTTCTGGTCATCTGGTACTGAGTCTGTGGAGAGATTTAATTTCGTTAAAAAAGATAAAAGAAGGAAGAGGATGCAGGGCATTTTGCATCTTTCTTTGCAGTTAGTGGCTAAAAGTCCACCAGAGACTCAAGTACATGTGTGTTCCTTTTATAGGTATTTGTCTCTAGGAGAACATGACCGGAAGCGTTTAGAAGATGATGAAGACCGCTTATTGGCTACGCTGCTTCACAATATGATAGCCTACATGCTTATGTTGAAGGTGCCATTTTTTCATATTTTAATTTAATTTTTGCACATTTTTGTGAGACTTGTGGTAGGGTGTGGGGGAAATATGGGTGTCCTGTGGCCAAAATTTTTTAACTCCCCTATGCAAGAGCAAACCCATATTAAGTGCAGAAATAAGGAAATGTCATACTTTGTTTTTGCTTTGTTTTTAGGTCAATGGGATGTATATGAGCACTTCTTTCTTCCCAGTTACTTGATTTCTGCAGTTACTTGTTATTACACAGTGTCTTCTCTTGTTTGACCTGTTTCTATGGTAGTTTAAACTTTTTGGAACACAGCAAATGAGTTCTTGACCATGTACTTAAATATAAATATATATGCAAGTGCCTAGGGAGATGTCAGTAACCAAATGCTGTATTTTGCTGTGTAGGTGTCCAAGAATGATATTAGGAAGAAAGTGCGCCGTTTGATGGGAAAATCTCACATTGGCCTAGTGCATAGTCAAGAAATAAATGAAATACTCGACAAAATTGCCAATATAGTAAGTCTTTGACTACCTCTGTATCTATATCTCTGTTCCTTCGATAGGAGAGGAGGATTATCTTTCACTGCAGTTCAGATGGCAGTGTTGATTTCTACAAATATGAAAAGAGTTATGTTCCTCTTCTATAATGTATTTCATAAATTGTGTACAAGATTAAAATACTGCAGATAGAAATATTCTGATATCTTGCCTTCTGCATGTACTTTTTATGGCAAGGGCTAGTGGGACCCAGATCTTTGGATGGTATAGATTTACTCAGCAATACCTTGCTTGACAGAGAATCGGACTCCTCACCTGTTTTATTCAAGACAGTAGACATAGAGGTCAGATCTTTCTGAACTTTTTATAGTGTTGCTCTCAGGAGCTGTAGAAGGAAATTCTTGCTACAAGCTGCCTTCTCACTCTGTTGCCTGGGCTGGGGTCTGCCAGTTTCCTACTGGACTGGAGGCACTAACTGCTGCTTCCTAAACTCCTCCTTAGTAGCTGAATGGGTAAGCAGCTTCTCTAGGCTTAATCTCTTGTTGTTTTGTTACAAGCCTGGGTAAGGAACTGAACCAGCTGCTTCTGGGAAAAAACAGCTCTTTTTATTGCTGTAGTTGCTGGCTGCTTCTCCAAGGTGGGTGTCTGTGGGGTTTTTTGAAGATGCTATATCCTGAGATTCAGTGAGAACCCTCAGAACAGCTGTAGGGGAGAGGGGGGAATCATTCCACTTGGCAAGCTTCAATGCTTGTGCAGACAGAACAATAGGAAGAGCACAGCACTGAATTCCATCTTTACTTCTCTAATAGTGCTACTAAAAGAGAAATTAGTTGATGGGTTTCCCATGTTCTTTTTGCTTGCTGTGCCTCCCCCACCATACACATGTTTTTAGAAAGCATAGTTGTTGCATGTGCATGTTACATCAGTGTGTAGATACACTGTGTTAAGTGTATGCTATAAAAACATAATTGGGTGCAAGCTAGCCAGATTCTCCTCTGACTCTGAAAACTTTGGGTGCAGAGTTATAGACAACTCCCCATTTGCACAGGGGTCTTGTTCTGGGTCATTGTGCACATCGGTGGAGCATGTACAAACTCATAAACCTGCCCCATTCCCCCTCCTTACAGGGCTGAAAACTGCTCCCTTGTACTGAAAAAATACTTGGTGCTTTTCAGTGTTTTAATCCAATTTTACTTTTGTACAGGAGATGGGTGAGATCTGACTTGCTGAAGCTGAAGTAAAGATTAAAGTGGAAGGTTTTTAATAGGATTTTCCCTTCTATTTAGAATGGCAGGGAGCTCCAAATCCGACCCAGTGGCAGCAGACATATCAAGAAGCAAACATTTGTTGTACATGCTGGCACAGACACAACAGGGGATATCTTCTTCATGGAGGTAGAGACCAGGTTAAAAGTTAACAAAATGATTGCTGTTAATTGGATTGTATGGCGATTCCTCTCTAATAATATATACGTCTCCAGGTATGCGATGATTGCATTGTGCTGAGGAGTAACATTGGCACGGTGTATGAACGCTGGTGGTATGAGAAGCTCATCAACATGACATACTGTCCCAAAACAAAAGTGCTTTGTCTCTGGAGGAGGAATGGCCAGGAGACACAATTGAATAAGTTCTACACCAAAAAGGTACATTTTCTACAGTGTTCTGTTTACAGTGACTTAGTATTTTACTGGACCATTTATGTTTCATCTGTCTTTGAATCTGCTGCATAGTTTTGATGCTGAGATGATCAGCAGCTGACATACAATGCAAGAAGCTTTTCTTAAGTGGTGTCACCAGATACTGTTTCCATGGTTTGCGTTGCACCACTCTCCACCCATAACAGCAATTTTAAGCATAGTTTCCAGTGGAGAGATGTGGGTAGAACGTTGCTATTGAAATGCTCACATCCTAATCTTGGGTTTATGATGGGATAGATGCATCTTGGATCTGGAGACCAATGTAACATTTTTGCCTGTAACATGACGAAGCTACAGTGCATTGTTTTAATAAAATAACACATTTGGATAGCATTCATTTACACACATATAGAGAATTTCAGACTCCGCTGATGCAAATTGTTTGTAAGGGAAACAGTTATGACATGAGATTCTATGACTAAAGAAAGATGGGATATAAATTTAATAAAATAAAGAAAAAATAGAGCTATATATGTGGACCAAACACCACTGTTTGTTTATAAAAATACTTATAAGAGAATCTCATATAAATCTCATATAAGAGATCAGTTCAAGAAAAATTACAAATGCAAAAAGCATAAAATGCCATTAAAACAGAATAATCATAAAAATGTCTTGCCTTTAAAGTTCCCCATCCTTTCATCCCAAACATATTTCAAAATAATGACGCATTTTGAAATAACCATATTTTATTATTTTTAGCAAATATTTAAAAAGTATGGTCTAAAATACTACTATTATTTCCTGTGCATTGTACCCCAACTTTCCTTCAAGAAGTTGAGCTGCTTGGAGGAAATGTGGCAGATAATTAATATGTACTTAGAAATGTTTGTTTGTATGCTTTATTATTCTTTGCGCTATTACGTTCTCGCCACTGTATTAGCTCTACGTTTTATGAATCTCCATTATGTATCTGCAGAAAACATATTTATTTATTTATTTATTTATTTTAATCCGTTGTAGTGCCGGGAATTATATTATTGTGTAAAAGACAGTATGGAGCGAGCAGCGGCAAGACAACAAAGCACAAAACCTGGTAAGAAAGAGCCTTAACGGCCATAGATGAGCTTTGGCAAGTGCCACAACTTTCTAAAAGAGTTTTTGGGTGTGTGTTGTCCTTTATATTAAAGGGTCTGAAAATACTGCCCCTCCTTTTCACTCTGGAAATGCTGATGCCAGAAAGGAATTTGACTTTCCTTCAAGGAATTGCCAGGGGAGAAATAAACATTATTTATTTCCCCTGATATTGCTGTAATAATGGGATACTGAGCTTAGCAGCCAGATGACTAGGACATGGTTGCTCTTGAATCTTCTCTTCCACCAAGCCCCACAAATGTCCTAAAGACCCAAAATCTCCCAGCACCTCCAAGATACACACCTGATCCTTTGCAGAAGTCTTAAGCTCCACTAGCAAAATTGTACACAGCTACACATTTAGACATTTGCAGAATTTTTTAAAAAATCCATATATGTTCAACAACTCGTAAGTGTGTAGGTAGCCTATGAGGAAATGAAGGAAATGTCACTTATTTCCTGCTCACAGAGCCTTTCTCCTGCTCAGAAAGATTGCCAAAATGATTCTGCAGACTAAAACCACTCCCAGTTGTAAGTGTAATATTAGCACATCATTTGTCCTCACTGAAAATAACAGTGCAAGTGTCAGCAAGATTGTTGCCCATCAGGCCAGAACAAAACAGTACAAAGTTGCAGGAACATCAACAGATTGGCCCTTGTGTTGTGAGGCTTGTGAGTCAGTGAGACATAGCAGGGGTCAGCAAACTTTTTCAGTAGGGGCTGGTCCACTGTCCCTCAGATCTTTTGGGGGGCCAGACTATATTTTGGGGGAAAAAATGAATGAATTCCTATGCTCCACAAATAACCAGAGATGCATTTTATATAAAAGCACACATTCTACTCATGTAAAAACTCCAGGCAGGCCCCACAAATAACCCAGAGATGCATTTTATATAAAAGCACACATTCTACTCATGTAAAAACTTCAGGCAGGCCCCACAAATAACCCAGAGATGCATTTTACATTAAAGGGCACATTCTACTCATGTAAAAACACACTGATTCCCGGACCGTCCGCAGGCTGGATTTAGAAGGCGATTGGGCTGGATACGGCCCCCAGGCTTTAGTTTGCCTACCCATGCTTTATAGTAACATAATGAAATGCTAGGCTACTGCTTAGGGCTAGAGCTCTTTGGTTATCCTTCATAAGAATTTAACAGGCATAAATGACAAAACATATCATGATCTCTAAAGCACCAGTCTTTGCAGACATCTAGTTAGCATCTCTATATTGCTTATTGTTTTCCATGCTATAGAAATCAGATGTGCTATGGCACCGTTTTGAGGAATGGGTTTGCTTCTTTGATCCTCCTCTAAATGCAGTGTCCTATGTTTTTCTGTGTACGTAAATCACTTTGTATCGGGAAGCATTTTCCTCCTTTTTTCTGTTTTCCTTTTACATTGCAGGCCCTGAACTGGGTGGGGAATTCCCAGTGCAGGATATGAAAACTGGTGAAGGGGGGCTTCTCCAAGTCACACTGGAAGGGATTAACCTGAAATTCATGCACAGTCAGGTAGGAAAGAACCCTTGAACAAGAGTATTTGAGCATGGAGCTTCTTAAAGTGCACCAATAAATGTGTTTCCTCTTCCCTTGGGGAGGTGAAGGAGAAAGACAATTATTTTCCTCCACAGTTAAGAGAATCTCAATGTTAGTATTCAAATTATGTAGTATCTGTCTCCGAATGAAATATTAACTCTATATACTAGTACGCAGAATTCACAAATTACCAACAAAAATAATGGCCCTAACCCAAATAATTCTTTAAATGAGCTTTAGTTTTTCTGCAACCAGGATATGGGGTTGTTCATTCAGTCTTCTTAATGATGCTATAGATGTATTTTGTTCTTTCAAACTGAAGAAAAAAATGCAATTCAGGTGATGGTGAGGTTCGCTTACATTGGATTTCCAAAACAATTTCCAACAATATTTAGTCTTGGAACACTGAGGTATATTGTATGGACGTAGCAAAAAACACTGGTTTTTTTATTTTAAAAAATAACTGTCCAGCCTTATAGAACAATTTGCTCACCATTTAACTTGGGTGAATTCATGGCTATTGTTTTATGGAAAAATGAACTAAAATTGGCATTAGCAAACTTTTTTTAAAAAAGTAAGGTAGCCTGCATCACATGTAATTCATCTGCAGCGGCGCTAGGTATATGGGGTGCAAGGGGCTCCAGCCCCCTAATATTTAGGGGAAAGGTGCTGTGCCCCCCCAATATTGAGAGGGCTGCCACTGGCCAGCCTCTGCCCAGGAGCCGGGTAGGGGCTGGGACGAGCAAGCGCAAAGATCGCCGCCCTCCATGAGTCCTGCCCCTGCCCGTTGTACACCAGGTGGTGTCACATGACGCGTCACGTGGCTGCACCCCCTAAATGGGTGGGGCAGGGCAGTGTGGTTGAAAGCGGAGGCTGTTCAATAAATCAGAGAGAAACAATTTTTCTCATAAAGATACAGATGTAATTATTTATTCCCCATTTGAATCTGTCATTATCTCTAGGTATAGAGGAAACACAAACGGATTTGTGTGCCACTCTGTTCTTTTCTCTGGATGTGTTTTCTTTTTTGCTTCTCTTGATCATTGTTTTTCTTTTGCTTGGTGTTCATGTTTGTTTTGCATATGCTGTGGAATCAATTTTAGGGTTGGGTTTGTGTGTGTGTGTGTGAGAGAGAGAGAGAGAGAGAGAGAGAGAGAAATGGGGAGAGAGTTAAATTTGTCAGTCAGTCTTTTGTGCAGTGTTCTGTTGTTGTTTTTCTAAGTTTTTTTCTAAGTTCTGTTGGTGTCCCTAGGAGCCCTAGGCTGAGATTCAGCGAAGCTGTTCACATATGCTGGGGAGAAATATACATACAGGTGGAAGTTTTTTTTTTTTTAAACTTTCCAGTATGGCCACTTGCACTGCTCAAGAAGCAAGATGCTTTTTAGCAGAAATGGCTCTGTGGGATTACATACTCACTTTTCAACAATGATTGAGCATTTGCTACTTTGAATACATGGGCGGGGGGAGTGTAGCTAATGAAGCACAGAAAGCGGTGATCTTTGTGTATAAACCTGATTTCCTTGAATTTCTAACCATTTGGGCTATCTCATCAAATGTGTCTACCCAAACCTGTGTTTGCCAGGGTGACATGACTGCATGAATTGGGACTTTTCTTGAGGAGAATCAGTGGGCAGAAGTGGCGTGTGTGAACCTTCTGGCACTTATTGATTCCCCCTGTAAATGCCTCCCTCCACTAGCTGTTCCCCCCAGTTGGTCTGGTTTCTGGTCTTGGAATCGACCTGGGGAAAAATTGGTTAACAACAGTAAGGCAGGGATTTTCAGGAGATAATACAGGGGCAGTGGAAGGATTTAAGCACTATAATGCATGAGCGTAGCCAGGATTTTTGTTAGGAGGGGCAGGCTTTTGTTATGGGGCAGAACCTCAGATTTGTATTGGTTGGTATTGATTTAGGGGGGCAGCTGCCCCCCTGCCCTCCCCTTGGCTACACCCATGTTATAATGACAGAGTTTGGAATCCTATAGTTGCCTCATAACTTGCCATTTGAGTCTTGGGAATAAAGCAAGTCAATTCTTTATAAATTTTCAAGTGTATTCTAATTCACCATTTATTCTAAGTGTATTCTAATTCACACTTCTCTGTGTATTTAAGCTGTTTGGGGGACTGTGTCAACTGAATTGTACATACCTTTCATGCCTTTATTCCATCATGAAAATAAGATAACTTACACAGGGTTCCCAATGGTTTGCCAACGAAGTAGCAAAATCAAGTACAGTATCCTTAAATCATGCTCTGGGGCTATAACTTTGTCCACTGTTGCAATCTGTAATCCCAGATGCAGCAGTAGATTCCCAAAGCACCCCAAAACTGTAAACCCAAATGGACTCTAGCATGATAGGTATTGCTGTATTTTGCCCAAATAACAAGCCCTTTGTTGTGGTATTGTCAAGATTTGGAAACTTATTGCTCGAAGACTGACAACCTATTTTTTGCAGCCATGCACTGGGTAAACACTGAGATTGTAGATTCTGGTAAAACAGAAAAGGATAGAGATAGGTGTAATCATCCCTTGTAAGCTTTTTATTTATTTTTCTGATAAATGAATGATTCTAAGGACTTTGTCAGTTACGCAATATACAACATAATAAACATGTTATTCAGTTAGTTGGGGAACATCTTTCCCTCCAGAAGCATTTCTGTTTCAGGGATGTTGCATCTTTTCCTAGAAATTAGTACTATACTTTTTTAAATGAGAAATTGCTAGATTTTAAAGTGCGTTTTAAGGAACAAAGCACGCTATCTTCCTTTAATAAAGCAGTCTCCTACTTATCTCTCCCATCATATCCCTGTAAACAGACTATCCTCCCATTCTTTGGGGATGGCAGATCATAATATTGACATTTTATGTATGCTAGTGTAAGTATAGTGCTAATAGAAAAACACCTGGGATTTTGCCACTGTTTGGAGAGATCTTAGTATAGAGATATTCTGATTTCCCTCCTGTACTTTTCCACATAGGCCATATATTACCCCTCGTCCTGAATGAAACAGCTGTGATTGCACTTTCCAAGATGCGCATGGATGTTTGAGAAGCTACTTTGGGTGTTGAATGGACTACTACAATAAGATAGCTTATTTATTTTCACACACTTGGGTTTCTGAGTCAGAGAAGTGAAAACCTGCTGCTTCATTTTTTCCCTCAACCTCCCTTTGTTTTAGCACTTAGTGTAATTTGCAGTCTGTAAATCTTGAGCATCGTCACGTGTGGAAATATAGAAGAAAAACCCTTGGTTTGGGTGGGAAGCATGGCACCTCTTGCCTGCCCTCTGTGCCGGAGGAGGATGCATGGAGAGGCAGACATTTAATGGGATGGGGCAAGACCACAAATGACAGACCAAATCTGGAAGCAGTCTGTGTCCCTCCTTTTCTTTCACTTCAAAGTGTGTTGGTTTTTCTTTTTGCTGTAACTCAGTTGAGTGCCTGAAGGGGGTAGCAATGTTGGATATGTCAAGAGTTACTAACTCTTTCGTTTCTCTTCCATGCTTTCTCCTCCTGCAAGGAGCGGAAGGTACTCCATCTTCTGCTGTCTTAGCTTCTTAGCCTTTTAAGTTGTTTCTTGATTTCTAGCATTGTGGCAATTTTTGGATTTTTATTTTCCAATTTCTCTTTCTTTTGATTTAAGTAATAAACTATAGTTGAACTGGTAGTATGTGCTACAACATTCCAAGTTATAACTGCTGTGGTGTGCTTTTTGTTCTTGTTTTATTTTAACATTGCCTTCTTTATTCTAATCATGTGTCTTCCTCCTCTTTTCTTTCAGGTTTTCATAGAGCTGAATCACATTAAAAAGTGCAATACAGTGCGAGGAGTCTTTGTCCTGGAAGAATTTGGTAATTACATTATTTTGATATTAGGTTTGTACTCACATGGCAGTAACTCAAATTTCTGATCCTCTCCATGAGGCAGAACTGTATCTTTTTGATAGATTTTTCTTTTTTGGGGGTGGCAGGGAAAGGTCAAAGGAAGCAGCATAAATTGTGTCTAAACAGGTTATTAGAACTGAAGAAGACATGAGTGAACTTGAGGCATTGTTAAGCTTAGATAACAAGATTTTAGAGCTGGAGTCACCAACCTTTTGGGTCTGTGGGCATATTTGGGAATTTGAGCAACTCTTATGGGCACCACCACAAAGCAGCTACTATGGGGATCTGCCTGGTCAAAAAGAACAAGTTACTTGCCCAAGAGTCTGAGTACAATACATCACCATGGCATATGTGAAATCCTTTTTAGTGTCCCCAGGATGAACTATAATCCCCAGATTCCCAGATTCCTTTCTTTTTTAAAGTACATTTCTAACAATTTTAGAACCTGAGATATAAGGCAAAACTTATAGGCACTATTCTTCCCATTTTGGGGGAGAAATTGGCTGCTTCATCCTTTCAGTGCTTTATTTTGCCTCTCCCAATGGAAAAATTCCTGTGGACACCCATGTCTGTGAGAGATGTACTTGGACAGAGAGACAGGGAGAAATGCAGGTATGAAGTGTGTTGTGTATGAGAGTGTGTGTGTGTGTGTGTGTGTGAGAGAGAGAGAGAGAGAGAGAGAGAGAGTTGCATGTGCATATTATGCGGTTTGTATGTGTGCGGTGAGTGTATGTGGGTACAAGAATGAGTGAGGTGTGACTGCCTTGTATATTTTTCCTGTCGCTGAGGAATGCTCCCTGTTGCTATCAGGAAGAAACGTGTGGGTGTGGGTGTGGGTAGGTGTCAGAGAGAGAGAGAGAGAGAGAGAGAGAGAGAGAGAGAGACCAGCAGGACATAGCTGACTGTTCTGAGATTGTCCAGTGCAGATGGGGATGGGGACCAGCAATTAGTGTACTTTGTTTTTTTTAAAAAAAACTAGGCTATCTTTCTTTAGTAGTTAGGCTGTTACTGGATGTAGCATTCAGGGAATATTGATGCATTGCATTGGTTTCAATGAAGTGGGCTCTGGATCATGAATCTTAGGCCACAATAATTTGCTAGTTCAATGTGTTAGAGGATTCTTGTTGTATGTTCTGCAACAGACTAAAATGTCTACACTTCTTTGATTTGTATTTGATCTGAGGTGAAATGAGGCTAACAACTTAACTTCTTTTTTGCTGCTTAATAAAACTTCATTTAATAGAGTAAATTCAGCATAGTGATTTGTTCTGTTTTGACAAGGAACTTATTCTGATGGGAAAAGAAGAGCTGGGAAAGGGATAGCTAGGTAAAGAACTTCTGCTACATGAAGTGAGTGTAGAATTTAACTCAGGGCAATTTAAACTTCCATATTTATGGATGTTCCAATTTATTCCAATTTATGAAGTTCCATATATCAATAATCATTTTTCTTTTCAAATTCATTGAAATGTGGGGGCATGTAATGTAAAAGTGAATTCCATCTTCTGAAGATGGTTCTCCAAGACATCTTTTGAGAGTATGTACACTGGTACAAATCAGCAGGTCAGTTACGCCAAAGCTCTGTAGCAGTTTGTAAGCAGACCATGCCATCTGCACTGCACCATAAGTCACTGCATGGGATTCACATAAATGCTCAACTGATACTCAGACTGACTGATCAGAGCAATTGCTGGTCAATATTCCAGTTCATTTCGCTTTGGGAGACCCTTTCTGCTGTGAAAGTACTGTTTGGGTGCTTCCAGATAGTGGCTTTATACCACAGAATAGGGCCTTCAGATCTGATTTGGTTGGTTGTCCATTTGACACATTAGCCACACATTTCCATTTGCAGTCATCAATGTTCATTCTGTTCTGTTTTTACGGTAGTGAGGGCCATATTCATTTTCATTTGTTCACTTGATTTTTAGTTTTTAGCACTGAGGTGAGATTTACCATAATACTTGGGTAAGAATGATAAAGAGGTCTTCTGCAAGACCTCCATATTAAACATTTTTTTAAACCCTGGTGTATGCACTCCAATTCGTCTCAAAGGCAATCTCCCTACATGGTGTGAAGGTACTGAGAGACTAGATCCTCCAAAACAGGCAAGCCTTCAGCATGAAACGATCAGTATTCCAGTGGTACTGGGGACCACTGCAAGTGAAATGACTAGGGATGTGACAGAGACTACCTAACAAAATGCCACCATGTAATAAACTACCCACCAAAAGCTAATGAGCTTTCAGACCAGAAGTGACTGAAGATGTACTTAGAGGTTACCGGTAATTTTATGTATATTTTCTAGGTTAAGGGGAAATCTGTATTAAATATAAAAAATGGGCTGATGGTTTGATGACAATGCCATGAGGACACTCTAAAAGCATCAGGTCCACAATAAACTTCCCATCTAGAAACTCCCCTGGAAAGAAATAAGTTGTTGCAGTCTTGGCCTGTCCAAAGAAAGGGTTCATCCCTTCTTCCCTTTGATATGGCCCTGATCTGGATCAGGCATCCCTGTGCTATGTAATTGTTTACTAAGTTTACTAAGTTAGAACGGGGTGGGAAGCCTCTGGTCCATGGGCCAGATGCATCCCATCAGGCTTCCCTATTTGGCCTGCAAACTGCTTTGTGCACACCATGCCCACGTGGCCTACACCTGATGTCAATTGCAGGGCAGGGAGGGGTGGGACTTGGCTGATTTCAAAGCACCCAATCACCTGATATCATTTGTGACATCAGGTGATCGGCAGATGGGCAGCTTTGCCCACCTGTCGAATTTGGCCTGCGAGGAAGAACCTGATAAGTGCGGCCAAGGGTGAGAGACTATTAAGAGTTATGGTCCAGCTAAGAGCCACAGTGTCTCCATCTTTGTTTCAGTCAGTTTGTGTCTCACAGGCCTTGAAACCCAAATTACAATGACTATAGACAATAGGCTCAAGCCTTGTATATAATATATAATTATCTCATGTTTTGATAATTTCAAAAGAAGACATTATCAGCTGCATATGAAAGTATGAAAGTGGTAGTACATGGAATCCACAATTGCTAAAGCAGATTTTTCCTCCTTTTTCCTAATAGGAAGAATTGTAGTTTTTAACATCCAAAATAATTATCTAACCAATGAGTAATTAGGTTGTTCTGTAGGACACACTGATTATACTTCACATTGCTTGATCTTCGTTTTGTCAGCTTGGTTGTTTTTATGTTTCTCATGTAATCCAAGACCACTTTACAAAGGACACTGTGGAAGTTGGAGATGAGATCTTAGGGCGTATAGCTGGAAGGAAGTGTTCCTGGAAGGAATTGCTTAGAGAAAGTAGGAAGCACCAGGCCTTGGCTCTGAGATTTGAGTTACTGCTATGTATTTGTGCTTAACTTTTTGGTGACCCCTTCACTGTTGCTGCTATGAAAACCTTCATTCTCCAGCAGGTAAAGTGTTGCCCCTCGTCCCAATCCTTTGTTAGTACTTTGTACCTGTATTCTTATTCACAGGGCAAGAGGAAGCAGGATGGCACTTGTGTACTTATTTCTTTCATCCTTCTAACTGTAAAAGCTTCAGAAATCAGATGCCCCCCTTTTAGCTGGTTTTTTGTTTGTTTGTTAATACTATGCAGTAGTAATGTTTTATCCCCCTTCCCCCACCAAACTTTTTTTGGTCTTTGTAACCCCCCCCCCCCTTGGTTCTCTTCCATTTTCCTTTCTAAAAACCTATTTTCATTTTTGGAGTTGGGGAACAGGGGGATTTAGTGAGCATGATGGTCCCCTTCCTAAAACCAGTTCTTAAGGGTCAGGAACTTTGTGACTCCTTCTGTTTAGTCCAAACTTCTTGACTTCAGTTTCCAATATACTTGCCTTTCAAATGATCATACTAACTCCAAGCTCAGAAATGTGTTAATCATTTTTTATTCCTTTTGTGATGATATAGTAGGTTTTAGTTGTTTAAATCATTTTTATGGGGATACAGAGTTGGTACCAGAATTATTTGATACCAATAAGTAAAGTAGTTTAGAGTGAGACCTTGCTCTTCATCTAGTTCCTGGTGGCATGGAATAGTGTCTTTTGGGCATGTACATATGTTAAATATGTGGGATTTTCCTAAGAACTTTCCAAAAATGTTGATGCCGCAATGCCCTGTGTTCTAGCTGCTGGCACATAGTTTTGTATCAGAGTTATGAGTCATTGTAATATTGGTTAGTCTTTTATCGTTTCGTATTGACCTTCTCCTGGATAGCATTTGTTCTCGTGTATGAAAGGGTTTGTTTGAGTTATATTGTTTCCCCACATAAGGATTTATATTGAATTCATTTGTTCATAGATTGCCTATTCATTTATTCCGTCTTAGTAGGTGATATCAGGGTTTATATGATAAGATACTTACTCTATCTTTCCCCATGATAAATACATGGATTCCTTTTGGTGGGGGAGAGTGGTTCTTTTCTTCAGTTGTTTCATGTTAACCTAGAAAATCTGAAATGTTTTGCAAAGAAAAGATTCAAAATCATTCCATAATCATTTGACTTTAGAATATACAGACGTCCCCCCACTTACATTTGGGTTATGTTCTGGGGCCCTCATGCACATAAGCAAAAATCACGCAAGTGGGGAATACTCTCTAAAAAGCTCTCTCTGCACATAACTCTATCTTAAACTAGAGTTAAAGCACTGGGTCCACTTGGAGGCTAGAGGACGCACAGAAAAGGGGAGGTGACTTGCTACCATGTATGTCAGTTGCTAGGCGGGGAGGCTGAGCAGCCTAAACAAAGCCCTGCTGTGCCTCTGGTCTCTTTGGGGCTTCCTCTGCCCTCACTGAAAGTCCTCTTCAGGCTCTGGGAAGAATCTCCTCGTGAGTTACGGGGACTCTCTAGCACAATCCTGCCATTTCCTGGTTTGAGTCTACTTATTTATTTATCAGTGCTGCTCGCATATGTGGTCAATCGCGTGTAAGTTGAAGGGACGCCTGTAGTTGTTTGATTGTGGTATTCAGATCAGAAATTGTACTAATGCACAAGCTTTTGATGTGGTAAATTTGAATGTGATAAAAGAAGAGCAATATTTCCTTGGTTGTTACTTCTGCTTCCTTATTGCAGAGGGAATAGAAGTTGGACTTCCTGGCATTTAATTTTTAATATCCATAAGTAAATTTCTTTTCTTTTCTTTTTTTTTATAAATATTTTATTAAATTTTCAAAATACATAATACAAAATCCCTACACCAAAAAACCAAAACAAATACACCAAGAAACCATATAAAAAGAAAGAAATAAAAAATAAAAAACAGATACAAAGATATAACTAACTGGACTTCCTTGCATCTCCTTACCCTGCATTATTTATAATCAGAATGTCAGCAAATTATTACCTTATTTCATACCTTATTTTGTACTTTCCAAATATTATACTTCTAAATTTAAAATAATTTTTACCAATTGCTCGTACCTTAAAATTAAACAAAATATTGCCTTAAATTTTGACCTTTTCTTACTTATAACTTAGTTTTCTATTTTACAAAGCCTATTCGCTGGAGCTGGTATTTTCTAAATCGTGCAAATACTTAACATTCATACAACTTATAATATTTTTGTAGATAATCCTTAAACTTCTTCCAGTCCTCTTCCATTGTTTCTTCTCCCAAGTCTCGGATTCTGCCAGTCATTTCAGCCAGTTCCATATAGTCTATCAATTGCGTCTGCCACTCTTCCAGTGTGGGCAAGTCTTGTGTCTTCCAGTACTTTGCAATGAGTATTCTTGCTGCTGTTGTCGCGTACATAAAAAAGCTTCTGTCCTTCTTTAACACTTTCTGGCCGACAATGCCCAAAAGGAAGGCCTCCGGTTTCTTAACAAAGGTATTTTTAAATACCTTTTTTAGTTCATTATAGATCATTTCCCAGAAGGCTTTCACTTTAGGGCATGTCCACCAGAGGTGAAAGAATGTCCCCTCAGCCTCTCTACATTTCCAACATTTATTATCAGACAGGTGATATATTTTTGCAAGCTTGACTGGGGTCATGTACCACCTATATATCATTTTCATAATATTCTCCTTCAAGGCATTACATGCCGTGAATTTTATTCCGGTGGTCCATAACCTTTCCCAGTCCTCAAACATAATGTTATACCCTATATCCTGAGCCCATTTTATCATGGCTGATTTAACAGTCTCATCCTGTGTATTCCATTTAAGCAGCAAGTTATACATTCTCGACAATACCTTGGTCTTTGGTTCCAACAGTTCTGTCTCTAATTTCGACTTCTCCACCTGGAATCCTATCTTTTTGTCCAATTTAAAAACCTCTTGAATTTGGGCATAATGTAACCAATCTTGCACCTTATTCTTTAATTTCTCCAAGCTCTGCAACCTCCATTTGTCTCCAATTTTTTCTATTAATTCCCAATATTTCGGCCAGCCGGCCTCCATATTGAGTCTCTTCCGGGCCTTAGCCTCCATTGGTGATAACCATCTCGGGGTCTTACTTTCTAGTAAGTCTTTATATTTTGTCCAAACAATAAATATTGCTTTTCTGACAATATGGTTTTTGAACATTTTATGAATCTTTACCTTGTCGTACCACAAGTATGCATGCCAACCAAAAGCATTGTTAAACCCTTCCAGATCTAGGACATCAGTGTTTTCAAGCAGTAACCAATCTTTCATCCAGCAGAAAGCTGCAGCTTCATAATATAACTTTAAATCCGGCAGGGCAAACCCCCCTCTTTCCTTTGCATCAGTCAATATTTTAAATTTTATTCGGGGCTTTTTGCCCTGCCAGACAAACTTAGAGATATCTTTCTGCCATTTTCCAAAACATTCCACTCTGTCCACAATCTGTAGAGTCTGAAACAAAAACAACATCTTTGGCAATACATTCATCTTTATAGCTGCAATTCGACCCAGCAAGGAAAGATTCAATCTTGACCAAATTTCTAAATCCTTTTTAATTTCTGACCAACATTTTTCATAATTATCTTTAAATAAATTCAAATTTTTAGCAGTCAAATTTACCCCTAGGTACTTCACTTTTTTAACCACATTTAACTCTGTCTCATTCTGAAACCTTTCTGCTTCCGAAGATGTCAGATTTTTTACCAAAACCTTAGTTTTTTGCTTATTCAATTTGAATCCCGCCACCCGACCAAACTCATATATCAGTTCCAAAACTCTTTTCGTACTAGATTCTGGCTCCTGTAATGTTATTACCAAGTCATCTGCAAAAGCTTTCAATTTATACTGTTTCACTCCGACCTGTATTCCTTGCACCAACCGGTCCTCCCTAATCATGTTCAAAAGCACCTCTAGGACTGAAATAAATAACAGAGGGGATAAGGGGCAACCTTGTCGTGTTCCTTTTTCAATTTTAAACTCTTCTGTCACCACATTGTTAACTATCAATTTAGCTTTTTGCTCTGAGTAAATTGCCTCTATTCCATTTTCAAACCCCCGTCCCACTCCCATCCCTTCCAAGTTTTTCTTCATAAACCTCCAAGAGATGTTGTCAAAGGCCTTCTCCGCATCAATAAAAATTAACACTGCTTTTGTGTTAATATTAGTTTGCAAAAGTTCCAAAATGTCTATGATGTTCCTGGTATTATCAAACAAATGTCTACCTGGAAGAAAGCCTGCCTGATCTTTATGAATTACTTCATTTAGCACTTTTTTAAATCTACTTGCCAAAATATCCGCAAAAATTTTATAATCCACATTTAGGAGTGAGATGGGACGGTAGTTCTTAAGTTGAGTATTTTCAGATTCCACTTTAGGTATCAATGTGATGAAAGCTTCTTTCCACGATTCAGGTGCCTTCTTCCCCTCCATAATCTGGTTACAGACCTCCATTAGTGGTTGTGTCAAAAAATCTTTCAATGTCTTGTAATACTTGGAGGTAAGACCATCAGGTCCTGGAGATTTGCCTAGTTGCATATTCTGAATGGCACCCTCAATTTCTTGTTGCGTTATTTTATCATTTAGGATTGTTCTCTTTTCCTGGGATAATTTTGGTAGTCCATAAATTTTTAGGAAATGGTCTATCTCAATCTCTTCCTGCGGCCCTTGCATATAAAGTTGTTTGAAGTATCTCTGGAAGCACTTTCTAATTTCCTCTGGTTTCTGGATATTCCTCCCTTCAATCTCTAAATTGGTAACCGTGTTCAATTTTTGTCTCTTTTTCAACTGCCATGCCAGCAGTTTCCCACACTTTTTCGCTGATTCAAATGATCTTTGTTTCATCTGTTTAATTTTCCACTCAACTTCTTGATTTATCAATTTAGCGTATTGTGCTTGATGAAATTTAATTTCTCTCAGAACCTCCTGTGATTTAGGTTTTGATCTCAATTTTTTCTCACCATCTCTTATCTTGTCTATTATCTTATTCTTTTTTTCATTCCAAAGTCTTTTCTTTATTGTGTTCTGTTGTATCAAAAACCCTCTCATAACTGCTTTACTTGCGTCCCAGATTATTCTTTTTTCCACCGTAGTATTCAAATTTATTTCAAAATAGTCTTTTAAAGTTTTTTGGGCCTTCTTGACAATCTCCTGATCTCTTAATAGGGTGTCATTCATTTTCCATCTGAAGGAACCGGTTGGAATAAGTCTCATTTCCACTTTCATAGCATTATGGTCGGAGCAGGTTTTTGGGCAGATTTCCACTTTTCTAGTCTTAGGTGCCAGTCCTCTAGTTATCCATATTTGGTCGATTCTTGTCCATGACAGGTGGGCTTCAGAAAAGAAAGTTCCTTCTCTGCCTAAGGGGTTCTTTGTCCTCCATATATCAATCAAATCCATATTGTCAGTTAATTCAAAAAAAGTTTTAGGTAGTCTGCCGTCATTTGTTAAATTTTGATTTTGTGACTTATCCATATTTGTAGAGACGACTCCATTCATATCTCCCATCATAATGATGTTGGTATAGTCCATATAGTCCAGAATTGTCTCATGCAGTTTCCTGTAAAATTCTGATTTCCCCTCATTCGGCGCATAAATTCCTAATATCAAAAACTTTTCTCCTTGGACCTGTATTTCAATTGCCAAAATTCTTCCTTGCTCGTCTTTAAATAAGAGTTTTGGTGACAGGCTCTCCTTTGCATAAATCACCACTCCTCTTTTCTTAACTTTGTCCGATGAAATAAATTCTTGACCTAGTCTTTTATTAATTAATACTTTTCTATGAAGCCTAGTCACATGTGTTTCCTGCAAGCAAATAATGTCCAATTGTTCTTTTTTCAATATATGAAAAATTCTTCTTCTTTTTTCTGGGGAATTTCCGCCATTTATATTCCAACTAAGAAGCTGCAGAGACATCCTGGATCAGTCTGTTAGTCCTGTGGTGGAATCTCTTTCTTTTGGTCCTCTGGTCCCGAGGGTGTAGGTGCAGCTGTAGGTATAGGTGGAGGTGGTGGCCAAGATCCTGTTGTTCCTTTCTGTAGGTCCTCTTCGTGGTCGTTCAAAAACTTTTGTTGATCCTCTGCTGTTTTGATTTTAACTTTCTTTCCTTTGAAGTTGAAGGATAGTCCTTGAGGGAACTCCCACCTAAAGGGAATTGAGTTGCTTCTCAGTAGTCTTGTTAATTCTATATAAGTATCTCTAAGGTCCAAAAGTTGTTTCGGGATATCTTTGTAGAATTCTGCCTTGATGCCTTGAATAACAAGTGATTTTCCAAAATGAAGGCCTAGTATTTTATCTCTCTCTTGCTTAGATCTCAAGATGATCAGACAGTCTCTGGATCTGTCCTTCCTCACCACTCTTCCCAATCTAAAAGCAGTTACAATTTTAAAGTCCTTATCTTCTTCTATACCCCAGAACTTTGTAATTTCTGATGTCAGATAGCCAATCAGGTCTTCCTGTTCAAGTTCTGGGATAGCTCTCAACCTAAGATTATTTTCCCTATTCTTCAGTTCTGTCATAGCCAGGTAGACCTGCTGTTCCTTGATCTGTTTGTACAAGGGGTTTACCTGCACTTTTAATACATCAACTTTCTGATTGGCTGCCTCTGCTTTCTGATTGGCTTCCTCAGCCAATTTACGATTTTCCACAGTTGCTTCCTGAATATTCCCAATTGCTTGTGTATGTTGAGCAACTTGTTCAGTCAGTTTGCTAATAGTGGCTGTTGCTTGGTCAATTTTGGACGAATGCTCATCTGCCTTTTTATTCAAAATTGCCAGTTGTTCCAAAATTTGATTTAAAACTGTCTCAGATTGTCCAGATGCCATATCCTTTGGTGCAGTTTGCGCAACTACCTCTTCTTGTACTAGAACAGCTGGGACAGAGGATCTGCGTGGCTGAGAAGTCAAAGTTGTTTGTACTAGTTGTTTAGCTTTCGTTTTAGCCGCTCTTGCTTTCCCTGTGCCACTCATTCCAATCCTGACTACGTGCCAAGGTTAAGTTATATACAGTCCCGTGGGAAAGACATTTCCAAAAAGTAAACAACAAGGCAGCAGAAAGTCAAAACAAAATACAGTTCCCAAAGAATTGTAAATCCAAAGTCCTCTAGGGGGAGTACAATTGTACTTCAGTAGAAAGAAAGAGCTGTTCCGCCATTAACATCCCAGCAGTTAAAAACAGATTTAAATAGAGCCTTCAGATTCCCTTTGAATTGCAGAGCTTCCTCAATGTAGAAACAAAATCTTAAAAGATGTGCAAGATACAGTTCCCCAATTTGTAGCTAAACTGTAACGCTCAAATGTAGCACTTTCAGAATTCAATACGTTTTCAGCAATTTGACAGCTCTTTGTTGCCCCGGCAGTCCGGGACTTTGGGCTTCTCAGTTATTTGTAAATCCACAAAGGAAAGGAGAGGTCCAATCAAAAGCCAACAAAATTAAAGCAAGATTGTCTCTTTTCAAATTGTTATTGTTAAAAACAAAGTTCAATTGTTGCATGAAATTCCACACTTTTTACAGCCTTTTTTAAATGCTTCCAGCTTGTCAAAGTCTTTGCTTTAATCCTTTAAGCACGGTAAGGAGACGGACTTCCTGGTTACGTCTCCCGCTTTTAGCCAAATTTCAATCACTTTAGTCCCAAATTTTTTAAAAAATCCCCTACTCACGGGTTTGTAGTTTAGAGTCTGATGTTCCAGGAAAAAAGGTCGGCGCTCATCGGCAGCAGCCGCGCGGCTTCACTTCCGCAGAAAGAGCGATGAACTCACAGCACCGCTCCCCCTTCCACGCTCCGGAGCCCCTTACGGGGTTCCTTCTTTGTTTCTGGGGGGGCTTCTGGTGCCCGCCGAGTCCCACGGCCACAGGCTCACTCTGCCTGTGGTTTTTCTTGATGGGTCTCCGCTTTGCCGTAGCGGACGACCCTTTCCTGCGGAGCCCCTCTTCACAGCGCGAAGAGGACCGCCATTGCCGTTTCGCGCCGCCTCCTTCTGCCAGTTTATATAAGAGTGGAATATGTATCTGCTGTTGCTGATGTACAGGCGAAACCTGAAACTAAGCCTGTCACATTGACAAAGGATTGAACAGAAGTATTTAGGCTCTTAAGATGGTGCCTGCCTAATGCATCTTCCTTTGGAATGTTCTCTAAAGCAAGAACTAATGGCACCAGCAAAGGTATAGGTCAGTGTTTAACGGTAGAAAGAAAAAAGAATGAGTAAAGTTTAGCATTAGTAAAAAAAGGATTGTTTAGTTGAGATTCCTACATCGCAGGGGGTTGGACTAGATGACCCTTGGGGTCCCTTCCAGCTCTACAATTCTGTGATTCTGAGTGTTTTTTTCCCTGCAGCTCATTGCACATTTCCTTTCTTCATGCGTTTGGGAACATTGTACTATATCCCTCAATTTTTCTTGTCGTTTTTTGAACTCTTTGTTTTGTCTCTTGCCCGTCCGGTTTTAGTTCCTGAAACTAAAGAAGTGGTGAGCCACAAGTACAAGACGCCAATGGTGAGTCATCTGCTATGTCTTCTGGTTATTTCTCAAAGGTTTTCTTATCATGTCCACCCTGTGGCATTTCAGCATTCAGACTGCTCTCCATCTTGCTAATTTTCCAAGTTAGACAATATCACTTCAATGGAAGCTTCTGGGGAAGTATGGTTATGATCAGTTTCAAAATGAAGAGAATAAAAATAAGGACTGCAGGAATGTATAAGCCTACAGGTTTTTGTGTGTATTCTGATGATGGGTTTCAGCTTATTTTTGTGTTGAACTTCAGAAAGCAAACTAGGGCTTGTGCAGAATTAAATTTGCTGAGAGAGAAAGCGTAAGAGAGAGACTAGCAAAATTTGATGGTTTCCATTTTATCTGATTACTTCAATTATAAAGTATAAAATAATTGATTTTTTAAAGACCTCAGTCAGCATCTAGAAAATGGGACAACTACTAATTAATGTCTACTTTTCCATCCCCTTTTCCAGAAACTAGGAGGATTTGCGGTTTCAGCTAATAAAACATGGGAATATTTAATTCTATAATTAACTTAAAAGTCTTGTATTTAAGATGCTACACGTACTGGCTTACGATCACTGAGAACATAACTATATTAATGATTACCACTTGAGATCTTTTGAATTAATCTGAAAACAATTTTTTTAAATAATTGTCAGGTGTATATTGAAGCATATATCTTAAGAGTTTTAAAACTGTTTGATTTGACCCTCCAACAACAACAACAAATTATTATATCCAAATGAGGTCAACTTTTCCCCGAGAAAACAAAAACAAAAAACTGTGAGATTGTATTAAGCATGAGAGCAAGTGCATATCTACAAAATTACACCTTCATTGAAAACTTCACCTTTTTTTTTAGTAAAACAGTATAGTTGCAAATAAATCATTGGGATCAATAACACCATACATTGTATAGGATATAAACCCACAAGAATGGTGTGTGGGATCTAATAGACAGTTACAGAAGACTGGCAGAAAAGGTTTTTTTTCCCTGTTGGGGTACATTTGATGCTACCAGTTAACAGAGGATTAAAAAAATATTTAGACACTGTATAAGTATGTTTGTGTAGATGACAAAGTCTAGTGGTTAACAATATGTTTGGGCTATGACTTAGAATAAGAAGTAGACCTTCCACATACCATTTTCACTCTGTGTATAATATTGAACCTGTAGGTGGAATTTTGGTATCATTTCCTTTAAATATTACCTCCATAGATCTCCTGATGCTTTGCTGCAAACTCAAACGAGTTGTTTTTTTATTGCATAAAAGTCTTTTGCGGCTAGCCAGAGTCTGGATGGCACATAAAATGGGTGCATTCTTGTGTAATTAGTACTTTCACTTTGTGAAGTCATCTACTCAGGATGAAGACAGATTTAATACAGAAACATGATGTTTGTCAGGCACTTCAGTTGCAGTGCAAACCCAGCTTCCTCCTAGTTTTGCAGCGCCCCTCCCAATATTTTTACTGAGTTTACAGTTAATAGGTATTTATGATACAAGTGACCACAAAAGGCATGAGAAATTCAAAAGGGCATCATACCTACTCAACTGTGATCTTACAGATGTGTACATGAAAGATGGAAAAACAAAAGCAATTTTTACCACAAACAAACAAACAACAATAATTTTGCACTAGTTTTGCAGCTGAAATGAAATATGTGCATATCAGTGAATGGAATGCCAACCTTGCCCCTCCATAATGCTTCAAGCAAGCTGCTCCCTCCCTGCCTTTATCTTTTGTAAAGCACTGCATGGTTGTTCATTTAAGCACTGATTCATCTCTTGATTTTGCTTTGCCTCCATAGTAACAGTAGGGCAGTCTGACTTCTGAGAATGCACCTCCTTTTGGCAGCAGACAAGGTCTGGCATCCAATTCTGTCATCTAGGAGGCAGAGCTTCCGCTATTTCCAGACCAACCTTATCTCAGTGGCATAAGGCAGGATCCCTCAGGAACGCTCGTAAAGGGCTTCCAAATTAGACGTCCTTCCTATCATAGAATTTAATAAGCTCCATGCATAAACAGTTTACGCAGAGCCATTCTTTATAGAATTCAACCTTGAAGAGCAAAGGTATGTTTTAAATCAGGGCAGTTCAACTTTTCATATCAACTGGGCCACAAGAATACTTTGACACAGAACTCTCAGGCTACACACTGCCTTATTGCATGGGGCGGGGGGAGCAAGGCCATAATATGATGCCCCTCCGGCACAGCCCTCATACTGCCTCCCCAAAACTGGGAAAGCACAAACTAGGATTTTGGAATGAGGAAGAAGGACTCTAGGACTCTATCAGAGCCCTCACGCCTCCTTCCCAAAGCCCAGCTTCACCTGGCTCTGGGAAGGCAGCACCGGGGGGGGGGCCCTAAAAAAGGCATTGAGGGCCACACCTGAGTGCTCCATTTCAAATGCAAGTAAGGGCACTGCAGATAGGTTCCACAGCTGGAAAAAGTTACACCTGTTATTGCCTTAATTTATTTGAGGCTGAAACAGTGGGCATTCTTTAGCCTTATATGAGTGGATGGGATAGATGAATCACCAATTTCAAGCATTACATCTCATCTATTGGAGCTTTCTATAATTGTTCTCGAAGTAAAGGAACTCTAAGGTATACAATAAATACAGTCCGGAGACCTTTAATTACTCAAACCTTCACTGTTGTCTTTCCTAATGTCTTCTAGGCTCATGAGATCTGCTACTCCGTATTGTGTCTCTTCTCTTATGTGGCTGCAGTTCGTGGGAAAGAAGCAGAAAGCAAAAGCAAGCCACCTCGCCCAGTCTCCAGCTGATCAACACCACCACTGGAAATTCATTGGCCTGTAATACTCCCTTTTCTATGGCTGTTATTGGAGCTCACATAACCGTCTCTTATGAAAACTTGTTTGTTTATCTATGGCCCTGCAAGTCCCCTTTACAAAAATCAGACTTAACTATTCATTTGTGTGCTGAAGCTGTTCTTCTCCAGCACTTATTGGCATCCTTTCTAGAACTGAGTGTGGTCTGCTCTGGCCATGCTCTTGGAATTAGCTGTCCCAGACGATTTGCTCACATGAGGTTCAGCTGTCTTTATTTTACAGTGATACCATTGTTTGACTTTTTATTTATTTATAGAATCAAGCCTCTGTTTTCATATTTTCTGTTATGTATGCGATGAAAGCAACTCAGTGTTGCCTGCTGCTGCTGCTGCTAATGTGCTTTACTGTACATTATTTTGTTCCTTGCTCTCCAGACTTAACTTTGTCAGCATGGAATTCCTTTCACACGGCCCTTTTTTGTCTGCAAGCTGCTCCAACCCATTCCACAGAAAGGCATGGTTGTTTGAGAGTGGAAGCAAAACTACACACATGTCTAGTCATTGTGTCTTCAGAGGAATGGGTGGAAATCAAGGCACAGGAAGGATGATGCAGTCCAGTGTGCATGTACTGTACATATTCCTTTAAACAGGAGACTAACATTTTGCTGACATTCCAGTTCAGTTCCGTAGTACATGCTCATAGTGATAGACTTCTACATGGTAAACGTCTAGAATTAAGTGAAGAAAGGTAACTCTCTACCACCACCACCCCCACCGCCACCAAAATCAACACAGTGCTATTGGTTAAATCATTACATACTCACATAAAGCTTCAGTATTTAAAGCACCCTATAATTCTGTTGTATATTGTTGGAAACACATCAAATCATAAAATGGTTGTGAGGATGCAAATGTTTGTCCATAGCACTGTATATCCTCATTCCAAGTCTCCTTTTAGCCATTGCTTCTGTCAAATTGTACATGTATATTAAAGAATTTTGCAAACACCGTGCTACTGTGCAATGAAGCCTCCCTCCCAGGTAAAGTATCATTTGATTTTTTTATTTCTAAGTAAGCTGGAAAATGAATATTTAATATGCCTTTTATTTTTTCATGGATTGTACTGGACTCTAATGCAAACACACACCAGGGTACTTGAAGGAGAGCATCTGCAGTATATAACAAACTGTAGAACATCTGACTGACTTCTCTGACTCATATTGGAGTACCATATGAGTTCACAGGGTTTATTGGCAATCTGCCTCCAGAAATCATTGGGATTGTTCCATTCAGCTTGGTCTGTGTGGCTGTTGAATGGACTGTGTATTATGAATGAGTTGCCAGGGAGGGAGGGAAGATGTACATATTTCAGCCCCACATCTATTTATAGAAAAGTGTACAGTTGTGTGAATGTGAAAATAAACTACCATTAAACCACCTTGACTCTTGTGGTTTGAACTGCATTAGTTTTGCTTACTGTTTAAAATTTAGTGATTTAGGTTTCTAATAAAGCCAAAACATGTGACTGAGGAGGCCCTATATGTTTATATACTAATAGATCTCATAGTTTATATACTAATAGATCTTGGCTCTGGAGCCAAGTGAGGATTAACAATTAAGATCCACCCTCTATTGTGTGGGCAGGTAATCCCTCCCCCTACCTGGACTGGTTTCCCTGGCAACGCTTCCCCCAGGTGGGATTGGACAACTCACTGGGGTAGGCGGGGACCTCCAGGTATCCCACCTGAGGGAAGGCAAAGCCTATGCTGATGGGGCCACTCCAGATCCAGGTCTGCACGCGTCCACACAAAGGGCGCCCCCCCGTTTTAAGTGGGGAGCGGTCATTATCTAGCCAAAAGAGCACTCTCCTTGCACAAGTGGGAGGAATAAGCAGGCTTGAGAGAAATCAGTCATATGAAATGATTTCATTGTTAATTCAATAGCTAACAATAAAGGCAAAGCTGGCAAATATTTTATACCTGCATACATTCCATATGATACTCTCAGCATAATTTTGTATAATTTTTAATTTTCTGTAACAGTTTGTATTATGTATTCCATTGGCAGTTTGGGAGCTTCAGAGAGAGAGAGGGGGGGAGAACTTCAGATTTGTATTGATTTTTATTGAGTTTTACTGATGCCTCCCCCACTTGCTTCACCCATGGATTGTAAAGATGGATTCAGTGAATAAAAGCCATAGCATACATAAAGAGAGTCTATGTAGGAAGTTGAGATATTGCTCCTGCTTTGGAGTTAACTCTGTCTACATACTTCGAAACATTTTTTTATCTATAACTGTGAAGGTTGCAAGCTTGATTTTTCTTACAATAAAACTTGAGATAGCTATGAAGCAGAATTTTGTTTCAGATTCTAGTTTTGGTCTATTGTGAATTAAATAGTACAGTACTAGCAGTTTGTTAGTTTGACCTTCTCCTTAAAAAAACACACAATTTCCCCTGAAATGTTGCTCTTTTATCTGAAAATTATACAGAATATGTCATTCTAGGTCTTCTGGGATTTTGGAATGGATGTTCTAGCAGCAACTAGGCTGCAAATCCTCTATATTTTGTCTGGATTCTATCCCATTCTCTTCAAAACAGGGTACCCACAAAGGAGGACAGTACTTAAAGCTTGTGGCCATGTTCTGAAGTGTATTGTTGTGAATCTTTGGTTGTCTTAGATCATAGGAAAGGAAGGCTGTTTTCTGGCTTGCTCTTTTTCTTTGGACTGTTACATTTTCTGTCTTTTATTAAGCCTGGGTTAGTTTACTTTCTTGGACACTAGTTGTCTCTATTTCCCTTCCTACCCTCCTGAAGTACATTATTCTCAGTAAAGTTTGTTGGTTATTTGCTGGCTGAGTATCTTAAGTACGGGTTATTTTAAGACTTTCTCTATTGTCCGCCTCTTTGCTTGGGCATGCCAATTCAAGCTCAGGGATAACAGATGGAGGCTGCAATAGTTAGCACTTTCAATCTTTCACCACTTCAAGTCATTTTAGGATGTGGTCCTTATGTCACACAATGTATGGTCTTCAGAAATGGGATCCACTTACTCGACTGCTTTGCTGTCCTAAAATAGATGTCTCTGCTTTGAGTGGCACTTCAACTATATCAGTAGGGCTTAAATGCATCTGGGTTTCCTCTAAGAAACATAATATGGAGTCCATGTTGGTGTTGCAAAACAAGTGAGATTATGCCTGCTAGAACTGACTTGTGAGTTTTGGCAACAAAACTCTTCCTCAGGCTGAGTGTTCAAGAAAAGTAAAAGCAAAAAGGATGAATGAGAGATGCTTCTGTGCAAGGTACAGCATTAGCCTGGCCCTTCTTGTCTGCAGACTTTTTAAAAAGTCTTATGCTGGTAGAAAGTAGCAGATGGGGGCAGTGTGATATTTTCTGAGAAGGATTAGGATTTTAGCCTTAATCCAATTACAGTCAAACCATCTAACCAGGGTTTCAATTTACACCAAGGCTGCAGGGATAAAGCAGTAATGGAAGATTGGTTCCATTTCAAAAAAATAAACAAACCATAAGGGGGGGGGGAAAGTGTGTTCAGGATAATGTGTGAGAACTATTTAGAAATAAATAAAAGGAACACACATTCGTTTATACTTTGTTTCAGAGGCTTTGTGTGACTTGAAACTGTGATATATTTTGAAAACTGAATCGTGTAAAAGCAATACACTCTTGGTCCAGGAACATTACAGACCTCAGAATTGTGGCATTCAAAACAAAGCCCTTGTCTCTAAATAATATTGTAATTTTCCTTCCCTGTTCTGTTCTCACATTTGAAAAGGGGGGGGGGAGCATTACCAGTTTGAAGGCTTGATTGAGGAGATAAAGGGTGCTTCCAGGCTGGGCTTTAATCTGCAAACAGGTCATTGATTACAAACTTTCCCTGGAAAATTCAGATTAAATAGGGAAAATATGGGCTGGCATTTTTTATGCCAACAAAGTCATGTGAATGATGGGGACGGATGGACAAAAAACCACTGCATGCCAGAGGAGCACTGATACCACAATAAACACCCTTTGGTTCTTGTATAATTATAAATATTGTGTAGAACTGTGCAGCTCCAACTCCTGGGTTAGAGGCAAGTGGACAGCCGTCCTACTAATTGCATGTCTAGACTAGTTCACTATAATGTTGACCTTGTCCTGTGTTTTTTGAATTGTTGTCTTATTTGAGTTTATTGATACGTTTTGTAACAAATTGTTATGCATTTTGATGAGAAGTTGCTGGTTGATGACCACTTTGGGCACAGTTAACTATTGAAAAGTAGTGTTACTTTAGTCTAAATCAAAATATAGGTACAGGGCACTGTTTGGTGGTTCAAAAAGTTTCCAGACCTTAACATAATGAAGTCTGTTAGTATTTTATTCAGTTTCAGGAGTGGAAAAAAATAATCTACAGCCAAGGGTAAGCCAGGCTGGAGCACATCTAGGTTCAGAAATACGGTATCTATTTTCCCCCATTTCCTGAACATACTCCTACCCTGGGAAGGTTCTGTTACTCAGTATCAGGGGTCAGCAAACTTTTCTGCAGGGGGCCTGTCCGCTGTCCCTCAGACCTTGTAGGGGGCCCGGACTATGTTTTTTTTTGGGGGGGGGGGGAATGAATGAATTCCTATTCCCCACAAATAACCCAGAGATGCATTTTAAATAAAAGGACACATTCTACTCATGTAAAAACAGGCTGATTCCTGGACCGTCCGCGGGCCAGATTTAGAAGGCGATTGGGCTGGATCCAGCTCCCGGGCCTTAGTTTGCCTACTCATGCTCAATAGCTTGCAAAAGCTGTATTTTAATATTCGTGGGTTGTAATAAAAGGGATTATTTCACTTGTCTGGAGTGGGGAAAAGATTTAAACTGGGGAGGAGAAGAGAGGCCATTCCTTATCCTCCATGTAATATATACTTTGCATCTTTTTTTAAGAAGTGTTCAACAGCCCTGATTTTTTCTGTTCACAGTTGAGTGGAGCAGCTAAATTTCCCCTTGATAAAATTCTTAGCCCTTTGTGTATATATGAGTGGCTGGGGAAACCCTGCCAGATGGGCGGAGTAAGGTAAAGGTACCCCTGATCATTAGGTCCAGTTGTGGTCGACTCTGGGGTTGCGTGCTAATCTCGCTCTATAGGCAGAGGGAACTGCCATTTGTCTGCAGACAGTTTCTGGGTCATGTGGCCAGCATGATTAAGCCACTTCATAAATTATTATTATTAAAATTATTATATGGAATTTAAAATACTTTATGGATCCTGGAGATTATCTAACCAATCTATCTACATAATATGAATGAACTGGTATGCTTCAAAGTTTCCCTTCTATCATCCAAATGACAATGATTGTAAATAACTAGCTATCCGATTCTACAATTGAAAGGCTTAT
Organism: Podarcis cretensis; assembly: GCF_951804945.1. Classification (NCBI taxonomy): domain Eukaryota; kingdom Metazoa; phylum Chordata; class Lepidosauria; order Squamata; family Lacertidae; genus Podarcis; species Podarcis cretensis. Next base: position 51,383,846 of record NC_137170.1, on the reverse strand, counting down.
GTGTTTGTTAAAAATGTTGCTAGGGCTATATAAAACTTTATCAGTTGTAATTAATATTTTTTTTACAGTTCTTTAGGCTTAAGTGATTATGTATTTAAGAAACAAAAGTGGAACATTTGGTTAGGGTAATACAGCAGTTTCTCTGTACAGTTGTTTAAAGAGTGTCCATGTAAGGAAGTTGTTAACCAATGGCTATTTCGCTTGTGCATGTAAAATGAGCTAAAACTGGTGCTGGAATTGGCTGAGATGCAAAATGATTGCCTTATCACTGTGCTATGGCCACAGCAAAATGGCATGTTAAGTGCCGAGCCGAGAAAAAGCTTTTGAGTTCTGCCAAGAGCGGTTTTCTGTATATCAACATTTTGTAGGCATCACTAACACCAGCCAAAGAGGAGAGGAGAAAAAATAAACCTAGAGGAGTTTCTCACAGGTCCTTTGAGTTATGCAACATGTTTACATCTACAGCTGTGTTGGTACAAAAGAGAACTGGCCAAGGATGAGTTTTCTGTACTTTTCCATTAGGCATCTGCAGAGACTGTTTAATGCAATAGGCTTTGCCCACCTACCTAGTAACAATGTCTCTATGTCGGTATCACATACACTCCCAATTCCGTAGTGCCATGACTTATTTAATGGCATATATAACGCCCATAAAATAGGGGCTGATTCTGTCTGTGTTGTACCAGTGGAGCCTCAGAGATCCTTCCTTACTCAGGTCCCAATCTCAAAAATGAGACAAGTTGTGAGTAGATAGAGTTTACTTTGTGGTGATGTCCCAGATTTTGGAATTCCCACCCAATAATAATAATTTTATTGTTTATACCCCGCCCATTAAAAGCTTCCCTAAACAGGGCTGCCTTCAGATGTCTTCTAAAAGTCAGATAGTTGTTTATTTCCTTGACATCTGATGGGAGGGCGTTCCACAAGGCGGGTGCCACTACTGAGAAGGCCTTCTGCCTGGTTCCCTGTAGCCTCACTTCTCGTAGTGAGTAGTTAGTCTTGCCTGGAAAACTTTTTATTTTCACAGGCATTTTAGATTTGTTGGTTTAATGCTAACTTTTACTGTTTGTGCTGTGGCTGTGCTGTTCAATTGATTTTTATTATGTTTTCAAATTCTATTTTAAGTTTCTCTGAGAATCCTTGGCATTGAAGAGCTGAGTAACAAATCAAGGGGGGGGGGCGGGAATCATAGGTTAGATGCTAAAGTAATAAGTAGATTAGCATTCCTTTCCATACCTTTTTGTACAGTTAAAAATGTAACAACACTGAAGAAAAACTGTTTCCTTCATAATCGCCAAAAAGATACCCTGGGGAGGTGGTTTCTTGCAATATAAATGTTATATGAATGTAATCAATCAAGACGATTTGTACAACTTACATGAAGGGTTATTGACCTAAATTAGAATAAATAATGTATAATATAAGCACAAAGGTGAATGTTTTATCAGCACAAGATTTCTGCTTGCTCAATGGAATGTTCTCCTCCTCCATATACTCCCCCCAGTATGTTTTGGTTGAGTTCTCCAAACCCTCTGGAGCAGAGGAGGAGGAGAACAGGAAGTCCCATCGTACAGTGGAAATTATTGCTCTGATTGAACAGCATTCTACTAATGAGGCCTATCTTGGATTGCAACCTTAAACATTTTGTTGGAATGTTATGATTTACTCTGGTAGAAACTAATGAGGTATAGCTGGATACACACCTATATCACCAAAAGCTCTTGTTTTAATGTTTGACATTCTAAACCTATTTCTCATTGTTCTAGAATGAGGAAAATAAGCTACAGTACCAGTGCAGATTTTCCTGTGCTTTTAGTGCAAGGGAGGGATCTACTCAATCCTGTGTTGTACAGAGTTGCTCTTTACTTCTGACTGCCGCTTTCTTGTTTTGCATTTTGTATATTGAAACCAATTTTTTAATCAAAACATTGACAGCTAGTGAAAAGAACACTAGAATATAAGCTTGAGTGAAGCAGGAGACTTTCAGAAAGAAACCACTGTGAATTTTATTTGTTTCACTGTATTAAACTATAATTCTTAACAATAGGTAATGATACAATAATGTTTGGCATATTATGCTACCAAAGAAAAAATTAACCTGCATAACAGAACCAGAAACTCTCAAAAAGGGATTGTGAGTGGAAATCAAGGGTACTGATTTAAGTCTTTTAATTCAGACATTAAGTGTGGTGCTTTTAAGGATGCTGATGCTTCTATTACCACTAGTATTCAGTTGTTGCTGAATAAGTGACTATCCTGGAGGAGGCTCCTTGCAAAGTGCTGCCTTATCCACAAGAGTGTCTCCCTAAACTCAAAGCTGTGTGCACAAAGTGTGTGTGCTAGGGCTCCTCCATTTGGGATTAGTGGAGAAGGATGTGCTGGTGCATTCCACGTGCACATGTGATGGTCTAGAACAGACTGTTGAGAATTTTTTGACTAAGCAGAATTAAGAATTTTGTGTTGCAAGGTTTGCCTGGTTTTGCTTGGCAACAAAATATTCTCTTTTCCCCATTGCACACTTGACAAATGAGACACTGAAAGACGAGTAGATACTTAGATAATCTCAGGTTGTCTTTTATTCACTATTTTCTGCATTTCTGCTATGATCCATTCCCGGTATGACCTGAAAGACAGAATGAAGGATTTAGTGCTGCAAGCAAGCATGTATGATGTTTCAACAGTGAATTAATACTTCCCTTTTTTTTACTATAGATATCATGACTCCTACATTTTCATTTAGCTAATAAATTAGCTAATAAATTAGACTACTGCAAAGCCTAGTCTACATGGAAAGTAGAATGAAATAGTGGAGAGAGTGGTGCCATTTCAGACTGCAAGTGGGGAATGCCATTCTTGAATATTATTCCACATGTAAAGCTCCCTGTAAAATGCTAACACATCAGGGCCCTGTCCCTTCTGTATGGATTTTCTATTTGCAGAGAGATGTAGCTTTTGTTTGTTTGTTTTTTGGTGTAGGGGAATATTAAAAACGTGCCTTACACATACTCTGAATTAGTATACCGTGGTACCTCGCAAGACGAATGCCTCGAAAGATGAAAAACTCGCAAAACGAAAGAGTTTTTCGTTTTTTGAGTTGCTTCACAAGACGGATTTCCCTATGGCCTTGCTTCGCGAGACGAAAACGTCTTGCAAGTTTGTTTCCTTTGTCTTGCAAGTTTGTTTCCTTTTTCTTAAAATTGTGCATTCACTTCGATGAGCTACTCATAGCACGCGGTGTGGTAGCCTTTTTTGAGGTTTTTGAAGACTTTGATGATTTTTGAAGCTTTTCCGAAGTCCGTGCTTCGCAAGACGAAAAAATCGCAAGACGAAAAAACTCGCGGAACGAATTAATTTCGTCTTGTGAGGCACCACTGTAGTCTAGTCTTCTACCTCATTGAATGGCATCTGTAGGCACATTCTAACTTTCCTGAGAGTGAGCCCTACAGGAAGCATAGGGCTAGTACAGCTTGTGTTTCTGGGAGCCAGAAGCCAGAATTTGTAAATGAGTAGAAGGTTTTGTGTCTGGTCTTTTATCTCTCTCATTCTCCATCCCTTTGCTGCTAAACCACCTGCTTCAGAAGCATCTGATTGCTACAGAATTACTTGCCTCCACATCTGGACTCGATGAAAGCCATTAGTTCAGAATTCTACTGTGGAACTGCAGAAAGCAAAAAGAGAAATACTAATTGACAATGCTGCAACCAGACAAAGTGTATTTTCTTCTTAACAATGACTACTAACTTGAGTGTCCCTGATCCAGAGGACTGTGAGCACAATGTGCTGCTCACTCACTACTGTAACTGCATTTCTCATAATGCTGGATTTAGCTAGGTAAAACTGTTACAGCACAATCTCTCTTTATTTATTTATTTATAAGCAGAATTTCTATGCTGCCATATTATAAAATATCAAGGCAAGTTGCAGCAACAAAATACAAAACACCATTAAAAAACAATATATATATATATAGAATTATTAAAGTGAATAGTTAATTGAACCCCTGCTAAGAAAGGCATGGGCATAGCGGGGGGCAGCTGCCCCCCAAATGAATCAAAATCAATACAAATCTGAGTTCTGCTCCCCCAACAAAAATCCTGGCTATGCTCATGAATAAAGGTATTCAAGAGATGCTGGAAAGTCAAAAGCGAGGGTGCATCCTGAATCTCTGCTGGAAGAGGGTTCCACAGCATGGGAGTGGTGATATTAAATGCTGTAGCCTAGCTGAGGCCAGCTAGGCCTCTATAATCTGGGGGACAGCCAACAGCTCCTCCAAATATGGGAAGACCCTTCTACCTTGTGTGTGGGTAAAGTACTGTACTCTCCACTACCCATCATGTTTTATCCTGACACAGTCATCTTTATCCAGCAGTTGACTTGCTTGTGCTGTGCAGTATGGGATGTCACTGGCCTATATAATATATGAATGGAGTGGGGTCAGCATAATTGAATACTGTCTTCCTCAGTCCTTTATTGCAAATGAAGATGCACACAATACATATCCATGTATGCTGCTATGCACAGAAAATAGACAAAGCCCCGTATACATTTTGGGAGCACCGCCCACAGCTTTGTTCTCTGCATGTTGCTACAACCCTCTTCTGTGGATTGGAATTTGCATAGGAAAGCTCCTATGAAACAATGCTGAAAGCTATGTAAGCAAAGTTCTACAATGAGTAATATACCTACCTGGCTCCAAGACAGACTAATAAACTGCAAGGAAGCATCTAATCCAGTCAACTCTGCATAGGTTGTGCTCAACATTCACTCTTATGAAACAGCTTCATTCCTACTCGAGTCATGGAAGAAAGATTGAAGCTGTCTTTTGACCCCAAAGGAACCCCACTAGTTAGCTATTGTTGTTTAAAGGGACCCCTCAAATGTTGGAGGAACTTTTTTTGCTTAAGCTTAGAGTATTGAGTGTGTGGCATCCTCCTTATTACCTCTGACATCCAGCCGGCACTCTATTTCAGCTTCACCACATTCATTCACAGCTTTGCAAGTGTAGAGGCCTCCATCAAATGGGCTGGGCTTCCGGATTTCCAAAGTCAACACTCCGTGCTTACTAAACATGCGGTATTTGGCATCTCCAGAAAGGTCCACTTTGTTTTTGAACCAGAAGATTTTCGGCTAAGTATATGATAATAGAAAAAGCAAAGATGAAACATGGGGTGAGGGGTACCACCAACTGAGAGTCCAGTGGAATACCTACATTTCTTTGAACCTTGTAAGAGACAAATGTTTCATCTGAGCCGCTTTGTTCCAAGGAATACCTTGCAAAGTAAAAATTATTGAAACATGCAGCTGAAGAAGACCTGGGGATCTGCTGAGGAGGTGGTTCAGGCCCACCAATGCCTCAAAAAGGGGAGGGGAGTCCATCAGCATGAAAGTCCTCTTCCTATTAGCCCTCTTCAGTCAACAGATGCCACAGGACTTTTTCATTGGCTGTATCCAACCACTTTCTATTATGCGTCAGTACTGTTCCTGCAGTCCACTCTAATTCCATCCCCTCTTCTTTTCTTGCTGCTCTCCACACAAGGTGTGCAGGCTCTCTGCTCTTCCTAGACATGTAATGTTGTGACCTGTCCTGGTACCTGCTGCTGCTAATATTAATGTCTAGGCTGACTTCTGGTCCTGAAATCTTGCAATATCAGCACATAAGCTCGCTGCAGGTAAGAGTATTTCACCTGCTCTCTCTTGAGATCTCCCTGCTATTTAGCAGCTCTCAACCTCACCCACCCCATTTCTGGTCCACCTGCCTGTAAGCTACCCCCCCCCCCCGTGCTTCAAAAATATAATTTATTCAGCCAAGTCAACTGGAAGAATGGCATTATTTGCTCACTAAGGGTACCAATGTTCCCCTCGCTCACTTAACTGCATATTGAGAAAAGAGGTGTGTGTACCTTTGGGCTTCCTCTTACAGCACAGCTGAGCGTAGCATTGTACCCAGAGATCACGGAGCGATCTGGAAGAGGGTGAGTGAATTTTGGTGCTTCAGAGAAATCATGTTCTTTGTAGTTGGGGGGTTTATAATCTGTGCCTGTAGTTTAGGGTGGGTAGAAACAAAGTCAGACGCACACTTCTTTTAATCTTGCCCATGATTTAACATAATTTTAAAATTGGCAGCTGAAATTATACTGAAATATTAAGAACCAGGATGATATCTTCTGCCTGTCCTTCAGATATTTTTTTTTTAAAGAGAAGGAACATCCTCTAAGGTGTTCTACTTCTCTCTCTTGATATATCAGCGAGGCAGCAGCCTTTATTTAGCACATGAGTAGGAGAACCTAATATGAATGGGTTGGGAGCTCCAGGTCATTTGCCCTTTCCATCTTCTATCACTGCATCCCCCTTCATTCCAGGTCTCCTGCCCTCCTAGCTGAAAAAGCAAGAGGGCAGGAGACTCCAGCACTTTCCACTCCTAAATTCCTCTGTGCCCCCCCCATACCTCTCTGCAGCACTCACTCACTTCCCCTGTCCCACTCCTTGATGCTGGCTCTCTTCTCCTTTTCCCTGTAGGAATGAATGCTGGCCATTTACATCTAGCATTTGGAGCATCAATAGGACAGGGTCTCATCCGATTCCTATCCCCTGTTGGCTCTAGCTATTCAGAATCACACTTGTTTAAGGTCTCCTGGGCGTGGCAGAAGGTTCGGAACTAGCTAATATTAGCTGTTACTCTTCCCACATTGTGCTTTCACACATTCCTCTAACATCATGCTACAATGAGCTTTGGAATTTTTTGAAATTCTGCCATCTATATTTATGAATGATAAATTTCAAGGCCAAATTCTACCTTGCATTACAGATTATGAATTGGAATGTTTTAGCCTTGTTTGCATTTGCTGATTGCTGTGAGTTTGGCAGGCAACTATCAAATACTAATGATTATTGCATGTTACTTATCAAATAATTTAAGAACAAAAAGTTCCATTCCATGTCAGCTGTCAAAGACCAAATACAATGGTGTGCTAATCATCAAATGCCACCGCTTTTGAAAACTACCTTCCAAGCACAGGTCTAAACAGTTTTCCCATTACCCTATTCTTTCCCACGGAAAACCAGCTCTTAGCTGTAAATCGGAGCAAATGTCAATCCGAATAAGCCCTGAATTGCCATTTGCTCTGAATGAATGCTAAAGAGCAGCTTTCCCTGGGAGGGGTTGGAGGAGAAGAAGCAGCACAAGAGGAGGTGTGAATCAGTCCTTTGTTAAGATAATGGCCGTGGCCAAGTCAATTAAGCAACCTATCTGCATTACCAAAGAATTGACCATGTCGTCATAGGAACAACTACAGTAGCTAATGGTGCTACCCGAAGGAGGGATGGGTCTCCCCTTCCCTGGTTGAATGCCACAGCATCCGTGAGCACAATAGCCCTTTCCCACTCTTCTTATTCACCAATGACTTGTATACATGAAGCATGAAGGGCTTGAGTATAGCTATCATGACTAGTAGCTATTGTTAGCCTTATCCTCTATGAATTTATCTAGTTGTCTTTTTCCCATCTGAAATGAACTTTATTTGCACAAGAAACATAACAGGACCAGTGCCTTTCTCTCCAGGCAGTGTACATTTAAGTTCATTGAAACAGTCTTTAAAGTTGGTAGTTTCAAAACCAACTTTAAGCTTATGGTAGTGAATCCTACAGTTCAACTATGCACTATGTGAATTTTTTTTTTTTTTTTGGCCACAATGTGCAAGTTGATTCTTCCTGAGCAAGACTTGATAATGTGCATGACAATGTTATCTTTAAAAATGCTTTCTACAATTTACCCAGAACAGATGTTAACCAAATCCACTTCTAATTTCCTAGAAATCTTATTAAACTGGCCACTTTTCCAGTCAAAGGCCAATCTTAGGAACAAGATACATATTTTCATTTGAAAATCAGTTTCAAATTGAGTCCTGTGACCCAACCACTTCTTGAATTTTAAATTTATCAATAAGGCCCAGAGAACTTGATAGCTTTGCAACCAGTATAATTTGCTTTAGTTCTTCAGATCCCCTTCCTGAAAACGTCAATTTAGGTACTCTCTGTTACCTGTTTTTTTAATGTAGGCAGAATTTTTGGTGTTGGCAGCATTTTCACTCAACCCATACAGATTTTCACTGAAGACCCGGAAATAGTACTCATTTCCCATGATCAAATCTGACGCTACACAATTAGTGCGTCGATAGTGCTCAAAAACTATGTACCATTCCTGAAATGAAATAATCCATTGTCAGAAAATCAAATCTTGTGAAGGTCACAGTCTGGATTTTTGGAACAAAATCCCCAAAACATGTTCAACACAGGCAGGCGAAATACGGGGGTGCAGCTGGGGGAGGGGTAGTGGAAACAGCGGGATTTCCCCATCAGCCTGACTGGCAACCCAGAATTCTGGCAACCACTGTGTCAGGAATAATTTCTAATAAATCCAGTGACTGCCACTGAGTATGTTCGTGTTTTCTCAGCAGTGCAAAAGACCTCCAGTCATGGATGTTAAAGTCATAAATAGGAAGGGAGGGAGTTTCTCACATCTTATATTTTTGCTTTTGCCTATCTTGTAATTGGAGAAAGAACTGGCAAACCACTCCAGTATTTTGCCAAGAAAACTCCATGGACATAAAAAGGAGAAGCTTTGAGAAGAAGGTGAGTTTCCAAGGCATGCTCTGGTTCACGGAGAATCGAACATGACTAAGACTACTAAACAACAACGAATCTTGTAATTTATCATGGATAAATAGTCCAAGTGTGGCTTCTCAATTATGGCCCGCTTCTCTATTTTGTGCAGCTCCAAGCTAGCCACTTGTATGGAGTGCAATTGCCTAAAACCACCATTCTCCTGCTGACATGATTTTGAGTCATGAGCTCAGACTCAAGGTATTACAGTTTCACTGTACATACTTTAGGGTGGATTCATACACTCATTCAGCCCATTACCCTTACCATTGTTTTTTTGTCTGCCTTCTGGACAGTGTATCCTGTGATTGGAGCATTGCCATCATCCTGGGGTGGTTTCCATTCCAGCGCAACATTGAATCCCCACACATCCACAATCTTTACATTCTGAGGAGGACCAGGCTTGTCTACAGAAAGTCATACAAAAGGTATTCAAGATCTACCACTCAGTATCTTCAGGAAGAAAAAGGAGCAAGACTTAAATCGTCTACTGCTAACTGATGGCCATTGGTAATAGACAAACATCAAAAAATGTTCTGTTAACTGAGCCAGTGTCCCAAAACAATATTGGCAAGATAAAGACTAACTCCTGCAGGCTGCTGTATAGATCAATGCACACATACCTCCCACAGACATTTAAGGTTGACATCTCCAATTAATAAAAGGTAAAGGTAAAGGTACCCCTGCCCGTACGGGCCAGTCTTGCCAGACTCTGGGGTTGTGCGCCTATCTCACTTAAGAGGCCAGGGGCCAGCGCTGTCCGGAGACACATCCGGGTCACGTGGCCAGCGTGACATCGCTGCTCTGGCCAGAGCCAGAGCCAGAGCCGCACACGGAAACGCCGTTTACCTTCCCGCTGGTAAGCGGTCCCTATTTATCTACTTGCACCCGGAGGTGCTTTCGAACTGCTAGGTTGGCAGGCGCTGGGACCGAGCAGCGGGAGCGCACCCCGCCGCAGGGATTCGAACCGCGACCTTTCGATTGGCAAGTCCTAGGCACTGAGGCTTTAACCCACAGCGCCACCTGCGTCCCCTCCAATTAATATTGCTCCATTATTTGCTCCCACTTTGGCAACAATTTGCAAATGAATGCCAGTTTTTGTTAGCATTGCCATAACTAATAAAGATTCTCATTTACTGTAACCATGGTTGTTTGGAAGCTTAGAATAATTAATACTTTCTCTTGAAATTCAGTCCAGCATATCATCGCTTTAATTTATGTCTGAATCCAAAAGGCAGCAGCATATGTCTATTGGCTACATCCATTAATCCCTTCTTAGCAAGACAACTGTCAAAGAAAGTTAGCTCTCTAACAGACTCTCCAAATGCTCTGAGTAATTCACTAGTTACCCCTGGGAATGTTGGACTGGGTTCTCAGCCTTCTAAATGATATGTACACCACTTCACAGTAACTGAATCAGTTCTTTCAGTTCTGCCTTCATCTTTTCTGCTTCCAAATCATACAGATCTGTTATCACTGTTTTATATACATTAGAAATAATAATAATAAATAATAATAATAATAATAATAATAATAATAATAATAATAATAATTAGTATTATGGTCCAAAATGGTCAAAGGCCTGGAAACGATGCCTTATGAAGAACGGCTAAGGGAGCTGGGCATGTTTAGCCTGGAGAAGAGGAGGTTAAGGGGTGATATGATAGCCATGTTCAAATATATAAAAGGATGTCACATAGAGGAGGGAGAAAGGTTGTTTTCTGCTGCTCCAGAGAAGCGGACATGGAGCAATGGTTCCAAACTACAAGAAAAAAGATTCCACCTAAACATTAGGAAGAACTTCCTGACAGTAAGAGCTGTTTGACAGTGGAATTTGCTTGACAACCATATGTCAGGAGTGCTCTGATGGTGTTTCCTGCTTGGCAGGGGGTTGGACTCAATGGCCCTTGTGGTCTCTTCCAACTCTATGATTCTATGATTCTATGATTATTAATATCACAAAAAATCAAACTAGAAAGTTGATAGTACTGGGGAGGGACAAATGTAATCTGAGCGAAGCAAGCCTTAGACAACCTTGCCTATTAGCACTGAACTTGCAACTTCCTTAAACCAGAATTAGAGTCAAACTGTGGCTCTGTGTACACATTACCGACCTAAAAAGCATCTAGGTTGTTTTCCCACCCTCAATTGGGATTGAAGCTGGTTTGGGGAAAATCCATCAAAACACAGTATTTTGTAAGAAATGACAGGATATATATGGATTGTGGGAAATGCCGTGTTTACACTGTGTCCCAAACTAACAATGGGAGCGTACTGGATGCAGGATAAGCAGGAGTGTGTAAACAGCCTACATGTGTTGTGTGAATTTCATGGCTCCCGACATGTTTTTGCACAGGCAAAGGATTAGGCCTTTCACCCTGTACTGTGGCTCTCATCCAAATCTGGCATCCTTATGGATATTTTTTCACATTATGTATGTAGTTCAAATCTTAGAGAGCAGCAGAAAGAAACTCACAGCGCTAATCTTACATTGGTTATTACAGCTGGGAGCTGTGGCGTCAGTAATGTTAAGCAGGATTTACACACACACATGGAATAGCCTTTGTAAGAAATTTTAATAGCCAGCTGGTTTTTATGGGATCTGAAGGAGAAAATGCAATTAGCTGAACTGATGCTGTTAAGCTGCTTGAGTGACGTCACTCATTGCTCTCTCTCTCTCTTTATAAATTGTGTAAGTGGCTTTTAAATTTTTTTCTGAAGTATTGTGCATTTTATTGCTGCCAAGCCTCCTGCTGCCAAAAAGGCTGGATAAAAATGGGCCACCCTGGTGGGGGTGGCTAGAGATAACAGAGTTCATGTTTTTGTCAGTCACTACATGCAGTCACAGCTTTTTTGAATTCATTGTATGCAGACGTTCATTGTCCTGTTACTGGGGAGTCACCCTTTGTGTACACCTGGGTGTTCCCATTCATTTCAGTGACAGAAGCTGCTCCATGCGTCCAAAAGAAAATATCAGTTGACATTTGTATACAGCACTTTCAAGTAGTCAAATTGCTTCACATGCATGAATTGTGATCCTGACCTGCAGGTCCAATCAGGCTGGCCAGGCATCACTATTTGACGGGCAAGGCTATGCACACCTGACCGACACCACATATGGGTGGAGAGGGGGAGAGATGGCAGGTTGGAGGGGGGGGTGGCAAGCAGCATCCTGCCCACGATATGGCACTTAGAAGCCCTGATTGGTGAGACTTCAAAATGCAACTCAGGCTATTTGAAAGCCCTTTCCAAGGCTGCTCTGCTCATTCAAACTGGCTTTAAACCTTTGAGGTTTAACTAAGCAGCACAGATGGAAAGTACAGAGTCTCATTCTCTGCCCTGGTTTTTGCTTTGTCCACCTGGAGGCACTTGCAAAGCACTTCGTAAGCCCCAATGATCATCTGATCATAGGGCCAACATGCTTGCATAGGGCTATGTCTTTGCCCTTATGGCTTTGTTTGAAGCCATGTGGGCAACCCTGCCCACCTGTTAACTTGGCCTGGTGGGGGGAGACAGGGGCCAGAACCAGTTCCCCACTCCTACTGTAAGGTAAAGCAACATACAGTGGTACCTCGGGTTACAGACACTTCAGGTTACAGGCGCTTCAGGTTACAGACTCCGCTAACCCAGAAATAGTACCTCGGGTTAAGAACTTTGCTTCAGGATGAGAACAGAAATCATGTGGCAGCAGCAGGAGGCCCCATTAGCTAAAGTGGTACCTCAAGTTAAGAACAGTTTCAGGTTAAGAACGGACCTCCAGAACAAATTAAGTTCTTAACCCGAGGTACCACTGTACTGCAGATCAGGGAGGGGGGAAATTTAGGTTTAGGTGCCTTAGGCCATCTAGTGGGTTCCTGGCAGAGATGATTTTAGAAGTAGCTCAGTCTGTTAGCCACCATACAGCTACACTTGCCTTTTTTTATAAGAACAGGATCATTCCTGTGAGTACTTGAAGTGCTGTACATACACCTGCACCAAATCCCTGCATTAAAGTGACTGTGTTTAAATGGGAAATTCATAAGACTCCAAACAGTTCCTTACCCATTATCTGAATGGTAATAGTAGCCTTATCTATCATGCTTTCTATTTGCACCTCTACTTCATATATTCCAGAATGGTGGCGCTCAGCCTTTCGGATGAAGAGAATGGTGTCTGTATTGCTGTTTCGAATTCCCACCTCCTTAGAGTCTATTGGCTGACCATCCTTTGTCCAGATAACTTTAGGTCTAGGTTTTCCCTGCAGAAGAAAAAAATGGAAAGCAAAGCTACTGAGTACTTGGCACATAAAGTGCAAAGGAAGTCATGTTGGGCCATTCCAAAATGCAGAGCTGGACTAAACTTTTAGTAGGACCAACCAAAATGTCACAATATAATGAGCAAGCTTTTGAATCCTCCAGTATTCTTCCTCAGCTTGGATGCTACACAAAGCAGTAGGGTAGGAAAGGGAAAGAGGGCAAAACAAACAAAAAAGAAAACACTGGCTTGGTTATTGCCATCAGGTCTGTACTCAATCTCAAAATGGAGTTTGCAGATTGGATTAGTCTGCTAGGGACTGCAGGTCTCTGCTTGCCGTAGCAATGGCCAGCCCCCACTTTTGGAAACATAAAGGCCAGCAGTTACCCAGACTGAGCTGGCTCTTTGTTTGTCTTCCCTACCACTTCCTGCTTTGCATAACATCCAGTCTGATAAAGAGTTCTGGAGAACTTGAAAGCTTGCTCACTATTCTTTGACATTTTGGTTGGTTCACATAAAGGTTACTGCCCAGCTGTGGATTCTTGAGTAGTTTGTGCCTTTAATCCCCTATTTCATCTGAATAAAATTATTATCTCTTGTTCAACTATTCCGTTTTTGCTCATTCCCTGTATCATTCGACACTTTTGCACATAGTAATAACACACACATAAAGACATCAGATCCCTTTTATACCTGTCTTGTCTGTGACATGGTTGACTTAATAATTCTCACCTATATTTGCTCCCTGAGAATATGTCAAAACTTCATCTCCACAGTGTGGTGTGGTTGGATGAGACAGCATATTTGTTAGTGTCAAAATATTGTCATTTGGGAACTGGGAAAATGTGATTAGTTTCTCAAGCACAACTTTTAAGATAAGCCAAGTAAATCCTCCATAACAAGTGAGCAACATTTGATTATCTGAACAGACCTTAAAACCGATATATAGGTTTTGAAACCGTATGACTGTCAAATTGAACGAGCTAGGAAAGCACAGGACTCCAGGTTTATATAAGCCATGTAGACTATTCTGAAGTGAACATTGTTTTCTTATTCAGTGAAATGGAAACTGCATCTCTCTCTCTGTGTTTAATGATGCACAAAGCTACCCTTCCTTTAAACAAATAAGGAAACCTGGAATGGGGCAGGGGGAGAGCTCCTGAAGCACAGTGGTCTGCCGGGAATTGCCGGATTGAAGGGAAGAGTTTGAATAGCAGATTCAATCGAGTACCTGGAAAGGAACGACAATGTTGATTGTATCACCCACTTTCTTCATTAAAGTCTGTCGGAGATTGCGTGGCAACCAGATTTTGGGACGCTCTGTGGATCAGAGGATTATGACGTCAGGGTTTTTTCTCCAATTTACTAGATATGTCATATGTATCAGAAAAATTGAAGGTCCACTGCAAGCAATTAAAGTTTGTAGAAATCCAAGAAATTCTGAAAGAAAGCTGTCGTGATCCTACTAGGGATACTCAGTAGCTGAATATGATTCTACATTATTGACTTCAAATGAGTTTGTACCAGTGGCAAACATTGTAATGATATCTGAAAAATAGAAGCCATTGAACCTCTTTATACAGCAGGGCAGAAGTATACAGCCATTATCGTTAAGAGCCATGCAATTAACATGCATAATCTCCTGTGGGCCACATGGAGCCAAGATGATCACCACCCCTGATGCTTTTCTTTCAGGAAAGGGAAAAGAGAAAGAGAGAGGAGGGTGAGGAGAGGGTTGTTGGTAACAATGTTGACATTCCCCTCCTTACCAGCTGCATGGATTTAGTCAGAGCGCCACATATCACCTACCCCTACGATAGGGGACTCTGGGATGTGTTCTAGGGCATGGCTGGCTGCAACACTGGACAGGAGTAATTGATGCTGCAACATTTTGTTGTGGTTTGCAGAGTTGGCTGTCTCCAGTGATTGATGTTTTAGAGCAAGGTGGCTAATTTGCAGGTCTCCAGATTGAACTCCCACCATCCCCAACCACTACTCATGCTGACTAGGAATGATGGGAGTTGGAGTCCAACAACATATAGGATGATCACAGCTGGGAGAATGGGGATAATAATGAGTTGTCTGTTTGCTTCTGACTCACTGAAGGAGGTTCTCTTTATCTGTGGCTGCTACTCTGTCTGGATCCCCCTGCCTTTAAGTAAGTCCCTCTGGGTTTGGGATGCCCTGTGCTTGTAATTTAATAATAGTGCTTTGGGTCATTCTGGTGTTAATAGAATCCGGGTCACGTCTTTTAGAACTCCAGACAGAAATAAGGATTGAGAAGTTATATCAGTTGAGCCGTCTTTCTGGGTTCCAGCCAACTGAATTAGACCACTTGTACTCTTGGGCTACAGACAAGGTGATGATTAATGACCGAGATCATGAATGTTCACCAGACTGACAGCTGGCTGTTTGGCCTCACTCCCCTAAGCAACAATCCACACCAAGCATGAAATATCAGAAATAAATGCACAGTAACCTCGCAGGGAGAAGGAGAGCTGTACTGAGGAAGAAAGTAATTTTTAAAAGCTGTGTGCAATTTAAGTATTAATAAATAGGGCCACCGGTTTATCGCATATCAGAACCAAAGTTCCGCAGGTTAATACGGATCCATACCCCAGATCTCCAAGAGGTGAGATTTCAGTGATTCTAGTGCTGGCTTTCCCTAGATACTTACGCAAGATCTCTCGGACGGTAACTGGCTCTTTTGTAACAGCTGGCTGACTTGCACCTGCCAGGTTTACAGCAGTGATGCGGAAATTAAGTTTGTCTCCTGTGACCAAATCTTTAACCAGGACAGAGGTGCGCTCAATCAGGCCATGAAGTGCTGGGATCCATTCTGTGGCTGCAAAAGCAAGATCACTTACTGTTAGGCAAAGCTTTTCAAGCAGAGGTTTACAGAACTATGCCTGAAGGCACAATCCCAAGCATTTTTACTCATGTTTTCTATTTGTGCTGCTGCTTCATATATTCCAGAATGGTGGCATTCAGCTTTTTGGAATCACAGCTAAAGCTTTTGAAATAACAGCTAAAGCACCCATGGCATCCAATGCACTCTAAGATACAACAACTTCACAAAACGTTTCAAAGACATGCAAGATTGTGATGATCACAGAAATATAGGTAATGGTTAATTCCTTTAAAAGGGAATCTCTGGGGCTTGACCCTACTGGAGAACAATATTTCTGTCCCCGTTAATCTCAGATGTTTGAAGACAGATGCACGTTGCTTTTCATTCTGTACCAATACCAACCTCCATCTCCTTTATCTGCCCAAGGCTACTGCCTTTCTCAGTTAAAAGCTGGCTAAACTGATTATCCTAGAACCTAGATAACACTCACACCATCCACTTCAAGTACCCTTAAACAGCAGCAGCCTGCTCTTTTTTTGCCACCTGAGGCAAAATGGGAATTGCCACCTGCTGCTTCTGGACTGTGCCTCCATATCCAATGCCACCATGCCCTGGCTCTTGATGAACTTGGTAGGAGCTGGGACACGCCTCAAAATATTGCTGCTTGGCTTCTCTGCCTCGGGGTGTGGAAGACAAGTGGCAATGCCGCATGCCAGAATACTGTCCCTCTCTCTTGGTGGTATAAGCAGTGGGGCCAGCGTAGCGCCACTGCTTGCACTTTTGCTGCCTCATGGATGGGCAGCTCTGCTTTTAAGCCACTTTAAGACTCAACTTTCTAGTAAGGCTCTCCTTGCAACTCTAAGCACTGTGGTTTTTTTTTTAACAGATTCCACTTCCCCCAATCCTTTTGGGGAACCATGACTGTTAAAGTGGTGACATCCACACCATGCATTTAAAATATGTTTAGAGCATATGGTGCTTTCCATCAATCCTGGGACTGTAGTTTATCTCTCAGAGAAATACAATTCCCAATACCCTTAAGTTACAGTTTCCAGGAGTCATTGGGGGAAGGCCTTGGGCTTTTGGTGTATGATGTGCATGTGACAACAATTCCGAAAGCACCAGGGGCTTACTCACATCCTTCTTTACAGTACTCAATGTTGTAGCCATCCAAGCCTCCTGCTCCAATTCGTTCAGGCGGCCTCCACTTCAAAGTAACAGAAGTATCACAAATGTCTTCTACTGTGAAGTGTGTTGGCTCACTTGGAGGAGCTAAACAGAATAGAAAATCCAGAGCCTTTGGGTTATTTTTAAAGTGCTAATAATATATTGTAGCATTCATATTAAAATTATCAAAATGGCGTACAAATGCTTAAAACTTCGCAAGATAGAACAAATCATTAAACAAAGAAACAAAACAAATCAATGTTGTTGGTGATTGGTTCCTGTCAGGAGCAAGGCTACTGCATTCTGCACTAATTGCAGTTTCTAAACAGTCCCACAATAGCCAGTCCTTGCAGTCATGAATTCATAGCTGCTAAACAAATGATGTGGCAATTACGGTACTAATCTTCAAAGTGAGATATTAGGAGGGAAAAGGCATTAGCAAGAGATTAGAAAACATCATTCTCTAGAATGAATTCGTGTGACACAAAGGTTTTCTGCTAAATTTATAACTGAATGAGACACTAAGCTTCTGCTTGAATGGCTCTTGATGAATGCATTTCAGACAAAATTAAAATATTGGCAAAATGACATGGATATATAATAGGCACAAGAGCAGTATATATAAATGGCCTTACAATTTTTTTTCACATGTATCCTATTTCAAAAAGATATTAGGATTGTTTTTGTGTACACTGATTAAAATGCAAATAAGAGGTATAGAAATGCTGTAGGTTAATAAATAGCATAAGACTTCATAATTAAGCAAAATAGCATAAAAAGAATTAGATGTACCCTAATTACAAACAGGGACATATAGGGATGCAGGTGGCGCTGTGGGTTAAAGCCTCAGCGCCTAGGACTTGCCAATCGAAAGGTCGGCGGTTCGAATCCCTGCGGCGGGGTGCGCTCCCGCTGCTCGGTCCCAGCGCCTGCCAACCTAGCAGTTCGAAAGCACCTCCGGGTGCAAGTAGATAAATAGGGACCGCTTACCAGCGGGAAGGTAAACGGCGTTTCCGTGTGCGGCTCTGGCTCGCCAGAGCAGCGATGTCACGCTGGCCACGTGACCCGGAAGTGTCTCCGGACAGCGCTGGCCCCTGGCCTCTTAAGTGAGATGGGTGCACAACCCCAGAGTCTGTCAAGACTGGCCCGTACGGGCAGGGGTACCTTTACCTTTACTAATTACAAATAGTGATTTACTTCATATTTCTGTACCTCACAACTAGCAAATGGCCACTAACTAGACCTCGATGCCTTATGCAGCCAACAAAGAATATAAATACAAGGCAGCTGTTGTCCTAGTGCTATAGGTCCTGAATTCAGTAGATGCACAGCAAAAGTGCACATCAGTTGGTGGTAGGAATTCTGCTAAGTTAGGGGAATGCCAATCTCCTGCTAGCTTTTGGTCTAAGACAGGGAATACAGTATTCAGTTTTTGAACTCACTTTGAGGGTACATTGATGAGACCAGTGAAATTCAGTATGCATGGGCCCCAGGTATGACACCAGTAGGATCCATAAGTCCTAATGGATCTACAATAATTTCTGTGTGGTATGTGGAAAACCCCATAGTTCCTATATGCAGTGCTCATCTGTCTGCTCTTGGCCACAGTAGCCCGGGGAGAAGAGTGTTCATGTGTGAACACTGGGGGGGGGGGGAACATTTTTCCTCCTGAGGACCTTGGTAAAATGCTGCCCTGTGTGAGGCCATTTGACACCTTCCCACCAGCCCTTGCGGTGTTGGCTTAAGATGGGCATTGGGAAGGAGGTGCTGAACTCTACCAGGGTCCTAGAGCCCTCCTTCCACATTCCCAAAACCCAGTAAGCTCTTGCCTGGCTTTGGGAAGGAGACAGAATTCTAGGACCCTGTCAGAGCTGTTACATCTCCTTCCCAAAGCCAGACAAGTGCTTACTGGGCTTTGAGAAGGCGCCTTCCTTGGCTGCACACCTGGTGCACCCATGCAACTCACATTGCCCTAAATCTGCCTCTGCCTCCAAAAGCCAGTGGTGGGTGAGGCCAGAGGCAAAAATAAGTGGAGAAACAAATATAAATTTATACAGTACAGCAGTTTTGAAACTCACCCACTCCACTGTACCCTCCATCCAGACAAGAGGCATTATAAAAGTTTAAGGATTTCATCCAGAAAAAAACACTTGGGGTGCAAAGCAGGGGCAGTGAGGGGTGCAGGCTGGGGAGAATTGCAAAGGCCTGGAGGATCACCGGACCTCCAGATCCAAGGTTCCTCACCCCTGACACAGGGGGACTCCAGAGTCTATCCTAATTTGTGTAAATGCATATGTGTGAAAGAGTGAAAACACTATGTGAGTTTTGTGTCTGTGATTCCAGAATATGTAGGACAGGGTACAGCAGATATTTGGATTACATACAGTATAGGACTATCCAAATATTATAGTATACCAACTATATATATATACGAACTATACAAATTCACATTTGGGGCAGTGGGTCAGTTTAGAGAAGTTCAAGATTATTACCTACATGGTCTGAAAAGTTTCCCTGTATCTAAAGATGCTGTGAATTTAAGAAGTACCATTTCCACCCTTCAGATTCCACTGTGCAAAACCAAGCTGTTCTGCTCCTTGACAAAACATTTCACAAAGTCTGCAAAGGGCCTATCTCTGCATGCAGAGACAGATACTCAGTCATTTTGGTTCATTTTCAAATCATTTAGATTCTGTGTATTAGAAAAAATAACAATACCTGAAGTAATTTTCCCCCCATGCCATGTGTGTGGTTATCATAAGCCAGGGAAAGCTGTGGTATTTAAACACATTGTGTGCATTATTTTAAATATTTCAAAAATACAGAATGTTCCCTACCACATAACACCATTTAAAAAATAAATAAATATCACATAGCAGATGGAGAACCTAATGTTAGCATCCCACATCATCCTGCTGCAACATTTTACTCACTTCTTAAACTATAATTAAAGCCAAACATTCAAAACAGTCTTTAAAAGCATGTGCATCACACATAGGAGTATGGGTGGATTACCACATGGCGCATGTTACAAACCAGTGCCTCATCTCCATAGTTGTAGGATGGAGCCTTATTTCTAATCAAGTATATCATTTCTTATTGCAAGAAAACCCTGAACCTTTTAGTTCACTTGATTCCTGTAGAGGTTCTTGTCTTTCTTCGCTCTGCACAGCCCAACTGTTGAGTGTTGGCTGAAGATCAGAATTAACCGCCTCCTCCTGCTCTTTCTCGTTCTCTGTTGGCCCATCGCTGGGGTTTTGTAGTGGCACATTATTTTCTTCACAAAACTCATCCCCTTCCTTATGGTCTTCTGCGAGTTGAACCACCACTTTAGTCATTTCTGTTGCTGCTCTACCTCAGGCACTCAGATTGCTCTTTCCTCCCTCAAAGGCTCCCACAGTTTGCTTTTAGTTCAGGGACTGATAGAAACACCGTGGGGTCATCATGATTATTTATAGAAAATAATTCCATGGATATTTTCTTAATCAGCTATCCTTGCAGCTCCGCAGGGGGTGGGAGTAATGAAGCACTGGGTGGGATACGGTGATATTTGCACCCATAAGGGAATGGGGGAAGCTGAGAGGCAATGGGAGGTCACTGTCAATTAGTTCCCCTCTCTCATCGAGACCCAGCTTGCCTCTCACACCTCTAATTTTAACAGTTAGAAATTCATCAGCAATTTCATGAAATTGGAACCTTGCTACTCCCATTTGTGAAGAGGGTTTTAGAAAAAGGTTAGAAAAGATAAAACAGATCAAGAAGGAGCCAACTGTCTTACAAATATGGACTCTGTGTCCCGACTGAGTGGAGAAAGAGAAGGTAATTGTGTGCCCATGTGTCATCTCCTTTGGATGTTTGAGAAGTAACACAATGTGTGTTGACACTCACCAATTGGCATGAAGGGCTGTGAGGCAGCACTGGGCCGGGACATACCAACCGAGTTGACGGCGTAAATTCGCATCTCATACACAACTCCTTCAATCATTCTCTTCGCTTCATATGACAGGTCCTTTAGAAGGTCAAAGTTCAGCCTCATCCACCTGTAGCTCTTTTTCTTCTTCCTTTCTAAGATGTAGCCTACAAAGTGAAAAGAGACACCACGGATAGAGAGCCTGTTCTACAAGAGACACAAGTACGGCCATTTTGCTTTTACTGCACGGAAACTCCCAAAGCAGATTCTGTTTTACCAAATTTACATTTCAGAGCTTCTCCCATTTAGTTGCTCTGTACATAGGTTAAGGGAAGCAGTAAATTAAAGAATATTTTGCTGCTCAATCACCTGCCCTTTAGCTAATTACACAATCAATTCCATTTAAGTGTGTGGTATTACATCCACACACGCCTGGCGTTCCCTGGTCCATGGGGTCACGAAGAGTCGGACACGACTAAACGACTAAACAACAACATTACATCCACACTAACATTTCCACAAGCCAGCCTTGTACTAGGGAATTCTCCATCCCTCTCCTTGCTGTATCCCTGTTGCAATCCCTGAAAAGCATCTTCTATTGATCAGGGTATCCTCAGCAAGAGCACAGGGTGTGGTGTGGTGGATGATGACTGGAAGAGGGGTGGAAAATTCTTTCGTATGAATTTTTCTATGCTTGTGCTAGGTTGGGTGTACCCCAATTTTATACTACAAAAATATACAAGTTTATGCCATTTTTATTGAATGAACAAAGAACAAGATAACTTACCATTTAATAAGAAAACAAGGTGAAAGTAACATGGTTAGAAGGAAAGACCGTCTTTAATATTTTCTCCTTCGGTCCCTACTAGTTCTTAAGATGGGCATAGGCAAACTCAGCCCTCCAGATATTTTGGAACTACAACTCCCAACATCCCTAGCTAACAGGATGGGTCAGGGAGTTGTAGTCCCAAAACATCTGGAGGGCCAACTTTGCCTATGCCTTTCTTAAGATAATAAGCTTTGCCTTTAACTCACAGCTTTATGGATTTAACATTTGCTCTGGTTTATTAAGCCATTTCAGATTTATTTGCTTAATCTACTGGCATGAAACTGGATCCTAAAATTGTTTACTCAGAAATGTCCCGCTGTTTTCCATGAGGCTTACTCGCAGGTAAGCATGCCTAAGACTGTACCCTGAACCAACTAAAGCCTGATCCCTAGAATGGATACAATTCAAACCTTGTATGGACTATTTTAGATCCACTCTGGATCCCAGTAACAACCGCTCTCCTGCCTAATGTGCTAAGTTCAGCTGTTCGTCAAAATGCGACGATAGCATTCTGTGAAAGAGAATCAACACTGTTAATCTCACTTTTCAGAAATGCTGACGACATTGTATCAAACGCATACCTCTGAGGCATTTTAGCCGACTTACAACGATTCTGGGAAAGGACTAGCTTCTTAAGGAGAGTTGAACTGAAGGAAACTCTAATGATCACAGATGGACTAACAACTTAGAATAGCCACTCATCACTTGTCAAGAATATGGCTCAAGGGACCAAACTCTACAACAAGCCCAAGTACCAGACCTTTTTTTACATTTACTGCATCAAATCTATTACAGGACCTAATAATGTCAACAAGATTATTAAGTGCTCACTCACCTGCACATCTTCTAAAATAATATATGACATCAGCCACCAGCCCAATTAGGTCAGTGCTTAATTAACAGTGCAATTCTATACACGTTTACCGAGAAGTAAATTCAATGAAGTTCACTTGCCTCAGAGATATGCTTTGGGCATTAAAAATAGAACCACACAGAAAGCAGTGGGGGAATGTTTCAGTCTACTAGGACACACTCAAACTTTGATTTAAGGGTAGCCATTTCCATGACTAATTACAGCAAGAAGACACAGAACTGAAGATTACGAATGAATTTGATAACAGGTGGTCGTCGTATAGTGCAACTTGACACACTATTACTTAGAAGTATCTCACTCAGAAGAGAGTGGCATGGTGGGGTGCTGCTGAAGGCCCACCCTTCTGACAACATCACAGCTAGTTACCTGGATGAGGTAAGGGTAAGGCAAACTCAGTGGTGAACTCATGCCTGCGCAGGTGTTCTGTCATGACTGCTGGACTGACTCTTTCGCTGTGCCCACACAGCGCTAACATCACGGGTAGCCTGCCCTAACCCTACAGTCCTGGTAAGTGGTAGCAACACTGCTGCTGGGAGAAAAGCTCTATGGCACCACCCTATCATGCTCACCACCCCTGATCCCACTGTGTTCAATGGGGCTTACTCCTTAGCAAGCGTATTTAGGGTTAAGAGCCATTTTCTATAGATGATGTTAACAACACCTTTTACTATGGATAAGGGCTTTTTTTTTTTTTTTTAGCCAGAACTTTCTGGAACTCAGTTCTGGCACCTCTCAGGCAGGTGCTATTGCCATTATAAGAGAACAAGGGAGATGTTCATGGTGAGTTTTCTTTTTCTAGAAAAATAGCGCTGGTTGATATGATATAATAAGTGAAAAAGAGGAACTTGAATGTACATAATAAATCCTTATGGAATTTACAAATGCAAAAACTGATACAAGCACCTCTTGATTCACTTCTTTTGTTTAGAATACTATCTAATGAAAGCTTTTATTTTATTACTGGGATTACCAGTCACACATTCCCCACCTCTCCCTGCACACACTTATTAATTATAAATTATTATTTCATTTCTACACCACTTTATATTTTCATACACTTTACATACCAACAGATGGACAATACACCTCTCCCTCATTTTCACAAACCACATATACAAGCTCACCACGTTCACATACAGATCACACATCCATATCTCCCCCTCTCCCCCCACATGCCACATACACATATCTCCCTACCCGCCCCCCCCCCACACCTTGAGCATCCACACTCAAATGCAGAGAAATTTTCCACAGGTGAAAGAAGTACTTGCTATTCCCAGATAAAAATCCATCTCTCCCCCAAATCTCCACAAAATACACGAAGGCCACCAACTTTGCGCCCATGGACACAGGGTTGGTGATCCCTATCCCATTAAAACCAGGTAGCCATTGTAAAATAGCACTTTTTGTGGGGCTTTGGCTAACATTTCACCCAAAGTTTGGCAGTGGTTTCAACGGCTGAACCATGCCAGCAGTGTGTGTCCTTTAACTTCAGCTGGTTCTGGTAACCGTTTCATCCTGTCCTTCTATCTTGATACTTGATATTCCCATTAGTGACCTTGTTCAAGGGTATTCCATTGAATGTGCCCCAGAGTGAGAGCAGCTTTGCACATTGCAGCACTGCCAGAGGAAGTAGAAGTGGTCTGAGCTTCCTCTTTGTGTGTTTCCTGAACAACAGATGAAATTGGGAGAAATCGGCAGGCATTTATGTGGAACACATGCTTATCAGTAGTCCAGGTTTCCACTTTGAGCACCCCTGAGAAAGATGCAAAAGCTACCTATTAGCCTATTTGCAACTGAGCCACCTTAACATATTTATTAACATATGCCTTTAACTACTCAGGCCAGGATACCCGGGGCCTTGCCTCGTACAGACATGTTCAGTCAACATTATCAGAGGATGCCTTGTTTGTTGTGCTATGATGGACTGACTGCTGTCTAGCAGCAATGCAGAGGCAAACCTTTATTGCAGTGATGCCTCTGGAATGCTACCCAGGAGACACCAACTTTGGCGTATTTCAGATGCTTATTAGAAACTTACTGCTTAGTGTTGTACGCACGTTCATATTCTGAATAATTTTACTTGTTACTGCCTGTAGATATTTGCAGACAGGAATTGTGTTAGAGCAGGGGTCAGCAAACCTTTTCAGCAGGGGGCCAGTCCACTGTCCCTCAGACCATGTGAGGGGCTGGACTATATATTTTTTTTGGGGGGGGGAATGAACGAATTTCTATGCCCCACAAATAACCCAGAGATGCATTTTAAATAAAAGGACCCATTCTATTCATGTAAAAACACGCTGATTCCTGGACCGTCCACAGGCTGGATTTAGAAGACAGTTGGGCTGGATTCGGTCCCTGGGCCTTAGTTTGCCTACCCATGCGTTAGAGTTTCAACTCTTCTTCTTCCAAACCAATTCAAGGTTTGTTTGTTTTTATAGCAAGTGAGCTAAAAATTGATTAAATAGAATAAATAAAACACAGTTCCCACTCCAGGTGGTCCACAGGAAGCAAGACTCACTCCCCACAAATCTTCTTTCAGTGCTGGTGGGGTATTTAGTAAACCACCCTTTCAAGAAATAGCAGTAATGCCCATATTGTCCTCAAAATGACAGAAAAACGAGATAGATGGGAAATCAAAGAGATAATTGAGGAACTTTTGCCTATTTCACAGTGTCATGATTATATTGTAAAATATAATAATTCACAGTACAAATGTATTTCTGGGAATGTACAGAAAATCCTTCTCATTCTTGATACAGCCTTGGCCCAATATACCTGAAGGAGCGTTTCCACCCCCATCGTTCAGCCTGGACACTGAGGTCCAGCTCCGAGAGCCTTTTGGCAGCTCCCTCACTACGAGAAGTGAGGTTACAGGGAACCAGACAGAGGGCTTTCTCAGTAGCACCTGCCCTGTGGAACGCCCTCCCATCAGATGTCAAGGAAATAAACAACTATCTGACTTTTAGAAGACATCAGAAGGCAGCCTTGTTTAAGGAGGCTTTTAATGTTTGATGGTTTATTGTGTTTTTAATATTCTGTTGGGAGCTGACCAGAGTGGCTGGGGAAAACAAGGCAGATGGGTGGGGTATAAATAACAAATTACTACTACTACTACTACTACTATCATTACTATCATCATCATCATCCTTCAGGTGATGTTTTCACTATAGCAATTCTTACCCAGTACTGGCTGTCCTCCATCATACTTTGGAGGCTGCCACTGCACTGTACAGTTATCTTCACCAACATTAGTGATTTCGGGAGCCTCAGGAGGGTCAGGTACATCTGGAGAAAGAAAGAGAGGTAACAAGGTTGCCTGTTTCCTTCAAAACACACATGCACACCGTATTTCTATTGCTAGTGTTTAATTCACCACAGAATCTATTCCTATGGAACTTGCTGTCACAAGATGTAGTAACAGCCACCAGGTTTAAGAGGGGATAACACAAATTCAGAGAGGGTGAGGCTATCAATGGCTACTGGCCATGATAGCTATACACAGCTTCTGAGGGTTATGCCTGCCAATATAAGGCTACATGCATGTGCACCACACATTTAAGGCACATGGCTTTAAACAAAGAATCCTGGGAACTGTAGTTTCTTAAGGGTCCTGGGAATGGTAGTTCTGTGGGGGGTTAAAACAGTTTCCAGGGTTCCTTGGGGGAAGTGATATGTTTTAAATATATAGTATATACACAGCTTCAGTTGCTGGGGAACACAAAGAGGAAAGGGCTATTGCATGCAAGTCCTGCTTATAGAGGCATCCAGTTGGTCACTGTGGGGAAGTGGATGGTAAACAGACCTTTGATCCGATCCAGCAGGGCTCTTCTGACGATTCAGTATTCCCTATTCACACAACCAGATTTACTCCTTCATTTTAGAGGTTCCCATATGAATGTGCTGTAACCCTATTTATGATTCTAACAAACTGCATAACGCTCCCTCTTTGTTGCAGGAAGCATTCTTCGTCTTGAAGCATTTGTCATTGCAACTTTTATCTAAAGAGTCTAACATTAAGTAGCTTTTTCATTTCAAAGAAAGTGTGACCTCCTGATAAAACAAATACATGAATTGCACAGCTGATTTTGGGATAAATTCGAGTATGATATATTGCTTGGTCAACAGGGCAAAGCCACATCTCTGAAGCAATTAATGAATGAAGGAATGAAGGAAACAAGAGAAAGACAGAGACAGTGAATCTCATCTAAAAACTCAGTTTTCTCATATCTCTTCTCCTCCTAAGTCACAGAGAGAGGGCAACATCCATTTATGAAGGTCACTGTGCTTCATGTTGTGTTTAGACAATGAAGACAACTACTTATTAGGGCTGCACTGATCAGCTGATCTGTCCATTAACCCTTTTGATTGACTATACTACCAGATGGCAAGTCCCCCCCCCTTTCACTCTGCCTGCTGTGTGGCACACTTGGCCACAGTAGGCCAGAGGGACATTGGCAGGAGAAAGATCATCTGCAGGGTCTCCTGCTCCATTGGAAAATGTATTATTCTATCAATGGTTGTGACTGCGTGTTAGGCTGGCAGAGAGAAGACTTGGCTCACTTGTACCAGGCTTTAGAAAGTGCCCATCTGCCTTGCTTACCAATCACTTTGACGGTGATATCAGCTGTATCTTCCCCTGCTGGGTTCTTAAACGTAACTCTGTAGACTCCCTCGTCTTCCTTCTCAGCTCCTTCAATGGTGAACACACAATGGTCTTCATACATCTCTACACGGACTCGGCCTTCAGAATCAGAGAAGACCTGTGAGCAGTTATGGGTTGAAAGGTTGTTTTGTTATGTTGCTTCTGCTCTTAGACCGAGGTAAAGTTCGCAAACCGGGACACTACTTCCAGTTTTGCAGAGTAAACCGAATAATTCATAAACAGGGCTGTTCTTAAACCGAGGTACCACTGTATGTGTCATTGATCTGCGCTGGGAACAGATTGAGCCACTTGTACTTCCTCCCTCACCAGCAGAGATCTGGGAAGACCAAATAGTTCCTGGTAGTAGACCTTAAACTGATCCACACTGGATTTGGATGGGTGACTATAGACACTCCCTCCCTAGTCATCACAATGTGATTTTGGATGGATGGAGTTCTGAACCACTTTCTGGTTTTGTTCTTTAGTTTCCCTATGCCCAGTTTTAGAAAGGGCTCAGAGGGATTCTGCTCTAGTACTCTTCTAATGCCAGTGTGAGATTACTGCCACTCCACAGATCCTTGCACACAGCAGCAGGCTGTATACACATGATTCTCTCCTCCCTCCCTCCCTCTCTCCACAAGGATCTCTGCACATTTAGCTGTGGAACAGATAAATAGTGCTTGGCTGGCAGCCCTGTAAGTTTAGAAGGGTTGTTCAAGTTCAAAAACTCTGAGTCCAAAGAGAGACAGATTTCAAGAAAATACCTTAAACAAATATTTTAAAATAGCAATTTATTATGCAAGAGATGAGCTTTCCTATTTTCTCCAGCATTGTTAATTACTGAATTCATGACAGAGTCACCAAGACTCTTTATTAAGGACCAGATATCTCTGTCCGACTGGTTGAAGAACAAAGAACTTGCCTTGTTGTCGGTATTTAAATCTCCCCCTGTGCCTGTAATATCTTTGGATGGGTCACTTAGCAGCACTAGCTCGTTGTTCTGGAAGAGACACAAAACACAGGAAGAGTGGGGAAACATCTGGAAGGCACCATGTTGTCTAGCCCTGAACTAGGAGATATAAGCAAGGAGATACACAATTTCTCCCCCATGAAGTACAATGGCAAAAGGAAGGGTAGCTAATTCCACTTCTCTCTGCAGTAATTGCTATAAGAGTCTCCCTTCAGGTTTTTAAAAAGCAGCAAGCCTAGTGCCATATGCAGTTAACATATACTGAATCAGGCCATTGGCTTATCCAGCTCAGTCTTCCTTCTAACAAACCACAGCTTTTCAAGATGGAGGTCTTTCCTGGGATTAGTATCTGAGACCCTTTGAGCAACAGAATCCGTTCCAGAAGACTGTTTGACTTCCGAAACGTTCGAAAACCGAAGATCAAAGGGCGGTCAGCAAAATCCGTTGAAAAAATGGAGAAACGGGCCTTAGAAGCTGTTCAACTTCTGAGGCGCGTTTGAAAATGGAATGGAAGCATTCACTTCCGGGTTGTTGGCATTCAGGTTCTGAATTGTTCGTCAGCAGAGACATCCGAGAACTGAGGTTCCACTGTATAAAGAAAGGAAATTAAAAAAGAAAGAATAATAATTAAAGAAAGCTGAATAGAAAATAAAGGTTGGATGTAAGGAATTAAACCATGCAGAATCTCCTTTAAATGGCCCAATATTTTAAATAAATAAATAAATAAACATTGAACTAGCAGGTTCTGTGTGGATTTGCCAAGTCACATATCAGAATTCCCCCCAAAATGTTCTAGGGCTTAAATAAAACCACATGTTCTGAAGATGTGCAGAAAAGAATTGTGGTGTCAAAAACTGTTCCCCAGTTCACGAAAGACCTGTAAAGAATGGGAAATAATTGCCATACACCCCCTCCTCTTATTCACCTTAAGCATGTGCAAGTTCTAATAATGTCCACTTGAAACAATGTGGGGGCCAAGATGAGATAAATCCTGACAGCTGGAAGTGTCTGGCCTTGCCAACAAGCAAGCGGGAAAAGCCTGTGGAAGGAAGACCCTCAGGAGGTGGGTTGGACCCTCAAAGCAACTGCCACAGTAGGAGCATTTCTCCCCATTCTAAGACCACACATCTTGTTTGACAGCATCAGGATTTCAAAGGGATAGAGAAGCCCAGTTGGTAATAAGGGCCACAAGAGGTCAGCCTTGCACTGCACAAATAGAAATGTTAAAAAATGAGAGGGCCTTCAGAATCTTAGGAGATTCCATTCCATTTTCTCCCATTACTCTGTGGTCCAGAATATTCCTTTGAACTTCCTGCAGTTTTTCCAAACACATAATGCTAGGTGTTTTACTTTATAGTCCTAAATCTCCTTCCAAGTCTCATTGAGGGTAAGTCTTCTGCATTTTATAAATTCACACAAGCAATCGAAGCTCGCAGCATCCTTGTTCTTCAGATGAGCGCTATACGGAAAAGTCTAGCAGAACTGCTGCCAAGATGCTTCAAAAAGGAAATGGTCCCACAAGAAAAAACGGGATTCTAAAGATTTCTATACGCAGTTGTTATGTACTGAGTCAAATAGGATCCAAACTGCAGCAGTCTGATTGGTCCTAGAACAATAGGATCCAAAAGGCAGCAGTCTGATTGGTCCTAGAACAATAGGATTCAGAATGCAGCAGTCTGATTGGTCCTAGAACAATGCAGCAGTATGATTGGTTGGCAGGAACCACCCAGTCATGCTCCAGATTGAAGTGAATCCACAACCTGATTGGCTTACAGTAGAATTCCGGAATTAGCCAATCATGTGCAGCCCATTGTGTAAATAATGTATATAAAGCAGATACTTTGAGGGGACTTCCATTCCTCCTCACCACTATGAGCTGAATAAAGAGCATGAAATCACTTTGCGACTCTGAGTATATTTCAGCAGTGAAACCCCAGGGGAAGGGGTTCTGCATGCAAAAGACTTCGTGTTCAATCTCTGACTTCACTGGGTAGGGCTGGGAGAAACCCCTGTCTGAAACCCTGGAGAGCAAACATTGGGATGGATCAATGGCCTGACTCAAAAGGAAGGGAGGGAGGGAGGGAGGGACGGAGGAAGGAAGGAAGGAAGGAAGGAAGGAAGGAAGGAAGGAAGAAAGAAAGGATATATATATGATCATTCCCTCATAGATTGATCTTCCATTGTTAAGTAACTGTTTGGATTAGTCACAAGAAGCAATGATCCATGATAAATGATCAAAACGTAAACAGTAGCATTTCCACGTGTTCATCAGATGGGAGATAAGTGCAATGAACATAAATGTGGGAACATATCCACTATCACAAGGGGACTTGACCTTGTTGCTTGGACTGCTATCCTCAACAAACTCAGAACTGAAGCTGCTTTGACCATTTTGAAGTTGCCTTTTTTTAAAGTGATTACTTGGAATGGTAAATGTTATATATATATTATTTTAGAACACACATTAAAGTCAATATCTTTTAAAGTAACTATTTCTTTTTATTTTATTAATCCAGTTATAATTCTGAAATAAAATAAGGCATAAGAACATACATGCTTGAGCTGAACCATCTTGGACACAGTGACATTTTTACCTTGTTTACTTTCTGCCAGATCACTGTGGGTACTGGATCTCCTGATATGGGTACATCAAGTCTCAACTTGTTTCCAGCCACCACAATTATGGTGTCAGGAGACTGGCCCATGCAGTCCAGGCGGATTTTGGGAGGTTCTGCAGCAAAAGCATAAAGGCAAAGAAGAATTTTCTAGCATTACTGAGGATTACTCAAAGATTCAATTTTATTTTGCCTTTCTCCCATTTCACTGACTTGTGAATGGAACATATTGCCCTTACCGTGTCTAGGCACAAAGTCAATCTTAACCTCTGGAAAAGAAAGAAAAAGGATAAAATGTATCTGAAAGTTTTTATTTTATAATCTATTATTTTTATATCCCACCCTTTCCTCCACTCAGGAGAAGAGTGGCTAACACAAATTAAATCAATCAATCAATAAACCATCATCAGAGCCATAAAATCACAATAAAACACAGTAAAATCAACAACAACATATCTTTAGAACTGCACCCCCAAGTCAGTTCCTCTGTTGGATGTGAAAATGGACCATTCATAGGCTCATTTTAAAAATGCATAAACAATAACCTCTCATGATGTAAAGCTGTCAACACTAGCAGAAGCAGGTAAGAAAATCAGGATACAATGTAAGGAACGTTGTCCTTAATTTTTGCCCCAAAGCGATTCATCTTAGAATTCTGGTGCCTTTATGACAACAAATGACTGTACTTTGCGAATACTTGGGATTTTATATTTTCTATCTGCTGAAACAGTTCATACACTATCCTGTCACATGCCTTTCACCACCAGAGCTGCATGCTTGTTGTGGGACCAGGCGCCGGGTTCCCCATACTCCAAACCATATAAATAAGAGACCAATAAGACTGGCTTGGGGTCAAAACAGGACACAACTTTACTGAATACAGATGAAAGAGGTTTGGCTTGGACATGGGGCCATCTAAATTTTTCCGGCTCACCCGCTGGAAGTGATGTGTGGTCAATCCAGGTGGGGGTTCCTAAGACTTATATCAAATAGGGTGACCCACTCAGGGACCATTGTCTGGGGGTTTGCTTTTGGGCCTGGCCCTGCCTCAGCATGCGGCCACAGGCACTCCCCTCCCCGGATCCCTTTAAGGGGATACCACAGTATTTGGAGGGGCAAGCAGAGATTACAGCCTCCCCTCCATCCAAAATAAAGGATTTCCCCAACTGCCAACTGAGAACAGCTAGTGCCCCAGATGCGGGCTGCTTAAATGGGCAAGGGATCTGAGGGAAACCTACCCACTCTGCCGGCTCCATCCCCTGGCATAGCCCAAGTCCCATCCTGCATCCTCATTGGCCAAAGCAGGCTAGGATCCGGTTCCTGATAGGTGGAGGGGGTTAACTTTATTTCTTGAGTTAACTTATGAATCTTTACCAAACACAAATAATTTTCTTATGTGATGGTACAATCTCACCGAAGTCAAGCACTGAAGACACATTAATTTAATTTCAATGGGAGAAATTTAAGCACATGTTCAGCTCTCCTGTTGAAATTAAAAGGACAAAAGTGCTTAACTTTGTCTGAACTGTGCTGTAAATAAGAGCTGAGCTACACTTTTTACATAGGACTGCAGACAGGAATATTTTTGAGTGCTTTCCCATATACATAAGCACATCAAGGAGAGGCCTAGGCTATCCTGCCCCTTAAAAGCTTTTTTTTAAAAAAATACAAAGAAGCATTCAAAAATATAACTCCCCCAACTGCAATTTGGAGTTGTACCATCCAGAATTCTACCTTATTCAGTTCTGGCTTCTTTTCTTTAGCTAGTGCTACCTCTCTCATATTCAGCCTTTCACTTGATATTGTGCCTTCTTCTATCATCCCGTATGACCCTGTTTCTATAATCAACACTCTCTCACACTCCTGACTTTCTCTGTATCCAAGCTCCTCAGATTTGTCTCCCCAATTTAATTTATTCACCAATTTGCATTTCTGTTGCTGCTAACCTAACCATGTCATTCGTTCAATGTGCATAACACAGAATTCTAGATCCATGGAGCTGAGAGAGATAAAAAAATTAACTACTCCAAATGTTTATCCTTAGTTGGATTCTCCATACATCAAACCATCTGTCATAGTTTATATCAATCCCTTCCCCTCAGACAATTAATTCACATCAACTAGCTTATAGGCAAGTATGCAGGAGTTAGCACACTGTCATAAATTTCCATGGGAAAGAAAGCATTTTGTGAAACAATGCTGATTGCTCAAAGAGATCTTTTCCATTGGCTCAAGTAGACCAGATTTCTATTTCAGGCTTTGTGGTGCTGCATCAATGCAGGCGCACAGTATGCTATATCTAAGGCATGTACTTGCCAGTACAGCAAAGTTTAGGAATCGTCAGAAGTGACCTGCACATTTCCATAGCCATGACCATCTGTCCTAATGCTTCTCCATCTGGCACCTTCTCCTTTTTTACAATGAAATTCTTGAGACATTAGATAGCCACCACCCTTCTCCAACCATTGGTTTCAAGACCTCTACTGGAATTCCATCTGACTCATGTTTCTTTCATAAAAAGAGTTTTCATTTTTAATTTGAACAGCTGTTTCTCCATTTGCTCAGTTGGATGGAGGCACTTCTTGTTTTTTGTTTCGTATTAGGTGTGCACTTGCACACACTTGACACTCAGCATACTTGAGGATCATGCCTATTCCTTTTCTGGTCACTGCTAGTCGAAACTGCAGGCCAGGGTCTAGAACAGGGCTGTGGGATTCTTTCTTTCTTTCTTTCTTTCTTTCTTTCTTTCTTTCTTTCTTTCTTTCTATTTTAATGAGAAACTAATTCACAACTATACATAACCCAAAACACATTTTATCATTTGAAATTCACATATCTCTGAATTTTGTAGAGCAGCTTTCCACCCAAATAACAACAACAACAACAACAACAACAACAACATGTTGTTGTTGTTGTTGTTGTTGTTGTTGTTGTTGTTGTTGTTGTTGTTGTTTATACCCCGCCCATCTGGCTGGGCTTCCCCCGCCACTCTGGGCAGCTTCCAACAAAATATTAAAATACAGTAATGCACCAAACATTAAAAGCTTCCCTAAGCAGGGCTGCCTTCAGATGTCTTCTAAAAGTCTGGTGAATGTACTGGAGGAAAAAATGCATTAAATGTATAAATCCATGAAGTAATATACATTAGGGAAAAATTGCTTGCAAAAATGTGTATCTGAGTCAAAACTGTATACCAAGGTGTTGGGGGAAAATTGTACTAAAAATGCTACTAAATTTTCATGAGGAAATGTGGAGGATTTAAGACTGGAAAAATAAGAAATGGAAAGAAACCAAAACAGACAAATTTTTCCACATGCCCCTAATGTGTGGATAGCCCAAGGCTTATCCTGAACAGTAGAATCCACATCATTTCAAACAGTCCTATAGATGAGGTTAATGGATATGGTTTGTACTAGTTTGGGGGGGGGGGGGTTAGACAGCACCAATGACACAATGATCAACAATTAAAAACCCTTTATATTTTGAGCATATATATCTGCCAAATGGGAATGAAACTGAACAGTACCTATAAAAATGAATGAGAGCAGAAGCTATAATGGATTTTCCATATAAATGCTGAAATAAATTGCTAGCACAGTACTGTTTGTCCTATGACTTGCCATAAGATAATGGGAAGGTAAATGCACACATTGAGCACCTGTAGACTTGAGGCTCTCCATTTATTGCAGTAGAAGACTGTGTACAAAGACTGGTCCTCTACACCAAAAACAGTACCAAAGCTATTCAGAAGAGATTGCTGGCTTGGAGTAAGACTTTCTTGCAGATGAGCTATATCAGGGGTCTGCAACCTTTAAGACAAAAAGAGCCACTTGGACCCGTTTCCGAAGAAAAAAAAACTGGGAGCTGCAAAACCATTGCATGCGCGCCGCTGCCCTCCGATCTGAAATCGGGCGGGAAGGTGACGTCGGGACGGTGCGTGACTAATGCACACACCGCCCCCACGCGACGTCACAGCCAGAACAGCGCCCGCCACAGTGGGGAGTCTCGGGGCGCACAATACGCCTCCTCCCCTCGCTAGTATCCGCCCCGGAGCCGTGGCAAAGGTGTAAAAGAGCCACATGCGGCTCCGGAGCCACGGGTTGCAGACCCCTGAGCTATATCCTCCTGGAAGGATGCCCCTGCCTATTATTATCAAAACAAGGATAGATTTTCCTCTTATGGGTTTTAGAATTAGCTTCTAGGAAACAACAGTTTATAATGCTGGAATTGTTTCTATGAACTAAATTCAGAAACAACCTTTACACCATGGTGATAATCCAATGCACAGTTATGTGCACATAAATTCCACTGAGATCAATAGGCTTAATTGCACCTAATTCTGCTGGTTCACAGCCAAAACTATATGAAAGTGGAAGCTACTTATTATTGTTGTGTGCGCTTTTCTCTATATATTTAATTTCAGTTTAATTGTGGCATCCAGTGTTGACCTTCTCATACTTTGGTCAATACCACAATTCTTTTCATAACTTTCTCTATTAAGGTATAAGATATTTATCAACAGAGTTCCTGTGGTGCTACATAAGGCAATTAGAGGGATTTAAAAAAATCAGTCAAAAAGTGGGCTGACATTTTAAATAATAGCATTTGGATTGATCCAGCCCACCATAGGCCTAATGCCCATGCTTGGAGATATCCCTATTAGGGTACAGAATAACCTTATTTCACCCTTACTGCCACAGTGGACACACAGAGATGCGCAGTACTAAGGTGCTTTGAAGCTCAGGCATCACCAAGCGGGAATCTCCTGTTTCATCTTCACACAAAGTGAACATTCCCACCAAGAACAGAAATTAGATTCCAGAACACTTACCCAAGAAGCGAAGATGGGCTGAGAGATTATATGCAAATCCTTCGGGTATAAAAGAATAATCAGCTTCGTCTTCCGGAGTTACATCATCAATGGTTAGTTTATGGATTCTGATATTGCAAAAATACAAAATACAAGCTTTGTTTGGGCCCACTCAACTCTGTACAGGACAAATCCCATCCCCAGAGTAGATGGATAGGTAAGAAAGAATGCCACATGGATATATACGTATGCATATTCTATATTATAATAAATAAGTATAAATAGTGTGGAACCTATATCACAAACTTTATTAAGATGCCACTTCATTCAAATCAACTTGACTAGTGTTTCAATCCCGTGAACTGCAGGTGCGGCACCTGTGCTCAAAGAGATCCTTATAAGGCATATGAAAAGCCTAATTTCACGCCTCCTCCATGATATCCATACACAAACACTGTGCTGAATCATTACAGGTCATGGTAGGGAATAGGAAGTGTCTGAGTGTGCCTTCAGCACACTTGTGTCTCCCTCTATGCTCTGCTTAGTGAAGGAATTCACTTTTCTTGGCCAAGTTGAAGGAGAAAAACTTGAGAACTGTAGACACACCTCCCATTCCCTATAACAACCTTGCATACTGTCTGCACATACATTTCACAGAATAGGAGAATCCATCATTCTATGGAATGCAATGGGCTTGGTTGAGCTCTAGGTATATTACTATATGTTTGAGGGCATTTCATAAAGTAGCAGCCATTTCCAGTATACATTATGGGCAATTGTATTACCACAAATGCCACTGTGACCGGAATGGAAAAATCGTCAGCCTTCACAGGGGCTTGTCTGAAAACTGGAGAAAGATCTGTTCCCAGAGATTCGTGAATCATTCACTGTAACATAACCACACCCTTTGTACAACTCTTCCAAACTAATACACACACACTCCTCACGTCAATTTAAACACCCACAAAGCACAATACAAAGGCATTCCCAGATATCTCCTTACCATTCAGAGGGAAGGTTGCATTCTCCCTCTGAGTAAAATTAGTGTATATTATTGGGTTATATACAACTGCTCTCTCTCACCACATGCCATCTTATCACATATTCTCTCCACCCGAAGGAAAGTACTACTACTAACACCACCAATTTATTATTGCTACTTCTATTACTATTAGCAGCTTGTCACTCAAGCAACTTACAGCACCCTGGCTTAATTTTCTGAAGCACGACTTACCTGCCAATATGAGAGATTTTAGTCCGCTCATTTGGAATCACCTCCTTCCCATTTTTCAGCCAAATGCCTTTCACATTCTCGTCAGAAACCTCACACTTGAACACAGCCTGGTCCCTTGCCTTCACCGTCAGGTCTGCGATACTTTGGTACACCTCCAGCTTCTTCTCTGAGATCACGAATTTTGTGGATGGAGCAACACAAACACCAGAAGGTCAGAGGTCAACCAAGAACTGAAGCTGTGGATGTGTCTTTTACAAAAAGAAGAGGCTAAAGGAACTGTTTTGGGAAAGGTGAAATAGGAAGAGACATCCAGAGCACGTGGGACTTTAACAGGACTTGATAAGCAAGCACCTGTTGTTATCAGGATATCTATTACATCCGGCACATGGGCCTAACAATCCCCATAATATGCTTTGAAGGCCTGCACAATTAGCTGTCCTACAATTAGCCATCTAGCTAACAGCCATTTCCCAGCCACAAAGTGGTTTACCAGCCGCCATACATTATAAAAAAGTTCCTTTTGTATCTCACCTTGCACGATCAATTCAGCAACAGACTCCCCACCATTAGTCTTTGCTTTGTAATGCCCATTATCCTCCTTGGTGGATTCATTAATGATGAGGTAATGCTTTTTTCCATCCTTTTTGAAACGGTATTTGAATGCTTCTTCCCGGGTCAGCTCCACTCCGTCCTTCTCCCTACAGGTATGAAATATTGTTACACCTCTCTGTAATGCTCAGCAACAGGGCAGTCAACTCCTGTTCATATAGCACAAGTTCATGGTCCATGGGTATGTTACCCATGATCTTTGAGGGATTATCAGAAGTAGTGGATGCACCTGTGAACCTGCACATCCAGCCTCAGGTTGGGAGGACAGGATTGGAGACATTTTTTGGTAATTTTGTGCAGGCAAGCTCATCAAAATGCTGTCTTAGCTTCCCTGTGTGATTCTAGTGAAACCAGATGTCTCCCTGCTTCTTCATATGTAAAATCAGCACAAGTTTATTCCAAGATATGTGGTATGGAAAGAAAAACCTTCCGTGTGGATGAAATTTGAATGTAGCAGTCATAGGGCTAATTGTTTATTATTATTATTATTATTATTATTATTATTATTATTATTATTTCTTCAATTTATTATTCACCCTCCACATAGGGTCCCAGGTTACAATAATATATAGCACACAAAGATTATATATGACTGAATATTCACTCTTGTAATAATTTTATGGTTTTGATTTTCCTTTTCAGAAAGGGAAAAATATTTTCTCCATGTTGATTTCATGTTTGACGCCAACAAGGATTCATTTCTGGTACTCTTGAAATGATGAAGAATGATGTTAGACCCTGAACTATTTTAGAGGTTTGGTGAAAATTTGAGAGTTCTTCCTCTGGCTTTGACTCCATTTAAAGCTGGGACAGCTGCACTTCTACCCTTGTCTGCTGCCCATTCCACAGCTATCAATACTCTATAATGAGTATTTATATTTCAGGGAGCAGCCATGAGCCACAGGATCAGATAGTGGCAGCTGCAATATGTTTTGGGAAGGATTAGATACTCCCATACCCAAATACACCCACACACCCCACACAGTATGATATCTCCAGACATCCTTATATGAACACCAAACAACAAATGTACATCTGTGCTATATTTTCACACATGTAATGTACACACAGTCACCAGTTGCATGGGCCTGTTTATCTCCCCCCCCCAAAAAAAAAGTTTGATGAATCCTATAAGTATTGCAGGAACAGCTAGCAGTTTTGTTCTTGCACTCTGGGTTGGCCCTATCATTAGGCAAAGTAAGACAGTGGCCACAGACAGGGGGTAGTGGGGTCAGCAGATGCTTCTCTCTGGTTGTTTCTGCCCTCCTAGGTCCACACCTTGGTTGTAGGAGCATCTCCACCCCCATTGTTCAGCCCAGGCACTGAGGTCCAGCTCTGAGGGCCTTCTGGCGGTTCCCTCACTGCGAGAAATGAGGTTACAGGGAACCAGGCAGAGGGCCTACTTGGCAGTGGCGCCCGCCCTGTGGAACACCCTTCCGACAGATGTCAAGGAAATAAACAACTATCTGACTCTTAGAATATATCTGAAGGCAACCCTGTTTAGGGAAGTTTTTAATGTTTGATGTTTTATTGTGTTTTTAATATTCTGTTGGAAGCCGCCCAGAGTGGCTGGGGAAATCCAGCCAGATGGATGGGGTAAATAAATAAATAAATAAATAAATAATTTAGTAATGCTTGCTTGTTAATGGCCTGGACTGACTCGCTGGCTAACTTGTGAGGCTATATTGTTTTAGATGTCAGCTGAAAACTATTTTTATTTCAGCAAGCCTACCCAGATATACTGCAGAATTTAGTTATCTATGCTTGTTTCAAAAGTTTTACTGATCCCATCTGTGTTTTTATTAACAATTACCTTATGTATATTTGTTCTAAACAGTTTTGTAGGCTTCGTTTTGGCTGCGTTTTATCACAGCTTTGTGATTTAAGCGGTTTGTAAATCTTTCTAAACAAATTCATAAAAGAAATGAAAACAGACTAAGCAAGCAGGCAGAGAGGGAGCCAGCCCTGTCCACTTTCTCCAGCACGCACCCTGTAAGAGTGTGAGTGTGTGTTTTGTGTGTGTGTGTGCATGCGTATGTCACTCTGCTGCCATGACAGATTTTGGTGCCACTTTTGATGCATTGCGGTATTTGTTTGATCAGGCAGTAAGCAGCTATCATGTAGAGAGGTGAGCAAGTGTTGCAAATAGAACTGTCTAGGGCAAAGAACTTGCCCGGCACCCGCTCCAAGCTGTCCTCAAGTTCAGTGGAGGACACTGTCCCATTGCCAATGTTCAAGTAAGACTTAAGTGCCAGTTTGGTCAGCTTCTTTTGTGTAACGAGGAGACCCTCTTGCCCTTTTCCTCAGGAAGGGCTGGTTGACACATTAGAACAGCCACATGGCACCACACATCAGTTGTAAGGCAATGATGGGGGTTGTTGGGGTGGGGTTTCCACTGCAGTACATTTACTTGATTTTAATGGTTGTTTTCTGCTTCACTGAATTTTGTGTTGTGCCTTGTGAACTGCTTTGATATTTTTTTTATGAACAAAAAGCTGTATTTAAGCTTTTTTAAAACAATAAAAGAAGGTGCAGATTAGCTTGCTATGCAGATAATGACGATGAATTTAAACCCTGTATTTTAATGAGAGTGCACAAGGTGGCTTACATATAAGCAATACCAACAAAACAACAAAGCAACAGCAGTTAAAAAACCCATCTTAGGTATTAAAAAAAAAAGCCTGGGAAACTGCAAAATACTCAACAAAATCAAGATTCTGAAAAGACCCAAAATCTTCACTCCGTGCTTAAAAGCAAACAGAACAGGCTAAGCAGACCTCTCTTGGGAAGTCATTTTACTTCTTGGGTGCCACAACCAACAAGTCCTTCTCCCAGACACCAAACTGGTGCTAAGATATTCTCTCTGTGAGTGAGCATGGGTGTGGCTGATTTTAGTGCTTTTCCAGATTGATTTAGGAAGAGGTACTGATGGTAGAGCATGCCCACTCCACTTCATGGTCATCTGTCTTTTTCTGCTCTGGGCAGCCATTTTGTGTTATGCGATGACAGCCATTTTGTGACTGCGGCCCTTCTCAAAGTTAAAATGTGCCCACTGACCCAAAGACATTAGCACCCCCTTAACTAAGTAACTTAAGGCAAATAAATAAATCCTTGCACCACACTTCAAATGTGTTATGTTTTCTTTCCTACTTGTAGATCTTCTTAGAAAACCACAACAGCCTTTAGACCTATCTTTAAAATGGAATGTGAGGGTCAGTTAGAATATTTTTCTGGCCTTGGGACCCCTTCCCTTGCTTATTGCCTGTTCTGTCTTCTCTCTTTGGTCATGCAAGAAGGGTGATGGACACTTGTGTGATAGTTTCGAGCCCCTAGGACTCTGGAGGGCAATTGTTCTCGCTTCTTAGTCATTCAGGAAGTAGGAACCCCCACTTCTCCCCAGTTCCTTACCACTTCACAGTAGCCCCTTCTTCTGACACTTCAATTTCAAACTCTACTCTTTCACCAACCATGACCACTTGGTCTTCCAGAGAATGAGTAATCAAGACAGGAGGCTCTAGAAACGGGGAGGAAACCTAATTTCAGAGAGAGAGGAATGCAGAGGAAAACAAAAACCCTTGGAACTCTCATCCAGCTTTCCCAGCTGATGGTCAGCTGTAGCTATATGAATAGCAGGTCCTTACACTCCCAGAGTTCTTTCCAATTTGGCTGAGATGCCAAATTACATAACTGACTTTCTTACATAAACCATTTCCCTTCATTTCTTTGTAGCTATAAATCAGAACTTTGGCACACTTGACTGTTCTTTGTAACCTAAGACTGCCTAAATCCTCCCTTAAAACTAAAATGTAGAAAATTCTGGCGTAAACCAGAATAAAGTCTCAAAAGAAAGAGAATGGGAAGGTGGAAGGGAAGAAGCAG
Organism: Podarcis cretensis; assembly: GCF_951804945.1. NCBI lineage: Eukaryota > Metazoa > Chordata > Lepidosauria > Squamata > Lacertidae > Podarcis > Podarcis cretensis. The sequence continues at coordinate 51,342,562 of NC_137170.1, read as the reverse complement.
GTTAAGTGTCTGAATCCCTTCAAATGAAAATGTTGGACTCCACTGGAACAACAGGACTTCCATTTCATCTCCTACCCCTGCATACCCCCCAAAATCTGCTACAGACCAATTTGCTGGACCCTTCTCTGATCCCAATAAAATGGTGGTTATGAATTATGCTTACCTCTGACAAAGAGTTCTGTGAAAGTCTTCTCCTCTCCAATCACACACTGATATGCTGCATCATCAGCCAGTGAGCAGTGGTTGATGGTCAGAATCCTCTTGTTCCCAAGAGCCTCAAAAATGTATCTGGTGAAATGCAAAGAGAATTCAAACGTATCAAAAGAGAAGGAGTTCCAAAATCTTCATCACCCTGTCTTCTATCATGACATAAAGCAGAGTTTTTGACTAGGTGCCCCCATCCTGGTGTGGTTAAGTGAGAAGACGCACCTTATCCCTTCCTCCCTTTGCCTCCCTGATGGCACACAGAACCTCAACAGAAGTAATTTATCCCTTGGGACATGCACAAAGGAACACTATGGACCAAACGACACTGATGTTGATAATGGGCTTATTCTATAACAACTTTGCCAGGATATCGTAAAGAAAGGCAAATTAACTGAATCACAAATGGGAAAGCATGACGTGAGAACTTACTTGCTAAGAGACAGACCAGTGATTGGGTTCAGTTCCAGGTGCAGAGATTGAAAGAGGGGGAAATAAAATCAGACAGTCATTAAAAATCTGCCTATTAATTCAATATCCTCCCATCCAATTATATCCACTACATTAGACCCTTCATTATTCTCTCCACTTTTCTTTCTGATAGACCCTAATTTTCTTCTTCTCCCCCTTCTAATAATGACTTGAACTTCTATAGCCCACACTTTTCCATTAGTATTTATTGCTTTTTTTAAATACCCGCCGCTGACTTGGATCTCTTGCCCATTCTTCAGCCATTTCACTTCATCATCTGGGTTAGCAAGTTCCACCATTAATTTGATCTTCTGTCCTTTGTCAGTCTGGTAGGCAGGTTCCAGTCTCTTGGCAAAGGCTGGGGATGAAACAGTTTATGTAATCAAACTCTGCCCACAGGGGTTAGCTCAGTCAGTAGAGCATGAGACTCTTAATCTCAGGTTTATGGGTTCAAGCCCTACATTGGGCTAACGATTCCTGCAGAGACCTTGTGGTCTCTTCAAACTCTACAATTCTACGATTCTTCAAATACTGCTAATTGTGCATTGTAATTTTGAGTGGGGGAAAAGGACCAGGAGACCTGTAATACCCTTTTCATCTTCCTATATTTTAGGGCTTGTCCACACAACAATTTAGCACAGTACTATTTTAGTTTAAAGCTAATGAACAGTGACTGGTAGGGATGGGGGAGGAATTTGATTCAGTTCAAATATAAAGGCAAATCTATCTGATTCACATTTTCTATAAAAACATGTGAACTGAAACCCACCCATTAACATTCTCCAAATGTTGCAGTGCAGTTCTCCAGGCACTGATGTGTACAAAAATACATAAAGTAGGGTAAAAGATGCACAAATTGTGTATTTTGGTGAAAATAACATACAAAAATGCATTATATTAGGATAAATTGCTTTGCTAAAATATGATTATTATGCAAAATTGCCCCCCCATATGTTATATTTGTACTAAAATTTGCACTAAAATGCTGGTGAATTTTCACAAGGACTTTAAAAAACTCCAATCACACGCTGATGTAGAAATATGGAGAACTGAACTTAAGATTGGAAAAATGAGAAATTGAGAGAAACCAACACTGACAGGTTCACCCATCCCTAGTAACTGGGCAGAAGGTTAACTATAATGTCCACTTCCCAACTTTCTGCTTTATGTGTTGTTTTAATGAGAGTTACCTACGTTCTCAGCTAATTAACATCTTCAAATCATTATTGGATTATGGTAAACCACGACTCTCTTCCCTTATTCCATTTCTTCTGGTGAAGCTGCATTCTTCCACAAGACTTGCCAGAAGCACCCACTATTATCTCTTAATTTCGTATACTTCCTTTTAATGGCTACCTTTCTCATCTTGGTTCTTCATTTCTAATTCTCTAGTACCTACTGTTCTTTTCTTGATAGTAAATTGAAGCATGGGAACTGACACATACATGTGAAATGGTCTTTCATATTCCCCCCCCCCCATGGAAGAGTTTGAAAGCTGCTTCATACATTGTATTTCCCCCCTAAAAAGAGGCATTTCCCATGAAGGAAAAAAGAAGAGAAGCAATCATGTTCTCTTACCTGTGCTTTTCTTCTCCTCCTTCTTCATGCGCTTGAGACGCTTCAACATACCTCGCAGATCTGTGATACCATATTGGAAAGCAATTTTTTCATATTCTGATGCAGGAGCTTTCCGGAGGATTTCCCACACGTCAACATCTGGCTGTGCTTCAGTTTTTGCCTCAATTCTGTAGAAAAGGGGCATATAGAACATTTTCTCATAAGGGACTTCAAATAGCCTGCCTATTAGATTGTTAGTATTAGATTGTGTCTCTATTCCTATTTATATTAAATAAAATTAAAATACCTGTCAGTTTAGGGGACTCATTGTTAGTGAGGTGCTTAAGGCATAGAAAGACTAAGTGCCTTGATTAAGATCAGATAATGTGTCATAATCAATGATCGGACCCTTATTTTCAAGTTCCTAAATCAATTCCTTAACAACAATACCAGTCTCCCTTACCTTGCAACAGGGGTCATGGAGACCATGATGTTAGGCAACAGGCGAGTTTTCTGTGTGGCTTTAGGGTGTGAGTTTTGAGCGAGAAAACTCCCTTGACTTACAATTCTTAATTATATAGGAGCTCATTTGTTTAATGACGATGAAGGGGAATATAAGTGTCATAAATAAATAAATTGGTTTTTCCGTCTTGTGAGTAGAAAGTGTCAATTTCTCTTCAAAATGAAGCTTAGGCATTTATCAACCTTGTACAGATTTTAAAAACAATTAGAATGCAAGAAACTAGATGGGAAGATAGCAACTTTGGACCCCCTGAGCTGATAATTCACTTAAACAGTTTAGGCATCTTCTAGGCACATGAATCTGTTTATATTCTTTTTGTGAATCTATTTACTAACAAAAACAGCAGTCATGTAAAAGACTGATTAACAGTTATCAGAGGCGAGGGAATGGAAAGCTTACCGCTGTACTGAGCGCAAGAAGCTGCTGGACTTGAGAACGATGCAGAGAAGCATTTGGATGAGCATGCAGCATCGCCATGAGCAAGAAAGAGGGCAACATGTGTTAGCATTAGCGCCATTACTAGAAGAAGGCAGCCCTTTGATGGTAAGGACTAAGGATTTACTATAATGATGGTAAAGAAGCCACAGCACACATTAAACAATCCAGTTCTACACAAGTCTTAGGCTGTGTACATACTACACCTCTAAAGCACATCTGAAGCGCATTTCACCCTCAGAGAATTCTAGGCACCATAGTTTATTAAGAGCTGCTGGGAATTGTAATTCTGTGAGGGGTAAACCACAGCTCCAAGAATTCTTTGAGAAAAAGAATATGCTTTAAAGCAGGCACCCCCAAACTCGGCCTTCCAGCTGTTTTGGGACTACAATTCCCATCATCCCTGACCACTGGTCCTGTTAGCTAGGGATGATGGAAGTTGTAGTCCCAAAACATCTGGAGGGCCAAGTTTGGGGGTGCCTGCTTTAAAGGTATAGCGTGTTCACAGCCCTACATTTATACCAACCTAGAGGGACCATGTGAGATACAGCTTTGCTGGAAACAGGCCTCATTTAGGGGAATGGGAATACATCATGGATATGAAGTCTTTCATTTTTTCATTTCAGATTTTGGAAAGTGCACTACTCAAGTGGTCTCACATAGCCAAGAACAAGCATAAATGTAGCAGAAGAAACCTATGTATACTCCTAGGAAGAGATTTCTTTTTTAATTATAATGCACATCAATGGACCAGTCACAGCACAATTTACACAGTAGGGTTTATGACTTTGCTCAGCCTGCAATTAGTGAACTTGGTTTGTAAAGGCAGAGAAAATCTGCTTAAAACAAGAATCTAACTAGCCTGCAATCCTAGATCGACATTTCCATTTCAACTCCTGTCCAGCTATCCCTGACAATTTGTTTAGGTGGAAAGAAATGAAACACTTGGGGAGTCATAGACTGCAGACATTTTTCAGGATACCTATCATAGCTGTCAACTTACAGATTTGAAAATAAGGGACCGGCAGCCTTGAAAATAAGGGACCAGCAGCCAAAATAAGGGACCTGCAGCCTCACCTGTTCCAGGCACTCCAGTCTTCCTGTCCTCCTGCAGTCTGGTCAAACTCATGCTGGTAGCTTCAAGAACACTGTCCAACCAACTTTGTAACCAGAGGTTCAACTGAATAGAATCTGAATCACATGCACCACAAGGCCTCAACTTAAGATGGCGTCCCGGCCTGGCTTTGCACTGCAAAGTTTGCAGCAGCACGTGCAACAAAATGGCGTCCAGCATTCAAAAAGCCCCTCAGCTTGCATTAACTAGCCACACACAAGGCATGCAAGCTCCACCCCCAGTCGTTCTTAGACTTCTTATTGGGTGAGTAACACAGCCAAGCAACACAGTTGGAGCCTCCCTCCTCCCTGGCTGGCAGGGAGGGAGGGAGAGGAGCTGCTTCCTTTGAAATTTAAGGGACATTATTTAAGGGACATTTAAGGGACATCCATCAATAAGGGACAGCAGCGGGACATGGTGCTGGAATAAGGGACTGTCCCTTCAAATAAGGGACACTTGACAGCTATGATACCTATCCTAATGGCATACCAAGTGATTATATGGCTTTTCACGCATGAAGGAGACAACAGACTGTACTCACTGTCTGTGCCCCCAATGTCCATGTGTTCAGCTGAAGGTATGTATGAAATCCTATGTAGAGTCAATTTGTATACATCAAGGCTGTGTCCATGGGATTGGGAACCATGCAGAAGGCAGGGCCCCTGATCAGGCAGATAGAATCCATTATATTAGTATATATGGAGAATTCATGATGCCAGCATGAAAAGGGCTAATGTCATGCGGATCAGTTTGCCACACAAACAAAGGGAACAGAATGGAAGACAGAGCAATTGCTAAGCTCCAACAGGGCAAGTAATAAGCAAAGGATACCACTAGCTTTAGCCTCCTGCCAATTCTTCCACTGCTTTCTGTTAGTAACAGTTAGAACTTGCATGAGTTTTACAAATAAATGGGCTGATTGTACACCAGGTCTACTCAAAAGCACATTTGACCTGCATAGTCCACCCAGATTGTCCTGTGCCTGACTTGACTCTATCTGTGCTACAAGTAGAGATATGGGGTTGGGTGTCACAAGCAGAATTTGCACTAGCACAGGTTTATGTTGAACACAGGATTTCTTCAAAACACTAGCCTTCCCACACTGGCTCCAACTAGTCACTCTATATTGGGAGGGAGGGGTATTAGATGCAGTAAGAACACCACAGTTTACCCATGAACTTGGAGGCATTGAGGTGTTTTAGACAGAACCTGTTCCACACAAAGTAAGCTGTCAATGTGTTTTAAACATGTGCGGGAGAGTTAAAAATAGTTGCATACACTCCAGCGATGGGCCTTTCCTATCCTATTACCTTAGACTGATTCAGACCTCTCAGCTGTCACCTCCTTCAAGGTCTCCCTTCACCATCCCATGTCAAAGCAGAGTGATAACTGTTCCCTTTCCTCCCAACCTCTTTCTGGCCTATGGCACCTCTGTGTCAATGTCATCTAAATTATTCTGCCATTAAATAGAGGTCCACACTCTGGAACAATATGAATAAAGTTTTACCCTTTCCAGCAGGAGCTCCAGGAACAGCGTCACTTGCTGATTAACATGGGAGAGATCCATAGTTGTGACAACTGCATGACGTATCCTGCACCTATGGGGAGTTCTTTATCATAGATTTCCTCTGTCTACTTGCATTTCTATCCTTTGAAGAAACATTGCACATTTCCGGCAACACCACTAGAATGGAATATAAATCCAGGAACGCCTTCTGATACTCTGCTGCAGCAAGTATTAAAACAGAAACCTTCATCTTCTGAATTAAATAATTCACAGTAATGGCTAGTTAACAAAGGCTGGGAAATTAAGCACAATAAGCTAGAAATAAGTCCAGCTGATTACTTCTAAGGACCAAACCAGACATGTCACCGTTCACAGAATTAGCAGTTTTTTTATGGTGAATGGCTGGCAGAGGGCACCCAATCTAGCTTGGAACTCAAGTGGGAGGATGTAGGGGACAGAATGCAGTAGACGAAATGCAGGGACCAAAGGGTTAAAGCCCCCCTATTCCTCTGTCTGCATTTCAGTCTGGATTGAGACCACACTACCTGCTAATATAATATAATATAATACTAATTGTGTGAATGGTGTCACTTCTTTTGTCCTAGACAAATGAGAACTAGGCTACACACCAGTAATGTAGAATTCCTCCAAGTTTTGAAATGATTCTCTCTCTAACTGTGAGTCAATTATGTGCTATCAGATGGAAGGCGCTATTCAGCATATTATTAATCTCAGGATATAGAGTTATAGTCAGTGTAGTAAGTACTACTAAGTAAGTAGTTCTATCAGACAAGGATTTGAAACTTTAACATAAAAAATTAACTTTTCAATCAATTTTAGAATCGCACCAATTTATTCCTTGGTGAGATATGCTTGAATAATAGGATGGAGATGCTAAAATATCAAGACCTGTATGACCACTGTATCAAAAAAATAAAATGAAAGGCAAAGTTTCGTATTAAACAGAACTTGGCGTCAATTTCTGGTCCATTGGCTTATACTATGACCACGCATCTCAAATCGGCACACCTGAACTAAGATCCAGTCAAAACACCACTGGATCAGCATGGGATCTGGTCACAGGGAAGATGCTATTTCACTGATAAATATTATTTTAAATCAATTTACTTCATTGGGGATGTTTTAGGATTGCATTGAATCCAAAAACATGGTCAGCAAACTCTTTCCACCTTTGATGAGGAATTCAGTAGGGAAATAGGAGCACCTCAGTTGGTTAAGGGACCTGAGAAACGTCTGCATAATCCAGTAGGCAGAGGAACAAGGTTGGACGTTATGCAGGGTTGCAATGACATGGCAGACACTCTGGGGAGATGCACTGAGATAACTCAAAGTTCTGGATAATAGCATTTCTACAGCTTGGAGAGAAAAATAAAAAATAAATGAAAATCCTGTCCTAATTTTAAAATTGCTTCAAAAGTGATAATTAGAATATTCATGAAAGTAAACTAATTGCTTTCCATCTGTATTAACTGGATTTTAAAATAATGTCTGGGATGGGAAACCTATGCTGTTCCAAGTTTTCAAAAAGAAAAGGGGAGGTTTGTACATTCTGTAAACCCCATAGCCTTTTAACTTCCTCTGTTCCATGCAGTTCACACAGAAAAAGAAATAAAATCTTACTCTCTGTTCCAGACATCAGAATTCCAAGATAAGTTGCCAGATGGAAGACACAACAGGACAGCAAAGTACAGACAGGAAGATTATAAGGCAGAGAGAGAGAGAGAGAGAGAGAGAGAGAGAGAGAGAGAGAGAGGCAGACGAAGAAGAGCAAGGGAAGAGGAGACAAAGAAAATGAAAATATATATAAGGAGTCAGAATGAAAAAGAAATCTTAATCAAAGCTGACAATTCTTTGTTACAGACTATGAGTCTCATCCCCTTTCTCTCCACCCCCACCAGTTGCTCAATAATTTCTGGAACTTGTTTCCTCCTCCCAACATGAGACCGTAAAACAGTTTCTGTAGAGTGATGTTTCTCCTGTTTGTTCTCTGTGCACAAAAAAAGAGAGATCACTTTTCTTTTGGTCCTAAAAAGCTTCAGTTTCTTCCCTCTTCGCAAACTGAATAATTAAGCACATGCACAATGAGCAACAGGGACTCCCACATTAGGCAGGTAATTTTCACAGACCATACGGATTGCCACAGCTGACAGGCTTGAGAGACCTAGTACAACCACGTGAACACAAATGTAAGAATGACAAAGACAGTTACTCTAGATCAGCCTCTCTCAACTTGGGTCCCTAGATGTTGTTGGACTACACTCCCAATGTCCCTGACTGCTGGCCATGCTGGCCAGGAATGATGGGAGTTGTAGCGCAACAACATCTAGGGTCCCAAGGTTGAAAAAGACTGATCTAGACCTTTAGCCTTTTGTACCATCATTTTACAGATGGCAGCGTGCTCACCTCTTTCTCAGCAAGGCACTGAAATCCAACTCTCTGCCTTCTTCATGTCCATCCGCACTGTGCAGTATAGCAAGTAGCATTAATAATAAACAGAAGAGAAACAGAATGCAGTAAAAGCAGAAACAATAGCTTCACACAAAGATGTAGATTAAAGCATCTTCATGCTGAAGATAAAAGTCAAATGAGTTTCACATGCATTTTAAGAGACCCCTCCCCACAAGAAAAGCAATATACTTCTGCTGATCCAACATTAGTAGCATAGAATTTTGTGATTATATGAGTACCGTCTCTCTAAAAGTGACTTATGGACATATTTTGTTCAGGCTAAAATGCAGTCAGGCCTTGTTTTCTCTGATCCTGCAGGATAGGAAAGATCTTGCATGCAGTGAACCACATCCACACAAAATGTTACACCTCCTACAACAGGCCATCCTGTGTTGACAGGAGAGAGCAGGAAGAATTGAGGAAACAGAAGCCTGTTTGACTCAAATTATAGTCCAGGAAAACCACAGTATTTTGCTTCTGTTATTGTTTCAGACCTTACCCACATAAAATAGCCCAAAGTTGTTCTTCCCTTGGGCCTCCATATATTGCTATGGGGAAAGTGAAAAATAATACAATAGCCCAAATCAATAAAAAAATTAAATGAACTAGAATCATAGAATCATAGAGTTGGAAGAGACCACAAGGGCCATCGAGTCCAACCCCCTGCCAAGCAGGAAACACCATCAGAGCACTCCTGACATATGGTTGTCAAGCCTCTGCTTAAAGACCTCCAAAGAAGGAGACTCCACCACACTCCTTGGCAGCAAATTCCACTGTCAAACAGCTCTTACTGTCAGGAAGTTCTTCCTAATGTTTAGGTGGAATCTTCTTTCTTGTAGTTTGGATCCATTGCTTCGTGTCCGCTTCTCTGGAGCAGCAGAAAACAACCTTTCTCCCTCCTCTATGTGACATCCTTTTATATATTTGAACATGGCTATCATATCACCCCTTAACCTCCTCTTCTCCAGGCTAAACATGCCCAGCTCCCTTAGCCGTTCCTCATAAGGCATCGTTTCCAGGCCTTTGACCATTTTGGTTGCCCTCCTCTGGACACGTTCCAGTTTGTCAGTGTCCTTCTTGAACTGTGGTGCCCAGAACTGGACACAGTACTCCAGGTGAGGTCTGACCAGAGCAGAATACAGTGGCACTATTACTTCCCTTGATCTAGATGCTATACTCCTATTGATGCAGCCCAGAATTGCATTGGCTTTTTTAGCTGCCGCGTCACACTGTTGGCTCATGTCAAGTTTGTGGTCAACCAAGACTCCTAGATCCTTTTCACATGTACTGCTCTCAAGCCAGGTGTCACCCATCTTGTATTTGTGCCTCTCATTTTTTTGCCCAAGTGCAATACTTTACATTTCTCCCTGTTAAAATTCATCTTCAGTTTATCAGCCTCAAAGGGTAGATGAAACAGGTAAGTGTCAGTTTCCAAAAAGCTGCCAGTGATAAAGGCAAACATTACTCCCAAGGACAGTATTCTACATTATTGTAGCTAACTGCTAAGAAAGCCCTTATCCTAGTTTATACCAACCTAGAATCACAAAAAGAATGGAACTCTATTGGGGGGGAAACAGGGCTTCTGTGGCAGTTCTCAAAATGCAGGGTCGTAGTGGTGAAGATGTGAATGGTGAAATCCATGCATATTCAAGAGAAATAGGTGAATGCAAAAAGCATTCATGCAGTCACTAAGAAAGCACCATTTCATGCCATACTGTGTGTCCAGAACACTCTCTTCAAGGAAATGAATCTGTCTCTCATGGATGCCACTGCTCCCTCTCCCAATTGTTCCATCTGTGGTATTTTATCTTGTTAAGTTGCTTTGAGACTTTATTTTGTAAAAAGCAAGTAACAAATGTGATAAATTAATAAATACATGGCTAGTGATAGCCACACTAATTCAGGGACTATATGCTAAGGCTCCAATCAGCAGTATAGCTAGTGGATTTAAAGGTATGCATGTGTTCCACCGGGACGCAGGTGGCGCTGTGGGTTAAAGCCTCAGCGCCTAGGACTTGCCGATAGAAAGGTCAGCGGTTCGAATCCCTGCGGCGGGGTGCGCTCCCGCTGCACGGTCCCAGCGCCTGCCAACCTAGCAGTTCGAAAGCACCTCCGGGTGCAAGTAGATAAATAGGGACCGCTTACCAGCGGGAAGGTAAACAGCGTTTCCGTGTGCGGCTCTGGCTCGCCAGATGCAGCTTTGTCACGCTGGCCACGTGACCCGGAAGTGTCTCCGGACAGCGCTGGCCCTCGGCCTCTTAAGTGAGATGGGCGCACAACCCCAGAGTCTGTCAAGACTGGCCCGTACGGGCAGGGGTACCTTTACCTTTACCTTTATGTGTTCCAAAGGACAAGCATTTTAATTAATCAGTGTTAGATTTCTATAGAAGTTAAAGGTAAAGGACCCCTGACAGTTAAGTCCAGTCGCAGACGACTCTGGGGTTGCGGCGCTCATCTCGCTTTACAGGCTGTCCATAGACAGTTTTTCCGGGTCATGTGGCCAGCATGACTAAGCTGCTTCTGGCGCAACGGAACACTGAAACCAGAGCAGTGCATGGAAATGTCGTTTACCTTCCCGCCGGAGAGGTACCTATTCATCTACTTGCACTTTTGGCGTGCTTTCGAACTGCTAGGTTGGCAGGAGCAGGGACCAAGCAATGGGAGTTCACCCCATTGCGGGAATTCGAACAGCTGACCTTCTGATCGACAAGCCCAAGAGGCTCAGTGGTTTAGATCACAGCACCACCTGCGTCCCATTTCTATACTACCCATCAACTAAGTCCTTTGGGTAGTTTTTACACACAAAATTTAGGCAGTGTGGCCACTGAGCGACAGTTCATCATGAAGACCGAGGCTGAACACCAGATTAAATGTGGCTACCTGGCGAAAGCTCCAGTCATTCGTCTCCCTCCTCCCATCATGCTCCTGAATAAGAGAGTGACAAAACACAGAATTCAGTTGGGCACAACTTCACTCAGTCCAACAGCATTTTCTTACTCAACATCTTCCCAACTTTGATAGACAAACACCTAGGGATTCTAAAAGCAAAGGAAGCTTTATTCTGTGAATAATCGCGAGGCAATATTCACATTAACTGGGTGGTGGGAATTGTCTCCAAGTAGATTGTGACTGAGCTATCAAGAAATCAGAACCTTATTTCTCACAACCCCAAGTTCAGTCAAGCAGAGCCAGGTGTTAAAGGCATATAGTTGGAATTTAAAGAGACAGAATTCACAGTCCTTTCACATAAAAGTCCTGGTTATCCCAATCTTTCTTTCTTTCAGCAGCCCATTTAAGGGCAAAGAAGTGCCTTTTTGTTGTCACAACTTGAGGTTGTGAGAACTAAACAATGAGGAGTCATAAACCCTTGCCAGTCTCCTACTAATGCTCCAGGGACCCACCAGTATATTCTGATCTACTTTAGTTTACCCTGACCTAGCCAATGGAGTCTCTATCAGCCTTGCATGATTTGGATGGGGGCACATTTTTCATATCCATTTTGTGACGCAGATGGGTTGCACATCCCCACCTGTTTTCTAGGACTTTGATGTGTGGCTACTATGTGTGCATCACCAGTTCTATGCAACACCTTCCTGCATGCAAAGCTACCATTGGATCATGTGTATGCAGAGGTGGGACATATTTGATATTAGCATCCACGTTTACTTTTACCAAAGTGTTCACTCACGTACAAACATTTCTGAGGATACTCACCCACGTCGGAGTGCTGAGCGGAAGTCCATCTCCCCTGCTGCAGGTGCCTCTGTAACAACATAGATTGCAAAAAGAAAAAAGAAAAATTGTAGTAATGAAAATATATTTGCATCCAAGGCACCAACAGCCACACTGTAAACATTCTCAAAATCTTTCCCTCAAAAAACATGAGGGGAAGTAACCATACCTTTCATTTTGGTTACTAACTTGGAGGCTGAATAAATTATATTTTTGTGTTCACCGCAGCACCTTCCTATAGGTGTCTACTCTACTCACAACCATAATGGGACTACACAGGTGAGTGTGTATAGATTTCAGCCTTGGGAGCTTTCTCTTTTATAGTTCTGGCATTGATGTTTTCCCTGCTTTTCTTCTAGTTGTCCCCATTGGGAAAAGCTGAGCAATCACACCCCCATTTTGCTTATGTTCTAGCTTTCATTCTTCTTTTTGCAAGATAGTTTTTATTAATTTTCATTTTTAAACTGATTCACATGGTTGCACTGAGATAAATCTTTGTTTACATTAGAGCATATGGCCTGCAACAATTACATAAAATAAAAATAAAAAACAATAAACAAGCAGATAAATGTTTCAGGATATGTTACCAAAGTTGTGCCAAAGGGGATGAAGTGGGTTATTGCCTGTTTATGTTCTTGTTTTTAGTGCGCTTTTTTTTTAACTTGTACTTTTGTGTTGTGAACCTGAGGTCTTCGGATGGATGTTATGAAAATTTAATAAATAAATAATAAATAATAATTGCCAAAATTGTTACAGATATGAAATGATGTGTAATAACATGTATTGCTTAGATTGGCGACCAACTGATGGGAGAACTGTTTGGTTTTATATAGTATTTCATGCATGCCAGACTGTGCTGCAAACTATGGATACCATTCTACCATATGCCTGGTTATTTGTATAATAGGAGACTGCATAAAATCGTCATGTTTCTTTTGGCCTCTTGCAACTTCTTCTAATAATGTTGTTTGCCAATTTTCAATATACCATATGTCCATGGTTAATAATTGTTCTTGTAGTGGTTAACAGATATATTATAAGTTCCTTGTTTTTAATTTGCAACATATCATGACAAGTTGAGCCAGTCCTAGGGTCATGGGGACTGTTTGCCCATAATCAAATTTATTTCTGTAAATACATTTTTCCTGATTTTTTTCAATTTTTGGACACTCCTACCACATGTGTTGATATTCCCCAATAGTGGGACATCCTCTCCAACACAATGGGGAACTGTTTGGTTTTATATAGGCTAGAAACCTAGGTGTTAAATTCCAGCCATACACAATTTGAAGAACTCTTTCTCTGGGGGTTGCCAATATGGTTTTGTATGGCACTTTTGTCCACAGTCTGTTCCACGCCTCTTCTTCAATTTTTAAGCCCCAATTCAGTTCCCACCATCTTCTCAAATTGTGCTGAGAGCAAAATTGAACATCTATAATAGATGTATACAAAGATAGTATTAGTTATTTTGGTTTTTTTTTTGCTATTTTGCCAAAAGCCCATGATATTTGAACGGATGTAATACCATAAATATTTTCCAATATTCTGACACATTTAGGGCCAAATCCTTTTTTTAAACCACTCCAATTAAATACTTTGGTTTCACATAGTCAAATGCTTTAATCATATCTAATGATAAACACACCAGGGGTGATGATTTTTTTTTGTCCTATTTGATCTGTTTAAATGTGATTCTTCCTGTATGCATGGCTCTCTCATCAGTGCCTTTATTTCCCCCCACAATAGGTAAATAGACCACACCCTAGCTCTCATTGTTCTGGTTTTGTACTAAGGTGCTGAAACAACAGTGCACACATTTCATTTGCCTTTTAATCAGCGACAGAAACTTTTGCAACTGAGATGCGTTAAAAGCGGTAACTGCACGATGCCTTTAGAGTGAAATTGTTGGTCAAACTAGTCATCTAAAAATATTGCAAGTTCCTGTATTTGAGGGGAGTCAGATAATTGGGCTTCCAACACAGTCCTACTTACTCTTTCAAATCTTGTGTGGGGAAGCACTATGTGCGGTAAAATTCATTTCCCCTTCTTTGCACTTCCTCCTTTAGAACTGAACCTAAATAGAGCCAGGGTTTATATTCTGACATATTTTTTTTTTTACTTTTGCTGACTTAACTGACCAGGACTAGATGGAGATACAGAATTCATCTCCATTCAATTGGCTTGCAGTCAATTTCCATTTTTTAAAATTGTTTGTTTTAAAACAATTTGCTTGTTTTAAGATTGCCAAGATTAAAAAACCACAACCACAAACAAGACATGACTTTGATTTTTCAGATAGGTTTGTTAAATTAGACTCCAGAAGAGACAGTCCAGCCAGAAACCGTGTCAAGGGTTAGCCTAGTTAATATTCAAATACTTAATAGTTCTCTTAACTGAATCCACAATGAAGTTGTCATTATGTTCCTTAAAATCTGTTGCAAAGATAGGAAACATTTATCTGTTTTGTTTTAAAATGCATATTTTCTTTCTTTTTTAAGTGTTCAGAAATATGTATTTACATGAAAAAATTGTGCAATTTTACAGATCAATGTGGAAACAGGATGGAACAGACGTATAAGTTGATGGATTCAAAAGTGAAATGGAACAGAATAAGACTGATTCACCATCCCTAGTATGAAAGATCTTGGAAACTCTTAAATGTATCCCTTAAAATAAATGCTACCCTTTGAATTATTAAATATCTCCACAACAGGGGATGTCTGGCAACTCAAATGACAAGTGGGAGAGATCTTTAACTACAGTTAATCGTACCATTTCTTGCTCGCCCACCCAGAAATCTCATTCTTACTCTTTTACCAAGTGGCCTCAGTGATCCCCCTCCCCAGTTGATGTAGCTTTTCTAATCAGTGCTTATGTCAGAAATATTATCACTATGAAGAAAGGAGGGATAGCTACTCCAGCAATGCAAGGCACCTCTGCCATTATTAAAAATCATCTTACCATTGACAACGAGGCTAAAATTACAGCTATCAAACTTGTCCTTCGTAGCCGCTTCACATCTGTATGCTCCTGCATAAGCCATTTTTGCTTCAATGATTTGCATTTCAAAGACATAAATCTTAAAAGAAGAAGAAGAAATAAATGGACCATTTCACACAAGGCATTTTGCATTCAGATCTCCTGCATTGCAGGGGGTTGACAAGATGACACTGGCGGTTCCTTCCAACTCTGTAATTCTACGATTCTATGTGTGTCTGCCTGCCTGCCAAGAGCACTGAACTCCTCTTGTGTCTTTGAGAAGCCCAACAAGCATTCTTCATTCTCATCTATAAAAGACCTACACATTCACTCTTTCCTCCTCGCTTCTCCAGATTGAAAATGTTTTTTGCATCTTCTTCTCCAAACCTTCCAGTTGCCAAACTTTCACCATTACCACATATAGATTTGGCAGTGTATCTAATCTTCTTTTAAAGCCATCTAGGTTGGTGGCCATCACTGTCTCCTGTTGGAGCAAGCTTCACGGTTTAACTCTGCACAGTTTTTGCCCAATAGAAAGAGTAGCTTTTAATAAACTTTTTGTGACACAAGAGGAATGTAGGGTAGCTAGTGTATGCAACTCCTGGCATTTCTACTGCAGAGGAAAGATTTTCTTTAGCCTTGAAACAGCAAAAAATAAAAATAAAAAAAATGCTAAAAATAAAAAGATGGAAGGGTCAGTCTGTGAGTTGTACCTTGTTATTTCGGTCATAATTCTCATGAAGCTGGAGGTGTTTCCCCACTTTGCTTCCCAGGTCCATCCACTTCCCCTTGAACCATTTCACAGAAGGCTTCTTCAGGAGGCTTTCGCCTGCCACTTTGGCAGTGAATGTAATGTTCCCACCTTGAGAAGGAAATATATTAACGTGTGATCTGAGGTGTAACAACTGGAGAGAGAGAGCCAGCCAGCCAGCAGAAGCATCATTTCCACCCATCCCAGCTCTAGGCTATGCACTTACCAACAGTCACTTCTCCATCTTGTGGCCGAGTCACAAAGATACCAATAGGATCCACAGGCGCCTCTTGCTGGGCTTCTGCAGAAAGAACTGGAAAGCAAATGAATGACCCTGGCCTTTGATATCTGAGATACGGGTCTTTAGGACCAGCCCACTGCATTGTATCATGTGTTCTAGACTACAGTGTGGATATTTCATGCTACTTCCAAGCTGCCCACAGTATATGTTTCTACGTATAGAGCTATTCCTTTGAGATGCTCCATTAACTCTCACTTCGCAGGCCTATTTCTAAACTGTTTCAACAGATCTTGCCCTCCACGTGTCCCACCCCTGGCACATGCTGCGGGGACGAGGCCGAGCGCAGAGCCCAGCGCCGGCTCCTCCTCCCCGCAGCATGTCCCACTGGGCAGGACGCATCATGTGCTGCATCATGTGATGTCACATAAAGCACCCCCCAAAATGTGGGGGGCAAGTTTGCATCCCTGCCTGGAACCCCTGGAATCACACATTGTTCGGAGATTGAGGTGCAACAACACAACTGGTCAAGCTGTGCTTGAGATGTTGACTTGTCAAAATGGTCCCCTTCCCTCCAATGCACTGACAGACTTTAATTCTATGGGAAGGGGGCCAAAATTCCACAGATGACAACTTGAGTGCACATTTGTGCATACCGATAACGTTTTGACAGGTTAGAGTGGGGTGACAGCTCAGTGCCAGAGTACATGCTTTGCAATTAGGGATATAAGAAGGCATTTTCTGTTCTGTCATGGATTCGCTGCATGCAACTGTATTTCCATTCCACTGGAGTTCATCTTCTACCAAAATCTATGTTATATAATTTCTTGCTGTCCGTTGTGACAAAATTATGTAACATACATTATGTCATCGTTACATTATTGCACTCCATTCATTTCAATGTAAAGAAAACACAATGCAAGTAGATTACATATTGTTTGAGGACTGATTCTCCATCATCCCTATTTGCAACTGAAAGGCCCTGAGCTCAATCCCTGGAATCTCCAGGCAGGCCTGGGAAAGACTCCTGTCTGAAACTCTAGCTGTTGCTAGTCAAATGAGTTTGATAGACCCATTATATGGCTTTGGAATGGAAATAGAGTTGCATGCAGCGAATCCAGGGCAGAACAGAAAATGCCTTCTTATATTTGTAGAAGATGGCTTCCTATGCCCCTACCTGTAAAAGGAAAACTGTGTGATTTACAATGTATTTGGAACAGTAAATAGGGACAGTTGAAGTGCATGCACAGGCTTGCGTTTTGTAATACATATTATGCGGTGCTGCAAGTGTCTCTGTTTTTCCCTTTGGTACAAAGACACATTTATTTGACACATGTACAAAGTAATATATGAACTGGTGCCCGTTTGTACATTTAATATAGCCAGGGCTTTTCCCCCAGCAGGAACTCACTGGAACTCAGTTCTGGCACCTCTCAGGTGGGCGCCATTGCCATTCTAAGAGAACAAGGGAGGTGTTCATGGTGAGTTCCAGCACCTCTTTTTCTAGAAAAATAGCCCTGGATGTAGCTCACAAGTTCATTATTGTTCTTCTCTTGCTAGTTACTATTTTTAACTATTCCTACTTTTCCCATTGAGCCTATTATTTTATTATTTTCATTATTCCATTATTCTAACTAGAGGGAGACTACTACCATCACATCTTGTTTACCTTCTGAACTCTTGCTATCACCTGTAGGTTCATTTGAGATCGTTGGCTGAGAAGTATCTGCTCCTTTAGGTGCATCTGAAACAGCTGATTGAGGAGCAGATTCAGGAGGAGGAGGGGTCTCTTCTACCTTTTCTAGAAAGGAAGGGAATCAAAGAAAAGTAATTAAAAGCCCCATGTTATTTTCTATATATAAAAATGTTTTATTTCAGTTTCGCAATAAGAATGAATAAGGGACATGCTGAAAACCTGGTGCTTTTCAGCAAAGTATAGTGTACTATTTTAAATGGTGTCTCATGTTACATGCATTATCCTACGGTATGTGCACAATAGGATCCAAATAAGCAATGAATAAATTCATACTTTTTGAGCAGAATGCATGCTCAGATGTTGCAAAATTTGAGCAAATGATGCAAAATTGCATCATTTATGCATCTGTCAATAGAACTGGTCTTACATTTTTGCTTTTTAGGGTTTGAAATTTTATTTTAAGAAGGCTTTAATGATATAAGTTAGAAACTTGGAAATATTAGAGCAGCTAAAACACTTGATGCTAAAAGTGGGGGAAGTGTGGCTGTAGAGCACAAGATTATTATTATTTCTGGGTTTTCTTTTCTGCTCTTACATGAACTATGCAATGAACAAAGTAGACTCTTTTTAGAACAGTTAAGCCCTGGCCACACAGGCAACTCAGTTTCTGAAGAAGGCTTAATATCTTTGAAGGAATATACCGTAATGAGAGAAAAGATGAAAATGAAAAAAAGATTAGCTGCCTTGTTTCTGTCAAGACACCCAGACAAGAGTGTATCGTACAATTGTTTTCTCAAACCTGTTCTCTGTAGGGTTGTTGTCCGGAATGATTTAGCTGCATAAAACTGCAAGTGAACTGGGGCAGCATTCTTGCTTGTTCCTTCTTAGGGAAAACTGAAATGCCTTTCACCCTTAAAATTGATGTCTCAATCATGCCCTTGACTGCAGAGAGACCAATATGCGAGGGTAGATTGCTGTGGAGTGCTGGGTCATTCACGTATTGTCAGGGCCATAAAACAATGCTTGACTGTTGAGTTTACGTCCAAGACAAAACCACAACCCTGGTACCATGCATTATAATTTATCCCATTTGGACTAATGGCCTTATTTGCAAATTATACCCAGTTAGCAAGAAAGTAGTTTCCCAGTGAGGAGAGAACCATTAGCTCAATAATTTATGACTTAAATGATTTTGAGAAAGGTCTGATGAAATAACCACTCCATCATAATGTCTCTAATGAGGCTGTGTGCATCCACGAACCATTTTGAACCCCATTTACCTGGTTCTTTGACTTTGAGTTCAAATTTGACCTTCGAACTTCCGGCAATGACAGCATATGTCACATCATCCTCTTTTCCGACACTATTGATGGTCAGTGAGTGTTTGTTCCCCTCTGACTTGATGACATACTTGTCACTTGCAGCGATTTCTATTCCATTTCGCTGCCACTTCACCTTGATACCTGTCTTCTCTGTCTCTGCTTCAAAAACAGCAACACCTCCTGCGACGACATCTGTTGTCTTTGGCTTCTTGATGAATGCAGAAGCTAAAGAGGACATGAAAAGGTTTATTTTCCGCAGCAAGGCTGACAAATGCATGCAGATCTGCCCTCCCCACCCCCTCTTTGTATTGGATAACAAAAAGAATAAGACTAATCTGTGAGTAATCAGAAGAATACCTTGAGCATGAAACATCTTCCTTTGGGGGACTGCTGCGTTTTTAAGATTTTTTTTATATGGCGGGAATTTCATCTCATTTAGTCTAGTTAGAAATGTTGACAGTTTTAAATTTATTGCTCATAAAAGCACAATACAGAAATTCTGAATTGCTAACATCATTTTGACATATGCTTGCCAACATCCTATCCCATTTTTGTGTAGAATTCCTCATTCACAACTTGTATTTGTTTAAATCACTATTTCACACTAAACTGTTTCCAGCTTCTACAAATCCTGTTTATTTTTTGCTTGAGCAGCTCTATTAATTCCTGGCAAAGCCCTATTGAGAGAATTGGTTTATATTTTCCATAATAGTTTGTCTATGAAAGAGATAATGTTTTAAATAAATGTTGTTGTTGTTTAGTCGTTTAGTCGTGTCCGACTCTTCGTGACCCCATGGACCAGAGCACGCCAGGCACTCCTATCTTCCACTGCCTCCCGCAGTTTGGTCAGACTCATGTTTGTAGCTTTGAGAACGCTGTCTAACCATCTTGTCCTCTGTCGTCCCCTTCTTCTTGTGCCCTCAATCTTTCCCAACATCAGGGTCTTTTCCAGGGAGTCTTCTCTTCTCATGAGGTGGCCAAAGTATTGGAGCCTCAGCTTCACAATCTGTCCTTCCAGTGAGCACTCAGGGCTGATTTCCTTAAGAATGGATGCGTTTGATCTTCTTGCAGTCCATGGGACTCTCAAGAGTCTCTTCCAGCACCACAGTTCAAAAGCATCAATTCTTCGGCGATCAGCCTTCTTTATGGTCTAGCTCTCACTTCCATACATCACTACTGGGAAAACCATGGCTTTTACTATACGGACCTTTGTTGGCAAGGTGATGTCTCTACTTTTTAAGATGCTGTCTAGGTTTGTCATTGCTTTTCTCCCAAGAAGCAGGCGTCTTTTAATTTCGTGGCTGCTGTCACCATCTGCAGTGATCATGGAGCCCAAGAAAGTAAAATCTCTCACTACCTCCATTTCTTCCTCTTCTATTTGCCAGGAGGTGATGGGACCAGTGGCCATGATCTTCATTTTTTTTGATGTTGAGCTTCAGACCATAATTTGTACTCTCCTCTTTCACCCTCAATAAAAGTTTCTTTAATTCCTCCTCACTTTCTGCCATCAGGGTTGTGTCATCTGCATATCTGAGGTTGTTGATATTTCTTCCAGCAATCTTAATTCCGGTTTGGGATTCATCCAGCCCAGCCTTTCGCATGATGAATTCTGCATATAAGTTAAATAAGCAGGGAGACAATATACAGCCTTTTCATACTCCTTTCCCAATTTTGAACCAATCAGTTGTTCCATATCCAGTTCTAATTGTAGCTTCTTCTCCTACATAGAGATTTCTCAGGAGACAGATGAGGTGATCAGGCACTCCCATTTCTTTAAGAACTTGCCATAGTTTGCTGTGGTCGACACAGTCAAAGGCTTTTGCATAGTCAATGAAGCAGAAGTAGATGTCTTTCTGGAACTCTCTAGCTTTCTCCATAATCCAGCGCATGTTTGCAATTTAGTCTCTGGTTCCTCTGCATCTTCTAAATCCAGCTTGCACTTCTGGGAGTTCTCGGTCCACATACTGCTTGAGCCTTCCTTGTAGAATTTTAAGCACAACCTTGCTAGCGTGTGAAATGAGCGCAATTGTGCAGTAGTTGGAGCATTCTTTGGCACTTCCCTTCTTTGGGATTGGGATGTAGACTGATCTTCTCCAATCCTCTGGCCACTGCTGAGTTTTCCAAACTTGCTGGCATACTGAGTGTAACACCTTAACAGCACCATCACTTCCACTGGCCTTGTTATTTGCAATGCTTTCTAAGGCCCATTTGACTTCACTCTCCAGGATGTCTGGCTCAAGGTCAGCAACCACACTAACTGGGGTGTACGAGCCATCCATATCTTTCTGGTATAATTCCTCTGTGTATTCTTGCCACCTCTTCTTGATGTCTTCTGCTTCTGTTAGGTCCTTACCACTTTTGTCCTTTATTATGGTAATCTTTGTACGAAATGTTCCTTTCATATCTCCAATTTTCTTGAACAGATCTCTGGTTCTTCCCATTCTGTTGTTTTCCTCTATTTCTTTGCATTGCTCGTTTAAGAAGGCCTTCTTGTCTCTCCTTGCTATTTTTTGGAAATCTGCATTCAATTTCCTGTATCTTTCACTATCTTCCTCGCATTTTGCTTGCCTTCTCTCCCCCGCTATTTGTAAGGCCTCGTTGGACAGCCACTTTGCTTTCTTGCATTTCTTTTTTATTGGGATGGTTTTCGTTGCTGTCTCCTGTATAATGTTGCGAGCCTCCATCCATAGTTCTTCAGGCACTCTGTCCACCAAATCTAAATCCTTAAACCTGTTCCTCACTTCCACTGTGTATTCATAAGGGATTTGGTTTAGATTGTATCTTATCGGCCCAGTGGTTTTTCCTACTTTCTTCAGTTTAAGCTTGAATTTTACTATAAGAAGCTGATGATCTGAGCCACAGTCAGCTCCAGGTCTTGTTTCTGCTGACTGTATAGAGCTTCTCCATCTTTGGCTGCAGAGAATATAATCAATCTGATTTCGATGCTGCCCATCTGGTGATGTCCATGTGTAGAGTCGTCTCTTGTGTTTTTGGAAAAGCGTGTTTGTGATGACCAGCTTGTTCTCTTGGCAGAACTCTATTAGCCTTTGCCCTGCTTCGTTTTGATCTCCAAGGCCAAACTTGCCAGTTGTTCCTTTTATCTCTTGATTCCCTACTTTAGCATTCCAATCCCCTATAATGAGAAGAACATCCTTCTTTGGTGTCACTTCTATAAGGTCTTGTAAGTCTTCATAGAATTGGTCAATTTCAGTTTCTTCACCACCAGTAGTTGGTGCATAAACTTGGATTACTGTGATGTTAAAAGGTCTGCCTTGGATTCGTATTGAGATCATTCTATCATTTTTGAGATTGCATCCCAGTACAGCTTTCGCCACTCTTTTGTTGACTATGAGGGCCACTCCATTTCTTTTACGGGTTTCTTGCCCACAGTAGTAGATATGATGGTCATCCAAACTGAATTCGCCCATTCCCGTCCATTTTAGTTCACTGATGCCCAGGATATCAATATTTATTCTTGCCATCTCATTTTTGACCACATCCAACTTACCCAGGTTCATGGTTCTTACATTCCAGGTTCCTATGCAATATTTTTCTTTACAGCATTGGACTTTCCTTTCACTTCCAGGCATATCCGCAACTGAGCGTCCTTTCGGCTTTGGCCCAGCCGCTTCATCAGCTCTGGATCTACTTGTACTTGTCCTCCACTCTTCCCCAGTAGCATGTTGGACACCTTCCGACCTGAGGGGCTCATCTTCCAGCGTCATAACTTTTATATGCCTGTTGTCTTTGTCCATGGAGTTTTCTTGGCAGGGATACTGGAGTGGCTTGCCGGTTCCTCCTCCAGGTGGATCACGTTTGGTCAAAACTCTCCACTATGACCTGTTCATCTTGGGTGCCCTGCTCGGCATAGTTCATAGCTTCTCTGAGTTATTCAAGCCCCTTCGCCATTGCAAGGCAGTGATCCATGAAGGGGTTATACAAGTGTTATTGGACTTCAATTCCCATTCGCCCCACAGGCAAGCATGACAAAGTGCTGGAGCTGCAGTCTAGCAGCATCTGTCAGTCCACCCTGTGCTCTTGCTGTTTAAACATCTGGGAAGACTCATACAAAACAAGTCCCCAGAAGGCAGAACTCTATTTGTGCAGCTGAGTGAAAGCACCAGACAACTTGATCCATTGTGTTTGCACTATGGGTATTAATATTTAAAATCCCCTTCCAATGGATATTAAGTAGGTCTTTTAATACTCATTAAATTCATATGATATGCAGAAATTTACACATATCACAGATGCTAAAACACAGAAAAAGGAGGTGCAGGGACACAGGGAGATCAAAGCATATGTGGTGATTGGTACTGTGCTGCTCTGCACCAGGGAGCTTTTTCGCAGTCTCTCTAGCACAATTGGGAGTCAAGCCATTTTGGAAGATTACCAGGAAGCACAAACATCTACCATTTGGCTCCTTTCCCCATAGCATTGGGTTTAAAAAGATTTAGGGAAATATTTCTGTCGAAGCCCAGTCATCATCACTCATCCTATTAGCCTCAAAAGCTTTTGTAAATATGTTAACTGCTTGACAACAATGCAGCCTGTAAAAGTTCCAACTTTTAAATGGCATCTTTTCAGCTGCAGTCAGGAACTCCCTGCTGTTCACAAGAGGGAGGTTTTCTATTTATATACTATTTTTTTAAAAAAAATCAAGCTGCTGTAGAGTTGAAACACACTGCAACTCACAGGTAAGATTCACACATTATGTTTTTCTATCATCATGATGTTATCTCACATTGTTCTTCTCATACATCACTTCAGCTATTCTGTAGAAATGACTCAGCTTTACAAACAAATAAAAATAGTCTCCTTCCCTGAACTTGGATATCTAATATCTCTTTCTCTTAATCATCCTGTAATATCCAGTCCTATTCCATTTAAGGTAATTCTTAATAGTTCTTCCTGAAGTATAGCCATGTCAACATGTTGCTGCCAAATGATTAGTCAAGTGCCTTCTCCATAAAGCTTTCGTGTTGTACTCTGGTAAACTAGTACAGCTTCCAGCCAGAAGGACACTGAGAATTTGTGTCCTCTCAGATGTCTCCAGTTCTTCCATGGCAGTTATGCCATGCTGTCGCCGAACCCCTGGACTGCTACCATCTTAAATCAAATGTTTAGATAACTTCCAATTATTGTGCAGATGATACTCTAGCCTTAGCTGTGCAAACATACTAATTATTGAGGGGAAAAAATGATTTCATGCAACATCACAGTCAATGTTAAGGATATGACAGAATATGGATCAATTAACCAGAAAATTGTGTATTTTACCAAATCACATCTCTTGGTTGCTTAAATTTGCATTGTCACAATTTCATCCAATGAGCATAAAAACTAGTTCCAGAACTTCTTGAAAGCCAACAAATTAACACATGGCTTAATTCCAGGCCCCCCCTTTGAGCTTGCAACCCTGCATCAAATGCCCCCTTGGCCCCCCTCTGATTGGCTCCGGGGCCATAAATACCCCATGCAGGCTGCATACCTTAGGTGATTTCTCACTGGGCTCTGCAGTCTGCAAAAACTACAGTCACTGGATTGTCCTGCATAATTTTGCCCTTGGACCCACTCAAGACTGCTAGCTCTTCCCTTAGCCAGGACTTGAATTAAAGAAGAAAAAAGTAAGGTAATCGAATTATTGGAACACCCCCCCCCCAATTTTAGGTGAGTCATGGTCCCCCCTCCACCCATTTAAAAGGGGTTTCCCTCCGGCCCCTCTTAATTTGATGATCCCCAGCAAAGCTCTGGGCTTTAGTTCACTCATGCTCATATACGCATTCCCCCCTCCAAAGATTAGATTTTTGAATGTGAGAATCCCTGTTCCTTTATTTAGTTTTACTTCCTGTGAATTCCAGCACAGCCATGGCACACATGAAAATAAATGATAATAGTATTTTCTTCCAATTTGCCTCCAATCAACAAAATAACTGCCCATGAGTTTGGCATGTACATTTGAATGCTCCAAATGTGTCAGTGAAGTAACTTGTCTAAGTGTTTTGCTCTGGAGCTATATAACGTTACTATAAATTCCTTAGCTGAAAAGAGGCAAAGGCACTTTCTGCACTTATAGGCTTAGCTACCCCTTGATCCCAACTTGTCAAGTCTCGCTATCTTACATTCTTCTTCCCCTTCAGCAGCTGAGGCTGTAAATTCCAGTAACATGAGTAAAAGGCTAGCAATAAGATGGACACACACACACACACACACACACACACACAGAGCCTTACTTTATAACCTTGTGTATATAATTGTTCTGTACATCTGTTGTGCCACTGGTGCAATAATGCAAAATAATTATATTTATATCCCCCTCCCTTTTTACAGTTCTTCTAAATCTGCAGATAAAAACAAGTAATACTTAATGTATGACTAAAGAATTACATAACCTTCAAGCTCTTCAAAAAGAAAACCTAGTAAAACATTCCAGTCTGTGAATCTAATTATGCCTCACTTAGATTCCAAGAGGAATTTAAAAAGCACAAAGAGACTTACGGCAGGTTAAAGGCCAACAAATGTATTACCGCATAAGCTTTTATAGACTAGAATCTGAAAGCTTAAAACTAGTGCAATAGTCTTTAAAAGTGCCATGGAACTCACATATCTTTTTTTTTTTTTTTTGCATTCTCTTTATTAATTTTCATTACACACCAATACACACAAGACAAATTCATCACAAACAAAAAATAAACCAAACAACATGGCTAAATAGAAAAAAAAGCAAAGAACAAAAAACAACATATAACTAATTGACTTCCCTCCACCTCGGTTTTGGGTTATATAATAAAGGATTTTTTCCGCAGTTTATCTTTAAGACTTCTGCACGTCGGAGGGTTATATTTAGCCTGCTGTGATCTTTAGATTTTTAAAATCTGCTTCAATATATGTTATGAATTTATTCCATTCCTTAATAAACTTTGTTTCTTTCTGATCTCTGATTTTTTGTGTTATTTTTGCCAATTCTAAGTATTCGAATAGTTTACTTTGCCAATCTCTTACCGTTGGGATACTAATTGACTTCCAATTTTGTGCTATTAATATTCTAGCAGCTGTTGTTGCATACTGGAATAAAGTCATGTAACTCACATATCTACTACACTGGAAATTATTACAGAGAATGCAAAGGTTTTTCTGAAAAACGTGAACACCACTGCTGTTTGCAAGTCTCTCTCTCGTTTACTTATCAAAAGCAGTTTTCTTCTTGAAAACCCAGTCACAGTGCCTAAAGTTCAAACTTTGTTAAGTATCACTGCTCTTCCCACAAAACTTTATAAGATGATTCCGTATTTGGAAAGTCCATTTTATCGCCTCCCTGTTTGACCCTGTAATTGTTCCCAAGATAACAGATACATTAATAAAATATAATAATGATTTCAGAGCACTTTATTAATTCAGAAATCATTGCAACCCACTAGAAATGTCTTCTTATCCTATACTGCAGATATCCTATAGTGCAGGGATGAGACTAGAAGCCTGGAAAATAGTGTGTGCATGACTGAAGTAATATTTGATAGGAGATATTGTATACTGTATGTTGCTTGAGGGGGCAAAACCTTACTACAACCAGGGAGCCCAGAGAGAGATGGTAAGCCCCCATCAATAACAACAGGAGAACACCAGAGCTCTGCAGTTCAGAGACCTGTCTGGTCCAGCATCCTGTTCTCACAAGGGCCCAACTAGAGGTCAATGAAAAGCCCACAAGAAGGATATGAGCACAACAGCACTCTTGCAATTGTACTCAACAGCAACTCGTATAAGGAGGTATGCCACCTGCTGCTTCCTCTTCTTCCTCCTCCCCACTGCCACTGACACCAACACCACCAGGGGAGGGGGCAGGGGTGGGGCAGAGTTGTTATCGGCAAGGGGCAGGGAAAGAATTGGCAGAGGAGCAGCTGGTAGAGGTGGGGGTCGGCATTTTCTCAGTGGCAAACCATCCTGGGCCAGCCCTAGCATAAGCCCCAAGTAGCAAGGCTGAAGTGGGCAAGCTGTTCCAAATGCATTTGGAGACAAAATTCTCCCCAGATCAGGTCTGAGAAAAGACAGGACAATGTAGAAAAATACTAGAATGCAGCCATGTTCTCTGGAGACACACACATACACACACAAACACACATACACACATACGAGTGGTACCTCGGTTTACGAACTTAATCCGTTCCTGAAGTTCGTTCTTAAACCAAAACCATTCTTAAATTGAGGCGCGTTTTCCCTAATTAGGCCTCCCACCGCCAGTGCCTTTCTACTGTTCGGATTCCGTTCGTAGACCAAGGTAAAGTTCGCAAACCGGAACACTACTTCCGGTTTTGCAGAGTTCGTAAACTGAATAGTTCGTAAACAGGGCTGTTCATAAACCGAGGTACCACTATATATAAAATTTGTAAAAATGGAGTTAGCTGGTGTCTAGTCTAGTGTGGAAGCAACTCCTAAAAAGCTGTAGGTTTAAATTTTCCACCAAAGCTGCTACGTAAGTGAAAAAGACTTCAAGCCCTTTTGCCAGCATGATATAGCAAATGGCAGGACTTGTCCTGCACCTCAAGGGTTATGCAGAAGAAAGAATTTTCTAAAGGTGCAGCTTGTCTCATTCCCGCAGAAGTGCAGCTGCAAAACCTTCCTTCTTTTTTAGAACATTTGAAGATACAGAAAGAAGCACTTCTATTGCATCTGATCACCCAAATGCTCTGGTTTTAGAAGTTGATCAGGAACACAGGAAGATACATGTCTTATCCAAGGTCAGACTATTTCTCCATCTGGATTATGACTATCTACTCTGACTGGCAATAGTTCTCTAGAGCTCTTGGCAGACATATTTCTCATCACTTGCTAACGGAGCATTTTAACGGGAGACCTTACTCATGCAAAACACGGGCTCAGCATTTGGTTCCACAATGCTTGGGATAACATGACAGGCCAAACTCAGGGAAGCAATAACATAGTTCCCATAGACTAGGAATTGATTCAGATTTTAGGACAGCAGACTAAATACCCTTAGGATCCCAGATATATTTCCCTATTGTTTAAGTTATCTGCAAGTTGAATGTACATACTGTATAAGGAACAGCTTCAGTCTTCCCTGTTCACACCAGTAGGTGTTCACATTTTGTGTTTGCCCCTGCCTTCTAATTTGTTGATTGAATTATGCTGATTAAGTTGCAAATGGGCATGCACACAGATAGCTTGCAGGCACACACTGTCTTAAAAAAAAAACACCCCCATCCAGGAAGCGTGCAAAAGCATACAGTAAGGCAACTGTAAATTCTCAGCACACAAGTTTTAATATGGTTTGCTTCTGCTTTTTTGGTCTTGTGCAATCTGAGGGATCAAAAGGGAAAGAAAAAAAGCTCCTCCTTCAAGAGCCCTGGGAATAGAAATGAAAGGGACTGTAAATTCTCAGCACACACATTTCAAGGATGATGGGACTTGTAGTACACAAAATCTGGAAGGTAACATACTGGCTACCTCTAGTTTACTGCAAAGTGTGAACAGGACCATTACAATCAAAGCTCTTCACCATTAAGTGTGCATGGTGAAGAACTATGGTAAGTCACAGCCCTCTGACAAAATCATCTATAATAAACAGATTTACATAACCATATGTACTTATACATCACACTTTTATGTATATGCATACAGCCTTTTTCAGATACCTTTTAAAAACATGTGTGAGGCAGCTTAAGTCACACAAACCATATATTTCAAGCACACTTACACGCAAACAAGGCAAAAGGATACAACCTGTTAACACAGCAAACACTGTATCATGTGTGTGTGTGTTTGTATATAGCTAGACAGACAGAAAAGAAAGTGCAATATTCAGAAGCACTATATGAAAAAAAACTAATTTAAATCAGGGAAATATCAGTTGTTGGGTGACTGTACTTTCTCTGCTTACCAGCTGCTTGGAAATGAAAAAGAGACTAGACTTATTCACTAGCTTTTATATTGTGGCAAACATTAAACAATTAATTATATAAAACATTTCAAATGCAACAATGAATGCCACCTTCTCCAGTCATTACATTACAGAGACAGAACTTGAGAAGAGTGTATGAATACTGTTTTCAGAACAGCAGTTGTTAAATACTTATAGGTAAGGTCAGTACTTTTTTCTTAAAAAAAATGTTTAGGGGTACTCTCATTTTCCTACTTATATTTCAATACTGCCCCTCAATGAGGCCAAATGTAGATTCACAAAATGTTTAGGGGTATACGTACCCCTGCGTCACCCCAGAAAAAAGGCACTGGGTAAGGTCCAAAATTATTTAGATGCTGCAGTTGTAGACAATTAAAAGAAGAAGAATATTTACAACCATAAATTTTGTTTTCTTTCTCTGCATTACCCAGCCTTTCAGAGAAGATATAAAAGTGACTTTTCTGGTGACAAAATCTATTCTGACCCTATACCACCTTTCAAAAAGGAGGAAGGATGTAGAAGGATGTACATTTACTATTTAGGGATCTCAGAGTGGCAGACAAGAACCAATCTTATAGGGAAAAATACCTCGTTTTCTCATTCAGCTGTAAACTTACATTTGCCTCAAAGAAAGTGATGGAGAAAAAATAACAACAATGGGAGTCACTTTTCTCCCCCACAAAGAAAGCTTCCAAGAGATGTACCACACCCTGCTTCCTCCAACTTGAAGGTGATGAGGAGGACCTAAGAACTGGGAAATGAAAACTATTTTACTTTTTTCCCTTCTTGATTAGATGTTTGTGTGGTGGTGATATGTGTTTGTTTAAATGAAGCTAATCCCAGTTAATTTAATTATCCTTGAATTAGGCTTCTATGCGCTTACTTCAAAAGAAAGCCACCTGTTTGTTTCCCCTTCAGTACAGTTGTTGCTAAGGAATCTTGTTTCACTGCCTGATGAAGAAACCTGCTCCACCTAGCAGTCTCTCTCCCAAAGAGGAAGGCAATGCTCATTTTTTTCCTGTCTCTAGTTGAAGTCCTTACCTGGTTTCTTTACAGGTTCTGGCATCTTAAGGCTGGCTCACCAGGAGCTGACTGAGTGAGACTGCAAGGAGACTGAATGACTTCCAAGCCCCCCTGCTAAAGAAATACTACTGGGATGCCCCCTCCTGCTCCTCCCTCTTGTTCCCCAACTGTTGTCAGCACCACTACCTTATCAACAGCACAGAGCACTTGACAGAATTCTTCCAGCCAGGATAAATATAGCTGGGTACCATGCGTCAGGGAGTGTGAACCACTCAAGAACAGGCCCTGCTGCTCATTTGATGGAAGAAAAATCCAAGCGCACACCATGATGCTCTTTGCCTCACCCTCTCTGCCACATGCAATTTGCATATTTATATGTGACCATGCACATTGAACCTCTAAATACACTGGTTTCTTCCAGGCAATGCTGCTTATTGGGCATCATCCTGATTTGTTTGCACGAAGCTTGTGAGGAGGTCAGATAACATCAGCTGTTGAGCATTCATTCTGATCTCTTTACAAGGAGGTTGTATGATGTTGCACCAAGCAATTGTTTTCCTACACTTTCCAGTACATTTCCCCATGCATTGCAAGAAGTAAAAAAATAAATATTTTGGAGGGGGGTACAAGGGTTTTCGATGTGGAAGATGGTCAGAGGAACTTTAATTGCACAACCTGAATTTGCCGGCATGTGACTTAATCACATCCAAAACCAGTGACAGCCTGGAAGTGCCCACTATGGGCATGATCCAGTCAAAGTTAGGCATTTTCAAGTCCCCTTCATTTAAATGGGAGAGGTGATGAGTGAATGCTCAAATCTCTCCCACTGAAATCAGTGGGATAGAAACAGGCTTAGCTTTGGCTGAATTGTCTCCTTTGTTTTTGGAACGACAGTGACAAATGGTAGACTTGGGTACCCAAACCTGACTAGCAGCAGCGTTGAAAGAGAGTTGACTCCCAAAACTTGGACAGACTTGCATGGGAGAGGAATATAACAGGGCTTCACTCAGTTGGGTATCTGTGATCCACACATTATAAAAACTTATATCAACCTTATAGATTGCAGTCAGGCTTTTATCAAAAGTTAAGTTTACTTTTCATGCTTGCAGAAGGTTTCCTCTCTTTGTGCATTGGCACTTGAACACAAAGAATGACAGCGGCATCATTTTTGCCTAGCATAAGGTTTCTTCTTTTGAAAGTGAACCTGTAAACTGTGGTTTAGGACTGAGTTAGAGGTTTTTTTCCATATCTACCTTGCCAATGCAGACTCCTCTTAAATAGTTTAACTCCACCTCCCTCCATTATGAAGATTGGGCTGGGAACTGGCAAGCAGCCCAATCATATTTGTGGCTCTTATATAAACTTCTCAGCTGTTCTGTTTTAAAACACATATTTATTTCTTTGGCTCAGATCTCGTCCTCATGCTCAAAGGACAAATGGACAAGGAATGATTTATGCCCCCCCCGCCCCCCGCTGCTACTGTGCTGCTAGCTACCAGATGGCAGCATTGTAATGATATAATACATATTACCCAGTTTGCGCTGAGTTTTATGTTCCTTCACAGACATACTCCGATTTTCAGAGCTCACTCATTTCCCTTTGTAAGGAGTTTTGAGGTCATTAACTGGACACTGAACTTTATAAGGTTTGCTTCAAGCCATCAGAATCCGCCTCGGTGCAATGGATAACATTTCTTTTGCCACCCAGAGATTGACCACACATAGTGGCATATTATCACAGCTAAGAGACTGAGCTATGAATCTCAAAGTTCCCCACTCAAATCTTGTTTCTGTCAGGAACTCAGTGGCCTTTTCCAAGCCACTCGTCCCCAGCCTCAACCCCACTACCTAAAAATAAAAAATGGGAGGGGGGTTAATAATGCTGATTTACCTTACACTGTTGCTGTTAAAGATTATAAGTAGATAATGCATATGAGGCATTTTGAGCACTTGAAAGTGATGTAAAATTTTATGGAATTATTACTATTAATTATTACTATTGCATCAATTAAGTTTTTTAAATTTGTTGTTAGCCGCCCTGAGCCTGGTTTTCTGAACCGGGAAGGGCGGGGTATAAATAAAAACTTCTACTTCTTCTTCTTCTTCTTCTTCTTCTTCTTCTTCTTCTTCTTCTTCTTCTTCTTCTTCTTATTATTATTATTATTATTATTTTGATGTTTATTTATTTATTACATTTATATAGCTGCCACATAACAGCTGCCGCAAAGCAAAAGAATACAACATTAATTTAAAATACAGTATAAAATAAGGGAATAAATTATTTTTGAGAAGCTGAAACACGATGAAAACAGTTTAAAATTCAATTTAAAACAGGGAGGCCTAGGCCTGAGTGAATAGAGAGCGCTTCACCTGAAAAGTCAATGAAGATGGTGCCAGACAAACCTCCCAGGGGTAGAGTGCTACTACCAAAAAGGCTCTGTCTGTAGTGGTTACCCTACTTACTTGGTTTGGTGGAGACCCCTGGAGTAGGACTCTTTCCAGGGAACTATAGGTGAGAAAAAGCAGAGACATCACCTTGCCAACAAAGGTCTGTATAGTTAAAGCCATGGTTTTCCTACTAGTGATGTATGGAAGTGAGAGCTGGACCATAAAGAAGGCTGATCGCCAAAGAATTGATGCTTTTGAATTATGGTGCTGGAGGAGACTCTTGAGAGTCCCATGGACTGCAAGAAGATCAAACCTCTCCATTCTGAAGGAAATCAGCCCTGAGTGCTCACTGGAAGGACAGATCGTGAAGCTGAGGCTCCAGTACTTTGGCCACCTCATGAGAAGAGAAGACTCCCTGGAAAAGACCCTGATGTTGGGAAAGATTGAGGGCACAAGGAGAAGGGGACGACAGAGGGCGAGATGGTTGGACAGTGTTCTCGAAGCTACCAGCATGAGTTTGACCATGCTTCTGGAAGACAGAAGTGCCTGGTGTGCTCTGGTCACGAAGAGTCAGTCATGACTAAATGACTAAACAACAATAGGTGAGAAAAGGCTGTCATGTAAAGAACAAAGCTGCTTGGGAACAGCATATTAGCTAGATAAGAAAATGCTTGGAGTCGAAGAGTTGGACTCTACCATGTCCAAAATGGCCAGCAACGGGAGCTCAGACTAGGCAAGATGGTGACCCCAACTTGACTCTTAACACAACCAGAAGCAGTAGGTCTTAGGGCTGAGCCTTAATCTTCTGGGGCCTAGCTCAAATCTGTCCATTTCTTGCCACTCCTATCGCAGCAGGTGAGCTTGCAGAGCCTAGTTGATATCACCACCCCCAGGGCACAAGGCTCTCCTGCTATTACTCACAGGCCAGGTGGAACAGATGGAAAGGCCCAGTCCTGCTGCTCAGAGGTGAGAAGAGTTGGCAATTGCTTGCTGTCTGTTGGACTTGGCTAGATATCCTATACAGTATTCTTTGCATTTAAGTATGGTGCTGCAGATACCATACTGCTACATGGATCCTGTAAGTCCTTTCCCCCTTCTCCTAAACCAATAACTTACCCAGGTGGTGGGGGTTACAACAATACTCCCAGGATCCCGGGAAATCACCTTTTTTTACCAGGCGCTGGGGCTAGTCTCAGAATTCTGGCTAGAAGCTGATGCTAGCTTTATCATTTTTTCCACAGATTCCAAGCCTTTGTAGAAATTGAGAATCTGGCAGATTATGGCAGTGCCTGCCTCCACTGTAGTCATCTTCCCAAGGGTAAGTTTGGGGGTTTGGTGGAAGGGGGGGCAGCAGAGGTCACTGCTATGCTTCAAATCTTTTGCAAGAATTGCAGTTAAACTGTTGCAAACAGGAGTGCCAACCTGAATAAAATATGGAGGGGGGCAGGTAAGCCCCACCCCACACTATCGATCACATTAGCTCCTATACTTGCAAAAGTCTGAGAACTGCTGAGGCTGCAATCCTGTACATACTTACCAGGAAGCAATCTCATGGAATTCAGTGGGGCTCACTTCTGAATAATGTACAGTTTCCTTGGCATGAATCTACACTAGAAATTCAGCGGGGGTCCCTTCTGAAACAAGGTAAGACACTTAAGTGCTACGTACTGTATTAACAAAACTGCAGTGGTTAAGTGTCCGTTGTTTCTTTGCAAAATAAAAGGATAGAGAAAGAACCAGAAACAGGCATGGGGCACATAACTTGTCTCCCAGCAGAGAAGCAGCTGTGACAGCAGAGATGCCTTCTCTTCTTTTTTTATGTGTCTTTGTGTTATGTAGGAACACAGAACCTAATATTGAGTCAAACCACTGGTCAATCTAGCTCAGTATTATATAGATATAGATAGATAGATAGATAGATAGATATAGATAGATAGATAGATAGATAGATAGATAGATAGATAGATGATAGATAGATAGATAGATAGATAGATGATAGATAGATAGATAGATAGATAGATAGATAGATAGATATAGTTTATTTTTGCATTTTCAATTCTACATACAGTAACAGAAAAAATAAAGCCAAACTCAATAAAAACATAATTCCCCCTTGTCTTCCCTCCCCCCTCCCCTTTGTGGGTCCTTATGTAACGTTTTCCCCTCTGCGTCTCCTCAGTAACTCTTATTGTTATAAATCCTTTGCTAAACCATCATTCAGATTTTGGCTACAAGTTTTCTGTCAAACCTACTAATGAATGTAATTGTTTACAATAATTATTAAAATACATTATAAACCTTCCCCATTCTTTATTAAAATTTGATTCTTCCTGGTTTCTGATTCTTCCTGTAAGTTTTGCCATTTCAGCATAGTTTAGCAAAACTGAAAAGAGGAGAGACCCCTTCTCAGCCAAGGTGCTTTCCATGCTCAATACTCGTACTGTACAGCTATTCTGCTTGGGTGTTCACTGTTTCATGATGGGAGGCTGCGGACCTCCCAGGCACCCCAACAGGTCTAGGTTCTACCAGCTTCCACTGTTGCCTTTTACTTCATCAGCAGAGAGGGAGTTGGCTTTTTGTCCTTCAAGGGTCATTTATATGGGTGTTGTGCTATGGTTACAATTCTCTGGTAACGCTGTTTTACACACACTGTGTGGAGAAGCCCTAACTACATCAATTTTTTTTTTATGCCCATCTTAAAAGCTTGCAAATTGCATTCTGGTTACTTCTCAACTAATGTTACCAACAGCAGGGTGAAAGGAAGCCCTTGCCTCAGTGTTAGATTTCAGCCTTTCTGTCACAGTTCCTGTATCTTGCGTGTGTTACGTCTGCAACTGAACAAGGCATTTGCCTTTTTTGGAAGAAGTTTATATTGCTGACTCATACGTAACATGTAATCCATTATAACCCCAAGGTCTTCCTCAATAAGGCTGAAACATAATCATTTAATGGTTGTTTGTTCCAATGTGTGATATGGGAATTGTGAAAGTAATAGACACCAATGCTCTAAGAACACAGGAAGCACTTTGCTGTGGTGTTGCTTTGTTGCTTATCCTTAGCATTTGTTACACAGAAGTGTAAACTTTTTGATGTGTTGTTTCTCAAACAAGCTTTGCTCAAGTTGGAATCCTTAAGTGGTTCCTAATTAACCTCTAGTCAAGGTGTGGACACCTTTGCACAGGGTAAAGTCATCCCTGCCCCATCAACACCCCCTCGTTTATACACAAACTGAAATAAATCTGACACTAATGAAGCCGTGCTGATGTGAACAGTTGGGAGAGAAAGAGCTGTGAAACACACTGCTGGGGTGGGATGACAACTTCCCTGTGCTCTAAAGTAGCAATGTGCACACAGAAATCAAGAATCCCTGAATATAGGAGAGTGGAATGTGTGTGTAAGGATAAAGAACTACAGTACTAGATCACAGTGACAGACCTTGGATGGAACGGTTGCCAGTCTGGAAAAATGCAGGTGTGTAAAACAAATGTAGACTGATAAATGCAGCTGGATAGAGCATGAGGCTCCCTTCACAGCTGTGGTGGAAACTCTAACCAATCTCAAATGTAGTATTTTTAGAAAAGAGGAGGAAGAGGGGGGGGAAATCTTTGAAATGAAAATGAAATTATATCCACAATTATTTTTAATGTGTGCTATCATAAAATGTCTGATTGTTCTAATCTGACATTGCGGTACCTGTCGCAGTGCCCACCCTCCCCTATGCAGTGAGTGAAGTCCTGAAATTTCATTGCAGTTACTTTCAGTGAAACAATGTTAATGAGTGAAAACAAGGGATGGAAAGATCCTGCCAATTTTGCTTCCAGTTTCTCATTTTTCCATTCTTCAGTTCAGTTCTCCACATTTCTGCAGCAATTTGCATGTTTTATTTGTAGAAATTACCATGACAATTATTCAGCATTTTAGTGTGAAATTCTCCCTGGTGAACACATTTTTGCATGTACTAGAGTTTTGCATGCAATTTCTCCCACATAGAATGCATTTTCTGTATGTTATTTTTACTAATATATTGATTTTTATGCACCCCTTTACCAAAATATATCACTCAGTGGCATGAGGGAAGAGTGCAGGTGTTAACTCTCACCCTATATACGGAAAGGAAGATTGGAACGAAACAATATAGAAATCTTGATGTTTGCATGAAACAGAGACTTATAAGGTCAGGTGGAAAAGATGCTTCAGCTCTGCTACTGCTGTGGCTGTTCTGGCTTGTCATACTTACACGGTACAATGGTGAAGCGTATACAGCCTGAGGAGGGCTGGGTCTTTAGCACATGTTCTGCACATCGGGTCCTCCCTTAAAGAGGGCATGTATTGCGGTGAGACCTGGACAACCGACCCCCTGTGTTGTGGGTGGGTACGAGTGGTCAGCCACAACACCCGATTGGTAGGTCCCTTGTAGCTGGGTGCAATCTGGCCAATGGGCCTATTTATACCCATGCACATGACCAAGAGCTTCCTCTTTCGGCCCATGCATTCGGAACACCCGCCCACCTCTCCCTATTTTTAGGGCTTTGTGCTTGACCTTGCTATGCTGTCATGTGTTGTCTGTCGTTGGGACAGGGGCACGGCAGGAATTTACCTCACTTGGCTGATTGGCTGTTGCCATTTGGGTTTCGTCTACCGCGTAGCAATTGTCACAACTTGTAAGCTTGTGGATAGGCTCTGGTTCTGGTGATAGGGATGGGAGAATGCTCTCGCCATCCCTATGTGAAGGGTATTCCATTAAAGGAATCCAAGGACTTGATTGTTTGGTCAACCCCTGTGAGGGGGTTGTGCCTGTGCCTGAGTCCAGGGGGACATTTGGGTGGCAGAGTTAGCCCATTCCTGGCTTTCCGCTTATCCAGGTGTTCACCCTCGGCTGACCTATGCTGGAACCCTGGGTCAGCGCTACCTGCATGGCAGGGAGCTAGTCGAACCAGAGCCTATGCAACCATTCACTTTCTGTAATCAATAAAG
Organism: Podarcis cretensis; assembly: GCF_951804945.1. Taxonomy (NCBI): domain Eukaryota; kingdom Metazoa; phylum Chordata; class Lepidosauria; order Squamata; family Lacertidae; genus Podarcis; species Podarcis cretensis. Next base: position 51,305,267 of record NC_137170.1, on the reverse strand, counting down.
TTGTGGCCTAAATTCTGCCAAAAACCAAAACCAAAATTTGAGTCAAGTGTGAATTTATTTAGGGGGGAGGTTTCTGGGTCTGAACATGCAAAAAGGAAACCCCAGGTACAAACCTTGCTATCTCCAAGTCCAGACAGTGCAGGGAAGGAGCCTTGTCTGGAAAACCCCTTAAGAGTATACACAATACTGCTGGTATTGGACCACTGCTTTGACTTGGTATACAGTGGTACCTCGGGTTAAGTACTTAATTCGTTCTGGAGGTCCGTTCTTAACCTGAAACTGTTGTTAACCTGAAGCACCACTTTAGCTAATGGGGCCTCCTGCTGCTGCTGTGCCGCCGGAACACGATTTCTGTTCTCATCCTGAAGCAAAGTTCTTAACCCAAGGTACTATTTCTGGGTTAGCGCAGTCTGTAACCTGAAGCGTATGTAACCTGAAGCATATGCAACCCGAGGTACCACTGTACTATAAGTCAACTCCCTGTGTTCTTATGGATCTTTCATTGCTATGGTATTCTTACTGGGAATCACTTTTCCTCTACAGTTTTTTTAAAGGGGAAAAAAGGGAGACTATGAGAGTTAAACCAACACTTTAACAACCTGAAGATTGCACTGATGAATCATAAAATCAGGAAACTGTGAAAATAAAAACCTGAAATCATCATATATTTCGTTCTAAGTAAATGAATAATTCCACATTACAATTTAACCATTTTATGCTTGAATGATTAATAATAAATCTGGGCTGCAGATATGCACCATTACAGATTAATTAATAATAAGTCTGTGTTGTGGATAGATACTAAGGGATTGCAAGACTTACTCATGAGCCATTACAGATTAATTCAGGAATACGCTTTTCTTAAACCTGATTTTATTAAATATTTACACGTTATTAATATTTGCACAGTAAGATATTCCCAAGATCTGCAAACTTCTCTCTAGCCATGGAGAACTATAGCAGAGCCTGTATTAATGCTAGTTTTAAGCTGTAAGCTAAGGCAGAATCTTTGAAGGTGAAATGCGACTTGCCTGTGAAGGACAAAAAACTTCGTCAGCTGCAAATTTTAATCACAGCACAATGAAATATTTTCTGAAAATAATATATCTATACATTCCCTTAAAAAAATGAAAATCCCTGCGGTGTCCAACCTGTTGCATTTGGGTTCTGTAGGAATTTCAAAGCTGAAGAAGGGAATTCGTACCAGAAACACTGTTGAAATTTCGCCTCAATGAGATAGAGATGAGGGCTTTGGAAGCATAGTAAAAGATGTGTTTGGTAACCTCTGATGCTAAGTCCAACTCATGTGTCTTTATTATCTGGCTTTTCATTATTAAGGTGTCTCTCCTTCAAAGACTATAGTGCTTCCTATCTATACCACTCCTTCCCATCACCTCTCCACTAAACTGATAGGTCAACTTCTTCTTGACCTTCTTGACCTCCCCAGTCTTGCCATAGTTTCTCAGGGCCCGTGCCATCTTCTGGTAGGTCATTTTCTTGCGGTTGCCTTTCTGAATGCCCCAGCGGTGAGCCAGTGCTTCTTTGTGCTTGGAGGAGAACTGGAAAGTGCCCTTATCCTTATCCACCCACCAGATGCTATCTTTCATATCTCCACTTCGAAGCAGGTCAAGAAGAAACTGGTACAGTCGGATTTTCTTTTTACTGCCTGTAGGAAGAAATAAAGTAAGCCGTGTTTGAAAAGGAGCCAAAACGTCACATCTTTTAAAGAAGATTCCTGGGATTTTTCTTCTTCTCATTCCCTCTTCTAGAAAAAAAGGCCACATATTTGTGGCTGCTGCTAGCCCAGAACAACGCTAGATTCAGAGCACTGGAAGAGGCTGCAAAATGGTGGCCAAACTGCCATCATAGTTGCTGCTGATTCCACTTGCAGCAATGCACAAACACAAAAACTTACAAAAAATGAATGGTACAATATTATTGCCACTGTTGAATTGGGAGCACCACCCTCAAGAAACAATTAGAGAAATTCTCTTCATGCTGAGGTAATTCAGTTAAATGATTTCCCCCAATTTTTCTCCTCACAAATGAGGTGGGGAATTTTGAGAGGCAAATTGCACACAGCTCTAGTGAGGACCTTAGAAATTGCTTTATACCAAATGAGACAATTTGTTGAAGTGTTGTCTAAAATGACTGTCTGCAGCTCTCCAGGGTTTCAGACAGGAGTCTAAGTCCTACATAAGGATGCCAGGATTGAACCTGGAATTTTTGCATGTGCAGCAAGGGATGGCAAGGGAGATGCTCAAGAAAACAGGAGGTTTTCAGTATAGATGAGTTGGAAGAGGGAAGTATGGCCATTGGCAGGCTAGAGAAGGAAATAAGGACAGAAAGGTAGAATGGGGCAAGGTGTTGATTAGGGATGGTAGGGAATTTTGCAATAATCAAACAGGGACACGAGCTCTGCAGCAGTTCACTCACTTACCAGGCAAGCAGGTTGTTTTTATTGATACCACACACACACACACACACACACACACACACAATCTGATGGAATGAACAATGCTGCTTCCTTAAAACCTTGCCATATTGAACAATTATTTCTTAAACTAACGTTACTCTCTTTATTGTCATTGTTTTGGTTGTGCAATTCAGATATGCTGAAGTTTATTTCCAATTGAACTCTATTTTATTGAGGTGACAATGGTAGCCATTAACATTCATTGTTGTATTTCTTACCCTGTCTCCCTACTTAAATAGTTCTGCATTGCATCATTGTGTGTGGGAATGTTTGGGCAGCGAGTTAAAGTAATAACATTGAATGGGAGTAGTTTTATAAACACATATGCATTCTTTTTAAAAAATAAATGATTATTCTCTGAGTTTCTCCGAGCGTCTCATACATTGCTGCACAAAAGCTATGTCAGTTTCACTATTGCAAAATGCTAAGGAAAAATCCACCCATCCAGCCTCTGCAACATTTCATTGGGCGGAGGGAGACGTTACCCCATCTGTGTACTTTGTATCCTTCCTTTCATCATCATCAATGAACATTCTGTACCAGACTCAAACACATGCACTGGCAGAGGAAGAGGAGGGCAGCAGGAGTGCACCACCCCTGGCAGCGCGATCCTGGTGGGGTTCCGCCCACGCTGGGCACCACACCCCTGCAGGTGGCACACCACACCCCCAGGATGCACACCAGCCATGCCCCAGCCTGTTCTCTGCCCCCCGGTGCCGAAGCATGAAGCTCTGCCACTGCACACATGCCATAATCCAAAATATAGGTCAGTTTAAAATGCTGCTTTCTTTGCATTTTGCAGCAATTGCCCTGCCATCTTTTCTTCTGCGTGAGGAAGGGAAGTCGATAGAGATTTGTTGCTGTGTTACAATGCCCATTCCCGTCAGGGATGTCTTGCTAGTGATCTCTGTCATTTACATGCAAGCAATGTTTTTTAATTTTTAGATTTGTTTCCCACCCCAAGTAAATATGGCTTAAAGTAAAACTGCTAGGGGGGGACAGGGGACGGCTGCTTGATAACGGGCAATCAATAGCAGTAGCAGTATTGTAAATAGTGAAAAATATAGGAATATAATGATATCCGTTATGTAAAAGGAGAACATGCTACTGTCAAGAGAATAACAAATATTATTTTTGCAAATCACCATGCCAGGCTGGGATGCTCCAAATTTGATGAAATGTGAACCACAACAGACCAAGTTAGAGTAATGATAAAGCAACCAAAAGATGAACTGGTACACAACAGTGAGTTCCATTCCTAGTGCTGATCACCTACCTGCTTCTCCACTTATAATCCCAGGGCCAGGTTCCCTAACATCAGTCTCCCCATCTGATACTTCCAGTGGTGGACTCTGTCTGTCTGGATCTTCGTCATCAGAACTGCGGTGGTGAGAGGGATACACACACACGGTACGAGGCACAAATGTAACCTGTCAGAAGCAAAAAAAGTATTGGGGATAAAGGAGTGTGGTGGGAATGGAAAATACTCCAATTAAAGAAGGCGGATGTCGCCGCAAGAGTGACACGGGAAATTAAAGAACTCTCAGTCAATCACATTTAAGTTATTTCTTTTCATTAGCATGCTCAGGATCCATGCAGACAAACAATTATTATTATTATTATTATTATTATTATTATTATTATTATCTGGTAGGGTTTCTCCAGCAACTCTGGGCAGCTTCCAACAAAATATTATAATACTAAAAGGGTCTCGTAGCACTGTGAGCATGCTTTGAGCTCTCTTCTTAGTGTAGATGTGGCCCCTTCTTACAAACAACTCATGAGCAGTTCAGAAATATGTCATTTTGATTGGCATGCCAACTCACAGGTGCATTTACCTGCAAAAAAGGCACAGTAGTATTCGCTGAGGAAAACAGAGAGAGAGAGAGAACTGTCCATAAAAGCAAATGCCTGGTCCTTGTCTTTGGTCATATGTACAAGAAATATGTCACAAGTGTGTTTGGAACAAAGAGGGACAGAAAGGGCACCTTGAAAGATAAGATAAGTAATGGAACTTTGCCCATGACTTTGGTTGCCCAGTAGGTCAGGCATTGGACATCTGATGTTTTTCTGTTGATGTTATTCCGAAATGCCTCAGTAAAGAATGTGCAATTATGTTGCTTCAGGGGCACAGCAACAAGCGGTTAATGACTTGGCAAATTGTCTGGAGATGCGTAAGGTTGGAAGGGCTGGGATTGGGTAACTGTGTGTGCACATTTCCTGCCAAATATTCAAGGGTAAAACTACTGACCTTATCCACTGAGTCACACCGAGCACCTTATAGTTAAACAAAACTGCAGCCTTAGAGATGGGGTGTGTGTGTAGTAGAGAGGCAAGGGAAGTTGAGAGTTTCATGCATTTTTGTAAGTTATTTAAACTAATATATGCTTCTATATGTCTGCACACGAAGGGTGTAATTAATAATAATAATAATAATAATAATATCTCTCTGCCAAGAGGGAAGACAATGTTGCCTGTGAAATTTTGCCCCTCATGCAGCCAGCATGTCTTTTCCCCTTCTAGCATCATTTACTGAGGTGATAGCATGTGGAATACAGTGGTGCCCCACAAGACGAATGCCTCGCAAGACGAAAAACCCGCTAGACGAAAGGGTTTTTCGTTTTTTGAGGCGCTTCGCAAGACGAATTTCCCTATGGGCTTACTTCGCAAGACGAAAACGTCTTGCGAGTCTTGCGAGTTTTTTCCCTTTCCCCCCTCTTTTTCTAAGCCACTAAGCCGCTAAGCCGCTAAGCCGCTAATTGCCGCTAAGCCGCTAATTGCCGCTAAGCCGCTAATAGTGCTAATCCGCTAATCTGCTAATAGGGATGCTTCGCAAGACGAAAAAACTGCTAGACGAAGAGACTCGCGGAACGGATTATTTTTGTCTTGCGAGGCACCACTGTATTAATTTTCAAGAGGTTTCAATTAAAGCTATTGTGGGTTTCACCCACAATAGCAGCAAGATAATGTAACTGTTTCACTGTGCCATGTAAGTAACATGTTTATTCTCCCTCACATAGAACAGCAGATGCTTTCCTATGAAAGCTCTTAGAGGCAATGAAAATGTATTCCTTCACCAGCAATGCCAAGAGGGAAGGAGTGCAGATAAAGTTAGTGTGATGCCCTAAGGCACAAGAGGATCCAGTGAGTGTGGAGTTAAGAAACTGTGTTTTAATTTGTAATATTTACACACAAACACACAGCCAGTTTCTGAGGGCCTACATGTTATTTTACTATATATTTTGTAAAATTTATATTCAACTTGATTGCAAAAAAGACAACAACCCTCAAAGCGGTTGAAACCTTGAAGTGGTTACGTTACGTTATGTAATGAGGGATTCTAGGTAGGTGGGTGCATGGGGGATTTCCTTCAAGACTGCATTGTGCAAGGAAAGGATGTTTAACTCTTCCCTGCCTAGCTGCTCTTCTTGTGTGCTCATTTAATTTGTTTGTTTGTTTGTTTGTTTATGGTTTCTGCTCCACTTTTTTCTTTTTAAAATCAATTTCAATTTACAGTCCAAAAATATTAGTGCCTTTCCTCTTTTTGGTGAGCTGGTGTTCTCTGCCATGGAAAGGAAATTCCCATCTCTACAACAGAGTAGCCATAACAGTTTGGTTACACCCAATAGTGGTCAATGAATCCAGCTGCTCTCTGAGTCACTGTGTAGGCAAAACCAGGGCTTTTTTCCTGGGGGGCGCAGGGGTATGCATACCCCTCAACATTCTGTGAAAGTTTGGCCTCATTGAGGGGCAGTATTTCAATATGAGTAGGAAAATGAGAGTACTTCTAAACATTTTTTTAAGGAAAAAAGCACTGGGCAAAACATTCTACAGTGGTATCTCTGGTTACGTACTTAATTCGTTCCGGAGGTCTGTTCTTAACCTGAAACTGTTCTTAACCTGAAACATCACTTTAGCTAATGGGGCCTCCCGCTGCTGCCATGCTGCTGGAGCACAATTTCTGTTCTCATCCTGAAGCAAAGTTCTTAACCCGAGGTATTATTTCTGGGTTGGCAGAGTCTGTAACCTGAAGTGTATGTAACCTGAAACACATGTAACCCGAGGTACCGCTGTACTTCTCTTTGCAGGCCTACTAAGGCTGGGTAGGAGGGAAGGCATGGAGAGGGGGGGGGTAAGCTTAGCGGTGTGTGGGATTTGGATTGGATAAAAGAAATGTCATGCAATTCCTTCCATCCTGTCATTTCCCCATAAGGAGCCAATGGGTACTTCCCTTCTGGAGCTAATAGCACCTTCAGGGGGGTGATTATTGTTGGGACAACAGCAAGGAAGAAAGGGGCTATTAAAACTTCTATGCCCTAGAGCAGGCATGGCCAAACTTGGCCCGCCAGCTGTTTTGGGACTACAACTCCCATCATCCCTAGCTAACAGGACCGGTGGTCAGGGATGATGGGAATTGTAGTCCCAAAACAGCTGGAGGGCCAAGTCTGGCCATGCCTGCCCTAGAGTCTGGGTCCTAATGTCCTCATGCCTACTGTTTCTAGTAAAAAAATAAGTATGCAACTTCAAGTGCTGCATTTAATTTGGCTCTTGAAGTGACAGCTTGTATTGTGTTGTTGTTCAAGTCAAGGGAAGGCTACAAACTACTGCAGGCAACATCTATCTCAACCCTCATTTGGTATCTCTGTTCATCTATGTCAGTATCATGGTTTGATTGAACAGCAACAGTTTCTGCTGTGGATCAGATTTCCCATAACTTTTCCTGCCAGGGTCTCTTCTCCCTCATACTGAAACCTGGTGTTCAGAAAAGAAAAGAAAGAAAAGCAATAAGGCATTTCTACAGAGGTATGTAACAGGGTGATGCTTGTACCTGATGGTTGTGGTTGATCCCAAAGTGTGTGGCAGGGATCCCAGGATCTAGAACATGCATCTGTTCTATCTCCATATGCCGGTACAGCTGCTGCAACTGAGGTGGCTGGACGTTTTGGAGCTCTGCAAAGTGGTTGTCCCCAAAGGTCTCAAACTCTGGGTGCAGGTGGTGGGGGTGATATTCCCAGCAGTGGTCTGATGGACATAAAAACAATTCACCTGCTAAACACAGAAGCAAATCATTCAGTTCACTGTTTATGAACAGTACCAAGGAGCTAGCTACAACTCTTTCCAGTATCGTTCAACATGGATCTTGTTTCCAGACAAACACGTGGAATTTGAACTGGATCTTGTTATCTGGGGCAGGATTTAGGTTTCTGCAGATCTCAACAGGTTTGAAACACAAACTCAGAGCAATGAGTCATTTGTGCGTGTGCGACTTACTGTTGGCAGTGAACAACAGCACTGCAATCATCAGCAGGCAGCTGTGAGCTGCTCTCCACTTAAAATTCCCCACAGTGCCCTGATAAAGTGCCACTCTGGAGCATTGTTGGACATTTAAAAGGCAGTGCGCTCACCATCGTCCGCCACTGGATCAATCCTTGTTTGGTAGGCCCAAGCAAGTACAGGGAGCAGCACGACAAGCACTCAGTGCCTGGATCTCAGTTTTGATCCATCAATTTGGAATGCACTGTCTTGTGTAGATGGATAACACTTATCTCTCTTTTTCATTCCACTCAGGTCGGGTGCTAAACCAGTTCTTGCCCATGGTAATGGATTAGGTGATGGCAAAACCCAAGTCAATGTATAGGTGCCATAACTGTGTGATCTGTCTGCCTGGTTGGGTAGTGTACAACATATTAGAGGGGGTTTCATGTTTAAGGAAGGAGTTTCATAGTATGGAGCTGCTTGGTCCCTAGAGACACAAGAAAGCTCAGAACACTTTCATTGGCTTAGGGTAGTATGCCAATTATAGACCAATCTAGACCAGGGGTTGTCAACCTGGTCCCTACCGCCCACTAGTGGGCCTTTCAGGATTCTAGGTGGGTGGTAGGGGGTTCTACGCCACAAGTTGAATCCTCCTTCCATCAAGCACTGGTGAGCAGTAAGGAAATTTTACTATCAAGAAAGATGCATCAGTGGGTGGTAGGTATAAAAAGGTTGACGACCCCTGATCTAGACAGAGAGAGCCTGGCTTCAGTGAGCCATGACCTTGTAACCTTCTGGTTGGAGTTATTCACTTGGACTACCTTTGAAAATGGTACAGAAATTTGAGTTGGTTGGAAACGTCAGCATGCTAACAGATCGGGTGTTAGAAACATGTTATGCCAGTACTTTATTATCTTTGCTGGATCCTGATTCATTTCCAAACCCAACTGAAAGTTCTGGTTCTTTCCCACCCCTCCAGTCCCAAGATCCTTCCAACTGGAGATGTTAGGGACTGAATCTGAAACTCCCCGTGCATGCAAATGTGTTTTGCTACTAAGCTATGACACTTACACTCCTACACATTCTTTGCAATTCACAAATGTTCAGTGGTGGTGGTTGTCTGTTTTCCCTCGCTTCTAGCTCTAGGGGTGCCAACTTGAATAAAATATTGTGGGGGCCCAGGTAAGCCCTGCCCCACATAATCGATCACATGATACACACACACACACTATTTGAATGGCAATGCCCATCAACTTTGTGGGGGGCCCAGCTCCCTCAAATATTTTATTGTGGGGGCTGAAGCCCCTATGGCCTCTAGAAGTTGGTTCCTATGTCCAGCTCTAAAGATGGTGTGGAGAAAGGGTGAAGTTTTTGTTTGTTTGTTCTCCAGTGAAATATCCGTACAAGTTGGGTGGCTTTTAAATGCCAGAGTCATTCTGAGAAATGTCATGTGAAATGAAAGAGGATGTGAGAGAATTGTTTGCTGTAGAGACATGGAAAGTGTTTGTCTAATGTAGTGAAAGGTTAAAGGAAGGACAAGACACACTTCCTCTATCTCTACCCATGGGGTAGAGTGGTGGTATATTTGCTCCCCACTTCAGATGTGTACACACTGTAGGTTTGAAGCCCATTCTTCCCCTCAAAGAATTCTGGGCAGTGTAATTTACCCCTCAGAGAATTAAAAATCCCAGCAACCCTTAACAAACTGCAGCGCCCATAATTGATGTGTTCTGAATGTGCTTTAAAGGTACAGTGTGTCCGCAGCAACACAGAAAATCATTCATACGGGAGGACTTTTACATGTTTCTGTCTTTTATTAAATATTAGCTACTAGCTACCCAGAAATCATCCATATTTCTTATATTTCACTCTTGATTTCATCAAACTTTAACACAGGATTTTTACAAAACAATCCAAAATCAAAATGTGACTTTTGTCAGGTATGATCGGCAAAATTCTTTGTGGCCTACCCCTCCCTCTTTCTAGGTGACTGCTACACGCGGGGTGTTTCTGTAACCCACTTCCTTCCTTCTTTGGAACTTCAAACAAAAGTTGGTCAGATTTTCATATTGGCAGTAGTAACAAGATTTAACCCAAGAGGAGAGACTGAAGGATACAGAAAGTGGGAAGAGAAAGAACAACAACAAAAGAGAAAAATACAAATTAGCATGGACCTTTCTCTTTTCTCTTTCTTCAAAGAAGTCTAGTTCCTCTGCGTATATCATAGTTATTTGACAAGAGAACAGCCCAGGTGGCTTGTTTCTCCCATGTGTTAATTAACAGGGCAACTGTTATGGGCAAAGGAGATTGGAGTTGGGGGGTGTGGGTGTGTGGGTAAGCCCCTCAGAAGCTTTGCTAAGTGGCAGTATATAAATCTTGCCTCTTAAGCAGGGCAAAATATTTTACACAAACAGTGTTTGAGGACATTTTACTACCCTAAGTCAAATTAAATGCATCAGTAGAGACAGTAAAATGTCTCAAAACAAATCCACATGTGTGGTGGCAGAATACATTAAGTTTGTCTGAGAATTCCCATCAATTGTTTTTCTATATTTTCCATTGGCTGTGGTTAGGGTGGGGTGGGGAGCACTCCAGTGACAAAAATCAGTAGGTTTCTTGGGATTTGTTTTTGTCCCAGGCACCTTTGTGTCTTTCAGAAAAATCTGAAATCTGGGCACTCATTGTTGCCTATCTGGGTCAGGGTGTGTGTTTTTGTTAGTTTGTTTTGTCTAGAACAAAATTATATTACCTTGGATGAAAAAGCACCCTAAACCTCAGGGTAGGTTTTTTTTTGGTCCTACAGAAAGAAAACTGCGAATGACAAGTGACTGAGCCTGACATTTGGGGACATTCTTTACTGCCATGTAGTTGTCCCTTGTCCCCTAAGAGAGCTACTTTATTGTAGCATTCCTTCTGTGCAAATATTAAAATGAAAAGTGTTCCCAAGGCAGGGTTTTATTCCAAGCACTTAAGAAGGTTCATATATTCATGTGCCTGTACACATCAGACTTATGGGCTGACTGGATACAAAGGAGTGGTGGGAGGCACCAGCTGGGGAACCCCCAAGGGAACCCCCAGGGAAAGAAGGCTCAGAACTAGGGGACTGGTTGGGGGACAATGATGAGTGGTCAGAAGGAGAAGACTGGAAGGAGGAGGTGTCAGAAGCTGAAGGGGCAACAGGGTTTAGTGAGCAGGAAGAGTCTGTGGCAGAGAGCAGTCCAGGCTCAGAGGCAGAAGTGGATGAGGGCCAAGAGGCAGCGATGAGGCAGCTGCTGAAGAAGCCAGAGAGTCTCCCCCTCCTGCCTCAACAAGCTCCTCTTCCCCTTGGTGTCCTAGAACACGCAGAGAAATGAAAAGAGATTGGTTGTACACAGTCGCAATTTATGACTGCTTGGGGAAAATGCTGGAGAGGAGGGGACTTAGGCAGCTGTGGGAAGGCAGGGACCTTCAGTCCTCGCAATTGCCTCACTGGGGCAATACCTACTGGGAAGAGTTGCTGTGATCACTAGGCCTGTGCTGTTTTGGCTTCTTTGAATAAAAAGTTAACTTCACTGACACCAGGTGTTTATTGCTAACCTACGCTTGACTCCTGACAATGAGGATAACAGTGTGCAGATAAACCCATTTTAGTCTGACAGCTAAAGATGAACCAATTAAGGCAGGGATGAGGAACTTGCGTCCCTCCAGATGCTGTTGGACTCCAATGCACATCAACCCTAGCCAGTATGACCAACAGGGTCAAAGATGATGGGAGTTGTAGTCCAGGAACACCTAAATTAAGAGATTGCTCTTTTTTGTAGACACATGCATTATTCCTTAGCAGGAATGGGGAAAACAGCCCATGATTTAGAGCTCCATTCCCTATTCTCTTCTATAAGGGGAAGACCTGTATTATTTCACAAGGCCAAAAATTTTTAGACACCACCACCACCATCTGAGTATTAGATACAACAACAATATGCATATTAGATGGTTGGCTATCTAGCTATTTTTGCCAGTTTAGAAATGTGTGCTTCGTCTCTGTTCGCTTTTAAGTGGGTTTGAAATGCCTTTTTTATTTCAATTCAGTTGAAATGATGAGGTGGGATTTGATATGTCTTTTATCTGTATTAAAACAATGTAAGGCTTTTTGGCTGATCAGAATGTGTTATATGCTGTTGTTTTAAGTTAAATATTTTTAGAAATCAGTTTTAGATGTTTCTGTTAATTGCAAGCCACCTTGAGAAAATTCTCTTTTGAAAGGCAATATATAGATTCTTCAGTAAATAAAATTGTGTTGTGTCTTTATAATTTCGTGAAGGCTCTGTAAAGGGAACTAGCAATGGCAAATGTTTGGGCACCACTTTAGCCCTTTTCACTCTCTTATCCTCTATGTGATTGTGTCCTCCATTGGAGTGGAGGAACATAGTAGGGAACAAGATGGTGGGGTCAACTCTAGTTGATTGAGTTCTGTTCTCCCTCTCAATAAAGTTACAGTTTTGTGGAGGGGAATGCCAAAGAGGTCTAAATGGTCAAAATAATTTTAGCTTATTGGAAACAGGAAAGCCACTCAGGAGAATAGTCACAAGAAGCTGGCCTACTCACTTTAAATATTGCTTAATGCAGCCATTTTAGTCATAGTGGAGATGGCGGGGGGAACACTTCCCTTCCTTTCTAACAGACATAGGCTGCAGTCACACTAATCCATTTGTAGCACACACACAAAATGTAGTTTTTCTCAATCCGGTATCATTCCTGTTCGTCCTCAACATGCTGCTTTCAATCTAGATTGAGTCTAGATCTGCCATCTACAAGGATGGTTATGGTTTCTTGATACACCTTTGAAAATTCTCCCCTTGATTAGAATATCCACATCTTTTCCTCCCTGAACATGCCCCAGGTGAATAAAGAAGGAAGTGGTGATTGTGATCTTGGTATACACCCACCAACAATGCCATTGGACAGGTGTGGATACGCCCCCTATTGTGGTTTTCAAATGGATACACTGCTAAGTAATACAGAATCAATTTTAATAATTTCTCAGTATGTGCTTTTCAAGGGCAAAAATATATACAATAGATCAGGCATGGCCAAACTTGGCCCTCCAAATGCTTCGGGACTACAACTCCCATCATCCCTAACTAACAGGACCAGTGGTCAGGGATGATGGGAATTGTAGTCCCAAAACATCTGGAGGGCCAAGTTTGGCCATGCCTGCAATAGATCTAGACTGCGTGGACTAGGAAAAAAATAAGTACTTGGACTCCATGGATTCTGGAATAAAATTTTGTGTGTACGCAGCTTTAGTCTGAATGTTGTTCTAACAATTCCAGAGGTGCCTTTACAGCAGGCATCCCCAAACTCAGTCCTCCAGATGGTTTCAGACTACAATTCCCATCATCCCTGAACACTGGTCGTGTTAGCTAGGGATGATGGGAGTTGTAGTCCCAAAACATATGGAGGGCCGAGTTTGGGGATGCCTGCTTTACAGCAAACAATCCCTTGTCACCAATATATTGTATTGTGGGAGCTGCAATGAAAATAAGCAAACAATCTAGCTTATAGTCTATGACTGGAGCAGGAAACGTTTGACTCCCTAGACATTGCTGATATATAACTCAAATCATTCCTAGTCATTGAACATACTAACTGGGGTTGATGAGAGTTGTAGTTTTGCAACATCTGGAGGACTAAAGATTCCCTGCACCTGGTCTATGAGATGATGGTGCAACAGTTAACTACTTCCTGAAAGTTGCTTGTGTTCTGGAATTATTTTAACTAAGTAGCAGTGCTAGCATAAAGCATATGAAACATCATTACTGAAAAATGTGCTTAATAGACAAGACACATCATTCCTCCTCCAAATGTCCCCAAACCCATCACTCTAGTCTTCTAGTCTTACAGCTCACTTACCGCCATGACTATCTGCATCACTGTTCAGATACTGGTAACTGTCATGGGACTGCCTGTAGATGTCTGACTCATAGGATATCAGATCTTCAGAGGGCTGCAAGAGGGAGGAATTGTTGGACATGAGCATTCAAAGACAAACATTATGTCCACTGCCAGTCAAAAAGGATAGGATTGGGGAAGATCAAAACACTGCAGATATGTATGTAGGCTGGAACAATACATATTAACATGAATGGTGGAGAATGTATTGAAGCAGTGTCTGGAAAGCATTAAAACATTCTCTCTCCCATGTGTTTAGACCTTAGAATAGCTGAGAGCCTTAGCTGGGGCATATCAGCAATTTTTAGGGATCCAGCACAAGAGTGGTATTAGTAGGGAGAAATACAGTAGGGGGCAGAATATGTATCATCACCACAATCAGAAGGGTACAACGATACAAACTATAACATCATTAGGGAGATTACAGAATCCAAGCTAAAATTAAAAAGCAGTTTGGTATTACAGATGCAGAGGGTTAATAAGTAAATCAGACCATGGAAGTATATTGGCGGATTGTCCCAGCCCAGTTTGCCAGAGCACCTGTAGATCTCCTTATTCTTATGCCAATAAAACACAACAGCAAAAAGCTCGTGTTATCTTTCACTTCATGGAAACAGGACATTCTTAGAAACATAGGATTCGAACTGGCTTTCAACTTTTGGGGAAACATTTTTGAGATGGCAGAGAATCAAAAAGAATGGATGAATGAAACCATTTCATTTTCTGCATTTGCAAATTTGATCCTTCAGTCAGTGCATTGCATTTCTCTGAGTATTTTGAAATTTGGCCCTAGTGCTTCTGTAGACAGCTAATTGTCACAGTATGCGTTTTCTGGGACTTTCTGCCCAGTAACACACAATTCCCAAACAGTGTTTGGTTTTGTAAGATGATTTATGTTTGTAACTACCACAAAATTTTAGCTCTTCTGCAAGTCTCTTTTCAATGCTCCAATTCTCTTTCCATTTTAAATATTGCAATATCTTGTCCATGCAAAATTGGCATGGACTTAGTTCAGAATTCAATAAAGATTTTGAAATAACCCAACAGTATTACTGTTCAGATGCTTGGCAATGGAAAACCTTTCTTTACTGAGCAATTTTATTAGAGCTGCTAAATTAGTCTAAACTAAAAGTTAGAAGCTGAATGCAGAAATGTAGTATTTTTCAATAGTTATAGAAAGGCTTGGAATATTGTGAATATTATGAAACTGATTTCTATATTTACCTGCTACAAGTTTTTTTAAGGACATTTTTTACTGATCTGGAAACACTGTAGCTTTCAAATTATGAAAACAAGAATAGCATACAAATGCCCACATTGGGTATACAGCAAAAATCTTCAGTTTATGGCTTTAGCTCTCACCAGAATTAATGATAGATAAATAGATTTGGTATTACGTATGCAATGAGTAACAGTGTATACTATGCGTCTGTATAGCAGTTTGGTTACACCCATGTTAGAGCTCTTTAATGTTGTTGAGGTATTGCTTTTCCAAAATTGAGAGTGAAATTAAAACGGAGGCCCTGCAATACACTTTGAATGGAGTTTTATTATCCAGCAGTGACTTTCTCCATGCCCCCAAGCCCTCTATTATGTTTGCTCACTTCTAAATTCCATTCAGCCAAAGATCATTGCCTGTCATGCTCACACTAGATGCCTCCTCTTATGAAGCAGAGACAGAATATCCCCCAAGAGCAATAGCATCTCAAGAGGCACACCGAGGTCCTCACAGTAATGAGAAGTGCTCAGTTGCACAGAAGGACTCCTTGTGAGTAAAAGGCTCCTCAAGAGTAGGGCCCTCCTCATAAGGAAGGCTTTCTGCTGAAAACTTGGGCTTTAGCTGGGCTCTGGGTTGGGCTCTGTCTTAAAAGCCTCAATACAAGTCTTGGGATTCAGCTGCACTGGCAAAGAAAAAGTGCTTTATATGCGTTGTTTATGCATTCTAACACTGTGGCACCAGATGGAACTATGGAGTTCTGTTTTTGCTAACCTGATTTCTCATACAAAGTTTGCAACGTGTTTAACTGAAACGCTTCTTTGATGTGTCTAGATCCTGCATTTGAGTAACCTGGAACATTGTATTCCCATCAACCCTGTGCCTTCCTCTTGGACACTTAGCTTGGCCTACCGTTTATGGGCCCTTGATTGAACTACTACCTCTGTGTGACCAGACTGAGATGGCTCTTGACTTTGCTTGCACTGCTTGCTGTACACTCCGTCTCTGGACTGCCGGCACACCTTGCTGTGGATCCTCACCAGTCTGGGTCTAGCCTGAAACAAGACAGTTTCCTGCAGGTCCTGCCTGTTTTAGAGTTCCTATTGATTGATGGTTGGTATTGATTGTGGCTGGGTGGGATTAATGAAGAATAGGGTCTCATTTGCTCTTGAATGACCTCTGTTACTTGAAGCAAAGTCATTTCTGTTCTTATATAGAGGGGAGGTCTTTATAACTGCTTTCCTTGTCAACTTGTTGTGTATTTTTTACAGTGTAGTTCTGTTTTATGTGAGGAAAAACAAAAAGAGAATACTGAGAAGAAAGCAGTTTTCTTCTGGGAATGGATTCTGGAGTAATTACAGGAAGCTATCTGTAAGAAATCCTCTGCAGGAGACGCAATTGCAAGGTTAGACCTGCAAACAGGAGATATTAAATTAAAGACACAAAAGCCCTGAGATGTATATTTCCCTGCCCACACTGGACAGGCTGGTGATGCAATTGTATTGTGCGGAAAAATAATTGACACACTTCAGAGAAAACACAGGAAACGTTGGATGTTGATGATTGTAAGAGAAGTTTTTTGATGTTTTACTGTGTTTGATGTTTTAATTTGTTGGAAGCTGCCTAGAGTGGCTGGGGCAACCTAGTTAGATGGGCAGCATAAAAATAAATAAATGATGATGATGACAATATCTAGATTTCTCCATAGAAGGCAAGTAAACAAAGGCTGAAAAAATGATGTTTGTATGGGAGCAATAGACACTCCAAATAAGTTATTAAAAAGCAAAAATTTATAAAGGAGATACAGTAACATAAAAGGCTAACAAAATGATAGGATATTGCAAACGCACACAAAGGGGAACCACAAAATATATCAATGTACTTCCCAGACGCTAACAGGATCCAGTCATCGTGGAACAGCAACTTTGAAGGACTGTTGGATATTTGCAGAGGGGCAAAAAAAGTTTTAGAAAAGAGAGTGGGGGAACATACTTTTTCCCCTGCCCCTGCTCTGAAACCTCTCCTGCCTTGGTTTGGGACTGTTTTGGGACTGTTTTGGGTTTGGGACTCAGGTTTTTGACTGTTAGTGTCAGCCCTGAATCTGAGTTTTTGATTTATTTCTATGTAGTGTGGAAGGGGAAGTCCTAGAGGGTGGGAAAGGTGCTCTTTCCTCTTTCTTCCCTCTTGAAACTCCCTGTATCATGTAGGAAGGGGAATTTAATCTCATGATGTGCATCCCCCAACCCAATTGTCAATCAATAAGAAACTATAAGCATTTAGAGGCTCAGGGAGATAGAGGGGGCCCGCCTTGATCATTTTACCACCCTTAGAAGCTGGGGGGGGGTAGCAGTCCAGGAAGGGGCATTCTCTGTCATCGCCTCTAAGGTGTAGAATTTGCTCCCCACAGAAGTGTGTCTGGCATCCTCATTATGTAGTTTTCACCTGAAGAAACACCTTTTCACCCTGGCCTTAGACCAGGCATGTCCAAAGTCCATTTTGGGGGCTTAAAAAAAGCTCAGCAACTTTGGTCGGCCCTCACGCATGTGCACTTCATCAAATCTTGGCCCTCTTTGAAAAATGTTTGGGCACCCCTGCCTTAGACCATCTGACAAAGTTTTTTGTAAAAAACAACAACAACAACAACCTGATAATCATGGTGAGAAGGACAGAGTATGGAGCAGCAACCCAGCTCCTTCACCTAGCATGACTCACAAGGAAGAACAAAATAAAAAAATTCCTTCCAGTAGCACCTTAAAGACCAACTAAGTTAGTTCTTGGTATGAGCTTTCGTGTGCATGCACACTTCTTCAGATACACTGAAACAGAAGTCACCAGACCCTTCTATATAGTGAGAAGGTGGGGAGGGGTATTACACAGAAGGGTGGTGGGATTGGGTGATTGACAGATAGCTGTGATGAGCCTGTTGACGACTCTTAACGACTGCAATAGGTCTTACAGGAAAAAGCAAGGGGTGAGAAGGTGAAAAATGGCTTTGTCATGAATAATGAGATAAGAATCCAATGTCTTTGTTCAGACCAGGTCTCTCCATGGTTTTAAGTTTGGTGATAAGTTGCAATTCAGCAGCTTCTCTTTCCAGTCTATTTCTGAAATTTAAAACCATGGAGAGACCTGGTCTGAACAAAGACATTGGATTCTTATCTCATTATACATGACAAAGCCATTTTTCACCTTCTCACCCCTTGCTTTTTCCTGTAAGACCTATTGCAGTCGTTAAGAGTCGTCAACAGGCTCATCACAGCTATCTGCCAATCACCCTATCCCACCACCCTTCTGAGTAATACCCCTCCCCACCTTCTCACTATATAGAAGGGTCTGGTGACTTCTGTTTCAGTGTATCTGAAGAAGTGTGCATGCACACGAAAGCTCATACCAAGAACTAACTTAGTTGGTCTTTAAGGTGCTACTGGAAGGAATTTTTTTATTTTGTTTTGACTATGGCAGACCAACACGGCTACCTATCTGTCACAAGGAAGAAGACACAGGCAGAACAAAAAGGCTGGAATGGATCTGCATCTTCTGCTATCCCTGGAAGTGGCACAGGCGGCAGCTGCAGATTCTTTCCAGCCTTTTTGTTCTGCCTTTGTCTACGTCTGTCTGATGGCCCTGTCTCCATCTGAGCTTGCTTGCCACTGTTTGTGAGTGAGGGGCTGCTTTTATAGCATGAAACAGGGGGGAGGAGCCATCCCACCCTCATCCCTCCAGATATGCCCTGCCTCTGGTCTCCTGTTTTCGCTTCTTGACCCTGTTTATTGCGGTTGCTCTGTTAGCTTTTTGCCTCTTTACCTCTTTCTTGTCCTTATTTGTTTGCATTGTTGTCTACCCCACCCTTCATTCATGATTTTGTACATTGAACAAGAATTGGCTTTGTCAGTTAGTTACAATGATGTGACAGAGGAATTTAAATCCACAACACCTAGCGAATGATGTCTCATGCTCTAGAACATCTATGCCAACACAACCTCACAAGGGGCCGCTCACGACTTTCTGGAAAGCAAGGCCTCCATGAGGCTGTCCCAGAATAAGTTTGGCCTGACTCATTACCGTGGACATGCCTTAGATCTGGTGTTTACCTCTGTGGAAGTGGGTGATCTGATACTAAGTTCTAGCATAACAAAGAAGTGCCATGGTCAGATCGCTTCCTGGTGCAACTAGACTTTTCCATGACCTTTCCCTCTGCAGGGAGGTGGGGCTGATCCACATGGTCCGCCCCCACACAATAAAAGGGACAACTAGAGGTGTTCCAAGTAGCTTGACTGCAGTCCCTTTTAGCCCAGCCAGCATGCTCAAGCACTGGCATTGACGTGGCTTTCCTAGACTTTGTCTACAAGATGCTTCTAAGAAGTATGCAGCTGGGCTTCCTAAGTATGCAGCAGTTGTGAAGAAGCCATTCTGCACATGGAGTAAGCAGCTCGTGCCTTGAAACTATAAGCTTCCAACTGACCTGTGTCTGGTATTTTTCAGAAGAACCCTCTGGGGTATCACAAAAGTGGATCTCATTAGCACCCTCTGTGTAATTTCAGTGTGATATACCAATCTAAGACTTTAAAATGATACATGGTCTTAGAACCAAAACAGAAACTTAATTTACAGCCTTCCAGTCCAAAGAAACTATGTAATTCTAGGAGAAAAGAGTTATTTAAAGGCCCTGAGCATTTTTCTGCAGTTTTGAAGTGGGATTTTTATTCATAGCTCCATGGCTCAATCAGATTGCAGTGACAGGCACTAAAGTGGGCATGTACAAATCATGACCAAACAAGAGGAATAGAGGCCATCAGTCCCTGCACAGCACCCAACAGGGAGCTCAAGAAACCACCTGTGCATGCTGTCTGACTAAGACTGTGTAAGCAGGAAGGTTGCTTAACACCTGCTGGACCACAGTACATTGCAGTATTTGGCTTGGTGAGTCACATGTTTTTGCAGGTGTGGGTCAGCAGCACGCACTCCTTTTGTGCAAGAAGAGGCGCCTTCAGCCTAAGAATGTGACAGTAAAGCCCTGCAAATAAATGCTAAGAACGTGCTACTCACCACTGAAGTTAGATAGCAGATGCAATGGCAATCAAATAGGTACAACTGGAGAGGTTGGGTGATACAAAGTCTGCCCTGAAAACCCTCCTGCAAGTCGCCACTTAGGTTTTTTCCATTCAACATTTGTGTTTATAATGCCAAGAAAAGAAAAGCCTATG
Organism: Podarcis cretensis; assembly: GCF_951804945.1. Lineage (NCBI taxonomy): Eukaryota > Metazoa > Chordata > Lepidosauria > Squamata > Lacertidae > Podarcis > Podarcis cretensis. The sequence goes on along the minus strand of NC_137170.1, from coordinate 51,285,184 downwards.
TGCGTTTCAAAGAACTGTAAGTCAGAAAGGGATCTGAAAGTTGCCTGCTGTTTCCTCTCTCTGGTCTTGTGGCCAGTCTTTGTGGACTATGGGCTCATCCAGATGGAGGCTTCTCACGCCTTCACTAGGAGCTCAGGAAATGCGCTGGGGAAAAGTCTGTTTTCTCATTGGGCAACCTTGTAACAAGCTGAGGAAACAAACCCCGAAGGCAGCGCAAGGCCTTGCTGACAGGACCATATCTGTGCCAGCTGGTGGACAGGCAGAAACCAGCAGGAGTTCACACACCCTGAACATCTAGACTCCTGGAAAATGATACCTCTGAAACCATGGGTGGGCAGCCTTTGGGTGCCACTTTTATGTATATTACACTACATTCGAAACTTCCTGTACCTTATGGAGGCTTTGGCTCCAGTTACCAGGCTGGAGAAGAGTGGGCAACACTCCACAAGACACAAGAGGGGCACAGTGGAGTGCAACCTGGGCTCTGTGGCATTCTCACAATATATAGGAAGCTGGCCTATACCAAATTGGGCCATTGATTCTTCTCCTCTTAACTGGAGGCAGCTATCCCAGTCTTCAGGCAACAGTCTTTCCCAGAACTACCTGGAGTTGGCAGGGGTGGAAGCCGGGACTTCCTGCATACAAATCACGACCAGAGCCACTCAGCTATGGCTCTTCCCCCAAAGTGCCACAACATTTCCTATGCTTACACATAGGGATAGAATATAGTCCCACCACAACTTCCAAGAGGCATGTTTGACTACTGTTAGAAAACAGGATTCTTGACTAAAGGAACCTTTGGTCTGATTCAGCAGGGTTCTTGCATACAGAGAAGCATGTGAGCTTCCATCCCAATGCAAGTGCAGTTTTGGAAGATCAGTTTTCATCTGAATAACAAGAGGGCAGGAAAAAATTAAACACTCCCTTCACATATGCTGCAGTCTCAAACATTTATCTGCCGGGCTCCTGCCAGTGGCTGTTAGCATTTTAAAAAATATGCATATTAAACACAAATATGTATTTATTGTGTATTTGGTCCTTGCAGATCAACAGCCATCTCCTACCATAAACTAAATATCAGTTCTTATTCAGATCACAAGAAAGTATATATCTAGAAGGCATCCTATTGTGATAATAGTTTTTTAAAGTCCATGTGATTTTACTTTCTCTAATGCAAAAAAAGAAAGAAAGTAATGCTTGATGTGGTTTTTTGCTTTGAACTGTTGCACCAACTGTGCTTCCTGCATTCTGCCCCCCCCCCCCGATTCTTTGCTTATATTTCTAGTCTTGGTGGGGTCTGCTTGTATTTCCCCCATAAAGTACATTACAGTGACAAACAGTAAAGTAAATCATATGACCCTGTTGTCATTAAGAAGCAGAGTTAAGGTGAAACACTTAACCATCTTGTAGGTTTTTTTCTTTCATCGTAAGCCTTATTAACAGCACAAGCAGCCATTCTGGCAAGGAAATGAACTGGAATGCAAGTGACTCTGTAAAAAGTTCATACTGGAACCCCATGACAGTGCGAGCTGGGAGGTTACTCAGTGAGAACATCCTAGCTGTTGCTGAAGGAGCCTTTTACGTTCATACACCACATTACAGAGCTACAAGAATACAAGACTGTAGACACAGCTGCCATGATGGATGGCTTTAAAAGATTGTTGGACACATTTATGGAGGAAAAGGCTCTCAATGGCTGTTAATCACGAGACAGTAAACTTCTGGTTGACTATTGCAAGAATTGAATGCTGGACTAGATAGGCCTTTGGTCTGATCCAGAAGGTCTCTTCCTAGGCTCCTATTTTCTTTTGTACAATTGGAGTTATTATTTTGATGTCAATCCTGTTTTCAGGAGCGCCGAGCCCCTCCCTACAGAATTAGCTCTCTATTGCATGCTGCATAAATCTCCTAGATTCACACCAGTGCATAAATCATTATAGTACAGATTCACTTTATTTTTGGCATTAGTTGTTCTACCACTATTCTAAGTTGGTAGTCCTTAAACTATCAGACAGGAATCCCATATTATGTTGTGCACGGGCGAAACTAGGCTTTATTTTACCCGAGTCAGATACCCAATTTGGTACACATACCCATGCAGATTTGCTTACACAGGCTGGGAGCCTCAAAGGTGCCCCTCTGGAGACTTCACCCGGGGCAAAAAACCCCCAGCTAGCTCCCTGCCCCCAATAGCTACGAGAATGACTTGTGACTGTATGTTTTTAAAGAGTATCTGTCTGCAGGTCAGTTGTTATGCACTGAGAGAAATTGTAATATAGAAGACTTTTTTAGGGCACAATCTGAACGTTAGTCAAGATCATAACTATGGGAGACAGTGAGTGGCAACAATATATGACTTATGCAACCTCTGATACAGCTGGGGAGAAAATTGATTCTGTTCACTACCATTCAAAATTCACACGTCTTCAGATTTGTAACGAGGTTCTCCAGGAAACGAATCTGAACAAATAAGTGTATATACCAGGATAAAGTAAGGACGTGGGTGGCGCTGTGGGTTAAACCACTGAGCCTAGGACTTGCTGATCAGAAGGTCGGTGGTTCTAATCCCCACAACAGGGTGAGCTCCCATTGCTCGGTCCCTGCTCCTGCCAACCTAGCAGTTCGAAAGCATGTCAAAGTGCAAGTAGATAAATAGGTACCACTCCAGTGGGAAGGTAAACGGTGTTTCTGTGCACTGCTCTGGTTCACCACAAGCGGCTTAGTCATGCTGGCCACATGACCCAGAAATTGTACGCCGGCTCCCTCGGCCAATAAAGCGAGATGAGCGCCGCAACCCCAGAGTCGGTCACGACTGGACCTAATGGTCAGGGGTCCCTTTACCTTTACCTTACCAGTATAAAGTGTGCATAAAATGCATATATTAGTGAAAGAAGAATACAAAATGCATTATATTAGGGGAAATTGCTTGCACAAATTTGTATATTAGTCAAAACTGCATACAAAAATAGGTTTATTGGGAGAAATTTGCACTAAGATTTGCTGATGAATTTTCATGAAAAATTTAAATTTACACATTGTTGCAGAAATATTGAGAACTGAATCAAAAACTGTAAAATGAGAAACTTGGAGAGCTGAACTTGAGAGATTAGTCCATCTCCAGATACAGCCAATTCCAATTCCTCCATAAATGCACCACATTTTAATCTTGCTATTTTAAATTATGATATGAATTTTCTCTGGCAGATGATTCAGAAATACCCAACATGACTCCCCGTGATGCACAGCTGAGGCTGGTTTAACGGACAGACCTAACCTCATTTCCTTGGAAAGAATTACAAAATAACTGTATGGTTTTTAGAAAGGATTAGAAGATCATATTAAATGTTCCTTCTCGGAGCATATCAACCTCCCTGGCTTCTGGATATTGTTTATTTATTATGCACATCTCTCATCATTCGTCCTGGATTTCTTTCTTCCCTGCTAAGTCTTACATTTTGAGCATGCGATATTGACTGCATGAGCAGCACTTCCAAACATCTTCTCAGGGAAAGGTAGGATTCAGTGATGAAGCCAAAAACATTAGTTAGATTTCATTTGCATGATAGGTACAAAATCATCTTCCCAAGAAGTTGCCAAAGGGCAACGTGCAACCAACCATTAAGCTCTGCAATAAAAACAATACATAAAATAAAAACAAAGGAAAACAAAAAATTAACTGAAGCAATTTTTTTAAAAAATATAAGTAACATTTAAATAGCAGCAGAACAAGGGGAGCAACTTCTGCTTGGTGTTTTTTTAAAAGCCCCAGTGAACAAATGAGTTATTAACTAAACAGTGAAAGGCAAATGAGAAGACAGATGAGGAGAAGCCTGGGGAGCTTTGCTGGCAATACTGTTTTTCAACACTGAGCCACTACTTTGGTTTGTGACCCAGCCACAGTCTGGCCAAGGCATTTTGGTGCCTGACAGGGGAAAGCCAAATGTCTCATACAATGGTGTTAAAATATAGTACTACATAAACTTAAATAATTAGGAGGATGTACCAGCGCAGTGGGTGGCGCTGTGGTCTAAACCACTGAGCCTAGGGCTTGCGGATCGGAAGGTCGGCGGTTCGAATCCCTGCAACGGGGTGAGCTCCCAGTGCTCAGTCCCAGCTCCTGCCAACCTAGCAGTTCGAAAGCACATCAAAGTGCAAGTAGATAAATAGGTACCACTCCAGCGGGAAGGTAAACGGCCTTTCCGTGCGCTGCTCTGGTTTCACCAAAAGCGGCTTAGTCATGCTGGCCACATGACCCAGAAAAACTGTCTGTGGACAAATGTCCGCTCCCTCGGCCAGTAAAGCAAGATGAGTGCCGCAACCCCAGAGTCGTTTGTGACTGGACTTAACTGTCAGGGGTCCTTTACCTTTACCAGCCCAGCATCTCCAAGGTAGGGCTGGGCAAGACTCCTTCCTGAAATCCTGGAGGAGATACCAGTCAGTGTAGCCAACAGTGAGCTAGGTGGACCAGTGGACTCACTCAGTACAAGGCGGCTTCCTATGTTCCTATTGACTAGTCACTGCTATTTAATGGTACCTCAAAATGTGTGGCTTGTGGCCAGTCACCTTACTTACTTAGCTTGGCCCTAATCATTGACAGGTGGGGTGGCAAAGGACCCTCGTAAGGTCTAATGACAAATAGATGGGCTGTCCTGGGGAAATGAAGATATTCATGTCCTAATAAAAGTGGGAGCGTGGGGAATATCCCTGGAAAAGGCAGGACCCCACCCCAGAAGACTCCAGTCAACTATATTATCTACGCTACTTCAACAAGGGTATCTGTGAGCCATGTCGGCCACCTGGTAGGGGAATACGCAGAACCACTCTTGCCCTCATATACAATGGGGTTGCTTTACACTAGGGCTGTATGATTAACCTTGCATTTCTATGGCAGAAAGCTTGGAGCTTGTCATTTTCTTGGGGCTGCAACAATTTGGAAAGGCAGGGTTTGCACCTATGTGTTACTGGTGACTAGGGTGGCCAGGTGAAAAAGAGGACAGAGGTCCTGCACTTTTAATAGTTGTGTAAAAGATGGGATTTCAGCAGGTATAGCTTGTCATTCAAGAGTCAAATCCCTACCCCCCCCCCTCCCACAGAGAAGCCTCAAGTACTTTATCCTGTCCTTTCCTGTAGTACTTTATCTACGTCAAAAAAGATACCCTCGGGATTGTGGAGAACAATTTATGGGCCTTCCCTTGCCCTCACTCTCTTATGCATCCCTTTTTTAAAGACTGAAACGGTTATAAAAAGAAAAAGAAAAAGACTTTTGTTCCCTCAACTAGAACCAAAACAGGAGTTTCATTGCAAAATCAAAAACAAGCTCTATAGCTTGCTTTTTCAGATGCTTTGTTTTATTTGTTGGTTACATTTGTTTCCCAACTTTTAGCCAAGTTGTCCACGTCCCATTTCCAGTGAAAATCTGTGAACAGGTTTCAACAAATATTTAGGGTTCTAAAAATGTATCTCCCCAGGAGGAGTTATGCAAACTGCCAATTCTCTCATAACATTTCTACATGTATGTGCACATAGAACCACTTAAACGCCCCTATGACAACAACAACAAAAAATACATTTAAAAAGTGCACAGAAACATGCTTAATCTTTAGAGGGAACTAAAAAATTGTAATAGCACATCATGAAACCTGCCTTGGCAGCCATACAGCTCTTTCAGTCCAAGTGTATGCATTTTTGCTCAGAAGTAAGTTGCAGTGACTTCAGTGGAACTTACTTTGCAGCAGGGTTAAACCTACCAAAGATCAAAGTTGGGCAGCTACCTTCTGGATATCATGAAAGGATAGCAATTTTTAAGATTTCAGACATGTTCATTTTTATTGCCAGGGAAACGTGCTTGTGGAATTCTCTGCCTCAGATGAAAAATAAATTGGCCACCCATAGCATGGAAAAAGTGGGTCAAGAAGCTTTTTCTCCCTTTCTCACAACACTAGAAGTCATAGACATCCAATGATGCTGAATGTAGGACGATTCATGACAGATAAAAGAAAGCTCTTCTTCACGTAGCACGCAATTACTATGGAACTTGCTCCCTCAGAAGGCAGTAATGGCCACCATTTTGGATGGCTTAAAAAAAGGATTATAAAAATTCATGCAGTACAGTGGTACCTCGGGTTACAAACACCTCAGGTTACAGACACCGCTAACCCGGAAGTAGTACCTCAGGTTAAGAACTTTAACTCAGGACGAGAACAGAAATCTTGCGGTGGCAGCATGGCGGCAGCGGAAGGCCCAATTAGCTAAAGTGGTAACCTCAGTTTAAGAATGGTTTCAGGTTAAGAACGGACCTCTGGAACAAATTAAGTTCGTAACCAGAGGTACCACTGTATAAGGGGATCAATGCCTATGCTTGACCTCCACTGTCAGAGGCATTATGCCTCTGAAGACCAGTTGCTGGGAATTGCAGGTGAGCCGAGTGCTGTTTCCACTGTGAGAATATGATGCTGGACTGGATGGGCCATTGGCCTGATCCAGCAGGTTTGTTTTATGTTCTTAACTTTCTGTATTATTAACTTCTTTGACCTGGGGGAGAGTGTAATTTGCTGTCCTGCCTCTAGTGGTGATATGTTTTGAGCTGGCCCGGCTTTCTGGTAAGTGTCCATAGGGCTGCAACTTTAGTAACACTTAACTGGAAAGGGTTATATCATATACCCCCATGACTGCTTCTGGTTACATCCTGTTAAACAGGATATTGCCTTATCCGACGTGGACACAAACACACACACAAGAATTTGCAACCCCAACCTAGGGTAAATACATGCAAAGCTACAAGATGTTGGGGCTTATGAATTATAGATAACTTCTCATCAGAATATAACTCCAATCATCTTTAAATCAGGAAAATCCCAATATGCAATTCTCATTCCATGGGAAGCTGTCACAATTGGCACTCATGACTATCCACAATTTGGCATTTTTAAACTGAGTAAGCATTATTTAATTTTTCAGCATTCTGTAACTTTTTCTTTTTAGCAAGGAATGGCTTGAACTTTTACAAATTATTATTTATCAAATTTCTATCAAACCCTTCCAAAGGAGGAGTCCAGGGTGGGACATTTGCCCATGACGTTGACTAGAATGTACATTTTATTTTCAAAAGTCATGCTACGTATTTTGTGTACCATTCATAAGTGGCACATGCCGCATTACAAAGCAGTTACTGCAACCTGATAACACTGAATAGAATAGAACCTACTCCCAAATAAGTTTACATACAATTGCAGTCCAAGCATCCTTTGTGAAAATACTCAAAGGCCACTTCCAAACTGCCACTATTTTGTGGGTATGATTAAATCAGATGCTGCACAAATATGGTGTATGTAGTGCTTTTTTAAAAACCCAAACCAAAAACAAACATGAACTTTTGTGATGAGAAAAGTGATAGGAAAATGCACCAGAAAGTGTGGGATAATTGCAGTGCACAAGCAAGTCTTAATGAATGCTCCATGAACAGCAAAGTTAAATAAAGTAAGTTTACAAACAACTACAGTGGTGCGGTATAACTTCAATGCAAAATTTGTCCAAACAAATCAGGGTGAATGCTCGATAAAAAAAGACCAAGTAGGCAAGTAAACCAGCAACACAGAGTATTAGGTATATGTTTTGTTGGCTCTCGGTATTCATGGAATATTCCCATTCTGGCAAATAGTGCAATGAGATATATTAACCTGTAGAATCTTCTGCAATAAAAGTACTTTACAGTGCAAACCTACACATGGTTATTCAGAAGTTAAGCCCACTTATTTTAGTGAGGCTTCCTTCTAAGTGTGCAAAAATAGTAGCCTGAGATAATGCAAAGTAGTTCATATTGACTTATTAAGGGGTGGTTTTGCAAATGCATTTAACTATATGCCAAATAATTTAGTATTCTACATAGTCTAACTACTTTACAGTGGTGATGGTGATGTTGATGAAGATACATCCAAAATTATTTAGTATTCTACTTACTTTCACTGCATCCTAAAGTGCAACTGAAAACGTGCCTGCCCTGCTCAACCACACAGCCATATGTCAGGTGATAAGAAAAAAATCAAATTTGCTTATCTTGCTTTTCCTAATATGTACTCCTACACAGTTAAGCAAGATTCATTGGCACCTTTGAAATTAAATATGCATTTGTTTAAATTCTACAAACCTAAATATTTTTAAAAGGAAGTCCCACTTGATCAAGAAAGGCGTATTTCTGAGAAAACATGTTTAGCAATGGGTCCTATTTCAGTGGACTTCTGGCCTGCCAATTTTCCAAGCACAGATGAAATCTACTCCAAATATATAAGACAGCATTTGTGTGCTTAGAAAACTATGAATGCCAGCCAAATTAATTATTAATTTGATACTAATTAACATAAATAAAAATAAAAACGACCAAGAATATTGGAACAAGCATATAGTAAAATATTAATGAATGTTTCAGTCTGCAGGAGGGGAAAGAGAGAGAATAGTTTTTATCCCCTGAACATTCCATCTGATCAACCTAAGCAGGAAGGTCTTGCCCCTTTGTCTCATTTAAGATGGAGGAGTTGGGAAAACCAGATGAGCTCAAGAGATTTTGCTTCTGTTTAATGTAACAGCTAAGAGTTCTAAACAAAGATATGAAATTCCTCTGAAATATCCGGATACTGACAAGAAAATACAGTCCCTAAAAAGAGAGGACAATCCTAAAATGCATAGAACATAACTCTCTTTCCTTTGTATTTTGTTTTCTCCCTTGTCGCCTAAAACCATACTGTATGGTAACACCAAAACCTATATTTAGCTATAGATTACAATATACCTACAGTATCACACAAAACCCAACAGTCAACCACAAAGCCAAGTTTCCCCCCCTAGATGCCTGCTGGCTTATTATACCCATAAAATAATACTGTATGGGGTCATATCAGTGAAAGGCAGAAAAGATAAAAGAAGCAGAGGGGAAATGCTAACTTCCCATCCATTCATTAAATAACAAATCACTAATTTTATACACCCACGAGCCAGCAGAAAACTTTCTAGTATTATAAATAACAAAAGAACAGCATTTTTTCAACAACAAATCATACATATTTTGTTTTGCAGTCTGTTGGCAAAGCCAAAGACACAAAACTGGAATTAATGCCATATACTCACAGGGGAAATGAGGGAAAATCCTTCCATCTTGCAAGTTTGCAACATTCAGTCAACTTCTTTGTGAACTAATTTTCTAATTTCAGTTATCCAGCTTTGTAAAAAGACATCAAACAAAATATAAATAAATAAAAATTAAAACATTGATCCTGTTTTTAAAATTAAAACAGAACTCCTTGAAGGCCCTTTGCAGTGATTGACCTCAGGACAGGAAGGACCCTAATTAGTTTTCATACTTTCCCTCAAAAGGTCTGGAGGTGAGTTCTTCCCTTCGACGTATCTGAAGTTCCTGATTTCACTACATATCTGTAGGATGGAGATAGCCCTTGAGCTGTTGTAGCCCAGCGTGACATCAGAACAAAACCCGGCCTTTCAACCAGTTTGCATAAATTACATTTAAGGAGTTGTGGTGTTGTTAACAGGAAGTCTGTCGCCAGCCTGATCGGGTACTTGCTTCATAACCAACAGCAAACATTATTGCCCAGTCCAGGCAAGAACTAGCAACTTGGTACAGATAGATAACATTTCTAGATGAAATCATGATGAGTTTATGTTGTGATACTTGCACTTTTCTCCAGAATAATCTAGTTAGGCAGGCTGTCATTTGTGACAACTGTCTATAGGACACATTCAGGAACATGAACCCGTTTCTGTGATTCTGTTCTGATTCTGTGATAAAAGACAGAAAATGTGATCTAAAATTGTGCAAGAATTTAGAAAGAAACTTGGTGAATGGGTAATTAACATTTATCATACTGTGTATTAAGACCTGGAAAGAGGCCTTGGGTCTGTGAGGCCCTGTTAGGAACCATTTGAATAATATTATTGAATATTTATTGATTACATTTATATGGCCATCCACCAATAAATATTCCTCAGAGAGCTAACAAACAATGGTGAGGGAAACTTGCATAATCGTAATAGACAGCCATGAAGAGTGAGACCTTATCTATTTACACTGCGAGTATATATTGAATTATGCCACCTCAACTGTCATGGTTTCCCTCCCCACACTATCCCCCTAAAGGGGGTGGGGACAGCTTGGGATATTGAAATCTGTTAAAAATCGTAATTATCCTCAGTACTTTTTTTTATTAAAAAAATGTTTAGGGGTACTCTCATTTTGACTCAAGAAAATCACCATTTTATATTTCAAATCAGGAAAAATAAATACAGTAATCACCGCTCCCCGCTTAAAATGGGGGGCGCCCTTTGCATGGACGCGTGCAGCCCCTAGATCTGGAGCGGCCCCAACAGCATAGGCTTGGCTTTGCCTTCCCCCAGGTGGGATACCTGGAGGTCTCCACCTACCTCAGTCAGTTGTCCAATCCCACCTGGGGGAAGTGTTGCCAAGGAGACCAGGCCAGGTAGGGGAGGGATTACCTGCCCACACAATAGATGGGGGATCTTACCTGGGAATCCTCACTTGGCTCCAGGGCTTCTCCCACCCTACCCACCCTCAGTTAATGTCTTATTTTGCAGGTTAACTTTTCTTCACAGGTTTTGCAGGTTAATTTTTCTGCACAGGTATGCGGGCGCTGCTACGTTAAGGTCGCTGTTAAAGGGCCGGAAAGGAATTTCCCTGCATTAGCAGGTTTCGCCTTTCCCGTAGCAAAACGTCACAACTTTGGCGGTATCAGGCCTTGGGCGGAATCCTTTAGTCCATCTTCCTCTTTGCGGCGGTGATACCAGGGTTCCCCGTTAAAGGGGTTTTTGAAGGGAGGCTTTGGCCGTACGCTGAAAGGTCGTCATTGCTCTCCCCTGCGGCGGCGTAACGGGGGCGGCTATCTCTGTTTGAACATATGTTCTCCAGAGCCAGCCCATTCCCCCCCACACTGGATAACCCTGATGCTCCCTAGGTCCCCGGCTGGGGACTGGGGAGGGAGAACGCCCAATGCCTGAGCCAAGGTCTACCCACATTTGAAATTTAATAAAATTGTGGCCAATTTAATCCCATAGCACGTTGTCTTGAGTCGTTATTCCACATGACGGGGGGACCGCGCGGGATCTGGGGACTCCGCCTGTCCACGCAAATGGACAAAAGTACAAAGATTCACAAGATGTTTAGGGGTATGCGTACCCCTGCGACACCCCAGAAAAAAGCACTGGTTCTCCTTCACAGAACTACCATTCCCAGGCTCCCATAATTCCATGGGAAGTGAGAATTACTGTTAAACCAGTTTAAATTAGTGATGTTGTCATGCCTTTACATATGCAAACTTTTGAGGAGACCTTTAGATCTTTTGTGTTCCTTCCTCAGATAATGCATTAAATAATTTTTTTTGGGGGGGGGCACATTTCTCCCATATGCCTTTATCTCCTTCCTGCACTGAAAATTATCCCTTTTAGGATTCCAACTTCAACATACAAAACCTGTTAGTAACTATGAGTAAGTGAGAGAAACTGACTCCTAGTGTTTCTGGCTGAGATTCTTCAGTATATTCCAGTAGGTTCATCAAATTCCTACTCTCTGTATCCTGAATAATGCAACTAAGTGGAAAAACAAATCTTCCAGGAGAAGAAGCAATTTCACATCTGAAAAGAGATTGCAGTCTTGTTACGGAAGCGACCAGCTGAATACATAAGCAGATCCTGATCAGAGACAGAGCAATGGTGTGCATGAAAGAAAAGATGTAATTGGCTATCAAATGAAGTGTTTCTTCTGGTACATTTCACACCATACAATAGTTCCTTCTGATTACAAATCAGTTGAGACCAATACAGATAAACCTTTCCTCGGTCCACCTCAATGGTTGCAGTCAGCAGTGGTCAGTGGGGTGGCACAGGTGGGTGGCTTTGCGTATCTGGCTTCCTGGCGGCAATCATCGCTGCCGTTTACCCAAAAGGAGGGTGGTGAGGCACAAGGAGCTCTGCCTGGTGCAGGGGCAATGGCAGAGCCAGTCTATCACTCCTGCCACTGTGCCACACTGAGCCCTCTGTGCCTTGCCCCTACTGCTCTTGGTAAGCAGCACTGACACTCAGTGTTGGGAAGACAAGTGCATGCTGGTGTATCTAAAGAAGTTTCAGGTACCTCCATCGTTCTGCCCGGACTCTGAGGTCCAGCGCCGAGGGCCTTCTGGCGGTTCCCTCGCTGCGAGAAGCCAAGTTACAGGGAACCAGGCAGAGGGCCTTCTCGGTAGTGGCGCCCGCCCTGTGGAACACCCTCCCACCAGATGTCAAAGAGAAAAATAATTACCAAACTTTTAGAAGACATCTGAAGGCAGACCTGTTTAGGGAAGCTTTTAATGTTTAATAGGTTGTTGTATTTTAGTGTTTTGTTGGAAGCCGCCCAGAGTGGCAGGGTATAAATAATAAATTATTATTATTATTAGGTAGAGAGATCAGGTTCTGCCCTGAGAAATTTTTAGTGCTAGCAGTTGTGCACATTCATTCCTTCTGAATGAAAAAAATTAATATGGAAACTATTCAAAACATATGCCATGAGTGATGAATGAGTCTGCATGAGGGTTTTTTGTCGCCCATTTATGCACATAAATAGCTTACTCAGCAGTGGGAATTACTTTTTCCCAGTGGTAGCAGCTGATATCATTGGCTGCTTCCTTGCAGCCACCATGTTATTTTTCTAGAATGCCCACGATGTTGTGCTGCGCATGCAGGCTGGGGCTACTGGAAGTTGTCGTCCAAAATTTCCAGTGGGAACCAAGATGGAGAAAGGATGTTCTAAGGGGAACTGGTTGCTGCCATTTTTTTGGAGATACCTGCCCTACCAATTCTCCCCCACACATCGAATGCCCTGGAATCATGCAACAGTGGGGGAATTTGAGGAAAATAAAATGGTGGCCACTAGATGTTGGCTGAAGCAAAATGAAACAGCAAAACGAAAGCAAAACCACTACATACTAGCAAGCCGGTGCTGGGTTGGGCCATAAATAGGGGTGACAGGGAATTTTGATTCAGTTTGGTTTTAAAGGCAAGCCTCTCTAATCTGCACTTTCCAAAACAATACAAGAACCGAAACACAAATATCCTTTGAAATTCACACTCCTCTGAATTTTGCAGTGCAGTCCTTCAGTCAAATAATGTGTACAAAAGTGCATACACTGGGGTAAAATGACCATGAAAATGTATATGTTAGCAAAAATAACATTATGGGAAATTGTTTTGCTGGTGTATTTGTATTATGGGAAATTGCATGCAAAAATGTGTACATTAGTAGAAATTCACACTCAAATGCTGATGAATTTTGACGATGACTTCTTTTTTAAAAAAAATGCAAACTGATGTGGAAATGTAAAGAACTGAACTAAGACTGGGAAACTGAAAGTCACAGATTTGCCCATCCCAAGCAAGAATTGATTAAGATGTACAGTATAAAGATTTATTGTTTCTATATATTGAATGCATTTTTAAAATAGAAAAGATGGAACTGTGTCAAAAGACTCAGATTCCAGGGATGTGCAGGGAGGAATTAGGGAAAGAACTAGGAAAGCTTAGACAGGAAGTATAAGAGAGACTACCTTACTGTAGCTTCCTGGGGACATTGGTACATTAATATATTTGTCATTACACTTCTTCCTGCAGGGAGTTCACACATTGCTGTTATAGAGTGCTGTGCAACATGGGATTGTGTCAGTGTGAGAGCCATAGGCACCTACAGAACAGTGCCTGTGGGGCAGCATTAGTGATGAGCCCCCCACCCAGTACTCTACCCCTTTCCATTCTGTGCTTTTTAAATTTTCTGTTTTCATTATAACTTCTGTCAAGGTAACTCTAGTAAGTGTGGAACTCTGAACCAATCTGCATATCTCTAATGGTGCGGTCTCAACGCCCTCTCCGTAAACTATAGTTTTCAGGATTCTGTCAGAAACACCATGCTAGTTAGGCTGGAATAAAACCAATATATGTTTGTGATGCAGATGTGTTTCATGTGAAAGTGGTCTAAGCTTTGACACCTGTGTTGTTAGATTTGGTGTGGAGGAACATCATATTCCTTCAACATCACTGTACTGAATAGTTATGATCCAGTGCTGCACATCAGAAGCAAATACCACTGCAGAAATGAAGAGCAGTTCTTCTACCCCCTCCCAATAGCTTCCAGCCACATCAGACTGAGGTGGTTTCCCCTCAAATCCTGCACACAATTTAAGGTGCTTTCTTTTTCCTCCCAACCAAACCACATCAATAATCACCTATCTGATTTTTATTTCAGTTACTTTCTTAACAATCAGATTTTGCCTCTTTCATGCCTTCTCTGTACTAGAATAGACATATTCTCTGCACAGTGCAGATTCTCAGCCATTATTATTATTATTATGGTTATTACTGTTATTACTATTACCTGGCCTTCAACAGCAGGTCCTAGGGTGGGTTACAACAATTTAAAACACAGTATTAAGACAGTTTAAACAAGTCACAGGACAAAGGAATAGGAATGAGATTTTCCTCATATCTCATCATTTTCACAGTTATTGATCTTTATTCAAATCTTGCTTACATGTCTCTCAGCTGAAAGGTAATGTGTACATTTCAAGACAGTTAAGGTGCAGAGGACCAGAGCATCCTGAAGGTCACTTTTCATTGACATGATTTGCATAGATATATTTCCACACAAAAAATTACATTTAATCTCATTGCATGTGTGACTGCATGCATGGAAGTGATCTTGAATATAAGATTCTCTCTCTCTCTCTCTCTCTATATATATATATATATTCAGAATTAAGTTCCATTCAGCTCCATTAGACTTATTGTCAGCTAAGTATGTGGGTAGGACTGCAGCAGTGCAGCACAACGCTGTGCATGCCTACTCAGAAGTTAGTCACCTTCAGTTCATAGAATCATTTAACTGGAAGGGACATCAAAGGTAATCTACTCCATAGAATCAGTTGGAAGGGGCATTGAAGTCTAACCATCTACCAATGCAGAAACTCTATTTCTGCAACATCTCTTATAGGTAGCCACCCAGACACTGCTTTAAAAATCTCCAGTAAAGCCTACCACCTTTCAAGATAATTTGCTCCACTATGCCAAACAGCCTGCATCATCAGGAAGTTCTTCCTGACATTTAGTCTAAACCAATTTTCTTGTAATTTGAACCCATTGCTTTGCAAAGAAAAGAGATCTGCTCCATCATATTACTATATTACAGCCCTTCAGCCATTTGAAAATGGCTATGATATCAGCTCTTAATAATCTCCTCTCCCAGTTAAACATACTCAGTTCCTTCAACTTTTCCTCATAGAAGTTGATCTCTGAGCCACACACCTTCCTCAAGACATGTTCCAGCTTATCAGAATCCTTCTTAACTGATGGGATTTCCTCCCATGTGAGTGTGTTTAGCATTTCAGCCTAAATCTCCCAGGTTCTATGGATAGATCATGGTATCTCTTCTCCCTTATACTATGCTTCTTGCAGAGCTACTATAGCATAAAGGTTAAGAAACTGACATGTGATCCATGAAGTCCCCTGTTCAAATATACAGCAATCTCTGCCACAAATTCAGTAGGTGATCTTAGGTAAGCTGTTATCTCTTAGTCACATTTTCCACCACAACTGCAGTATGCAGATAATAATACCTCACGGCTGTTGTAAGGATTGTTGACATAATGAATGTGAAGTCATATATGAAACTCCTCTCTCATGTGCAAATTTGAGATTCTGAAGAATTGTCAGCCCTTGTATGTCAGCTTTCACCAGCTGGGTGCTCTCCAACTCTCAACAGCCTCAGCCAACATAGGCATGGTGACTGAGTCTGATGAGAGTTGTAGTCCGAAACATCTAGCACACACCAGATTGGCAAAAGCTTCTCTATGCCAAATATAGGAATTGCTGTTGTAGGCCAATAAACAGACCAAGATTTAAAGAAAACCTACTTTTTGAATGAGGGTTCTAAGTCTCTTATGACTGAGGGAGGAGAGGAATACTGGAGTTTTTAAGAAAAGAGATTGAAAAAGAGGAAAACACTGGGTGGGATTCAACTAGTGAGTTCTATGCAAAAGGGCTTCCCTATTGCTCTCCAAAGTTCCCTGGGAAGAGTGATCCATTGTTTAACCACTCTGTGAATTATAATTCGGTGAGGGGAATGAGAGTCTCCTATAAGAACTCTCAGCAGCCTTAACTAACTACAACTCCCATAATTCTTTGGGGGAAGCCATTGCAGTTTAAGTGGTATAATGGTGCTTTAAATGTATCATGCAGATGTGGCTTAACTGTCATGTCTTCTCTCAAAGAATTATGGGAGATGTCATTTGTGGATGGTGATGGGAATTCTCTGTTAAATGTCCATAGACCACCAACCCTTTCACAGAACTATAGTCCCTGGAATTCCCTCTCCCAGGAAGTGGGAAATGACTGTTAAATCACTTTAAGTCTATATTGTAGATATGTCTTTTCCCCCTGCCCTCCCTGCCCGCCCCCAAAAAAAAACATTTACTTGCTATTTTGCTAGTTTCTGGATGTGGAGAACACTGGCTCACCAACCCCACAGGAAACATCTGTGAAATACACGTCATTCTACTTTTTACAGTTGGTGCTTGCTTGGCTGGAAGCTTTGTGTGCGTCTTGATCCTCTGTATGCTGGCATTCTTGAGTTATAGAAATGCCATTTGGTAATTTACTTTCAGGAAGACATACAAGGCTCACTTCAGTAAACATTTGCAATGTTGGCTACTACTATGAAATTATGTATTTTGATGTCTTTCTGTATTAGAGGATTGTGTGGTAGGTCATTTATGCCTCCTGCTGATGTTTTATTGCAGCTTTATGTTGTCTTTAGGTTTGTTTCTTTTTTAAAAAATCTTGCTGCAGACAGCCATGAGTGACAAGGAAGGTATATTTGAAATTTATAAAATTGTTCATCATAAAGTGTGGGGTTTTTTTAAGTCAGTGCAACTTCTGTAAAGCACCTAAAACTTTGTATGTCCTTGAATAAAAGTCAACACTGGTGTGCAGAGGTAATTCATTACAGTGGTGCCAACTCCAGGACTTTGGGGTGGCAGTCTAGAGCCCTAGTAAGAAGCGTGAATAAGAAGGCCCCAAAAGCAGCAAGTCTGGCTTATTGCGTACCCAGTCACAGCACCCTCTACCCCAGGAGCCAGGCCACTCTGGCCTGCTTAAATACACAGGGAGCAGACCTGAGTGAAGACTACGGAAGCAAGGTCTGTTCCCTGACCTTGCCCCCAGGCCGCTACAGATTGGTTCAAAATTGAAATCTGGGTTTGGCAGGAACCAGGATGCACTATGGCGGCCAGGGGGAAGGGGCCAGCAGCCGCAAAAAAATGGTGTGGCTCTGGGGGGTGGGTGAAGGAGGTGCTATGCTGAGGTTAATTAGTAGTGCACATTTCTACCTAAAGAGGAGGGGGATAAGACTGTCCCAATTTTTATTCAAGGGCATACAAAGTTCTGGGTGCTATGCAGAAGTTGCACTGGCTTTTAAAATTCTGTAGCAGTGTACTGTACTTAAATTCTTCTCCACCAAGAAACGTAAAATTCATCTATAAATTGTGAAAATGAAGCCTATTTGCTTAACGAACATAGATTATGCTGTTTTTGCCAGTCAAGTGGAGAGGAGTAAGGAGTTGTATGAAACATGCTCCTTGATTGCTCTTCTCTTTACCTCCCTTTCCATTCTGTTCAAATTATGTTGCTCTGTTACCTTCCTGACCTGCTGTTTGAGTTGCAAATATAAACAGGTACACTATTACTTTCTATCTTTCTGTGTTTCCTGCTGTCAGACACGCCCTCACTTTTACTTTTCATCTCTGCGCTGGTCCCCCTGCTTTAAATCCCTAATTCAAGGCCATTAAATATATAATCAGTAGCATGTTGGGTCATTTTAAATTCTTGACTTTTTAAGTTTCTTGGTGAGAATAATTTAAGTACATTGCTATGGAATTTTGTGGTTTTTATATAAAAAAGTACAAAGGACCCACAACCTGAGCTGTGTGCACGGTGTTGTATCTATTGGTTCTACATTTCGTATGGTGTGAAAATTCAAACTACCCCAGAGAGGCCTGTTACTTTGCCTGCCCCTCATGCTCAGGCCCTTGGGTGACAACAAGTTGGGACATTAAGATGTTGCATGAAGTCTGACAACAATCAAACAAAGAAAAGGGAAGTCGCGATATCTTTAGCGTGCTGGACTGGATTCGCTTGTGGCAATTCCCAGAATGAGTTAAATCCTTGTGGGGGTAAAAGTGAATCAGAATTTGCACAGCATATTCTGGAATTTCCCTAAATGATGTGTGTGGTCACTGAAAAAAGGGAAATGGTTTGTTTCATAGCAGGAGATGGTGGTAGGAGACGAGGAGGAGCCAACACTAAAACAAAACCAAGGCTGTATATTTATAATTTTTATGGCTTCTCTTGTACAAAGGCAGAATTCCTGTTAATCCGGTCATTAAGGAAGACCTTTTTTTAGTCACCTTCTTTGTTGCAGTATTCAGCAGTTAATACTAAAAAAATTACTATTCTCCATTTTGTCTGGGAATTTGTCCACACACAAATTCTACTATCAGGTCTGCATCCAAATAACCACATGACTAGTATGACATGCCTCAGGGGGCTTTGGACTCATATTTCTTGTTGCTTGTAATGAAACACGGGGAAACCTCTTTTAAAACTGAAGGGTGGGAGATATATGCCATTCAAAGGGAAAAGGTCAATAGGCCCACTTGGCCTGCCCAAGCTCTTGGGTAACCTTTAGGAAGCTCTTTGGATTTTCCTCCATAACTAGTACTAAGTCCTAGCTGGGCATGTTGAAAACAGTTTGCAAATGGCTCATTATGAATCATCAGTATGTTGACAACAACGTAGTGTGTGCACACTCAGAGGATGACCTTCAAACCATCCTAACAAAAAGCTTGGTCTATCACTCAACATCCATAAAACCAACATGCTGCACCAACAAGTACAAAACAACCCGTCTACAGTGCCACAAATCCAACTCAATGGTGTAATGTTGGAAAATGTTGATCACTTTTCCTACCTGGGCAGTTATCTTTCCACAAGGGACAACATTAATGCTGAAATCCAGCATCGCCTGAGCTAGGCGAGTGCGGCTTTCTCCCAATTGAAGTGCAGAATATTTGAGGACCGGGACATTCGCAGGGAAACCAAAATGCTTGTTTACAAAGCTATCGTACTTCCAACCTTACTTGTGAAACATGGACCACTTATAAACGCCACCACCAACTCCTCGAAAGAGTCCATCAACGGTGTTTCCCAAAAAAATTACACATCACTTGGGAAGAACTAATGCCAGTGTACTGAAAGAAGCAAAGTGTCAAAGCATTCTTCAACATCAACTTCGTTGGACTGGTCATGTTGTGCAGATGCCTGATTATCGTCTTCCAAAGCAACTACTCTATTCCGAACTTTAAAATAGAAAGCCTAATGCTGGTGGTCAACAAAAGAGGTTTAAAGACTCTCTCAAGGCAAATCTTTAAAAAATGTAGTATAAACACCAACAACTGGGAAACACTGGCCTGTGAGCACTTCAACTGGAGAACAGCCTTTACCAAAGTTATCATGGGCTTTGAAGACACTCGAACTCAGGACAAAAGGGAGAAATGCGCTAAGAGGAAGGCATGCTTGGCAAACTCTTACCATGATCAAATCCCACCCAGAAACCTATGTCCCCACTGTGGAAGGACGTGTGGATCCAGAATTGGCCTCCACAGTCACTTACAGACTCATTGTTAAAACCGTGTTTATGGAAGACAATCTTACTTGGCTACGAGTGATCTCCAAAGAAGAAGAAGAAGATGAATGCGCACTTTAAAACCAGCCTGAATTCTGCTGAAAGCTTCTTATGTAGACAAACCCAAACCTCTATGATGCCCACAAGTTCTGAACCAGGCCATGCCTTGCATTTATTACTAATCATATTGTTGCACGTCATCCCACTCTCCCAAGTGGTGTGAGATTCCAGGGGTTTCAGATGCTTACCCAGGGTTTGTGTTCCTTTTCCTTCCCCTCATGCAGATGAGATCTCCATTTTCTAAATGAAGTCTTCTTGTCTCTCACACCTTGTCTCTAATAGACTACAGTCACTTAGTATATCTAAGTATTACCTCTTTGTCGTGAGCAGAACACACATCATACTAAGTCTATGTAAGGGTTATGGAAGTCACCTATAACTACAGCATCTCCTCTTTTGAATACCTCCTTGATTTCATTCTCCATCTCAAGATTACCCTGAACATTTTCATGAGGGGAATGACAGCATGTCCACAATGCTAAATTCCTTATCACCACCCACAATGATTCTATGGAAGAATCCCTCTTTAGGATTTCTAGTTTGTTGGTCTCTATGTCCTGTTTGAGGGACGCGGGTGGCACTGTGGGTTAAACCACAGAGCCTAGGGCTTGCTGATCAGAAGGTCGGCATTTCGAATCCCCATGACGGGGTGAGCTCCCGTTGCTCAGTCCCTGCTCCTGCAAACCTAGCAGTTCAAAAGCACGATGTGCAAGTAGAAAAATAAGTACCGCTCTGGTGGGACGGTAAACAGCATTTCTGTGTGCTGCTCTAGTTCGCCAGAAGTGGCTTAGTCATGCTGGCCACATGACCTGGAAGCTGTACGCCGGCCCCCTCGGCCATTAAAGCGAGGTGAGCACCGCAACCCCAGAGTCGGTCTCGACTGGACCTAATGGTCAGGGGGCCCTTTACCTATGTCCTTTTTGAGAGAGATTTGTTTCAAATCAGAAAGGGTGGATGAGGTGAGTGTGCCAAATCCTTCCTCAGCCCATCATCTTCCCTCCAAAATCTTTCCCCACAACCTAGTTTCCCTTGTCTGGGCTAATTTCCAGACTGGGAGAACAACAGAAAAGCAGTTGGGGAGAGAAGGAGAGATGGCTGAAGGGCTCAGCACCTCCCATCCACTTACAACAGCTCTAGAGGAAATCCTAACCCGTGTTTTACTGCTGCTTGACTGAGTGGTTCAAAGAAGCAGGTCTGCCACTGTCACATGTAGTTCCTCCACAGGTGATAACAATTTGCCAGAAGCTATGTGGTATGTGTTCATTAACATGAAACTCTATTCTTCTGCATCAGTGACGCTGACCAACAGTTATGCAGCTGGGAAAGCAAGATACTGTAACTTCACACTGTAACTTCTTGCTATGTAAGAAGCCTGAGTGGCTGCTTTGTAGACATTTTTGCACAACCATGTCCTGTGAGTTCCAGGATGAAGCAAGAGAAGAAGTCCTCCTTTAACAATGCAACAGCATGAATGTGAAACTGAGGGCTGTGTGCATTCTGGAAGAAAATTCAGACTTCTGGTGCTTCTTTCACCCTTAGTTTTTTAAAGCTTTAGTTCCAAAACTGTAGTGCAGGTGGAGAAGCTCTGGAAAGAGAGCATTGTTTCATGAGCCCTGAAGCAGGCCCTCCCATGACATAGAAAACCCCTCCAGATGAGTGTTTTGGAGTTGTTGTTTTTCCAAGGGTATCCTGTACATGTTCTTCACACAATAATAGTGTATTAGTGGTGGATTTATCAGCTGTTCTGAGATGCTTCCTCAGTGTTAACACATTATTGCTGTCTGCATGGCCTACAGAACAGCAAAGGTGGAACAAAAATAAACCAGAACATTTGTGGTAAAAACATTGTGTGCTTTCAGCAAGAAGTTCTGAGATATACACTGATTGGAAGTGAAGCAGTGTGACCACTCCAAAACATTTTGCAGGAGCAAACATTATTTGAAGCAGGATTGCATGTGACCGCCCTAATGGCATTGTGAGTGCAAATAATCGTGAAGTGCAATAAAAAGGGCGTGTGGAGGGGCCCCAAAGTGTAGCAGCCACCTCTGGTGGCAAATGTAGAGTGGTGGGGAATAGAGCTGTGTGTGTCACGTGGCCTCCCCTATACCTCCTAAACTAGCCCTCTGGTGTGATGGGGGACACTGCCCTCTTTCATTGTCAATGGAAGATCCATCTGGCAGTCTGGCCAACTTTTGCATGTGGAATGGGCGGGGGTGTCACAGCCTTTCCTTCATGGTCTAGGGGCAGCCCCGATGCACCCCTTCCCCTCAAGCGGTGGAAAGTTCAGAGCAAACTTTGCATGGTCAGCTTAGAATCAAACTAGACATGACACCACAGACTTGATTATTCAGATATCTAAAGCAGAAGTCAGTGTGGGGTTGATTTTTTTAGGACCAAAGGAATGCATAGTTAAGGGGCAGATGAATGGTCCCTGTATTTTACACTTTCCTCCCTGTAGCCTCTCCTCATAAATGTTTTTCTTCTAGCCACGCTCGCTTTTGGTATATTGCAGCTCAGCTGAGAACAGAATGCAAAGGAGTAAACTGTGGGTGGGTACAAAATTAGCATGCCTTACCAGTGCGCCTTTTTTGCTGTAAAAACCAGATCCTCCAAATTTAAGCATATTTAAAGAAGACCAGGATTCATCAACCTCGGCCCTCCAGATGTTTTGAGACTACAATTCCCATCATCCCTGACCACTGACCACTGGTCCTGCAAGCTAGGGACAATGAAATAGCCACCGTCACACTTGGCTTGGAGGACATTGCTCTGGAGACTTCAGAACTGCATTCAGATATGATGCCATGACACGCTTTGTTTTATGTCCTAACACGTCAGCTCATGGCTCAGGACTGCAACACTGCAAGGACTGCCTCTCCCCATATAAACTGAACCAGACTCTCTGTTCACCTTCTGAGGCCCTTCTTCATGTGCCTCCTCCACAAAAGGTTCAGAGGATGGCAACATGAGCACTGGCCTTTTCGGCATTGGCTCCCTGTTTGTGGACTGCTCTTCCCAGGGAGTTTTGTCTGGCACCTTCATTGTATATCTTTAGGCACCAGGTGAAAACATTCCTTGCTGATTAATATTTACAGCCTTTTAAATGAATGTGTTTTTGGGAGGGGGACTAGTGTTTTGTTGTTTTCGTTTTAACTATTTATTTGTGCTTTTACCTTGTATTTTTATCTTGTGAACCACCCTGAGATCTTTTCATAAATGGTGGTATAACAACAGGAGCAGCAGCAGCAGCAGCAGCAGCAACAACAACCATTGACAATTCACAGTTATGGCCACTGGCCTGTTTCAAGAGGTTGCTGTGCCATGAAGATGATGTGAATTTAGGAATGTATGTATAGCTAAGTGTTAAGCAGGTGGGAAATGAAAGCAACCAAATAGCTCTAAACTATGGTTTGACTACTATACGTCTGGGAGATCCACCCATGGTGCTGGCTCTCGCCTATGGTTAGCACAAACTGATCTGACATGTCTGATTACCAAGAGGTCTGTTTATTTACAACTGAACAGAATAAGTAGAGATAATGAGACTCCAGAGGGACGGACAGAGATAGGCAGCAGTAGTTCCAAAGCAAAAATTGCTTCTCCCCCAAAATCTCTTAATAGCTCTGCCAGCCTGAGCAAAGATTGGTTTCAGCTTCCACCTTGGGCAAGTGCCTCATATTTCAGGTGCAGTCTGTTGTCAGTGATGAGGCCTTACCAGGAATGAAAGAGGGCATTGATCTGTCCATCAAGACAGCATGGCCCACAGAAGCATTATGTGACCTACTAGGAGACTTGTAGGTTTACCATGAAATATACTGATGAAGCAGCTCATTCTGGCGTTCCAGTGTAATTTCTACATGATATGCAGGTGGAGAGTGGTGCTAACAGAGGATTAAATTATATGGCATATGGGAATAAATTCACAGAATGGGTGAATCTGTTTTCTCCTCTTGCTCTCCTCTTTCCTCTCCCCACCCTTTCGAGCACTTGAAACTACAGAACACAACTGAACATGGAGTTGCTAACTGAGCTGACAGCAGTAGGAATCATGGTTTATAAAAAGCTACTAGCACTGCTGAGCTGGTGAAGAGAAAAGAGGAAGTGACAACCAAGGCAAATGAAAAGAAAAGAAAAAAACCCAACATATTGCCTTTAAATAGCCCTGATTCTGAGTTGTTTTTTCTTTGGACTCTGAAGGACATAGAGGTGCCCAGTTGCCCCCAGGACTGAAAGGGCCCAGCATGCCTTGCATGTGTGTGACATCACACACGCCTCCCAAGACCACACAGGTTGGTGCAGCCTTCTGCTAGGCCGCACTAGTCCCCATGTGGTCTCCCGACAAGTGACATCACATCCTCAACTTTGAGGGGGGCCAGGATCCCTTCAAACAAATATCAAGGGCGCCGAAGACACCTCGGCTACCTAGAGTTGGCAAGCCTGGGAGGACCACAATAACCCTTCAGAATTCATTATCACCCCGCTTTGTTGTTTCCTGCACTGCAGTGATTCCTATCCCACCTTAGACAGTAATAGAGTACTGTGAATGACTGTGTGGCTATATGCTTGTTCTTAAGACACAAAACCTGTGCTACTGGCAGAGGTACCAACTTGAATAAAATATTGGGGGGGCGTGGTAAGCCCCGCATAATCGATCACAAGATGCAGCACACACACGCCATTTGAATGACAATGCCCATCAACCTTGGAGCGGGCCGGCTCCCTCAAATACTTCATTGGGGAGAGTTGGCCCCTATGGCTACTGGTTAGTTATGAACACAATGCTACTAATGTATGTCAGGCGTTCCTTAGAATTTTCCATGCTGCCACAGGAAGTTGTAGGGTGTTCACCTCCATTTGTGTGGGGAAATTCAGCCTCCATCTGCCTCGGTATCTCTCATCTTGGCCACTTTTCACCCTCCTGCCTAACTCTTTCCTCACTCACCCACCTTTATCATAGCATGTTTTGCCTTCTAACAAAGCAGGGCGGAAAGCTAAGTTATATGAAGAGTGCTTCTGGTTTGCTTTAGTGAATGAGGTGAGGAGAAAGTGGAACGCCTGAGCTGCACCAACAGGAAACTGGAGGCTTCTCTTTCTTTGTTTTCTGAACAGTCAGGAAGGGCCCATGATAGAATTTCAGAACACAGGTGGGCATTCAGCCATACTAGATACACCATAAGGTTTTGTGTGTTGTTGTTTTTTAAAAAGAGTAAAAAGGGGGAGGGGAAAACGTTCAAAGCATTTCACATATTGTTACCACAGGGCCAAACTAAAAGTCATTCTGAATAGCATGTAGCTTTCCCCAAGGTTTGTATCCAAAACTGTATTTTAGACTGTGGAGACTGTAATCTGATGCAGAAGATTGGCATGGATGGAGAGGGGCTTCTTAATCCTTTCCTCTTGGGCCATTTCCTTGCCAAAAATAATTCTTCTCAGGCTGCCTCCACTGGTCTGTCTGCTGGGGAAAAGACAGATGAATCTGTACCAAATGCCTTCTGCCCATCCTCTGTTATAAATATGTGCTTATGTGATCTGGTGCATATGTTTCTGTCTATTTTTAATTACTGTTAATTGCCATGGGCCTTTGGGGCAGAGGCGTGTGGGTGGACTACAGAACTGAATAAATAAATGTGACAAGGGCAGAACAGTAGCCTATCTTTTCCTTGTTAGCCTGAAAATAAGCCTAAGCATGTGTCACTGTAGAAATGAGATGTTGCTTCCTTGTTTACCTCTGTTTTCGCTTCCTTGCTCTTTTCCTCTTGGATGCACTGTATTCATTTTATTTTATTTTAAGCTCTTAGGACAGGGACCTGTCTTCTTCTTTGTCGTCGTCTCCTCCTCCTCCTCCTCCTCCTCCTCCTCCTCCTCCTCCCCCCCCTCTGTGTGTGTGTGTGTGTGTGTGTGTGAGAGAGAGAGAGAGAGAGAGAGAGAGAGAGAGAGAGCTGTCTAGTTCCAGCATTCCTGTTGGTTTGGGACTGAGAAATAGCCTTTTGGGTTGACCTTTAATTTATGCTCTGTCCATCAATAAGTCCTGTTCGGGTTCTTGGGTTGGGTGGCAGCAGGTGATACTGGAAACTCCAAAGGAACTAAGATTTTAACCATAGTTGCAGCCACATGCATTCACATGAAAATGTGTTTGTCTTGCTCCTTGCATTGGGTGAAGAGATCCCCTTAATATTCTGCCAGGTGCATTTACAGCTCAAGACAGAACGTATATCTGAGTGATTTAGCCACAGTTATCATTGCCCTCCTCATCTTTGATACTGGAAAGTGAGGCTCTGCACCTTCTGAATTCCAACTTTGGATTTTTTTTGTGAGGATGATGGTGGTGATTCATTGTTCCCATCTTGGCTCTCACAAGGCGATCATGCAGTTGTCCTGGTTTCAAAATCATCAGCCCCGCCAGCTCGTCTCCATCAGTCTTGAGAAAACAGGAAGCACCACCACCACAGGAAGCAGTGGGCTCTTACACCCTCCCAGTGAACTGAGCTGCAGAACCTGTTGCAAAACGTTAACAGAACACTTGGTGAGCTCCAGAGGGAAAGCAATGAGAAATCTGCTGACCCATCAGCCTCTGTGCAATTCCGGGCATCAACCCTTCAGACCGTAATAATCTATGTGGTCAGATTGTTGTCACTTGAATAAGCTTCATTGGGTTTTTTTGCTTCTTAATTAACAAAGCTCAGGCTGTTCGCTTGTGAATTATTGCATTTAGCCAGTATATACCTTTTGACTTAATTAAAATGATATTTCAGGATTTTCACCATGCTTCTAGTTCCACTATGCTGTAAAGAGCATCGCTTTAGAAAATTATTGCTCTCCTGCTTGCTGTGTATTATTGATTATTATTTATTAAATGTGTATGCCACCCTTCATCCGTAGATCTCAGGGTGGTTCACAACATAAAAATGCAAGAAAGAAAGCACAAAATACATAATAAAAACAAGAACAAGAACAAAAGAACAGGTACATTTCAGTCCAATGGCCTGTCCAGTACAGCTTTCTGCCATTTCTTACAGTAGCCAAACTGGTGCCTATAGGATGAGGTAGGGCATGATCACAATGACCATCCCTCCAGCAGCTGGTATTCAGAGGCATGATGCCTCTGATCATAGAGATTGTGTGCAGCCATCAATGATCATTCATAGCCACTGTTAGCCTTTCCTTCTGTGGATTTGTCTAATCCCCTTTTAAAGCTGTCCACGTTGGCAGCCATTGCTACATTTTGTGGTAGTGAATTCCATCATTTAACTAAGCACTTGGGGGGGATGGGAATGCTTCTTTTTGCCTGTCCGGAATCTGGCATTCAACTTCCTTGGATGACACAAGGCATTATTGTTAAGTTGTGGGTTGACATAGCAGACGACACAGCGATTTCTCCAAGTAGCTCTTTATTTTGTAAGCTGGAATAGAACTGACTGCAAACAGCTCAGCCAGCCTGCTTTTATAGGCAGCCGGCTGTCAACATTGTAGCAACAACAGCCCAGAGTTCCCGCCTAAAATAACTGACGTGGACCTGAGTGAAAACGATCTACAGACCTGAGTGAAAACTATATACAGTATCCCCCTGCTGGCCCAGGGTGAAACTTCACTACATAACACCCCTCCCCACCGAGATAAGGCGTTCGTTACAATCGTAATGGTTTCCTTATATACAGCACTACGCGTAATGGTTCAATTAGGCACAAAAGCATATCGGTTACATTTCCCATACTTAGACCAACAGTGATACATGTCCAACAACATAGTCCTTTAAATAAGTTGGGCGCTTGGAAACTCTGCCAGACCGCCGGGGACTGGTAGCCAAGTCCAGAGGGCCACACAGTTCTTGCTGAGGCTGTGGTGCGACCCTAGGTGGCGTTGGAACCAACTCCCCTGGATCCGCTGCTGTGGGTGGAGCCTCCGCAAGTGGAGTGGTCTGAGTCTGTGGTAAGTCTGGCAGACCCTCTGAAGCGGCTTGGTTCGGCTCCACGCTGGCAGTTTGCGAGGTGGGGCCTCGCCATCTGTACGTGTCTCTTCTGGAGCCGCAAGCGCAGTTGGGGGCACCACGGTAGTGTCCAAGTCCCCAACCCTGCGCCTAAGCTGGTCTATGTGCCGTCGCCACAAGCGTCCGTCTTCGAGTGCCACCTGGTACGAGCGAGGTCCAGTGACTCCCACTACTGTGGCTGGCACCCAAGGAATGTCCCCCACATAGTTCCGGGCAAAGACCTGGTTTCCTGGGACAAATGACCGTGGCGCGTTGGCACAGCCTGGGGGTTCAGCCACGGCAAAGTCCGGGTGTAGCCGGTCGAGCGGTGACCTGAGGCGGCGGCCCATAAGCAGTTCAGCAGGACTCCGCCCTGTGGCCGCATGAGGGGTGACTTGTGGATCAAGGCTAAAGGAGATGGGCGTACCTGTATATTGCCCCAAGGTGCCATCAAAAACCTCGGCAAAGTCTTTGACCAGACCCTCAGTCTCTGCGTTAGAGATGCAGTTGATGCCGGTGACTTCCAGGCCGAGGGCATCAAACCAGTCTAGCCCTAGGAGGCTTGGCCGCTGACCTTCGACCACCACCAACCGGAGCAGGCCCGAAAAATCCTTGAAGGCAATCCGGAACCGGCCAACGCCTACCACGGGAATGTCGTTTCCCTGGTAGTCTCTCAGGTGTACGCGGTGAGAGTCGAGTTGCCTTTTGGACACTCTGGGTACCAGTCTTTTGATGGTGCTCCATGACACAATGGACAGGGCAGACCCGGTGTCGATCTCCATGTCACATGGAGCTCCTTCAATGAGCACCGTGACGTTCAGCTTGCGTCGCGTAGGCAAGTCGGTTTGGCCAATCGTGGTTCCAGACGGGCAGCGGCAGTTGGTGAGAGCGAAACAACTTTCCTTGGCAGACTGGAGTGAAGACTTGGACTTGCGAGTCGATGAAGGGGGGGTGTCAGACGGAGCCGATCGGCAGACCTTAGCGATGTGGCCCCTTCTGGAACACTTCCTACAGATGGCGTCTCTGAATCGACACTTGGCACGGGAATGGTTGCCTCCACAGCCGGCACATTCCGGTTGGCCCTTGGACTTCTGTTGGAACTTCCTGCGCTCCCGCTTTGTCTGGTGCACGTCATCGTCTTCACTGGAGGATGCTTCATCACTGCTGGCCTCTTCATGATGCACCGGAACTGGCTCCCTAGCAAGACGCAGGCTGCTGGACTTGCGGATCTCCTGGGCGGAGCGTTCAGCAGCTTCTGAGGCCACAGCCTCCTCAATGGCTTTCTGTAGCGTGAGGTCTGGCTTGGCAAGGAGACGCCGTTGCAGATGGATGTCCCGGACCCCGCAGACGATTCGATCCATCAGGGCATCGTCTAAGTCTCGGAACTCACAGTGCATTGCAGCCTGTCGCAGGGCGGTGGTGTAGTTGTTGATTGACTCCCCCTCTGCCTGGTTCCGGTGGTAGAACGCATGGCGGGCAGCAATCTTGGACGGCTTTGGTGCGTAGTGGTTGCGGAGCTTCTCTTGGATCGTGTCCCATGGTGTTGCCTGGACTGCTTCAGGCGCAACCAATGCTCGGGCCGTCTCAAACACCTCAGGCCCACAGAGGCTGAGGAATAGGCCCCGCTTCCGATCCTTTGATACTGCTGTCAGCTCGTTGGCTTGGAGGTAGCAGTCGAACCGAGCGAGGTAGGAGTCCCATGATTCAGAGGCTGGCGCAAACGGCGGTAGAGGCACAAGTGAAGCCATGATTCCGATGCCGGCGTGAAGGGCGATGGATGGAACACAGTGCTCTTAGCCAGAACAGTCAGCTCTGAATTGGTTCTGTCCAGTGATTTCGCTCAGTGATTTCGCTCTGTGATTCAGCTCAGTGATTCAGCTCAGTTCAGAGGCTGGCCGCATCTGGCTGTGCTCTGATGTCCATCGATCCCATCCTCGTCGCCAGTGTTAAGTTGTGGGTTGACATAGCAGACGACACAGCGATTTCTCCAAGTAGCTCTTTATTTTGTAAGCTGGAATAGAACTGACTGCAAACAGCTCAGCCGGCCTGCTTTTATAGGCAGCCGGCTGTCAACATTGTAGCAACAACAGCCCAGAGTTCCCGCCTAAAATAACTGACGTGGACCTGAGTGAAAACGATCTACAGACCTGAGTGAAAACTATATACAGTATCCCCCTGTTGGCCCAGGGTGAAACTTCACTACATAACAATTATGAAAGAGGAAAAACTTCTCCATGTGCATTTCCTCCACACTGTGCACACCAAGCTAAATTCACCTTTTTTCTAAGCTAAAAAGCCTTTCCTCACTGGTGAGTTGCTCTAGCCCCTTGATCATTTTAATTGCCATTTTCTACACCTTTCCCAATGCTACAATATCCTCCTTGACCAGGGTGGGGTACCTTTTCGGCTCCATGGGCCAGATTCTTTTCAGGACTGGCCTCATGGGCCGAATTTTGACAGGTGGAACTCTATTCATTGGACCTGGTATCAAAACAATTGTAAAATTATCACCAATTGTGCTCCATTCTTCGTTTTTATGCCTGTCTTGTATTGTCAGTAAAGGCATGGGATGGTAGTCAAGTGAATTTTATTCAGAGTAGACCCTCTGAAGTTAATGCCAACCTAGCAGTTCGAAAGCACCCCCGGGTACAAGTAGATAAATAGGAACCGCTTACTAGCGGGAAGGTAAACGGCGTTTCCGTGTGCTGCGCTGGCTCGCC
Source organism: Podarcis cretensis (assembly GCF_951804945.1). Classification (NCBI taxonomy): domain Eukaryota; kingdom Metazoa; phylum Chordata; class Lepidosauria; order Squamata; family Lacertidae; genus Podarcis; species Podarcis cretensis. The sequence continues at coordinate 51,254,667 of NC_137170.1, read as the reverse complement.
AGATGCAGCTTGTCACGCTGGCCACGTGACCTGGAAGTGTCCTTGGACAGCACTGGCCCCCGGCCTCTTAAGTGAGATGGGCGCACAACCCTAGAGTCGGTCAAGACTGGCCCGTACGGGCAGGGGTATCTTTACCTTTACCTAGGTGGAGCAAGAAATGATCTGAAATGGGGAATGGAGGAAGGAAAACCTTGAAAATGTGCAGGGGTGGTGTAAAGGTAAAAAGAAAAAGGTACATGGGATTTGGGTGGATAGAATGCTGTTCATCATCACATCCAGGTTCCATCTGTAAAAGGAGATGCACTGCAGCTGCTCCTGACAACAGCAGAGAAATACTGACAGTCAGAGAAGTGGGAACAAGGAGAGGACTTTGCAACACCTGCCATCTGTTCCCCAAGCCCCCCGACTGCTTATGCTGATTGCACCACCCCTGGCATCTGAGAGGAGGAAAGTGTGCTCTGGGACGCTGGGAATTCTAGCTCTGTGAGGGCTAAACTACCATTCACAGGGTTCTTTGGGCGAAGCCATGTGCTTTAAATGCATGCATTTCTATTTATGTATTAAACCACTCCTAACCCAGTTCTACATGGTCAAAGAATTTGGGGGAGAATCTCCCCCCCCCCTTGATAGGGAATGTCCTATCCTCACCGCAGAAGTGCAGTCTTGAAGGAAGATGGGTGAGATTGTGTTCAACAAATGAGAAGATGTCCTCTGAGGGAAAAGGCGGTTGTTGGGAATGGCTTCTAGTCATCATTATTTAGCCAGGCTCTTGTTTACAGTTGAGAAGGATTTATGACAACTCTTGGGAGGCTTTTTACTCTGTACTCTACTTCGAAATAAAATATCTTGCTTTCAAGTCTGCTCTGGGATAAGGGTGGGTTAGAAATTTTGCAAATAATAAATCAATTACAGAACAGAGACTGAATCAGTAATTCAGAATTACTTATTTTCTCTGCTGATCCACCTCATCAGGCTCTTACTAGAACGTGCTTTGGAAAGTTTTAATTATGATTTCCCCCCTTCTGTCAGTTAATTTGATCTGAAGCATCAGAAAGTTGCAACACAACATCTGTGGTACTGTGAAATTGCCAAATAACACATGAGAGTCTTTCTGGTCATTACTATTACAGTTCTGTTGTGAGGGAGGCCACATTTTCACAGCACGCAAACTGCAGTATTGTGGGGGGAAATGGGAGACATCCTTGCTGGCCAGCACATTCGTTTTGTTTGTAAGTGCCACCTCAAACAAAATTTCATCACAATTATAAATTTCATTTCCACACTCCCATATAGGTCACACACTGTCACAGTGAAAATATGACTCCTGCTCTAGAGGATTCGTGGTTCCACAACTGAATTTTTCAGTGCCATTCCCAACAATATACGAGGAGGCCATTGTTACTTGACTGGCCTGCTTTGTTACAAGTGTGATCTCACCTCTCGCCCAGTCTAAAGGACCAGACCTCCTATTAATGACAGAGTTGACATAGGGCCAATCTGTTAGGCAGGGTAGAAAGGTGTGCTGGAAAAGAATAGAGAACCGTTTCCCTCTGAATATGTATACCAATTGATCTGTGCTAGTGGGTTTTTAAAACCACTGTAGAAAGAAAGAAAGAAAGAAAGAAAGAAAGAAAGAAAGAGAGAGAGAGAGAGAGAGAGAAAGAGAAAGAAAGAAAGAAAGAAAGAAAGAAAGAAAGAGAAAGAAAGAAAGAAAGAAAGAAAGAAAGAAAGAAAGGGAAGTGCTTTGATTGGACTCTTTATCTGAGAGACAACACCCATCCATTGACCCTACAGGGTCAAAGGGTGCTCTTCCCAGCCAAAGAAGGCATTCTAAACTATGATTTGGACAGGAAGGGACAAGCAGAGGAACAGTGTGGGCTAAAGGCACTGATGTCTTGTGACTACATCCAATCCACTTCAAGCCAGCTACATAGACGTGCTATAAGAATTTAAGGTCTCTAATATATAAATTAAAGGTTCATAAACGTGCAAGGCAAACACGTACATAAATATATAAACCACATGTCTGAAACAGTACAGCAAGACCGTCCTAAAACCATTTTGACTCTCCCAAATTGACCTCAAATGTTTCTCTGCAAGGAGGAAGGAAATGGGAAAGCCTGCCCATTGTCTCTTTGCTCACAAATCCTGTCTTAACGGCATATCTGTGTATGAATAGGGTGAGCCTGTGACCTGGATTCAGGAACTGAGTATTTACCATCACAAAAGAATGGCCAGGATGCCCTGGTAAAAGCAATCAGTAACCATTATCAGGTATCCTGGCAGATAGGATTCTGCTGTAGACTGCCTCTTCTGTGATGTATGTATGATTTATTGGGGGGGGTGATCTTGAGCTACAGGGTGGCAATTTCAAAAGTCTATGTAAGAGCTTGCACACCAATGATATGGGTCTCTACTCCTTCCTGCGTTGGGTGTGTGTGAGCACCCTCTTGCAACAGTTTAATAAAGATCAGGCTTACTAGCTGCTTTGCTTCTCAGTATTCTATGGTTGGCCTCTATTATTTTCTCCTACCGATAGAGAACCTACATAAGGACTCTATAGGCTCTTGGGTACCCTTTAAGGGAAAAGGAGCAGTTTTTTCTTCTAACAGACACATCTGTTGTATCATCCTCTCAGTGAACAAAGCATAGTCTCTCATTTGGTTACATACTTTATTCTCTCTGACGCATCAGCAGACTATGTGTTCTCTTAATTCTAGTTCTTTCACCTTGATAGCTTTTCACGGGGGGGGGGGGGGTGGGGATCACAGAAAATTGTGATATTGTAAAGACTAATTAGTTTATTGAGGCACAGACATTTACAGGTAAACACCCTAAAAGGCAGGCTAGAAATCTGTGACAATAATAATACAGGTAAGCACCCACTATCAATTTTTTCATCAAATGTTCTTCAATCCAAATGTATGTGCGAGACACAAACACCTCCTTGCTATGGAAATCCATGCAACAAGAAATAGGAACCTTTAAGGTGTTGTCATACTCTTTGTCTTTTCCTTGCGGTGGATTGACAGTACTGGTCCTCTGGAGTCCAGCGTTAATATGTTGAGGGGATAAAGAGTTTGGAAATGTACTGCTGGTTGCCTCAGTGGAAGGAATTTATCAAAATAGTGCTGATCTGTATCACTTAGCCACAATAAGGTTATACAAAGAGCAGCAAATCCCTTGGGGTGTAACAGTTGGTCTGTTCCTAACCTCAGCCTCTTATCTCTCTCAGACAGCTTCCAGTTCCTCCCTTTCCCACAAGCACTGTGGCAAGAGGCCTGTCTCCAAAGGGTACAGGAGAGGATGAGGGCATACAGTGCATGCCATCATAGATGATCAGGCTGTGTGTGAGAGAGTCTGTGTACACACAATAGCTCACCATGCATACCACGTGCGGCATGTTTTTTGTGTTGCCTTCATCCAAATGGAAGCCTGTACTTTTCTCCTGTTCAATTCAGATTTCCCCTCATCTGCAGGTAATGTAGTAAGGGGGGGAAGGCAGGAATCCAACATAAAATTGCATGTTACCCAACTCTGGACTTCTTCTTCTGTTATTTTTATTGTTATTATTGTTATTATAACACTCTAGACCTTCAATCTAAGGTCCCAGGGCAGGTTACAACAATTAAAACACAACATTAATATTAAAACACAATATTACACAGTATTAGGTAAAGGTAAAGGGACCCCTGACCATTACGTCCACTCGTGACCGACTCTGGGGTTGCGGTGCTCATCTCGCTTTATTGGCCAAGGGAGCCGGCATACAGCCTCCGGGTCAGTGTTGTTGTCTTTTAATGGCCTTGTGCACACAATGGACCTTAGATTACTGGAATTCAGGGAGGTTGTGGAAGCACTAAGTGAGGGGAGAGGACAACGGCACACAGTGCAAATGCATCCCATCAAACACAAGCCACTAGTTTGGAGAGGAAACATTGGGCAGGATTGACCTAACAAGCCTGGTCATTGAAGCCCTGCGCAAGGATTTCCACTTGTGCAGCAGATTGTGCCCCCCCCCCATCCACATGCCGCAAAATTGGCTCTGGGAGGATTGGGAGAACCCCAAGAACAGTGTGGGGAAGCAGAGGGGTTTGTTCCAGATGGCAAGCTGCAAAGAACCGTGCAATGCTGAATTCTACCCATTGAGTTCTACTGAAATCGCACACTGGAAAATTGGTTCTGTGCAACTCATGTGGACATTAGCGCAGACATTCTGGTGTGTACACAGAGTGTAGAGGAACCAGCTGGTTCCAAACTGTCATGCACTGGAGCTTATTGGAGTCTTGAGTATCACCACTGATGGAAGGAAATAGGTTCAGTTGTTTTACATCACTTGCACAATGGGGGAATAACAGGGTATAAGCTTGATAATGATCAGTACTGGCAATGCTCTAGCAAATACATGCTCCTGAGCATGGGCATAGCCAGGTTTTTTGTGGGGGGGGGCAAGCTTTTGTTAGGGGGGCAGTTTTCGTTATGCGAGGCAGAACCTCAGATTTGTATTGATTTTTACTGATTAAGGGGGGCAGCTGCCCCCACGCCCCCTTGGCTATGCCCATGCTCCTGAGGAAGATTTATAAAACAGTAATGACATAAAAGAAACAAAATCACAAAGCATCATAAAAAATAAAAACCCAATCAACTAGAGGACCCTCCCACACACATGTGAAATAGTGCCAAAACCACCTGGTAAGGCACAAAGCAAACTTGAATTTTTTTGCAGGGGTGTCTTCTGGATCAGTATGGCTGCCTTTGTTTTTTATGTTTCCCTAGGGAGGAAATTCTTTCATTTTGGTGCCACCATTGAGAAGGCCCTGCCCCAGTAATCACCCACTGTGCATCTGATGGTGGGGGCACATGGCACAAGCTCTCTGAGGCAGATCTTTACATGAGATTGTTCCTTTTATGTGAGTGCATATCTTATCCTAACACCAACTTGCCTAACAAGTTCAGAGCAGATGTAAAAATTGAATGGGGGACTTCTTGACTCACACTCTGGACAACTAAGTTAACACCAGTTGCACAACTCTTTTCCTGCTTGTGGAAGGAGAATTGTATTTTCCCAGCAACCACAATTTGTGGTTTGAATTATAGAAAAAGGCCGTTTTCCTGCAACAGAGGCAAAAACCTTAAAATGAGATGTCTGCATTTCTTATAACATAGGAGTTACACATTTGTGTTAGTGGTGCAGCAATAAAACAGCTAACACATTTGCAAAGCTCAGCAGGGTCCAGTATGGTTTCAAATTGGATGGAGGACCATGCATTGAGATTTCTGCATTGCAGGGGCTTGGACTAGATGACCCTCGGGATCTCTTCCAGTTCTATGATTCTGTGAAAAGTAATTGTCCATGTTGTTGTTGTTGTTTAGTCGTTTAGTCGTGTCCGACTCTTTGTGACCCCATGGACCAGAGCACGCCAGGCACTCCTGTCTTCCACTGCCTTCCGCAGTTTGGTCAAACTCATGCTGGTAGCTTCGAGAACACTGTCCAACCATCTCGTCCTCTGTCGTCCCCTTCTCCTTGTGCCCTCCATCTTTCCCAACATCAGGGTCTTTTCCAGGGAGTCTTCTCTTCTCCTGAGGTGGCCAAAGTATTGGAGCCTCAGCTTCACGATCTGTCCTTCCAGTGAGCACTCAGGGCTGATTTCCTTCAGAATGGATAGGTTTGATCTTCTTGCAGTCCATGGGACTCTCAAGAGTAATTGTCCATGGAAACCATGGAATGGCTCTCTTATAATGAAGGAGTTGCACAGATGGAAAACTGTGTGGGAAGGGGAGGTGCGGCTGAAAGGCAAACTCAGGCCCTCTACTTCTAGACAAAAGGGAAACTCTGAGCTGTGGAGAGGGGAGAGAAGATCTCATAACTTTTCTGAGACTCTTTCATCTCATGATTCAGCAGCTTTTGTGCCAATTTACGGTAACAAGGGAGACAAGAGCTGGCCTGTATGGGAACGAATGTTGACAAAGTGTTCTTGTATAACTTCCTTTGGGCTCTGTCAGGAGTGCTGGGCAGCTGCGTAGCCCAACTCTAGAATGCAGAGAGAGAAGAGGATGTGAGAACCTTTGACCTTGGGTGTTGCAATCCATGGAGTGGACTTGGGCTAAGGGCAGGCAAGGAGGAAAGCGACCCCTAGCCCTGTGTGTTCCAGATCCTTCATCGTCCGAGAAAAGATGAAAATCTAAGAAATGAAAGAAAACCCACAAATTCTGTTACTCATGATGGCAACCTGGATGTGCGAATCTGCTGTCATCTCCTCATGTCATTGTCTCTTGCAAAATCAATCAGTTACTCAACAAAAAGAGCCATATTGGGGGAAGAGAAGCCTGTCACGGGTTGGCTCTTGCGTATCACGCAATGAAGGCATTATCAGTGGAGGCATTTTCTCTGCAAGAGCCCTAATTTTGCTGTGACTCCTATAGCTCAGGGTACCCTGTGTTGATCCTCTCAGACAACCACCAGCAGTCCTGAGAGATTACATAACATTGGGTGGTCCACAAAAAAGAAAAGAAAAGAAAAAGTTAGTAACGGATTGTCCATAGGACAGAATCCTCCCTGACCTTCACGGGACATTATAATAATCATACTGTGTTTATTAAGTTCATTTGAATGGGTTTTATTTGTTGATGTTGTCATAGTTACCACTTTAGAAAGGGGTGTGTGATGCACAAGGGCCAGTAGGTGGCGCTGTGCAGATGGAGGTTTAAGATTTGCAAGCAGAGAAATATGTACAATAAAGTTATATTTTGCCACTCCCAACATGGTGCCATCTAGGCTCTCTGTGAATCCTACAGTGCAGAGCTTCTTTGTTTTGTAAATAGGAAAACAGCATAAGCAAACCATTTCAGAACTAGAATCCTGAGGAGAAATCAACTGCTAAAGCAAGGCTGACGAACCTTTACAGCCAGAGGGACACAAGGAGAGAAATACAGCTTAATTTTTACACGGGATTACTTGCGAAACCACAATTAAATCATAGCTCACTTCTGTGTCCGCATCTGTGTTCTAGGAATTGATGGTAGTTTTGTTGACATTATAGGCAAACATGAAGATATATAAGGATCCATGTCTTGGGTCAAACTTTTTGTGGTGCTGGCAAGCAGGTGTATGTGTTCATTTTTTGTGTGTGTGTGTAGTCTTCCAATATAAGATTTCTTAATGTTATAAAACCTGAAAATCAGATCCCACCCCACCCAGTGTACCCTAATAGCTCATCTCACATTTTAAGACAAGCAGGAGAGAGAGAGAGAGAGAGAGAGAGAGAGAGAGAGAGAGAGAGATGTATGCAGCTTTGACTAGGATGCTATTTTAGATCTCTGAAATATCAGGTTCTGCAACAGCAGTGTTGTTTAGGTAGTTCTGATCCCATAATTCCCAAAAGAAAAGCTTCTGGTTTTTTTAATAAATGTTATCTTAAACATCTTTTTTCAGTTCATTATATATCATTTCCCAGAAAACTTTTATCTTATTACAAGATCACCACATATGAAAAAAGGTACCTTCTTTCTCTTTACATTTCCACCATATATTTGATTTGGATTTATACATTTTAGCCAATCTACTAGGTGTTAAAGGTAAAGGGACCCCTGACCATTAGGTCCAGTCATGGCCGACCATGGGGTTGCGGCGCTCATCTCGCTTTACTGGAGTCGGTGTACAGCTTCCGGGTCATGTGGCCAGCATGACTAAGCCGCTTCTGGCGAACCAGAGCAGCGCACAGAAACGCCATTTACCTTCCCGCCAGAGCGGTACCTATTTATCTACTTGCACTTTGACGTGCTTTTGAACTGCTAGGTTGGCAGGAGCAGGGACCGAGCAATGGGAGCTCACTCTGTTGCGGGGATTCGAACCGCTAACTTCTGAATGGCAAGTCCTAGGCTCTGTGGTTTAACTCACAGCGCCACCCGCATCCCAACCCCACCTGCGTCCCAACCCTACTAGGTGTTAGGTACCATCTATATAACATTTTCAGATAGTTTTCTCTTAAATTATAACATGCTGTAAATTTTATATCCACATTCCATAAACATTCCCATGCATCCATTTCTATATCATGATCAATATCTATTGCCCAGTGTATCATTGAAGAATTCACTTTTTTGTCTCCCATTCCAATAACATCTTATACATTTTAGATATTACTTTATCAAATGTTTCTCAGCGTCTAAAAACATTAAAGCTGTTTGTTTTTAATTTCTTACTTCTAAGTATTCTATTACATCAATTATGTTTCTAATATCTTTCATTTGTCTGCCTGGCAAAAATCTGGCATGATCTTGATGGATTACCTTTTTAAATACATTTTTCAATATACTAGCTAATATGTCTGCAAACATTTTATAGTCATTATTCAACAATGAAATAGGTTGATAGTTCTTAACCAGCTCTGGATCTCTATCTTGCTTATCAATCAAAGTTGTGTACTGTATGCACTCTTCCAGGATTCTGGTAACTTCCAGGATTCTGGTAACTCAAAGTATTCAAAGTTATATTCATAATATATTTTAAAGGTTGTAGTTGGTAATCTTGTAATTTTCTATAATAGATTGCTGAAAGTCCATCAGGTCTGGGGGGCCACCAGGTGGCGCGTTGGAAGATGGCCGACAATAACATCTCTCTGACCCATACGAGGTAATTAAGGGGCTGCTATGGGAAGTATGCAGTCTTCCTAACCCCCCAGGAGACGGGGGGGGCGCTGCCTTGCCAGCGGTGTTCACAATGCACCCCCTGATCCGAGAGATGGGGGTGCCGAACACTTGGCACGAGCCCTCGGTGAAGTCAGATCTTCCTGATGCCGATTCCAATTAGCGCGTGCTGGTTGCTTCAGCTCGGAATTATAATTGGAAACATATGATTGGAAATGAAGCTGAAGCACATACATCAAGTAATGTTCGAGAGATAAGACTTCTGATTAATGGATCTCTGTGACCGGGAGTGACGGATGGATAAGTAAATCTTCTAATGAATCACCACTAGGAGACTGTATGTTTGGAATGAAGGGGGGGGTGGAGGAAAAAACTTTTTTTTCTTTGCATGATGTGATATTAATAACCCTTCACCCCAGATAGAAATAAGATCGTTGCGTTTTTATTAATCACAAGCAGGAATTCAAGAACTGTGTGGGATGGATTATAACAGGAGAGAGGATTGGTGAACGGTGAGAAAGAGAAAAATTTTTATGACGCAGTTAAAAAATGGCGTCTTGCCAAGACAGGCTTGCTGGAGAAAGAAGGACAGGGGGAGGAGAATCAGGATCGTTCGAAAGAGAAGGAATGTTGGAACGCAAGCTTGACCTGACAGAGCCTCCTGATTCATTTGATTTATTTGGCAAGCCTGAGAAAAGTAAAGGACAGACCGAAGATTTTTTTTTTTTTTTATGGAAGCGTTGAACAGAAGCTGTCCTTGAGTGATATGATCTTTGAAGAGTACAAAACCCACACAGAGGATGCCTGTTTTCAATCTGCTTGTGAAGATTATCAGAGATTGCAAAGAAAGGAATATACGATAACAACAAGAAGAGAAAGAAAGTAATAAAGGACTATCTGGATTGAACTGGATAGAACTGTCTAATTAAAGCAGTAATATAAGTGATGTTTGGACTCGTTCAGAGTTTTGGACTTGTGCGGAGCTTGATGTATGGGTACCCCCAACAAAATTTAAAATTTGGCTGTATAATTTGGAACTAATGTGATTTGGATAATGTGATGTGATTGGCCTGTTAATAAAAATTATTTTTTTTAAAAAAGAAAGTCCATCAGGTCTGGGTGCCTTCCCTAATTTTGCCTGTAAAATTGTTTGCTGTAATTCCATCATTGTCACAGGTCCATTCAGAAATTACATTTTATTTTTTGGTATCTTAGGTAGTTCACTGTCTTCTAAATATTTACCCATTTCTTCTAAATTACCTCATTTGGCTCAATATAGTTCTGTATAAAAATTCACAAATTGATCTATTTCTTTCTGATTTTCCACAATTCTGCCTCCTATATTTATTCTATTAATGCAGGTTTTTTTCTTTTTTTCTTTGCCGAGCTTATAGTTTCCCCGGCTTGTTAACCTGTTCAAATTGTTTTTGTTTCAAATATTTAATTTTCAGATCTATTTCCTGGTTTGTTATAATTGAATATTGCATTTGCAACATCTTGATATCCTGTTTCACTATCTCTTTTTGAGGAGAATGTATTGATTCTTTTTCTTTTCTTTTTATTTCTTGCAAAATTTCTTGGTTTTTTTTCTGCTCTCTTATCTTTCATTGGCATGTGCTTTGCTGTATAAAAAACCTCTGCATTACTGCTTTACTGTCAGGGACTGAGCAGAGGAAGAATGGTGGAGACTGCCTTCCAAAGCCTGACCCTTCCAGAGAAGAGGAAGACAGTTTAGAATTACAACAGGGGTTTAAGGGAGGTCACAGCTCAGAGGTAGATGAGGGGAAAAGCTGGGAAATAATGGGAGAGGAGGAGGAGGAAGCACCGGGGTGGTGGTGGTGACAGCTGACAAACACAGTGTCTTTAGAAAGTATTCCAGACCCTCCCTCTCCCAGAACTCAGCAAGCATTGCAAGTAGGAGGGCAAAGAGCTCACAGACAGAGGGCACTCATCAGCACCCATCATAGCTGTCAACCTTCCCTTATTCCAGCCCCATTTCCCGCTGCTTCCCACTGCTATCCCAGATTGTTAGATATCCTGTAGACTGTCTCCGGGATAGGTGAGGCTGCTGATCCCTTATTTTCAAGGCTGCTGATCCCTTATTTTCAAATCTGAAAGTTGACAGCTATGGAGGTGGAGGATGACGAATGAAGAAGTGGGAGAAACAGCGGGGAGGGAGATTCACTCGGGACACCATTATCCAAGAGGCTGGGTTCTAAGGCCTCTCTCTGTAAATACTGAATAAAAAGCAGATGGTAAGAACATTCCTTGTCTTTGTATGTTCCTGGGCAACTGGCCGTGGAAGTTGCTGACAGCAGCCTGACATTTACATGCATCCCATACCACCTGAAGCACTGGAAGGCCCCTCTGTCAGAGACCAGCAACGTTTGCCCCCCCCCCTCCCTGAATTATTTTCATTTCAGCTGATTATTACCAGACCACTGAATAGTATCTAGCAAAGTCATCCTATGAGCAGCGGAACTTCCCCTCCCTCTCCTCCCCCCCCACCACCTGACCCCCAGATGTGTTCTGGGTTTCCCTTTCTCCCAACCCACTGGAGCAGATTTGGTGGGGGCGGCATACAGGCATTCAGGGGAAAGAGAGGAAGTTCTGTCACACACTAAAAAGTCCTTGCATGAAAAAGTCACCTTCGTGATGAACACCTAGTTCCAAAGCTGAACATACCCATTTTCCAAATTAGTTTTGTCTGATGAAGCACTCCATGGTTCCACACCTCTCTCTCTTTTCGTTCTGCTTCTACTATTGTTGTACAAGTACAGTGGTACCTCGGGTTACATATGCTTCAGGTTACATACGCTTCAGGTTACAGACTCTGCTAACCCAGAAATAGTGCTTCAGGTTAAGCACTTTGCTTCAGGTTGAGAACAGAAAAGGTGCTCCGGCGGCGTGGTGGCAGCGGGAGGCCCCATTAGCTAAAGTGGTGCTTCAGGTTAAGAACAGTTTCAGGTTAAGTACAGACCTCTGGAACGAATTAAGTACTTAACCCAAGGTACCACTGTAGTAAACTGTAGTTTACTCCTCGCAGAGTTCTAATTCCTAGCATCCTTTAATAAACTATAGTACCCAGAACTTGAGGGTGGGGTGGGGGAGATGTGCTTTGTATGCCGCCTTAGATTGTAGTTCTGATATTTTTTAAGCCACTTGAGAGACCAAAGTTAAAATGCTTTAAATAAACAACCAACCATCTGGGAGATGCCCTTCATACTCACAAAGCCACACTCCTCACAGCCCTCAGTGTGAACTGGCTGTGGGGGCAGGGAGAAATAAGTATTTTCCCCTAGTGACAAAATATTGTGCTTGGAGCGCTAGGGAAAATGTGACAAATCCCCGTAACACAGAAGCTGCCTTGAGGAAAGAGTTCTGGATTCCCCACAGCAGATTATTTAACAGTTGTATATCTGTTGCCCCGGCAAAGGTACTAGGAATTAGGAATCAAGGCCTCTGCTGGGTGTGGGGCAGTCAACTCAAGAGTTAATGCGCTGACAGAAGCCTTGAGGTTTACATCTGAAAAACCAGATATAAAAATAATATGATGAGTAAGACTAAAATTCCCTGGTTTGTGCTTCCAAGGGGCAAGGACCCTCCTCCTTCTCCAGCAGTGACTTCTCCTTTTCTGCTGTGCCTTGCAGAACTGCATCCTGGGATGAGTCAGAACAGCACAGCCAACCCATGATCTTCAGGCACTCTGCTCCCTCAGCACCCACAAATTTGCTCCCCAGGGCTCATTGCTAAATGACAGGTTGTCTGAGACACCTGCCATTGGATCTCCCAAAGCTTTGTGTTGGTGTTGATGGGTAGTGGGTGTCTCTGAATTTGATCAAAGTAGCATGGGTGTGTTTAATCCAGTGTTTTTCAACCAGTGTGCTATGGCACCCTGGGGCGCCTTGAATGATGGCCAGGGGTGCCGCGGGCGACACTAGCCTCTCCTCCCTCCTCTGATGCCCTCTCACATCTCTGCCTCCCCAAAGCTTGCACAGCTGTTTGTTGCAGCAGCCCTGGGTACAAGCTCCCCAGGCAAATGGTGCCTCTCGGGCTGATCAGGGGGCACTGGTAGCCAGGAGCTGAGGCAGCTCAGAGACCAGGGGGGGGGGGCTGTGGTGGCTTCCAGGAAGACTCCCAAGGAGGGGGGAGAGGAGGCTGAGGGAACACTCCACAAAGGAGGGTGTTTGAAAAAGGGTGAGAGGCTGCCAGCTCTGCAGGCAAGGGGAAACATAACTAACTTTCTGAGCCCCACAGGGGTGCCACAGAAAGAATGCAGTTGGTCAAGGGAGCCGTGGACTCAAAAAGGTTGAAAACCTTTTTCCCCATCCTGCCTTGCAGGACACACAACAGTCAGGTGTATGAGTGTGATTTTGATCAGGACTTCTCTGTCCCCGCTTGATCTGATCAAATGCAGAGCATCTCACAGCTACATTTGAGATTGTTTCTTAAAAGCTCAGGAAATCTGATTGTGGATTGTATCATGTTGGTTCCTGGCAAACTCCTGAGAGTATTGTTACATACCACCCCAATCTCTGAGTGATGTGGGATTCCAGGCATTTACCAAGGATTCAGTTTCCTCAGAATGAGAGACGGTGGAGACTATGGTGTCGTTAGGCTGTATAGTTTATTTACACATATATGCAACCTGAGCGTGTGATGGAGGGGCTCACAGCAGTAACACCCCAAGAGGGGCTTTCTTCTCCTATAGCCACAGCTTTAGGTTCCAGCAGAAGTCCAGCATGGCTCTGTCTTGCTTCCAGATTCTAGCTTACACACACACACACCAGCTCTATTCTGGCTTTTGTCTTTCTGGCTACCAGTGAGCTAAGGGAGGGGACCCACCCAATTTTCAACTGGCATAGAGCCACTTCTTTTTTTACCTTAATGGCCCATGTTAGATGGTGCTTACCACAAAAGTTGTCTGGCTCTTTCAATAATATTAATCCTTGCTTAGATATTAACCCTTGCTGGGTCCAGGAATTTGAAGGGGGCTCAGGCATACTGCTTACACTCCACTCACAAACCCATAACAGTATCCTTTGCTATACCTTCCTTTATGCAATCTTCTTTTATGGGAAAGATGCCTTGATCATTGCTCAAAAATGTCAAGCATTTCACCTTTCGGCCCCTAACAAAGTTGCCTGAATTTTTCTGCATCCTTTCCCTCTTGGTCCTCCATGTGATTACAAGTTGGCACGTGTCTATTTTTATTTACAAAGCAGTGGATAGTTTGTACAGTACTTGGAAATGCCAAGAAAATGTATCCTAATAGCTCTGAATAATTTGCATACAACTACCCATTACAAATCACAATGGATTCAGACAGTACTAGACATTTGCATACTCATGTTCCACTTCTGTCATGCCATTTATTTTCAGAATGAAATTAATCCCTTTTTAATACTGATTTTTCCCCTCAGCCATCCTGGGTGACAGACAGATTTGCATTTGCTGATCAAAATTCCACAACTGTCTTTAAAACAAGTGGAATGAGAAGATTTATTGCAACCAAAAATTTTACACAGAGGTTGGGTGGCCATCTGTAATGGATGCTTCAGTTTAGATTCCTGCATTGCGGGGGGTTGGACTAGATGACCCTTGGGATCCCTTCCAACTCTACAATTCTGTGATAAACACAAACACAAACCTTTTTTTAAAAAATAAGTCTTTATTGTTTTAAAATACAGTCATACAACGAAGGTAAGTATAACAAAATTAGGTACAGAAAAAGAGAAAGAGAAAGAGAAAGAGAAAGAGAAAAAGAAAAAGTAAAAGAAAAAGAAAAAGAAAAAGAAAAAGAAAAAAGAATTCATCACATCAAAAAAGACAAAAAAGTGTTTAAAAATATTGAAACAAAGGAAAAATAACAATAAAGAACCAAATGTTTATAAAACATCATGTCTTATCCAATAAAGTTTTCTGTAAAAAAAAACTTCCAATTGTTCTCATTATACTTTTTCTAACACAAACCTTTTATAGGCTTTAGAACGACTTATTGTCCCCTGTTTAGGCCCTTCTCAGACTCCACTAAGACCAGCAGTTTACTTTTAAAGGGCATGTTGGGATTCTTTCCAGGAAGAATTTGCTTCAGAAATACTTGCTTCAGAAATACATCACTGAATGGTGCATATTAGGGGAGAAATTTGGATCGGTTTGCACTTATATGCAAACGTACGTAACTAATTCAAACTTCCCAAAACAATATGTAAACTGAAATGCAGTCATCCTTTAAAAATTGTATTTCTCAAAATTGTGCAATGCACTTCTCCAGCCAAAAAAATGTGTACCAAAACGTGTACATGTTTTTGAATATCTGGTGCTGGAAAGTCCAGGAAGAGAGAGTGCTGTGGTGCTCGTGGGTTTCTCACAGGCACCTGGTTGGCCACTGTGAGAAAAAGATGTTAGACTAGACGAGCCACTGGCCTGATCCAGCAGGCCTCTTCTCTTGTATATTAGGGGAAAGTGAGTCTGAATATATATATATATATATATATATATATATATATATATATAGACTTCCGGGTTAGCGCGATCGGCTAATGGCGGATTCCCTCCGAGCTCCGGAGGGAATCGGCTCTGCTGAAGACGGGTCCTACCGCGCCGGTGACGCGGGGACCCTCAGAAACCGCAGGCGCGGAAGCCTGCGGACTTGGTGACTCGGTGGGCACCTTTAAGCGCCCTCCCTGACCCACGAAGAGCCTTTTTAAAGGCTACGGAGAGGGTACGGGGAGCGGCGTGGTGCTGAGAGTAGACCGCTACTTCAGTGGAGCGAAGCCGCGTGCCATGGCTGGACAGCGCTGACTTTTTTCCCAAAATTCGGACTGGAAACAAATAACCCGTGAGTAGAATGGAATTTGGACTTTAAAATCTATATCTTTGAATTCGGTACAACCGGGGGATGTGCTAAAGGGAAGTCCGCACCCCCCTATCTACAAACGATCTAAAGCAAGGATCGGTGGACTAAGGTGGAGAGTACTGTTTTTGGTGTTAGATAAAAAATATTTCCATGAGTTTGACAGAAGAAGTCTTTGTGCTGGAGAGAAAGTGAGGAGTTTTGGAAGCTTTTGTGTAAACCCCCCCCCCCCTGAACCCGGGAGCGTCCTGTGTGTGAGCCGGAGGAAAAAGAACAAGGAGTTTGACAGCTGTCAAAGGAGCTGTCAAACGGGCGGCTAAAATTTAAGAACTTTGTTATTTAATAACTTTCTGAACTAAAAGTGTTGCTTTTGAACTGAGGTGGCTGGAAACAACGTAGTCATAAACAACAAAGTAACGGGCTGTTGGAAAAGGACTATCAAGCAACTGTAATCCCCCTAGGGGGAACTAGAGACATTACAATGGCTGCAGAGGGAAAATTACTGGTAGAGATAGAAAGAATGTTTTTTCTCGTGGGAATCCTGCAAGAGCAGAGTACGGCTATGAACAAAGAACTTATGACCTTGAATTCCAAAACAAACGACTCTGCTGAATGCATAAAGGATTTGCCTGATAAGGAATCTGCAGCTGAACCAGAAAAAACTTTTTTGGAACCGGTGGAGAGAAAAGAAGGAATGGAAAAAGTGCAGGAAAATATCAATCAGAAGCCCATATTGTCAGGAAATAAAGAAGAAGATCTTTGGATTACAAATCTGCGAAAGATGAGAAAGATGAAGGAGGAAGTCCCGGGAGCACTTGGAATATTGGAATTCAAAAGAGTAAAGAAATATGATTGGGACTTCCTCCTTGAGTATGGGAGATCAACTGACTTTTTGCAGCAACTGCTATTAAGTATCTTGGATGGAAGAAAATATGATGTGACTGAGATAGAATTCCTTCGCGACCTGAGGACCAACAAAAAGGGCTACCAACAAAATCGGCAGAGAGAGACTGACAGAGACTTGAAGGCCTCTGATGCGAGGAATCCGGGCTAGGATAATTGCTTGGGAAGGGATGGAAACTGGGGTAGGGAGGGAGGGGAGAACAGAATTTCAAAATTTTATGATTTTTGTATTTGGCCATTATGACATATAATTAACAAAAATACAAAGGGAGAAATTCGTGGAAGGGTAATTAGGTCGACCTTAGAAAAAAAAAGATTTAATGTTTAAAAGAGAATTGGATAAATTAAATTTGGATAAGTAAAAAGGATTAAGTTTAAAAATAACAATAATATGTTAAAGATGGGAGATAAGAACTTGCTGAACTAATTTTTGGAATTGGGATGTATGAAGAGGGGGTGGGGGGAAGTCAGGGAAAGGGGGTAATGAAAATAAGAGTTTAAAAATATATATGTTTTGTTTTTGTTTTTGTTTTTGTTTTATAAAATGTGAAAACCTAATAAAAATTTTAGATAAAAAAAATGAATATATATATATATATACACACACACACATCATAAAAATACATTATATTAAGGGAAATTGTTTGTGAATGTGTGCAAGGCCAGATTGCATACAAAAACGTGTGTATTCGGAGAAATGTACATTAAGATAATGCTGACATTTGGAGGGGTAGGGGACTTTACATATGAAATTTGCAAACTGATGTGAACTGAACTTAAGACTGGAGAAACCACAGGTTTGTCTCTCTCTAATTCACATGTTTTCCATGCACATCTTGCTGGTCTGACAACTTCAAGCAAAATAGCAAGAAATTTGAATTTTCTGTTTCTCCAAACTGTACTTTGTGTAACAGGTTATTTCTGTCTAGTTTCCCATCCTACCAACACAAGATTGCTTCCAGACTGTCGCTATTTTTCAGGTGGCATTTTGTTAAGCCGAACAAACTCAGGCTGAGCAATTAAAGCTGATTTGGAGCTCTTGTGAAACAAACCCTCTTCCTCAGAAGATCGGACATTTTGCCATAAAAAGCGACAAGAAGATGCACCGGAAAGTATGGGATAATACTTGCTTGGCACAAGTTGTCTAGTCTTCCCAAAGCAAATCAAAATGAATGCTCATTAGACCGGTCTCTAGAATTCAATAATAAGCTTAAAAGTGTTTAAAGGATTCTGGATAAGGGTAGGGTGTTTCTAGATAAGCCATGTAGAGGAAAGAGAAAGTTTGACCAATGGGGTTTGATGAACACTAACTTAGGAGACCATCCCAGCTGGTTTTCAATTGTGGTGCTTGTTGGGTATGTGTTGAAAGAAAGGCAGTGTATCCAGGACAAAGGCTATGGAAGATCACATGATGTGCATGAGTGAGATCCTAGTTTCAGTTTGGGCAACCCCAACTCAAGGATATTCTTTTGCTCACTCCACTTTTTCTCTAAGTCATGAGAAGTTTCAGGGGGTTTGGTTTCCTTTGAAAGCAGGTCACCGGAGGGTTATATGGGGTTTTGTAAAAATGTGTCCTTATTTACAAGTATGTGGCTTGGGCATCATTAGAGGTGCAGCATCAAACACCCTAATAGACCCCCCAGTTCACTGCACCCATAGCAGGTCTTCTGGGGAACTGCCAGCACCTTCAAATCCCCCCAAATTTACAGAGTCTGTTTCAAGCTACTGGCTGTGTCCTTTCTGACAAACACAGTTGGATTACAACATTCCTGAGGGAGGCGAGAAGAGGCACCCCATTCAGAAATTTGCTGACCATTAAGAGTCATCCGCCTACTGTTCAGTTCCAGTAACAACCTACCACCTCTAACTGATCTAGCAACGGATGAATCTGGGCCAAACCTACCTGGTTTCAGGTTCATTAACCCTCTCTCTTAGAAACAAGAATCCTCAGACTGGTAGGTGCAGATGTGGTCCAGACCAATATCACGCGGTCAGGCTGGGCAAGATCCTGACCTCAGCCAGTTCAGTTAGTATTAGGTGAAAGATGAAGGGGAAAGGAGTCTCACCTTTCCAGCTTCCTCCTTCAGCTGTATGTAGTTTAGGGGGGTGGGAGGATGAGGTAACCACCCTTGCCAGCCTATGGTAAAGGTGGGAGAAAGGGGGATTAGGAGGAGAAGGGGGCTCAGAGACGTCTGAGTCTTCCTCACTCTGGCATTTCCCCTGAACAAGTTAGCAAGCTGGAAGAACGCATGGAATAGCACAGCTCCACAACCCCTTTCCACTCTCGTCGCCCCCTAAAGTGAACAGTGAGTGAAGGGGGCTAGTAATGTTTAGGGTTCTGGAAATGCAGTCTTAGTGCAGGCTGGACAAACCCTGCTTACACAGATCGAACTATCACCCAGCTCTTCCAACAGGAACAGTGGGGCTGGGTCATGTCAGTGAGACTAAAGACACAAAGTTACTCCATGAAATTTAGAGACATTAGATACTCAAACATCATGTATACCTTACTCCGAACTGTAGAAGCAATTAACTTGCAACTCATAAATACAGTGGTACCTCGGGTTACAGACGCTTCAGGTTACAGACGCTTCAGGTTACAAACTCCGCTAACCCAAAAATAGTACCTCGGGTTAAGAACTTTGCTTCAGGATGAGAACAGAAATCGCATGGCAGCGGCAGCGGGAGGCCCCATTAGCTAAAGTGGTGCTTCACGTTAAGAACAGTTTCAGGTTAAGAACAGACCTCCAGAACGAATTAAGTTCTTAAACCGAGGTACCAATGTATATAAATTCCGCACGTTTCCAGGACTATGGCAATGGTTTGTCCCCAAGGGAGTATGCTACACAAGTTGAAATGTGACTGAGTTATCTATATGAAGTTTTAATCTGCTGGTAGCTTTGAGTTGTTATATTTTAGCATGGTTATAATATAAATATTCTGAAGGAAGAGAAAGAAAGGAGTGAAGTGTTAGGGATATAAAACTATATAGATAAATGGTGCCTCCGTGTGGTTATTCTATGAAGTTACAATCTCTGACTTCTACTGAATGAGCAAAATAGGAAGTTGAGGACTGTAGCATCATAGAATAGCCACATGGAGGCACCATTTATCTACATGTTCCCCATTTGGTCTGGTTCACTAACGAAATAAACTTTAAGCAAATCTTGTTTGAGGCTTCATCTTTGAGTATTGTGAATGGGTCTATGACTGCTTACATGTTGTTGTTGTTGTTGTTGTTGTTTAGTCGTTTAGCCGTGTCCGACTCTTCGTGACCCCATGGACCAGAGCACGCCAGGCACTCCTGTCTTCCACTGCCTCCCGCAGTTTGGTCAGAGACTGCTTACATACAATATCTCTAAAGCACATTTAAAGCACCCTACCCCCCCCCCGAATCCTGTGAACTGTAGTTTACCCCTCACAGAGCTATAATTCCCAGCACCTGTAACAAATTACAGTACCCATAATTTTTTGGGGACAGATGTGCTTTGAATGTGTGTATGGTGTGTACACAGCCTATTTCTCTATGATTTGCCATAATGCAAAAGTGGCAAACCTCTTTATGTTGTTGTGAATACAGTTCCCAATCATTCTTGTTATTAAGGGTCACTGTGCTCATTTAGATATATTTAAGCTATAGCTGCATAGTCACTTTACACTGTACTAAGATGACTGCATTATCATGCTACTGCTACTTTGACAGGACATTTTGCATACATTTAAGCTCTGATTAAATAATCACAGAATGTATCTCTGTGTTCCATTGCCATTGACACCAACCTTCATGTTTCTCCCCTTTACAACTGAGGATCATGCTGCTTTTATCTAATGAAGCAGGCTCCAATCCACACCACAAAATCATGTTAAAAGAACATTTATTAGTCTTTAAAGTGTCACAAGAAGCTTTGTTCTACTTGGCATTTACTTCCTTTGGAGAAGATGGTTTTTAAAATTTATTTCCTTTATATATTACAAAACTAGATAAATGTAGAACACAAGTGGAGGCAAACAGCAAGCACTCCTTCAAAGCAGGCAGATCCACTACCCTACCTCAGATTTCCAGAGAGAGGTCCTGGATGGGCACAAGATGCTTCCAGCCTTAATCTAATTCACATGCTGATTCCGTTCCAAAACCTACTAACTCTGTTTCCTGTTCATGAATGCATACTTTATAATATCCACACGGCCACAGAGTGGTGGTGGTTCAGGTGCCAGCTCCTCCAAGCCTGAACAATTGAGAGAGATCAGATATCAAAAGAAAGGCATCCTAACAATTTGGCTTCCATTTAGGAAACATCAGCAGGGCTCTTAGAAGCAGTTCCCATCAGTTCATAATGGTATTTTCCAGTCCTTGTTCATCCCCTGAAAAGGAGGGGTGCATATGGGGAAGGATAGGCAAAGTTAGACTATTTTACTAAAGCTGCAATGCTAACCCTTCTTACCAGGGAGTAAGCCCTATTTAACTTGGTAGACTGCACTGCAAGGATGTAAGGCTGCTTCTCGTGCTGCTAACAACTCTGAGGAGATACAAAGCAGGTGAAAGCTCACCTTTCATTGGACCAACATAGGCTACTGTGCAGAAATATGCAAGTGTTTAAACTGTGCAGCTGTTTAAACTAGGGGGCAGGGGGGTTATTGGTTTATTTTTGTTATGTATTTTGTGTTTTTTATCTTATCTTTTTATGTTGTGAACTGCCCTGAAATCTACAGGTGAAGGGTGGTATATAAATTTAAATAAACAAAAAAATAATAGAGTGTGCTATTGTTCAAGAATCATTTTATGAAGGGAGATACAGTGGAACCTTGGTTTTCGAACGTCTCAGAAGTTGAACGTTTAGGCTTTGGAACACCGAAAACCTGGAAATAACTGCTTTGGTTTTCAAATGCTTTTCAGAAGCCAAACGCGCCATGTGGCTTCTGTATTGAGCTTTCCAGATGGAAATACTTCCAGAAATGCATGCTTTGGTTTTTGAACATTTCGGAAGTTGAATGGTCATCTGGAACGGATTATGGTCGAAAACCTACGTACCACTGTACTTTGTAAACAAACACCTGGAGGCATCTGATAACCCTCAGAAATTTCCAGTCATTACCAGCACCCAGGTTAAACCTCTCCATGCTTTCAGTGGCTCCAACCTTCAGATCTTTTCTCCCCTTTCCTCCCCTCACAAAACTTTCATGTTCACTCCTCAATGATTTGCCTTATCATTCAGACATTGCTTTTGTGAAGGCAGGCACTTTGAAAACAAAGGTTTTGTTGAAAGTTTAATTGCAACAATCTACACAGGTTGCTGTTTACACATATCCCTGCTTTAACCCAATTGAAAGTCTTAGCCAGTTCCAGAATTTTAAAAATCAAAGAATAGACACGGAGAACTAGTTTCAGGTAATAAATTAAAAAGCACTCTAGGTTACAAGAAATGTGCTTGGCCACTCTTTAGAAGAGTTTTTCAAAACCTGGTGCCCTTCAGAGGTTTTTAACCACAAATCCCCTCAACACCAGCCAGTGGGAGTTGCAGTCCGAAACCTCTGGAGGGGACCAGTTGGGGAAGGCTTCTTTATAAGGTTTGCAATTATTATTATTATTATTATTATTATTATTATTATTATTATTATTACTGTTATGTACTGAGTTGAATAGGATCCAAAAGGCAGTAGTCTGATAGGTCCTAGAACAATAGGATTCAGAATGCAGCAGTCTGATTGGTCCTAGAACAATAGGATTCAGAATGCGGCAGTCTGATTGGTCCTAGAATAGAATCCAGAATGCAGCAGTCTGATTGGTCCACAGAAGCCACCCAATCCAGCTCCAGGTGGAAGTGAATCTGCAACCTGATTGCCCTACAGGAGAATCCCGGAATTACCCAATCATGTGAGGCCCATTGTGTAAATAATGTATATAAAGCAGACATTCTGGGGGAACTCCATTCCTCCTCACCACTATGAGCTGAATAAAGAGCATGAAATCCACTCTCGACTCCGAGCATATTTCAATTACTATTTATTAAATTTGTATACCGCCTTATACCTGCAGGTTTCAGGGCGGTTCACAACATAAGAACACAAAATACACAAGAAAAACAAGAACAAGAACAAGAATCTCCTCTTCCAAAACACATTTTAAAAGGGCATCGGATGTCTATCAACCAAATAGACCCAAAAAGGGATTCTTCCTGAGTCTGTGGTAACACAAATGCTGCCCCAGAGGGAGGCGTGGCGCACGAGACAGCAACGGCAGCTTCTCTGCGCGTCTACCTCCGCTTTGGCGAATACAGTACTCAGCCGTGCAGCAAGCAGCCCTAGACCTGCGCTCTGTCACTTGTACGGCAGAGTAAGACTCTTTTCCGGTCCCCCATCCTGCCCTAACCGGAAGCATGTCCTGTTCCCCGCTGGCTCCCTTAGCGTTTCTAGAAGAAGCGCGTGCTCTCGCTATCCGGTCCCCCTTTGGCGGACACGTCGGAAGCTGTGCCTCGCGCTAAAGCGTCCGCCGGAGCGGCGGCTTTTGATCCGAGGAGAATGGGACCGACGTGGCTGGCTTCTGGAGGCGGAGCCGAGGCTGAAGAGGCGGGGGGAGTCCCGAGCGGAGACGCAGCTGGATGGCAGGGGCAGCCCGGAGCTCCCCGGTGTCGCACGGTAACGAACCAGCCCCTGAGCTGCCCCTGGGTGGGAAGCACCCCTGCCCTCCATCCCGAGGGTCGAGGGAGCCCAACTTTTCCGGGGCGGCTGAGGCAGAGAGGCGGGCGGAGCGCGGCCGGGGCTTAGCTTAGAGCGGGATGGAAGAGGCGAGGGCAGAGGAGGCGCAAGTGGTACCCTGTGCCCGGGCAGCAATAGGAGAAGAAAGAGCACCCCGGGATTGAAGTGCGTATGTGGAGGGGGGTCCTTCATAGACCAAGTGGGTTACTTGATGCCTCGGGAGAACTCGGCTCTTCGTCCCCCAAGTCCTTTAATCATTTGCTGACAGATGTTGCATTTAGCTTCGTTGTCTCTGCCGTTAATTACAGCCTGATCCTTCACTTTCTTCCTTTTTTCAAAGTGCTGCGCTTTTGAGATCTTGTGATTGTGTGTTTCCTAGACTCGGTATGGTTTGTTGAGAGAAGGGGTTTCCTTTTATCGGCTTCCGAGAAGTGGGTGATACTAGGAGAATGTAGCGCTCTTTTCTCCCAAGGGGCAAGAGCCGCCTCGTAATTTTGTTTTCAGAAGGCAAATAACCATAATATAGAGTTCTGATTCATACGGTACGCAGACCATATCGATGTGCTTAATGAGCCTTTCACGTACCCCATCGCTTTTCACTTCTCCGCTCCTCCACCAGTTTTCCTTCCAGCAGAAGTCGCCGCTAAATAGACTCTGCATGTTTACTCCGAAGCTATTTTAATGAGGTTTACTCCCAAGGCAACTCTGCTTAGAACAATTTCTTAGATAATGTCCCATTGTGCCTCTTAATAAATAGACACGTGTTTCAATAAAGGAACATCTGTGGTGACAGCTTTAGCATATTAGCTGGCCCACTCAAACTGTAGCTTCCACTTCAGACAAATTATAATGGGAGATGAGGAGAGAAGAATTTCAAAGGCAAAATAATGGCTTGGTACATAGAGGAACCTGCACTGGGGATGAATAGAAGTGTATTCTATCTGGTAGAAGTTTTATGTCTTTTGGCCACCCAGAATTGGGTCTTGTAAGAGTTAGGATACTTCTTATAGGCAGAAACAAGTGTGTCTTGTGGCATCTTAAATACAGACACTTTTACAGTGTCAGCCTTTGCAAGTCTACTCAGAAGTAAATCCCACTGAGTTCAACAAGACTGATTTGCAGCCAAGTACATGTGGGATTGCTGGGACGCAGGTGGCGCTGTGGGTTAAAGCCTCAGCGCCTAGGGCTTGCCGATCGAAAGGTCGGCGGTTCGAATCCCTGCGGCGGGGTGCGCTCCCGCTGCTCGGTCCCAGCGCCTGCCAACCTAGCAGTTTGAAAGCACCTCCGGGTGCAAGTAGATAAATAGGGACCGCTTACCAGCGGGAAGGTAAACGGTGTTTCCGTGTGCGGCTCTGGCTCTGGCTCTGGCTCTGGCCAGAGCAGCGATGTCACGCTGGCCACGTGACCCGGAAGTGTCTCCGGACAGCGCTGGCCCCTGGCCTCTTAAGTGAGATGGGCGCACAACCCCAGAGTCTGTCAAGACTGGCCCGTACGGGCAGGGGTACCTTTACCTTTACCTTTTACATGTGGGATTGCAGGCTTTTTGATAATAATAGGGATCAGGAACTGTGGCCTTCCTGATCTTGATGGACTCCAACTCCCATCAACCCTAGCCAGTATGGCCAATGGTCAGGGATGAAGGAAGCTGTAGTCCAACAACTTATCCACCCATGTATAAAGTTTTGTGACCTGGAGTTCACTTCACCAGATGCATAATGTATTATCCTCAACTGACAGATAAAATATATACATAAATATGTAGAGGAGGGACGGTGGAATGTAAAAAGTGGGATCAAAGGGCTGTGAAATGCAAAAAGCTTCTGACAAGTCTGTTAAAGCTCAAATGCATGTAAAATGAGCACAGTGATCCATTCACAACAGTAGTTATGGGTGCTAACCCAATCATCCTCGCTGTGCTAAGTTAATTACCTATAATAGGATAGGAAACTGGAATGGGCAGATTTGGTATGGTGCAGAGTAGTTACTGTGTCACAAGTAGTTTATCTTAACTTATGGAATGTCATACAGAAGGCATGACCCACTATATTTCATTGTGACCTTACAGAAGTTTTTAGAAGCACAGTGGAACTTCTGCATTGAGGCTAAGTAAGGACACATGCCGTTCAAAGATCTGTGATTAGCTGTATCTTCACTGGTGAATGGTGGACCCATGCAGTGGAACTGTTTTAAATTATGAAGGACTCATGACTTGATCCTCTTTCAACCAGGAGCAAGTTCACCTGTCATTTGCCTCGTTATGTTCTTACTCTCTTAGTGACTGCTGGTGTGGTGATTTGATAATTGCTTCTCTTTAGGGTGAAGGTGGGGCATCAATGAAGTTTATGCAGCTATGAATAGTGTGGACAAATCTCACAGAAACTTTTTTCCTCCTCCATCATAATGTTAGGATTTGGGTCCTCCCATGAACTTTTTAAGGTTCAGGACAGGCGCCATAAAGCACTTCTTCACACAGTGTGTAATCACTTGATAGGATTCACTGCTACAGCTTGTGATGATGTCCATTGTCTGAGATGGCCCTAAAAGGGGTTAGAGAAATTAATGGACAACGCTGTTAGCAAAATAAGGTGCAAAAGAAGAAGAAGAAGAAAAATGATCAAAGAGCAGTTTGGAGAAAGGGGGCATCTTCTCCTCCTTTAGAGGTTGCTGAATAGGTGCAGAACATATCCCCCCATGAATTGCTAGCTGCACTTCTGTTCATAAGATGAGTTCATAGATGATGTCTCCACTTGCTGAAAAATTCCACACTAATAATAGTCTAGCCTGTATGTTGCTGTGACTTTGTGAAAGTGGAGGGAAAACGCATAATGTGGTATTGCATGCAGAAACCACCTTCCCCATAGCTTTCATTTAAGTTACTGGTCCTTATGGCTACAAAAAATGTTTCAGATTGTTTAGCCTGTTGAAATATCAGAAGTCAGAGAGCTGGATGAATAAGGCTTCCAGTGGCTGCGTTTCAGTGACCTGCAGAACCAGAATAAATTATGCAGAAGAAGAAGTATTGAAAAATAAATTAGGGAAAGTAAGAAAGATAGTTCTGCTTTTCTTGGTGCAGAATTGCTTGGGATATTGAATTTTATTTTTATTTTTTAGCACAGAGTCCACACAGTCATGCTCCTGGTAGGCTTAAATTAAGTGCTTTTTGAGAATTCCATGATGGCTCTTGGAAGTAGCATGTTGGGCAAGCCCATCACTCCCATGGACTCACTGGATGGACAAATCAAACTTGTTTTTCCAATTTTGTCTCTTGTAGAATGGGAACAATGCCCTACCTCACAAGACAGTTGTATACTCTAATATGATCTGGAGCACTTTGCAAAATTAGAAGTGGCATAAAAACATGTCAACAGCTGTAATGTTTCTTCCAGTTCAGATGTGTATGTTCTTTGACAGGAGTTTGTCTCTGCAGGGATAGAAGTTTGTTTATTTAACAGAGCTCTATCATGGAACCCTGACATGGGAATGAGGCTCCCAGGCAAACTTACATCCAGCCACAGACTAGACCTAGGCCTGCTTCCAGCATCAGGCTAGGCTTTGGTTCTGAATGGGTCACTCCGGGGTGAGTGGGTTGCTTCAAACCCCACAGTGGCAGAATTGGTGCGGCTGGGAGCTGTGAAGCCTTGTAGCTGTTGGCAGAAGGTCAGGATTTCCAGTAGGATTCCAGGCGTTTACTGCTGCTGCTGCTGGACTCATAAAAGGGTCTGGAAGAGAGTTTGTTTGTTGCTGTTTCTATTTCCGTTGCGGGGGAATAGGATGACATTTTGTCTGGGCTCTCTGGCATAATTAGAGATGAGCCTTGGGCTTCCAGAGGAATATGCCTGAATATATATATTTTAAGAGTGGCATGGCGGTAGGATACAAGACTGGAAAAATGCTGGAACAGTGTGGTCAGCAGAAGGGTAAAGCTGCTGGCTGTCAGGGGAGGAGGCAGGAGCAGAAGAAACTCTTGACCGCTGCACAGAGCTTGCTGTGAGGAGAGCTGAGCTGGATTTTCCAGGTGCATTGGATAAAGGCCATTTCTAGAATAGACTGGAAATCTCTTGCAAGGGAGACTAAGCAGTTTCAGAAATGTCTCAAGTAAACATTCTGGTCTATTTCCCTTTTCCGTTTCTCTCTTTCTCTTGGTGTAGGCTTATATTTCAAGTGGCATTGGCTATCGAGTCTACCATCCAAGAGAATGGAGTGGGTGTAGGTCTCCTGTCTAGAGAGGCATGCAGACTTTTCACAGTGTTAACAACATAATCCTAAGCATGCTTAACCAGAAGTGTTTTTCAGATAGCAACCCCAATCTTCTACATGTGCCATATGAAAAGGCTTTTTTTGTGTTTCTTGTTGTCTGGTTTGGGGTTTCTTTCCTGCAGCATCTCATTCTGAATTGGGAAAAAAAAAATCTTACGTATATCAATCATCCTCCAGTTGCTATTTCAGGAGCTTCTCGCAATTTAGATAATCCTCCAGGGAACACAGTTATTCACTAGCAAGCAAAGTCTCCTCTCCTCAGGGACAATTCCCACTTCTAATACCCGCACATGGAATGTGCTCTGAGTCAAGGTTCTACTTTTAAAAAAATTGTGCGGGTCAATGACTTCAATCCTGTTCGCTGGGAATTATGAAAGGGTCACTAGGCCAGATGTGTTTTGCATTAAAGCTGTTTCCCCGAGTTACCAAGGACTGGAGTTTTTTTTAAAAGAATAAATAAATAATGGGGATTTCTTAGCACACACACACACACACACACACACACACACACACAAACATAAGTTTTTTTTTAATACTTGATGGCTCATAGTTGGATATGGGAATTTACTCAGTTGAAAAATATTGAGTTTTAGTTGTTGTGAGAGGTTATGGAACTTCTGACCATGGTGCCTGACCTGTGATGGTTCAATCCCACAAACACATTGCCTCTTTATGTTATGTTACTAATGTGACATGTTGCAATTTCAGGAGAGGAGAGATGCAGAATCTTTTGTGCTGGCCCTCTTCACTCAAGCTCTGGAGGAATGTTGCCAAAAATGCCCCCCCCCCCATTTCCATGTCAAATGTTCGCTCTCTCTGTCATAATATGTAGAACTATTTGCTCCCCTGGCTTCATGTTCATTGTTTCTGCTAGGAAGGTTTAGAGGCTCACAATATGGTAATGGAGTTCCAGGCAGAAGCAGGTGGCATCCTTGGGTACCACCCCACTCCAGGAAAGGGTCCACTGCCATGCTCTGAAGCTCTGAATGCTCTGAAGATGCTGGTCCATCTACTTTCCTTTGGTGCCTGTTCACCGGTCCTCTCCAAGTGGGCAAGCAATGATGAGTTAGGAAATGGAACAACACCCTCCACTTCCCTTGCACATCACTGCCCGTACCTTGGAGGCTGTTTAGTTTGCACACAGAGGGAGAGTGAGTGGGCAGCGGTACCTTGGAGAAGTGGAAAGGGGATCCATTGAGGATCACCTAAAACCTGTTACTATATATGGTTGCTGGTTTGGAGATCACTTGCGTTTGGGTGGTAACCTCATGGCAAGTGTAATAATAATAATAATAATTTAATAATAATTTTATTATTTATATGCCACCCATCTGACTGGGTTGCCTTAGCCACTCTGGGGGGCTTCCAGCAAAATCTAAAGGTAAAGGGACCCCTGACCATTAGGTCCAGTCGTGGCCGACTCTGGGGTTGTGGTGCTCATCTCGCTTTATTGGCCAAGGGAGCCGGCGTACAGCTTCCGAGTCATGTGGCCGGCATGACTAAGCCACTTCTGGCGAACCAGAGCAGCGCACGGAAATGCTGTTTACCTTCCCACTGGAGCGGTACCTATTTATCTACTTGCACTTTGACGTGCTTTCAAACTGCTAGGTTGGCAAGAGCAGGGACCGAGCAACGGGAGCTCACTCCGTCGCAGGGATTCGAACTGCTGACCTTCTGATCGGCAATTCCTAGGCTCTGTGGTTTAGCCCACAACGCCACCCGCGTCCCTCCAGCAAAATATAAAACACCATAAAACCTGTACGCTGGCTCAGAGTTACTAACAGTCACTAGGCAAACACCCAGGGAAGAGCTGAGGAATCTGTGGGCCCTCCTGATGTTGTTGGACTCTATTTCCCATCAGCCCCAGCCAGCATGGCTGGTGGTCAGGGGTGAGAATTTTAGTTCAACATCATCTGGAGAGCCATAGGTTCCTTATTCCCATACTTGCCCCTTGAGAATGTAAGAACCGATTGGCTGCATTTGACCTAGTTCTGCACTTTTTCTGCTGGCCAGATGCTTGTGGAAAACTCATAAGCAGGCCCTGAACATAACAGAAATATTGCAATAGTTGGCCTTAACTTCTGATGATCCGGTACGCTCCCTTTGAAAATGGAACTTCCTTTGGAGCTGTAATGGGAAATGGCCATTGATCAACATCTTCTGCCATGAATTGGTTAAATCCTTTTATAAATAGGCATCTTCCCTAGAGGAGTTGTGGTAGTTAAAAATAGTGCTTCCTTGTTCCGTTTTATTGCTAAACAAGAAGTGTGTGTGTGTGTGTGACAGGGGAAATATTCCCCGGGAGGAAAAAGGCTCTGATGGTTTGGAGGGAATCCTGCAGGAAACTTGAGTAGTGCAGTGTGTGTTCCCCACATGAGCTTTGCTTTCTTTCACCCATATGTTGTGCAGTGAGTAGGGGGCTTCTGTGGGCTGAGCATCTGGTGCTGCATGGTTTGCAGAAAGCAGGTGTGCTGACTTTAGGGAAAATGTGGTTGATTAGGTTTGGCCTCTGGCATCTGGGCTCCGAAAGACGCTTGTCTCAACTGCTGGAGAGCTGCATCCAGTCAATACTGAGCTTGATAGACCTGTATAAGACAGCTTCCTATGTTCTTAGGGGGACAACAGATTACTCAAAGCACCACATGCAGGTTCAACCTAGGATGACTCAGAGAAGGAATTTCGGGAGGCATTTTGATACCTCACATGTCTCAGATGTGTTGGCCCCAAATTAGTTGGCACTGGCATGACTAAGGGAGCCCTGCTCTGTCCCCTCCCCCTCCCCAGTGTTTCCCCAGGCCTTCTAGCCCCCTGGAACTCTGCCTTCTAGGAATTTTCCATAACTCACTGATTCCACCATGGGCCTTGCAAGCAAGTGCATATGGGCTGCTAAGCCACAAATGTTTGTCCTTGCCTGCTTGTTCACATGTCCTATGTTTGGCAGATGTGAGTAGACTGAAAAAGAGAGCTGTCTCCCAAATGACAGAATGGCCTTGCCTAGTAGTTACTCTTCTGTAATATAAGGCGAATGTTTCTTTCCAAGCCTCTCTTAAATGACTGGAGCCAGAAGGGTGCAGTGGATGAGTAAGACCTCGAATCAAATCCCTGATTCAGCCACAGAGTTCCCTGAGGGATCTTCAAACAGTAATTGTAGCCCCATCCATCCATCCATCCATCCATCCATTTCTGCTTGCTCTCGATTACCTGTTGATCTCTTCCGACATCATCTTCATCATCTTTCCTGCAAAGCCCCATATGTTGGAGCATAATGTTGAGAAAGTGTTAGTGTAGTCTAAACAATAACTTGAAATGATCCTTGAAAAGTTTTGCCATAGCAACAAATTTTGCTCTTAGCAACAGGTTTCTTTATAAGGCAAGCTCTGGATGAGAAAGTGTGTGTGTGGTGTAGAGGCTGCTGCTCTGGCCAGATGGCCAAATGATTATCTGCATATAGTTTTATTTTACTTTATTAGACCAGTAGTTATACAGTCGTACCTCAACTCTGAACGCCTTGGGAGTTGAACGTTCTGGCTCCCAAATGACTGAAAACCGAAAGTGAGCGTTCCAGTTTTCAAATGTTCTTTTGGAAGCCAAATGTCCGATGGGGCTTCTGCGGCTTCCGATTGTCTACAGGAGCTTCCTGCAGCCAATCAGAAGCTGTGCTTTGGAAGTCGAACGCTTCGGAAGTGGAACAGACTTCTGGAACGGATTCTCTTCAACCTCCAAGGTATGACTGTACAAGTTATATTAGGGTTACCAGACGTCCCCGGTTCCCGGGGACAGTCCCCAGATTTGCAAATCTGTCCCTGGACAAATTACGTCACCGGAATGTCCCCAGGTTTGCAAATCTGTCCCCGGGAAACGTGGCAGCGGTAGCCTCAGCAGCCCGGAGCCAGCCTGGTAGCGCAGTTGGCTGTGTCTGGCTCCGGGCTGGTGACTGCCGCTGCCACCGCCACTGCCGAAGGGGAACCGGGGACATTTGGCGGTACAGATCCCCTGACCCCTTCCCCCTTTGTTTTGACTGATGGGGAAAGCACGGGAGTTGCGGGCGGGCAGCCATGGCCCAGGAGGGGTGCAAGGCGCGTGGTTTCTCTGCTGGGCAACGTGCAAAGCCCTTCTTTCACACCATGTGAAACAGAAATGCGCAGAGTTTTTAAAAAACTGGGCAACGGTGCACTACCCGCCCAAGACTCCCGAGCCTCCCTTGTTCTCCTGCCCCCTTCCCCCCTTTGTTTTGACAGATCAGGGGAGGCTCGGGAACTGCGGGCGGGCAGCCACTGACCAGTTTTTTTAAAAACTCTGCACATTTATGTTTCACAGGGTGTGAAATAAGGGCTTTGCACCTTTATACAGTATGCATGTGTGCTTGGGCCCAGGGTCTTTTGCCTCACCATCCCCACTACTGACTCCCTGTTGCTACTGAGCTCCCCCCCCCCCCCAAAAAAAAAAAATGTGTCCCTGGATTCATTGAAAAAAATCTGGTAACCATATACACTGTAGTGTTACTTTGGCAATAAATACTTTAAGAAGAACAAAAATGGGCGAGGTGTTTATTCCCACATGGGAGTTCACCAAGAGAAGAGCCGAACTGTGAAGTGGAAGATTCCGGAAGACTTTCTGGGTGACACTGCTGACTGGTAAAGGAACCCCAAAAATGGCAAACTGCACTGGCAGAAAGCTCCCCATGCAATTAAGAAGTCTTAAGAAGATTGGGGTTCTAGATCACATGATGGGGAGACCCCATGAGTAGGACAGCCTCTTCACTGCAGAAGTTAGTCCTCAGCATATTGGGGGCTGTAGGAACAGTGCCAGGGGTGAGAAGCCAAGGCCAATGGGCTCACCCCCTTGTGTTATGGTAATTGGCTGGAGGAGGTGGGGAGACTGAGTGAATAAGGCTTGTGTCTGATTCTAATCTTATCTCACAGGATTGCTCTGAAGGCAGAGGGGCAGGGAGTCCCATGTTTGCCAGCTTAACTCTTTGGGGGAGCAGGAGAGGGGACTGCATTGCCTGCAGAAAACCTTGGGGAGAAAGTAATTGTAGAATACAAATCTAGGAAGGAGAGGAAGGGATGGAATCTGTGTGAGGGTGGAGAGGGAAAGGCTAGAGCTCATTGGATGAGGACACACTTTGCATGCAAAAAGCGTCTCAGGATTAATCTCTGGCAACTCAAGCCAAGAGTATCTTGGGTTACTGAAAATGTTGTTAATTGCCTTTTTAGTATGATTGAAAGGCAAGATATAAATACTTCCATTGAATAACTACAAAGCAAGTGTGGGACCGGAAGAGATCTTTGCCTGAGACCATGGAAAGCTGATGCCAATCAGACTCAAGTAGACAGGACAGGCTGGCCAAAGAAATAGTTTGACCAGAAATTCCTAGCTTCAAACTGCAGGGCCAACAGATGGGCTAAATAAAATATTAAAAAATTCTGCGGCTATCCCTGCTGAAGAGCCTTAAACCCCTGAGCTGTCGTTTCTGAGTGGTTGCTCCAGTGACTTTCCAAAAGGTGTTTCCTGACCACATGGTGTCTTGGATATACATGTGTCAGGACAGGACAGAGCATACATTGTGGAATTGGCTGCTGCTTGGCTCTCTCACACCACCACAAACCTGGCTGGAAGTGCATAGATGGGGCAAAGAGGGAGGAAGCAGGTCAGCCCTGACCAGATTACAAAAATATGCAGATACACTTGTAATATATCTGTTATGGTGTTACTGCTTACTTTCTCTTCAAGAGAGGTCCAGCAACGTTTGGCAGCCTAGGTTCCTTCAGAGACTCAAGTAGGCCTCAGGATTCTAGAGGAGAGCTGGGAAGGTCTCCCTCTCCTACATGTAGTCCCAGCCTCTTCTGATCAGCAGGAACTTAGTTTCAAGTATTGTTAAAATTCTTATACAGCCCCAAAGTTTACTTTCTCTCTCTGATTCTCTGGAGTACCATAACTCACAGTTTCTGACTGACTCCCCCACCAACACCCTTCAGGGTCTGGAATACTTTTCTCTTTCTTTCTTCTTCTCTCTTTCATTACCTTTCCTCCCCCAGGTGGTAAAGACTTCCTGCTGCTTGCCTCTGTAGGCTGTGGAGGTTCCCAGTTATATTGCTGCTGCATCTCCCTCTCGCTGTTCTTCTGAGTCTTTATCTACTGATAAGGATGGGTCTGACACTCCTATCCCCTTCCCCTAGGTCTGTGTTTATACTTGGTCATGATGAGGCCACAGCAGTCTGGAGATTGGAGTTGCTTATCAACAGCCGCTTACACATGGGCTTCCCCAGGCAAAGTCCAACATCTCCAACCACTAAGGGTGGGATTCAACTAACAGGCCCTGCCCGCAGAAGCCTATGCAAGAACTTCTGCTATAGCAATGGGGCTTTCCCCCTCCCTCCCTAAAATTATTTTTTTGGTGTGTGTTTTTATATTTGTAAATCTACCAAAGAATAAAACAAAACAAAATTGGGATTACGGTGTTGTTGTTGTTTTAAGAATAATTTTTATTAACCGACCAATCACATCAAATCAAACCAAATTACATAAATTCCAAATTACACAGCCGAATTTTAAATTTTTGTTGTGGGTACCCATATTTCAACTTCCGAAGGGATCCAATCAACTTCTTGCTTCTTACTGCTGTTTTAATGTCCACAAATCTAACCTTATGATGTTCACAGTACTATCCAGTCCTTTCTTATTATTTTTCCACATCTCTTGTTGTTATTTTCATATATTTTTCCTTTCTCTTTGTGACCTCTGATAGTCTCCGCAAGCTGGTTAGAACAGTTTGTAATCCTGCGTGGATATTATTTTTTTTATCCAGTAGCCATATCCAGACGTTTTCCATATAACATCACTTCCATACATCAAAACAGTCTTAGCGTCATTAATCTTCACCAATCTGCCTCCTTTCTCCAAACCTCTGAGGAGATTCACTAGGAATGCAGTCTGAAAACAAATCCGTTGTTCCTCCCGGCTATAAATCCTTTGGCAAGATGGCGACTCCGAATTAATTGCTGCGCCATTCCCAAAAGCTCTTATTGCTTCTTGGTCTCCATAAAGCATACTTTTGGTTAAAGTTTATCTCCACACAGACCTTACTCATCCTGCTTGGGTCAGTTCAACCGATGGTTCTAATGAGGAGGGGTTCTTGTAAATCACATAGAAGGAAAGTAAAAAAGATTCCCCCCCCCCATTCAGCCCCGTTGTCAACATACCCCGCCTTTGGTGTATCTTCATCGTAAAATATTCCTGTTTCTCCAGCCCGTCGTCTTCTTTCGCAGAGGTCA
Organism: Podarcis cretensis; assembly: GCF_951804945.1. Lineage (NCBI taxonomy): Eukaryota > Metazoa > Chordata > Lepidosauria > Squamata > Lacertidae > Podarcis > Podarcis cretensis. Next base: position 51,220,038 of record NC_137170.1, on the reverse strand, counting down.
CTTAAATTAGCAGACTTCACTCCCCTTCTTCACTTGAAATATGTGCATTTGCTTCTTTTGTAATTAATTATTCCAAATTGCTGCAATTAGTGCGCGATCAGAGACAGCGTCCAGGAGAGCCGAGGTCCACACGGGGGCATTCTGCCTAGGGCCCTCACCCCCTTCTTTCGAATTAGGGGGTGATTTATGGACACAGCAGGCAAGGGCAGTGTTCCCCATTTCCTTGGGGCAACAAGGGAGACTGCCTACTCCCATAACAGCCTCTTAATTACCCCATGTGGGTCGGAGAGATGGTATTGTCGGCCATCTTCCAATGCGCCCCCTAGTGGCCCCCCCAGGATTAAGGTGTTTTTTTCAGGATGGTGGAGGGCCATACATCCATTTGCGTATTGGTGGTGGCACTTGCACTTCCTTTGGTAGGAAATGCTCTATGTGAGGGCTGGGGGAGCAGAAAAAGTGGGGGTCAATGAGGGTCAGTTGGGGGAGAGTGAGAACTCCTGGGGCCATGGCAGCAGAAACACAGGTGCCGAAGGGGCAGCATACCTTCCGACATTCCTCAGATGAAAATGTCCCTATTTTCATCTGAGGAATGCTGGAGGGTATGGCATGGTGGGGGAAGAGAGCGAATCATTCCATTAGGTAAGCAGAAATACTTGTGCTGACAGAGATCTGCTTAGTGGCATGCTAAATTCCTCTTTTACATAATTTTACTATCTGCAGAAGCCATTAAACTCTGGGTCTAGTTTTGTACTACCATTTTGATGGGTTTCTGGCTGGGCTGCTGTCCTTGTAATGTCCTCATCAGTCAGCATGTTGCCTCAGGCCACCCATGGTGAACTGGTCAGGCTGCCACTCCACCTCAGATTCCATTGCTGTCACGAGCGCAGATGGTTGGTTGGTATATTGCCAGATGCCCTTGGCATCTATGCTTGGAATGGGTGGGGGAGCCTTTGTTTGGTCTGACTGGGCCGCGTGGCCAAATTTAAATGGGCCAGCCGGCCACACCAGAAAAATCCCACCAGCTCAATAAGTGTATATACATACAGGAGATATGTGAATTTTCTTTTAGGAATGGTTCAGAACCACACAGCCCCAGTGTGAGGAAAGTGATGTTCAGTCACAGAAATGGGCTGCCGAGATCTATGCTGATCCCTCTTTTTCACAATATGAAGATCCCACATACAATAATAAGTAGCTACCTAGGAGTTGCAGGGACATCTCGCTTCGTTATGAGATTTCCATCTAGTAAAAAAATGAGAGAAAGAAGTATGAGTCATCCTTTCTGCCCCTGAAGTCAACAATGGGAAGACTAATTCAGTTCAGGAGGGAAAAAAGAACAAATGTCTTGGGACTGACTTTCAAAAGGGATGGGTGAAGAGGAGAAGCACTGAAGAGTCTTAGGCATGGACTGTTCATCTTTTCCCTCTTCCTTGCAGGGATTGACCAGCCAGGCTGAGGCTGCACAGTGATGATGGGGGAGCGACTGCTTCTCCATGGAACCCTCTCCTTCTTGATGCTTACGGCTGCCTGCCAGGCCCACGACCTTTCACTGAGCCAGGCTGACAATGAGGCTAGTCCCCTGTGCGAAAAGGAGACTGAGTCCTGGGGGGCCATATTCAGCGAGGAGCGCCTGGATGCTTGGATCTGTTCTCTGATTGGTTCAGTTATGGTTGGGCTGAGTGGGGTCCTTCCCCTGCTGGTAATTCCTCTCGAGACAGGGGCAGCACTGAAGTCAGAAGGTAAGCACCCCCTGATGATTTCTGCCTCCTTTTTCTGGCTCAGCATCTCAGTCAGGGATTGCTCGGGGTAGCACAGCTTTTAAATGCAAGACCTGGATGCGGCATGCTTATTGTAATACAGGAGCAATATGCACTTATCAAGTCATTCCATGAAGTCAGGTGGGCGGACAATGGCTAAGTTTAGGGTGTTGAGCATGTGCTGGTGGATTTTCTAAAATAGGACCTTCACCCTCTAGTAGTAAACCAAATTTCATGTGGATTCTGTGACTTGTGTAACTGATGCATAGGTATGAGTATTTTGTAAGCCTTTGTTTCCTACTAGCCATGGGAAAGGGCAAAGCATCAGGCAAAACAATGAAGCCCTGTTTTCTGGCCACTGGAAATCCAATTGGAAATGCCTCCTTTCTGTGGCTTTTGAGATTTCCCTTGGCACCACTTGCATAGTTTTGATTTTATCTTTGTACTCTTAAGGGCTAGAAACAGGATATTGACTTCTACACTAAGTTGTGTGTTTGTGTGGTGCGGGCTCAAAACTGTGGAATAAACACAGCCCTGCTCTCTTCTCTAGACACTAGGCAGACACAATTTTCCCACTGGCCCTACCTCTCCTTGCAAGTTCACAACCGCCCCACTGGGTTCTGTTGTCAAATAGCAGGAGCAATGTACTAGGTGTTTCAACTGGCTTCCCCAGTTTCAGCATTTTCTAGGAAGCAGACAAAGCATCCTGATCAGCTGCTATGGCAGCAAACCCTATGCATGGGGGAAGAGATGACTGTTCCCTCAGCTTTCCCATGAATAGCATGGCAAGATGAGATCAAGCTCTGTGGTGACTGGCTGCTCTTTGTCTTTTCAGAGGGATCCCATCGGATGAAGCAGTTCTTGAGTTTTGCCATCGGTGGACTCCTGGGAAATGTTTTTCTGCACCTGCTCCCAGAGGCCTGGGCCTACACCTGCAGTGCCACTGCAGGTAATGCCTGCAACTGTGCAAATGCCTTGAAATCACACAGGCACTGATCTGCAAGCCATTTCTTTCCCTGCGTCTGCACAGATTGTTGTGTTCCATTTGGGGTCTCTTGTTATCTTTTCAAAGGGGGTGCCTGGATGCCAGGGCTTGTTTTCTCTCTGTTCTATGCTTTGACTCTTAACAATACTTACAATATAGTCATGCTTCTTCCAAAGCTATGTCAAATAAATTACTAATCAACTTGTTGCACTTGTATCCCACCTCGCCTCCAAGGAGCTCAAGATGGTGAGCATAGTTCTTCTCTTCCCCATTTATCCTCACAACTACTGTGTGAGGTAGGTTAGGCTGAGAGTGAACAGCTGGCCCAAGGTCACCCAGTGAGTTTCATGGCTGATTATCATAGGGAAAATGCCTTGTCCCTTTTCCCCAACCTGTAGCCCTCTAGATGTGTTGGAGGACAGGTCCCGTTCTCCATGGCCACTGACCACTATGGCAGGAGTTGATGGGAGCTGTAGTCCAACAACCAGGCACCAAGTTGAGGAAGGAATCCTCTTCTGTAGATGCAAGAGATGAAGCAAACACAGCCGCCTTTGCTCCTGAATAGCATGTTGTTGCCTCTCTGCACTTCAGCAGCCTTGGGGAAGGGTGCTCTTCTGTGCTGCCCTGCAATTAACTGCTTGATTCATAAAGGACAACTTCCTCTGATCTTGAAGGTCTACATAGGTCTCCCTCCATAAGAAGGGCACCTGCCCTTGCGCTGCTGCCTGCCTTGAGTCCGCAGGTGTTGTTGCCTCCTGAAAATGTGACCTTGGGAGACGTTCCCCGCCTTGTCAGCCTTGATCTGGCCTTTGGGCTTCAGGATTGCGTCACCCCACACATGCCTGTCATTCTCCCTTGCCTACAGCCAGTCTCAACAGCGTGTGGGAAGCTGACCGCACTCCATCTAATCAAAAAGGACATATTTTGTCCTTAGGCAAAGAACTTTGCCAGGGTGTGGCGGGAGGAGGAGAATGAGGAATGAGCTCTCCAGAGCACAGACTTCATGCCTGTGCACGCAGCTTAGGCAGGCTCAGCTTCAGAATCTGCACTGGTGTGGCTGTAACCGGGGGCTGCCTATGTCTCTTTGCACACAAAAAAATCCCGGTTCTTTTCTCCGAATAAAACATGCAGAGTTAATGAATTTGCAAGTAAAGCATCTCCAGCTTGCAGGATTCGAGTTTTCAAGGAATCAACATTCTGTCACGGGAAGTGGGTTGGCAGAGAGCTAGGTGGGTGAAGGTATCCAGGAAGAGATGGGTGGGAGAGATATACAGCGAGAGACAGAGAGTGGTAGCCATAGGAAGAGGGAGCTATAGAAAGCACAGGTGCCCCCCTCACCCTTTGCTACAGAGTCCTCTTCTATTTTCAAGGCTTCTTTTTTTCTACACTTGAGAAGAGTGCTTGAGAACAGAAGAGCTTTGCTGGGTCAATTTATTATAGATTCACCCACTCCAGCATCATGCACAGAGCTCATCCATCCTTCCCCTGCCTACCTGTGTTGTTTACAGGTGATTGATGCTCCGGGTCAGTTGGCATCCCCACTATAGCTGACATGTGGAAGCACCCTTAGACTCTTTTGTTTCAGCTTTATCAGAGATGTGTGCTGAGTGTGTGGGTTCTTACTTTACACCAGCAGCACTGATAATACTCTAGAGCAGGGTTTCCCAAACCTGGGCCTCCAGCCGTGTTTGGACTACAACTTCCATCATCTCTAGCTAGCAGGAGCAGTGGTCAGGGATGATTGGAACTGTAGTCCAAAAGCAGCTGGAGACCCAAGTCTGGGAAACCCTGCTCTAGAGTGCACTGGCCCCAGATTTGTATGTTTCTTCTGGAAACCAGTTTTGCCTTTTGTGTGACTGAAGCAGGGTGTGTGTTTTACTTTTGCTTGCTTTTGTGTGGGGAAAATGGTTTTGGGGGCTCCTGATTTTCAGGTTACGGTGAGACTTGTCCATTCTACCTCTTTCCCCTCTACAGGAGAAGGGCAGAGTTTCCAGCAGCAGAAGCTCCTAGGACTCTGGGTGATCATTGGTTTGCTGACCTTCCTGAGCCTCCAGAAGATGTTCCCAGACAGTGGAAAGGAAGGAAGCTCCAGCTTGGTGAGTGGATTCTGAGAGGGGTGCAAGATCCCAGTTTGATTATGACATGTGATGTTGCCATGTGATCTTGGAAACGCAGCATGAAGCTTAACTTCCTATCCCTCCCAGTAGCCTCCTCCTCAGCCTCCCAGTAGCCTCCTCAGTGATTCAGAAGGCATGACATAAACTCCTTGTGTGAAGGTCAGCAGGAGAACAGAAGGGCTCCATAATGCCCTGTGGCAGGAATGGTTAACTTGTGGCCTTCCAACATGTTGTTGCACTACAGTTCCCATCATTCTTCACCATTTGGCTGGGGCTGATGAGCGTTAGACTCCCAAAAAATATGGAGGGCCACAATTTAACCACCCCATCCTATATGAATTCCCGCCCCCACCATGTGCACAATTCCTCTGTACTTGGCATAACTTCCTCTATATTTGGCATAAATGCTTTCAATATACTATTTGAATACATTATGCAAAATACAAAGTATGGGATTTTCAAGTTTTGAATTGTGTGTGTGTGTTTAGGTTAGGGTTAGGGAGTCAGGAAAGCAGGATATCTGTTTGCTTCCCCGTCAAGGAGGTCATCCTTGTCTGATTTGTGTGACTTTGCCTAACAAACCACTTAAAATGACAGTCTCTGGGCTTCTGTGTCCTTTTTTTGCAAACTTTCTTCTGCTTTGGAGATCATCAGATGTAAAGAAGCTATAGTTTTCTTTGAGTTTAGGATAGCACTATATGAAGGGGATGGGAAAAGGTTTCTGGGTCACTGTTTGATGGACATGGAAAAAGACCAGCCGCTTCTCCGTGACTTAGGTCAGTGATTCCAAAGCACCTGCTAAACGGATTCCAAATGGAAGCAGTTTCTCTGCTGTGCAGGAGGCAGCCAGTCCAGTCCAAAGAAAGAAGTTGGGCACAGCTCAGAGTAATGGTTCTTCTCACTTGTCTTCGCTACCAGCCCAGAAGATCAAGGTAAACCATTTGGTGTTGGGGGTGGGGTCCATGGGCCAGTGGAGAAAATGTGATATGTGTCTAAGCAAAAACAACTCAAAAGGAAGTTCAATAACTTCCTGAAAGCAAAGATGGCAGGCAGTATTAAAAAAAAAATAGCCAAACCCTCACTTTTAGGGGAGATCAGGCATGCAGATGCTTTCCTCTTAAACATGTATGAATCTTCCCTATAGTGAGTCAGACCTTTGGGCTGTCTAGCCCCATCCACTCTGACTGGCAGTAGCTGTCCACAGTCAAAGTCAGAGGTTTTTCCCAGTCCCACATAATTGGCAGGGATTGAGCCTTGGATCTTACCACTGAATGATGGTTTCAACTCCATCATCGCCTGCTTGGTTTGGACCTTCACCTGCCTTCTCCTTGATCTTTTATGTACACAGTCTTTACCTGAATTTAAGCCGCTTTCTTTAAAAGTTTCTATCATTAAAAACAAAATTCCTGCGTCTTTACAAAAATGCCATCTCTCAACATCTTTCTGTGTTTTTAAGAATATAACTGCCATTTTCCAGTTCAGGAGAGGCGAACTGGACCACATACACTAAGAGAAAAGCCCCGTGCTGCATTCCTGTTTGACAGCTGACAACCCATATTTTAAATTTCTGCATCTGCTTGTCAAAGCAGGATAACTCACATCCATTGGGTTGTTAGAATACGATAGTCACTTTAAAGACTGCTACTTACAATGTTATGTGCCTCGTCAACCACATTCACAAGCTACATTGTGGATAAAATTGGCATTCTTACCTTTGTTTGTGAAAATGGCGTTTGTCTGTGGCCTCCTTGTTTTTCAGGTGTTAGATGCTCTGATTTTATTTCTCTTTCTTTCCCCTGCCACTGTAGATCAGCGGATACCTCAATCTTTTGGCCAACACAATAGATAATTTCACACATGGCCTGGCAGTGGCAGCCAGCTTTTTGGTTAGCAGAAAGGTAAGTTCCCTGTTTAGGGGACCTGTTTGACTCTCCCCTAATGTTAAGATCCCAGAGGTTGGTGTTAAAAGCAAGTAGACAAATAAGAAGCAATTCTGTGCTGTTTCTGTATAGCTTTTTCTTAATGCTTTCATTCTAGCAGAAGATCTATATAATATGTATTAAATAACTACAGCTTTTTCCACATTCTTCCTTAAAACCCAACACTAAAAGCCCTTGCAATTGCTTTGAAGACTAAAACTGCACAGATCACCATTCAAAGGGTGGCAGGGTCAGCATCTCCCCTTTCCCCCCAGGAAAAAACTGTTTAGAAAAGTCTTGCTTTGCTGCACTTGTGTCCCTGTTGAGTGATATGGAATGTCTTAACATGTTTCTGCCATTGGCTGTAGGTTGGGCTCCTGACCACTATGGCAATCCTTCTGCATGAAATTCCCCATGAGGTAAGCAGGATCTGTAATAGGCTTGTTGGGAAGTTGTCTCAATGTTTTTTTCTGAGTGGGAGGCCAGGGCTTTGTTTGAAAGAGTGAGCAAATCTCTGTAATATACACACTCTGTAACACACACACACACACACACACAAAACCAATAATATACAAAACTTTCCAGAGTAACAAAATCCAAAAAGGCACCTGCCCCAAGAATCTTACAATCTGAATTTTGACAATGAATGAAGTAAATGGAATGGAAGGGAGAGACAAGGGATAAGCAAATATTGTGTATTTGCACATCCTTAGGCTTTCTCTCAGCCAACGTGTTGGTGGTGGCGGCGGCAGATGGTGAATGTTCTGTTTGCTTAGAATTACTTATTGCCAACCAAATAATTGGAAAGAATACTTTTCCTCCCTATGAGGCTAGAATAAATGAGTTAACTGACTATGTTCCATGTTTGACTTCCCCACTTGTTAACTCTGCAGCTTGGAATTAGTTATCTGTTCAGGAAAGGACTTTTTGTAGATGGCAATTCTGGAAAAGAGCTTGCAGTGCCATGCTTTGGGACTGTTGTCAGCTTCAGTGCAGTTCTCTTTTTTTTGTCCCCGCTTCATTGCTGTAGGTGGGAGATTTTGTCATCCTCCTTCGTGCTGGCTTTGATCGCTGGAGCGCAGCCAAGTTACAGCTCTCCACAGCCCTTGGAGGCATTCTTGGTGCTTGCTTTGCAATTTGTGCTCAGTCACCTAAAGGGACAGGTAAGACTTGGAGTATGCAGAAGGGATGAATGAGAGACCCCCCATATCCATCCCATCTTACCCAAATACAGTTCTCTCCTGCCACCTCCTGGTCACTGATGTGTTTCTCACTATCCACACAGGGGAAACCATCGCTTGGATTCTCCCATTTACCTCAGGGGGCTTTTTATACATCGCCTTGGTAAATGTCGTGCCCGATCTCTTAGAAGAGAAGAATCCTTGGTAAGTGTCTTCACCACATCTACTTATGGGAAGAAAAACTTGTGGGGGTGGGGAACACCCCATGCATAACTTCCAGGGCAGCAAAGGGAAATCTGTGGCCCTTCATATTGTTGGAGTACAACTCCCATCATCCCTATTGACTGTGTTGATGGGGCTGATGGGAGTTGGAGTCACACAACATCTGAAGAACCAAAGCTTCCCCATTCCTGATCTTGGAGCCATTATAAGCCGCCTTGAGGGTCCCAGGAGGAATAAAAATGTGGGGGATGGAAGGCTCCAGATCCTCATCATGCCTGATCTTCAGCTCATCCTCTCTTCTTCTTTTTCCTTTGCCTAGGAACTCAGTGCAACAAGTACTCCTCCTGTGTACTGGCATCATTGTCATGGTGCTTCTCTCATTCACTACCGAATGAGCGACTCCTGTTCCGGCTGCCTTCTGCTGCTTCCCAAAGCTGCCTTCATTCTGAACTGTTACAGAGCAATAAGGGACACCATTGAATTTTTGTTTTGTGTGCCTGTGGATTTGGCTGCTGCTACGAGAGGCAAATCAGGGAAGCCTGGTTCTGGAGGAGAATACTGCACTCCATTTCTTGTTTCTAAAGCTTCACAGGCCAGGACTTCCAAAGTATTGAGAAAAGAAAGTGGGGTGGCTGGATTTTTCTTTTCAAGTTGTGTGTGTGTGTGGTTAAAAAATAATAATTTAAATGAACACAACAACCAGCAATGAAGAGAGGAACTGCTTTTGCTGAAAGGGGCAGTGCTGCCAGTTTGGATTTGATGTGTGCTAGAATAAAAAGGCAGGTTGCAATGTAAGCATAGAGATGAAAGAATTATCTTCCATCCCAGGCCAAAATACCTGGTTGTTTCATATAGGAAACCACAATATACCTGGTCAGACTTACATTAGTCCCTCTAGCCTAGTATTATGTACTCTGACTTGCAGTGGCTCTCCGGGATCTTGGGCAAGGAAGGCTCTGGTACCCAAGATCCCTTTCAAACTAGAGATAGTAGGGATTGAATCTGAGACCTTTTGCATGGAAATCATAAGTGCTACCTTTGAGCTATGGAAACCTTCTCCCACCCTGCCATAAAATTGCTTTCTGAACCTTCTAGGATGAGATCTGCTACTGCCTGATCCTGTGCCTCTCCCTAAGCAGTAACTGAAGATCCAGTTGGGTTGAAGCATTATAACTGAAATCAGTATTCACGCTGGAAACTTTTGGAGAGGTTGTTCAATGCCTGCCTCTAACCAAAGAACCTGGCTATAATGCCTGGTTTACGGATGTACAGCTTAAACTGGGAAGAGTTCCTCATGCTTTCAAATCGTAAGGTAGTATGGAAGCAGCAGACTCTGCCTTTCTGGATCTGTCTCAGCCCCTGTGACACATTTTGCATTCCTTTTGGCTGACCTGGTAGCTCCTTGCTGAGTGAGCTGCCTTGCTTTACCAAAAATAGAGGAAAAGGAAGATTTTCTGAATGTGCAACTGTTGCAGGGTCAAACAAAGAGGAATGACTTCTGGCCACTCAGCGCCAGCACAAGTGCTTAAAGTCAGGACTGTCAAGAAAACTAAATGTTACAACTTCTAGTTTAAAAACGGAAGTAAATGCAGCTTGACAGCCTAATTCGAATAGGCCCTTCAGTTGCCAAACAGTGAGATGAAATGGCTTCTAAAAACAGCAATGAGATTCAGTGTGTATTGAAAGACAGAAGAACAAATGACTAAATGGTCTTGTTGCAAATAAACAGCGCTTTCAGACCAAGCTGTCTTCAGTGGCACAAAGGTAAATTGTGTGTGAGGTTATGTGCTCTTCAAAATAAAAGAATACAATGATGTTACATTTATATAACGAGCTGTTTCGTTATTTGAACTTGTTTATAAATAAATGTTTTATCATTATTTGTAGAAGTTATGTTGTTTTCTGTGAATAGTCACAGTTTTAGTTGCAGATTTGTATGGTTTTCTTTGTAGTCCTAACTTTTTATCATCTGTGCTTGTGTGTCTGTTTTCTGTACTTGCATAGTGCAGCAACCAAATTGTGGAATGGGCACAGGCCTGATTATCACTGGGCCTCTAAAGAGGCATTTCCTTGGAATCATAGAATTGTATAGCTGGAAGGGATCATGAGGATCATCTAGTCCAGGAATGTCCAACCAGTCGACTATGATCGACAGGTTGATTCTTGGGTGATATTGGTCGATCACTTGCTCATTACTGGCCCCAGCCCCTCTCTGTGTCGTTCATTCACGCAGGATCGCTAAAACAGAAGCCCGCTGCTCGGCTCTGTTTTTGGTGAGGGTTTTTCAGCATTCCCATTAACTAATTAGGACTGCAAATTTGGTGCCCCCTCCAAAAAAGCTCAGCAACTTAGACCTGCCCCCCCATGGGTTGTTTTTTTCCTGGGAGAAGATTGCAGTCTCTTGGGAGTTGGGTGTCCCTGATCTAGTTTAACCCCCTGCAATGCAATGCAGGAATCCTACAGCCATCCCTGGGTGGGCTCAAACCACCAACCTTCTGATTAACAGCCAGGCACACCGACCCATTGTGCCACAACAGTTTGGGAATTCAATATGTTATTAAAGCATTTAAAAGCTGCCTGACTGTAGCAATGACCAGCTTCTCCTCTCCCTGGGAGCCGCCCTCAGCATTTTACAGTGTTGCACCAATGACACAAGCAGCCCTAGAACAAACAGTAGTTTCCACGGCAGCAGCTAAATCTGCATCCTGACTCCAGCAAATGGATGACCATTTTCTTATCTACTTTTATTTTCTTTCAAAAACACTACTGAGAGAATATCAGCACAAAACTCTGCTGCCATTCTCCACTCCAGAGCCAGCAGGCATCTGTTGTATGTGCTGTTTCTGTTTTAATTCAGTAGCGTGGATGTGCTGCTAATTACACGTGGGGAAGTGCAAATGATCTGGCAGTTTTTTTGTCCTGACAAGTCTTTTTGTTATATTCCTGTTTTAGGATGTTTAAAAGAGAGGTCAGGTGGGTTCAGACTGTATTAAGTTCTTGAGTTTTGTTCTGGTTTGAACATGCCTTTACTCCTTAGTGCTTTCAATCCTCAGGTCATTTGTTTGGCGAGTTCTAGTGAAGCCTAAAGGTGAGATATGCCCCTTAGGCACTCTGTCTAGATCCTGAGGGGTGGGTGGGTGTTTCTGTATGATTGCACAGCTTGCAGCTCAAAACTCAACATCACATGTGACACAGTGAATATGCATCTGATGTGCTACTGAGTCATGGGATGCCAGAACAATCGTTAGGACAATTGCTTGGTTGTAGCCTGCATAAGTTGCAGGAACAACATCCACTGTTGGATCACCTCATGCACCATCCTCTCTGCTTAAGCGGGGCATGGAGAATAATTTAAACATCTGCTCCCTGTTGCTTTGTAGTGGAAACATATGTTGTTGCTTATGCAGCCTTAAATCTGCAGGGATGGGAACACTGTGATTTTTGTGGTTTTATCTGAAGGACGGTTGCCTATAGTAGCCATGTAGAGGAAAGTTTCAATCACATATTTTCCAGAAAGCAGCAATGAATGCAGCTGGTCTGCCTCATTGACTCTCATCATGAAAAAAGCTGTCTCTCTCGATCTGCCCTTGGAAAGTAGCCTTTCTTTAACAGCTGTTGTCAGCTGTTAGGCATCCAGCTTCAGAACATCACTGTTCCAAAACAGACACCCTTCCTATTCCCAGGCATCCTGTGTGATTATTCACTGTTAGGCAGTTAGTGCTGCTCCAGGACTCCAATTTGCCACGCTTCTGTGCGGACTAGCAAAGCCCTGGCTTGAAGGAGGGAAAGCTACCATGGAAGACACAGTACCCAATATATTTTTCCAGGATATTTGTTGTCCTTAAAAATCCAGTTGGCATTGGTAAGAGGCTTTGGTGCATACCCAAGAGGGAGTACCCAGAAGCGTATGCTATTTGCATCAGGGTTCGGTTTGGCGTAGGCTGCAAGCTGCAGCAGGAATTTTCTGATCACAGTTCAGGAATGCAAAGTGGGTGACATTGACTCATTAATCTCTGTGAGCTGTTGCTTCTGGCTTGCGGCCCAGACTGCCTGGGCTGGACTGTGTTTGCAGATCTTGGGAAGCTTTGCCTAAAGTGGCCATTCAGGGTCCAAGGGAAGAGGCCAACCCCAGTGTTACGTACAGGATTGGGGGTGGGGGGAGAGTACAGTTAATTTCTCCACACTATTTGTCACTTCAGGAAATGCAGAGAGAATTCTGTCTTTCTGGCTTTGTTTTGCACTAGCTCTTGTGCATTTTTTCATTCATCTGTATTGATCTACTTGGCCTGGAGGCAGTAGAGATGAAATAAAGAAAACTGAGTGTGGCCTCTTCTTCATCAGCATAGATGTTTTCACCCTTTTATTGGACTCCAGAATGTATATCACTGAAAAAAATGAAAAATCATGGAAAGAACCATCTCTGCCATTACTCAATGGTTGGAAGAAACAAGAAGAAACAGCCTCTGGTCTAATCCCTCATGACTCTAAGTATGATCATTTCATATTTCTTTCATTTTCCTAGTCAGGTAATTTGCCCAAAGCTGAGTGGTTCTAGAACAGGCATAGGCAAACTCAGCTCTCCAGATGTTTTGGGACTACAACTCCCATCATCCCTGACCACTGGTCCTGTTAGCTAGAGATGATGGGAGTTGTAGTCCCAAAACATCTGGAGAGCTGAGTTTGCCTATGCCTGCTCTAGAACAAGGGCCAGGAAACCTGTAGCCTTCCATATTTGGAGGTCTCCAATTCCCATCAACTTCAACTTGCATCAAGGAGTATTGATATTGTAATCAAGGAACATCTGGGGGGGCCACAGGTTCCTTTCCCTGCTCTTGAAACAACAGAAATGCCAAGGAGCCACAGATCATTAGTTTCCTGGCATGTGTCTCCATTAGGAATGTGTATCCATCTTTCTCCTGTCACATGATTGCTCTTGGGAGTACAGCAGCAAACATGCCCAGCATAGAAAGTGTTTTAATTCCTCAGCAACTGCTTTGAAACTCTTACCAGGGCAGGTGGTGCGGTGGAGAGATGCACTCTGTGCCAGTGTGGTGTAATGGCCAGAGTGTCGGATTGGGACCATGATTCAAGCCCTTGCTGGGCCACGAATCTCACTGGGTGGCCTTGGGCCAGTCACTGCCTCTCCGCCTAACCTACCTGACAGGGTTGTTGTGGCGTTTCAGCCAGGAGGAAGAGAAACAGGTAGGCCTCCCTGAAGGAAAACGTGGGCTTGACCCGCGAGAAATAAACGTGCACGGAAGCATTGGCTAGGACGGCTTGAAAAATGAACCCGGAGAGCCGAGCCCTGAGACTGCAAACAAAATAAACAGAAATGATTCTTGAAGAGCCCAAACCAGGAACGCGCTGCCGCTGCCCTCAGCAGTCTCCCCAGGCTTCTCCCTCTGCCGCCTCCCCTCGGGTTCCCCGTGCTGGACCCGCTCGCTGCTCGAGGGGCGGCCGGGCCTGGCCAGCCACGAGGGAGGCGAGGAGCAAGCGAGCGAGCGAGGCTGGCTGGCGCTGCGGCCCCCCGGCCGGGCTGCAGGGGGAGCAGTGGCGGGCGGCGCGACTCCGAGGAGGCGGCGGCGGCGGCGAAGATGGCGGCCGCGGCTCAGGCGCTGAGTTGCTCCGGGCTGCTGCTGGCCGCCGCCGCCCTGGCGCTGCTGGCCGTGGCCATCGGCACCGACTCCTGGTACGAGACGGACGCGCGGCGACACCGCGAGCGCTGCCGCGGCTACGGCCACAAGCGCAACGCCCACAGCAACAGCAACAACAACAACAGCGACCCGCCCGGCTCCATGTCGGCGCCCAGCCCGCACCTGCCGCTCCGAGCCCGCCCGCCCAGGGCCCTGCTCCCCGGGCAAACCCCGCCGCCGCCGCCCTCGGCAGCGCAGCCGCTGCTGCTCCCCGGGGCCGCCGCCGCCGCCGTCGCCGCCGCTTTGGCGCTGGAATCGCACTGCGGCCGCCGCTTCAACTCCACCGTCTCCGGCCTCTGGCGGCGCTGCCACCGCGCGGGCTTCGAGCCCGACAGCGAGGAGCTCATCCAGAAAGGTGCGCGGGGAGGGGGCGGCGGCCGCGCCCCACAGGTCGAGGGGGGGGCTGCGCTGGCGGGGGTCGAGGGCGCGCGCGCGCGAGAGGGGGAGAGCTCGCTCGCTCGCTCGCTCCCGTCGAGGGAACATTTTGAGGGGCGTCGGTGGGGTGGGTGCTGCTGCTGCTGCTGCTGCTGCTGCTGCTGTCCAGGGTGCTGAGTCTGCAGAGCTGCCTTCCCGCCCAGACCAGGGAGGGAGACGCCTCCAGGGACCTTCTCCTCTGCTGAGCTCCTTGGGGCTGTGGGGCCGAGTCCCCGCCTCAGGGCAGCCTCCTCACCCGCTCTCCTCACAGATTTCTAGCCAAGCGCCAGGTGTCCCAGAGCCTTGCAGGCTTTCTTCTCCTCCTCCCATGGTGGCAAGAGGGCTCAACAGGAGCTGGAAGGGGGAAGGGGGGGGCAATTGCATTTTCTCAAGTCAAGGCTGCCTAAAATGGTGGTTATTTCCATGTCTCGCACTGGATTCTCTGCCGGCCTAGATCTCTAGGGCTTAGGGTCTTTTCCCAAACACTCACAATGCCCTCTTTATGCATGAGAATAACCCGGGCAAGACACCTCTTGCATATGTTCCTCAGGTGAAGCAGCTGGGCATGGGTACAGCCTGCCAAGGTTTCTGTGGTTGCAGCCATTGGGGGAAGTGATGCTTGTTCACAGCTGTGATCAGCTGCCCATCACCATTCATTTCTCCCTGGGAATGCATTCTTCCACCTGCTCAAAGGTGCTCAGGTCTGCCAAACAAAATGCAGTGCACACAGTTAAAAAAAAATAAATGGGCAGGGGGTGCTGTACCCACCTGGGTGAGAGCAGCAATTTTTTTGGCCAGGGTGGGATGTGCCTTATGCACAAGGAAGAGCTTGCTTTGGACATGGGATTATCCTAAAAGAAAACATGCCTTCATTTTCCAGGGACACTATGCACAATTCCGGAGTCGTGCAGTGTGGTGTCAGAAACCAGGGCTGTTGCCTTGTAAGTGGCATTGTCTATATATGAGTGACAAACCTGAATGCTGGGCGCCATTACTGCCACATGGCTCCACCATATCCAGCTGCAGGTCACTGTTAGGTATATTTCTTGATTGTCAGGCAAAATCTTTTTGTGGCTGCTCTGTGTTGTTCCACTTTCCACCATGAGAGGCTAAGAAATGTACATTGCATTCCTGACATATGCCCAGGAACTGCACATAGAAAGCAGCTCTTGCTTTACCCTTCTAAAATTTGGCAATGGTTGTCTTCATTGTGCTGCATTGGAAATAGAGTGGTTGAATCTCACACCTTTTCCATAGGATTTCCTTTACCTGTAACAGTTGTGGAAATTGCAACAGGATGGAAGCTCATGCTTCCAATAAACATGAGCTATATAATATTCTGATGCTGGCAGCACAAGATGCTTCAGCCCAAATCCTTACATTTCAAGTATAGTCTTCCAGGCAGTTGAATAAATTGCTAATAGCAGAGATTGTGGCATTTCCACCTCACAATAGGAAATAGTTAAATCACTCAATAAAAATATATTTCAGTCGTCTTCTAAAAGAATGACATACAGCATAATCAGTAAAAAGTTCAATTAGCAATGAATTTAGAAAAAAATGACAAAAAACATATTCTACAACCAATACTTACAAATTAAAAAAAACAGCAACAAGGGTAAAAGATGTTGCGCATTAAAACTGGTAACAATGAAATTAAGTGTTATACAATTAAAGCCTGTTGGAGAAACATCTGGGGTGTTTTAAAAGTATTTATGTATTTTATACCCTGCATTTTGAGAAATCTCTTTCTCAGTGATTATTTAAGGATACATATAGAGATGGCAAGATGATGGTTTGAGGTAGAGTTCTAGCTCTAAAAGTCTTTGAACATATACACCAATAAACTATCTCCTCCCTTGTTGCCCCTTACACCTAGAACTGCCCCTGAAAACACCTTTACTTCCTTCAGGTCTCTCCTCAAAACTCATCATTTCCAGAAAGCCTTTGGAACAACTCATAGAACTATTGTGTAACATGTAATTAAAATAATAGCATGCCCTATCCTAACCTCTGTTTTGTCCCTTCTGTTAAGGCTTCACAGCATGTTTTTTAGGTTGTGAACATCATTGGGTTGAGAACCTGTCAAAACTCTTCTTTGTGAAGCCTGATGTCCATGAATGGTGCTATATAAAATAATTATTATTTTGCTAACCTGGTGTTTCTGATCCT
This sequence comes from Podarcis cretensis, assembly GCF_951804945.1. Lineage (NCBI taxonomy): Eukaryota > Metazoa > Chordata > Lepidosauria > Squamata > Lacertidae > Podarcis > Podarcis cretensis. Next base: position 51,203,578 of record NC_137170.1, on the reverse strand, counting down.
GTATCATGTCTAAGATATAGATGTAGATTCTCTTTACAGAACCCATTGTAACATCGCCAGCTGCTTTCCTGCATTTAATTCACTAGAATCCATCTTCTGCATTTTTATGTTTCCATATTGAAAGTAGTTCATTTACTTCATTATAGTAATTAGTATATAGTAATTAGTATCGTGGATCATGCTGTTTTACATCTCTTTGATTCTCCCTCCTCCACTTTGGCCAAAGGCCTTCTGCTCCCACTGTTATTTCCAGAAGGATTGAAAACAAACTCTGTTGCTTGTTCTCTAACACTGTTTTCAGCATGTTCTCTCTTTTATGAAAAGTTAATTCATGTCAGACAATGGGGCTACAATCCAAGACAGAGCTAGTTTTGGGTAAACCCATTAAACTCAGTGGGATTACGCATGCCCTTGTGTTGGATTGTGGCCTAAATGCCTTCCTGGGTTCCTTTGTCTTATGGCTTGGAGGGCCAGCATCCTTCCTGGCTAGTATGCCTTCAAAAATAACTATTCCCAATACATAGTCATAGTCTTGTATCTTTTGCCATAATTCATATTTTTCCGTGTATGGATATATTTGCACATAAAAGAAAACAGCCTTGTTTTTTCAGGTTGCAATCCTATATTCCCTTACCTGCAACCTGCATTGGGATATACTTCTGAGTAGGCATGTATGGTATTGCACTGCAAATTACTGTACTTCTTCTGGTCTCTTAGTTCAACTTTTCCCTATCTTCCGTTTCCATGTCAGTTCCTCTATAAACAACAATACTTATTCAAAGTAATGAGCTCATGTGTGTGTCTCATCATGTACTTATAGTCACTAGAGCAGTGTGCTCCAAACCTCTGATGGCTCAGACACTTGAAAATAAATCAATCAATAAACTTGTAGGCATACTTCATTCTTACATTTGAAAAGGCTTACTTCTAAACACCAACATCTAATGATTTCTGACCACTTGTGCAATAGAAATGCACTTGTGCAACAGGACTTCCAATTTCTCTTTTTACCCCCTCCAGATCTCCATCTGTTCTGGAAGATCCCTCTAGATTTTGAGCACATGTGGGGCTGCAGGGGCAAGTAGAGGAAACTTAGATCTCATCCAAGGCATGTAAGAATGAGAATTATCTCTCTTCAGAGTAGCCCTGCTTGGTATGCGTGTGAGTCACTCTTCTGAATGTGCCTCTTCTGAGGGCAGGTAATTTGTTGCATCTCTGCATCAGGAGTAAATGAAAGAGCCACTCGCACTTGGTGCAGAGACCTGGAAGAATGATCTGCCTGCATTGGAGGCTGCTTGGATGAAGGAGACAAGACTGGAGTAGTGGATCATGCAGTGGGAAGCGTATTCTGTGATTGGGTCCCTTGAGCTGACATGAGAATCTTTATTTGCTTCTTAATGAACAGGCCCTACTATAGTAGAAGATATAAGAGGCCATATAGGCCAGTTTATATTATTTGTCTAGCTAGGCTGGTGTTTTCTACTCTGACTGGTGGTGGTTCTCCAGGATCACAGGCACCAGGCTTTCCCTCCCTGATTCCAGCTCTTTTTTTTAACTGGAGATGCCAGAGATTGAACCCGGGATTTTCTGTATGCAAGGCATGTGATCTACCACTACATTGTGGCTGGAGGTAAATGTCTCCTATTCTGCTGTGCAATACTGAAGTATATTTCTTTAAAAGCTTTACTTTATTCATGGTGAGCATGGATGCAACCATCTTTTAAACTTCTGCTGTTTAAATGCAATGCATCCATTTTCTGTGACAGTTTCTACTTGTGAAAAACTGGCAAGGATTAATTTTTACCTGTTTGAACTATGATATATATGCTTTTAAACCACTATGGGGGGAGAATGCAACCCTGTTTATTCTTTTTCACAATTTCCTTCAAGCTCCCAAAAGTGAGTTTTTAAGTGTGTGTGTGTGTGTGTGTGTGTGTGTGTGTGTGTGTGTATATAGAGAGAGAGAACTGCTTGTCACAAAGCAATATTTTTTTCCCCAATATAAAAAGTAGGTTTGCAGAGACTACCTTGGATTTGATGTTTCAATAAAGATAGGGTAAGAAACGGATACTCCCTAATCTCCTAAAGCAGGTGAAAATCGGTAGAAGACATTTAAGCACATATTTGCCTTGTCCTATGGCTAAGCAGTTAATTATAAATACAATGAAAATTCAGGAAAGAGAAGTTCAGTTATTTAAATCAAATCTTCAAAGAGCTCTAGCAAGTGATAACAGAATCCCCTGGGAGCCTACAGAAGACACCAGAAACTGACTTGAGTTGGGGGTCTATCTGAAAGACGTAATTCACTGTTATCATAATGATAAAATCATGAACTGATAACTCTTTGGTTTGGCTCTATAATATTCCATAGCACAAACTAATTTGGAAAGCCACTTAAGGGTGATATAAGAGGAGGGACTCAAGGATTACATTGTGGAGAGGTTGCCTCTATTTAATGGTTATGAACAGTGATTCAAAAGGCCACAGTCACAATATTCATTCTAATTTTTTCTTCACAGTTTTCATCCTGTTATTATTATTTTTTAGAAACTTCAGGTCCCATTTAAGCTTCTCCGCATTTCTTCCATAGTAGAAATAATCTTGTCCTGTCCACTATAACCAGAACATCAACCTAGAAAAGAGTATATTACTGTAGGTCCTGCTGATTATTTGATGTCGTGCTTTAATAATGAAATGTGATAATTAGTAATAAACATAACAATAATATATATAATAATAATAGTAGTAAACACAATACATTATAAATCTGAATATTAAAAGTGCTTTACGTATATTATCTTTTTGCAATCCTTACAACACTATAAATAGGATCTGTATTGTAGCTCCCTTATTGCAGATGCTGGGCTTTTGTTGAGAATCAGTGGTTTGCCTAATACTCTGTACTGAATTTGTGGCAGAGGTGAAATTAAGTGACATGGTTCACATTGAATCAGTGCCGGATTTACGTATAAGCTATAGCTATAGCTTAGGGCCCCACTCTCTTTGGGGGCCCCCGAAAATTTAAAGGAAAAAACAACTGGATGTACATTTCTAAAAAATAAGATAAAAAATAATAATAAAACACATACAGCAACAGTGTTTTGTGTTGTGTAGGCTCCTGTGATGTAAGCAATGCCCCCTGCCTGCTAGCCTGCTCCCTAAAATATCACATATAAAGGGCCCCATTACCTTCAGTAGCTTAGGGCCTCATCAAACCTAAATCTGGCCCTGCATTGAATGATGGCTTAGCATTATGAGTACAAACTAAAGCAAGGCTAATATAGTTTAGGAGGCAGTAAAGGGAAAGCAACGTCAATAAAGCCTAACGTCAGATATATAGTGTTTCTGTTTGTCATTTTTTCTCTTTCAGGAGTCATACAGCGTTGCACATCTGTGAAGTATCACTACACTTCATCTTCCCTGCCACGCAACTTGCCTGTTAATATTACCAACACTATCCGCCAGGATGAGTGGCATGCCCTCCGTGAGTATCCAAAGCACTCGCTGAACATAGTTCTTTTGTATCTTTGTTACCAGAATTGATAAAAATTCAGGAGAATCACATGTACCTCCTGGAACTGTACTGCTTCAGGATGCAGGTGGGGTAAATCACACATTTGAATATTCCTGTTGAAAGCATCAAGCACATGAAAGCTAGCATATCAAGGAGCCTTCTTCTTGACACATTAGCTTTCCATGTACAGGGTCTTTTTGATACACAGGAGTAAACAAATACTTCCTGAGCCCACCCAAGACCACCATGCCTTGTATTCATTTATTTTAGCCTTGAATTTTACCTGCTATTGGCTCCAATATGAGGGCTTTTTTGAAGCCTAAATGCAGTGTTTTGTAGAGGGTCACAGCTGCTGAAAACACTTCCCACACTGCAGTTAGGCTTGGAAAAAGCCTCCTAAAATAGGATGCTTTTTTCATGCAAAACTGCAGCTGGTGGCAGGATGGTTACATTGAGAGAATGTGTGTGTGTGTGTGTGTGTGTGTGTGAGAGAGAGAGAGAGAGAGAGAGAGAGAGAGAGCTGAATGGAAGAACAAATGGTGTTACCCACTACCAACTCTGACCCTGCTCACTTGCACCACATCTACTTTCAGTTGGACCCAAAGAATGCTGGTGTGAAGTTCTCCTAGCATTTTCTCAGGCTGGCAAAGGTTCTCCATTCCAGTCTAAGTGAGAGGAAGTTGAACTGAGCAGCTTTGCTGCTTTGGGTGCTGATGTAACTGAGGTGCTGCGTATGTTACTATTGGATTGCAAGTTTACCACAAATAGCTTGTGGGGGGGGAGGAATCTGAGTCAGCCAATCCTTTAAAAAATTGAAATGGTCATGTAGGCAATGGCAGAGGAAGGGTATCATCACTGGGTGTGTGTGTGTGGCAAAATGACAAAAATATGAGGTTTGTTGTTGTTGTTTTTTAAAAAAAAGGCTCATGAAACTTTTTAGTTCAGTCAACAAATGTAATGAAACGTGGCTGACACTGGGCACCACACCGCGGGGGGTGGCACTTACTGAGGGGCCTGCAGCGTGCCCAAGCCAGGAGTGGGAGTGACATAGTGGCTTAGATGTCTGCAGGCTCCATGTTGCCTAAAATGGCAGTGTGGGACTTGCGTCTGCCCACTGCCTCTCCCTCAGCTGCCCTACAGCTGGGGGGGAGGCGGCGGAGAGACTCCATGCAGCGTGCCCCGCCCCCCTGGGTGGCTTGCCCCGCCCCTGGCTGAAGGACGCACGGACTGCTTTGAGATTGTTACTCATATATTTCTAAAGCCAGAAGGGATCAAAAGGTCATCTATGCCCCAAATTAAGGTCTCGTCCCTTTCCCATCAGTTTATGTAATCAAAAACACGGTTAAGGTATTCTTGGAGTGGTGGTTTGGCTCGGAGGTTATTCTGACCTCTAACTACACAGTCATGGTGGCCAGCGAGACAACCTTAGTTCTGTATAGCTTTGTTCAGGGCTTTCCTGCATTTGTGCTCCAAACGGGAACCCCCTTACAATGCTAAATACTGCTACTCAACAGCTGGTTCCCCATATAGCTTTCCTTTCTGGTGGTATCATATATTGTACTTTAATTACTACTTTCCTTTCTTCACTGCCATTCGTGCTCCTTGGTCAAGCCCCACCAACCCACTAGGCCATATGCTAATGATTATCCTTTCCTCTTCATTGCCTAATTTCATGGACACTTTTCTAGACTTCTTTGAGGACACATGTTAATAGCAACCATGCTTGCTCCTGTAACAGCACCACATCACCAGTATGTGTAACCCAGGAGCACATCATGCTTCTGAGTGGGAGCCTGATGGCATGGATAGTCAAAGAGATTGCCTCTTTATGTGCTTTCTTGTAAAGAGCTATAAAAGCGCAGTGTAAACCACTTGTAATAAATATAGAAGGCAAATTTCCATCTGGCTCATTTTCCAAAGTGATTATTTTCTTGACTTGGGGGTTCTTACAGAAAGGCATGATATTTTTAGGAAGCGCTGAGACTTTGCCTTCTTAAATGCTTAATAATAATACTAATAATAATTTATTATTTGTACCCCGCCCATCTGGCTGGGTTTCCCCAGCCACTCTGAGCGGCTTCCATAGATTATAAGATTTCAAAAGATGGAAGCACTCATATTCATGGATCACTGGTGCAAATGTGAGCCTCCACCTCTGATTTCCTCTGCGGTCTCCAAATTACTCTTCACAGACTCTCTTTTCTCTCCCTCTTTCTCCATCTTCTTTCTTCCTTGCACCAACACCCCCTCAGATCTGCGGAGAATGACAGCTGGCTTTATTGGTATGGCAGTTTCCATCATTCTCTTTGGGTGGATCATTGGTATGCTGGGCTGCTGTAAACAGCATGAGCTCATGCAATATGTAGCCGGACTGCTCTTCCTTATGGGAGGTGAGAGTTCTTTCTTCTTTGTAGGCTGAGAGCCATTTTCTGAAGAAATGCATTTGGTATTGTGCCCTATATGTAATGAATTGAAGCCTTGGTGGGGGGGGGGGGACTGGGCTCACAGGACAAGAACTAGGGAACAGGTGATATAATTGTTTGGACTGTCTCAATGAACTTAAAATGTGTGATAAAACTTTCAAATGACAAAAAAGAGGGGGGTGAAAACGTGTCAGATAATGGTACTTACCCAGTTCTTGGACCAGTTCTACCCTGGGAAACCCCTATGAGGGATTGTGACAGATGGGTGAGACCCACCTGTCATTCATGTGGTAGCATGTGATTGACCAGTGGGTGGCACTGACCATCTGTCAAATACTGATAAGGGTGAAAAAAGTTCCTCACCCTTCTGTATACCCACTGCTGTGCTTGTAGCTATGTGACTGGCTACTTCATAGGTGTGCTAGTAGAATATTGTATTTTTATTTTTATTTATTTAACTGGTTTTAGGTGAAGCCAGAAACCCTCTAATGGTTTTTATGTATTTTATAAATTGATATCCTGCTCATCCAAAGGAGTGGGACGCAGGTGGCGCTGTGGGTTAAAGCCTCAGCGCCTAGGGCTTGCCGACCGAAAGGTCGGCGGTTCGAATCCCTGCGGCGGGGTGCGCTCCCGCTGCTCGGTCCCAGCGCCTGCCAACCTAGCAGTTCGAAAGCACCTCCGGGTGCAAGTAGATAAATAGGGACCGCTTACCAGCGGGAAGGTAAACGGCGTTTCCGTGTGCGGCTCTGGCTCTGGCTCTGGCCAGAGCAGCGATGTCACGCTGGCCACGTGACCCGGAAGTGTCTCCGGACAGCGCTGGCCCCTGGCCTCTTGAGTGAGATGGGCGCACAACCCCAGAGTCTGTCAAGACTGGCCCGTACGGGCAGGGGTACCTTTACATCCAAAGGAGCTGGTTTTCTGTTTCCTTGTACAGTACAACATGAAAAGAGCAGCATAACCTTTAGAGAGAAAAGCAGCTGATGAGGAAGAAGGTATTCAAAACAGGTTTTTTTCTCTGTAGAGATCAAAGAGCGAGATCAAAACAAATGTGAAAGCATGGTTCAGATCTGACAGTAGCCTGAAAAGGGGCAGGAAAAAGGCCCATGAATCTGAGATTCAGATGCTGTGGATAATAGGCTGTGCAAGTTTGTTTCCTTCTACAACAAAATTCCTCAAGTCACAAAAAATGGGAGCTTTACAGATTTGAGGCAGCCCTTTGCAAGGAAGCTGAGAAACACTGGCTTTATCTTTATCTCTTCTCTTTTTCAGGTACCTGCTGCATCATCTCCCTTTGCACATGTGTGGCTGGGATAAACTTTGAGCTGTCTCGTTACCCTCGCTATGTCTATGGGTTACCCGAGGACATCAGTCATGGCTATGGCTGGTCCATGTTCTGTGCTTGGGGAGGCCTGGGACTGACGCTTCTGGCAGGATTCTTATGCACATTGGCCCCCTCTCTCAATAGCCCCCGGACTGTCGTACAGAAACCCAGACAGGAAAATGGTACTGTGTGATGAGAAGGGAGCAAAGGACTCTAGCAAGCACAGGCCAGGCCAGGTCTGGCAGTGGGTTACTGCCAATAGTGGGGGTATCTGAAATTCATGAAGAAGGGAGGTTCCCACTGCAAACAAACGAAGGAATTCAGCTGCTATGTCAAAGACTCGGGGGGGGGACCCCTCCCTTCCTTTGATTCTTCAGCCTGCCTGTCTGATACAACCAACCAAATCAGGTTAATTCTTTATTCCTGGCTTGCCTAAAGGGAACTTTTCTGTTAAATAGGGTGTGTTGCTGTAGGATCTGTGTACCATTTAAGCTGAATCAGATTTCTGCTAGGAGCAGAAGCCACTGTGAATTCCCTTTGGCGTCCTTGTGACTCCAGGGAACTCCATTTCCAAGAATCTTTGAGGACCAGTCAGAGGTAAAGACCAAAGGGAAATCCAGCCAGTCTCAGTATTCATAGAATCATAAAGAGTTGGAAGGGACCCTGAGGATCATCTAGTCCAACCTGAATATGCAGCCGTCCCATATAGGGATTGAACCCGCAACCTTGGTGTTATCAGCACCACGCTCTAACCAACTGAGCTATCCTACTGATTCTCTTCTGCAGCAGGGACCTGATGCTGTTACAGGCTTAACACAGCCTACTGCTTCAGCCTTTGACACCAGCTTAAGTGGGGGCTTTATAGACATTCAGACAGGAACATTAGCAAGTTCTTCCTCTGGACCACACAGTATCTAACCTATGCCAGTTCTGGGAGCCAAATATGTATAGCAGTAGCTCATGAAAGGTTACTTCTGGGATAACACATAGGGAGTTAGAGCAAGCAGCAAATAAATGAGACTTCAGTGCTTGAGGAATTCTTCCACGAAGGCATCAGGCCTGAGTTAGTGTCAAGATAACTCACACACATACAGAAAAGCATTTTTGGGGATGGCAGGGGTGGCTGAACCTAATTAAGTTATTTAGTCACGTGTGATATTCCTGCTTGAGGTAACACAAAGAACAAAACAACAGGTTTCTGGTTGAGGCAAGAAAGTGGACCAGGGCTCCCATCCTAGAAATGATGTTGTCATAGCAACTGCTGTAGTAGGCAAATGAGATTTGCAAGCTGCTTCAAATCCTTCCAGGCTGAGTGTAGAACTTTACCATTTTGGATAATGAGCACAGAAACTTGAAAAGACAGCCCGCTTGGTAGCATCCTCTTCTAACAGAAAAGGAAGCACTTTTTATTAAATGGACTCAGTACGCACGTGAACAACGAGAGCTGGGCCTAACTCAGGAACATCAACAATGGTGCTGAAGGGGAGGAACTGGTCTTTCCTCATTGTACTCCTTTTCTGTCTCCTCAAAAGACTACACAGAAGCCTTTTTTGGAGGGCTGTTTACATTGTATTTTTAAGTGGCATGTAATTAATAACTCAGTGCTAAAGTCAATGTATTCATGGAAAGTGTGATTTTTAAATGGAAGTTGTAAGTTTCAAGAGGCATTAAATTAAAAGGCTTGGGTCCAGTGAGAAGCTGGAGATTCTCAGCCTTTTGGATCTCATTAAGAGAGACTGACATTAATTTTCTGCACTTCTACACAACCACAGCTGCTGGAGAAACCCTGTCATGCAGCTGACGATACAGGGAGACAGGAATGTCACTTATTTGGCAGCCGGCCTCGTAATCCCAGCTGTTGATCTTGTTCCTGTCCACAAAGCCTAATGTGTGTATGGGACAAGTTTTGCCTCAAATAAAAATTACTTCCAGAGAATAAGCAGGTTGATTGGTGCAACCTTACACCCTCTAGGGGACATCAGTATACCTGTGCCTTCAGTTTAAATGCTCTGTAGGGGGTGTAAGCATACATCAGCAGGAACTGGAATGCTGTGGTGAAGGAGTAATTTTTTAAAAGCTTAAGAATTCAATCACACAAACAGCAAATGACAAATTTGGGTTCTTTGTGCAAATTTTGGTGTTTTTAAGGGGTTAAAAGGAAGACATATGCCTCATACATGCATAAGGGTACCATTCCACGAAGGTAATTCTTTTTCTTCAAGGCGTAGCAACATAACAGCTGCCCTAGTCAAAGCAAATGCTTTATTTTAGCCCATCAGGTAATAGAAAGTAAGAAAGTTCCAGATCCAACTCTTGATCCTGGTTTCTCAGCCAAAGCCTGAATAATTAGCTTCAGGTACAAGAATCAGGCATAATATTGTAGATTAGCTTTCTTCTTGGCCTGGACTTCCAAGATTCCTTCCATGTAATCTTCATGGGTAAGCTCTGTAGCTCCATGCCGTAAGGCAATCATCCCCTGATCCAAAGAGAAAAAGGATGGCTCAGAAAAAAAAACCTAATAATGCAGCACAGAAAATTGCCACTCTTTTGTGTTGAAGGCACTCTCCCCAGTTCAGCATCAGCTGCTGAGGACAGTTTCTCAAAGGAAGCAGCATTGGGGGTGGGGTGGGGTAGATCTACTTACCGCTTCCACACACACAGCCTTGCACTGTGCCCCATTGAAGTCATCTGTGCAACGAGCCAGCTCTTCATAATTCACATCAGGGCTGCAGAGAAATAAATTATGTTTTAAAAATTAAAAAGGAAAAAAGAGCTCAACTGGAAAGGACACATAAAAACTTCCTGAGAATGCTTCAACGTCAAAGCTAGGGCTGTGCATATTCAGTGATAAAAATTAATTTCTGCACCACAAAAAGCAAAAAACCTGCCCTCTGTATAAAATTAAGCACACTTACTGTATTTAAATTTGAATTAATTATTCTGATTTGACAAGTCATAGGGAAAGAAAAGAAGCAATGAGGGGTACTAATGCCCCACTTGATCACTGGAAATATTGCTTGGCTATCTCTTAGATTTCTGATATTACAGCAAGTACCACCCAGCGCTAACATGTGTTTACAGCCATAAAGATCAGAACTGAGCTCTGAGAAAGTCAAGATTCTTAAGCCCAATAGCATAACCTGTGCTCCTACTGAATCCAAGACAAGAACACTCTATAGTTTACTTATGACAGGGCCTGGAGAATAAAGGAAGAGTACTATTGCCCGCAACCCAGCCATTTCCACAAGCTGGCTTCATTCCTTTTTAATACCTGACATTCATCTTGCGTGAATGGATCTGCATAATCCTGGCTCTAGCCTCCTCATTGGGCATTGGAAACTCAATCTTACGATCCAGACGCCCTGAGCGGAGTAGAGCAGGGTCTAGGATATCCACACGGTTAGTCGCAGCAATCACCTGGATAAGAGAGAACCCAGGAACAGTGATTTTAGTGCTCTGAGATGCAGGTGAACCTATTAACATCTTTCTCATCAAAATGGCTTCGAAGCCACTCTGTAATCTCTGCTTGCAGCACCCCCACCTCGTACCCTCAAGCAAAGGAAAGTTACCTTGACTTGTGTGTTAGGTTGGAATCCATCAAGCTGGTTCAGCAATTCCAACATGGTCCTCTGTACTTCCCGATCACCAGCCTTTTCACTGTCAAATCTGGAAGAAATCATGGTAGAAAGTCAACTTTTGTTACACAGCATATCCCTTGCAGAAACCTTATATTCATGTTCACCATACAAGTATAAGCCAAATCTAATTGTTACTGCAATGTCATCATAGTCAGTGAAGCAAATGACTCCCCTATGGTCTGGTAGCACAACCACCATTTGAACCTTCAGAAGCATGGATTTTGCATGTGTCATGTAAACATACTATTAGTTATTGTGCCAGTGTTAATGGGCCAATATCAATGGGCTAATGAAGATAGGTGATTGGGTCTATGCTGCTGACATAGGAAACAGTGGTATGATTTAGGACAATTCCATCTGACTTCAATTAAAATGCCTGCTGTAACAACAACCGTCAGTAGGTGCTGGAAGTTCAACAGGGAGGGGACCTGTCTGACCTCAAATGGAAAAAAGTTCCACAAAACTGGGCCCAAAATGTGAAACACATGGCTCCTGGTGGATACAAGTTGTGCATCTGAGCCATGGGGAGGCACTAACAGTGACTACCCCAAAGACTTCATTGATGGGACAGAGATACTAGGCAGTTCTTGAGGTCTCCTGGATCCAAGTTGCTAAGGCCCTTGTAGGTTGATACAAGAACCTTGAGCTTGACCTCGTAGTTTACAGGCAGCCAATGCAAGCTTTTGAACACCAGACTTCTGTGCTGGTGGAAGTCTGTCCCCATGAACAGTCTAGCCCCCGCTGGAGCTTCCAGACCAGGCCCAAGGGTAGCCCCATTCAGAGCACATTGGTAACCTCAAGACTTGATTATAGCAATGTATGAATCACTATGGCCAGACTATTCCTGTCCAAAAACAACTTCGGGGTTAGCGCCTCCGGCAATGGCGGAGCTCCTCCGATCGGGAGGAACCGGCTCCGTGAAAAACAGGGTCTGACCGCCACGGCGACGGCGGAGACCCTTAGAAATCAGAGACGGGAGAAGTCTGTGAACCTGGGATTCGGCTGGCACCTTCAGCGCCCACCTACTCGCGGGGAGACCCGGTATCGGGAATCCGGAGCGACGTGGGGTGAGAGGCGCGGTGCTTTGAATCGACCGCTTATTTCATGGAGCGAAGCCGCATTGCCGCTGTCGGAGAGCGCTGACTTTTTTCCTGTGGACAATTGGATTCTAAACAACAACCCATGAGTAGAACGGGAAATTGAGCTTTTAAATAATTTAATTTGGCACCGAACGGGGAAGGTCTAAACAGGAAGTCCGCCTTCCCTTTCTGTAAATAGACTGAAGCAAAGTAGTTACTAACTAAGGTTTTGGAAAGTCTCGCGTAAAGGATTAAAACTCCACTGATTGAAACTATCAATTCTGACCAAGTGAACTTGCAGGAGAAGGTGGAAAATTAAAGATTGAAGCATTACGTCTCTGAACCTGGGAACGGTTTGCAAAAAGTCCATCGACGGTAAACAGGACAAATTTGACAGCTAGCTTTAACTTGACAGCTAGCTTTAATTTGACAGTTGGCATTAATTTGACAGCTAGCTTTAAAAGAAAGACATTGTTTCTATTGTCTGCTTCTGCATTTAAAAAGAAGAAAAAGTAACTGGGAACTGTAATTAATTTACTTTTGGAATTGTGCTGGAAAGGATTGATACAAATTGAGACTGCTTCCCTCTAGAGGGAGTTTTGGGACATTGTTACAAGTGTGCAGCTGCGAAATTACTCTGAAGATAAGGACTGTGAGAAACTAGTTTTGACCTTGAATTTCTTAAGAATGTCGGTAAAGGAAGAAGTAGCGTCTGCTCTGAATAGGACAATTTATCTGCTGGGAAAGCTGCATAAACAGAGAGATGTCATGGCTACTAATATTGATATCTTGGGAACAAAAGTGGGCATCAGCATAGAAGTCGACAAGAACCCGGCACAAGAACCTTTCTTAACTGAACAAATTGATGAATTAGAGAAGGAGAAAGTTGCTGTTGTTGCATATAAAGCAAAATATTGGGGAGCTTTAACCCTAAAGAGGCAAATGGAGGATTACAACTTGAGGCCTTATATGACTGTAATTAGGAGAAGCCAGTGCCTGGCCTGATCTGGAAAAAGAAAAGTGGAGAGATCCCTTTATGCAGGGATCAAATGACTTTTGGAATATGAATTTGAGCCAGGAGGAGATTGGAGCTTCGGGGGCCTTTGGACTTGGAAGAACTGTGAAACAAGGTTTGGAATACCGTAGTTTTCGCTCCAAAACACACACTTTTTTGCTCCTAGAAAGTAAGGGAAAATGCCTGTGCGTGTTAAGGAGCGAATGCACGGATCGGAGCCATGGCTGCCGTCAGTCAAGCAAAGCGGGAGCCGCTTACACACTCTACGAGGCTCTCGCTTTGCTTGCTTTAAAGCGACCTGGAGCCGGGGAGGAGGGAGGGAAGGAGAGCCATGGCAGCAAAGCGGGCAGCAGCCGCTTACACGGGAGGAGGGACAGACGCTAGCAAAGGTCCGTGTGCTCTCTAAACAGAGCAATGAGGCTGCAGAGGGACGGCAGGAAAGATAAAATTTAAGCAACCAGCAGCAAAATAAAACCAACCTCGAGCTCTGAGCCACGCAGTGAAAACCAGGAAGTTAAAAAAAAAAAGGCTGGGGATGAGGGAGAGGGGAAAATTTGCAAATCCCCGCGTCTCAGCTGATCCGCTGGGAGGGAGCAGCTTGTTTTCAGGCAGGATAGATTCGAGCATTGTCTGGGTCCTAGTGCCCCTACCACTTTTTTGTGCTCCATTCTATTGCTGCTGGTGGCTGCTTATCACTCAGGCTACAAGGAGGAGCGCTTTTACACAGCTAATGGTGAATCCCCTGCAATCCAAGTCCTCCTCACTTGCTCAAATCTATTCTGCCTCAAAACAAGGAGCGGAAGGAAAAGGCTGCAAACTGTTAAATGGAAAAAAACCCAGGCACAGGGCAAGTACCTTAAGTATACCTTTAAAGCAACAGTGCTCTTTCCCTCCCTCCTCCCCGCTCAGCTCGCCGAAAAGCTCCTTCTCCACGCGTGCTCCTTGTCCCTTGAGTGCTTTTCCTTCCCTCCCCACTTAAAACGTGGTTACAAAGCATGGATCCACATGGATCCTCAGGATTTTTGCATTGGGCTACCCCAAACTCACCACCATGCTGTGGCCACAGCATGAACCATAAAAATCATGCACCCACTGTTTCGTTCAAAATATTTTTTTCTTGTTTTCCTCCTCTAAAAACTACGTGCGTGTTATGGTCAGATGCATGTTATAGAGCGAAAAATACGGTACTTTATGGGCCCTAGCTTTAATTATGGAAACCTGGCAGACTTGTCAAGAAGGAATATAACCATTGTTGGGATGGAGCTCCCCCGAGATCTGCTTTTTAGCACCAAAGTTTATCAAGAAGATCGGCAGAAGGGAAATGAAGAAGAGTTAAGAGCCTCGGATATCGGATCTCCAGGTTGATGGACGCTGGGAGGTTGATGGAACTGAGGGCGGGACCGGGACCGGGGAGGGGAGACGGAGGAAAGAAATTGGGAATTTAAAGGGTATATAAGGAATTTAAAAAAAATAAAAAAATAATAATGAGAAATGGAAAAATCGTGGAATGAAATTTTTATGACCCTAGGGGAAATGTCTTAAGAGATTAAGTTCAATATATTAGTTTTAATGAGAAATAAGATTAAATAAAGTAAAAATGGATGATTAATTGGTGAAAGAAGAGAATGTCAAACTACAGTATATTAAGATAAATTATTAGGATAAAAACAAGGATGAAGGATTTGCTGGAATTTCTAACTGAATCAGAATACAAAGAGGGGAGGTGTGAGGAGGTCAAGGAAATAAGTTAAAGAAGGAAAGTTATGTAAAGGTTTGATTTGTTCTTTTCTTTTCTTTTTCTTTCTTTTTCTCTGGATTCTATGCATTTTTTTTGCTTGTTTTTTGTCTGTTTTCCATTTTTTATCTTTTTCTTTTGATGTGACTTGTTTTTATGTATTGCTTTCTTTTTTGGTTTAATTGGGTGTTTTTTTGTTGTGACTTATGTAACCTTTAAAATTTTAATAAAAATCTTTAAAATATATATATATATATATTCCTGTCCAAAAACAGCTATAGTTGATGTACAGGCAACCACCAATTGATGTGTGACTAGGAATGCAGCAACCTAGAAGTGGCTGGAAAAGGGGGCCTGATGGGGCAAAATGGATTTATGCACGCTCCGCCGATGCACACAGGGGTCAGGAACCAAAACCCCATGCAAATCTGCTGTTGCCTGTATACGGAGCTAGCCTATAAGGAGGGTGGTTTTTCAACAGCTACTATGGATCTCAATTAGGACCACAAAAGTTCAGTAGTCATCTTTTCATCTAACATATATTCTTACAGAAATCAGGAACGATCCTATCAATACTTGTACATTACAGTCTTATTTGGCTTCACAAAGAAGCCTGGCATGATTTCCAGATCATATACAGTCCCAAGATCTTACCTTTTTGTGCCAATGGCATCAAGTTCATCAATAAAGATGATAGAAGGTGCTTTCTCCTTGGCTAATGCAAAGGCATCTCGCACTAATTTGGCTCCATCTCCAATGAACATCTGCACCAGCTGTGGGCCAGCCAGCTTCAAGAATGTAGCCTAGAGAGTGGGTAGCAGAAAAGGAAAATATATGCAGGCTTGTGGGTTCTGCACAAGTGTGGTATCCCAGGCAAATACAGTATTTTGCATCCTAACAGTATGTACTTCCACAAAGTAAAACAACTTAAAAAAACTAATATTGAAATAAAATCATCAAATGAAATGCAGTATGAAAGGATTTGGATTTGGGGCATGGACTACACTGCTGTGGAATCACCATACAGAACCCCACACAATACTAAGACAGTTCCTGGACTTTGGGAAACAAACATCAAATCTTACCTTTGTCTGTGCAGCACACGCTCTTGCTAAAAGTGTCTTTCCTGTTCCTGGAGGTCCATACATGAGGACCCCTTTAGGAGGCTGGATACCCAGGTTTTCAAATTTTTCTTTATGATTCATTGGCAAGACAATAGCTTCTACCAGCTGCCAAGACAGAAAGAGATGATTAATCCCTACTATGGACCATGCTGCCCATTAATCCACACTCCAGGACAGGTATTATTTATTATTTAAAAAACACCTAAAATGTATCCAATGCTGTAGGCATATTAAAAACAAGACAATCCCTGCTTGCAGGCTTACAGCTTAAAAGACTGCTCCCCACCCCCGCCCACAGCCTCTTGTTCTCACCTCTTGGATCTGTTTATCCAGTCCCCCAATATCACTGTACTGCTCTGTAGGCCTCTCGTCCACCTCCATAGCTTTGACTCGTGAGTCATATTCTGTGGGCAGGGTCTCCAGAATCAGGTAAGAGTCCTTGTTCACTCCCTACAGATATAATTTCAGGAATTAGTCTTCTTTACTCCAAAACCAACTTCTTCATACTCAGTTCATGCTCTCTGCCCCTCCCCCCCTTTTAAATTCTCTTGTGTTATTGTTGCAAATCCATCAAGAATCTGTCAATTAAACATTAGAGCTACGATTTCTGGGCATTAGATGAACCAACAAGCACTGTTGCACTGGTTTAATTTTGAACTCCATTTTGAAATCAATCAAGAGACTAGTCTTTATTTTAAAGCAGAAAATAGTTACTAAACTGCGAAAAGCAAACAGCCACAGACATTCATGAAAAGGAATATTTTTCATCATAAGTCATGTTATAACCACTTGTCTGAGGCATAAG
This sequence comes from Podarcis cretensis, assembly GCF_951804945.1. Taxonomy (NCBI): domain Eukaryota; kingdom Metazoa; phylum Chordata; class Lepidosauria; order Squamata; family Lacertidae; genus Podarcis; species Podarcis cretensis. Next base: position 51,186,924 of record NC_137170.1, on the reverse strand, counting down.
AAAAATAATTCTTGTATGCACCAAGATTCAGCATCAGAGGAGTAAACAAGAACCCCGTAATAAGACACCAAGCAGTACTTTTGTGAAGTGAATCTCAGTGTTCATAAGTATCCAATATTTCTTTAAACAGAATACTCTTTTTGGGGGGAGGTGGGGGTCTTGATAAGCTACAAAAACTCTTGGAGGGCCACTTCTGGGTTAGCCACCTCTGCTGTACAGCATTCACACATACCTCAGCTGCATTAAAAGGGAAGTCTACTAAATCAAACAGCTAAGAAATATTGCCTGGGGTGGCAGTTTACTAAAATGTCATAATAATTCTCAAGACAATTAGGGATACCTCATTTATGGTAAACTATCCAGCACTGTGGGTTAAACCACAGAGCCTAGGACTTGCCGATCAGAAGGTCGGCGGTTCGAATCCCCGTGACGGGGTGAGCTCCCATTGCTCGGTCCCTGCTCCTGCCAACCTAGCAGTTCAAAAGCACGTCAAAGTGCAAGTAGATAAATAGGTACTGCTCTGGCGGGAAGGTAAACGGCGTTTCCATGCACTGCTCTGGTTCGCCAGAAGCGGCTTAGTCATGCTGGCCACATGACCCGGAAGCTGTACGCCGGCTCCCTCGGCCAATAAAGCCAGATGAGCGCCACAACCCCAGAGTCGGCCACGACTGGACCTAATGGTCAGGGGTCCCTTTACCTTTACCCTCAACAGTATATCATGAAAAACAAACCAGGTATGTATTTATGGCTGCTTATGGTTGCGCAGAGCAGAAAATACTCACCACAAGATCTCCAGGCTTCAGTTTTTCAGCATCAACCAACCCAATCACAGGCAGGAAATAAGTCTGTTGAAGAAAATGCAACAAAGTATTAACATTTGGATTTGATCTAGGTGCCATCAGTTCTCCAAATGCTCAACACAACAAATAAATCTAAAATACACTCTTAAAACCTAAAAAAAGCCCTAGATTAAAAATGCCTGCTGAAATAAAACAGGTTTAAAAGATATGCCAGGTAAGCTTTTCTTGGGACGTTATACCATGATCTTTAGTGTTTTGTGGAGGGGGGGCGTAATTCAATAGCTATTTTCAATGGGTTCAATGGATCCGTTTGGTTGGTTGGTTGTAAGCTGCTTTGGGTTGCTGTAAGCAAAATAAAGTGACTAACAAATTTAATAAATAATAAAACAATAATACTTTTTTGCATGGACAAAATCCCAGATTCAATCCCTTGCACCTCCAGTTAAAATGGTGTAAGGTAGCTTCATATTTGTGTGTATAAATGACAGCACTCTCAACAAGCTGTTCTCACCTGACGAGTAGAGGTCTTGATCACAGCACACTTGCCCTTCCTTTGAGAATCAAGGTCAATATTTGCTCCATCCTCCTCTTGGTCATTGGGATCAACATCTAGCAGCTAGAGGTGGAAAGAGACCAACAGGAGTGCAAGCATACCACAATTAATCACATCATAATCCTGGCTGACAATTACACACAGCAATGGAAAGAAGCACTAAGTTGTCCAGCAACTATTAAAGAGTCTTTGAGGCCTCCAGAATTATCTTGGTCCATCACTCCTTTGCAGGGGAAATCAGTAGGTACAAGTCAGTAGGTAGTTTTGCCTACTGCACAACAGCTAGGAAATATTGTGTAATATAGGAAGACACAATTTAATTTATTAAGCATTTACTTATATCACCCTTTAGCCAAACAGCTCCCAGGGTGGTTCACTGCAAAACATAAGCTAATAACTAAACAGAAGTGCCTGGCGTGCTCCGGTCCATGGGGTCACGAACAGTCGGACACGACTAAACGACTAAACAACAACAGTGTCCAAAAGTTGTCTCAGTATTTTCCCCTAAGTTTTAAAATGAAAAGTAGTCCCCATTAGAAATGCAAAGGGAGACTGCAGATTGCTGCCTTTGCCAAGAAATGTAGGTCCTCTTTGCAGTTGATTCATTTATGACTATCTATTTTTCAGACTAGCAAATTAAAGCAACTGTCTTCATATTTACTTGGAAATTAAGTTCCATTGTCTTCAGTGGGGTTTACCTAATAAATTTATTTAGCACTTTAGCCAAGAAGTTGCATCAAGAAATCAAACTGAGCTAGTGAAAACTATGAAAGGGACTCTGCAGCAATGACAACATTAGAAATAATGCGTTTTAAAACAAACATACATATTTTAACAGGCCAAGTTGTTATAGTGCTTTCTCCACAGACTCCATCCCTGTTCTCTTTGCAGAACCAGTTTAGCACTACCATCTTAAGCCATCTTCTAAAGCACCAAAGATCGTCTCATGTGCACAAATAAGAAACATTCATTGTTTGTTGTTGTTGTTGTTGTTTAGTCGTTTAGTCGTGTCCGACTCTTCGTGACCCCATGGACCAGAGCACGCCAGGCCCTCCTGTCTTCCACTGCCTCCCGCAGTTTGGTCAGACTCATGTCTGTAGCTTCGAAGACACTATCCAACCATCTCGTCCTCTGTCGTCCCCTTCTCCTTGTGCCCTCCATCTTTCCCAACATCAGGGTCTTTTCCAGGGAGTCTTCTCTTCTCATGAGGTGGCCAAAGTATTGGAGCCTCAGCTTCACAATCTGTCCTTCCAGTGAGCACTCAGGGCTGATTTCCTTAAGAATGGATCGGTTTGTTCTTCTTGCAGTCCATGGGACTCTCAAGAGTCTCCTCCAGCACCATAATTCAAAGGAATCAATTCTTCGGCGATCTGCCTTCTTTATGGTCCAGCTCTCGCTTCCATACATCACTACTGGGAAAACCATAGCTTTTACTATACGGACCTTTGTTGGCAAGGTGATGTCTCTACATTTTAAGATGCTGTCTAGGTTTGTCATTGCTTTCCTCCCAAGAAGCAGGCGTCTCTTAATTTCGTGGCTGCTGTCACCATCTGCAGTGATCATGGAGCCCAAGAAAGTAAAATCTCTCACTGCCTCCATTTCTTCTCCTTCTATTTGCCAGGAGGTGATGGGACCAGTGGCCATGATCTTCGTTTTTTTGATGTTGAGCTTCAGACTATATTTTGCGCTCTCCTCTTTCACCCTCAATAAAAGCTTCTTTAATTCCTCCTCACTTTCTGCCATCAAGGTTGTGTCATCTGCATATCTGAGGTTGTTGATATTTCTTCCGGCAATCTTAATTCCGGCTTCGGATTCATCCAGCCCAGCCTTTCGCATGATGAATTCTGCATATAAGTTAAATAAGCAGGGAGACAATATACAGCCTTGTCGTACTCCTTTCCCAATTTTGAACCAATCAGTTGTTCCATATCCAGTTCTAACTGTAGCTTCTTGTCCCACATAGAGATTTCTCAGGAGACAGATGAGGTGATCAGGCACTCCCATTTCTTTAAGAGCTTGCCATAGTTTGCTGTGGTCGACACAGTCAAAGGCTTTTGCATAGTCAATGAAGCAGAAGTAGATGTCTTTCTGGAACTCTCTAGCTTTCTCCATAATCCAGCGCATGTTTGCAATTTGGTCTCTGGTTCCTCTGCCTCTTCTAAATCCAGCTTGCACTTCTGGGAGTTCTCGGTCCACATACTGCTTGAGCCTTCCTTGTAGAATTTTAAGCATAACCTTGCTAGCGTGTGAAATGAGTGAAATTGTGCGGTAGTTGGAGCATTCTTTGGCACTGCCCTTCTTTGGGATTGGGATGTAGACTGATCTTCTCCAATCCTCTGGCCACTGCTGAGTTTTCCAAACTTGCTGGCATATTGAGTGTAGCACCTTAACAGCATCATTTTTTAAAATTTTAAATAGTTCAGCTGGAATACCATCACTTCCACTGGCCTTGTTATTTGCAGTGCTTTCTAAGGCCCATTTAACTTCACTCTCCAGGATGTCTGGCTCAAGGTCAGCAACCCCACTACCTGGGGTGTACGAGACATCCATATCTTTCTGGTATAATTCCTCTGTGTATTCTTGCCACCTCTTCTTGATGTCTTCTGCTTCTGTTAGGTCCTTACCACTTTTGTCCTTTATTATGGTAATCTTTGAACGAAATGTTCCTTTCATATCTCCAATTTTCTTGAACAGATCTCTGGTTCTTCCCATTCTGTTGTTTTCCTCTATTTCTTTGCATTGCTCATTTAAGAAGGCCTTCTTATCTCTCCTTGCTATTTTTTGGAAATCTGCATTCAATTTCCTGTATCTTTCTCTATCTCCCTCGCATTTTGCTTGCTTTCTCTCCCCCGCTATTTGTAAGGCCTCGTTGGACAGCCACTTTGCTTTCTTGCATTTCCTTTTCATTGGGATGGTTTTCGTTGCTGCCTCCTGTATAATGTTGCGAGCCTCCATCCATAGTTCTTCAGGCACTCTGTCCAGCAGATCTAAATCCTTAAACCTGTTCCTCACTTCCACTGTGTATTCATAAGGGATTTGATTTAGATTGTATCTTACCGGCCCAGTGGTTTTTCCTACTTTCTTCAGTTTAAGCTTGAATTTTGCTATAAGAAGCTGATGATCTGAGCCACAGTCAGCTCCAGGTCTTGTTTTTGCTGACTGTATAGAGCTTCTCCATCTTTGGCTGCAGAGAATATAATCAATCTGATTTCGATGCTGCCCATCTGGTGATGTCCACGTGTAGAGTCGTCTGTTGTGTTGTTGGAAAAGTGTGTTTGTGATGACCAGCTTGTTCTCTTGACAGAACTCTATTAGCCTTTGCCCTGCTTCATTTTGCTCTCCAAGGCCAAACTTGCCAGTTGTTCCTTTTATCTCTTGGTTCCCTACTTTAGCATTCCAATCTCCTATAATGAGAAGAACATCCTTCTTTGGTGTCACTTCTATAAGGTGTTGTAAGTCTTCATAGAATTGGTCAATTTCAGTTTCTTCCGCACCAGTAGTTGGTGCATAAACTTGGATTACTGTTATGTTAAAATTTATTTAGCACTTTAGCCAAGAAGTTGCATCAAGAAATCAAAATGAGCTAGTGAAAACTATGAAAGGGACTCTGCAGCAATGACAACATTAGAAATAATGCGTTTTAAAACAAACATACATATTTTAACAGGCCAAGTTGTTATAGTGCTTTCTCCACAGACTCCATCCCTGTTCTCTTTGCAGAACCAGTTTAGCACTACCATCTTAAGCCATCTTCTAAAGCACCAAAGATCGTCTCATGTGCACAAATAAGAAACATTCATTGTTAGCATCATCTATTTTACTATTGGCATAAGAAACTCACCTCTATGACATTGGAAACAAGATATGGCAGTGTTTTGTTTACTTTTATCTTCTCACTGTTCTCTTTGATCTTATCTTTCATGGCTTGCAGCTCATGGGTTACTCTCAGCACCTCACTCTTCATGATCTGTAAATTCCAAGTAAGACATTACTTCAAAAAACAAGCGTCAACGTAAGTATGTTCATGCAAGTCTAGAGAGGAACAACTAAACAAAAAATAAAAGGAAACAAATCTGCCGAGAAAAAAAGAAACAGCAAAAATAATTTAACCATAGTAGAAGAAAACGGAACAGTCTCCTAACAACTCTCAGCTAATTCTTCTCACAGAGCTACAATTCTCAGAGCTCCCTGGGAAGACAGATTTACTGTTAGACCATTCTGAATTGTAGTTCCGTGAGGGAAATAGGGATGGCCTAACAATGCTCAGGACTGTTATAACTACACTTCCCAGGATTCTTCAGGGGAAGCCATGTCTGTTTAAAGCGCTATGATGCTGCTTTAAATGTATAGTGCAGCCGGGACTTAAGTCACACTTAAGTGACTGGGCATTTTGCCTCGAAAGGCAGGCCGACGAACAGGTATGCTAGGTGACGAGAACAGCCTTAAGGGGAAGGGCGAGCCGGGTGGGGTGTGTGTCTCGGTTACAGGAACTATACAGAAAAGACTGAAAAGGGACAATGGCAACCTGGAGCCACCGGCTCTGCCAGCCCAGCGCAACCTCACCTTGATTTCGCTGTCCAGCAGGCGGGTCCTCTGCACGATCTCTTCCGTGGACATCTTGAGGACCTCCTCGCCGATCCCATCCTAGGCAGAAACACAGAGTCATGGCCAGAAGCAGCGCGTCTCTTCGGGCCCGGGCCCTCCTCACCCACCCAGGACCCTTCCGCGGAAGCCGCGGGGCGGCCCGACCGGGGGAACTTCTGCCGCCGAACAGTACCGAGACCACGGAGTCCCCTTTCGCCCCCCGCGCCCTCATCCGTCCGTCCCCCCATCTCCTCACCTCCGCTTCATCCCAGACCGACGCCATCTTTCTTTAGCCACACTAGCCAAGCTCCGCCTTCGAAGCAGCAGATTCGACGCGCTTGGCGAGAGCAGCGATAATGACTCTCCTTGCAGTCGCGACCGACGTCTCTCAAGGTTCCCCCTCTCTCTTTAAAGCGGAGTTACCACACTTGCCTTTTCCTTAATCTAGCGAGAAAACCCGGGACAGTCGAATCTGCTGAAGCAGGTGGAATAGGCGATTTCCCTACACTGGAGTCATGTGACCAAGCGCTCAAATTCGCTGAGTGATGGTCTTTCCTTAGCTCCTTAGTAGAACTTCGAGCGCTTCCGCTGCCATCTTAGTTTGGGGCAGCGACGGAAGCCTCGGACGACTTAGCTTCATAGAGATTAAAAACTTAAAGAGGAGCACCCTTCCCCTAGTCCTCAGTTAGATTTCGGTTTTACACTGCGGGTAAACAAGCACAAATGCGCCTGGTATTATTTTGCGCGTATGTGAACGAGGGAATGGACAGCTCAGCTAGGTTTTTCTTAGCTATAACAACCCGATGCAAGCTTTTTATTCTTAACAGTATGCTGCCTCGTCCCCACCTAAGCGTGTGGTTGACATAACAAGTTCATTAAACGAGGTTGTTATACTGTATACCGTTTGCTGGCAGGGCTGGAAAACGGGGACCAGCAACAGGGAAGGAGAGAGACGGGGGAAGAACGAGTCCGGAGGCCAGCTTAGCTTTAAAGCCTTTTAGGGATATAATATTCAGGCAGTCAATTAACTGTGAACTTTCCCTTTAAAGTGCTCAGTTAATTGACAGCGTCTCTTCTCCTTTGCCATCGCCGTTATCTACGTAGAATGTCTTTACTGTGTAATAGAGCAGTTGAGACCGGGATCTGAGTCATGTTTCAACAACAAAGACCGCTGCCAGGTCGTTCTCACCCAGTCCCCCATCAGATAGGTGGAGATCGTGACCCACACTTGGTTAAAATTCTCACGCAGTCTGCAATATGGGGATGCTAAAAGTGGACTTCATTAGAGGGTTGTCATATAAACCACTGTCTCTCGCAGCATGCCACCATCACATCGGCAGGATGGATTATTAATAATGGGTGACATCATGCTAGGAGATTGTTGCAAGCCACTCTCTGAGCCTCAGCTCTCCTCCCTCCACAACCCATGCTAATAACATTTATTGTAAGCCAGCACCCTGATAATTTATTGAAAGATAGGGTATAAATCCTAATAAAGCCTGAGCTTGCTTATTTGCAATATAGCAACATTAACATGTCATTGTACAGGTCCCCTCTTCCTTGTACAGGAAACCCTTTCAGAACAACCTAATAAAAAAAACACACACACCACATTTTTTCACATAAGGCAAGTTTGAAAACATTGCTGAAAGTTGTTTTTTGTTTTTACATCTAGTGGGCACAGCTTGGCAAAGCCTGGTACCTTGCTGCTACCTTTAACCTCAATTTAGTATTCAGTATAAATTGAAAGGTTTTTAAAAGCACACCTTGCTCTAGCTTTTACCTATTTAGTTGTGTGGCAAACTGCAAACACTCTGTCTTAAACCTACCTCTGCTTAACTGCCTCAGCTGACATGTTAGGAACAACTTGAATTGATGTGTAATATGAGTACATTAATTCAGTTATTCAATACTGTATATAATAATGCAATGAATACATTCACTTAAATAAGCTCCATATCACAGAGCTTGTGCATTTAATGTACCACATTCTCACCTGTTTCATTTTCAGCCTTATCAATTTGTGATAGCCAAAAGCAGTCAGATCTATTGAAGACAATGGTCTTGAATTGTGGTTTTTCTGCTATATTATAACAAACAACTAGAAAAATAAACTAAAGACCTGAAATGACTTTTCAGTGTGTCTGTCTTCACTAGTTGCTTGATAAGCCTGTTGCTTATTGCTTATAAGCTTGTTGCTTAATAGTCTTTCATTGCATTTACAAGGGGGAAAGAAGGTTCTCAATGCCATTCCTCACATACTATGCAACTGTAAGCATATTTTCTCAAAAGTAAATGCCACTGAGTTCAGTGGGACCTCACAACAAAGGTGCTTAGGATTGCAGTCTTTGTGATATGTGTCTTCTGGAAAGCTATAAAACACAGGTACATTTAATCTAGCATGCTACATATAGATCAGGGTCCAAGTTGTCATTCATGATGCAACTCCTATGCTGCCTTAGGGATGAGGGGCGTAGCCTTTAAAATGTGCTTTTGGTAAGAACTTTTGCTGTTTATAAACTCCTGTAGGACTGTACAGAAGGGATCCCAAAGTCAACTGTAATCTGTAGAAAATAGAATCTCTCCTCCTCCAGCCATCTCCCAAGTCAACTTGCCGTCAAACCAAAGACAGCTGGCAGTGAAAAAGCAGGATTCTTGTGAAATCTGCTAAGATTCTGCACACACACAGCATAAGAAATCCACAAAAACCCTAACAAACATACTGATTTATTCCCTCATCTGCACTTAGGGTTGCTCACAAGCCTTTTCCATTTCTCCTCAAATAGGTCTTGCATTAAAAATGATGCCATTCCCTTCTCTCTACATTCTGGTTTTCTTGTTGTTGTTGTTTTGATAGGAACACAAAATGCAACAGTATATTAATAAAAAATGATGCTAACTACAGCATGCATTACTCGGTTAAAAACTGCTTTTAATGTTTGTGGGCGGTGGTGGTGGGAGAGACAACTGTGTCAAGGTAATTTGAAAATACTGAGTCGTTGGCTGATACAACTTTATTGATTCCAGTATAAATAGTTTTACCAAATGTATAAATATACTGAAGACAACATAATTGCAGACAGGTAACTGCTTCTGCTTGTGTAACATCACAATACTATAGCAAACGAATAAAACAAAAGAAACATCCCCCCAACAAACACCTTTCCTCACCCTGGCCCAAGAGGCTTTCCCTTTGTAGTCCATGCAGTAATTAGATTTTCTGCAGGAGCAGAATAGAGCGGCTCTCAAGCCAAATAAATCCAGTACTCTGGGCAGAATCCCAAGCACACTGTGGCAGACACAAACACATTGCTGAAAGACAGGTGGAGACGTCACAGAGCTGAACATTCTAAGGCAAAAGAAGCTTGAATTTGATAAGTCAGGTGAGCTCATCAAAGGATCCTATTTTATATTACGGATATCATATTAATTTCCCAAAGTATATACAGGGAACTGCTGCTAGGCATCCAATACATGCCATGAGGAAGTAACTTATAGCGGTACTTGGGAAATGGCTGGTACCTCTCCATAGCTACATCATCCAAGTACAGTGTGTTGTCATGATAATTCCCCCCCCCCCCCACAAGGAATGAATAAAAACAAGGTGTGTGGTATGAGTGTCAGAACTGGACCTGGTAGAAACTACCAGAAGCAGCAGAACATGAGAATGAGAGGACTGGGATCGTAGGAAGACATGCTAACCAGCTCCTTTCAAAGAACAGAGGTGACATATTGGTTGTGATAACTGGTTTTGAGGAAAGAGATGTCAGAGAACTCCAGGTAGACATCCACAACTCAGATGTGTGGAACATCAGGGAACTGAGAACTAGGTCCACATGTTGCATCCAGTCTGCAGGAGACCCTCTTCCTACCCATTGGTTCCCCATCTCCATACCATGAGCCTAAAATGTTCCAGCTATTTGACACATATCAATTGAGCTCTCTTAAATCACGGATCACACAAATCCTGGTTTAACAGATGAGCGCCGGCAATTGGGGCAACCACGTGTCCCATTGGTCTGAAGGCACCTGCAGTGAAAAAGAAACACACCTTAAGCTGGAGTGTAGAGGAGGTCCTAACTTAAATAACCAGTCCTTAGCGAGGAATAGGACCTGATAATTACTGATTACCTATATTCATAATTGAATCATTGGAAAGAACCACAAGCACCATCTAGTTCAACCCTCTCTGCAATGCAGGAATCTTTAGCCCAGCATGGGGCTCAAACCCACAACCCTGAGAATAAGAGTCTCACGGTCTACCAAGTGAGCTATCTCAGTACAGTCTTTAAGATACAGGAATAAGGCACATAATGGTACCATTAAAAAAACACTGTCACACAAATCAATATTCAGAGTAGACTCATTGAAATTAAAGGACATAATCCCACTGATCTCATTGCATCTACTCAGAGTATAACTTACCGTATTTTTCGCTCTATAACACGCACCAGACCATAACACGCACATAGTTTTTAGAGGAGGAAAACAAGAAAAAAAATATTCTAAACGAAATAGTGGATATATGATTTTTGTGGTTCATGCTGTGGCCACAGACATGTGATCTGACAGTGAGTTTGGAGTAGCCCAATGCAAAAATCCTGAGGATCCATGCTTTGTAACCACGGAGGAGGGAAGGAAGGGGAACCATGGATCCTCTGCTCACGACTGCAGCAGATCCCCCCCGCCACCCACAGGCATTCGCTCCATAACACGCACAGACATTTCCCCTTGCTTTCTAGGGGGAAAAAAGTGAGTGTTATGGTGCAAAAAATACGGTAAGTCACTCACTGTTTTCCAAATCTGTTACAGGGCTGCTTTCTTTTTCACTGAAGAAAACTAAGCAACACATTTGCTGCAATTTGTGGGTTGTATCCACCCACATTAACCATTTGTCATGGCTATGCTACCAACCTGTTCACATTCTCTTTTTTGTTTGTTAATATTTGATCTGCTATTTAAAGGTAAAGGTAAAGGTACCCCTGCCCGTACGGGCCAGTCTTGACAGACTCTGGGGTTGTGCGCCCATCTCACTTAAGAGGCCAGGGGCCAGCGCTGTCCGGAGACACTTCCGGGTCACGTGGCCAGCGTGACATCGCTGCTCTGGCGAGCCAGAGCCGCACACGGAAACGCCGTTTACCTTCCCGCTGGTAAGCGGTCCCTATTTATCTACTTGCACCCAGAGGTGCTTTCGAACTGCTAGGTTGGCAGGCGCTGGGACCGAGCAGCGGGAGCGCACCCCGCCACAGGGATTCGAACCGCCGACCTTTCGATCGGCAAGTCCTAGGCGCTGAGGCTTTAACCCACAGTGCCACCTGCGTCCCTGATCTGCTATTTACTACATGCTAAAGTTAGCCTTGCCAGATTATGGATGCCAAGATTTCTCATCCATGAGGTCATTTGCTGTTTCTTTTTGATGCTGGACTCCAGGACCTCTTTGTTTACAATCAGACTTCCAAACCACTCCTGAACTCCCCTAGTTTCATTCCATGCTTCTGCAAAGCATGGAGTTGCTCCATTCACTCGCTCTACCCACTTGCCTGTTGCATTTCCCACCATGTAAGGCAGCATTTAGTAACTCCCAGCAACAGATTACCCCTTCAACTCCTTTTTTAATGCACAGCATATGCTAAATTTGGACAACATTTTGGAATAGATGACCTTCAATTACTTCCTGACTTTATTATTCTATTTGCTCATTTTGGAGTAGACATCAAGCACAATCCATCCTTTCCAATTCTCCACATTTTGCAACTAGTTTGTGGTGCAATATGACCTAGTTCCTACTGGCTCATAAACTTCAATATGCCTCCCTACCAACTTCACTACAAAACAAGAGTTGTGTCATTAACAGCAGACCTTCATTAGTTAATAAAGAATTCATTCACTCACCAACATCCCCCAGTCAATTCAGCTCAATCACTTATGATCTGATGCATCCCTTTCTGTTACTTACTTTATATGGAAGACATGGGAGCAGGGCAAAGCTTGGAGCTGGTGGTTCTTGTCTCCAATAGATTCGCCACACATGCCACAGTAAAGCTCCATTTCTTCCACACATTCGTGAAACTTCACCACATGGTTGCGAAGCTCCCGCTGCTGCCCCTTTGCGCGGTAGATGCCTTCACACAGGCAGTGAACCTTCAGCAGGCCAAGCTGTGCGGAGATGGGGAAAGACGGAAATGGCATCACAGAGGACTAGACTGGTTTTCTGTGGATCCAACCATTTCAATCCTTAATCAGCAATAAAACTTTCTCTTTTACAACTTTCTGACACATTTATCACCTCCTGTGTCTCCCCTTGTGCTCCTCCTTGTCCTCTACCATCTGCCAGGTTAGTTTTCTCTCACCTAGAACTCTTGTTTTTGTAAGGTGAGAATCTTACAACATACATATTAATCAAGCTTGATGAAAATGTCCCTCTTTTCAGGTTCAGTGGACAATTTCCCACATTAACCATACTCAGAGGAGACCCAATGAAGTTTATGGACATTTACAATGATTGCCTCTCCTAAACCATCTGTAAAATGAGAGAGGTTTTTTCACCTCAGTGTAGTAGCTACCATGCTAACTCCATTTTCCTGAAAGTTATAAAAAGCTGGGAATAGCTCTTTTCTTCCCTTTCTGTTAAGATGGCCTGCCTCCACCAAGGGCGCAGCTTACATTATCAGTTTACACTAAAGTGTTCTCCTGAAGAATCCTGGGAATTGTATTTTGGTGAGGTGTTGCAGTTTCTGTTAGGAATTCCTATCCCTGCTCCCTCAAAAGTACCCTGGTGAAAGGAATTGACTGTTAACCAATTACAAGTCTATAGTTTTCCATCAGTGCCAGGGCTTTCATCAGTCACCACTGCCTTTTAAAAGTGTCTTCTTATGGTGATATTGTGCATTCATTTTCACTTGGGAGCTGCCTTGGAGGCCTGTTAAGCAGAAAGCTGGATTCAACTTTTTATATCCTTTCTTATTTAGAGTAGACCCATCAAAGTCAATGGTCATTGATTTCAGCGAGTCTCCTCAGAATATGACTTAGATGGACACAACTCAAATATTTTAAATAAATAGAGCAGATTACCTCATAATTGTCACAAGGAATTGGCAATGAGAGGACTTACCTTGTTTCCTAGTCCCTCTGCCACCTCATAAGCCTTCTCGATACTTTCTAGTGCCTGTGGGAAATAAAACAAGATCACTATGCTGCATATTACTGTAGACGAGACAGAAATAAATCCATTTTATGCAGCTTTCATGTTGCATGCTGAAACACACCTCAGGTGAAAAGGCTATGGCTTTAGATTGATTTTTTTAAAAAAAAAATATTACAATCGATTGTGTGCATTTCTCCTATATCTACTCATGTTGGATAGCTCACTGAAAACTTCAACTCAACCGTGCAGTGGCAGTGAGAAAGCCTAGTTCCACCCTAGAGATTATTAGGGAAGGAACAGAAACTAAGATGGTCAATTTGGTAAGGCCTTTTGTGGAAATCTATGGTGCAGCTACATAGTCCTGCTTGCCACATCTGATTATCGCTGATTATCGTTGGCATCTATCTGTCTTGAGGGACAATGGAGTGCGTCTCTAGGGGCAAACTCAAACTGCTGGAGAATCACAGCGCCCACGGTGGCTGCAGAAACTGGTAACTTGTAACTGCTGCCTCCCACGTTGGAGAGCTGCAGATTTCCCATCTACCTCTGCCATAAAGGAATCCTTAGTCATACTCTCTGTGAATGGTCCGTGAACATATCTGAGCAGGAAGGCACTGTCTCTGTCTCTTCATGCTCACTAACCCTGAAAGAAAAACCACTGTACTGTATCTATTATGGGAACAGGTAATCTTAATGTTTCACGGTTATCTCCAGATTCCCCTTATTATGTACTTTTGAATTTCCCCAGCCACAACCAAGGATCTTTGGTTGGAACTGGATGTTACAGTTTTCTGTAAAATGAGCATAGAATTGAAGAAATAAAGTGCCATGGTGATAAGCATCAATCCCCCCCTGCTCCCCGTTTGCTACATTGGTGTCTTAGGCTACTTCTTAGCTCATGTAATAAAAATCAGGCCACAGGAACAGGCTAGCCTTGGATTGGTACAGGCTAGCCTTATCAATACTAAGAATATTTAAGGTGGTAACTGCGAGGGCCAAGTTGTTGGGATTTAGGGGAAAGAACTGAAAGGGAAGAGATCGAAGGGGAATCAAGTGTCATCTATTCAGCTTTTCAGTTTAGCTTATCACTGACCTTGTCCAGTTCCTTCTGAATCACCCAGCACTTGGCCACGCCCACCAGCACCTGGATCTGTCCCAGACGGTTTCCAATCTCGGTCATGATGCTCATTGAGGAATCGTAACGGGGGAATGCTGTCTGCGGTATAAGAGAGGTCAATCACTCTCCAAGCCTTATAACTTAATCTCCAGACTGCTGTTGCCTGTTTCATAGGACGGAATGGGTGTTTCATACCTGCAGGAGTATGCAGAGCTTGTCTGAGGCCCAGGACAGGAGTCTTGTTAGAATAAAGTCATAAACTCAAACAAAAAAAGCAGTGGGTCTCTGGCAAGGCACCCCAGCTGGCTTAGTTCTGGGCAAGTGTACCTGGCTGCCCCCCACCCCACTCCGCATGGGCCTGCATACCTGTATATCTGCACGGCTGCGGTGGATATCAGCAAAGCAAAGCAGGCATTGTGCCTGCAAAGGACGATCTCCATGCTGAAGGGCAATCTTCATTGACTCCTAGCAAGAAAATGTCACAGAATCAGAATTTTCAACCACACCATAGATCCAGTTTGCTCTAAGAATTTTGCATCTACTTGGGGGTGAGGGTATTCATATATTGTATATTGGTCTTGTGCCCCACTTGCACTGGAGAGCGCTCACCCATGTTATCTGCTGGCAATAAGAGAAAGCAGGAGTATACTTGTATGAGCTACAGGGCATAAATTGCAATAGATGTCTTTATCTATGTGGGAATATACTTTGTACTATGTCAGACCTTCTATTTGTCTATCTAGCTCAATACTGTCCACTCTGATTGGCAGAATCTCTCTAGGGTCTATTTGACCTTTTAACTTGAGATGTCAGGGAGTGAACTGCTCACAAAGCAGTTCTGTTGCCACAGAATTACGGTCCATCCCTTGCTGACCTGCAGAGACCTCTCATTCTCTTTTTTCAGCGCCTCGCCACCTTGTACCTCACAGCATTCCATTGCGTCGGCCAAGCGCCCCAACTTCCGATAGGCCACAGCCATGTAGTACTGACTCATCGCTCGGTACTTTAGACTCCAGCCCTTTCCATAATCATTCACCAGCTCCGCAGCCTTGCATGGAAAGAACAGGGCTTTCTCATAGTCCTTAAAAAGATACGAGACAAAAGCAGGGACAGAGGTGGGCGGGAGAGAAGCATGAGACCCTTAAGACTGCTTGTGGAGCAGCAAAGAGCCTGTCAAGGTAATAATGGGAGCACCTATCTCCAGTTCTGCAAGCAGGCGGAAACCTAGTCCCTAATCAGCCAGGCTGTAAGGTGCATGCATTGTATGGTATGTACAGCAGACATGCCTATTTCTGATCAATCTCTTAATTCCACAACCTCTCATTAATTAGAAGATAAAACTTAGCAGATTTACAAACTCACCTATTTGCAGTAACGTAGGGAAACCCACCTACTCTGCACATTGCTGTTGCTCTTCAAAGGGGCTTGCATCTCATTGTACAGATTTTAGTGAACACCAATTTGGGAAAAGGGTTTGAGTCTTTTACAAATCCCCAAATTTAAAAGGAGAATGCATTAAAAACAAGCGTTAAAAACAAGCTATTGCCCCAAAATATGAATATGCTTGTTTCCCCCAGAATTGGGAGAATTTCCTTCTCAGAAATGTAAAGCATTAGGAGGGAAACCTGCCAAACCCTCTCCAATGGAAAACACTGGTCCTAGCAGTGCTTTTTTCCCCTGGGGGTGCTCAAAGGTACGCAGTACCAGCACCCTTTTTTCCCCAGAAGAAAAGCACTTATTAAAAGTGTGGCACTTACTCCAACAACTTTATGGTGAGTACCTTTTTTCTAGAAGAAAAGTAGTTTGGGATTCATTCACTAGTAGTTTGGGATTCATTCACACAAGTGAGGGAGTTGTTTATTGAGTTATTTGATAAAACATTGTCCATGTTAATGGGCACTGCATTCACTTTCTCAGAAAATTCTGAGACAACTGATCAGACACAACCACATAACCAAAAGGTGCTATAACTGCAGTTATAATACTTTGAAAATGGTGGCATAAGTAAGTTATTATAAATGTTACGGTCCCCCTTAAGCACATTTTCCTTGTGCACAATCAGCTTTACTTGCTTGGCAAATAAATAAATAAAAGGGGGAAGGAAAGGGGGCAGCTGTCCAGGGGGAAAAGACTTTGGCAATCCCACCCGCCACTGCACCCAATGTGTTTAGATTTTGGTTTAGACATGATTGCTGGAATGTAACCCCTGCGTAATTTGCAGGCTTCCTATACCAAAACTGTAATATATGGAGCAGCCTCAAAGTCAAGCCCTTCTTTAAAGACTGCCAACTTGGCACTGCCACCTCTGCTAACTAGGCATTCAGTGCCCCGCTCCTCCTGTTATTGTTGCCAAGGGTTGTCTGGATCTTTTCAGCCTGCATGATGGCTCCCCACACTCATTGTGGGGCAGCCTAAGAGGGGGCAAAGGTATCTGCCTGTCACGAGGATACTTTCCTGACCTCATCCTGCACATTACATGACCAAACCACAGTCTGGACAGGCCCACGGACATTTGTCCACATGCCTCAAATTCCTTCTGCTCCTGTCATATTGTTCAACCTCTTAACTGCAGTCCCTCTCCACCTCCTGCCTGAGCAGTACCCACCTTGAGGTGTGTGTAGAAATTCCCTAAGCTGCAGCAGACGCGGCACTCCAGCATCTTGTCGTCATTGTTGTGGGCATAGCGCAGGGCTTTCTCAAAACACTCCAGAGCCTTCTGGAAAATGCTGAGGCCGAGGTAGGCATTGCCCATGCTGAGGCTGACTTGGCCATTGAGTTGCAGGCTCACTGTGGTGCCTTGCATGTTCAGGCAAGTCTTGCAGTAGGAGATGGTTTTTTGGAATTCACAGAGCTTCTCATTGCTCCGAGCCAGATTCAGGTAGCTCTCTGCAAGGTAGTCCGGATCCTCCAGCTCCCGGGCTGTGTCTATCTGCACAACTGCAAACTTCCAGCAGAGAACAGAACATTTAAGGAACATCATCTCTGTTGCTAGGGAAGATACCGTGATGCATTCAGGTGCATGATGCACTGAGGAGCTTGGAGTTAAGAATACAGAGGTATGATACACTGGGTGAATTAAGGCCAGAGGTGGAGGTCTAAGCAGATACAAGAGACCTTCATGTCAAAGAAGCCTCAAATGTGGGTATAAGGAGGAGCTACCAATGGTCACAGGAGGAGACAGAAGGTGAGAGAGGGAGGAATTTAAACCTCCTTCATTGGAGGCTTTTAAGCAGAGCTTGGATGGCCATCTGTCATGGATGCTTTAGTTGAAATTCCTGCATTGCAGGGGGAATGGTCCAACTCTATGATTCTATCATTTTATGAATCTCAATGGGCATCGTAATTAATCCCCATTCTTCACAGCTATACTACTGTAAACTCCAATGATTCCGTTCAGTCTATTGCTGGTTAAGGTCAGTTTTCTTCCTACTCAATTATCCTTACCAGAGTTTCTGTGTGAGGGAATTTCAGGAAAGATATCTTTCAGTAAAATTCAAGATTCCTTACCCATATCGTACCCTGTCTTTTTATATTTCAGTTCTGTCATTTTCAGAAAGATGGCAGCAGTATGAGAATGGACTGAATTGCTCCGTAAAAAAATTGTTTTGGCTTATTTTCAACTACATTAAATATTAAACAGCTTTAACTAAACTAATTTCCTTAAATAATTAAATAGCTGTGCAGGTCCCGCTCTCAAACACTAAACACTGTGATATCCAATCACTCTCATGCCTCCCTGGCTCAGTCTTCCCATTGCACTGCAGTCTGCTGCTTTTTGGCTCGTAAAACTAATCGTTTTCATGGCTACTCTGTCTGCTTTCTGGTTTAACCCTGTTATTTGCGTGTAAGTTAGCAGGAATAAAGGGCCAATTGCCTAAGAAAACTGTTACATGTGGGGAAGCTAAGAGGGCAGAGGGCGCTACCAGCAAATTCAGTGGTATAACTAAAGCTGATTTAGAGATCTGGTAAAACAAAGGTGCTTCCCCCAAAGGTTGGACTTTTTGCGGCAAGAAAAGTGACTAGAAACACGGGATAACCCCTTGTGACGCGGTAACATCTAACCTCCCCACAAGCAAAGAAGAAAGAATGCTCATTATATAGCCAACATGGCCTCATCTCCTTTGCAAAGAAATCAGGATGAATGCTCAATAAGCAGGTAATCTGGAAGCATGCTGGGCAAAGAAAGGGCTTTCTTGTATAAGAAACAAGTGAGTCAGAAATGCTAGGATATTGCTGCCTTGATTTTTTAAATTAAGCTGGTCAAAACCCAAATGCAATATAATTAAGTAAAACAAACTACTTGACTCTTTCTCTCTCTCTCTCTCTCTGCTGCGTCTCCTTACCTCGGGCTGCTGCCCTTCCATGCAGAAAAGTGCGTCCTGGGTAAAGCAGTCCTAACAACTCTTTCCATTAACTTGCTTCCCTTCTGTGTTATCATTAAGAAAGGGGTTAATTGTAGCCAGGATGCTGATCCCTGGAATTGCACCCTAGACCAGTCCCTCTTCAACTCACATAGCTTTTGCCATCCAGAACTTTTGCCTGTGGTCTCTCCTTTAGTGTTAAACAGGTGCAACTATGTCCTTTCCCAGCTAATTAAAACCAGCTCCCATGCTAGATTTGAGGCAAAGAATTAAGCGCCATCTTGATGAACAGAAGTGCTTGGCAAGGCTTTCCATTTATAAATTGTTTATTCCAGAAGGTTCTCCAAACTTAGGTCCAGGTCTCTTAATTTAGACTCTGAAGTATTCAAGGCAAGGTATCTGTATCATTTCCAGCATCTTGAAGCACACGTTAGAGATGAAGTCATCTTAGCTAAATTAAATGTTTCACAGGTTATCGTCCCAGTTTATTATTTTAAGACTTAATATTAGATCTAAGCCAATGCTGTCCATGCATGTTTGTGCATGCAGTGTGTGTGTGTACTGAACTCATGCACTCATACAACTAGACTTCACCTTCCTCGCTCTTCTCACCTTCAGAATCTGCTCTAAAGAGTTGGTAGACCCTCCAGAGCAGATTTTGGGAGTATAACGGGGGTGGGGAGATTGGAGGGAAGGGAAGTCTCCTTGCTCAAGTGCAAGCCTGCTTACACAACATTGGATTCTACTGTGTCATTTCAGGCCTGCTGTCTTATTTGTTTTTCTATGGTTTAAACCAGTATTTCCCAAACTTGCGGCTCCATCATTCCTGACCACTAGTCTTGCTAGCTAGGGATGATGGAAGTTGTAGTAGTCCAACAACAGCTAGAGAACCAAATTTGGGAAACCCTGACTTTAAACCTTTAAAAGCTCCTGTCAATATTTTGGTCAATTTGGAACCTCTCCTGCTCTCCATTTATATGCAAAGCCTCCATCGCCTTGCTCCTGCCTATCCCTCTGCACTGATCTCCCAACATGTACCTTCTTGTGACCTTCACTCATCCATTCCTACAACCCTCAGCCATCCAAAGGGTGCCTGCTCCTTGCAATGCCTTCCCCCTTTCCCCCTTGCTGTCCTGGAATGCCCTCCCAGAACACTTAAGAATATAAGAAAAGCCCTCCTTTGCAAACTGGAATGCTCCTGGCCACTGTGTATGGGTTTGAGCATCATTAAGCACCTCCTCATCCAATGCATCTGTTCTTACCTAAGAAGTACCTGGCTGTGAGCTCTTCAAGATGGATTGCATCACTCAGAGGCCTGCACAGAGATTAATGCACTTGGCTTTGTGGAAGATGTGACAAGATTAAACACGAAACACCAAACTGAGGAAATGACATTAAACAACTGTTGGGGTGGCTAATTGTTGTTCTTCTGCAGCCCCTCTTTTAAGTTTGTGTACATACCTATTTGCACTGTGAGCTCTCTGGGGCAGGGGTGTATCCACCTGCCCATGTTTCAGACTTTAGTGTTAGGTTCTATAGAATCTCTTGTGTGGCTATCCCTTGGTCTTGGGGCTCTGTCAACCCTCAAATGAAACGCTTGCAAATGCTACTAGTACATGCTGCACTAGCAAGAAATTAGGTTCCCAAGTATTTTATTGAAGGGACCACTAGTGGAGCTGAGTCTCTGTTGAAGGTACACTGGCCAGCACCCGACCCACGATATACAGATAATCCTCCCACAACTGTCTACACTGCACTTTTCCTACAATTGCCTTAAAATAAGGGTGACTTAACCTTTGGCCCTCCAAATGTTGCTGAACTACACTGTAGTCATAAAAGACGTAAGTGCAGGGCAAGTGGCTGTGGATTGGCTGAAACTGCCCCACAGGCCAAAGGGGGAGGCCTGGGGGCTGGATGTTCCCTGCCACTGAACTACACCCTCCACACATCAGACCTGGCTGGGGCTGATGAGATTTGGAGGGCTCACAGATTCACCACCCCTGCCTTCAAGAGAGCTAGTGTCATGTAGTAGCCAATAAGAACAGAGATTCTGGAAGATCTGAATTCCAGTCTCGTCTCGTTGGATGGCCTTTTGCAAAGCACTTACAACCCAGTGGTTACTAGCCATGATGGTTGTATAGCTTTCCTCTAGGATCAGAGGCAGCAAGTCTCCGAATACCAATTGCTGGGGAACAACAACAGGAGCATCTAGTTGGCCACTGTGGGAAAGGGGATGCTGGACTAGATAGCTCTTTGGTCTGATCTATAAGGGCTCATCTTTTGTTTACCTCTCACCCCCTGGTTAGGTCATCACAAGAAGGTATGCAGGGTGCTTTGAACATTTAGGGGAAGTTCTGGCAACCCTGACGAAGCACCATTTGGGAGTCACTGCCTTACTGGCATCAGAGCATAAATGCTTGTAAAATGGTAACAAGAAAGGAGTGTCTGGCTATTGTTGCTGATTTATTTAATTTGTATAACCCCCTTCTTCTGAAGATTGCATAATATGACAGATGAGTCACTGAAATCAAAGGACAGCCTCAGGGCATTGCCTCCTGAACAGTTATGCGCACTTTCACACGCAAATAATGCTTTGCAAAACTGAACAATCTGCTACAATAACACAACATGCTTTGGCTAGCACAATTACATTCCTGGGAATTAAACATCAAAGATGGACAATGTAAGAATTTCTGGGGATGGAGAACTGGGAGCAGAGATGCAGGATAGCAATTTACAAATCTAAGCAATTTACAGGACCTTCCAAGAGCAATTCTATCAAATGCAGGCTCACTGTATTTGCAGTTTGTCTGCTGAGCTGCTCCCCAAAGCCTGCTTGCCCACGACAGTTCCCATCCCCTTTTTAGTGAGAGAAAAGAGCAGGCATTCAGTGTGAAATCTGCTTTACCTTTAGCATGTCTTTGTACCTGCCCATCTCTGAGTGAGCGGTGATGAGGCAACCCAGGACTCGAAACCTGCCAGCAGCATCCGTGCTCTTTTCCAAAACCTTCAACCAAACTTGCAGGGCCTTTTCTGTCTGGTTGGACTGGTAAAGTTGGAGTCCTTTTTCTATCTGCTGCTTTGTCTGGTCCTGACCCATCTCCTTTGTGCTCAAGAGCGTCATATACTAACCTGCCAGGACAGCAGACACACCGTGAAACACAACAAAGTTGGTGCTAAAACTGAAAGGCAGATTTTACCATTCGGAAGCTCTGGACCACAGGAACCTCGGACGATTCAGATGAAGGAATGTCAGCAGGACATGGCAAGTGTGGCCACCAAGGTCTTAGGGCAACCATCCTAATATTCTAGGCTAGCATCTTGGATGCTGCTGTCCTGCTAGAACTTTCTAAAACCCAAATCAATGAACAAAAGAGGTGGAAGACAAAAAAAAACCACTGCAAGAAAAGAAGAGAAAAATCTCAAGTGGCTGGAGTGAAATTCAATCGGAATGGCCACTCCTGTGCCCCTCCCCTCCATTGGTGACAGCTGTGCCCGCCAATCCTGGTCACATGACTTCACAGGAATGCCAGTCTTGGTAACTCCCAAGGTCAGAAAGCAAGCCAGAGGCAGCCGCTGTCCTTCCCTCTACGCTGCTTTTATAAATATACCAGAGAAGGCATCCTTTGCTGCTGTGGTATAGCAAATTAAGGCTTTCATCCATTTCCATTCTAGCATTAAATAGACTCTAAGAGCACTAAGGGTTTATGAGTAGCCTAACTGTGAGATGAGATGCGTGGTGCTTGTTAAGCACAATGGCCAAGAACGCTGCCTTTTTTAGGATTCCAAACACACATCTTGGAAACCTGAGTATTAAATGCAGAAGGATTTAACACTGAGGATCATTTCGCACATTAAACCTCAGATTGCCACATAACATACATTCCTAAGAGGGCTGTTGACAGTCAGAGCTCCCTAATGAGTGAACATCTCTGCTATGTGTATTTGTGGCACTCATCCTCTTAATATTTAGGAACACACTTTATCTTAGACGTACATTTTAAAGTGTAACATTTGAAGTTGCTCTGAAACATTATTTGCCAGCTATGAACTTAATTGGGACCTTTTTCATGAAAGTGTAAAGCTGAGCTTAGGGAACTTGACACCAATCCTCACGTTGTATTTTGGTATTCTCCGGTCCATACTTGTATGAAAGCATGTGTTTTGTAATGCGGAAACTGCTGGTTGGCCCAGTGCACACTGGAGAGTCAGTTCCTGTTATCAGCCTCTCAATGAATGCATTCGTGGGGGGAAACCCTACATTACAAAAACTATTTTATGTAAGTACAGATACGCACGTGACAAAAATAGCTATGACTAGTACTCAGCATGACAGATTGTGGCACATTCATATTTTACTGAAGGCGTTGTATTAGTGTACAAATTAATACAAATGAGATATATTCATGGAGCCTAAGGCTGTCAGTGGCTACTAGTTATGGTGGCTACGACTAACTATCGTATCTGAGGCAGTATGCCTCTTAATACCAGTTGCTTGCAATTATGAGTGAGGGGGCACTATTGTGCTCAAGTCCTGGCTGTGGGCTTCCCAAAGGTATCTGGCTGGTCACTATGAGAAAAGGGATGCTGGACTAGATGGGCCTTTGGTCTGATCTAATAGTCCTGTGAGCAAAATCCTGGAATTCTTGGACTCCAGTGGTTGACTAGTTACTAGCTGAATTAGGGCCACATGCATAGTGGTAGAAAATTCTTAGTAGCATGTTCACAAGAGATAACTATACTAATAGGTCTAGAAGAAACTCGAAGAAAAAGACACAAGTTTCTCCATCTCTCACAGCATTAATGAAAATGGCTGAACTGCGAAGGCCAGCTTTTTCAGTAGGTGGTGCTATGTACATGCAGAACTCTTTACCTCAGTGCAGGGGTGGCAAACTCTTAGCCTATAGGCCACAGATAGTCTCTCCAAAATCTTTTTGTGGCCTCCAAAATGCTTTTTTTTTTTGGAGAGGAGAGCTGGGGAAAAAATTCACATCAGGCAACCAATGTGCCCCTTTGACCTCTGACAACTGAACATGCAGCCAAGGTAGGACGACAGAAAATGAATACTACAGCCAGACTGTTTTAATACACTGGCCTGGTTTCAGCTGATCTTCTTTTATACAAGCAATACAGCTTCACATTGGTAATAACACACATTGAGCATAATGATGCTTTATTCCCATTTTTCACTGAAGGGAAATGGGTCATTTAGTTGCTTCCTACATCTTCTACTCACCCTTCTTGGACTTTCAACAGCTATTAGTTTTTCTGCTGTTTTGTGTACCACAAAAAGGTGATACAACCCTCTGCTGTATGCATAAAAGGCTGCACTGGATGGAATGTATGACTGAATAATTACTACCTTACAGTCACCGTTACAGTAATTAAATTGACAACATTGCTTTAAAAATGTTTAAAGGTGTTGATCCAGTAAGAGGAAAAACTATTAATACCTTATAAATTGTTCAAACAACCCTAATTCTAAGAAAAGTAAGATGTTTCATTTCAACTGTACTTTCCTTAAGGGCATGATTCCTTATGTCCCAACTGGCTTCTAAATGAAATTCTGCCAAATACTCATATTTTTATGCAAGTCATTTTGTTGCAAAAGAGTCCACTTTGTTTTACGTTTCTGGAGAGCACCTACAATGTACTGAAAGCCATTTTGTAAAAGAAAACAGCTGGTTTAACATCCATTTTTCAATAAATCGAGAACTTGGTAGTGATTTGAAGCAGAGGGTGCAGTAATCAGCACAATAAAAATACAGGTGGTCTCCAGACCAACAAATTCAATGCAAATCAGAATTGTTCACTTGCAGGATGTATGCTCCTATTTGTACATGAATACTGATAGGGGTTATGAAATGGCTAACTACTTACTAAAGATGAGTTATAGTAGAAAGCACTCTGAAAACAAATATGAGTTGCTGTGGCATTACAAGAAGCAAATGCAGTATCTGAAATGAGGGAATAGGTGGGAAAAAACAGCAAGCAACAGAGTGTCATTATACAAGTTTACTGTGTATCCGTACTAAGGATGTGCTTGTTTGTTAGAGATGCCTGAACTGGCAAAGCAATTATGCTATACGCTGCCTCATCTAACAAAACAAATAAGTTATAGCAGAGTTCATCTAGTATGATCAGGGGGATGGGAGTATATTTTCTTATAAGTAAGGGTTTAAGCATCTGTAATATTTTACTTTAGATGGTTATAAAATCACCAGTAGACATTAATGAGAATTATAAGACCATAAGAGTTAGGACATTAAATTAGTCATAACCAGCATATTTGAAAAAATACTGCCTTATGCGATGAAGCGATGTTGTGATGGCCTATTATAATTGCTTTAATACAAAACATGGAGAACAGATACATCAGTGGCTACTAGCAGAGGTAGCTTGTACGTAGCCCTGTCAAAGTCTATATTTAGAAATGTTATACCCATTTCTAATAGGCTGTGGAGATGAAAGACAAAGGAGGAAATATCACCTTCTTGCTTCACTTATGTACTTCTTTGTGGCATTGGAATAGCCATTGTCAGAATATAAAATGCCAAGGCTTAATGAATCACTGGACTGAAAAAATCCGGCATACAGACAGGGAAAGGTAAGTGTGTAAGTGTACATGCGACCACACTCACATCAAGTATTCCAACTGCTGTGGGCAAAGAGCAACACCGTTCTTTGTATCCCTCCAAACAAACTCTGGGGCATGACTGCATTTGATGTACAGTGGACGCTCGGGTTGCGAACGTGATCCGTGCGGGGTGCATGTTCGCAACCTGCAGCGTCTCATCTGCACATGTGTGGGTTGCAATTTGGTGCTTCTGTGCATAGGTTGTTTTCTGCTGCTCCAGAGAAGTGGACACGGAGCAATGGCTCCAAACTACAAGAAAGAAGATTCCAGCTAAACATTAGGAAGAACTTCCTGACAGTAAGAGCTGTTCGACAGTGGAATTTGCTGCCAAGGAGTGTGGTGGAGTCTCCTTCTTTGGAGGTCTTTAAGCAGAGGCTTGACAACCATATGTCAGGAGTGCTCTGATGGTGTTTCCTGCTTGGCAAGGGGTTGGACTCGATGGCCCTTGTGGTCTCTTCCAACTCTATGATTCTATGATTCTATGAGCAAAGCGCGATTTAGCGCTTCTGCGCATGTGCGACTGCTGAAACCCGGAAGTAACCCATTCTGGTACTTCCTGGTTTTGGTGGTCTGCAACCCAAAAAAACGCAGCCTGAAGCATATGTAACCAGAGGTATGACTGTACTAGCTTTCCAGAAAGGCCTAGCCAGAACTCCTCCTTAGTCTGACAAACTTACCATTCATGAAAGGAAGTAAAACTCACACACAGGTAGGAAAAGTGATCAGCAAGAGGTTAATTTAAATTAAGAGAGGGTGACAAGGAAAAATAAAGAACCAAGGACAGATTACAAGGTGTACTACGAACACTAGGCCACTGTTTTATACACATGGGCATAGCCAAGGGGAGGGGCAGCTGCTCCCCTAAATCAATCAAAATCAATAAACTTCAATATATATCTGAGGTTCTTCCCCCTAACAAAAGACTGCTCCCCACTAACAAAAATCCTGGCTATGCCCATGTTTATACAATTAAGAAATTTTATTCTATCTTCTAGTCTTGGCAGTTGGAGCAGTCCTCCTTCTCATATTCTAGAATTCATGTACCCACCTAGCCAGTCACGTGCAAGCAAAAACAAGAATGACACAGAAAATTCTTCTCAAACAGTTTAATAGCAAATAAACAAAGGGAGGTACCACACTTGGCATATACAAAATGACTTCTTGTCTGTGTGTCTGTGCAATTAAAACGGCATTAGGTTCCCCAGTGGGACAAAAAGAAACCACACACAAAAGGAAGAAAATTCCTTAATACATACTCGCTTGTTCCAAACTTAACAAAACTTTCATTTTTAAATCCACTACACAAACTCCGTGATCAGAAAAGCAACATGTGCTTCTGTTTTTAAACCATTAAAGTAAAAGCCATAATTTTCTACAGAGTACAACACAATTTCACACAAAAAGGACATTTTGCAAATCAAACAAGAAAAAAGGAACAGCTCAAACAAGGAAAGAAAAGCATTGCTACAACAGAATCACAAATTTGAGTTGATTAAATCCTGTTACTGCAGAACAGACTCTACATTTGGTCATAGTGGCAATTTGTTTTCTTGTCACATTTGTGAATCACTTTACATTGTTTTCTAGTAGAAAAGCCCAAAAAACTGTACAAAACCCCTAGTGTTAAATACAATGTGTGTACCAATAAAAAAGCCCACAGGTTTGTTTCCAAAATGTAAATTTTCTTTTTTTTTAAATTATTCACAAAAAGCAGCCAGAAATAAAAGGCAGCTGCTGCGTTACTGTCTCAAATTCATTAAAACCACCACAGAATAATTAAAACAACCAAAGAAAGAAAGGAAAGAAGAAAAGGAACATCCAACGTTTGGCATTTTGGTTTTCTCCAGAGATTTTTGTTTCCACAGGCTCCCCCAGAGTTCCTCATGAAACTATATGCGCATTGTAAAGAAATGTATTGGCAAAATTAATCAATACACTGCAGGGTCTCACATTCCCTGCCATCAGACATCCCTGTGCATTGCGACTGTGAGCCTAAGAGCAACTATCTCACAGCTGTATACCCAGATATTGCAATCATCTCTTTGCAAGCAACCCTCAACCTCAAAAGTTGAAGATCACAAGGTTGAGGGAACAGCTACCTATGCATATTTATCTAACAAGCATGGAGAAATATTACCCACCCAACAATGCAGAAGGATTTTTTTTTTGTCCTAAAGACTAGAACACTCCATATGGCCTAGAGACAGGTCTCCCAAACACCCCTACTCTTAGGAATTTTTGCTCACATTCCTTTCTCCTGTCTGAAGTTCCTTTATAGCTTCCCCAACCCTTTGCCCCTTGTGATTAGGCACCTACCACAGGAGTTTCTTGCAGGTGCTGTGAAACCCAGTACTAAGTCTCAGCTTCTATAGTAGGTCGTTTATGCAGGAAGGCTGACGCATGCTTCCCAGAGAAGGATAATCCGTGCTATTTCTTCATCAGGCCAGAAAAAAAGAAAGAAAGACTGCATGACTCCTTACCCAATTTAAGAACTTTAAAAAAAAAAAAAATCTCTGTAGAGATCATCCCCCAGCTAAGGCCCCTGAGAAAAGGAGCTGGGGTTGGTACCCTGTTCAGGCAACAGCTATTAGGCTGTTATATTGTGCTTGTCGCTTGGGGAAAGAGTCAGCAGTTCTGTGCCTAAACTTACAGATTCCTTCTATGGGATATGCAGAACATGATACTTCAAGTGTAAAGACTGGAGAGCAATCAAGCTTCCATCCACTGAGCTTTAATGGTGCTAAACCTCACAAAGCAAGCCACATATTAAACAAGAGGTACAAATTAAGGCTACCCCAAAAGAGCTTTAGCTCCAATGGATCTTAGAAGCAATATTACTGCAAACACCCCACACCTTTCCTTCTATCCCTGCCGCCGCCACCACCACCTGAACAGTGCAATCAAGCCCCCGAGACCTTTCAATAGCTGTGATGATAGAGCAAGGTGCAGATATCGTGTAAAGCAGTCTAAATGCACAGGAGATGTCATTACGTGACATATGACCACAAGTCTGGCATCCAAAAAAGGATAGATCTGAAACCTATTGAATTACTCAGTTTTTGCACAAACTATAGAAAACAGAGGTGAAGGGTGTTTATATACACAAGGTTGTGAAGACCACAGCAGGAAACATGCAAAACATTTACAAGGGCGTTATTTGAGTTTTTAAAGGAAAAAAAAAACAAAATCTCACATTTTAATGAGGATACTGTAGTTACAAAAAACTAAGCATGCTAGGGTTTAACAAAATACAACATCAACTTTGATTAAATTTCACTGCAGACAAAGGCTGATAATCACACAGGAAGGAAAAAAACAGTAAGTGCCAGGGCAAAAATGCAGCTACAATCAGGAGAAAGTGTAGTTCAAGTGTTTTCTGCTGAGGCTACTCAAGTCAAAGAATACATGCTGTCTCCTCAAGCACAGAAAATAGATTCAGCAAAATGTGACCAGAAGCCTCCTAAATTTTTAAAGTCGCATCATTTTACCTTTTCCTTCAAAGATTTGTTTTAAAACTAAGCACACAGAAAAAACTAAGCCTAGAAAGTGATTGGCTGTATGTTCACAGAAATACAATACTCCACGAGGTATGCTAGCAAGGCTGCTCTGAAGACAGTTACAAAGAATCAGAATCACAAAATCAAGTGGTTATCTTACGAAGTTCTAGAAAAATAGAATTCTTTTATATTCAAATGCAAGTTTAAATATTCCCCTTCAGCAGTCTTTCTAGCAAAACCAATTTGGCAGCACAAAAAAGAAAAGAAAAAAAAGAAAAGAAACAAACATAATAAAAATACACATCAGCATCAAAAAGTCAACACAAGGTCAAAGGTGAGAGTTCAAGCATCAGAGAAGCTGAAGAGACAAGGATTTGGACGATGTACTTGAACGCCACATCGACATGCTTTAGGCACAACGATGAACAAACGGCAGGAATCTAGAAAAAAAACAAACCAGAAAGAAGGAGACCCACTGAGTTACACAGAGCAGTACATCCAAACAGAGAGAGAAAGAGAGTGAGAGTGAGAAAGAGAGAACAAGAATGGGCACTGTACAATGAGACCTCTTGGGGAGGGGAGTTGACAGGGAAGGGCAGCACATGCCAACAACAAACAAGTAAAAGTTGAAGTGCATAAGACACCAAATAAATATCAAAACGACCAGAAACCAGATAGAAGTAGAGGCCTGGGATTTCCTTTAGACACTAGCTACAGAATGGACTATGGCTTAGTGGCATACAGACAGCTGTGCAGTCACCACAGCCCTGAGCCAGTGCTCCTGCTACCTCTGCTTGAGGAAGACAACACAGAACTCCTCCTCTGTTAGATCTTGAATCCATAAAATGTGGTTCCAGGGTGATTTTAAGAGATGGGGGGGACACAGGAGGAACCATTGGGGGTGATGGTTGATTATACTTTCTTCTTTCCTATCATGCGACATACATAGGCAGTAGTAGCCTAAGAAATCCATCCTCTGTTTCAGCTATTCTTTAGGAAACAAGGATACTGGCTGTTGGTTTTAGAACCAAAAAATGACATAAGATACATAAATAGAAGTGAAACCCTTTGAAATAGGAAGGAATTAAGACTTTATTGCAAGTCAAGACTTGCCTCAGCTGAGCCCTTTTTATTTAATACCTACAAATAAACGTTTGCAACTTTTTCAATAAATAAATCCTTCTCCCTGACTTTGTGAGGTGGAATTCTGGGCTCTCATAAGTTCTACAGTCACTGTTACCAGTTTGAGTGGAAGGAATTTTGTCTGAGCATCTTGACATTTTCTCAGAATTGATAGAATCTCCAATAAGGGTACAACACAAGAGATGTGATTTGCATGACAAATACATTTAAGCATTCTGGTAATGACATGGAAAACTGTCTGAGGCAGCATGTGATTACTGGAAAAAGCAGGCTTGTTAGGTTTACTGTAACTTTTATTCCAATTACAATTAAAGGCATATAATATTCTGGTTTAAAACATACGGTTGCATTTCATTTCAGTGTTTAAAAGTTTATTTTTCTATTTGTGTGTGTGAATTCCCAAATGAAAACTGAGCTTCTGTTTACAAATGCTAAGCTATTCTACTGTCTTAGATTTTTGATCTTAACATGTACATCAAGCAGAATCTGAAAAGTAGATTCTGTCTCTCCCCCCCTCCAGCCCCCAGGACACACTCACAAGGCTGAAGGATATACATATATTTACTCAAGTTAAAATGTTACAGAGGAAATGCACACTATTGTGAGGCAAATTCATCAGCAGTTGTTGAGAGCCATTTTTTAATTACAAGAATAAGGCTTTTCTTTGGGGGGGGGGGGTTGATATGCCTCAGGAATGCCAAAGTCAGCCCAAAATACTTTTCAGTTCAATGTTTCTTCTTTTATTGATTCCAGATTTGTCTCTGCATGTTACCAGACACCCAATTTATTCTGAGAACTTGTTTTAATCTAAAATACATCTATGATCGTTTTAGGTTAAATACAACTTAAGTTGATACATAGTAGCCTGTATTTCTTAATAAAGAACAACTAAAATTGGCTGTGCTTTCCAGTTTGATCCCTTTGTCATATTGGATCAAACATAGATAATAATCTGGTCTCCTACAGAGGGATAGGCAAAAAGGTAACATTCAGGGTTTTATGTCAAAGGATCTGTTCAAACTTGGAAAGGAAAAAGGATGGAGGAAATTAAAAACTGTGCAGAACCCACAACGTGACAGATAGGCTGTAATCCTAGAAGTGGAAAGCTGAATTTGTGTGCGCAATTTCCTTGCCAATAGAGAACCTACTCCAGAGACTTAGTTGTATTACTTGTTTTGAAAAGCATGAATGGGCAGATCAGAATTAAACTGAGGGAGGGGAGAGGCATATGGAGTTAAAGTCCTCTAGTTAAAAGTAATTCAGAGCACCAGCACGGAAGGCGCAGCAACTTTGCCAATACACACCAGAGTCCTGATTTCTGGAATTTAACCTGGAAAGTCTACTTTGGCAATTCTCAGGTGGGATGAGAGCACTCACATAAATCATACTTCTCAGATTATAAAACCATCTATACCCACTTGCTGTCATGTTAATTTAACAGGAGGTGATTTGCCTCACAGTTTCCATGATGAGAGCATATATGCTGTTTAGGAATATTATGGACACTAAATAAAAGGGTGAGCGAACAGATAATTCACAGAAAACTAATTTGGGTAGTCAAAACAAAAACAAAAATGTAACTGAGGGAGCAGGGGAGAGGAAGTACTGGGAGAAGTGACTATAGAGAAACTTGAGCACAGCTTTCCCTCTCCACTAGTTCACAGCATTAATTCTTTTCCTATTTAGCAGCTTTTCCCACTGCAGACAGGTCACTGAAAGTCAGTAGTTTCAATCATGCACATTGCTGTATGTATGTGTAACACAATCACATTCAGGATTATGCAAAACCCTGTTTTTTCCAGTGAAATAATTTAGATAATAAATATTCTCCACCCTGGAGCAGTATAAAACTTCTATAAAAATAGAAACAACATTCTTGGTTATATCAGGTTGCAAATGGAGCAGCTGCTCCCAACCATGACACCCGCCCCCCGAAAAGTATATTATTTATTTTTTTAAAAAAATCCCATGACAACTCTGGAAGCCTCAACACTCCAATACTCCCCTCCACTCAGAATATCAGGACACAACTTTTCCTAGTGCACAAAATTCAAATGTATACAGTTCACCTAAATGTATGCATATGCTTCTGAATAGACCCAAATACTGAACACAGAAGGGTACCATATGCCAGCATAAATGGGAAATTTGGCAATCTGACCATTCAACCTTTTTTGCCACCATTCTGTGTGCTTTATAATACTGACAGTTTGCATCAACAATACTTCCAAATTCACGAGAAAAATATTACTTGAACCTGAGAAGGAAGGCCCAATACATCTTATACTTCTGAGGTTTGATACACCAGGGGACCCAGTCCCTGGTTATGTTTGATTTCCAAGTTTCTGGCACATTCTTAAATGGCATTTCAGGCTCAACAAGCCTTGTGGCTCTTCCTGACAGAGTGAACTGAAAGCCTTTAAAAAAAAAAAAAAAAAACCTGCTCCCTGCTCCCCTAAACACGATTCCCAAACACAAAATTTGTGGGTTGACTGGGGTGCTGTGAAAAAAACATAATAATAAAATGGGGCCAAAGAGACGAATAAACTGAGGACACAGGAATGCGGTGAATCTATATATAACACCGTTCATTTCCTCACAGATAGAGGTGGCTTTTTGTAGCTTTAGAGCTAGCTTCTGCACTGACTTCTTGCCATGGCTGAGGCCAGAATGTCAAAATTCCCTTTAGTCCCATGTCATCAGTGTGTACAAAAAAAACAAACCACCCTTTAACATTTTGGCAAATTCATACGTGTGGAAAACAATAAGTGTGTATTAGAAGGGGAAGAATTCTGAGTTGTGAGTTAAAATATATTGGGTGATAAACAATAGCAGGATCAAGATCCTGTGCAGCAGACTCAGCCCTTTGTGTTTTATATTGGCACATGCACTCAAAGGAAAACTGCAATGTGGCAAAACAGCAACATACGAAGAATCAAACTATATAAGCAAAAAATGTGATCTTTGGGGCAGTATTATTCTGGATGTTCAGCTAAAGAGTGTGCACAAAAAAGCAGAATGTCAGGAATCAAAGAACCATGAGCTTATTTAGAAGCCATCTGTCAGTTTAGTACTTAGGATTTAAATAGTGCTTTATGAACACTGATTCTAGTACTATCTTTCTGTACAAGCTGTAAAACTGGGGCAGAAGCCGCAAAGGAAATTCAATCAAGACATACAGAATTTGCAGCAGATCATGAGCAAATTTTGGGGCTAAGATGTATACCTCCATTATAAATTGCCTAGTTTCCATTAAACAACAAATACTGGAAAATTGGAAGTATCCAATTTTTAAAGGTTGTTCTGGCTGGATTGTAAATGTTTGCTCTAGAAACACAATTGGATCATTTTGTAAGCTGACCACACACTCATAATTACTGCAGTTTTCCTTTAATACATGAATCTGTTCGCCCAATTACTTTTCTCCCACCCTAGTGACTGATTCAGTATAACATTCTCCCATAAGGCATTAATTAAGTAAAGCTGGGCAAATGAGGATTTGGCAATGTTCCTTGAGGCTCTGTTCACTAACCAGCCACCAAGTGATTTGTATTCAGATTCTCTCCCTCCCTCTTTTCATGAATATAACTTGGGGTCTGGCAATAGGTCTTTTCTCCTTCTTAAGTCTAAGTCATGCAATGTCAGTTCCAATTGCACCTGGTATCTCCTCATCTCCCCAAGGTGGCTGGCATTGGTCCTTCTCAAAACACACTGGTTACAAACACAGCAAACTTAAAAAAATAATAATCAGCGATATGGCACCTAAACTCCAAAGTAAAACACTGGAAACAGAATCACAAACTCGTCCTCCATCCGAAGAATTCCCAGTAGAGGCTGCAGCCGAGTCTTCAGGGGAAGATGTGCCAGTTAGAATGACATCAATCAGCTTCTGTGGCTGTAAAAATACAGCCTTAAAGAGTTTTTGAATCACCAGGCACACTCCTCCCCAACTTACCAGAAGATCCTTCTCACTCCAGTTCCAGAGGGGAGGGGCGCTCAGTATGGCTTGCTGTCATTCTTAGAGCGCTTGAGCTGTACTTTCAGTCGCTTCATGCCAATTTGAAATCCATTCATTGACTGGATGGCAGCCTGTGCAGAGACTGGATTGTCATAACTTACAAAACCTAAGAAAAGGAAAACATACATTTAAAACATTTATGGTCAGACTGAAGTGGGAATAAACCATTCTGTTTTTGTATCTTGACATCATCTGTGCTTGCATTGGTACTGCAACCATGAAGTGTATGAACTGTTCATAGGTTTAGATAATATAAGAGGGCTACGATTTTTATTATTATTAAAAAAATCACAAGGGAGGCCAGTTTCCTTAGGACTCAAACGAAAGAGTACGTAGGTGCTTTTCTGAGCTATAGTAAATGACTTCTTACATAACACTGATATTTTATGTGAAGTGTAAGTTGCAGAGTTTGAAGTTCTGCTCCAGCTGCTTCTAAACATTAAGTTCAGTACAGTATTTATTAGCTCAGTACAGCCAGGGATTGTGACCACCAGACAGGGTGCTGTGTTAAGGAGAGCTGAGATGACTAGTGGCAGACAGCTGGTAAAATGTAAAGTGTTAGTGAGTATAAATAGGGAAATGGCTGAATTCAGTACAATGCTAAAGGCTACAACCAAGTAGAGTGTATTTGGAGATTGAACAAGTAGGCATTTTAATCACTAAATTGCAGAGCATAGGAGGATTCTGTCAAGTTCCCTTCTGCTGAATTTAAAATTCTGTTCCCAGGAAGGCAAAACACATCAACACTAAATATACCTGCCTGCAATTATATACCCGGTTAAATACATGCAAGTCCCACCAATGTCAATGGGAATTGCATAGGAACTGAGTAAGTAGTCAGGACTCAAAGCCACAAGATTATAAGATAACGCTAAGCAAGGCCAATAGTGCACTGCATTAGAAAACTATCTGTTTATTACGTAGAGTGAGGTGTGAGTGCGAGTGAGATATGGTGGTGGGGTCTATTTTCCCTTTTGGAAGCAGCCCCTGGTGCCGCCTGGAGTGCCATTCTGAAAGGCCTCTGACGGACTACTGTGGGATGGAAGGAACTGAAAAGCTCTGTGCAAACATAGAACACCATATGCTGATCCAAAAGGGTTTCATAAACCTTATTTTGCTACCTACCTAGGTCTGGAATAAGCTAGGAATTGTGTTGAAAATGCCAAAAAGAGGACCTGTCTGATAGCAAAGAAATTCTAGTATTAAGAAGGTAATTGAAAGGGTAACTAGGATAAAGTTTTGATGTCATACGAAACATGCGCCAGTTATTAACTATTCTTTTCATGTTTACTTCTGCTATAAGAAGTTATGTTACATACTGGAGGGTATCACCTGCCTCCACAATGAATCTACACATAAGCCACTGTGTCAAAGCAATCTACATTAGAACAGAAGGAGGGAGGCAATGATGTGACAAGTTGGTTCAAAATTGGCAGAACAAGACTCATACATCTACAAAAGGTGTTTCATGTGTTTGAAGTAAGTTAAACACATGAAGAAATATTGGGATGGGTTGTCAAGCATGGGTCAGGCCAAGCTTTATGGTTCATGGACTGCATTCCAACTGATGAGTATGAAGCTGCACAGGCTTGTCCTCATTACCAAAGATATCAATGAACTGGTGAATATCAAGTTATCAAAGAAGTTTCATCAAATATTACTTCATGAAGGGGCAAAATCCTACAATGTAGCAAAACAAATCTTCATGGTCTGAATCTCATTAAGCTAGGTTTTGAGAGATACAAGTGGCTCATGTTATTCTATCATGCTCACACAGCAGTGAAGAGCTTTGCACACAAAAGTTGATTTCATATTATTTTATCTTAAGGGAAAGGAATTAAGAACATTTCTGCAAAATATACCCAACATACCAAAACATTTGCTCAGATTAGTCTGCTTGTCAATGAAAACCTTGGCGGAGACAACATTCCCAAAAGGCATGAACATCTGCAGCAAATCTTGGTCCCCAAACTCCTGGGGGAGGTGGTAGATGAACAGATTGGCTCCCTCTGGACCTTGAAAATATCCATTTAGAGAAAAATTCAAAGAAAGCACAACTCTTTGGCTATTAATATTGAAGCAGAGATCAAAACCCATTCAGTTCTCAAGAGCTAGGGATGGTTCCAGAGTACTAAGAGTCATTCAACTCAAACTTGGCTGTGTCAGTGAAAACTCTGTCCACTTCCTGCCAAAAAGCTGCAGCTTTTAAAAATGTGTCTTCTTAGTCTTAGTTTCTAAATCATGTCTTCAGCAGGTAGGGGGGAAAAATCTCACAACTGCATACAAATGTGAAATAAATCTTTACAGTTAATTATGTGGGCAGAAAACTAGCTTCCAAGTTCCTATACCTTCCTTTCAAAGCCAGTCATCAATGATGCATTTACCATGAGCACACCAATGTGCTCTCTACATTCTCAATAAAGTCAGTGTCCTACCACCTTACTAGGCTATTGTACAGACTGAAGTTATTGTGTATGAAATGCACCACTTGAAATATGAAAACCATTCCCCACTTTCCCAGGAATCTGGAACCGTTAAAAGATTCTAAAAGAAGGGATAAAAACAAAATTTATGAAGGTTTTCAAAATTAAATGCAGCAGTGAAAGAAATATATATATATATAGAGAGAGAGTGTGTGTGTGTACCTGGATGCATAACAATAGCCAAAGGCTACTAGAAACAGTCTATGTACATTAGCCATTTGAGGCCAGGGAGCCAAAATATTTGATCTTTTAACATAATGTTTGTCTGTGGTTTCTATTGTTTCTCTCTCTTGCAAAAGTACAGGACTCTAGCTCTTAGAGAACCAACCTTCCCGCCACTGTCTTTCACCTACCTTCCTTTTGACTTCCAGCTGCACCAATACTCTGCTGCGTTAACAGACTCTGGTTGTAAAGTGTGGGCAAAGCTGCAGCGGCATATTGCTGGATCCCAGAGTAAGCCTGAGATAGGGCCTCCATAGTGCTCCCTGTGCCATTTGAGAGACCACCACTGCCTAGTCCACCGTTTAAGGCTGCCATTCCTAAGCAGAAAATTTGAATAAATGTCAGCGGTTGATTTGTCAACCAGTTTTAAAATCATATGTGTCAGAGCTGCCCAAGGTCCCAGCTCACAAAGGACCAACGCCAGGTCGTCATTATATACAAAAGTCTTTATTGAAGTTCAGTTTCCATTCCAAAGCCGTAGCGCGCAACTCTACGTCTTAAACCTTAGACCGCCGAAGTTCCGTCTGAATCACCTCCCCCCTGACACCAGTTTAAGATTCTCGCCCTGCTCCACCTCTTCCTCTGCTCTCTTCTCCTCTGGGTCCTCCTGTCCGCTGGGGCATTCCCCTTTCTGGACTCTTCTGACGCTGAGTCCCCTGACTCCTCCCCCTGTCTCCGGCGGGCTTTAGGACCCGGCTCCCAATCCTCGTTCTCTGCTGCCCCGCGCGCCTGTACTTTTGAACTTGGCTCTCGCGCCAACCCAGTGACCTTCCTCCTGACCGTTGCACTGCTTCTGTCACTGCTTCCCTCTTCCGGGATACTGGCCGGACCTGACCTCCCCTCCGTTGCCTGACTCTCCGATGGAGGCGTGGTCAGCCCTGACTCCTCTTCTCTCCCTGCTGGGGGAGACGCTACCCCCGATACCTGGGACTCTTCCCCCCCACTATGCTCAGGTGGGGAAGCTGGTCCTGATCTCCAACTGCTGCTCTGGGAGTCCCCGCTGGTCCCTTGCTTCTGGAGTGTCCCCCTTGGGACCCCCCTTGCCCTGGCCACCGGCGCCCCCTTCTGTGAATCTTCCGATTCGCTGGGTGGCTCATGGAATCTCTCGGGCCACTGTCATCTTCTCCTACGCTGCCCTCAGATTCTTCCCCTTCGCTCTCCATCTCCCCTCTTCCCTGTGCTTCTGGCTCCTGAGCCCCTGACAATATGTTATTATTAAGGGAAGCTGAGAGGCAACCGAAACAAAGGGCTCATTCTTTTCTTCATGCTAAACATACCTGCTAAAGAGCCAACATTGAGGCCTGCAGTAGCCCCTGCCAGTGTTTGCAGTGCTCCAAGAGAAGCCATTGGGTTAACAGAGGAGCTGCTACTGGAACTGGGTGATGATCCTGCTATTAAAAGGAAAGCATTAGACACCAATAGCTGCTTCCAACGCAATCACATCTTACTACTTTCACCAAGATGTGCACTAAAAAATGTTGCATTGAAGGTTTCAGTAATTTATACCAAGGAGAGTTAAAATACCAAAACTTAAAATTCCCCAATTGTGTACAGCAGTGTATTTTTATACAAAATGGAAGCCCTGGGATCTGACCAGCTGTAAACTCATATGACCCTAGAAAATTCACTTTATTGTATGGAACTCTGAGCATATTAGTACATGTTAATCCTGGGGGTGCAAACCTCAAAGGCTGTTTCACTGGTAACCTTGTGCCTAGACACTAAGGTAGGCAGGGGTCCACAAATGCTGGCACAGTTTAGAAGCCAGCCATTATTTGAGGTCATCACCAATTTCCTCCTCAGAATCTCTGAAATGAACAGATGCCTTGGGAGATGGAGTCTCTCTCATTTGTATGGAGAAAATAAAAAACCAGCAGGACTGCTGAGAAGGGACCTTTGTTGTTTGGTAACCTGCTTGGAAACCACAGTAGAAATGAGACCTCTGGGTGGGGCCTGCATAGTATTGGGTGCCTTGCTCGACAGAGGCTGGGAGCACTTGCCCTGATCAACTGGCAGCTAGACATGTTGATGCATGCACAATGGAAGCTGATCTGACATGAATTTGTACCATGCTGCATTACTAACATTTGAGTTCTACTACCTCAGAACAGTTGACTGCTCAGTAGTTGACCATGATATATCCAATCAGTTCACAAGTACTTCCCCTTTCCTACACTCTAGCCCAGAGGTGGGGGATGTCTGGTCCAGGACCAATGTGGTCGTCCAGGCCTCTCTATCAGGCTCTTAGGGCTCTTCTCTTCACAGGCCAGGGCCCTTCAAAGCCTTGCTCCTCACCCCCCTCTAGTTCTACTGGCCTGGCTGGAATGTGCCCTTAAACTGTAATAATACCTCTTGCTTGACTGGATGGAGAGATGCATGTGTCAAAACATCTGACCTTTTGCGTGACTGGACTGTAGCCTACTGTACAAAGGTAAAGAGTCACATCCATTATCCCACTCATCACTGGTATGCAGGCCCCAGAAGGCTGCCCATGAGAGAATGTGACCCTCAGGTTGAAAAATGTTTCCCACTCCTACTCTGGCATAGGACTTGCTAGATAACTGGGACCACTTTAGTTTCCATTCTTTCACATGAAGTCCTTAAATGAAATCCCTTAATTTCCTTCAAAGTCACCATTCATTTCCATGTATCAAAGTACAGCACTGCACTTAGGAAATGCCAATGCGTGGCCTGGTGTGCCTGCATCTGTGATCAGAATGCAAATTACCTTCTCCCAACTAATTATGACATGCAACCCTTCTCTCAATTCCACTTGACCCTGCAATACAGTGGTGCCTTGCAAGACGAATTCGTCTTCCGCGAGTTGCTTCGTCTTGCGGTTTTTTTGTCTTGCGAAGCACGGCTATTAGCGGCTTAGCGGCTATTAGCGGTTTCATCTTGCGAAGCAAGCCCATAGGGAAATTCGTCTTGCGAAGCACCTCGAAAAATGGAAAACCCTTTCGTCTAGCGAGTTTTTCATCTTGCGAGGCATTCGTCTTGCGGGGCACCACTGTATTCTAAAGCAAGTTGAAAATTGGAGAATCAGAACACAGGAGAAAAGATGAACTATATTCTGAAAAAGAACACCTTCTTGTGGAAGATGGCTTCAATGTTTGAGGACTACTTCACATGTTAAGCAGAAATGCATTTTATTTACAGATGCAACATATACCCAATTCTATCCCATATGCTGAAGGCACCTACACTGATTTGTTTCATGTTGTGTAAACAGCAGAAATGTGTTTTGGGGAGGCAGGACTAATCAAGTCTCCCCACAAAAAGCTTATGATTTAATGAGTAGCTGGCTCATTGTCATGTGGCCTTATGATATGCAAAACTGTATTATATCAAGGCATGGCTCTCTTACCTGAACTGGTGAGCACACTTAGAGGGCTGTTAGAAGAATTGAGTGCAGTGGTACCACTTGGTGTGCTCTGAGCTGCGCTGGCTGCAGCTGCTAATGCAGCTAGGTTCTGTAACTGCATTGCATTCAATCCTGCAACACATCAATGAATAGTGTTTCTGTTCTGGTACCACTAAGCACTAAATCACTACTGAACCCAGCAACCTATTTCTCCAACAGCATTCAGAAGTTACTTTATGGAGGAGAGTGAAGCCTAACATTCTCAAGCACCACAACCTCCTGATGCAAGAATTTTTTAAAAACTAATATTCTCACCTACAGGGCAACAACGTAAGGAGGGCCTACTGGATCAGGCCAATGACCATTTCATCTAGCTTCCTGTTCTCACAGTGGCCAACCAGGTGATTGTGAGTAACCTGCAAGCAGGACCGGAGCGCAAACACCACTTGCCTCTCAATGAATTTCCAGCAAGTGGAATTCAGTATACTGCTTCTGACCATGGAGGCAGAATGCAGCATCATGGCTAGTAGTCATTGAAAGCCCTATCTTGCATGAATCTGTCTAATCCTCTTTTATAGTCATTCAAGTTGGTGGCCATTACTACTTCCTGTAGGAGTGAGTTACATATTTTAACTATGTTCTGAGTGACAAAGTACTTTCTTTTATCTGTCCTGAATCTTCCAACATTCACAGCATAGGCAAAGGTCAGACAAAAGCAGACTTTTGCAGTTAGTAAAATGATAAGGAAATACACTAAAAAGTGTGGGATTAATTGGGAGATATTTAACCATTCTGCAAGCAACTCAAGATGAATGCAGGATGAATGTTATTTGACACAAAAGCTCATCACAAACAAATCAGAATGAATGCTCAATGAAGTCTAGACATTGTCTAACATCTGTGTAAGCCTGGTGCAAGCAAATCAGGATGAATTGTGGGCACCACAATTTAAGGAGGATACTGACAAGCTAGAACATGTGAAGAGGGTGACCAAGATGATAAAGGGTCTGGAAACCAAGCATTATGAGGTTGTTGGGAATGTTTAGCTTGGTAAAGAGGAGACTGCGAGAAGATATGACAGCCATCTTCAAATATCTAATGGCCAGTTACATGGAAGATAGAACAAGCTTAGGAACTGAACCAATGGATTCAAGTGAAAGGAAACAAAATTCCACCTAAACATCATGAAAAGCTTTCTGACGGTAAGAGCTATTCTACAGTAGGACAGACTCTCACAAGAGTTGGTGGACTCTTTCTCCTTGGAAGTTTTTAAGCAGCAGTTGGATGACCATCTGTCATATATGATCTAGTTAAGATTCCTGCATTGCGAGGGGTTGGACTAGATGACCCTTGGTGTTCCTTCCAACTCTACAATTCTATGATTCCATAACCTCTCCAGGGACTTAACCTAAATGGTGCAGGAGTTCTTGATCATGCTGTCCTACATTTCCCAGTTACAACTACCAATGACTTGAAATCCCTGTGAATGCAGCATGTTAAAGAGGGCCTCTGTAGTACAGTGGTGCCTCTGGATATGAATGCGATCCGTTCCGGAGCCCTGTTTGCATTCTGAAGTAAACATAAAACGACATTTTGAGTGTCTGCGCAAGCGGCGAAACCTGGAAGTAACACACTCCGTTACTTCTGGGTCGCCGTGGAGTGCAACCCGAAAATACTTAACTTGAAGCTACTTCAACCCGAGGTATGACTGTATCTTGTCTGGAAAAAGCAGAATTCAAATTATTCTGATTCATAGAATTGCAGAGTTGGAAGGGATCCTAAGGGTCATCTAGTCCAACCACTATTCAAACAGACCATATCAAGCGGCACACAAAGCAATAGCATCCCCAAATACCATTAAAAGGGTGAAATCTCACTGCCCACACAACTGCATGCAAAATGTTCTCTCTCAATTCATGGCTAATGTGGCACTGATCGTGTAATTGGAAAAAGGCCTCACACCACAGAAAACACTACGCACATACTAAACACAGAAATAATGAAGAGGCAGTGCAGAGAGAAGAGTAAAAATGCTGACCACAGCTGTATGTTCTTCCCCTTATTCACTGT
This sequence comes from Podarcis cretensis, assembly GCF_951804945.1. NCBI lineage: Eukaryota > Metazoa > Chordata > Lepidosauria > Squamata > Lacertidae > Podarcis > Podarcis cretensis. The sequence goes on along the minus strand of NC_137170.1, from coordinate 51,144,931 downwards.
ATTGACATTAACCTGCCATCCCACCTCTAATTCAGTGTATGAGGTATGCACCATCTAATTTTATACATTTTTATCCTTTACAATATTGTTCCATGTGGTTCTTCTCCATTACCCTTAATACTTTCAAATGAAAAGCTTATTAAAGATAGCTGTGGCTCTTCACTGATGACTGTAGTCTCTTGTTCAAAAGCAATATTTTAAAAATAACTTTACATTTAATATGTAAAGCTTTTGTTACCCTGATGGTAAATTGTAGGTACTGGGACAGGAATTTTTTTGCCTTATTTTGCTAATTTTCTCCATTCTTAAAAAAAGAGAAGATATTAGCTGTAAGAGATACAACAAAAAGATTGCTCAAACACAAAAGCATAGATGCTAGACAAGTGATGCGAGGTGGAAAAATTTATGAGGTTTGCTGGTGCTTTATTTTTCTGTGAATATTCTTAATTTTATAGATTCATTACTAACAATGAATGGGTGCCAATTTCTATTTTTTAAACCTATATTTATGAAATACAACTAAAAACAAGCAGGTCAAATTAAGTTACTCTAGTAAATTTTCTATTGCAAACTGAATCCCCCTCCTCCCAAAATAAATTAATTCCAATTGATTCCCCTCCCCCAGAAAATCCACATTACTGAGCTAAACATATGTACATTCTAAAATTAAACACAGCTTGAAATTCACTATATAAAGTGAAGCAATATTTTTCCTGTTATTGTCTGACCATTACAAAATTTCCAGAATTGATAGAAAAGTAGATATATTAAATATGCCTGAGAATGAGGAACATGAGTTGGACAGTCACCTAACTGCAACTGTGCTTCTTACTTCTTCTGCATTTAGAACACTTCCTGCACATTTGAAATAAAATCCCTAGAAATAATGTAGAGGCAGTGCAGAGAGAAGAGTAAAAATTCAACTCCAGACTCTTCTCTGTCATAAGCAACTGAGAGCCATCTTCACTGACATTAGCATATCATACCACACTTTCTTAACAGCCTTCTCATGATTCTTTTTCAATATGACATTGAACCTACTTTCAGATTCCAAGGGGCAAGGAAAGAAAACACTCACCTCCCATTGGGTGGAGGCTGCCCAGTGTGTTCAGATTTCCAGAGGAGGCAGCTGCTGTCTGCTGAAGGAGCTGTAAATAAAGCTAGACATTACACCAAAAACAGAACAAGAGTGAGAATGAGGGCTGGCTCCACTTCTGGGAGACACTGCACTACACCACAGCCAGAGCGCCGTCCTAAGTGGAATAGCCACTGTTCAAACAGACCATATCAAGCAGCACACAAAGCAATAGCATTCCCAAATACTATTAAAAGGGTGAAATCTCACTGCCCACACAACTGCATGCAAAATGTTCTCTCTCAATTCATGGCTAGTGTGCCACTGATTGTGTAACTGCAAAAATGCCTCACACCACAGAAAACACTACACACATACTAAACACAGAAAATAACACAGATTCTTTCTGTATTTATGCAAAATGAAAACCTTTAGAAGGCCAGTACTTCAGTCCTCATGAAACAGTGACAGATTCCTCCTCACCAACCTGAGCATATGGATACTGTTAAATGGTAGCAACTTAATTACCTACTCTCACCAACCTGCCCATGAAACACCGAGTTTTGCAACAGAACATCAGCACAAGAATTCTTCTGCTACAAGTACGTAATTATTGTGGATTTTGCACAGAAACTGCCAGGGAAACTCACTGCTAAGTACTGGGGTCCAAGTGTGTTCAGTCCAGCCAGGTTTCCCCAAACTGATGCAGCACTGATTTGTTGCATCTGCTGCTGGAGCTGCTGTGCAATTCGTTTCTGTTCTTTATCCTTTTGGGTATCTGCAAATTTCACTACGATGGGAGAAGAGCATCCCTGCAATATCAATTCACATAGTTATACTTTATACATTACCTCCAAATGCCACAAATAACTCTGATCATTTAGAAAAATACACCAATCTTATTAAAGCAATCTGCTAGCTTCCTAGAAAACTTCAGAGTTGTAGAAACCTGGCATTGCTGCACATACAGAACCTTCTGCTCTTTCCAACCGTTAAGGCCTGTGTATGCTCAATGCAAACTATCCCAGTTACTCTAAATAACATTTCTTACCTCCATGGTCTGTGCTTGGTGCATTGCTTTGATTGCTGTTTGTGCCATAGCTCTTGTTGTAAAAGTCACAAAAGCACAACCTGGGAAGATAATAGGATCAAATTCACTTGCTAAGTTTACCCAAACCTTTTACAAAAAAAGCGGAGGTGGACATTCTGCTGACTTCAAAGATTTAAAATGCTTTCCAGTAAGATACTTTGGGTGTGAGAGATCTCCAAAACGATCAACAGTTTCATACCAGCTCCCCATGCTTACCTCGACTTAAGCCATCAGGACCCCGTAGAATTCTGCATTCTTCAATCTGCCCAAAGGAGGAAAACATCATTCTGATATCATTTTCATTGCACTTCTTTGATATCATCCCAATGAACAGTTTCCTGTCTTCCACAGCTAAGAGAAGAAAAAGGAAAGTCACTTATCTGCTGTGACTAAAGAAGTAAGTAAAATTATATAAATAGATTTCTTCACAGTTTATCTACAAACACACCCCTCACCGTATGAACCCAAAATTTTCTCCATCCGGTCCCCCAAGCAGATTTTGAGGGGGCAGGGGGGCTGTAAAGGAGAGGAAGCGAAGTTCTGCTCTGTAGTGTAACTCCACTAGCAGAATAGGAGCACTGGATACTGTCACTTAGATTAAGAATTGATTAAATAGAGAGATCTTCTCATTGTACATTGCTATTTGGCATATTTTTGTTGGCAATATTAATAAGCTGTTCCAGTACACAAAAATGTAAAACCATAATTAAAATTTAAACCACGAATTTAAACAATGAACAACTTGTTCGTTCTTGAACAAGCTGATAGACAAATGAGCACATATTTGTATTTTATATAATTACATAATTTGTAACAAAGAATGTATTATACATCAATAAACCACAGAAAATGAGAAGCTTAAGTAGTCTACAGTGCAAAAAACACTGACCAGCTTTTATTACTAAGAAATTGATCATCCTTTTAATATAAATAGAAGACAGTGATTTCTCATTTAACATAGGTGGATTTTACAAAGTAATTTCCAGTATGAAACAAGCTTGCAAGCCTGAATACAATGCTCCATTAAAAAAATAAAATCTTTGCATACTGTAATAGATTATAATCTTCTTTTAGAATGGTTTATAGTAAGAGAAGAGAAAGTTGTGTATATAGAGCAGTCTTGTAATTCTAGATGCAAAACTATATGCCAGAGATTATCTTCATTCAGTAGGCAGCAAAGATAACAAAATCATTCCGAGAAAGCAAATATATTGCTTTCCCCCTTTTCTTTTAGGATCACAATGAAGCCTTTGCAATGAATATGTTTTATAGAACTTGAAGCTGAACCTGTAGAAGTATTATTAGCATTTCCTCAACCAAGGGAGAGGGATCAGCTTCTTTCACTTCTTAAGTGCAAAGCAAAAGGCAATGCACAAAGGCAATAGTAGTATGGGATACTTTAGTAACTTGGATGCTGTTTTCTAAGTCTAAATCAATGAACTTTCCATATAACAGACTTATTAATTTGAAAAAAGCCTGTTTTACATACACTTACCATTATTCTTTTCACTGTCGGCTGGCTTCATTTGGATGGGATGGTGCATCTGTAACACAGATAAAGCAATTAGGATTGGGAGTGGTGCAGAGGTGGAAATCAAGTTTTGGGGAGTAAATCACCTCCAGCCACAACTATACATTCCTTTCAAAGCTGTTGTAACCAGGGAACTTATAAATCCATTTTTACAGATACTAATTCAGAGGACAGAGAAGACAGTACAGGCGTCTCCCCACTTATGCACAATCAACTCACACGAAGTGCCGGAAAATAATTCAGTAATTCAATTCAAACTCGGAAATGGCAGGAGAGAGCAGGAGAGTCCTTGTGGAGACCCTCCCCGAATCCTGAAGAGGACGTCAATGAGGACAGAGGAAGCACCTGAAGAGACCTGAAATGCAGCAGGACTTTGTTTATGCTGCTCAGCCTTCCCACCTAACAGCTGATGTGCAGGATAGCTCAACAGCAGCTGCCCCTTTCCTGTATGTCCTCCTGCCAGCCTCAGGACTTCAATTCTAGCTGTGGATACATTATTTTTGGTACTGATTGAAGAGAGAGCAGCAGAGAAGGTGTTTAAAGGGTGTTGAGAGGGTACTCCCAACTACAATGGTACCTCGGGTTAAGTACTTAATTCGTTCCAGAGGTCCGTTCTTAACCTGAAACTGTTCTTAACCTGAAGCACCACTTTAGCTAATGGGGCTTCCTGCTGCTGCCGGAGCACGATTTCTGTTCTCATCCTGAAGCAAAGTTCTTATCCCGAGGTACTATTTCTGGGTTAGCGGAGTCTGTAACCTGAAACATATGTAACCTAAACATATGTAACCCGAGGTGCCACTGTATATGTTTTTTCACTTGTGTATGTGGGGCCCCAGAATGTAACCCCCATGTAGGTGAGGAGTCGTATTTGTATTAGTCAAGCCAAGGGGCTCCACATACCCCATCCCAGAAAAGATTGCATCCTGAGTGTGGATTCATGCAGAAATACTGAAAGAGCAGATTAAATAGATGATGCCTATTGTCTTACCCCTGGGAGAATCTTCATGTTATGAAGAGCATTCTGTGCTTCTAGTGCAGCTTTACGGGTATAAAATGTAACAAAACAGCATCCTGTAATGCAAACAAGTTACATGATGCATAACATATAAAAATAATCCATTCCAGCATAAATTATTTGATAGCAGACTACATTAAGTCAAGGTGCCACTAACTGAATTCTGAATATTTGAAGGGTAAGATTCATATCAAAATTAATGTTTCTAATGCCTTCACTATTTAACATAGTTCAGCCCCAATTATATAAGTGACTTACGTATTCACAAGACCCAAGGCTGGAGGTATGCAGAACTTGAACTAACAAGAAATCAACTATTCCTCATTTGAATGTTGTTGTTGTTTAGTCGTTTAGTTGTGTCCGACTCCATGGACCAGAGCACGCCAGGCACTCCTGTCTTCCACGGCCTCGCGCAGTTTGGTTAAACTCATGCTGGTAGCTTCGAGAACACTGTCCAGCCATCTCATCCTCTGTCATCCCTTTCTCCATGTGCCCTCAATCTTTCCCAACATCAGGGTCTTTTCCAGGGAGTCTTCTTTTCTCATGAGGTGGCCAAAGTATTGGAGCCTCAGCTTCATGACCTGTCCTTCCAGTGAGCACTCAGGGCTGATTTCCTTCAGAATGGATAGGTTTGATCTTCTTGCAGTCCATGGGACTCTCAAGAGTCTCCTCCAGCACCATAATTCAAAAGCATCAATTCTTCAGTGATCAGCCTTCCTTATGGTCCAGCTCTCACTTCCATACAACACTACTGGGAAAACCATAGCTTTAACTATACGGACCTTTGTTGGCAAGGTGATGCCTCTGCTTTTTAAGATACAGGGTCCCAAATACGATAGTATCTTTTCCCAATTTGCAGGGAGCTTTTTTTTTAGTGAGAGCGCAAAAAAAATGTCCCCTTTATCTGCATCTTGAAGCAACATCCTTCACTATGCACATTTGGATTTTGAGGTCTCATTCCACTGCATGACACTTTAGTTTTCAGAATTCACAATACAGCAGATAAAACCCTTTTTTTACTATTGCAAGTTAACTGCTCATGGTTGCACCTTATTCTCACCTCATCAGATGCTTATTAGTAACACTAAGAGTAAACCTTTTCCTACAGTCTTACCTCCTGGCCTGGTCAATAGTTCAAGACAGAAGTAGATGGGGGGTCAGGAGCTTACACCTTTTGTGGCAACTTCCTGAAACTCTTGAGAGCCTTGTTTCACACTTTGAGACTGAGTTGCACAGGTCAAAAGACAGATCAATCTTGTAGAAAATGTTTCAATGGACATCAGGTGGACACTCCTTGCTTGTTAATCTTATCAATAAGACACCCAAATGGAATAACATTATGTGAATTATGTCCCCAACTTAGGGCTACTTCACACATTTATGCTTTTTCAGGAGAAAACCTATAAAATAAGCAAACTATGCAGGTACAGCTCAACGATAAAACTGTCAACATGTAGTGACATGCCCAAGTTTGCATCTGCATGTGAAGAACAGACATCTAAACTAACCTTCCTACTATCTGCTTTTCTTGCTACCACACCAAATACAGCAATATTAAGATCATGAATGGATCGCGATATCAAAACAACACAAAGACATGCTTTCTCAGAGTAATAAGTGTCAATAAGACGCATAACGATCTTGGACCAAAACGTCCAGTAAAAAGAAAAGAGAGAGCTCTCACCTTTGCTCTGAGGAGGATTTTGGCTCCTGTCCCGCAGGACATTTATTTCATAGACAGCACCATACTGTTCAAACAGATCTCGCAGATCTTTTTCAGACCAACTCCGTGGGACCTGGCCCACAAACATCTTGATGGCATCAATGTCCGGTTGGTCAGGATGGTCTAGTGTGCCATTCATTTTCTTTGAGCTGCATGAGTCAATGAGAAACATATGGTAAGGGTCCTCCTAGACTCTGTCCCAACCAACCCTTCTTCAAATGTATTAGAAAGATAATAATTAAAACTCAAAGTGTTGCTTATCTGAGATATTCAGAGAACATATTCTGTCCACTGAAAACCAGGCACGTGGTGGGAAGAGAGAAGAGACACTTCTCCAAAGACTTGATTGCCTTCAGATGTCTCAGATGAATTTGCCGTTTTCTCCCCCAGAAACGTTAGCATCTTAGAAATAAAATGTATTATAGTCTTGTATAAAGGGTAAACAATGGTTTATTGAAAAAGGAAAACTGAGCTAAAAGTTGGTGTACTTAAAACTAATGAATTTAGTAGTAAGTATAAAGATGAAAAAATATCACCAATCCCTCTAACAGCAAACTAAAGTGCTGAGTGTCAACAAAAATGGGAGCAAAAACAGGGCCACTGAGAAACAAAGGGAGGTGTCAACCTGCCTGGGAGAACCCAATGTTTGTAGACATATAGAACTTTAAAAAACATTAAAAAACCATAAAAATAAAATTCCTGAATGGGAATCCTAAAAATAGACCAATGGTTTGGTTTGGGTATAATACTCTGCATGCAAGAAAAGACCAGCTAAAACTCTGAAAAGCACTCATATTCAGAAGTGACGACACACAGCAACGTTTTGCTGCAGGTGCCACATATCTATACTAATACCAAACTCAGCATCATCCTTGATAGGTCACTTAGGATCACTGAGTTTACTATTTGCACAAACTTGAACTGTGTCTGTATACTTTGGCAATTCAATGGACTGAGCAGACATCCAGGAGCAATGACATGTGAAGATCAATTCAGCGTCAGTTAGAGTAAAAAAGGAAGATGGGGAACAGATATGCCCCTATGGCACAGGTGGGGAGCCGGGAAGACGTTTGTGCAGCCAAGGCTCACCCATCAGCTGCTGGGCAAAGATTAAGACCCTTTGTTCTTTGAAGATAAGCAGAGAGCGGCTTGGCCAACTGCTCTCTGAAGCACCTTCACCCTCATTTTCACACTGCTCCAGCAAGGGTTCTCCACCTGTTAGTCATGTGATGTCATCTAATGAGTTGATATTAAATCCTGTTGCCTAGGAAGCGTGATCCTGTTCCCTGCAGACACCAGAGAGGCACAGCCAATGCAGGATAAAATCCTGTCCTCCTGCTTATCAACTAATGTTGATAAGATGGGCGGGCAGGAATGGTTTGGGGGAAACGGCCTCGTGAGCCAAACTGGACCAGCAGAAAGCCAAACTTGGCCTGGTAAGCAGAAGTTACCCACCCCTGCACTATGAGATGTACATTCAAACTTGTTTCACCTTTCAAGCTTAAAGGCAGCATATTTTGGGGGGACAAGAAAACAGCAACATCCATTCACTGCACTGCACCACTCAGATTTGTGGCTAGATGAGTAGCTTCCTTCCTGCTCCCCTAGCCCCAAACCTCAGTAGTCAGCACTTTAGGGTAATTGTGCTACAATGGTAGATTGCTGAGTTTCAGGTTTAAATGAGCAGGGCATTGTACAAAGGAATTTGAATTTCCCATTTGATCATTCCACTTATAGGCATTCAATGTCTTCCTATTTAAACCAGTATTTCATAATCCACAGACACTATGACATATTTTTTCAAAACTGAACAAGTCAAGAAAAATAGCAACCTTGCTTTAATATCAGAAGGCACACAGATTCAACCTAGTAATTAACTCTCATCATCAAAACATTTAATACTTACATTAATTACAAAAACAAATTAATTGTTATTGTAAAACATTGGATTTTGAATAATAAAAATAATGAATTATTATAACTTTTAACCATGTCAAGTACAATTTCTACTGACTGAAATAATTCACTGAACAGTTCTTGTCTTTTGACTTTTACCATAGAATGCCAGGGCCAGTGTACAGTTGCAAAATTTAAAATAACAAAACCCACAGTGGTGCTCTTAGCTTTACTGGACCAAAGTCAAACAACAGTCAGTCAACTGACTGCTTGTCAATCCTATTGATAATCTGTGAATTTGAGACAAAGGAAGAAGCACTATTCAGAATACTGGAACAGACTGTAAATAATATATTTACTGAGGCTTCCAGGTTCTTCCATTCTGTGGAATTTTGTATGAACATACTGATTGCCCCTACCAGATGTCGCTTCCACCATGAACCTATTGTTTAGGCAGTTGAATTTCAGATCTCAGTATCAAAGAATTAGGCATCTGGACCACAGACCACCAAAAAACTGCCAAAGCTTTCCTTTGCCTATGTGGTTTCTCTAGATAAGGACTAGGGAATCTGCAACCCTCCAGCTGTTGCTGAACTACATCTCCCAACATCCCTGAGCACTGGTCATGCTGGCTGGTGCTGATGGAAGATGGAGTTCAATGACATCTGAAGAAACACAGATTTTCATCCCTGCTTTATAGTCTAGCTACAGGGAGGAAAAAGGAGAATAAGGTTGTGGTGAAGGGACAGGAGGTAGACTTGTATTAACATCATGCTGCCCAAAGCCATACACTGTTCACTCCAACTTTATACAACATACACAGGGCTAATATTGCAGAATCTGAAAGTCATGCTGCAACAGCAAGGGAGTAACTTTTTGTACAGTATTAACTTCAGTTGTTATTTTTATCACTTTCCTTCTTGTGAACCACGTTAAGTGCCATTATTTTCAAGTGATTATTATAAGGGGATGGCTGACCCATTTATTCATAAACTCTATAAAAATGTTTTTAGTTTTCTCCAATACTGAAAGTTAAGAATTGCCTCCAGGCAACCAGACAGCAAGACTTTACAAAGTGAAAAGCATTTATATTTATTTCAGGCTGCTGCTGTTATAGGTTATGTTGATTTTTCTTTTCCACAGCAAAGTTTTATAAAGAGATTTGGGTGGTTTTGTTCTTTTTCTTATTTTATATATGTAACTTATTTTTAACGCCTTTCCTATCAAAAATGGTATGATTTTGGTGTTTTATTTTGCTTTTACAGGGTTTGTGACTGTATGTTTATTTTTTTTAAAAAATCAGGTACAAGTCCATAAAACATACTAGCAGTAAAAAAGGATTTATTCTGAAATAAATCCTTTTTTACTGCTAGTATGTTTTATGGACTTGTATGCTACTCTGCTGTAGATATTGCTGTATGAAAGTATCAGTAAATGTGGATATGCTTCATTTAACTCGATCTGTGACTCCTCAGGGGGCCCACACCTTTAAAAGATTTTTTAAGAAAGGGAGAGAGAGAGAGATGAATAAAACAAAATTTGGATTGGGTGTGCAACACGCATTGCCTGTTTGTGAACTGCCTCCAATCCCACTTCTAGGACATGCTCCGAAAACTGGATCTGTGTGATCTCACTGCTACCTCAAATGGTTACCCACCATTCCACACCTAAGAGAACAGTAAGATTATGTAGAATCAAGAAATATCAGAACAAGGCAGGCCACTTATTTTTCAAATGAATAAAACTGGGTTTTTAATTATGTCTACTTTACATAATTACTCTAAGATGGCATCTTATAGTGATCCAATATGCCAAACTCTGAAAAATTAAAAAATTTTTGAAAATGAATCTTGGAAAACTGAACTTGCTTTCCTCACATTAATCCTTGAACTAAAGGAACTAAGGATTTGAAATAAAAAGTTTTGAAGTATTCAACCATCAAATAGTTATTTTTGAATGTTACAGGTCCAATTTTCTTTAAAATGCATTTCAAATTCCTATCTTTCAAGAAAATTAAAATTGCAATAGGATGTAATAGAGCAATTTATGCAGTTGCCCTAGAAGTGTGAAACTCAGTTGTGAGGGACGTGCAAATGTGAATTATCTTTACTGATTATCAAAAAACCAAGGAAGGCTTCTTCAACAGGGCTTTGAAGCCTAAGAGATAATATTATTACTCTTTCAATATTTTATCTCGTTGTGCTCCCCAATATTATATTTACAATGAGTTTGTTTTATGTGCTATTAATTTCTTATTTGTATTTTTAATATTAGAAATTGCCGTAAGCTTCCCAGCATTTTTCAACAGGAAAATATTTGATTTTTAAAAATAATAATCTGAAGCTTTAAACTCAATTGAGAGAAAATAACTTGCCTTTTTATTCTTAATAAAAAAGAGAGGGGCTAAGTTCTAGAAGTCATATCTAAACTATTAATAAAATCAACAGCCCTTATTTTCACATATTGGTTGTGATACATGAAAGTACTGAAACTGTAGCTGATACAGATAGTTGATTCTCAGAAGGCTTATGCATCAGGATTTCTGGAATCCATAAATTAAGAAGTGTAGCCAGTTGTGCAAAACTGGCTGGATTACAGACTCCTGGGGTTGTATCCAATGCAAGTACTACTAAGAGTTACGAATGAAACATAAACCAAAGTTATCAATAAACATAACTAATTTAGGTTCACTAATTTCAATGGGTCTACTCCAAGTATAATTAATTGGATACAACCCCCAAACAACATGTTTTGGATCTAGGTATAAACAGGCGTGTCTCCTTGCCTTTTTGTAACCAAGTCCAAATACATGTTACTGAAATAATACTATTTCCCCCCATTTACTCGGACTCCAATGAATACACTACATCATCACCTAGTGTTGAATTATGAGTGTTTGTAAATTCTCTATGTAGAGTTTCTTCTGCTGTACTCTGAAACACAATGCACACACATGGTGCAACCAACCATGCTAGTCACTTTCTACTATGTATGTTAAATTGCTATCCCAGAGCAAAGTTAGATATTGAAGGGGCCAGAAGTAGCCCCAGTGCAATTGTAATAGGGATCCTTTGGGATTAAAACACACATTTGGGATCTTTCTGGATTAAAATCAAGAAAATAGATGTCCCACACTTACCTGAAAACAGTTTATTCCAATGAAGCTAATACCACGACCATTAAATGCCTCTGAATGATGCTTTGATAGCTACATGCATCCATACCATATAATTTTGATCAGTAAACTTTACTATTGTGTTTCAAGTATATTAAGGTGTCTGTACTTACAAGGAGCAGAAAATTAACTTAATGTGTAAAACTGCAAATCTAACATGCTAAAAAAGTACAATAGTTACAAATCAAGCTATAAAATTTCACAAGAATGTATTTGGCATTCCCTCCTGAACTGCGAGGATGTGCCACATATAGTGCAGAATTTAATTTATTTGTATCTTAAGGGCTATGTGAACCATAAAGTGTATTTCTCTAAAATTAACTCACCCTGGAACATAATCCTATGCTGGGTACAAACTTAACATACTGTCCCCAATTGAGTTCTTGTTCATGGAGTATCAACTCCAAGCATTTTTTAGGCTCTCTTCCATAAATTAACTCTAGGGTCTTATATGCCTCTTTTGGTTCTTCCCTTAATACAGAACAATAATAAAATCCCCCACCAATTACCTTCAAAAGAACAAATTGAAAGCAATCAGCATTAATGTAGATTAGCTATGAAAACAAAATACTCACATAGGGCTGGCATTCAAGGAGCAATGATCCACCATCATTTCTGGGAGGAAATCCAACTTAAAAGCAGCCATCACTTCTCTGCTTACCACAAACCACTAATGCTAGATCACTGTCCTGTCGAACCAATTGAACACCACCACTTAATTTCTGAGAGTCTTAACACAGTGATCCACACAAAATAACACTCAAACCACAAGAACACAAGCTTGGGGAGACCAGCAACAGACACCACAAAAACAGGCTGGACTGGGAAAGAAACATGAGGACCAGGATTAAAAAGGGGATGTGACCATGTGAAGAGAGACTCAGCTCAGTACACAATGAAAATGCTGATGCACTGGGCTTGTTTTGTGCAATTTTCCCTGGCAAAGCAGTACTGAGTGCACTGTCAGATAAACAGAGTGTCAGATCCATGAAGATAGTTGTGTGCAACAGAGCAGAAAAGAACACAAACTAGCTTCATAGCTTCCAATCAAACTCACTACCACAAAAGTATGAGCCCTTAAATATTTCTTTAGGTAGAATATTCTTAAAACAAGCATCATTACACTGCTTTCCTGGTTTGAGGTCAACTAATCACATTTTATGAGATGGTGGAAGCTTATTAAATCCTGGCTCAACATATATATAACCAGGCTCAACATGCTTGCTATGTGGGGCTGGGCAAGATTTCTACTTCTTTCAATAGAACAACATTTCACTTCAGCCTTGAGAATTGCATATAGAACAGGGAGAAATCCCAACTGAACCAATTGGTAAGCTTCCCAATTTCACTTGGAAAACAAGGTGAAATTTAGAGACTCCTGGCCAAAGAAGTCATTTCTTAATATGCTAGCTACAAGATATGAAAAAATCATCGATAGCATTTTTCACTGCAATGCACAATTCAGTCTGAAATTCTCACAGTGTTAAACTCTCAAGCTCCGGCATTAAGTTGAAGTCCTTTCTCCTTTTCCAAAATTGCTTTCCCACACATTAGTTAAAACCTTTTTCAGACGCAAGTTTTACCAAACTGACACATAGTTCTAAAAAAAAGGTGGGTAAATTATGCATATTAACTTTCCTACACCTACCATGGAGTGTCTTCTTTCATATGAAGTTCGGGTTCCTTGGTGCCTTCAAGGCTAATTCTGAACTACCGTAGAAATCAACTCTGATACCTGTTGAATGTACCAATCTCCATTTAGTTAGCTTGTTTATTTCCTGGCTAGTCTCTATTACTTCTATTGTTCTTACTTGCAAACCAGGTCAGAAGCTAAGTGCCTGGTAATACGATGGCTTATATTTACTGTTTCAACAACCACTTCTGGCGAATGACTGTCATGTTAAAGGCAGTTGGTGCTCATTGTCCTAAAGCTGTAGTGCTCAAACTTACTAGTTATACATAGACGATTAACCGCTTATGGATTTCTTTGAAATATGAGTCAGTATAATTTACCTCAATAAAAATAACTGAAGATGGGAACACAGAGAACCAAAATGATTAGGAGGTTGAAGCATCTCCCCTGTGAGGAAAGATTAGGCTTGGGGCTTTTTGCTTTAAAAAATGACAATAAGAGGGGCATGATGGAGGTGTGTAAAGTTAAAGTATGTAGAGAAAATGGAAATAGATCTCCTTCCTCTCAGAATCCAGTCACCCAATGAAACTGAATGGTGGGATATTCTGGGCAGATAAAAGCACTTTTTTCTACAGCAGAATTCACTTGTACAAGTTGAAGAAGTGATGACCACCAACTCTGATGACTCTAAAAGGAGATTAGATAAATTCATGGACGATAAGGCTATCAATCACTATTGTTCACAATAACTATATTATCTCCACTATCAGAGGCAATATGCCTCTGAATATCAGTTGCTGGGAAACGCAAGTAGGAAGTGCTGTTATGTGTCATGTTCTGCCTGAGTGTTTTTCACAGACGTCTGGTTGGTTGCTGTGAGAACAGAAAGTTGGATTAGATGGGCTTTTGGTCTGATCCAGCTAGTCTCTTATGTTGTTATGATTATGTAACCCAACTTCTTTAAATCTTTCCCCCCCATCACACTCAATACTCCTCTCTTTTGAGGAGTGTAAATCAGCAAGTGAAGATAAAGACAGAGGATTCTAAACTCAAGAGGGGGGAAGCAGAAGGATGAATTGGTTGTGCTTCTGCCATTACATGCAAAATGGGGGGTGACTATATTTAACTGCAGCAAAAGCAGTAAATAAGAGTCCCATTTTGCATGTTACAATACAAAACAAGTGTGCTTCTCTGTGCTATATGAGCCATCTCTCTGAGACTAAAACCTATAGATCCAGTGAACTGACCTCTCATAATAGAACCAAAGTCACTTTCCTGACACTGGTTCATGGTAGTCTACAACTTTAGTTTACAAACTACCGTATTTTTCGCCCCATAGGACGCACCGGCCCATAGGACGCACCAAGTTTTTTGGGGGGGAAATAAAGAAAAAAAATTATTTCCCCCCCAGGCGCTTGTGGGGCCAGCAGCGGAGAGAAGCGCTCTTCTCCCCGCCGCCCGCCTGCAGACCAGGTCCGGGGACAGTGGGAAGACGCGGTGCGCCTCCCCGCTGTCCCCGGAGCTTGCGGGGCTGGCGGCGGGGAGAAGCACGCGTCTCCCCGCTGTCAGCCTCCAAGCCACATCGGGAGACAGCGGGATGGCGGCGTTCTGCCTCCCCGCTGTCCCCCGAGCTTGTGGGGCTGGCGCTGCGGCTCTCCTGAAGCCTGGAGAGCGAGAGGGGTCGGTGTGCACCGACCCCTCTCGCTCTCCAGGCTTCAGCGAAAGCCTGCATTCGCCCCATAGGATGCACACACATTTCCCCTTCATTTTTGGAGGGGGAAAAGTGCGTCCTATAGGGCAAAAAATACGGTACTCTAGACATCCTTTAAGCCACAGTAGTTCTGCTGATTATTAAATTTACTAAACTAAAGGGGGAGGGAATGCAACACTCAGTCCAATATCCTTGGCAGCGTAGGAACATGTCTGTCCACAAGAGATAATGCCTTGTTTATGTACAAAAACTAAAGAAGATGGCAACCTGCAATTCAACCAAGTGGGTACAGCTCCATGTGGCAGGTTGTTCGTGTTAACAGTCCCCCATGAGGTTTGGGCAATGCCAAAGAAATCATTCTTTCATGCTTTTATCATACACAGCAAGAATGGTCAACTGATAGCTCATGGATCATTTCCTGCATTTGCAGCAATTTTATCAAGCCCCCAGTGATTTGGCTAAATTTCACACATACTAAATGGGCAACAAAATAACAAAGGAGTAGCAAAGGGATATTCATTACAGCAAAAAATCCTAACTTCACACATACAATGAGGGGTGTCTAAACTAGCTGTAATTCAGGGCTGTCTTTACCCAGGGGTGCAAGGCGCCGAATTCTGGGGAGCGCCAAATGCATAACAACTGTATACCGGTTCCTCTCGATTGGCAGGAGTGAAAAGCAATGGAGCGAAAGTTCCTGCCCCCCCCCATAGCGTCAAATATTCCCGACGCTAAACAAAAGCAGTTATTTCCTACCCAACTTTGGCTCCCCCTCCCAAAAAAGCAACTTTGAGTTCATCCCCCCTAAAAAATTGGGGGTGCTGGGCAGATCTTTGCACCCCTGCACCCCAGAGGTGCATGCACTAAAGACAGCCCTGCTGTAATTACTCAAATAATGTAGACAGGGGACCTTAACTTGTGACCTCCACATGTTGATGGACTTCATGCTCCCATCAATCCTAGCCATCATGGTCAATGGTCAGCAATTATAGATCGACTCCACCTAAATCACTGTGTATGCAACTTCTGTGAGCACAATGGAACTCCCTCTCCCCTTCCTCCCCCTACACTGCCACCAAATCTGCTCTGAGGATTGGGGAAAACCAGAGAGAAGAGGGAGTGGAAGTTCTGTTGCACCTGCAGAAGTTGTTTGACATGCAAAATGATTTGGCTGCATACAACCCCTATGTAAGTTGTGGCCTTACAAAATCTGGACGGCCATAGATTAGCCATCCCAGTATAGAAAATGTGAGCTGACCAATGATGTCCACCCACTTGCACAACAGAAATCCCCTGGAAGCCTCCCAAAAAACCAATCTGTTCTGGGGAGTTCCCCTAGAACTCAGGGTCAGGTTATGTCACCAAAGGAAAAGGCAGCATACCACACAATGGATCAACAACTTATAGAATTCATTACAACGTGGTGATGGTCAATAGCCTAGATTGTTTTTTAAAAGAATTTAAAATTAACAGAATTCAGCCATGATAGCTAAGCAGCTTTTTCATAGTCAGAGGAAACATACCTCAAGATGCTAGAGCCTAGAAGATTAATAATACAAGATGCTTGCAATCTTCCTAGGACTCAATTGGTTTCATAGAATAATAGAGTTGGAAGGTATCCCAAGGGTCATCTAGTTTAGCTCCCTGACAGAGCTAAACTTCCATGACAGATGGCCATCCAAACTCTGCTTAAAAACCTCCAAGGAAGGAGAGCCCACTACCTCCCAAAGGAGTCAGTTCCACTGTCAAACAGCTCTTACCATCAGAAAGTTCTTCCTAATGCTTAGTTGGAATCTTGCAATTTGAATCCAATCGCTCAGTTCCTACCCTCTGGAATAGCAGGAAAAAAAGCTTGTTCCATCTTCCATGTTTCTCCTTCCTGGAAACTGAATGATGGACTAGACTAGATGGTGATCTAGCAGGGCAGTGCTTATGGCTGGAGAAAGTGGGTCACTTGCTTATGAAATTTACTTGGACAAGGAGCTCACATCTCTCAGGATGACTAGCGAAGCTAGAACACTAAGCTCCTGAGATGGAATACAACTGTAATGTAGATAACTGTATCAGTGCAACACTAATTGATAAGTAAATCCCATTGATCTCAAAGGAAACTTACTTCCAGGCAAGTGTGTATGGTATAAAATAAGACTGCCAGTCACGTAGTAGAATGGCCACACTCAAACAGGACATCTTTATTTGACCTAGTTAAAATTCTCTACAGTGGTACCTCCGGTTGTGGACGGGATCCGTTCCGGAGCTCCGGTTGGATCCCGAGGTTTCCGCAACCGGAGGGACCGCTTCTGCACATGTGGCAAAACCCCGGAAATATACTTCCAAGTTTGCCGCTTACGTATCCTGAAGTTTAGGTAAGCGAAGGTATGACTGTATTGTTTAAGAGAGATAAAACATTTCAAACTGGGTAAGTAGAAGGCAAATATTTGTATAAACACACACACAGAGCACTCTGTATCTTCATACATACCTTCAACCAGATGCACTGGGTATGGAGAGTGTTGAAAAGAAGTTATGATGTTGTTAAGTTTCATGGTTGTGAATGCTTGCATGTTTGTGTGCAAATATTCATGTTATGATTTGTATATAAACAGCTTTTGGTCTGAAGGCCCCAGATGTGATGAACGGCATATTAATTCAAAAAAAGTATAAATGTACTGTGCAGTCATACCTTTGAAGTAAAATGGAATCCATTATGGAAGTCTGACTTCCAAAACGTTCAAAAACCAAAGCGTGGCTTCTACAGCCAATCGGAAGCCCTGCTGGACGTCCGGCTTCCAAAAATAGTTCACAAACCAGAACACTCACCTCCAGGTTTGTGGCATTTGGGAGCCAAAATGTTCGAGAACTAAGATGTTCGAAAACCAAGGTACAACTGTAAATGCCAAACAATATAAGATCACAATATCAACAAATATCTCCAATGACACAGGATATGTATTTGTGAGCTGCAATCTGCTCTCACAACAGACACAATTCGCCAGTATTGCATTTCTAACTTGGAAGCCAGTACATTCATATCCATCTCTCCTGCCTCGCTTGAATCTCTCACTTGGGGCTGTAGGAGCAAGCCCATCCACACCCAACTGCCTTCACCATACACCCAACCCAAAGGGGCACTCTCTTCTTTGGGGCCACCCCACTGAAGCCGATCTACAATGAACAACAGCAATCAACTAAACAGAACTGTCTCCTGGACACCAGCTACAGCTATAACAAAGTTTTTGTTTTTCATGGGCAAGGCTTACAGGCTAAACCTTCTGGCTCCTCCAAGAGGCTACTGTCTTCCAGGTAACATGTAACATAGGGGAAAAGATGTGAGGAAAGTAATCAGTGTGCATGTTTGTGAATGTTTGTCTATATACATAAAGTGGGAAAAGAGCAGCCTTTCCCAACCTGGTGTCCCCCATATGTTCTGGATTACACCTCTTTAGCCTTGCTTTTGACAACTGATGTATATGTATTGATGTATAATTACACATTTTATTTGTGTAATGTTAAGTTGTTTTAAACTGTTTTTAATATTGTGGAAAATCGTGTACAGTGGTACCTCGGTTTATGAATTTAATCCGTTCCGGAAGTCCGTTCTTAAACCGAAACCATTCTTAAACCGTGGTGTGCTTTCCCTAATGAGGCCTCCCGCCCCCGGTGCCCTTCCACCGTTCAGATTCCGTTCTTAGTCTGAGGTAAAGTTCTCAAACTGGGACACTACTTCCGGTTTTGCGGAGTTTGTAAACCAAATCGTTCTTAAACCAGACTGTTCTTAAACCAAGGTTCCACTGTATGAATATTAATGTTGCATTTTAATTCTGGGATCTTAGGATAAAGAGGGGAGATAATAAACTGTAGTAGTAGTAATAGAACTCCCATCAACCTTGACCATTGTCCAGTCGAATTTGACTATGGAGTGAAGTGCTCGCCTCCGCTTTCAGGCTGAGGGAGCCAGTGTTTTCCGGGTCATGTGGCTAACATGAATAAACCACTTATGGAACAACGTGACACCATGACGGAAGCCAGAGTGCATGGAAATGTCATTTACATTCCAGCCACAGTAATACCTATTTACCTACTCGAGCCAGTATGCTTTTGAACTGCTCATGGATGTTAAATCTCTCTGGTTATCTGGGAGATAATATTGCATCAAAA
Source organism: Podarcis cretensis (assembly GCF_951804945.1). Taxonomy (NCBI): domain Eukaryota; kingdom Metazoa; phylum Chordata; class Lepidosauria; order Squamata; family Lacertidae; genus Podarcis; species Podarcis cretensis. The sequence continues at coordinate 51,125,924 of NC_137170.1, read as the reverse complement.
TGCAGCACACCATATTCCTGAGATACCATCACAGGAAGCAAGCAGTAAAAATATGTGGTGCAAAACCTTAGAACACAGTGTCCTATGGGGCAGTGCCTTTCATTTTGCATTGGACTTTAAAGGCAGAAGCAGCACAAGTCTCCCTGGTTTGGTAGCTCCAACCCAAGCACAAATTCACCCCTCTCCCAAGTTTTCTAAGTATAATAATGGTTGGTGTGTATGCCAACTCAAAGTTTATGGGCCCACATTATCAAATAATTACAGAGTTTATAATGCCCTTTCATAAATATATTTCTCCCAACCGATGACAGGGTCTTCAAACACCCCCGATGAAAAATATTCATCGTTTCGAAGTTTAAATCTCTGATCTTCTGAGCTAACCCATTCACAGACTAGTTACTTTATCAGCAAGATATATTCCAAGTCCATTAGCACTGCCAGAGATCAATATTATCATCTTTTGCTTGGGCCCCCAGTTGTAGCAAAAATGCATACAAACTAACAGGTTGGCAAATGCAGAGACTGGAAGCCTGGTTGAAATACAATGCGACACACAAGGCCATCCACTCTGCAAGCTAGTCTGCAGCATTTGTACCAGTACAGAAGACATGAAGAACTGTTTTAGCTCCACGTTCTCTTGAGGAGCAAAAAATTCAGCGGTTTTACCCTTACATGGTTGCTAAGAGAAACTAGCTTCTGCTCTGCCCGCTAATATATACATACCCAGTGAGAGTTAACGAAGCTATTTCACATTTAGAAATGTAGCAAAATATGTTTAGTGAAGAAAATGTCCAGTTTATATAACCAAAAATCTAGATGCCACGAACAGATGCAAGGAAACTTAATTGACAGGGAACTCACCCACTTTTCAAATGTTAATGTACAAGTGGATACTACAGAAAATTTCTGAACAATGGAACAGACAAGGATCTGCATGCATGCAGACTAGTTATAATTACATTCATAAAAAAGACAGAGCGATACAGACAAATTCAGGAGCAAGGTGACAAATACAGGCATAATTTTGACAGCTTGGTCTGGGAATTATGATATTCACTTTCCTGTGAAAAATAAATGGGGGGGCAGAAATTAAGGTAACTGTCTTTCTTAGCACATGCATCAATTTAAAAATAAAGTTAGGTTGAACAGCATAAGAATATTTTACAGTTTCACAATGGTAAAATTAAGAAATGAGTGATACTTTTTAATAATAATACTTTTAAGGATACTAGTTCTGGGGCCTGTACTAGTATCAGCCTTAGTCTCGGCCTTGCAATGTTCTCAGCCTTGCAATGAGGTTATCACTGCCATGAAACTCAGCTTCAGAGACAGGCAGCAAGAAAATCACTATGCAGCACGCTCAAACTAGGGAAAAGAGGAAGCGGGTGGTAGGCATGAAAAAATTGCTGGAAAACAAGGCAGGATTTAAGCCAATATGGTTGGGCTCTTAAATAAGTTAGACCCTGGGTAAGAAGAGGCCTTCAAGGACTACACTGACTTCTTTATAAACAATGGTACTGTATTTACCGGTAAGTTAAATAAGCATTGCCCAGATACCCAGAAACACAAATGGTGGTGGAATAGCATATGTCTGGAAAAAAGTGTCCAGCGACATCTGTAAGATCATCCAGAGATGAAGAAGTAATGAAGACATCTTCAGGACAGTGCATTTTTGAATTAAACAAAATGGGCATTTCCAATTTTGCAGCTGCTTTACAGCAAGAAATTTATTAAGGACAAGTGCATATGGAAAGCACCAGATTCCATATGCTTTAAAATGTGCCAGGGATGATACACACTCTGGTGTATCACATTTTACACAGGACAAAAATCCCTTCATGAACCCACCAATCAGCCTTCATTCTGAGACACATAGATTGGATTACCTCTATCTTTGCATTGACAGCTATGCATGACAGCAAGCAAAAAATAATCAAGCCTCATTTAAAGCAAAACAGAGACACATGATTTAATCCATGCTGCAGGAACAAATATGGACTCAGATTGTGTATTTGTTTCTGGTCCTACTTCTGGTCCCACCAATATATATTTTTTTTATTGGAACCAGGGAGAGGGCTTTCTGTGGCTGCATGATAGATGCTTATAGAATTATGCATGGAATGGACAAAGTGCAGATAATTTTTTTCCTTCCTGTCTCATAATACTTACAGGGATGCGGGTGGCGCTGTGGGTAAAACCTCAGCGCCTAGGACTTGCCGATCGCATGGTCAGCGGTTCGAATCCCCGCAGCGGGGTGAGCTCCCGTCATTTGGTCCCAGCTCCTGCCCACCTAGCAGTTCGAAAGCACCCCTAAGTGCAAGTAGGTAAATAGGTACCGCTTTATAGCGGGAAGGTAAACAGCGTTTCCGTGTGCTGCTCTGGTGCCGGTTCGCCAGCTGCAGCTTCGTCACGCTGGCCACGTGACCCGGAAGTGTCTGCGGACAGTGCTGGCTCCCGGCCTCTAGAGTGAGATGAGCGCACAACCCTAGAGTCTGTCAAGACTGGCCCGTACAGGCAGGGGTACCTTTACCTTTTTACATAATACTTATCAACATCCAATGAACCTGAACATTGAAAGATTTAGGACAGATAAAAGAAGGTAAGTCTACACACAGCACATAGTCAAACTCACTCCCCCAGGAAGCAATGATGGTGAACAACTTGGGTGGTTTTAAAAGAGGATTATTAGACAAATTCATGGAGGAGAGACCCCCCAAATGGCTACTAGCCATACTGGCTATGCTCCACCTCCACAGTTGGGAGGCAGCAATCCTTCTGAATACCAGTTGTTGGAATCCTGGTTTTTAACAGGCATCTGATTGGCCATTGTGAGAACAGGATACTGGACTAGTTGGGCCACTGGTCTAATCCAGCAGGCTATTCTTATGTTCTTAGAGATGGTGGAAACTGCAGTCAACCAACAATTGGAGGACACAGATTAGGTACCCCTGTCTTGAACATGACATGCAAATCAGCTCAGTGTGTCTTAACTTTTAACACTCCACTTGGAATGTTCTAACTAGATGAAACAAGAACAAACCTAATGACCAGATGCACACAAAAATGCAGTCAGGAATCACAATAAATAATTTGTAAGGGCAGCAAAAATCTGCACAAACATTCAGTTGCCAAATGCAAGCAAATGTATATCAAGTGAATAATTGGGCATTTACAGTTTACAAAAATCCAACTCTAGAATAGTGGACAAAGCCACCACAAAATGGTATAGCAATCAACTAGCAGAATGCCTATGATTTTGGAGTGGAAGGACTAAGGAACTCTATCCCCTCCCCATAGGAGAGAGGCCAGTCTCCACCATCATTCAGTAATATATCTAAGTGTTGCATTTTTATTGACTGATAGATTGAATTTATACTGTACACTTCCAGTTTCAGACACTTTTAGAAATAGGAACCAATATCCCATTTTCCCTTGGGGTGGAGGAAGTGCTCTTTGCTCATTGCCTTATTTCCCTTCACTCTATCCCTTCCCCCCTCAAATCAGTTTCTCAAGCCATTCTGTGTCCTATCCTTTCTGTTCATCTACCCCAATACTACACCTTTCCCCCTTGCCTTGAAACAGGTAGTGTGACCCTGGAGGAAGCAGAGGGACCACTCTGTCTGACAGCCAACTTCAGTATGCTTCCGCCCCATCAAGGGGCAAAGCAAGCAGCAGCCATCATAGCAGTATAGTATACCGCAATGAAAACACATTACACAGAGGTATAGGATAGACAATGCCCTCTTTTCTTGTCCACCTTGACAGCCACTTCCCAATATGCTGTTTCTCTATTGTACTCAGAACATAGTAAGGAAACGAAACATTAGGAACTACATGAATGTTTTATGTAAGTGGCAAAAGTGAATAGTTCTAGAAGCATTTGAAGAAGAAAAAAGACCAAGCTATAGCAAACTGAAAGAAGTAAATTCCAGACCATGTAAAACTGTACAGAAAATGGTCTCCCAGCAACACTTCCCTCTTCTGCAGCAAGAGAAACTGTTCTAGTACTGTATGTTCCTGCAATGGAGCAGTACATGGAACAAGGAAGCAGCATATACATGCAGTATTTTCTCATATATTAGTATCCTAGGAGTAAGTTAATAAATTTGTGGGAGAAAGTGCAGTACAGCAATTCCCACACAAGAAACCACATATATGAACCATGCAAGTATCTGTGTAGTTTAGCACTGAACCATACCCACATAACGTGACTAAAGTACTAGTACAACCCGTACTTTATTTTATTTTTTAAAGCATCTCCCTCATGTCCCTCTTTCCTCCATTTGTACTTCACTGACTACCTTTTCTCAGCTCTAAGTTTACTGCGTTTATTTCTCCCCTACTGGCAAAATGCCTTTCGAAACACAACACCCCAACTACTTGTGGCGCACTACTCTGACTGAGCCAAGTGGCCAGGGGAGAGCTAAGGGGGCTGCCATTATAAGCCAGGGAGACGTTTCACAAGAGTCAGGGGGTCGTCATTTAAATCGCAGCACGTGGCCGATCTTCCAGGGATTCCGACCTCCTCATTTTCCTTCCACTTGGGGTCCATTAAACCGCCAGGAATACATCGTACATCCCGTCCCTCGTCGGAATCACTTTCCAGCGGGTCATCATCACGGCCCGGAGGATCAAATTTGCCGGCGAGGGAGTGGAAGTTGAGAGTAATATCTCGAAGGTAAAGCGGAGCTCCGTAACGGAGGCGAGAGACACAGACGTGTGGCGTCAGACCCTCAGCCTCCCGGAGGCGAGCCCCGCCCCCTGGGCCCGGGGATGGCGACGCCAGCGGCTTGCGCTGCCCCGGAGCCCCGCGGGCGATAAAGCGCGCCTGCGAAATTCTTCCCCCACCCCGGAATGTCTCGCCAGCAACTATTTCAGGAGAAGCGCAAACACCAGAGGAAGGGACAAGCGTCAACACCCGCCGCTGCCCGCCACCCAAGCGCCTGAGAGCCGCGTCTCCCTCCTTCTCAACCCCCCCCCCCGGGTTTGGGACAGTCTCCGGCTGGTCATGAGACGCTCCCGCCCCGCCACCCGCGGAAGGCAGGCAACCCGCGCAGCTGGCGGCCCGTCAGCGTCAAGGCAGTGGCTGTTGTGAGGCAGAGAAAAGGGGCAGACAGCGCAGCCTCCCCTCCCCCCCCCCGCCGCCCAAACTCCCGTCTCGCCAGCGGGGAAAGGAAGCGAAAGTCGTTCGGGTCCTAACGAGGCCCAATTAAAAGAGGGAGAAGAGTCCTAATAAGGTGGAGAAATGGACGTCCCGTCCGCCGCCGGCGAGCTGGACTGAGCGGACTCACCGTCGGCTGCGCGCCTTCCCTTCCTTGCCCTTCCCGGGCTCCTCCTGGCGGCCGCCGCCCTCGCGCCTGCCCCGGGGGATCCGCCCGCGCCCCGCTCGGCTCTCTCCGCCTCAGGCCGGTTTCGCAAGATGGCGGCACTTCCGGGAAAGACCATCCCAGGGCAGGAGGCGCACCAACGAGATAAAGGCGCGCGAGAGAACGAGCGGACTCGTCCCCGCGCGCGCACCCCTCCGTCCGCGAATGAGCACGCTCGCTGCTCTCCCCCGCCCACCCGCGCGACAGTTGTAGCTGCGTCCGGACGCGCGGGCTCGTCCGCGCCGCCGAGATGCCTGCGGCCCGGCCCCCTCTCCGCCGAGCGCGATGAGCTGCCCTAACAGCTCTCCTCGCCCCGAAGAGGCCGGCGGCCTGGCGATGGTGCTGAGCGCGCTGGGTCCCGGAGCCGCGCGGGTCCTGTTCTACCCGACCTTGCTGTACACGCTGGTGCGGGAGTGGCTGCCCGGCTCGCAGCGGCCCTGGTTCAGCCGCGTCGACCGCTCCGTGCTGCTGGGGGCGCTGCCTCTGCGGGGACGCAGCCGCCAGGTAACGGGAGGGCCGGGCCGGGCGGAGCAGGCGTCTCGCCCGCGGGTGCTCTTTCAGCTGCTGGGCGGGAGCTGTGGCTCCTCGCCTTCTTCCCAAGGCTTTGGCTCTGCGGGTCACTCGGCTGGGGAGCAGCGAGGTCCCTCGGAATAGCTCCCACGGCGCACGAGGTTCCTGCTTCTTTAGCTGCCTCCTTCCCTTTAGAAACTCAGGTGTAGCCCTGCGCCCACTGCTATGTTGAACTCGGCGCGGGCTTACTCCCGAGTAGGCACGTGCACTGTTGCGCTGGACACGCTCGGTAGAGTCTATGGGTCTTTGATTTCTGCTGTTGAAAGATACCAAGGTATCTGCCAGCAAAAGTGCTCAAGACCCCATCAACAAGAGGGTAGCCGGTGTAGGATTGTCAACATGATGGAGGCTGAATCTGTCAGAAACTCAAAGTTTGCAAGCACATCTGATTCGAACCCAGCAAACAGCTGGGGCTATTCTTTAGGGGGCACAGGAGCTACAAGTTATCCTTGCTTCTGTTGTTTCATGTGAAGGGCTGAGCAGTGAGCCCTGGAAACGTTCCTGAGCAAGCCTTTCTCCAACTTTGGTTCAACCCAAGCCCGGGCAGCTGCCCCTCTTGGGTCCAAGGCCCACTGCAGTGGAGCACTGAGCAGAAGGAATAAATTATCTCTTGCCACTAATGGTACAAATCAATTTGTAACCTGCAATGGTAGATTTATAAATCAGGTTTATAGACTGTTCTGTGGTGGTTCTGCTCCAGCTTGCATGATGGATCTCAGAGAATAGCATTGAGGGACTTCGCTGGTGAAGAACACCTAGTCCTTTCCTGGACTCTGGACAATGTAGTTTGGCCACTGTGACATGTGCACTGGTAACCTCATGTTTAGACTACTATAATGCACTGTGAACTTTTCTGACAGCTGCTCTGGAAGCTGCAGCTGGTCTAGAATGCTGAGGTCCAGGTGGCAAGTAGTGTCCCATTATTGGATATACACCTCAACTGTGAAGGGATCAACACTTACTGCCTATTGGTCACCAAGCCAGTTTTTAGTTCTTTGATTGATTGATGTAAAGGACACAACTAAACAACAACCAAGTCCTAAACAACCCTGAACCAGGTTACCTGATTGACCTCTGCTCCATTGCCAGGTAAAAGCATTAAGATCCCAGTTAGTCCTGCCACAACCTGATGATTGTTGGCTTGTGATGATGCAGAGATGGACTTTTTAACTGCTGGTATCAGTGCTGAGGCATGTATACCTTGCAGAAATACAAGAGGCCCCCCATCTGTATTGACATTCTACTTGCTTTAGAAGATACATGTTTTAATTGCTGTGCTGTTTGAATGGAATTGTTTGATTGCATATTTCAATCATCGTGGATGATTATATTTTATTGTTTTATGGCATTGTTTTGCTGTGTATTTTAACAATGTTGTACAATTGGTTTTTATGTTGTGTAAACTACTCAGAAGCCATCTTGGCATTAAGCAGTATATAAATTTAATAATAATAATAATAATAATAGACTGCTATTCATTGTATGGTAATCACACAGCAGTTTCCAGAATAAATGTATAAAACATTATATAGAAGAAAACTGAACGATAGTGAACAAAATAAAATATGCAAAAATTATAGCTAAAATGGCAGAACATATTGACAAAACTAAAGCATAAATTAAAATCAGAACAACAATTTAGATTCCACCAAAAGTGATTAAAAAAGGGAGTGGGTACCTGCTTCTATGGCCTTCGGTCTGGAAGCGTCTGTTTATGGCACATATTGAGTGAGAATCATTAGGAGAGGATGGGCTAGATACTGAAATATATTGAGACCTGGACTTAGTTGTCTGTTCTTCCTGCAGTTGGTAGAGGAGCAGAATGTCCGAGGAGTGGTCACCATGAACGAAGAGTATGAGACTCGCTTCCTGTGTTATTCCTCTGAGGTAAGTCCCCCCACAAGCTCCATTGTGTCCAAGAAAAGAGGGGATCCAACTGACAAGCTCCCTCAGAAGGGAATATTTAAACAACAGTATAGAATGCTGTCTGAGGGGGATACAGGACAGCCCACAATCTTACTGAATCAGAACTGCATGTTATGCTACCATATCTGTGCATGTTTACACAGACATTGTTGGCACCCGTCTGTCTTGAGAGACAATGGAGTGCCCCTCTGGGGGTGAAGGCAAACTGCTGCATTAGCACCAAACTGCCCTCCCATGGTGCGCAAGCCTCAGGCCATGTTTTCACTGAAACGTCTTGACTTGGGCTGCAATTATGTGCATGTTATGTTCATACTTCTGATAAATGCAGAGGCTAGTGGGAATTATACTCAGATAAATTTCCCCCTTTCCCCACTTAGTTACCCTCACTGTACTGCTACCTAATTTTACCGTTTTGTCTCCCACATTATTTTCTTAGCCCCATTTTTGCAGTCTTCCTTTCAGCTTTCCTCGATAACTTTTAACGGTGCAATTGTATGTGTGTCTATTCAGAAGTAAGTCCCATTGAGTTAAATAGGGTTCAGAAGATAACTGCAGCCCAAATTAGCAACTTTTTCTTGTGGCATCTTTCCCTTGACTTTCATTGTGCCCAATGAAAAGGTGACAGTGGTCATTGCCTCTCTTTTCCAAATGGATGATTCTGTGTTTTCTGGGTTAATTGCAGGAATGGGCGGAAATGGGTGTAGAACAGTTGCGCCTTAGTACTGTTGATTTGACTGGCGTCCCATCATTGGAAAACCTGCATAAAGGTGTTGAGTTTGTGATGAAGCATCGTGCATCAGGGAACTCGGTATACGTGCACTGCAAAGCTGGCCGCTTTCGCAGTGCCACTATGGTTGCTGCATATTTAATTCAGGTAAGAAAGCTTCCAATACACTGAGAAAGTGGTAATGGATCAATTGTAAACAAACTGCTTCTGTTAAACAAGAATAAGAGAAGCGGAACTCTTCCCAGGACTGCTACTCTGCTTCCAACGTGGTCTTAATTTATTGGCTTTAATTAGGGTATAGCACTTCATTTAGTACTCATTGAGAGAGAAAATGAGTATGTATGACTGTCAGCTTCCTTGTGACAGGGATGGACTTGGGAGTCATTTCCACTTCTGTATTAAAGTTGGCAGTATGAATGAAAAATGTTTGCACTGTCAAGCCCCTTGTTGCCTGGAAAGTGGGGAGAAAATGTGTAGGATATTAGATGGACGACTATTAGTGCATTTTTTCCTTACCAGTTGTACATCATTTAGTTTTGAAAATAAGAACTTTGTCTAGGCTTGTATACATTCATCATGCTGGGATACTAGGATAGTGTTAAGAGCATATAGCCCAAATATAATCAATTATGCTTTGAGATTGAATGGAAAGCAATGCAGAAGCCATTCTTCCTCCAGCAGGAGAAAAAAAGAGATGGTTAAGTATAACAGTTGTTGAGTAATCTGCTAGAATCAGACAACGCAGATTTTAGCCAACAGATTCACAAATGACAACAAATATTTGGGATTCTTTTAAATGTGAGGGTATTGTTTTTGAACAATTCTCACTATCTGTTTTTCCATTCCATTGCTTAAGCTAGTTAGTTCCCAGCTTAGATAGTTTTTCATTTGGATTTTCTGCCTTTGCAGCTCCACCACTGTACCCCTCAACAAGCAATAGCCACAATTCTTAAGATACGTCCTCATATAATCATACGTGAAAAGCAAATGAAGTTGCTGGAGGACTTTCATACGTGTGTAACTGCTGGAACTCCTGCACAGCAAGAGCCACCAAAGATTCAGCAAGGAAAGAACAAGCCAACACACAACGTGCAGAACCGTCCACTGAAAACATCTGGTTCCTAACATATTGTTTAGGGGTAGACTGTTGTCTCAGCTACCACAAAGTTTTTTGAAGCATGAGAGCAAAGGAGATCTGGTAGCTTCCAGCTTTATCACTGCTAGTTGAACATGGTTTGCCTCTACTGCTGGTCTCTATTATTACTTATCTCAGTGCACCAGCATGGGACCACTGTCAGCGCTGCTCCCTCTCAAATACAAGCAATTATAAACAAGCTGTGTTGTTCCGGAAGGCCTTTATTGAGACTTGCACCCCAAGGATCTTACAGTATCAACAAATAGGTTTGACATGATTCTCCTCTTTTAACATGTTCTTTCCCCCCCGTATGTCACAGAATGAGCCCTCTAAATGAGGACAAGGCTCCAAGCTTTCTGTTTTTTGCCAGGTAGTAACACAGTCGGGGATAGCTGCCTCCTTTATTCCTAGTTCAATCATATCCAATGCATTGCTAATGTTACTTTCAGTACCTCTTGCTATATTTGTCCTTCGTAGCCCTGATAAAGGAGGGAGCCTTCACTTTTATCTGCTAGCTGCAGCTCTAAGGGATGTTTTGTACCTTGAAGGATTGCTGCAGTAGATAGCCTGCAACATAAGACAGTACAAATACTTCATCTATTTTGCATAGGGCTTGTTGGTAAAGGGTTTAGGCCCAAGTAGCCTCTTAGCTGTGGGGTTCTGAGACACAAGAAGCTGACCAGCAGGGGACCACAGTGACAGCAGTAATCCAGACAGAATGCGGATGCCGCCTATGTGTGGCTACAATGCTGCTGCTTGTGAGCAGGAGTTGGAAGGTGGGGCAGGGAACTCTCTAAAGTATTGTGATCTTTCTCAAGGAGCTGGAGCTATGGGGTCTATACATCTCTGAGCTGTTTAAAGGAATGTCTTCGTTGTTCTGGCACTGAACCTTTCTTCCTTCATGCCAACACAAACTGCAAATTCGTGAGTAGCACCTTGAGGCCACTGGTGACAGTCACCACTGAAGTGGCTGGATTGAGTTTGAAGGTGTTGGCATCTCCCTTTTTGTAACGATCCCGGAAGATGTAGATGTTGCCATTACAACTAGCAATTTTCCAGAGAGATGGTACTGAGCTCCAGGCATCTGGCAAGCAGAGCCGCGTGAAGCTATCCAACAGAGGGTTATAGCACAGCAGCGAATCCCCCTCTGCTACAATGAACACCAGGTCCTTGTGCACAGCAGCATGCATGCGGCCTGCAAAGGGTAACACGTAAGGCTTTACATGACACTTCTCTGTATTGGTATCGTAACACTGGATAAGCCGAGAGGGCTTGGTAAAGAAATCCAGGTCATTCTCCTCCCCACCTAACAAATAAATGACACCATTGAGATTTACACCTGTAGCCCCAGACACTGCAACTTCCAGCTGGCTAGTCTCTGTCCATACATTGTCTCTTACTCTGTAGTATATGATGGCATTTGAGAGGATGTCCTGCAGTGTCTTGCCCCCCAGTGAATAGATCGCATCCTTGCTGGGCACAGAAACCAGAGTGTGTTGTAGCCTGTCGCGGGGCAGGGGGGCACACCATTCCCAGTCTATCGTGGTGTTGTTGCATTTCCACATGCGCCGTGGAATGGATCCTCCAACAACATAGAGGTCACTACCATGCTTGCAAGCTGCAGTGATTTGGTGACACAAACTGTTCTGACCACTAACACTGATGGAGTCATCATCTGCACAATGCAGTGAGACAGCAAGGGAATGTGTACGGGATGACTCCTTTCCAATCAGGTAGATATGAACGTTCTCTCCAATTTCCTAAACAATAAAACAAAATTTCATTAAAGTTGTGCATAGGTATGCATGCAGAAATTCAGTCAAGAGGAGGCCAATGATAAGTGCAAAGAAATACCTACAGCAAATTAGCTTGGGGTTTCACAGCTCAAATTACTAGTAAGCTACAGTGGTACCTCGCAAGATGAAATTAATTCGTTCTGCGAGTTTTTTTGTCTTGCGATTTTTTTCGTCTTGCGAAGCACGGATTTTGGAAAAGCTTCAAAAATCACCAAAGTCTTCAAAAACCTCAAAAAAGGCTACCACACCGCATGCCATGAGTTGCTCCTCGAAGTCAAGTCGCAACTGCACCCCCTGAATGCACGGTTTCAAGAAAAAGGAAACAAACTTGCAAGACAAAGTAAACAAACTTGCAAGACGTTTTTGTCTTGCGAAGTAAGCCCATCGGGAAATCTGTCTTGCGAAGCAACTCAAAAAACGAAAAACTCTTTCGTCTTGCGAGTTTTTCTTCTTACGAGGCATTCGTCTTGCGAGGTACCACTGTATTCCACAATTACCACAATGTATTAGGCCACTGATAGCTGACATGCTGGGACTGAAGTCTTTTGTGACTCTTATTTTTTTCTGTTTCATTTTATAACCATAATGTACCGTATTTTTCCCTCTATAACACGCAGGTTTTTTCTCCTAAAAAATAAGGGGAAATGTCTATGCGTGTTATTGAGCGAATGTGTGGTCCTTGGAGCCGACTGGCCCGAGTGCATCACACATTTTCTTTGAGGGTCGTCTTCGTTGCGGTCAGCAGAAGCCAGGGAAGTGCTTGCTAGGAGGTTTGGCCACTCTGCAGCGCGACTGTGTGTTTGCTAGTGTGTGTGCTTTGTGAGTGTGTGGTTGCCTGTGTGTTTGTTCGCTAGTGTGGGTGCTTGGAGGGAGTGAGAGAGTGACTGACTGCTGCATCTTCTCCTGCAATTTGCCTTTCAAAAAATTGGAAGCAGCGGGGCAGTAAAAACCACCTCTGAAAGCCCCATTTTTCCCTTCTAAGGCTGCAGCTCGGCTTTGGGAGCCCTGAACCCCTGCCTTGTTCTTGAGGGATCTTTGAGGTTTTCCCTTTAGCTTTAACCCAGCCCCCTTATTTTACCAGTTTATCTTCATTCTCGGTGTGGTAAACTGATTGCAGGCAGCCACACATGCGTTCGAGCCTCCCGTGAGAGAAAGCTGTTGCTTTCCTGCATTCTGCCTCAGGGTCTTACTGCCCACCCACTTCTGTTTCGTTACTGTGTTTGCTCAAACGGAACAAAGAGCAAAGAAAACCCCTCCCCTCCAGGCAAGCAGAGGGGAAAGCAGAGCGTCCTTCCTTCTAATTCCTCTCAGTGCTCCACTGCTGCTGCTGCTGCTGCTGCTGCTGCTGCTGCTGCTGCGTCTAGGGACTCGCAGGCAACATGCAGGTGGGGGGGGGAGAGAGAGAGAGCTGGCTGGCTTGGGTGGGGGAACTTTTGCCTTCCTTTCCTCCCTCTGGTAAAACCCCTCTCCTGCATTCTTAGCCAGCTGCTTCTCCGCACACCCCTCTCGGTGCTCCTTGTCCCTTCTATGTTTTTCCTTCCCTCCCCACTTAAAACGTGGTTACAAAGCACGGATCCACATGGATCCTCAGGATCTTTGCATAGGGTCACCCCAAATTCAACATCAGATCACATAGCATATCCATGGCTACAGCCTGCACCAAAAAAATCACGCACCCACTGTTGCCTGGGGCTGCAATGGTGCAAAAACGTGGTTACAAAGCACAGATCCACATGGATTCTCAGGATTTTTGCATTGGGCTACCCCAAACTCACCGTCAAATCACATGTCTGTGGCCACAGCATGAAGCACAAAAATGATACATCTACTGTTTCATTCAGAATTTTTTTTCTTGTTTTCCTCCTCTAAAAACTGTGTGCGTGTTATGGTCAGGTGCGTGTTATCGAGCGAAAAATACGGTATATAGCTTTCCAGGCCAATGCTTGGCATGCAGAAAGCCTCTGGTTCAATCCCTAACATCCCCAAGTAGAGCTGGAAATTGACTTTTGTCTGAAATTTTTGAGACTTGCTGTCAATCATTACAGGCAACTACCTATATTACGAGCAAGATGAAAACTAGATAAATAGTTAAGAAACACATGTTCAGTTACTGAATTACCGTAGTTTTCGCTCCAAAACACGCACTTTTTTGCTCCTAGAAAGTAAGGGAAAATGCCTGTGCGTGTTAAGGAGCGAATGCACGGATCGGAGCCATGGCTGCCGTCAGTCAAGCAAAGCGGGAGCCGCTTACACACTCTACGAGGCTCTCGCTTTGCTTGCTTTAAAGCGACCTGGAGCCGGGGAGGAGGGAGGGAAGGAGAGCCATGGCAGCAAAGCGGGCAGCAGCCGCTTACACGGGAGGAGGGACAGACGCTAGCAAAGGTCCGTGTGCTCTCTAAACAGAGCAATGAGGCTGCAGAGGGACGGCAGGAAAGATAAAATTTAAGCAACCAGCAGAAAAATAAAACCAACCTCGAGCTCTGAGCCACGCAGTGAAAACCAGGAAGTTTTAAAAAAAGGCTGGGGATGAGGGAGAGGGGAAAATTCGCAAATCCCCGCGTCTCAGCTGGTCTCAGCTGATCCGCTGGGAGGGAGCAGCTTGTTTTCAGGCAGGATAGATTCGAGCATTGTCTGGGTCCTAGTGCCCCTACCACTTTTTTGTGCTCCATTCTATTGCTGCTGGTGGCTGCTTATCACTCAGGCTACAAGGAGGAGCGCTTTTACACAGCTAATGGTGAATCCCCTGCAATCCAAGTCCTCCTCACTTGCTCAAATCTATTCTGCCTCAAAACAAGGAGCGGAAGGAAAAGGCTGCAAACTGTTAAATGGAAAAAAAACCCAGGCACAGGGCAAGTACCTTAAGTATACCTTTAAAGCAACAGTGCTCTTTCCCTCCCTCCTCCCCGCTCAGCTCGCCGAAAAGCTCCTTCTCCACGCGTGCTCCTTGTCCCTTGAGTGCTTTTCCTTCCCTCCCCACTTAAAACGTGGTTACAAAGCACGGATCCACATGGATCCTCAGGATTTTTGCATTGGGCTACCCCAAACTCACCATCAGATCACATGTCTGTGGCCACAGCATGAACCATAAAAATCATGCACCCACTGTTTCGTTCAGAATATTTTTTTCTTGTTTTCCTCCTCTAAAAACTACGTGCGTGTTATGGTCAGATGCGTGTCATAGAGCGAAAAATACGGTATGTAGCTAGCAAGTTTAAACTAGCATTTCAGTTGAGTATTTTCCAGCAGCTGAGAAGGGAATCCATATACAGGTAATCTGTTTGTGTCCTTAGCCAACTTCCAAGGTGAGCAGGTTATAAACATTTCCACCCACAACCATGATCTAAAGGGTTATTTGAAGGGTGTGTGCAGAAATTGTTGTTTGTGTCTCCCTTCTGGGCCAGCATGGCTTGATTTTCCAATCTGATGGGACTGGGATCCTTTTGGTAGAGAGAGAAGAGAGATCCCAGGGTCACTTTCTCCACCCAGACCTTGTACCTTCCTGTTTAACAACTGAAAGAGGAGGGGTCTAGAACATAAAGGCTCTGACCACCGAGCAGTCATTACCTTTCTAAACTAATATAATACTAATACTCCAAAAAGGCGAGTGGCAGCTCTCTCTTCTGTCTCAGGGAGGCAAGGACTGCATATCCTCACATCCTTGTATTATAAGGAGTTACTTGAAACTTCACCTGGTATATCGTTTTTCTACCTGGGACTAAACAAGGCCCTCGCAAAATCACATTTCAAGTTTTATAACCATAACCTTAGAAGTGTCTGAGCCATAAGGTGGTTTTCTTGGTAGTTAATTGCCTCTGCTGTAAGGATTTCAGAGCAGAGAGCCCTGTCATCTTGGAAAGAACTCTGTATCTTCCACTCAGATTCAATGGCTATGTAGCTTCTGGATCACGCTACCAGGAGTGCTTTGGCTGCTGCCTTTAGCACTAATGCCCCTTGAGTTGACATCTGCAGGGCAGCAATGACCACCTGTTTTCACATTATCGAAGCGCTACAGGAGGAATACGTTTGATTCTGCTGTGTTGTCTTTTGGCAGGAAGTTGCTTTGGCAAGTGGTGCCCAGGTAGAAGGTCCCTGCAGTGGCCTCCTGGCTATTGCTGTTTTATATCCCAACCACAGATCCCGTCCTCCACTGCAGGAAAACAGAACACTGGACTTACAGTGATAAGTTCATTTTCTGAACCACCATAGTACAGTGGTGCCTCGCAAGACGAAATTAATTCGTTCCGCGAGTTGCTTTGTCTTGCTATTTTTTCGTCTTGCGGAGCTCGGATTCCCCAGGTATTAATGGTTTTACGAAAAAGGAAGCAAACTCGCAAGACGTTTTCGTCTTGCGAAGCAAGCCCATAGGGAAATTCGTCTTGCGAAGCAACTCAAGAAACGGAAAACCCTTTCGTCTAGCGAGTTTTTTGTCTTGCGAGGCATTCGTCTTGCGGGGCACCACTGTAGTGTATCCATGGTTGGGTGAAATGAAGTTATGATAGTGCAGTTGTTTCATGGTGTATTTTGTTTTCCTTCTTGGGTTTGCCATGCAAACAGCTAGCTGTTGTACCTTCTGGAACTGAAAGGGCAGGGCTGATTCTGCCTAGTGGATTGAGTAGGAGAAGCAACCCATCAGTGGATCCTCCTCTGCCCCCTGTTGAAAATGAACTTACAATTCTATTATAACATCAGACTGATTGCCACTGCTTACATTACTCTAGTGTCAAGGGCAGCCCACGTTTCTAACAAACCTTTCTACACTGATTACAGTTAAGGGAGACAGGCTGAAACACTGAGTAGACTGCTTTGTCATATACCTTTAAACTTGATCGCAGTATGTCTGAGAAACCTGCGCGCTCTTCTTTATTGAAGCCAATCCAGGTTTCTATGGCAGCTGCTGGATTCTGTGAACATGGAACCCCATCTGTATGGTTGCAGATTAAAAAAACATGTTTAAAGTATAAAATTTTTGTGGCATAGGCATAGCAAGTACAGTATTCCTTTCTCCCCAAACACATACCAGGTTTAGCTGGTATATACAAGAGCAGGAGCCCTTGCATGTTAGCATTCCTATTCTACAGAAGCAGCAAAAATATTTCCTGCCCAAGGCTATCGACTTAATGAATTTGTTATCTGGTAACCATAGCCTCAGCATTATTAACAGGACTAGACTACATTCTCTGCTTGCCACAGATAAACAGCTAGGCCTTCATTTTGTCCTGCTTAATTTTGGAGGGTTTTTTATATTTCCTTGTCATATGTCTCACAAAGAACAACATCTAAGAAGTGATGCTGCAACAGACATGAATTTTGTTGTCATTTTAGAAAATCTATTCACTAGAACATTTAGTATAATTTTGGGTGACGGTATTGTGTACAAAGAAACTTTTAACCACGTTACAAATCCTGACATGTTTTAAGCTACTGCATTGCTCAGGGATACTGGAAATAATTTTAAATATTCAGTGCTTTCAGTACAATGATGTAAGTCCAGTCAAATACAGTTCCACTGCCTGATTCAATTAAGTACTCTGCTTCCTGCTCTTCAGGGTAGCAGGCCTTTGGTTCTGTGGGAAAGCTGGTTCTTGGTTAATCCCATTACTAGTAATAAGATCAGTGGCTGTAGAAACCAGCAGAAGTTAATAGGGATTTCAGTTGAAAAAGTGGGTCAGTAGGCCAAACAACAGATAAATCTTAAACTTTATTCAGTATTAATGCTGGCCATTAAGCTTGCTTTTTTCTGAGTTTCCTCTAGCTCTGAGTTCTGGCATTAGCTGTTGCTTAAAGGGAAACTACATACATCAGGCGCCATCCTGGGCTTTTTGGGGAGGAAGGATGGGATATAAATTGAATAAATAAATATTTAAGACTAAGCAATGTATTGTCTCAGTTCAAATTTTTAATAAACTTTGTAATATAACTATCATGTTACAAATCATAACTAATGATGACCCTTGCAACGGAGTATGTAACTGGAGTACATAACTTCACAGAATATTTGAGTTGTGTGCCAAGAGGTCTTCAGTCTCTAAATCAATTTCAATCTAGTACGTAATTATTCAGGAAGTAAGGTCCAATCCCTTTCTAGGTTCTTCAGCACACTGTTCCTCCACCCTCTGACGTAACAAATTCCAAATAAAGTAAACCCAAACAAACTGCAAAAGTAGATATGCAGGTAGAATGCCAGCAGAGGTGGGGGGTGGGTGCTTTCCAGTGTATTACACAATTTGTCACATGCACCATCTATATCGTCGTTTAGTCGTGTCCGACTCTTTGTGACCCCATGGACCAGAGCACACCAGCCATCTATGTCATGGGTAGGCAAACTAAGGCCCGGGGGCCGGATCCAGCCCAATCGCCTAAATCTGGCCCACGGACAGTCCGGGAATCAGCGTGTTTTTACATGAGTAGAATGTGTCCTTTTATTTAAAATGCATCTCTGGGTTATTTGTGGGGCATAGGAATTTGTTCATTCCCCCCCCCCCCGTGCAAAAAAATATAGTCTGGCCCTCCACAAGGTCTGAGGGACAGCGGACCGGCCCTCTGCTGAAAGTTTGCTGACCCCTGTATGTGGTGTAAAAAATTGGGTTTGTCCTTGATGCAATGAGCTCCCAGGGAACAGATTCATTCCCTTGAGGCCAAAGTGGCTGACCAAGAGAGGCTGAGAAAGGAAGAGAGTTTGATGAACAAGGCCTTCAGGAACATGATAGCTTTTGTCACGCTCCAAGGATGACAGCTCCTTTGCTGTCATGGAAAGGAGGATGCTACTCCTTGGGAGTTGTTTAAAATCACAATATTAGATGCTCAGATTAAAAAAAGGTCCCACCAGAGCCAAGAGGATGCCCATTTGGTTAACACGCAAGTGTTATAAAATGGAAGCCTTGTTCAAATTAGGAGAGCAAAAAGGGAACACAAACTTTGGCAAAAGAAATGCAAGTGGACGAAAAGTGATGCAAAAAAAGAAAGAAAGAAAGAAAGAAAGAAAGAAAGAAATTGAGGAGCACATTGCTAAAAACAAAAAACCAACAGCAAGAAGTTCTGTAACTACATTAATAGCAGAAAACCAGATAGGAGGTGGCTGGACCTTTAGATGATGAAGACAGCCAGAAGTGGTTGCCATAGGAAACCGGACATTTATCCTAACTATTGGTGGATCTGGGAATTTCCCTTTCAATGCTAATTCTACCAGAGCTGCAGCCTACAAACTTCATATTTATTCAATTCCTCACAAAGATATACTGACATATGATTTGTCTTCTTGCATGACCACCCAGCGCTGCATACAATTCGCCCTCCCTCAGCCAAACGTATTAGGTGATGTTGGCTCCCCCTGACATGTTTCCACAGGCCTGGCTAAACATATAGGGAAGGATGCAAGTAACTTGTTTTGTCAGTGCGAGGAATTCCACTTGTGCAATGGAACTTCCACTGTGTGCCCCCTAAATCTGTTCTGGGCTTTTCTCTAGCCCTCTGTAGCTGATTTGGGGAGGGTGCAGGGTGTGCATCGGGGAGAAGAGAATTCTGTTGCACAAGCAGAAATTCTTGCGCTGACAGAACAAGTTCACTGCATTCTGTCCACAAATGCTTCCTATAGAACAATTTTGCGATAGTAAAAATAAAGAGTAGAAGAAAAGGGGTACACCCTTACTACATAAGAGCTGTGTATTAGATGCATGAAGTGAAATATTTTTATAACATTAGTAACAAAAATGGTATTTGTGGTTATCAGGGTTGAACTATGTTAAACTCAAATGTGAAACACATTAAAATTAAGAATTTGAGATTTAACTGTATATTGTATAGCATTACTGAAGAACACATGGCTACTGTAAAATCTATCTCCAGAGGAGCTATTTTATTTTGACAAAATGTAATATATTGCTTGACTGTAACAAAACCTCTTAAGCAGCTAGAAAACAAAACACTTTGAACTACATTTTACAGCTTATCAAAACATACTCCTAGGTAACATGAATCAAGATGTAGGTGGTTCTTTCAACAGCAAGCAAAATGGATTTCTGCTATTCCTAGAGATAGCGGACTAAAAAAAGAGCTCCCTCAAGAGAGAATAACAGAGCAGAGCTCTAAGGGTCCGTTTCATGTTCTCCACAGCAGAAAAGCACACAACCACCAAGCAGAGTTGCTAGGTCTTAATCCAGAGATTGAGGGGAAGGGGTAATTAGAGCTGTGGGTTATAAACAGCTTTCATAACCTCGATGCTGTGGTGTTTCTGAAGGTGTAAATGATAGGCAAGACATAGCAAGCAATCTTGCATTCTAGGCCTAGTGGCTTCACAGCAAGATGCTTGCTTGGCATTGGTGATTATGGGTTTGCCCTGCTTGAACCAACAGAAGTCAATGTCTAGAGCTCTGCTAACCCCCATAGACAGATAACCCATAAACTACAAGGCCCAACAAAAAGCAATAAAGCAATTAAACAGCAGCAATAAAATATATATGAGACAGAAAGACAGAAAAGTAGTATAGTAGTATAGTCCAGCTACTAAAAGCCAAAAGCCCTTTTAAATGGAAAGAGCTTTGCACTGGAGCAGACGGTCAAGGAAAGGACAATATCAACATCCTTCGGCAGGCAGTTCCAACAAAAACCCTTCCCCTTCATTCCAAGCAAATGAATGTAGAACCAACCAAAGACCTCTGCAGAGCATTTGAATGCATGGGTAAGCTAATACAGGAGAAATTTATCCTGTTCCCAAACCCATTAGCTAAAGTGGTGCTTCAGGTTAAGAACAGTTTCAGGTTAAGAACGGACCTCCGGAACGAATTAAGTACTTAACCCGAGGTACCACTGTATTTAGTTGAAGCTTCAATTTGCTAGCTGCCGTCCAGCCCATTTCTATTAATGATTTCTATTTCTATTAAAACTGCTAGTTTCCCTGGAATGTGTTGAATGAGTAGGATGTAATCTGCACACTGATTGCATAGACCTCCAAATCTCCGTATCACCACTCCTAGTGGTTTCATGTAGATACTAAACAACATGGGTATAGAAATGTTTAAAAAGAATTACAATTGGGGAAGGGGGGGGGGACAGAACTGAGCCCAGTGGAACTTCATAAGCAAGAGAGATGAGAAGGAGGCCCCCAGTACCACCTTAAAAAACTGTTACTCCAGGAAAGACTGGAATTTGTTTTAAAAGTGCTTCCAAGTCTCATCTTCACTAAACCTGAAATACCACAAGTTATTGTATCAAAAGCCTCTGAGAGGTGCAGCAGATCCAACAGGAAGGTGCTCCTCCTGTCCACTTTAGAGCCATGTACCAGGGCAATCAAAGGCATTGGATTCAAAACTAGGTCTGAAACTGAAATGCCATGATACTAATCCATATCTCTCAGAAAGGCCTTAGTAACCACAGGTCTCAGTAACCATTCTACCTACCTGAGACAATATCTGTCAGGAGACGGAGAGGAAGGTGCAGAAACTCCTCAGTTTCTTGAAGCTGTGATAAGTATGACTTGGCACAGTGCTTGGCAGCCGTATAGAGCTCCACATCACTGTGCTGATCAGCCAACCACATAATTTGCAAACAGTTTTTCACTTGCACTGTTCGAGCCAAGAAACGGGAGCATTCCTCAAACAGGGCAGTTAGTTGGTACATATCTGCTACTTCGTAAGTCTCCTGCAAATCTTCTGCCCTCAACTTTACAGTTCCATAATAAATGTAGTCCACAAGGAGCTGAAAGACACTCTCACTAACATCTTGTAACTCAATCACCCGGTTATGTGCCTCCTTCAGATTGGAAGTGAACATAGAACGAAAGAAGCAGCTCTGAGCTGAGAGAACTAGGCGGTGCAGTTGGAATTCTTTGCCTTCTACAGAGATGGTGACATCTGCAAAGAGCTCATCCTCTAAGCACAACTTCATAATTCCTTGGGCCACACGGCCTGAATGAGAACGGTCAGTGAAAGTGTAATTTACAAAGTAGTTCTCAGTTAAGGAATTTCCAGTTTCCTCTGTTGAGGAACCTCCAGTCTCCTCCAGTGAGTCCATGTTGCCGCTTAGATCTGACCTCCAGTAATCTGAAATACAACAGACATTGGAGATTCTTTTATCACAGACTTGTGCTGTACTGTATCTCAACCAAAGCAAACAAATCTAAAAAAAGGAAAGGAAAAAGAAATGCTACAGGTAAGGAACACATGTGCTATCATGTAGAAATAGCAGCCAAAAGATTGTGTGCACCAAAAGTTACTTCCTTGTGTACCAGTGTTTTGTATCCAAGTAACACCATAACAGGATCAAGTCATTTATGTAGTATGTGACATAGTGCACCATATTTACAAGAACTCAAAAGTTAGACCAATCCTTAAATGGTGGGTAATCACAGATTACAAGACTTTGTAGAGTATGAGGAACATACTAGGAATACCCCAGTATGAGTCAATGGAACCTGGCAAACCTGAAGAGAAGTAGTCTTAACAAGGGTTCCTTGTTCCCATGAACTGCAGGAAGTTTGTTGTTTTTAAAACTATCCCCAAAATACTGTACAGATATCACCAGAACACTAAAAATCTCTGAAGCCTTTTGTGCTCTGCCTACAGGGTGAGCGCATTACAACCTCAATTTTGAAAGACATATATACAAGTTGTACACTGAGATCGGGAAGTTTGTGATGGGTTAGGTTTGACTGCCGTGCATACACCATCTTTAAAAAGGTACGTTTGGTTTCTATAGTGCACGAAGCAGCCCTAAAGACCACCGAGGCAGATGGAAGGGGAAAGCTGACCATTGGACAGATCAAAAACAAGGCAGAAGTGAGACCCCTAGAGTTCAATAAGACCTCGACCAAGCAATGTACTCTATAGCAATGAAGCCTCAGTCTAAATTTGCCTGCGGTTGTTTCGGTATCTGCTTTAAAGCAGCTAGGGCTCAATGAGCTGCCAGGGACGGTATCGGGAAACAGGTCTCTCGATGCTTTTGCTCACTGAGCGGAGGCGCCCAGTCCCAACATCGTGACGAACAGAACTTGAACAGGGATCCCGGGCGATTCTGCACCGAGTGCGGCGACGCCGAGCTCCCGAGCGAGCCCAGCCCTTCACGGGGCCGGGGCGCGAAGGGCCTCTCGCCCTCGAGCCGGGCCCTGAGGCGCCTCGTTGGAGGGCGGCTCCGGTGCCGCCGCCTCCCGGCGTCCGGGTGCGCGGCCCCACCCCCTGGCGGACGGCAACCGAACTTTCCCGCCCCCGCAACGGGCAGGGCTGAGCCCCGAGGAGAGAAGCGCCCCGGCCTCGGCGGGCGGGCGGCCGCTCTTACTTGAGGCGCCTCCCTTCATTCCGCCGGCTCGGAACTTCGCACCGGGAATGGCTCAGGGGGACGCCAGAAGGGGCTGCACTTCCCGACGCCGCTCTTTTCAGCGCTCCCGGAAGCTGGCCGATCACCCGACCCGCCCGCGCGCGCCTCTGACTTCCGGATCATTTCGTCCCGCCCCGCTCGCGCGGATTGGTTTTCCGGTGGTGGAAGCTTGCGCGAGCGGGACGCAGCGCTTTCTGCTACGTCGGACCAATAGGAGAGAGCGCTCGATGGCGCGCGTGCGCCTTACTAGTTCGCTCGGTGTCCTTGTGAGGCTCCGGCTGCGGACCCTGAGCAGGCAAAGATGTTAGCGGCCGCGCTAGGGCTGGCTCGGGCCGGCCTGAGAGGTGAGCCTGCGACTTGCCGGGGTCTGTTGGGAGAAGGAGACTGAGGGCTTCCAGTCTGGAGGGGCTGTGGCCGTTGCTGGTGAGGCGACGCTGGGGGTTTGTCTGCAGAGGGCATAGCCTTCTTTCCTCCCTCCTTCCTAAAGGATCCTGGGAGCTGTAGTTCCGTCAGGAGGGGGCCGGGCTCTGCGACGGTGTTCTCAGCTCTCTCACAAAACCACAGTTCCCAGAATGCTTTTGAGGGCGCCATGATGGGGAAAGCGATGCTAAACAGTTGGCGTTCTGTCCATCGATTCACCGGCTCCTGCTGTCTTCGCCGCCACCGCACACTTTGCTCCTCGAAATCCTGGTTTGGCTTATGCCAAATAAATGGACAAACCACAAAACGAGCGCACGGTTCAGAACTTACCGAGCTAGATGGGTCAGTTATCGGTCTTGGCCCGAAGCAGTTCCTTGCTGGGTTTTTAGTTTTAAACTTTTCAACAGCATCTGGAGGGACACTGGTAACTGCAGTTGATCCCTGTTTTTAAAAACAGTTCTCAGTGTGAGTTCACAGTGCAGTCCTTGGTTTTCTACAAGCGTAAGGAGAACCCTGCTAGATCAGTCCAAGCCCCAGCTATAGTTCAGCATCCTGTTCTCACAGTGGTCAGCCAAATGCCTATAGAAACCCTGCAAGCATTTGACACCACTTGCAGTTCCCAGTAATTAGTGCTCCACTTAAAAAAAAATTCACGGAAGAGATCTATATGAAATCCACACGTGCTGTCATCACACAATAAAATCTATACACACACAAAAATGGTTTTTAAACCATTTTAAAATAATTCTTAAGGGTGGTATAAAAATATAAGAAATAAAAATAAAATAAGGTATTTCCATTTATTATATTTTTATACCACCCTTAATCAAAAGATGAAAAGATCTTACGTATAGATGTTAGTAAAATGTGGAGCAGGCCTGATATAGGTGTTTCTAAGTATTATTTTGGGCCCTGGGTTTGTGTATCCTAGTCAGCAGCTTCCTGCTGAGCAGAACAGTAGACTTCAATCTTTTCAGACCTAGGAACCACTTTTAACCCAAACAGTCATTTGGGGACCCATTTCTTAACCTTTTACTATATATTTGCATGGTGGTAATGCTCCTGTTGCAATAGACTTCAGATTACTCCACCAGTTGAAGACCAGTGCTGTAGATGGTATGTTTCAGCACTCCATTCTAAACTAGATTATCTTGACTGCAGTCCTACTCACAATTGGTCTGCTTAAATACCATTAATTCCATGTTTATTACCACTTGCAGAAATGTATATTAATGTACCATCTTGCTTTTATTATTTCTACATTTTTATGGTATATTTGAAGCTACTTCTTTGTGGAGATCAGTAGATGCTATGGCTGTAAATAATGGCGATTTAACACTTTCCCCACTCTCTTTATAGTTACTGGGCGATCTGCAATGCTGCTGCAAGCTCGGTTTGAAGGGAATACTGCTGTGACTCAACGTAAGTCTGACTTGCTTAGTGTTTGATCAACTTATCCTTTACTTTGCATTACAATAAGTGCAGTTTTGTTAAGTGAAAACTATGTACCACCTGATTGTGTTAAAAAGGACATGTGCAAAGAACTTCATCTCATTCATTCTTAAGTTCCTGGTAAACTTAATATTTATAGAAGCTCTCTGATTTCTGAGACAATGTTATCTGTTTTGTGGACACTGAATGCTTAAAGGTAAAGGTAAAGGTACCCCTGCCCGTACGGGCCAGTCTTGACAGACTCTGGGGTTGTGCGCCCATCTCACTTAAGAGGCCAGGGGCCAGCGCTGTCCGGAGACACTTCCGGGTCACGTGGCCAGCGTGACATCGCTGCTCTGGCGACCCAGAGCCGCACACGGAAACGCTGTTTACCTTCCCGCTGGTAAGCGGTCCCTATTTATCTACTTGCACCCGGAGGTGCTTTCGAACTGCTAGGTTGGCAGGCGCTGGGACCGAGCAGCGGGAGCGCACCCCGCCGCAGGGATTCGAACCGCCGACCTTTCGATCGGCAAGTCCTAGGCGCTGAGGCTTTAACCCACAGCGCCACCTGCGTCCCACTGAATGCTTACTAGGCATTATATTATCTGTCAGGCATGCGCTAATCTGCTATAGACCTTGAATAATTACGTTTCCTATAGTGCTGATTGCCCCCCCCCCAAAGAACCCCCCACACAGCAGAAAAGTTAAAGGTACAATAGGTATATCTGACCATGTTGACCAGTGTTGAACTGCTCCCAGTAGCAGTTGGAATAACATTGAGCTGGCTTGGCTATGAGCTGGTGCTGTTCTTTTTAGAATTCACCACCATAAACTTTCTTTTCAGCTACTGTTAGACCAAAGGATGAAGTGACACAAAAGCAGCTGTGTGCTTTTGGAGAATATGTGGCTGAAATTCTGCCCAAGTATGTTCAACAGGTCCAGGTGGGTTCCATCAACTGTATCATTCTCTCTTGAAACTGTAATAGGCAGTACTAAGCCTTTTCTGAAAGCTAATGAGTGCTGCAAGGAGTTGGAAAGGTATACAATTGTTCCTTGGTCTGCTGTAATGCAGCCTGAACTGCTTACAGTTTTCAACACATCTATTTGGAAGCCATTTCACTGGTTTTCATGAGATTTCTATATAAGTATGTGTGCTTAGAATTTGGATGAAGTTGGTCCATACAAAATTTTACTATTTCTCATTTTAACAGGTAACATGTTTCAACGAGCTAGAAATCTTAATTCATCCAGATGGGATCATTCCAGTTTTGACCTTTCTTAAAGATCACACCAACGCCCAGTTCAAAAACTTAGCTGATCTGACGGCAATCGATGTTCCATCTCGACAGAACCGCTTTGAGGTAGGAGCTGCTCTTCAAGCTATGCTACAAAGAAGATTCTAAGGAAGACACAGTCTTCCAAAAAAATTCACGTGGTTAAACAAGAATGTGAGAGGATCCTAGTTTCCCCCCATGTTGGTGCCCCAGCCCTCAGTTTTGCTGAATGCCTTGGCTTCATGCTTACTGACTGCTAGTATATTACTTCTGGGTTACTTTCTCAGTTTTTGTTCTGCTGATCTATGTAGTCGCTGATCTAGAAATGGTGGTTGTGGTTAACAGTGTGATGTTAGTGACATTTGTTTTGGGAGAGAATTTTATTGCTTAAACAGCTAATTGACCTGCTTAGTCATCAAGCATTGTCTTGGGAAGCAGCAGCACCTTTTCCCAGAAGTGGATACTTATAAATATACCTGAAAATATATTAGTTTGACAGAAGGGAAGCTATAATTTGCTTGTGGGACCCTCTTAGCAACAGCAGCTGACAGCTCTGTACAGTCCAACAGAGTTATAACTTCTTTTTTCTTTGCCTCGACCATGTTAAAATATTCACACATATATAAATGTGTTCATAGATTGACCTAAATGTAGCAATTCAAATTCTTCTCTAGCTCAAATTAGTTAAAATTCTGTTTCATCAGTGTAATACAATATCAGACTGAAAAAATGTATTTAAATTTGTATCACATTTCATCTATGTTGTGGGTTTGTAGTACTTCTGGCCACAGTGCTGTAAACTTTGACAGATGGGCTCTTACGAAATTTGTAAATCTTGGGTATAAACCAGAGATATATGATCATTATCAGAAGTAGCCATTTCTTCATGTATAGACAAGACCTTTTGTTGCATATACTGTTAGCTTTAGAAATCATTTCACCATTAAGGAACTTTTTTTTTAAAAAAAATATTCCCTGTGTCTATTTTTATGTGGCTGTACTATAATCATACATGCTATCCTTTTTTGTGACGTCGCAATCTGATAATGTGTAGTAATACATGACAATGCTGTTTTTTACCTTTTCCTTTTAGATTGTCTATAATCTCTTATCCATAGCCTATAATTCCCGGATTCGTGTGAAAACATATACTGACGAATTGACACCCATTGAATCAGCAGTCCCAGTGCACCAAGCAGCAAACTGGTATGAAAGAGAGGTAAGCTGCAAGGTGATTGACATTTGAGAAGAGGGTACAGATCTGGTATGTTTTCTTGGAAGAAGAGAGAGCCCACTGTTTAATTTGAGTTGAACAAAGTCACTGTGGCCCAGGTTGCCCTAAAGGGCCTGGTGCTGCTTGCAGTTTTCTGTGTGCACATTCCTTTTCTGCAGACATCACATTCTTTCCCTTTTGGCTCACTGGCCCTTTAGGTGTTGATCAGTAATCACTCCTTCCCAATGACATGATCTCAATTCTATAGGCCTTAAGGTCCTGGATAACTTCTGTTTGGCATTATTTGGAGAGTGTTGCCATTTCTGGACAATTGAAACCACTTAGATGTTTTATTACAACCAAGCAGCATCTAAATGATGTAAAATAGTAGAGTTCAAGCAAGTGATTGATGTATTTTTAAATCTTCAGCATTTATACAATTGAATCTCACTTGCTGCCTTGCCTATGAGGTGTCTCAGCCAGCTAGCAATGAGCGCCTGATGCTTTGTATTTGTGAGGTAATAAAACTGTTCATATAAATCGGTCCAAGCTAGGTTTCAAAACTGCTATAAGTTGTAAAAGGCAAAAAAATTATACAATCTGAGGAGAAGCCAGGGAGAAACTTTGGAAGAATGATTTGAAGTTTACTGCATGCTACACACTGAAAGAAAACTATATGAAAATGATCCATAGATGGTATCTAACTCTGTGTAGATTGGCTAAAATGTATAATGTAGAATTGGATTTGTGTTGGAAATGTAAAGAAGTAGAAGGAACTTTATTTCATATGTGGTGGGCATGCAAAAATGTAAAAGAATATTGGGAAATGATATATAATGAGATGAAAAAAACGTTCAAAACAACATTCCAGGGGAAAAAACCAGAGGCATTTTTGTCAGGAATTATTTAGACAGAGGTTCCTAGAAGTCAGAAAAAAATATTCAATTATGCAACAACAGTGGCTTGGACATTACTCGCCCAAAAATGGAAAGTGAGGGATGTCCCCAGCAAGGAGGATTGGCAACTTAAGCTGTTAGAATATGCAGAGTTAGTGGGTCTAACAAGTAGAATAAGAGAATAAAAAGAACAGGTATTCAAGGAGGAGTTGGAAATTTTTGTCGGGTATATTGAAAATAATTGTGAACAATTGAAAACGGTTTCAGTACTAAAGTAAATTCAACAGTATGATAAATATTGAAGTGATGTAAGATAGGAAAATAGAATTAGATGGATATATCAAAATATGAAGGAATGGTGGGAAAGTTAAATGACCCTTGGAAGGGGAGGGAAGTCAATAAATGTATGGTATAATAAAATATGTTTAATTTGCAATGTAAAATTTGAATATATATATATGATCAAAATTGATATACCTTGCTGTTTCTTTACTTGATTCCCATATTCATAGGTTTGGGATATGTATGGAGTGTTCTTTGCTAACCACCCTGATCTGAGGCGAATCCTCACAGACTACGGGTTTGAGGGTCATCCCTTCCGGAAGGACTTCCCTCTTTCTGGTTATGTGGAGGTATGAGCATTTGGAAAAGCTAGACTCAATTGCAGAATCCTTCCAGAGGCCCAGTATGGCATAGTGGTTCAAGTGTTGGACTAGGACCTGGAAGAGAGAGAGCATGGTTCGAACCAGCTTGGAAGCTCAAGGAGGTCCTGTAGGCCAGTCAGCAGCTCTCAGCCTAATTCTCACAGGGTTGTGGCAAGGATATAATAGGGAAGGGGAGAAGCATGTATGAGCTCTGTTGCTGAAAGGTGGGATATAAATGTAATATTAAATAAACATCAAACCCTATAACTGAGTTACATTGAAGTCTTATTCTGCTGCACAGGCAACAGAGAATGCAAGAAAAGGGAAAGGAAGCTCACCTGTTTGTTGATATGTTCTCTTCTCTGATATTTGTTCATTCGTCTCCTTAAGGCAATGGTTTTGCTGTTGCATCTTGTACTCTTGATCTATGAGTTCCTGTTTTACATGGATGAAGTCATGTCCTGGACATGGGAGGAACTTCATCCTCAGAAGGGACATTGAATCTGCTGGCAGTGCTTTTGATTGGGGCGGGTGGGTGGGTAAACCCTTTCCTGCCTGGTCTCCTGCCCTGTGACCAAAAGTCCATGCATTAAGCACCCTTTGAGACATGCCTTTGATGCTACATAATATAATGTCCTGAGAATCCTACACTTTATGACTTTTGGGCCCACAAATCAAAAGGCTGTACTTCCACTTGAGAAGCTTTAGCACAGGCATAGGCAAACTCGGTCCTCCAGATGTTTTGGGACAACAACTCCCATCATCCCTGACCACTGGTCCTGTTAGCTAGGCATGATGGGAGTTGTAGTCCCAAAACATCTGGAGGACTGAGTTTGCCTATGCCTGCTTTAGCATGAATCCAACAGTACTCCTGCTCTAAGAGCTTCTACCCTTTACTATTTATTTTTTAGTTGCCCCTAGATTACTCTAATTTTACCCCTAGAGTAACTCTTGTCTGATCCTGTGTTGTGCTAGAGATGGACTCCTGTTATCTGTGGAACACAACTGGTTATGCCAAGCACCTGCTCACAGCAGAAACACAATCTGACACTTGGCCTACATACCTGAGCATATAGCAGTTTCTCCTAATCAAGAGGCCAGTCAGGAGGGATTGTACTGTGGGGTAGCCCAGCTGAGTCTCCAGCCCTTAAATGCAATACAACTTCCAGGCTATACTGCATAGCACAGAATTTGGGGTTAAAGATCTTGGGTATGATAGTCCCTGAAGCAGGACTGTAACCCAATTAATCAACTAAACTTCATCACCTTCATTAAAAGAATTTAATTCTGTTGATTTTAATTTTGCATATGATATATCTGAATCAATAATATTTTGGGTTTTATCTAGTGCTGATGTTCCATTCACACAACAGACTTCTGCTTACGCAACAGACCTTTCCCCTTCTCTCCTGTTCTCTGTGCCTCCCAGCACCCCCTCGGTCTGTTGCAGAGGGTTGAGGGAACCCAACAGAGAAAGAACTTTTTAGCTCTCTGCCTTGCGGGCCTTCAGTTTGATGTTAGGTGGGTGGCTGCCAAGCATTTAAACCTACGATCACACAAGTTAAATATATGCAAGTTGTGAGTCAGCTATACAGTGGTACCTTGGGTTAAGTACTTAATTTGTTCCAGAGGTCTGTTCTTAACCTGAAACTGTTCTTAACCTGAAGCACCACTTTAGCTAATGGGGCCTCCTGCTGCTGCCGCGCCGCCGGAGCACGATTTTTGTTCTTATCCTGAAGCAAAGTTCTTAACCTGAAGCACTATTTCTGGGTTAGCGGAGTCTGTAACCTGAAGTGTATGTAACCCGAGGTACCACTGTAATGTGAAGCTGCAAATGTAGACTGGATAAAGAAGCAGAGAAGTAGAGTTCATAAAAACATAGATAAACTTCCTTCCCGGTGACAGTAAGGATTTGGAGATCTTGCTTTTATTGCCTAAGTGGAAAATTTAACTAACTGGAAAATATACTGTTGATCTATACTAAGCAACCTACAAACAAGGAGGAAGCTTAATTCTAAAATTCCAGATATGTTTTTGTAGTTGACCGCCATCACCATTGCTCATCTTCATGCCTTTTCTCCTCCTTCAGGTCAGGTATGATGATGAGGTGAAGCGAGTGGTGGCAGAGCCTGTGGAGCTGTCTCAGGAGTTCCGCAAATTTGATCTGAACAGTCCTTGGGAGACTTTCCCTGCCTATCGCGAGGCTCCGCAAACCATCAAGATAGAGGCAGGAGAGAAGAAAGGAGATGAGAAATAGCAGCAGGAAGGAAGGAGAGGAAGCCAGAGACATCCCTGTGTCACCACCTTCCTGTTTGATCTAAGTATTTATATATATTAAATATCAATAAAAAAAACTTGACATAAGGTTTTTTGTCTGTCTGATATGTGCTCGAAATGCAGCTTTCAGACTGGCTATGAAATATGCATAAGGTGTTATTAATATCCAGAAGATTGGAGCAGGGTTCAAGGTATACAAAAGGAGCTGCAGGGAAGAGTACAAAGAACTGGGAAGGTCGTGTTTTTGTTTTTGTTTTAAAAAGAGCACTATGAGAACAGTAGACTCTGCTTCCCTTCAGGAAAGAAACAAAAACCTCAAGAAAGAAGCAGATATCCCATGCTTTATGACCATCAACTGTTTGCAAGCACAGACCCTCAATTGCCCAGAGACACTGCAGGCACCAAAGCTCCAGCCTTGCTTTTTCACTTTTAGTAAAAGGGTGCATCCTAGAATTATTGAGTACTCTGTGTAGCTGGAAAACTGATTTTTTGTTGTTGAAACAAGCAAAACGGGCCGCATCCAACTGCTAGTGCTTCCACGTGCACAGTGGAACTTCCCTTCCTCTCCCCTTTGCCCCCCCCCCAAATATTCAGAAAGACCCTCAAGTCAATTTTGAGGCTATGGGGGAGCAGAGAGTAAGGAGAAGTCCCATGGAACTCTGCACACAAAGTCCATTGGATTGTTAGGCCTATTTGTGTGTCTTCAAACAAGCTGTGGTCACGCAGCTGCTGTTGGAGGACACTGGCAGCAGTGCCTGCGGGTTATTGATAAATTCTCTAGGCCATGAAGTTGGATACATTTTATTAATGTCTCTATCTGCCAATTCATTTGTGACCCCCCACCCCAATATGCTGCAGTAAATGTGACTGCAAGCATATGGCTTTGTTACTCAATAATGAATGTGGCTAAAAAGGAGGCTGCTCCTTGAAATGTGGAACAATATGAGTTGTGGTTTTCTGGTTGCCCCTCTACTGAGAATAAACATTAAGCACCAAAAGTGAGCTAAACACTCTACAGAAGCAAGGCATAGATCGTTGCAGGGCTTAGGACAGGAATGGGGAGGCTGGGGCCTTCTGGATGTTGTTGGACCCCCAGTTCTCACCAGCCCCAGCCAACATGGCTAATAGGGATGATGGGAATTGCGGTCCAGAAACATCAGGAAGGCCACAGGTTCCCCATCCCTGAGCATAGGCTGTAACATAGAGGACCGAGTGTGATATAAGAGAAGGGGGAGGATGAGCGGATGGAGGGCTGCAAACAATAGATTTAATTTGACCTCAGATATATTATATGGAAAGTTTCCTTTCTTGAGGGTTTGAACCCAGAACAATGTTTGGAATCCAGATGTTTTAAGCTTTTGTTCTAGCTAAATTGCATTTGTTTTAAAAAAGCTGCTGTTGCAGCAATATGGGGGATTTCTGAGAGACAACAGAAGTTGTGCCAAAGCTCACTGCAGAGATTTGAGCAGCTGGAGTTCAGCACATGTGGAGCTAATCAGCTACAGAGTGCTTTCCACTTTGCATTGGAGGGCGTAGGGTGGGCGAATCTTCCCAAACATCTTCCCCTTTTCTGGATAATGGGGAGCATTTGCCATTTTCCTTACAGTGGATTTGTGCCTTTGCAACACTTTGCAGATTGTCAAGAATTACTGGAGTGAACTTAAATGACAAGTCCAGGGCCATTTTTGATGTTTCAGCGATCCTTTGTCAAGAAGACATGTTCTAGAGGTTGCTCACACGCATCTCTAGGTAGTACCCAATTTGGTAAAATTTCCAGATAACTGGCTTAGATGCAATGAATCAAACTCCATGGATTAGTGTGTGCTTAGACCTGTTTTGGATTCCTTATGGAAAGAAGGGTAGTGTTAAGATACTGTGGCACTTTTATTATCTCTCTCCCTAATGAGGGGAAGAAGAGATTCAGCCTGTGGAGGCCCCAAACCTGAAAATGATACAGTAGCTGGGAAAGATGAAAATGAAGAGGATTGTGGGCAACAATACTGTTTTGGCTACATGTGTCTTTACAGGTTTGAAATACACACAACATCAAGGCCCTCTAGATACTGGTGTGTCAATATGGGATTTGGCTTGTATTTCAACGCTGCACAAGTGGATTACCATTTGCACACTGGCGCAACCCTCCCTCTCTTTCCTCTGAATGCTGCCCTATCTGCTTTGGAAGCACCCACATCCCTCTGGGATACATGTTGAGGGTGCATGAAGGGGTTGCAGGGGACAGGAAGGGGGAATTCCGTTGCACATGCAAACGTCTGTTGTGCGAACTGAACCACAGCATTGGGTCAAACTTGATAAGCTTTTGATATTGGTACAAGGGGAAAAAACTGGGTAGGTGCAGAAAGTTTCTTACCAGTCCCCCACTCCATGAAATTATTTAAATATATAGAATCCAGCAACCCTTTTAAAACATTGGGATGGTGCTAAAAGAGAGAGATTCTATAGCAGGAGATGGGAAACCTGAGGCCCTCCGGTTGTTGGCTCCAGCTCCCATCAGCCCCAGCCCACACGGCCAATGGTCAGGGATGATGGGAGATGTAGTCCCAACAACAATTGGAGTGCCATAGCGGATTTGCAGGATTATAGGTCATAAATCCTGTTTTTCCTGAAATCCAGGGGGGTGGGAAAGTGCTGTGGAAAATTCCTATGAATGGCTGAAACGGATGATAATATCAAACATCTTAAAACTGGTCCTCCCATGTGGAGACAGCTGGCTGATGGAGACGGATGGGTGTGTGTTGGTTTCTTACAGGTCACTGTACTCCTCTTTCTCCTCCAAGAGCAACGGAGTTGAAGAAATGACCTTTCTTTCCTCTCTACTGAATACTTTCTGGCATAGATTTGCCAGCCCCACCCTCCTGTGGCATGTCAGAATTTCTGTTGGATTTCAGTGCTGGAAAGCAAACGTTGAGGGGGAAAAGAATGACTTGAAGCAAAATGAAACAAGCTGCACTTCCACTGTCCTTCAGGCAGCATCAACGGGCCTTTCTAAGGAGGACTAGTTTATGGCCATGCACGTTTCAAATTGTCAGTATAAATCCTTGGTTCTTAAGAGCATGTTCTTTCTTTTCTTAAAAGCTCGCAGCTGGTTGGGGGAAGGGGTAGAATCATAAAGTCTTAACCTGGCGAGCCAAAAACCAAATAAGGAACAGCCCGATGCTCCAAGTGGAAATAAATGGGACTTGCATTGGCAGAGCATTTGGAGAATCTGGAGCCTGAGCCTTCAAAGGTTTTTTTTCTTTTTCTTTTGCATTATGATGGAAACTATCTGTTAGGAATTGGGAATTGAACTGGAAGCCCTGCCCTGGGCTGGAATTGGAGAAAGGCCAGCTGTCTCAGCAGCAACTTATTGGACTGTAAAGAGAGGAGAAAGAAACTACACAGCAGTAAACAACTTCAGGTTCACCCAAAGTGTTTTATCTGCAGAAAGGGGTAAGGACTCTTCCTGACATGGCCCAGATGCTGCAGCTGCACTTTGGAACATGCCTGTGGGCGGCTCTGATGCTCTGTGTGTTTGCTGGATCCCGGAGACAGACAGGTAGGAAGCTCACTCACAGCTGGAGAAGGCTGCTCTGCAGTGGGCAGCCAATATATTTCTGTTATTATCAATGCAACTGTTCGGGCTATTTTGTGCATGAGTGCCAGTGGAGGGTTTTTCATGGGCTTCTTGCAGGACTAAGGTTATCTGATAAAACTCAAGAAAGGATTGCTACTGTGCCTAAGAAAATAAGTCAGGATCTAGCCAGAGTGAGACAGTTAAACAGACACAGATACTTTCTACTGAGTTTTTACACACCCCTTTCACATACTTTCTAAGGAATGCTGTAAGTATCAACAACTTTTCCTCTGTTTAATCTCTGAAACAAGCATCTGTTTATATGGGACACTCATGCAGCTCTTCTCTCTTGGAATTAATAGCATGTTAACATCACCTGGGAATTTTCCAGCAGCCTTCAAACATAGGTAGTAGTTGTGAGGCAGGTGCTTTGTGAGAAAATCTTGACTTTATTATTATTTTTGCAGTGGTTTACTCTGTTGCTGTATTCTGCTTCCAATTGCTGCTTGCACAGTTGCATTCACAAAATGGCAAATGGTTTTGGACTAACAATTCCAGAGGGGCCTAGTTTCTGACTGGTCTATTTATATACTGAATTTCCGTAGCCGTTTTCTTGATACCTCACTCTCAGAAGCAGGAGTGTGAATTGACCATAGTGACATGATTGCGTTGGTAAGGTAATCAAATGTGAAGTCGCCAGATCCTGGTTAGGCAAGCAGCTCTTGTGCCTTAAAAAAAAGTGGCAGGGTTATTATTGTTATTTTCAATTTATTATACTTCACCACAAGGATTAAGTTAAATGTTAAAGGTTAAGTTACAACAATTTAAAATACAGCCGTCTAAAACAAACCACATTCACAATAATTGGATGGGTCCCAAAAACACACACCTTGGGTGGCAATGGCCAGGGGGAAAGTAACACTTTTAAAGGTGGCACAAAATAGGGCTTTTCATATCATTTACTGAAGGCATAGGATGCCTGCCACTGCCAACAGAACTTTTTTCTTTTTAAAGGCTTGGAAGTCACTTGGGTGAACTCAACAAAACAGATGTTGAGAACTATACTACCTTCACCATTAGTGTTATTTTAATGGAATATTTCTGTTCCTGCCTGTCAGTCTCAAAAGACTTCCTGAATTATGTATTATGGAGAAATGAAATGCAGCTGCAATCTGAGCTCTAATCCAAAATTGAAGACAGATGGCTTTGATCGGGAGACTGCAACCTGGCTAGAGGCATCATCTTTTCTAAGCAAAAGTGAACAGCCTCATTCTCCAAGCAACTTCTGTGAGTTTTTCTCCATGACTCTGGGGAGAATTACTCTAGAAGGGAAAGCTGGAAGCTGTCTACAATAAGGAAAGTTACAGAAACAGCAGATGTTATATTTCTCGCAGGCACCTCCTTAGCTTAATCTAATAATCCCAATGATGAAATTCAGAAAATACATTTCTAGAACAAGTCTAACCTCTATTTTAGTTCTTATCTTGCCTCTGTGAGTTGAAAACCTTAACTTTTTACATCTGTGCCAAAAATGAAAATATTGTAGATCAGGAGTTCCCACTGGCTTTTTCATTCCAAGAATACACTGAGCCTCTCTGTGCCTTATTCCCAAGGGTACTTTCCTAGTTTATATATATCATTACACTCCACTTTACGTCCCTGGCTTTTTAGAGCCTGTCGACCTCCTTCCCTCCCACCTCCTGGCTTTCAGAATTAACCTTTATATCATTGCATTTTGTATGTTTTCCAATTCTAATTACACACATTGCAAAATAACTCAAAATTTAAATAAATATAGAAAGGTAGAAAGTTTCTCATTACAAGATTTCAAACAACCCTGCTAGTGATGTTAGTTGCTTACAATAATCTTTCAGATATCGTATCAATTTACTCCAGTCCTTTTGAAATGTTTGATCTTGTTGGTTTTCAATTTTTCCTGTCAGCTTCGTGAGTTCTGCAAAGTCCATCATCTTCAACTGCCACTCTTCTTTTGTTAGTACTTTGTTGCATGCATAAAGAGTCTTTTATCTTCCATTAGTATCTCTTCACCAACTATACCCAATAAAAAGGCTTCTGGTTTTTTAACAAAAGTATTTTAAAACAGTTTCTTTAAATCGTTATGGTATATATCATTTCCCAGAAAGCCTTTACCACTTTACAAGTCCACCACATGTGGTAAAAGACACCTTCTTTTCTTTACATTTCCAACACTCATTAGTTCTTGTCTTATACATTTTGGCAAGTTTAGCTGGTGTTAAATGCCATCTCTTCATCATTTTCATAACATTTTCTTTAAGTGCACTGCATGCAGTAAAATTAATACCTTCCTTCCCTAACCTTTCCCATGATTCTAATTGAATACACTGGTCAACAACAAATTTGTTGTCTGTGTTTTTTCAGTTGATTTAGAACGAATCTGATGCGCTGAATCCAAAAATCACATTGGTTTTGCTCAATCAGGTCAAGTTTTTGAGCTATGGCCACATGTCATTTTTTACGTTTTTGTTCACATGTATGCTTGTGTGGAGCATTTTAGAAGAAGTTGGTGGGGGTAAAATGCCATGTCGAATAATTGTTTTGATTGGAAATGATTATTTTAATGACAAGAAGTATTCAGGTCCGATAGTTCTGGGTGATTATGTCGAAAAGGGATCAGTTTGAAGTCATAAAACCTTGAAATCTTCCATAAATTGGTGCGGCTGGGATCAACAGAAAGAACCGGAGCAGCCTCAAGTATCCTGATCTTCAATCAGCACGTCGTCCTGTAGCTCATTGTGATGAAATTCCAGTGCCTATCTTCGGAGAACTTTCTGACGTTAGTGACAAAGATGCCTCCAGTGTTGAAGGACATGAAGAAGAAGTGGTTCTTGAAGATGATGCTTCACATCCATTTTCCCAAAAGGAGTTGAATGATCTAGTTCGTGACCTCAGCTTGTCAAAGGACTCTGCCGAACTGGTGGCATCCAGATTGAAGGAAAAAAAACCTCCTCTCTGACAGTGCTCGCATCAGCTTCTTCCGCAACAGGCATCAAGAGTACCTCCGTTTTTTCTCGGAAGAGAAGGACTTGGTGTACTGTGCAGATATTGCGCAGCTTCTGCTCAAGCTTGGAGTGCCACAGCACGATCCCAAAGATTGGAGACTGTTCATTGACAGCAGCAAGCGATCACTGAAATGTGTTCTGCTACACAATGGCAACCAGTTTGCCTCTATACCCCTGGCTCACTCAAGTACACTGAAGGAGAACTATGAAGCGGTGAAGTATGTGCTGGAGAAAATTGGTTATGATCAGCAAAAGTGGTTTATTTGTGTTGCCTGAAGATGGTGAACTTTTTGTTGGGACAACAGTCTGGCTTCACCAAGTACCCATGTTTTCTGTGCATGTGGGATAGTAGGGACCATGCTCAGCATTACATGAAGAAGGACTGGCCTGTGCGGGAGGAATTGGTGCCTTGCAAAGAAAGGAACGTCATAAACGACCCTCTGGTGGACAGAGACAGAATACTCTTCCCACCGCTGCACATCAAGCTCGGCTTAATCAAGCAGTTCACCAAGGCTCTGGACAAGGATGGTGACTGCTTCACTTACTTGTGCCAGGCTTTTCCAGGATTGACCATGGAGAAGTTGAAAGCTGGCATCTTTGACGGTCCTCAGATCCGTCAGCTCATCAGAGATTCAGAGTTCGGAAAGTCAATGAACGAAGTGGAACTGGAAGCGTGGAAGGCATTTGTTCTGGTAGTGAAGAACTTTCTTGACAACAATAAGGCCAGAAACTACGCAGAACTTATCAACAACATGCTGACTGCTTTCAGAAACCTGGGTTGCAACATGAGCGTCAAGATGCACTACCTATTTTCACATATGGACCGGTTTCCTGAGAACCTGGGTTCAATGAGTGACGAGCAGGGGGAGAGATTCCATCAGGACATGAAAGAGAGGGATACCAGGTATCAGGGTCGCTGGGACGCAGTCATGATGGCTGACTACTGTTGGACTCTGAAGAGAGACCTCCCTGCCACTGAGCATTCCAGGAGTTCCAAGAAACAGAAGTTCAAGCCCTGAAGTTTGAAAAATGGTGAAGCAACATGCAATTTACATGTACTTACCTTTATCAGTGCCCACCATTCAGTAAACCTGACCTGATGGAGAGAAACGGATGCCATTTCCTGATTCAGCAGTGCAAAAATACCCTAAATCAGTTGTAGAAATCTAGACAACATTCAAAAAGTAAAAAATTGTTGCCCAGTGATATTATATCCAGAATATTTAGCCCAATGTATTATCACAGTTTTAACCTCTTCATCTTTGGTACGCCATTCCAGGATACTTGCCTAGTTTTGGACTCCACAGTATAATGCACTCCAGACCTGCTTCTGTATGCAACTCCACTTGCAAAATATGGCCTGGTGCTGCCTCCCATAGTCCTAGCAAAGAAATCTGGGAACAGCTGAACTGTTGGGTTTGGGGACTTGTGGCCCTTCAGTCACTGGTGAAATGCAACTCCATCATTCTTGAGCACTCACAGTGTTTGCTGCAGCTGATGGAAGTTGTTCTTCATCAACATCTGGAGGGCCACGAGGCCCCCACTTGTGGTCTAGCCTACGGGTTGTAACAATGGAGCGCACGAGTCCCTGCCAAGGGAAAATGCAGGATATAAATAAATATATAATAATAATACCTAAACAGAGAAAAATATTAAATGCAGAACCAGCTAAGTATGAATTCATAAAATAATGAGATAAGACTTCAGTATAACTTTAGCATGCTAAGTTAAAACAATATACAACAACATGAAATGGAGGAAGCTCTGTGACCTTAAAACAGGCTACCTCACTTACAGCAAATTTCATTCTTTTGAACAAAATAGTTCCAAGTTTTACTGTGATCATTTCAGTATACTTTATTAGCTTTATCAGCATGCAGCGGAGGCTGGTCCACTGGGGCTACTGGGGCACAGACCTCCCACTGAAAATGCCTAATAATACTCCCCCAAATCTCTAAGCCAAGCAGTCTTTCCTGTTCCACATACATGGGTGTGTGTGTGTGTGTGTGTGTGTGTGACATGTCAGTGGGGGGTGGAGTCAGAGGCATAAGTGGGTGGAAGAATGGATGTGATGCTTGGCTTTACCCAGCACAATCCAGCCTTGCAAAAGGCAGAGTCCCTACTCACATGTCTCTCCGTCCTGATGAGAATGAGGCATTATTGCAGATCAAGCAACGCACTCCAGTCAGACAAAGCACCCAGAAAGGTGCAGAAGTAGGGCAAGTGAGGAGCATGGTCTGGAGAGGAGCCGTTGTCTAGAGGAAATCTCTCAGGCCAGCTGAAAAGGCCTGGAGGGCCTGAGGTTCCCAACCCCTGACTTAGTCCATCCAGCTTTAAAAGGCCTGAAACTTTTCGAAGGGGAAACCCTCTGGGAAGTTTTGAG
This sequence comes from Podarcis cretensis, assembly GCF_951804945.1. Taxonomy (NCBI): domain Eukaryota; kingdom Metazoa; phylum Chordata; class Lepidosauria; order Squamata; family Lacertidae; genus Podarcis; species Podarcis cretensis. The sequence continues at coordinate 51,085,950 of NC_137170.1, read as the reverse complement.
GTTGTGTATGAGGAAGCTAGGAGAGAACAGAACCATGATGAAGTAAATATCAAAGCTATCCTCTGATTGTTAAATAAATGAAACAACATTATATTGAAGAAATTTGACATCTGTCTTTACTGGTGCACAGATTGTATCATTGTTGCTCCCCATTTGTGGAATGCTCTCCCCAGGGAGGCTTGCCTGGCACCTTCATTAATTACCTTTAGGTGTCAGGTGAAAACGTTTCTCTTTCACAAGCTGTTTGGCTGATTAACATTCTATAGCCTTTTAAATGTGTTTCTGGGAAGTGGGTTATTAGTTTTGTTTTTGTTTTATTATGTATTTGTGTTTTTATTTTGTATTTTTATATTGTGAACCTCCCCGTGATCTTCATATAAAAAGTGGTATACATTTAAACATTTAACCTCGGGTTAAGTACTTAATTCATTCTGGAGGTCCATTCTTAAGCTGAAACTGTTCTTAACCTGAAGCACCACTTTAGCTAGTGGGGCCTCCTGCTGCTGCTGCGCCGCTGGAGCACAATTTCGGTTCTTATCCTGAAGCAAATTTCTTAACCTGAAGCACTATTTCTAGGTTAGCGGAGTCTGTAACCTGAAGCGTATGTAACCTGAAGTGTACGTAACCTGAGGCACCACTGTAATAAAAATAATAATAAAGATTATTTTATAATAAGTGTTATAACTGAGATTTTGACCTCAGGTTAATATTTAACACAAATTCAAAGAAATATCAGAAAATCAGGCATATATGTGAAGGAGGATAGGTGAAGAGATGTTGATTTAAATACTATTTTCTCTTCTGTTTTTCCAGATGAACAAATTGACCTCCAAGATGCTCCAGATACAAATGGGGTTGAGAATGCTGGCATCATACTAGAGGTAATTTAGGCAAAAGCAAATCCACAAAGAAAAGGATGTGAGGTTCCTTCACCTTAGGCATGACCCTGCCGATATCACTGCAACAGCTCCAACTTCTTGGCCTACAGCTACCCAACCTTTCATTTTGCTGGTGCCAGGAGAAGTGTGATTGTCATTCTGCCCCTTCTTTAGTACTGAGGAATGTGGCTGGGTTAGGTGTGAAGATGGTCACTGTGCATCTAGGAGCTTAGGAATCTACCATATACAGTGGTACCTCAGGTTAAGTACTTAATTCGTTCCGGAGATCCGTTCTTAACCTGAAACTGTTCTTAACCTGAAGCACCACTTTAGCTAATGGGGCCTCCTGCTGCTGCCGTGCCGCCGCGGTGCAATTTCTGTTCTCACCCTGAAGCAAAGTTCTTAACCTGAGGTACTACTTCTGGGTTAGCGGAGTCTGTAACCTGAAGCGTATGTAACCTGAAGCGTATGTAACCCGAGGTACCACTGTATTGAGTTGGCAGCAGCTTTTGAGAGTGACTGGGGAAACCCAGCCAGATGGGCAGGGTATAAATAAATTATTATTATTATTATTATTATTATTATTATTATTATTCAGCATTTCATGCAGGGGACATTCCGAGCCCTACCTGGAGATGCCAAAGATTAAACTTGGGACCTTCTGCCAAGCAGATCTACCACAGCACTTGGCTACTGTTACCAATGCTTGAGGCAAATTTCAATTTTTTTGTATAGGGTATGGTAGCAGTGGCCCTCAGTAACATTAGTGCTCCAATTTGTTTTCTCTTGGCTCTTCAGTTTCGACAGAGATCATTATACTGTACAATGCCCCCTTTTTTTACAGCAGCTCCACATTACTAAGGATCTCAGGTTCTCTTTTACTTCAGCGAAGGCATCGGCTGAAGCTTCAGTGAAGAGACATGGAACTCCCGAGAAACACTGTTTTCTGCTTATGTAAACTATAGTCCACAAGATGGCAGCCTTGGGCTACTTCTGCTCATTAGACTGAGCTAGCTGACTCCGCTATAGGAAGGAGATACGGAAAGATTCTGAACTCTGATTGTGCAACAGGCCAGTTGAGTGACAGAGAACACATTCAGTACTGGGCTACCAACATTTGCTGCTCCACCACTTTCTATAACAGCAGTATTTCTTAAGGTGATAGTCTTCATCCTTCAGAACTGGAACCCACCATTATCCTTCAACAGGGAACCCATGCTTAATATTTATTCTCCCTCTGTATGTGTGAACCTTCCATATCCTTTCCTTTTAAAAAAATAATCTTAAATACACACACACCATTGCCACCAAAACAGTGGCGATATCAGTGATGCACTCTATTTATTATATTGGAGCGCAATTCATTTTTAAGTCTCAAGCAGCCAGATGCAGATGGGTATCTGAGCAGTAATCTTCACTTAATGTTTGTGAGCTTTGCTTAGCCTGTATCAGAACTTCCTGCCTTTATTTGTTTTGAAGAGCTAGAATCAGGAATGCAGGAAACAAATCTCCTCTAGGAGCAGGAATGATGTGGTACTGGATAGTTCCACAATCCTGCCATTGTGAACAATATTCTCTTGATGATCCCTCACTCCATCTGCCATGCCTAGCAGTCTAAAAGACACCCAAGTTGGACAACATGCCTAGAATGGAGATAAAATTAATGTAGCTCTAGGCACGGGAAATTTGTATAGCTGTCAACTTTTCCCTTTTCTTGTGAGGAATCCTATTCAAAATAAGGGAATTTCCATTTTAAAAAGGGAAACGTTGACAGCTATGGAAATTTGTGACCCTTCAGATGTTGTTGGACTTCACTACCCAGTGGTCAATGGTTAGGGATGAAGGGAATTATAGCTCAATAACATCTGGATGTTGGTTCCCCATCCCTGCATTGGCCCAAAGATAGGACTTCCAAGTGTCCTTTTTATCACCAGTTAATTCTCATGAGCCAATCTAAGATGGATTGTACAACAAGCCATTTGAATGGTGTCAGGAATAGTTTAATAACACAACCCAAATGACGCAAGCAGGTAAGGCATGTCACATTTAAGAATAGAAGACAAATTTTATCCTCCTGGCAATTAGCCACTCTGCCCTGAGCAAAAATTAATTCTCGAGCATGATCACTTCTTACCACAGAGAAAAAACTGTCTGCTGATCCTCACAATTCTATTCTTTTTCTTTCAGTTACTTTGGAGAGGAATTGAAATTATGGCCAATGAGACAATCAGGATCGAGGATGAAGAGTTTGCCTCTCTGCGTCCCACCAAGCGATTACTCCGGGTTTTTCAGCATGAGATTCCAAAAAACCCAGAAGGGATTGAAGAGTACCTGGACTTCCTCTCACAGTCTGACACCCCTATAACTCCACAGGAATTCAAGAAGCTCATCTTTACCACGGTCTACTGTGCTTACCAAATTCGCTCCATTCAAGGCCTGGAGAAAAACCTCTGGATCAACCTTTTCTCTCAGCTGGTTATTGAAATACTCCGTGATCTCTGCAAACGATTCTGTTCAAAGGAATCTATGGATTCTGTTCAGCTTCTGGCCTCTAGGCCTTGGCCGGAAATGCCTGTCTATATTTCTGCACTGAAGAAATTCTACCGGTCTAGCCTAGCCAGGACCCAAAGACACTCTCATCCATAAAGGAGAAATCTTGGTCCCTATAAGCCAAATTAATATGCAAATATATATATTTTAGGTTCATTCTCCAGGAATGTGCACAGGAGTGTCACCCTTCCTGTTTTCTTATCTCTGGTGTAGCTGCTGCTTAGCTTTTCACTGGATTTCTATGATTAGCATGTTGCTCAAGGCCTCTGCCCTGCGCTCTCTATAGGACATGCAGTTCAGATGGCACTTTGCTGTTGATTGGAATTGGGTTACTGAGGAACATGGAGTTACATGTCCCTGCTCTTGGCATTTTTATGTGTTGCACTGCAATTTTGTGTGTAGCGAAAATTACAAGAAACCAGATCCATGTTAAACACGAGGGAGATCTTACGAATTGTAAGAACTGTTTACCAACAGAACATGTATCTTCTTAGAAGGGAGCTTTTACGAAATTATGGACAAGCATCAGTTCAGGAGGCTTTATGTCAGAAAGAAAGTGAGGAGACTGAATGCCTAATGGGGCAATCCTTCCAGCTTAGTGTTTCTTCTTGTATAACATAATATTCTTCAGGTACAGTGTACAATTTGCCCTAAAAGCCACTATGTCAGAAAAGGGTTAGTTTAGTTCTACCAGGTTTGGCATCCAGACGGTGCTTGAGCAAGCCGATTGGGCACCTGGGGTGGCGTGTGTGCCCTGCGCCCAGGGGCGGGGCCAGCCGCTCATGGGGGCACCGCGGGGCCTCCAAGGAGTCTGCCTGCCTCCTCCCACTAAGCCGCCCTACAGCTGAGGGGGAGGCAATGGGCAGACTGTTTGGGGCAGTGCTGGGCCTGCGGGCGCTTAAGCCACCGTGTCACTCCCAGAAGAGAAGCGTGGCTCAGGTGCACTGCGGGCCCTGCGGTGAGTGTCGCCCACCATTTTGTCACCCCCCTCAGTGGGAACACCCAGGGTGGGCCACACCTACTGCACCCCCCTTGCTATGCCCCTGCATACAGACTGTTTGAATGAAGCAGTTAGCAAATTTAATAAGTCTGTTCCACGACCTGCAACTTTAACCACTGAATGTACAGTGGTACCTCGCAAGACGAATGCCTCGCAAGATGAAAAACGCGCAAGACGAAAGAGTTTTCCGTTTTTTGAGTCGTTCCGCAAGATGAATTTCCCTATGGGCTTGCTTCGCAAGACGGAACGTCTTGCGAGTTCTTGCGAGTTTGTTTCCTTTTTCTTAAAGCCGCTAAGCCGCTAATAGCCGCTAATAGCCGCTAAGCCGCTAATAGCCGTGCTTCGCAAGATGAAAAAACCGCAAGACGAAGAGACTCGTGGAACGGATTAATTTCGTCTTGCGAGGCATCACTGTACCATAAACAAGCCAGCTTGCTTGGCTCCATATATGAATCAAATTTGCTTTGTGTGATAAACAGTGCACTAGGGAAGCCATGGGTGAATTGTGGTATCAAACACTTGTGGGAATTTAATTTTGAATGTATTAAGGAATGTGCCGTTTAGGGAGCTGTCTGTATGGGATTAGTTAACAGAGTTTGTAAGCAAATGAGACTAGGGTGTTGCATATGTTCTAGTTGGGTCCTGATATAAACTTTTAAGGGCTATGCTACCTTTTAAAATGTGAATATAAAAACTTGTGACAGCATTGTCTTAGCCAAGAAATATCTTTAGTCTTGCCCTTGGCTTTTTAACTTAATCAATCATTGTCTGTATGCAGAAGTGGGCTTCAGCAGGTGTCTGTGCCACAATATCCCAATCCTACACCAGTTGTATTGGTCAAAATGCACCATGCCAGGGCCAAGCATACAGGGAATAGATGCCCCAGCACCCAAACATGGAAACAATGCTTTTAAAACAGCAGAAAAAACTTATACCACAGAACAGAACTCAGTGGGTTTGGGTCCCATTCATTTGCTGTTAAAGTGGCTCTAGGCAGCTGCATAGCTTTGCCCAGTGGACGTATATCTGGCCTCGATAACAGAATTTATCCATTTGCAGCTCCAAAGCTTATTAATATGGAGACAACTTGAGTTGCTCCTCAGGCACCTAACCTATCTGTTGAAGGCAGCATCTGTAGTCATCAATATATGCAATCCCAATAATACATTGTTGTGTTAACAACACAGCTGTGCACACACAGAGGCCGGAAGTGTTAAGTGGGCGACATTCCACATCATGCATGATGGAGTTTCACCCTTCTCCTGTCTCGCATGCAGTCTTCTGTGTTCCCTCCAGTCTTGCTCTGGACCCCAACCCTCTACAGCAGATTATGGGGTGCACAGAGGGGAAAGGGGAATTGTTTCCACCATCTGTATTCTGCTAGTGAATAAATACCATTGGATTTACCCTATTTAGTTGATTAATCAGAGGGGGGCATTTTTAATTGCAGGGGGCAGCTAAGGGCAGACGTATTCTTGGGTTTAAGGCTATGTTGGTTTCAGTTTTTTATGGAAGTAGTTAATGCTTATTAACTCACACTTCCTTCAATATTGAGTTTTTGGCAATATTCAAATTTATTTAAATTAACAATTGCCTGTTAATTAACTGATTACCTCTCTTTGTAACCAATCTGCCTCACATTCTTTAATAATTGGCAGCTCCAAAACATACTACCATGTTCCATGAACTGATGGTGGAGGTAGCTATATCTAATCTAATGCATCTAAATCAATCTAATACATCAAAACAGACAAGGAAACCCAGTACCTTTTCTCTCAGGATTTTATTGAGTTCATTATTTTCATTACATACACCCCTCTCTCAGAGTGTTGGTCTGCATTTGCAGTAGATGTTATCAACTCCCAAGTGCCTTGCCGAGCCTTTCATAAGTTCCTCCAGTATTTCCGTAAGCAGTTCCTTTATTCACATCTCATTTCACTGCCCCTATTTCTTCTACTCCCCAAGCTACCTCATGCTTTATGCTTAAATCAAACATCAATAATGAACAAAACACACATATCCCGTGAAGGTCATTCTATGAATGAATGAGTGGGAGAAACAACAATGGCTCTGCAGTCAGAACACAAGCGTGCAGCATAAGGAATGCACTGGACATACAATAGCATGCTCTTAACATTGTCATGTGAAAGATGACGTCCGCCCAGGACCTGCACCAGAGCCTACTGCATCTTGGCTTCTCTTATGCCCTTTTCATATATCTGTTTAGATTCTTGACCCTGGAGACATGTTGGCATCTGGAGGCGGTTTTGTCTTTGTCTCGGGATAGACCAGGAATCCAGTGAAGGTGATGTACTTGCCATGGTTGCTATAGGCACCATAGCCATCGTGTTGGTGGCTATAGAGCCAGACGGTGTCGCCATACTGCAGAGGCAGCATAATGCTCTGGCTCTGCATCTCACGCCTTTTGGAGTGGTTGTCATCGTAGATCATCGCCTGAACCTCGTTGTGGTTCTTCATCAGTTTCACGGACATGGTTTTGAAGGGCATCTTGCCAATGGTGAAGGAGAAATAGTAGGCACCTGAAACGCGACACGTAAAGATGCCGGTGGAGAAATTGAAATCTTTCCCAATGTTCACAAATTCTGTGTCAAATGTGATTGGCTCGTGCTGGGTTTGCTTCTCATCTGACCCCAGGAGGCTTTCTGAACGGGCAGCAGAAAAGGCTGAGCGAGTATCCTGCGATCTGCTGGGCTGGTCCGAAAAAAGGTGCTTCTCTGAGATTTCATTCTGGTTCGTTGAAAGCTGCTGAATTACATTAGGTGAAGAAGGCCCTGAAGTTTCTCCTAGCTCCTGGGAACCGACACTGTTTTGAAAATAGCTGGACGTGTCTGGATAGATGAGGTACCCATTGAAAGTTGTATAGGGACCTACATTGCTGTAGAGGGCATATTTGGGATCCCCATGTAAACGCAGCCAGACTGTGTCACCGTAGTCCAACTGCAACATGGCACTCTGGCTTGCCACTTTCCGCTCTTTACGGTGATGCTCGTCGTATACAATGGCTTGAACCTCGTTCTTGTTTCTCATCAGCATGACGGACAAGTTTTTCTTGGGGTACTTTCCAACCGTGAAGGAGAAGTAATAGGCTCCAGGGATACGGCATCGGAATAATCCAGCTTTGGGGTCAAAGTCCCCGCCAATGTTCACATAGACTTTGTCAAAGGTGATCACCATTTCAGTGCTTCCTTCCATACTGCTGGTTCTAGCGACGGAGAAAGCAGACTGGAACTCAGATCCAGAATCAGCAGGGAAGCCGTACACAACGGAGCAGGTGATTTGACACAGGAAACCAAACAAAAGTTGGGTTCTCAGTTGAGTCGTCATATCTAAAGAATTTTTTAAAAAAGTGAAGGGGACAGCATTTTAGTTGAAGTATTTCAAAACAAGGTAAGAGCAGGTTCAGCGCTGCAGCTCGATCACACTCAAAACTAGAACAGGTTATCAGCAGGGAGGGAAGCATTTGAAATCCAAGCACCAATGATCCTGTGGCAATCCATGTAAGACTACCATACCTTGACCAGTCGGCTGGCATCAGCCCACACGTTTGTGTATGGTTACTTGGGACTGAAAACATGAAGACACTTAACATGCACAGGAATGAACTCCAAGGGCATATCCAACTTTGACTGTTTAAAATCAAAACCATCCAGAACAATACCCTTTGATGTGGGAAAATGTGGCATGGGGGAAGTTGGGCTGGCCAACTTTATTAAGTGCCAGTTGTGACATGAGTCATCATGGATCAGTGTTGGAAGGTGGGGTGATTGTGGAGAAGACTGCTAGAGTTTCATGTGAATCCAACCATTCAACATGTGTCTGCAGACAAGCCCTGCAGACTTCTAAACAGAGCTCTATTTGTTGCTATAGCAACCTAATTCTGTCCAATATTTTAGTTGTTTCTCCATTTTTAACCAGTATTTGTTCTCCTAAACCTACTATTGACATTTCTCTCCCTTTTCAGTTGAACACTGCTGTCTGGTTTTAAGGAACACTGATTGCTAATTCAAGATGCTTTGTCCATTGAGAGCTAGAAGTCCGGAAACTATTGTTAGCAGGGCTAGATTCAAAAACAGAGCTTGGGGTGGTGGTGGAGGTAAATGTATTTTAAGCACAGAATTCTTTATTACAATAAAATAAATTATCATATATACAAACACTCCAAAAATAAATCCTTAATAGGCCAAATCTGCTTACGGTCTCCACCAAAGCATCAAATAAATGGGTTTGGCACATCTTCAAAGATATTGCATAGGTTTTAGCCTATTAAGGATTTATTTCTGGAGGGTTTGCTTGTATAATAATTATTGTGATAAATAATTCCTTGGTTTAGAATGTATTTCCCATTTCACTCTGATTTCGACTGCTAGTCTCCCCTGCCTCCTTTTCCTAAGGTGCCTTAGTTGTTTGCATGCCAGGGCTGGATGTGATTTGGTCACCAATCAAAGGGTTTGGATGATGATGAGATGTGTGGGCTTTGTCCTGTTTAGCCTATTAGCAGCACTGAAGTAGGCAAATGTAAACAGAGCTGCTGAGATCTAGGGCTGCTCCCTGGTTGGTCCCAGAAATGCTACTTCACCGCCAGCACAAACAGTAGGGGCATCTCACTGGGAAAATTAGGGAAAAAGTGAGGGGGGGGGAGACACGACAACATAAAATGAATACACCATTGTTCACAAACCTGATTTTATCATTTGGTAGGCTAAAACTCCAGACAGATAATCCAGTTCCACCCCCTGGATGAGGCAATCTGCATGCAGCTCCACACACAGGAGGGGATGGAACCAGAGAGCACAAAACACAATGTCTATATTAGCAGTAAAAACCAGACCTTTCATGAAAGGGAGGGGGATCCAAACTACGGGATAGAAATAGATTGGGTTGCCTACCATAAACAACCATCGATGGTCCACGAGAAACACAGATGAGAAGGAACTAAATGCATTTCCCTCCCTGGTCCAATATATATAATCCTAATGGCAAGAGGCCAAAGCATGATCTATTGGCACTTTCAGCCTGAGAACAAACCTGGCAGTCATGGCATAGACATGGAGCTCTTTTCACTGTCCTTTCTTTCTTGTGCTCATTAAAACATCACTCAGTCTGAGAGCTCAATGGCTGGGGTCTCTTGTCTGCACTGTCTGTCACTTCAGAGCTGGCCCACTGCCAGGTGGCAGCCTATGAATTTAGAAGGCTGTGCTGTGGGCATCAAAGGGTTTCAAAGGCAAAGTGCTAGAGATACCATGAAAAAGATACGCTTCGCCATGTGTGCGTGTGTGTGTGGAAACTCTGAAGCACAAGCAGAAGTAAAGCAAATGGCCTACAGGTGTTGGGATCCTCTTCTAGGGAGAGATGCTGGTAGGAAGACAAAATACTGTCGTAAGAATTTCAGTCCTGATTGTCTTTACTCTCGGGCCTGTGTCTCAAATTCCAGGCACAAATCTGGACTTCTGAATAATTTGATCTTCTGTCTAAATCAACAGTTGCATAATTAGAAATAGAGGGAAATATCAGATCTCTTTTATCCCCGTGTGCTGCAAACAGCAAGGGCTTTCGAGCAGACCCCTTTCATGTAAAACCTTTGCACGCTCATTACCCCAAAGCTATGAAGACTGTGTCTACAGTAGGTTTCCTCTCAATTCTCTGGTACGATAGAATAGTAAACACATTCACTATTTTCGCATTCACAGAACAGGGAAAAAATACGCCTTCACTCAAAGCTGCTTGATGTACACTTTTTTACTGCAAAGCCACATGTTTCAATTTTTATCTAAGTAACTGCTTCTAAATTAAGATATTATAAGGTTGAATCCAGATCCTGTGAGCAGTTTCCACTCGTGAAATGGGACTCTCTCACCACACTCCTCTCCCATAATGGTTTAACATTTCCCAGAGTTCTCAGAGTGGTTTACCAGTCAATCCCTCTTTCCAGAGAACTTTGGGAATTGTAGCTCTGCAGGGGGAATAGAGGGTCTCCCAACAACTCTCAACACCTTAACATACTACAGTTCCCAGGAGTTTATTTGGGGGGGGGGCAGGAGCCATGATGACTCTTTAAAGTGGTACCATAGGGCTTTAAATGCATAGTGGGGGTGAGGCCTACATGAGACTTAAATTCAGTGTCCAATACAAGCTCCACATTTAACAGGAACTGGCTCCACTCAGGAGCTCTGAATGGTGCAGAAGGACAGCTTTGTATCTGCCACACAATTGTCTCTATGAGCATTAAAAGTGGTATGAGAAAGACTGTGTGTATGCAGAGGTGCTTTGAAACAATTGCAAAACCCTGCAAAGCATGTTTACCAGAGGTGAAAATGGGATGAATGTACATGTCATGAGAAGCAATCTGTTTCAAACCACCTTCAACTGTCTCCAGTCTCAGTCTGTGGATCCTTAGTGCATTCAGATATTATGGCCACAAGATTGCACTGAAGCCCTGGAGGGCTGCTATGTCTTTGTTCATACTCAGGCTGGGGATGACAGCAAAGGACTGAGCTTGACAGCATGTAGCCAGCATTGTTCCAAAGCATGTCTTATTCTCTGGGACAGGTTCAGCATTTCTCAGAGAGGCAGCTGGTAGCTGCTATGCAAAAAGGGCTTGCAGACTTGAAGACGTCTCCACTGAATGCTGACCCCCACGGTCCCTGAAACAACAACAACTGCCCTGTTACTGCTTCAGTGTTAATTTCCGGATAAGGTCATTATAGAAAAGGCTAAATTTAGCCGCTTTGCAGCAGCTCTTGGATGAAGTAGCCACTTAGTTTCATTTTGAATTAGAGCTCTTCCTAAATAGTCAGCAAATTATTTGCATTTTCTCAGAATTCCAAATCTCCCTTTGACAAAGACGTCAGAATGGTTTGATCTTCTGTCTCAATCAATAGTCATTCATCAGAAATAGAGGGGACTATTGAGCTACTTTTATCTGCAAACATTTTTAAACCACACAAATATCATGAAATGCCTTTGTACATGTGTACATTCAGTTCACATTAAAGGACAACCTACTTAACTCACACTTTCTGAAAGAAGATGGAAACCGAAACACAGCCATCCTTTCAGATTCATACTTCTCTGAATTTTGCAGTGCCCTTCTCCAGCCAAGTAATATGGACAAAAGCATATATACTAGTGTGAAGTGTGAAAATGTCATATAAACATGCATTACATTAGGGAAAATATGCTTTGCAAAAATGATTATATTAGGCAAAATTCCATACAAAGATGTGTGTATTAGGAGAAATTTGTACTAAATGCCGATGAATTTTCACAAGGACTTCTTTTTTCAAAGCCCGAACTGATGTGGAAATGCGAGGAACTGAATTCAAAAGTGGAAAAAATGAAAAATGGAGAAACCATCATTGACATATTCACCCATCTCTAAGCTGACTGAGCTGCAGGCTCACCCTGCGTGCTGACTGGAAGGGAGCACTGAGCAAAGCCCGGTGCTTTTTGACTGTATGTTGTGAGCTAGGGGTGAAATGAAGCAGTTTTTCTTGGCTATTGCTGGAAAAGCTTGGGTGCTGGAGAAGCTGTTAACACTGTTCAGTTTTCCAAGCCAAACATCTTGGCAACACTATAACACTGACCAAGGTGCTCCTTGGCCAGGGCACTATTTATCCGCAGGCTCACCCAGATCTGAATGTATTGCTGGTTTTTGTCCTCATACATTAATATAGTTTCGCAAATCTTCCCCGGATAAGAAAATACTTACAAAAGTAAAAGTGGTTATGTGATTTGCTTGCATTGGTTAGAAATATTTAGCTAATTACTGCATTTGATGGCTATTTCACCAATCCTCGTGTTGTTAATGTACAAAATGCATCCCCCCCCCCCAATAAAAAGGTATGCATGAAAGAAAGAAGAGAATTAAATCTAAAGCGCAGCTCTGGAAGTAGTGTGTCCCATTGAGAAGACTCCCATGAATGTGAACGCATTGCTCCAGGGGTTGGAAATCAGGCAGTTGAACAACTAGATCCTTCTCTGCTAAGCCAGGCATTTGCTGGGTCCCATCATTAGGCAAGAGCACACTTCCAGACATCAACAGGATCACTTTGCCTGTACTATCTAAGAAGATGAGGGGCAGGAGAAGAGAAATTTCAGTTTGAACATCCATAAGCTCCTCCAAATTAAGGTGATCCCCTGAGGGTGCAAAGCGTACCTTAAATCCTTGGGCCAACACAGCTACACTCAGGTTATACAGCTGCATATCTTCTGAAGCACACTGGGGCACGATATAAATGAGCCCAGAACATAAATTAGATACTGATTTCTCTGCAAATGTTATTTATTAATGAAGTCAGCCTCTCGGCCATCAATCATGAACAGATGGCAATTTTTATGTGGTTATAGCACCCAGAGTGTACACACATGTGACTCATCTTATTGCTATTAAATTAATGACCGGGAAGTCAAGAGCTGAAACATTTAACAGTTCACATATTCAGCCACTACTTTCAGCCCCTCTCAGAAATTAAGTATTTCACCATTTTCTCAGGGAAACAAATATCAATAGCCTCACATTGGCTAGAGAGGAGTTTTTCTGACCTCTGGCAAAGTCAAAATGGTAGGTGAAGTTTATCCTTGCATTTTTATGTTCATGGTGTTAAGACTGCAGGTGGTGTCCACAATGAATCTGAGACTATGGAAAGGTGAGCCTTCTTCTAATTAACGAGGCCAGAATTTTATGAGGAGGCACAGCACAGTTCTATATTTTAATCTTGACACTGCAGATGTTCCACAAACACAGACTTTTTGGACATATGGCTAATGGATTAGACCCATGATCGAAAAAAGGTGAACTGCCTACTCACAAGAAATGATGTAGCTGCACGGAATGATATAAGTACTTCTCAACATCTTGTGAGCTGCATTTTTTTAAATAAAAATCCTGGTACTTTCTAGCCGGCTGCACTGTAACACATCACCCTAATGTCTTAGGACAGCTGCAAGTGTCTCAATTATATGAATCATCAAAAGCCTGTACAATGAGCAGCATGCATGCCCTGTGGTTAGCAGAGACGTGATAAAGCTTTTTCTTTGATTTGCCCTGATACTGTGTGCTGCCTGTTCCATTCACAGGATGCTGATCCCAAGTATCAGATGATGACGCAATTTATAATTTGCGTGCGTCATCACAGGAAAATGTTAATTATACCTTAGAAGGACTGAATCCATATGAAACTAAGGTTCTGTTCGTGGTAGAAGATTTTGCCTGCCTGGTTGTCTGCATTGCCAAAAAAAAAGAGGACACACTTTTGCATTAGCCTTGCCTATGCTAATCTATACCCATGGATCCATTTGTAGAAATAATAACTACAACTGAGCGAGGAAGGCAATGAGGTGACCTGTGTACCTACCCAGTCTGCTGTCCAGGTATTAACTCTGGATGGTCAGCAGCATAGGAACATAGCAAGCTGCTTTATAGCAAGTCCAACTATTGGTCCATCTAGCTCTGCATAGTCTACACTGACTACCAGTAGCTTTCCAGGTTTTCAGACATGGGACATGCCTAGCCCTACCTGCAAATGCTGAGGACCTGGGACCTTCTGCATGACCTTCTGCCACTAAGTTAGAGCCCTTCTGCTTTCAAGGCTTTTGTTCATTCTTCTTAGGGTTCTTTGTCTTTAAACCAGACTTGGACCCTTCAAACAGAAGAGTGGCCTCTGTGAAGCTGCATGCCCACCCTAATGCAGAGCACTAAAACTGCCCAGTATGTGGACTCTATTTCAAGTGGTAGGGTATTCACTATGACACTTAGCTCAAGGTTGTTTATATAGCAATATGGGTTAACACTTTTTGAGGGGTGCACGAGTGGTGATTACAGTGTTTCTCATTCCACTATACCTGGTCCTTCTGCACGTCCCACCCCAATAATATATTCTTACAAATTCCAGAGAATATGACATCGGGAAAATTCCATACAATTTTGTGCATTCTAACAATGCATAAGCCTCATGGGATTTCAGTGTTAATATGCCACAGTCAAATGGGCAAAGCCTCAATGAGAAGACTTAAGTATAGGAGTCTAATTCCTCAGCTTCGGTTTATGTTGTGCATTCAATAATAAAAAAACACCTTTCCAGCAGTTGCTCTGCAACCTTCTGGTCCCAGAGAGATTTCCTCTGGTTCTTGGCTGGTGGAAGAAATGCACTTCTCATCCTCCTGGTACCCAATGATCTTTAACTTCCCCCAGAGCTGTCTTTTTAGGTGTTTGGAAATGGCTAATACCTGCAGAATAAAAACTACAATCTCTCTCAAGAGCCTTAAAAAAACAACACACAAAAAAACAAAACCAAACCAAATCAAAACAGGTTTGTACTCAAAATGATTTTTTTCCTGTGCCTAATCCCTTTGGGACCTTAGAGTGGGCATTAGCAGCAAGTTATCTGAAGACAACTGCCATGTTTCCTTTGTATTTACACTACCTCCTTCTTCACATAGATCCTAACATTTCCCAGTTCACTTTCATGCCATATTATATGTTATTCATGTCATAAATATGACATGGCATTTTGAATGGCAGATATGACCCATTAGGCAATGCAAAGCAACAATATATAGATCAGAGGTAGCCAGAGTGGCTACTACAAACTCCCACCATCCCTGATGATTGGCCATTTTGGCTGGGGCTGATGGAAGTGTAGTTCAACAGCATTTGGAAGACATCACATTAGATGGCCCTGCCACAGATCCAGGCATTATGTTTGCAAACTACCATCATATTCCAGAGAATATGTTATATTCCAGAGAATCTTGTTAATTTTTTTGTATGTTATTATATTTGCTATTGTTTACCTAAGTGGAAAGATACAGGTGAGGCTGAAAGTGTTTACTGGTTTGTGTGAGGGCTTATCTTCTTATCTATCTTCTTATCCTTTAGGTTAGGATGGAGGTGGGAGAGAGCAAACAAAGCAGGAGACCAGGTGCCTGCAAATTATCTGCAAAGTACTGGTAAAGTATCAGTCCAGCTGGGCTACCTCCTGGGAAGCTGTTAAGCCTTTTGTTCATCGGTATATTGCCTTGTTGAAACACTTATCACCATGTTATTTCAATACCTGTATTCAACCGATAGGGCCCTACTTTATACCCAATAATAAAGGTAAAGGGACCCCTGACCATTAGGTCTAGTCGCGGATGACTCTGGGGTTGTGGCGCTCATCTCACTTTATTGGCTGAGGGAGCCGGCATACAGCTTCCAGGTCATGTGGCCAGCATGACTAAGCCGCTTCTGGAGAACCAGAGCAGTGCACGGAAACGCCGTTTAACTTCACGGTGGAGCAGTACCAATTTATCTACTTGCACTTTGACGTGCTTTCGAACTGCTAGGTTGGCAGGAGCAGGGACTGAGCAACGGGAGCTCACCCCGCCACAGGGATTTGAACCGCTGGCCTTCTGATCGGCAAGCCCTAGGCTCTGTGGTTTAACCCACAGCGCCACTCGTGTCCCTATACCCAATAATAGCATAGTTTACATTTACAGCTTCTTTGGGCAGGTGGCTCACCCTGTTGCGGGGATTCAAACTGCTGACCTTCTGATTGACAAGCCCTAGGCTCAGTGGTTTAGACCACAGTGCCACCTGCGTACCCTATTTGTATCCTACCCTCCCTCTAATAACCCTGCAGCAGCATACCTGGGGTGATGTCATTTTCACAGCAACCACCTAAGGTAGGTTAGATGGTAAGACAGGAACTTGCCTAAAGTGTTTCAGTGAGCTTCTTTTGGCTGTCCAAATGTGTTTTTATTCAAACAGAGTTTACAACATGGAAAATAAATTGCAAGGATATTTGACGGTTCAAAAGGTGCTATTCAGACCAATTATTCATAAGATTATCATTCTGCTGTCAGCGTTCTCACAAAGATAGTGTGTTTCACTGTGATAGCCATACCTGTCTTCCAAATGCTGATCTCTTTAAATGTGGCTCCCCTTTGTTTCCGATTCACATTCTTGCTGCTATTTGTAAATTAATCATAAATTCTATACTTGAATAGTCTACATGATGCTGAATTCAATGGTGCGATTCACTGAATAGGTCCCGTTGGGGGAAGCACTGTGGAAGAATTTCTGCTTGCACAATGGGGCTCCCCCCCTCCATCCTGCATGCCCACCCCCTGAAATTGGTTCAGGGAGGGGTCAGGAGAACCCTCAGAACAGCATTCAAAGGGAATTGGCGGGTGTTCCATTTGGCAAGCTGAAGAACATTATTTTGAATTCTTCCCAATGTTCTTTCCACTAAACCACACTCATTTGTTGACTCCATGCTCTTATTGAGTCATGTTCCATCTAGAGAAGAAATCCCTTTGACTAGTTAGTCTTCAGGGTTTAGTCAAAGAATCTCAGTCAGGAGATATATATATAAATATATATATGCCTTATCAACAAAGATATTATCTCATAATTCTCCTCATACGGCTGGTTTAATTTTGTCTCCTTTTCTGTTAAGAAATGCATCAAGCATCCTCTACTAAGCCAGGATTATGATACGCTCAATGCAGATAGCCTTTGATTGCTGATATTATCAATAAGGATTTTGTTCTTTTCTGAGATTTAGCATGTAATTTTTGATTTTTATTCATGAGAGAGGGAGACTGGTTGTGATCCTCAGGCTTCATTTCCTATAAAAAATACAAAGTGAACGAATCTCCTATAAACATAATAACTTTCATGATCAGTCTGTATATCATCAGGTTCTCTATGGCTGCAGCTCTGAGTCTTGCCACATTCTGCATCTCTCCAGTTATAATATTGTTGTTTAAAGACTGAAAACATATGCTCTGGAATCTTTGGTTTTTATTTTTAAAGGCACTGAACTATGTAGAATTTCCATTCTGAAGATAATCTTCAAAGTTTCCAGATGATGGTTCGAGTCACTAATGGTATCTGTCATAAAAGAAGGCTTCAACTCATTAACAGAGTATTAAGTGTGACACCATGGTTTGCAACTGCTTCACTATTGGTATTGTCAGTTGATCTTATGTTTACTGTTCTTGTAAGACTTAGAGCTCACCCAGATTTCCTTTTGTGCCACACTTTCCAGGCACAGGTTTGTGCTTTAAATATCTGTTTCCAAGTAGCTTTTTGGTATATTCCCCAGCGCTTCCCTTGGGAAAACTGAATCAGAGCAAACGGCAATTGGGTTCTTTGCAGGTTGACATTTGCTCAGATTCAGCGGCAAAATGAGAGTTTTCTTGGGGAAAGTGCAGGGGCAAAACAAAAACTACTGAAACATGGAGCATTAAGCCTTGACCTGTGTCTAGGAGTGTAGCACAAAATGAAATCTGGATGAGCCCTTAGAATGCAGTATGGATAAGACACAATGCACAGCTAATGGTTATCAGGTTTGCCTTAATGGAAAATGAAATGCTCAAAATACTTCACATTCCACATTTTAATGCCTTTTACAGGTCTTGCTGATATTGACAAAGGTGCAGATGGGATTTCTTCTTCAGACACATTCCTCATCTACGCTTCAGGAAAGCAAAAAACCAAAAACTAATCGCATGCCTTCTAGATCAAGATACTTTCCCTTGGCAACATATATGCAAGACACAATACCTCCCCATACCTCCAGTTAATATAATTGACTTCAGACTCCTTTTTCAGCTCCGTAACTTCTCCTCCAGTGAGGGCAAATCAAGATATCCATATGATGATTGTTCATAATTTCCAGAGTAGTTCTGGAGTGCAACATGCTTTATCATTCTCTCTCAATTCGTTCCAGTAGCAAGCCCATGAGTTAGGTGGGTGCCATTTCTCTGTCAAATATTACAAATCAAAACAGAGAAAGTTATCTTCCCATGGCCACCTGATGAGCTCATGGCTGATGAGACTTTCAGATTCAGGACTCACAATTCCAACATGTAATCTGCTGGAATCTCACTAATCATCTCCCTAACATGATTAAGCAAGGTTTTGACCTGCTGGCCTCCCTCTGATCAGTGGGATCCCATGAGGCTCAAATTCATGTCAGAGATGCAAATGAAGTAATTACATAGTTTGTGTCATAAAGTTTATGGGAGCAGCTTCCCTTACAGTAAGAATACATGGATCTCTTTAATGCAGGGATGAGGAAACTGCGGCACTCCAGATGTTGCTTGAAAACAACTCCCATCTTCCTTGACCGTTGGCCAAGCTGGCTGGGGCTGAAGGGAGTTGGAGTCAGCAACATCTGGAGGGCTACAGGATCCCCATCCCTGATTTTAAGATACCACATTACCTGCTTTGTATTTCTGATGCCCTTGGAACAGATACAGCCCTTTGTAACTGGATCAGGAAAAACTGAAGCAAGGAAAAGGGTAGGTGGGAGAGGCAGTGCATAATCATACCTTGAAGCCCTGATATCAGTTTGCATAGGTTCAAAAATGGCTGTAATTTCCAGCTAATATTCTCTCTACAGTCATCGCCAGTCTCTCTTTGACCCTCTCTTGAGTCTTCATCTCAGCACCGCAAAGGTAGACATTCTAGCATTTGACAAATACAGGAGGCTGAGGGGGAGGTTGCCACCATGAACTCATCTCTCCCTGCTCCTCTCCTGTAGCCTTTGCAATCAATTACCAGCCTCTAGATGGATATCTCTGCTGCTTGGCTCTGTGATCAGTTCCTGCTCCTAGCAGGGTGATTCCTACTGGAAGCCTCAGTCCTTTGATCAGACACAGCAAGGATTTTCTCTCTTGTTCTTTACTCTGATTAGAGCATGCCAGTAATTTACAAAGCATTGGTGAGAGACAGTAGAGGACTACGGAGGTACCAGAATTGGCACACGAAAGAACACACAGAAGGGGGATGAGAGAAATTTCCAGCAGGCTGCATGTGGCTGCATAAAAACAGTTGGACAACATTGAAGTACTCAAGTTGCAGTGAAAAAAGTTATGCAGCATAACATTGCATGTGTCTGGATTCTTAAGTTGCAGCACTGTGGCCTTGCTCTAATGCTACACTTACTTATCCTATCAGTGAAGCTGCTGGTCCTGCTATGGCGGTTGCCTCCAGCCCCCAACATAGAAGGGTTGCATAAGGGCCAGCCCACCCATGAGGCAAGGTGAGGGGACCGCCTCAGGTGGCAGGATCCACAGGGGCAGCAGATGCCAATGCCAATCTTTCTTCCTCTCTTGTTCCTGATATACATCTTCCCTGACCTTCCCTGGTGGGGAGGGACAGTTGTACCTGAGCAGGTACAACTGTATCCTGGCTTCAGGTAAGCTGGAGCAAAAGTTTTCCTGCTTCTTTCTCCCTTGCAATGCATAGGCTGATTATATGTATAAATGGAACCACAGGCTCAGGCTTTCAGTGAGTAATGAGCTTCTAAGACATATAAGATAAGAGCCAGGATCTCCGCCTCTCCTGATTGCTGATTGCAATCAAGTGATCTCTGAAATTTCTGGGGAAATCCAGAAAGCGAGGCAGATAGCAGATGTGAGAGTGGGCATAAGCCAAGTGTGTGCCCACATTATGTTTCCAATGCAAGTATTTCACGCATGCACTACCGTGTCTAACACACTTACCATGTGAGTTGGCCCATACTCATGTAGGGTTAACATGCCAGTGATCAGTGATCAGGGCAGGTATGCTGGCATGCAAATGATAGTGCTTTCTCCATGGTTAGCCCTCATTACTTCATTCAAAATGCTTGGTCTTTACTTTTAAGAACTGAATGTTCGAGGGATCCACAGAACAAATGGGTGGAGATTAATAAGCTTGCCACATTAATGGTATACATATCATTTTTGTTATTTTGTAACTCAATTAGAGATTGTCTCAAGTTTTAAGCAGTATATAAATATATGGATTGAATGAAAGAATAAACCTGCGAAATTGAGATTTGTTACTTCTAGGGAATAAAGCAGAGTTCAGACTTTAGCTTCTTAGACTGACTCTGCCAAAATATTATAGACTGTCTTCAAAACTAATGCAGGAGAGGCATAAGAATGGGATGAGAAGGCAATACCCCAATATGATGTTTTATCAGGGGGTCTCTTTGCTAAATAGTGGTAAATGAAATAAATCCCACATAACATTCAAATCAGACATAGCTCTGATGCTTGAATTTGTTGAATTCAAAAGTAGGCAAATAGCTTTGAATCCCATAAAACTCTGGCTTTGATGATGAAATGTTGGTTTTAGGTTTTCGGGCTTTGACTTTCTCTGTTTTTCAAATCCAACAATGTAGCCTGAAATGGTCCTGGAATAATGTTTGCATTTGAAAGGGAATGGCAGATTAGAAGTTGTTGTTTTAAAGTGGCAAGGGGAGAAATATATCCATTCTTGTTCTATGTCAATTTGCATCATTCTAAGCATGACCAGGTGTGTATATTTCATGTATCCACAGACTCCTTTGTTGAAATGCAAAATTTGGTTCCGTATCTCACCTTTTATATTGAGAGAGTGGGGAGGGGGGAAAAGTCCAGACCACAAGGCTGTCAAGAAAGGCTTGGAAACATGAGGGCAATATCTGCTAACGGCTCAGGTCCTTCCCAGATTGTGCAGAATGTAGAGTAGAAATCTGATTGCCATACACGATCCAGACGTTTTTCTATGATGAGCTGATCTGTTTCAGCAGAAACCACATTTTCTAAGTGCTTAAACAACAGCACAATGTTGCTGATGAAGTATGTCTCACAATTCTTGCAAATGCTGTGTGGAGACTTGAGTGGTTGTGCTGGTGTTGTGGGCTGATATTGGGACAGTGCCTGGGACATCATTGCAACAGCTTATGATTTAAATTCCTCCCTCACCATTCTGGGGGTTTCAAATGCCAGCCATTAAGCTACCTTTCTGCCTGGTTCTTCCCTTCCTACATTTGAAAACTGTTTACTGCACCTCTTTACTATGTGGGCATTAAGAGATGAGTATTTTTCCACTTCAACTGCGACTGCATCAAAACCAACCCGGATTGTCTAGAAAGGTCCTCAAAAACTAGGAAAGAATTGTGGGGGCTTCCAGTGGCCAGTGATTGAGGCTTCCACACTTTGAGCAGAAGTTTATCAGTCATGATCCCATGTGCTGCTATTCTGCAATGGCTGAGCCCCCTAACCATGGCCTCCCTTCCTTCTTCCCCTGCACATATTATTCCCAATCATTCAACCCTGCTTTGGAAAGAAAATTTAAATGGATCCAGTGTCAAAATCTAAATGGGCAAAACACCAGAATTTAGGAAGTTGAGAATATTTGCATCTGTTTAATCTGATTGCATAACCGAGTCAGGAGACCAAACCTGGAACTCAGGGATGCATGATTTATGTACAAAGGGCATTGTTTGCAGAAACTTCGGATGAAGAAATGGGAATGGATATTTGTATAAGTAGCATGCAACCAAGATTTTATGGCTGAAATTGCAGACACAGAAAGGAATTGACATCCATGAACCCTGATAAAATTCCTCCATTACCTCTGATGTAATGGGCAGAGCTTGACTGAATTCACAATCTGTCATTCATAATTGTGAAGCCAGCAAATATAAGACTCGTAACGTTTGAAGGCTGAGGGCAGGGGGCTGTTTTGGTTGGTGTTTTACTGTTAGTTACTTGCTTTATGGTCATGGCAGGCTATTCGTGCATACAAATGAGTCCAGTAATCCTGCTCCCCTGCCCAAAAGATGGAAAAGGTTGGTTTAGATGTGACTTCACCTCACATTCAGCCTCACATTGAAATGCTAGGATACTTCCCTCCCACACTTGTTATGATTGAGACCCTTGATGTATTCAGACAGATCTGGAATGATTTTCCTGTTATTGGTTACGTAGCCGATATTAAGCACAGAAATAAAGACAGCTGCCATGTGGCTAAATGGGATGATATCCTCAAAAGCAGAGTATGTTAAAATCTTGTTACGCACCAGCTCCCTGGAGAAGAGAAGCTGCAGGAAATTACTGTAGCACCAAAAATGAATAATTGAAGCAAAGCGCATTCAATATGTGCATAAACACAGAGGCCAGAGTGCAGCCTCCTAACCAGCTGGCAGTGCAGAAACTCAACAAAGAAAGTGCCGGATAGATAGATTTCTCAGGAGAAGCTGACCCACTTTCCTAGGAGCTTTGAGGAGGGCTCATGAAGAGGTCACAGCAAGGACTGTAGCAACATCGCCCTGGATCGGGATGGCCTCTTGATCAGAAGGCAATTGCTTCACAATGTTAGGCAAATAAACAAATGTTAAGAAATGAGCCTCAAGACATGTTTCCTGGGTTTAACACCCTGCTCCTTACCTGCTGGAAAAAATTGGCCGAATAGAACTCTGTCCTCAGGTTTCAACTCCAGAGACCGACTAGAGAGATTCTCTGTATGCCTTCCCAGATAATCTTGTGTCATGAATTGAAATGCCCACCCACCCACCCACCCATAGACACACACACACAAATTCCAGTATGCCTCAGTTTCTAACCCTGGTCCCACAGAGAAAGCAGTCAGGGAACCCAAAGATTATGAGAAACAGAATGAGAAAGCAGATGATATCCCATCCTTGTGGTGTAGAGAGGAGGTTAGCAAAACAGCGCTCCACTTGAGAGATCTCGGGGGTCAAATATCCCAGACTGAGGAGGTGTCCTTCATTTTTAAAAGGCTGGACCTTGGTTCTATTGACATGAATCGATCCCTTTAGCTCTATTGGCATTAACTGATTTTCACATTTCCGTAGAAAATAGGGGGCGTCCCCGCCTCAGTAAGCACAACTCTAAAACATCCCTTCTTTTTTTACGTTTTGATCTGACGGCTTCCTAGATCAGTGACAGGTGGGGGGAGTGGATCAGTGGGGAGAAGGACACCTGGAAAAGGGGGTCACCTGTAAGGACCCTAGAATAGGGGTGGGGGTGGAGCTGACCAAGAAAACCTACAAGGCTGAGGAGTCGTTATCTATATCCAGGGCTACACCATCTATATCTTGCTAAATGCCTCTCTGTCTCCGTTGCCAGGATTCTGCACGGGGCTTTAGCCCGCAGGCTCCATCCAGACTCCCCCTTCCGGACCTGAACAAAGCTCCATAAAGATAAACCATGCATCAAATAGGTAATCCCATCTGCCCCGGATAATACTTGACAGAGACACCCCCCGTTCCCGCTTCACAGTAGGACAACCCCCTCCTCCTTTTCAAACCCTCCATATACAGCATTCATTGCCCCTCTTCGAAGGAGAGACCACTGTATCAAAGCGGGGGGGGGGGGGGGAGAGAAAAAGAAAAGGTGGGAAAAGCAACCTCGGGCGGCTGCCTCTCTCACGCACCCCCAATGGAAGCTGCCCTGGGGGCGCTGCTGTAGGTGGCGCTTCGCCATGTACCTGCTGCTGCTGAAGTGGCCGTCGCCGCCGTCTGCTGCTGGAGGAGGCGGGAGAGAGCCGGCTGGACGGCGGCTGCTGTTGCCGCTGCACTGACAGCTCTGGAAGCGGCGCCGCGGCTGTGAGGAGGGCAGGCGGGCGGGCGGGCGGGCGGGGGCGGGGTGGCTGGGCAGAAGGGGCGCCGGCGCGCGCGGGGCTCCGGCGCAAAATCCGGGGCCGGAGGAGGAGCTTGTGGAGGGAGCTGAGGAAGGGCGGGGCGCGGCGCCTCGCTTCCCATGCCAGGCAGTCATGGCTGCGGCGCCTTGCTCGTGGGGGTGGTGGGGTGGCTCTTCCTCAGGGCTCCTTCCAATGGTGCTGCGGAAGGCGCCTTTGATGAAGAAATTCAACAGGTACGGCGATGGGGGGGGGAGCTGAACCTGAGGGATTTCTGCCTGCCAAAAGCAAGCACAGGTCCTTGGCAAATAGGGAGGGAGGAGGAGGCTGTTTCCTTCCCCGCCTCCACCCACCAAATGACTAGCACTTCTGGAAAGGAGAAGGAAGGGAGGGGCAATGCCCAACATCCAGGTCTTGGGGAGGCTAATCCTTAGGGGCAGCTGGGTCCACCTGGCCTGGGAGAGAGTGGGTGGCGCTGTGGTCTAAACCACGGAGCTTCTTGGGCTTGCTGATCAGAAGGTTGGCAGTTCAAGTCCGCGCAACGGGGTGAGCTCCCATTGCTCTGTCCCAGCTTCTGCCAACCTAGCAGTTCAAAAGCACACCAGCGCAAGTAGATAAATAGGTACTGCTGTGGCAGGAAGGTAAATTGCGTTTCTGTGCGCTCTGGTTTCCATCACGGTGTCCTGTTGCGCTAGAAGTGGTTTAATCATGCTGGCCACATGACCTGGAAAGCTGTCTTCGGACAAACACCAGCTCCCTCGGCCTGAAAGCGGAGATGAGTGCTGCACCCCATAGTTGCTTTTGACCGGACTTAACTGTCCAAGAATCCTTTACCTTAACCTTTTTACCATACATTGCCTTGGAAGGAACATGGTATTTGCATAAACAGCTACCTATCCTACCCCTCAACACATTCTTTCTAATCATGGTGGGACCTGTTGAATTTCTATTGATGTTGCTGTTAAAGGCACAGAAAAGTTAAAGGGTGACAAACTAAGTGAGAGAGAGAGAGAGAGAGAGAGAGAGAAGGAAGGAAACTGCCTCAAAGCAAAGGCTGAACTAGTCCAGCATTCTGTTCCAACGAGAAGATTCATGTAGGAGCAGATGCAGAAGCCTTCAGAGTGAGGAGGAATGCAGTGTTCTTGATCTTGAGGATCAAACTTCTGCTTACATTCTTCACAGTCCTCGCTTTTAACAACCCTTTCGGTTAGCAGCCCCTCTAAAGTCAAAATCTAGTGTGCAAATTGAAACGAACAAGTTCTGCAAGGTAGAACTTTTAAGATAAAATTATTATTCCAGATTATTAGAGATGCAAAGCTGAGGCCTGCACAAGAGTTTAAAATAGGCCATCATTTTAATAAGAGGAGGAGAACAAGGAAAGACAAATGAGTGACCAACTTTTATTTGTATATGCCACTTTGCTGTGCATTGTGCCACCTACTACCCACATCTGTCATGTAGCTGTGTGGGGAATCACGTTTGTGGCTTTTGCACAAGCGTAATATGGCTTACAAAAAAGAAGAATCCACCCAAGATTACTGTTTGGGGAGAAAGTGCCATGTGGATGCCTGCAGAGATTCACTTGCTCAAATCCAAATGACTGAAGTTGGAATTCAAACCCAGATTTCACACATCCAGTTCCAACTCTGCCCCCCTGGTAATAATAATAATAATAATAATAATAATAATAATAATTTATTTATACCCCGCCCATCTGGCTGGGCCTCCCCAGCCACTCTGGGCGGCTTCCATAGAAACCAAAAATACAGTAAAATCACACGTTAAAAACTTCCCTGAACAGGGCTGCCTTAAGATGTCTTCTGAATGTCAGGTAGTTGTTTATCGCTTTGACATCTGCTGGAAGGGCGTTCCACAGGGCGGGCGCCACTACCGAGAAGGCCCTCTGCCTGGTTCCCTGTAGCTTTGCTTCTCGCAATAATAATAATAATAATAATAATAATAATAATAATTTATTTGTACCCCGCCCATCTGGCTGGGTCTCCCCAGCCACTCTGGGCGGCTTCCATAAAAACCAAAAATACACTAAAATATCACAGATTAAAAACTTCCCTGAACAGGGCTGCCTTAAGATGTCTTCTGAATGTCAGGTAGTTGTTTATTGCTTTGACATCTGCTGGGAGGGCGTTCCACAGGGCAGGCGCCACTACCGAAAAGGCCCTCTGCCTGGTTCCCTGTAGCTTTGCTTCTCGCAATGAAGGAACCGCCAGAAGGCCCTCGGCGCTGGACCTCAGCGTCCGGGCAGAACGATGGGGGTGGAGACGCTCCTTCAGGTATACTGGGCCGAGGCCGTTTAGGGCTTTAAAGGTCAGCACCAACACTTTGAATTGTGCTCGGAAACGTACTGGGAGCCAATGTAGGTCTTACTAACACAGCCATGGAAACATTCTCCAGAGTGATCGCTGTAGTGACAAGTGGATTGCAGGGACAATATATTTTTATTTTTATTTAATTATTGCATTTATATTTCACCTTTTCCTCCAAGGTGTTCAAGGTGGCATACATAGTTCTCTCATTTAATTCTCACATCAACCCTGAGAGGCAGGGACTGGCCAAAGGTAATCCTGTGTGCTTCATGGCCAAGTGGGTCTTTGAACCCTGGTTTCCCAGGTATGACACTCTGGCTCTGATTGGGTGGATCAGTAGGTGTCACACACTGGCCTGGTGCAAAGCTTCTTGGCACCTTAATACAAGCAGGATGTATCAATTAAGATGTTGACAGTGGTTAAGGGTATTGTAAAGTGTAATTCAATTCATTATATGGAGCTCCAGAGTCTCATATTTCAGACTGCAGTAACTATCAAAGAAATAATTCAACTTCCTGATACTCCCTGGAAATTAATTATCCAGTAGTGACCTATTGGAGTCCTACCTAAAGGCTTTTGATCTTGGTTCATGTACAGCAGTTTTCTTTTATCTATTCATATTCAATTCCTATTACAGGAACTATGCTGAATGATGCATATAAACAAAAAAATATAAAAGTCTCAATAGTAAATGAATCAACCCCATCGGGTATTTGTCATTTCTGTGTACCCATACACCTTAGTTTTTGCTCAGCATCATGGACAGTCTACATTTGAACCTTATTGCGTTGTCTTTGAAATGACTGACACAGTCATTGAGTGCTGGATCTGTGTCTATTAAATTGTCCTAATTTCCACATACTAGACTACAGGGAATTGGAGGCATGTGTAGATTATGCGTGTTATTTTGTGTGGGGCTGATGGATGGATGGCCCTAACCTGTGATGGGTTTTTGTACTCCTAGCCTTCTAAGACCCTATGACCATCAGAATACTGAATCAAACCAAAGATTTAAGATATGAAATGAAGCAGTTGCTAGATCTTCTCCTAGCCCAACAGCACCATGTGGGTAGAAAAACAGAGGCAGAAAAGCTTGCCCACTCTCTTGCCTTATTCTGGTGGGGTGCCATTACGAGAAGGTCTTAGAGCGCCTTTCTTTTTCCTGACCATTACCTTCTTGTAATGGCCCCATAGCTTCCCACTAATTTTGACCAAGGACTGGCAGACCACCAGAAGTGCCTTCAAGGAATGGATCTAGCCCAGGGGCTTGTCACCCCCTTGCTATAAATTTTCTTGTCCTCGGCTTCAAGGCCTTGTGCTGGCCTGAGGAGGACTGTGATTTGGATAATACAGCCACTTCACTTGAGGGGGAGCCCTTCAGCAGCACATTAACTTCATTATGAGAATGTGGTTCTGTCATCATCCTTGGGGTCCACAGAAGCTTCTCCTGCTCTACCATCTTGTAGGACCATGCAACTGCAGATGCCAGGAACAGTGCTCCTACTGAGGTGCAAAAAGCGTTTGTCTCACAGAGTGGAAGCCAAGCACCCTGAACTCAAAGATTCGGCTGAAATCCTTGCACATCATTACAGAGGGAGAGAACACGAGAGAGAGAGAGAGAGAGAGGATATCTTGGTAAATGGCACACCAGAAGCAGTAACTCCCTGCTTTTGGTGCTGCCTGTCATTTCCTGTGTGAACATAGCACAATTGCTCCTGCTGTCCATCCTGAATGCAGCTGAGTTTTGCTTGCCCTTTGCCCTGTCCTAAGGGGACTACTTGAGCAGTGTTGTTTGAGCTTGCCTTTTTATTTTCTAGCTAAAAGCAGTTATTCTGGTCAATTGAGCTGAGTGTGTTTGACAGGTTTGCCCTCCGTGTTGCTGTATTGCTGGTGTTTCAGTGGTGCCAAAAAGACAGTGTTTTCCGCTATACTTCAGCAGACAACCAATATGCAGTAACAGAAGTACAATGATCGATGAGCAAACACTGACTGTAATTAACAGCAGACAAATGTGAGCACAAAAGATCATTTGCCCAAAACGTGCATCTATTACGGATGTTAATGTGTGATTAAAAATTCAGTTAGCTGCATCTAGATTCTAAATTGGTCACATATGGTTAGTGGCTAGAATGTTAGACAATTCTAATTTGGTATACCTTGAGTATAATAATATTATTTACTACTGTAGTTCTTCTCCATCCCAGAGCCTCTGGGTAGAGAATAACAAAACCTCGATTCAAAGATTTCTTATGTGCATATTCCTTTTCCTGGGCAAAGCCATGAAAATGAAGGAGGCAGCCTACATGAGGAAGAGATCGCTGATGCAAATGCAGAGCACAGGCCTTGATAGATTGGGATGTGAATAAGATAATAACCATCTGTACTGTCAGTCTCCAGTCATCCCTAAAGGCAGGTGTTCCAATTTATTTTATCTGTTTTTATTTATAAAGATACTTATATACCACTGTATCATAAAAATATATCGTGGAGGTTTACAACAATATAAAAACAATAGAATCATAGAAAGTTTAAAACTAGTTAAAAGAGAAAATAAAATTAAAAAGAAACAACAATTAACCATTGCAGGGGATGTACTCTTAACTGGCTGCATAGGCCTGGTGGAACAGTAAAATTTTCATCAGGCATTTAAAAGTTCGCACAGAAGGCACACTCTTATGTTCCTCACAAACACTTTTTTTTAATAACGGACAAAAAGTATGGAAGTGGAAGACATAACACAGAGTAATCACAAAGATTTCTGGGCAGGATGCCTACTGCAGAGAGCCCGCACGGTCTTCCTAGGACAAGGGTTCAAGGCTGACCCAAGGAGGGAAATGCACTTTTGCCAAGCAATCAAACGGGAGGGAGGGGTCAGGGCAGACTCAGACACACACTGTGAGCAGCAACCTCCAGTGGCTCACCAAACAGAATGGCAAAAGAGAAGCAACTGAAACCCACAGAGCAGTTCCTTAACCTTACAGCCATAATAAGATCCAGATCACCCTCATAACAGGCTGTTTGCCTCTCTCACCTCAGTACCTGGCCATAGATGCTAGGGGTACAGTGGCTGCAGGAGGAGCTAAGAGCTCATGTTTTACACATGTGTGGTGCCCCAGGATACATAGCTGAGCCAGTCGGGAGGAATGCTTTATGGACCACTAGCCTGGCTAACCAACACTTCTGCTCATATTACTGAAGTGGGCATGCCTGTGGATTGAAGGAGTATAGGATATGGTCCCTCTCCTGTGCTGCCTACATCCCACTCATCATTCCACCTCATGTTAGCTCGTCTGCCTGCATATGTATCATGATCACACTTGGGCACACTCAAAGGCTGAAGGACCAGTGGTTCCATAAAAGGAGGGCTTGAACACCACTGCAGAACAGGAGACACCAGAGGCCAAGTTGCTTATGTAACTGAGATGCTGGAGACTCCTAAGCCTGGACTGGAGACCACAGCTCCTATCTCTAGAGCCAGCAAGGGGCCACTGTGTTCATCAGTAACATACACTCTACAGAGCTGATCAATCACTTCCCAACACAAACTCATGGAAAATGATGGAGTGCTAGGATTTGGTAGCCATTTTATCTTGCCCAAAGCGACTTAACAACCTCATCAGAAACAATTATTAAGTTCGCCACATGGAGCACTTAACCTATTTCAAATACCACCCGCATGACAAAGATGGTATTGCTGGAGACAAAATACAAAGGAGCCGATCAATTGTGCTAGAACACAAAGACTCTATAAAAAGAAAAAGGATAAAACAGAATTTTAAAAAAATCTCATTCCCAGCTGCTCTACTTATCATAACTGATAAAACGACAATTCCTTAAGTGTTACATAGCACTTGCATTTCATATTCAGTAAAGTAGGGAACCCAGTTCTTTTCTTGCCTGCCCTCTGTTTACCTTCTCAAGTGGGTCACTGCGACTTCTTCTGTAGTAGGTGTATGATGTCTTCTCTTGCTGAGACACCATATGGGACTCCTTCGCTTTCCTGGGGTAATCTACAGTGCATAATAAAATCATGTTGCTTGATGTCATTAATATGCATTTATGAGGAGCTCATCCTGTTCTCCATCCTTAGGAAGAAAAATTGTGCCCTCTTAATGCTAATTAAGCAATCGTATAAAGCTTCTCTATTACACTTAATCATTTTTCTGATTTATTTTTAAAACAGGGATGGGCAGGCCTGTGGCCCTCCAGATATTGGATTCCAGAAGCCATCATCCCCAGCCAGCATGGCCCATGGTCATGGATGATGGGAGCTGTAGTCCAGCACACCTGGAGTGAAAAGGCAATTCTAGGGCCCATCTGAGATCTTTCTTGACTCTTTAAGCAAGGATGAGGAACTCCATTGTCAAAGTTTCTGATGGCTAACCAGGACCCAGAATGATGAGATGTAGAATGTAGAGAAGGAAAGAGCTCTGTGCTGGATCCAGACTTCGCTGTGATTGGAATTGGTCCACTGAAATCAGTAGGTGTTAGGTTATTCATGATTAACTTAAGCCCTATTGATTTCAGTGGGTCTCCTCTGGATTCAACCCTCAATGCATTTTCTTGGGGTGATCTTGCTTGGATTGCAGTCGACTCTAAATTTCTACTTTGCACTACAAAATTATATCAGCGTTATTCTTTTTAAGAACTGTCATAGCTTTCCCTAAAGAATACTGAGAATTGTGTGATGATGAGTTGCTGAGAATTTTTTGAGATCCCCAGCTCCCTTGCAGAACTACAGTTCCAAGGGTTCCCTGAAGAGAATGAATAACTGTTAAACAAATTTAAGTCTGTGGTGTAGAAAGATATGCCCTAAGGAATGCCATGAACACCACAGAAATGATAAGTAATATTTAGTTCAACGGAGGTGAAGCCTCACCTGCTGTGTTCAGAAGTCTACAGGATTATGACTCTCTAAAACAGATGTGGGGAACCTTGGGGCCTCCAGATGTTGCTGAGCTCCCCTAATCACTTGCAATGGGTCTTGCTTGCTGGGGCTGTCTAGAGGACCCAAACTTCTCCACACCTGTTCTATAGTAATTTCTCCCCCTAGAAACCTGTTCTCGTTCACATTAGGTTGGGAGTGCCAGCATTCCACATGTCATTCCTTTTAGAACAAAACTGATGATAATGTTAACTGAATTTCCTTCATATACACCTGATGAAGCAGATCTGGTGAGCTGTGGAGGTGACAACACAGGAACAGGCAATTTTGGTGCTGGCTCCTTATCTGTGGAATGTTCTCCCCAGAAAAATGCATCCAACACCATCATTATTAACTTATAGGCTATGGCACTCCTGTTTCCCCAGGCTTCTGGCTGTTAGCTTTGGATGATACTTAGTATGATTTGGGCCTCTTTTGTGGTTCTCAGCTTTTAGTGGAGTGATGTAGGATGTGTCCTTTTAAGAGTATTGCTGCTTGGGCACTCCAGGAAATATTTGTTCACTATATTTTGATTTTCTTGTTCTTTAACCAATTTATGCATTTATTTTATTTTATGATGTTGTAAGTGTCAGTTTGCATTTATTAGTGCAGAAAGTATTGATCTGATGTGTAGAGATCTTTCCTATTCTAATTAATTCAAGAGGGTTCTGGAAGCTTCTCTGTGTAAAAGAAATAAGTAGAAGGTTCATGATGTTTGGGTTATTCCTTCAGAGAAGCTGAATACAGCTGGTTTAAACTGGTTCTCTTATGTCTTTCAGTCAAGGTCATGCTATAAAAGTAGGGCCTGAAGGAGCCTGGGTTTCATTTTCCCTTTCTATTTCTCTTCCTTCTGGTGTGGTGTTCTGTACACAGTATGCTTAGTGTTAAAGTTTAGACTTATTATAAGTTATTGTAAGTTTAAGTTAAATTTAAGTTTAGTCTGCTGCAACTGGATTTCTTATGGCCAGTGCCAATCTTGAATGTATTGGATTTGTGACCATTATGCTCATTTGCCTTCAGTGGCAGTAAAGCTTTGCTGGATGAAATACAATTGCCTCTATTTTTTGGGAATCCTGCAACATGTTTAAGTTGTTACTCTGCTAACTATACATTGGAATCTACTCTGTATCAATAATGAGTAGAATTCCATGACAGTAAGACACTTTTGAGACTTTTTTGTATAATGTGTCAAATAAATAATGCTAATAATAATATAGATGCTCCCCCATGAAAGCTTAAGCTTATTCTTATCTGTTGTTAT
The DNA here is from genome assembly GCF_951804945.1 of Podarcis cretensis. NCBI lineage: Eukaryota > Metazoa > Chordata > Lepidosauria > Squamata > Lacertidae > Podarcis > Podarcis cretensis. The sequence goes on along the minus strand of NC_137170.1, from coordinate 51,053,587 downwards.
AATGCATAATTATCTCCTTGTATTCAAAAAAACCCAAAACAAAACATATCATACAATTAGAGCTATGCAATTTTGCCAAGACAGCCACTCTGTCGTGGCTTTGTCCCTTGCATCAGGTATTTTCTGTCAACGAACTGTACATTAATTCTCTTCTTAACATTTTCAGAATATCATTGGGTTAGTCATGCCATCTGTTACTTCAAGTACAACCACACAGCTTTCTGGTGGGACCAAGCATATGCTGCCCTTATAGATTTGGACGTCACGTTTTGCTCCATGGCACAATTTTTTAATTTACTTCTCTACATCCAGCTGAGAAAAATGTCCATGGAAACAAAAAACAACTATGTTTCAGTAATTTTAAAAGTGATGGTTGCCAACAGAAGAAACTGTGAGGAATTCAGGCCTTCTTCTCTACATGAATTAAGGCAACAAAAGTTGAAAGACATCCTCCTCCATGTTGGCTCCTGAAGGATGGAGGGGGAAATTGAGAGACCTTTTTCTTACCCACCTTGTATCACAGGGGTAGGCAGTGTGTTGCTTTCCCCTGTGGGCTACATCAGTCCCAGGCAGCATGGCCTATAGTCAGGGTTGGTAGGGTTTTCAATCCAACAACATCTGGAGGGCACCACTGTGGTGATTCCTGCTGCATCCAATCTATACTCTTGGGACTTTTCCAGTTCTGCCAGTTAATTTAATTAATCAGCTGTGCTTGATATTCCAATTTCCTTTTTCCAGAATACCTCCCACAAAAATGTCTGGAAAGACTTTTGGAATGGGACTATTTGTGAAAATGCTGCTGCTGTTGAATTTTTGGCCAAGTTGCCAGTTATCTAATTGGAAAGGGATCTAGGATCTCTATCTTCAATAGTGCTTTTGGCTGTCTCGTCAATCTCTGCTCCATAGCCGTGGAATCATAATTTTATTTACCTCTCTATTACACTGTTACCCATACTACTTGGGTATGATTCATTGTCTGCTTCCATGGTTCTAGTCCCTCAGTGGGAATAACCTTGAATAGGCTCATTGATTCACCATTTTTAAACATTAACTTCTATCGGATGAATTCTATAGAAACTTTCATTGCCCTCATTCTCTGTTAACTAGTCACTGTGAAATCTCTTCAATTCCTGCATCCTTTCTGTATTCAAGTATATGCAGAACAGTACTCTGCAGAGAAATGCATGCATTTTCCAAATGCAGCCCAATCAGGCTTTAGTCTGGTGCTGGGATGACTCTTCAGATGACCTGCCCTTTGGCTCCAGGTTACCTGAGCCTTGACATGGCCTTTGGCTCACACGGTGCACCAATCCAGGTACTGATGCTGACTATCGCCATGTGCTCTTTGTGATCTCTTGGTCTTCTCAACTCTGCAATTCAGCCATAACCAGGACTGCACATACAGTGGTACCTTGGGTTACATATGCTTCAGGTTACATACGCTTTAGGTTACAGACTCTGCTAACCCAGAAATAGTGCTTCAGGTTAAGAACTTTGCTTCAGGATGAGAACAGAAATAGTGCTCTGGCAGCGTGGCGGCAGCGGGAGGCCCCATTAGCTAAAGTGGTGCTTCAGTTTAAAAACAGTTTCAGGTTAAGAATGGACCTCCAGAACGAATTAAGTATGCAACCAGAGGTATACTGTATTCATAGCCCAATGCTCTTCAACGTTGGGTCCCATCATCCCAACCTCTTTAGACTTATGGTCAGAAATGATGGGAGCTCACCTGGGGGCTCCAGGTAGAAGCACACTATGATAACCTTCTACTACAGTTGAACCTCAGGTTGTGAACGTGATCTGTGTGGAAGGCACGTTTGCAACCTGCAGTGTTCGCAACCTGAACCAGGGACTCCCTGGTCCTGAATGGGGCAACTGTGCCCCTGAAGGAGCAGGTGCGCAGCCTGGGAGTCATTTTGAACTCACAGCTGTCCATGGAGGCGAAGATCAATTCTGTGTCCAGGGCAGCTGTTTACCAGCTCCATCTGGTACGCAGACTGAGACCCTACCTTCCCGCGGACTGTCTCGCCAGAGTGGTGCATGCTTTAGTTATCTCCTGCTTGGACTACTGCAATGCACGCTACGTGGGGCTACCTTTGAAGGTGACCCAGAAACTACAGCTAATCCAGAATGCGGCAGCTAGACTGGTGACTGGGAGTGGCTGCCGAGACCACATAACACTGGTCCTGAAAGACCTACATTGGCTCCCAGTACGTTTCTGGGCACAATTCAAGGTGTTGGTGCTGACCTTTAAAGCCCTAAATGCCCTCGGCCGAGTATACCTGAAGGAGCATCACCACCCTCATTGTTCTGCCTGACATTGAGGTCCAGTGTCAAGGGCCTTCTGGTGGTTCCCTCACTGCAAAAAGCGAAGTTACAGGGAACCAGGCAGAGGGCCTTCTCTGTAGTGGCACCTGCCCTGTGGAATGCCCTCCCATCAGATGTCAAAGAAATAAACAACTATCTGATGTTTAGAAGACATCTGAAGGCAGCCCTGTTTAGGAAAGTTTTTAATGACTGATGTTTTAAAGTATTTTTAATCTTTTGTTGGAAACCTCCCAGAGTGGCTGGGGAAACCCAGCCAGATGGATGGGGTATAAATAAATTATTATTATTATTATTATTATTATTATTATTATTATTATTCCAGTTGAATTGAGGAATTTTAAGCTTTACTGGGGGCCAGAGACTTGAGTATGGAGCTTTGAATCCTGGCTCCCAATCCTCTTCACATGCATCTACAACCCTTGTTTAAGTAGTAGCAGCAAATTATGGATAGGCACATGCAATTTTAAAAACATTCAGGACAGAAAGATGACACATATTGGAAGACAAACACAAATAAGCTTATTTCTCTAAAATTGAAGAAAGTGTATGTGTGTTCATGTATGTTGGTATTTATTTATTAGATTTGTATCCTGCCTTTCCACCTAATGGTGCTGAAGGATTGCATCCAACATTGCCTTTCCAGGAACAGAAAAAGTCATTCTGTCCACAAGGGCTTTTGATACATCAGAAGCCTGTGCTAATGGAAGGAGAAAGGTGATATTTTTCATTACTCCTGTGGTCCCGGGTGTCCCTGCAAAACCTGTTCTAGAAGAATCCTCAATAACTGCAGATGCAGTGGTGTGGAGGGCTGCAAGAAGGAGGGGGATTTGGCAACCCCCCATTCCATTAGTGGAATGTTGGATGCAGCTTGTCACCTAAAATCTTACTTTGAGACTGATACTGTCTTAAGGCTACGGGTTCACATGGTGTATTGAAGTTAAATGCAGAAGATGAGAAGTTCATATTCCTATACATTGTATCTGGTAAAAAAGTTCTTGGTGGAAAGATAGATGTTTTCACTCTCAGTAAATAGCTCAGTTTTTCAGTGAAAATGTTAGATGGGGTTCTTTCATGTAAAAACTACTAGTGATCTAGGATGCTAACACCATATGCTCATTTTAATGCTAGTCAATGTCAGGGGTTTCCCCAGACCTAATTAAAGAAATTCTGTGTTTCAGCCAATCCTGGCTACTTTATGGGAGCAGTGTGGATTTATTAAAGCATAATTCTGTGTTCCAGAAATGCTAGCTGTGGAACCATAGGATTGCCAAATTCCTAATAGTTCAACAGCTGGGGAAAGAATAGTTAAGAAATAAATACTGCCCTCTCCCCTTCCTCCTGAGATGCCTTGCAGGACTCTTCCAAACAATAGGCTGGTGATTATTATTACTGGTTTCTGTAATCGGTTAAGGCTATTCAACCCTTAGGGACGCGGGTGGCGCTGTGGGTAAAACCTCAGTGCCTAGGACTTGCCGATCGAATGGTCGGTGGTTCGAATCCCCGCGGCGGGGTAAGCTCCCGTCGTTTGGTCCCAACTCCTGCCCACCTAGCAGTTCGAAAGCACCCCTAAGTGCAAGTAGATAAATAGGTACCGCTTTATAGCGGGAAGGTAAATGGCGTTTCCGTGTGCTGCGCTGGTGCTGGCTTGCCAGAGCAGCTTCGTCACGCTGGCCACGTGACCCAGAAGTGTCTGCGGACAGCGCTGGCTCCTGGCCTCTTAAGTGAGATGAGCGCACAACCCTAGAGTCGGACACGACTGGCCCGTACGGGCAGGGGTACCTTTACCTTACCTTTACCTTTTTATTCAACCCTTATCTGAATGCACATTGAATCACTCATGTTTTACTGCTGCTTATATCATATGGTTCCTGCCAACCTAGCGGTTCTAAAGCATGTCAAGGTGCAAGTAGATAAGAGGTACTGCTCTGGTGGGAAGGTAAACAGCATTTCCATGCACTGCTCTGGTTCGCCAGAAGCAGCTTAGTCATGCTGGCTCCCTCAGCCAATAAAGCAAGATGAGCACTGCAACCCCAGAGTCGTCCGCGACTGGACCTAATGGTCAGGGGTCCCTTTACCTTTACCTATATCATATGGTAAACGGTGTTTTTCCTGATGGAGGAAGATAACAAGAGTTTAGATTCAGTTCCTTTATGTATCAGCTCCTTGCAATCAGGTGATCCCTCTTGGTTTGTGTTAGACTGAGATACTTTTGTTTTGTCTCAACTCTGTTCATTGAATTTCTCTGTAGAATCGTGCCTGATTTGCATTGTTCAAGCGAGCATTGTATGCAACACACTCTCAGTTCCACTCAGCCGGCCAATAAACTGGTGCCTTTTCTCCTGCTTTACATGAAATCATTCCCTCACAATGGAAACCAGATCAACTATATCAGTTTTTTTGCAGCCCAAGACATAACCAAATAACAAGCCAGATTTCAAAGCTAGGCAATAGCAAGGACACCAATAAGGAACCCCTTCTGGGACAATGAGAAGGGCGGGGGCTTTTGTGTAGGGGGAGCTCGCTGACAAAGGAGCAGTTGTGCTGAGATCCAGAAGTTCATGTGGAAACCCCGTCTCATTAGCCAAATGAGCTCCACTGTGTCTTCCAAATGAAGCAAATGGAAGGTTTCCAACCAATAGACTAGTGGCATTGTAAAATATTCACAACTCCTGAGGTCATTTCCAGGTGACCTGTTCACTGAGCATTCATCATTTGTTTGAACAAAATTTGCAGGGAGGTTAGAAGGCACCAGTCATTTATTGAGAATTCATTCTGATTTGTTATAGGGAGGTTAGATAATGCTGTGCCAAGCAAGAGCACTATGGTTAGTGGGGTAGAAGTGGAAGGATCATTAGGCGCGAGTGATCATGCTCTTCTGAAGTTTACTATACAGCGGAAAGGAGCAGCCAAGCATACTAGGACTCAATTTCTAGACCTTAAGAAAGCCGACTTCATAAAACTTAGGGAAGTGCTGGGTGAGATCCCATGGACAGTAATACTAAAAGGAAAGGGAGTTCATGATGGCTGGGAGTTTGAAAGAACTGTATGGGACGCAAGTAAGGCGGTCATGAGGGGGTTTCTGATACAACAGAATACTATCAAGAAAAAAGTACAGAATGATAAGAAAGATAAGATCTTGGAGAAAATTAAAGAAGGCGAGAAGAAGTTAAGATCGAGACCGAAATCAAAGGAGATATTAAGAGAAATCAAACATTATCAAGCACAATATTCAAAACTGATAAACCAGGAAGTGGAATGGAAAGTTAAGTTAATGAAACAAAGATCCTTTGAATCGGCAAATAAATGTGGAAAGCTGCTAGCATGGCAGCTGAAAAAGAGACAAAAGCTGAACACAGTAACAAATTTAGAAATTGAGGGAAGAAATATTCAGAACCCAGTGGAAATCAGAAAGTCCTTCCAGAGATATTTCAAACAACTATATACTCAAGGGCCGCAAAATGAATCAGAGATAGAACAGTTTCTAAAGAAGAATGGTTTACCAAAGTTGACTCTCTGGAATAGAACAATCCTGAATTATAAAATAACACAATTAGAGATCGAGGAGGCCATCCAGAACATGCAATTGGGCAAGTCTCCAGGGCCAGATGGGCTTACCTCCAAATATTATAAGACATTGAAATACTATTTGATACATCCATTAATGGAGGTTTGCAATGAAATTATGGAGGGGAAGAAGGCACCGGAGTCGTGGAAAGAAGCTTTCATCACATTGATACCTAAACTAGAAACTGAAAAGACACAACTTAAGAATTACCGCCCCATCTCCCTCCTAAATGTGGATTACAAAATATTTGCAGACATTTTAGCAAGTAGATTTAAAAAAGTCTTAAATGAAGTAATTCACAAGGACCAGGCAGGCTTTCTCCCAGGTAGACATTTGTTTGCAAACACAAGGAACATTATTGATATTTTGGAACTCTTGCAAACAAACATTAATACAAAAGCAGTTTTGATATTTATAGACGCGGAGAAGGCCTTTGATAATATCTCCTGGAAGTTTATGAAGAAAAATTTGGAAGGAATGGGAGTGGGGCGGGGGTTTTATAATGGGATAGAGGCAATTTATTCAGAGCAAAAGGCAAAACTGATAGTCAACAATGTGGTGACCGAAGAGTTTAGAATTGAAAAAGGAACACGACAAGGTTGCCCTATATCCCCTTTGTTATTTATATCGGTCCTAGAAGTGCTCTTGAATATGATCAGAGGAGACCGGTGGGTGGAAGGTATCCAGGTCGGAGCGAAACAATACAAACTGAAAGCATTTGCAGATGACCTAGTTTTGACCCTACAGGAGCCAGAGCCTAGTACTAAAAGGGTATTACAACTGATTTATGAGTTTGGTCGAGTGGCGGGATTTAAACTTAATAAGCAAAAAACTAAGGTTTTGGAAAAAAAATTGACTTCTTCAGAATCAGAAAGGTTTCAGAAAGAGACAGAATTAAATGTGGTTAAAAAAGTGAGATACCTAGGGGTAAATATAACAGCGAAGAATAGGAACTTATTTAAAGACAATTATGAAAAATGTTGGTCTGAAATTAAAAGGGATTTAGATGCTTGGTCAAGACTGAAACTTTCTTTGACAGGACGTATTGCTGCAATTAAGATGAATGTATTGCCAAAAATGTTATTTTTGTTTCAAACTTTGCAGATTGTGGACAAAATGGAGTGTTTTGGGAGGTGGCAGAGACATATTTCAAGATTTGTCTGGCAGGGCAAAAAGCCCAGAATTAAGTTTAAGATATTAACTGACGCTAAAGAAAGAGGGGGATTTGCCCTGCCAGACCTAAAGTTGTATTATGAATCAGCAGCTTTCTGCTGGTTGAAAGACTGGCTACTTCTTGAGAACACTGATGTTTTAGATTTGGAAGGATTCAACAATGCGTTTGGGTGGCATGCATATCTGTGGTATGACAAGGTTAAAATACATAAGAATTTCAGGAACCATGTTGTCAGAAAAGCAGTATTTAATGTCTGGTTGAAATATAAAGACTTATTGGAAAACAAGACCCCAAGGTGGTTATCACCAATGGAGGCTAAGGCCTTGAAAAAACTCAATATGGAGGCCAAATGGCCGAAATATTGGGAAATAATAGAAAAAGATGGAGATAACTGGAGGTTGCAGAGTATGGAGAAAATAAAAGATAAAGTGCGAGATTGGCTACATTATGCTCAGATTAAAGAAGTTTTTAAGTTGGATAAAAAGGTAGGATTCCAGGTGGAAAAATCAAAGTTAGAAACAGAACTGTTAGAACCCAGCTCTAAGATACTTTCAAGAATGTATAATTTGCTGTTAAAATGGAATACACAGGATGAAACGGTCAAATCAGCCATGATAAAATGGGCACAGGACATAGGGTACAACATCATGTTTGCTGACTGGGAAAAGTTATGGACCACAGGTTTGAGATTTACGGCATGTAATGCCTTGAAAGAAAATATTATGAAAATGATATACAGGTGGTACATGACCCCAGTCAAGCTTGCAAAGATATACCATGTGTCTGATAATAAATGTTGGAAGTGTAAAGAAGCTGAAGGAACATTCTTTCACCTCTGGTGGACTTGCCCTAGAGTGAAGGTTTTCTGGGAAATGATTTATAATGAACTGAAAAAGGTATTTAAGTATACCTTCCTTAAGAAACCAGAGGCCTTTCTCTTGGGCATTGTTGGTCAGAGTGTGCAAAAGAAGGATCGAACCTTTTTTATGTACGCTACAACAGCAGCAAGGATACTCATCGCTAAAAGCTGGAAAACTCAAGAATTACCCACACTGGAAGAATGGCAGATGCAACTGATAGACTATATGGAACTGGCGGAGATGACGGGCAGAATCCGAGACCTGGGAGAAGAACTGGTGGAGGAAGACTGGAAGAAATTCAAGGACTATCTACAAAAATATTGTAAATTGTATGATTGTTAAGAAAGATGTAAGATTAGCAAAAACATGGCTTCAACAAACTAGTTATAAAGAATATAAATTTAAATCTAATTGGAAGATGAAAAGATAAATTTTGGACAAGTAACATTTTATAATTAAGTCTCGATAAGAGTATGTTAAATCTTAAAATTTGAGATATTAATATTGAAAAATTATATTATATGAATTAAATTAAGTTAATAATTTGCTGGTAAAATTTATGAGTTTAGAAAGCAGGAACAAGGGTTGTGAGGAAGTCCAAAGATGAATATGAAATGTGGAATTTGGGAAAAGATTGTGTTATTACCTATGTATTTTATTGTTAAACTAAAATTTAATAAATATTATTAAAAAACAAAACAAAACATGATGGCTGGGAGTTTGTTAAGAGGGAGATAGTAAAAGCACAACTTCAGGCAATACCAATGAGACGGAAACATGGAAGGTGCCTAAAGAAGCCAGGGTGGCTATCTAAAGAACTTTTAACTGAGTTAAGATTAAAAAAGGATGTGTACAAAAAATGGAAAAGGGGGGAAACCACCAAAGAGGAATTGAAACAAATAGCCAGCACGTGTAGACACAAAGTCAGAAAAGCTAAAGCACAGAATGAACTCAGGCTTGCTAGAGAGGTTAAAAGCAACAAAAAAGGCTTTTATGGGTATGTTCGTAGCAAAAGGAAGAACAAAGAAACAGTGGGGTCACTCAGAGGAGAAGATGGTGAAATGCAAACAGGGGACACAGAAAGGGCTGAACTCCTCGATGCCTTCTTTGCCTCAGTCTTCTCCGATAAAGAAAACAATGCCCGACCTGAAGAATTTGGAGCAAATGATTCAGCAGAGGAAACACAGCCCAGAATAACTAAGGAGATAGTACAAGAATACTTGGCTAGTTTAGATGTATCCAAGTCTCCAGGGCCAGATGAACTGCATCCAAGAGTATTAAAAGAACTGGCAGATGTGATCTCAGAACCACTGGCAGTCATCTTTGAGAATTCCTGGAGAACAGGCGAAGTCCCGGCAGACTGGAGGAGGGCAAATGTTGTCCCTATTTTCAAAAAGGGGAAAAGAGAGGACCCAAATAATTACCGCCCAGTCAGTCTGACATCAATACCAGGGAAGATTCTGGAGCAGATCATTAAGCAAACAGTCTGTGAGCACCTAGAAAGGAATACTAGGAACACCAATAGTCAGCATGGATTTCTGAAAAATAAGTCATGTCAGACTAACCTGATTTCGTTTTTTGACAGAATTACAAGCTTGGCAGATGAAGGTTACGCAGTGGATGTAGCCTACCTTGATTTCAGCAAGGCATTTGACAAGGTGCCCCATGATATTCTTGTAAAGAAGCTGGTAAAATGCGGACTTGACTATGCTACCACTCAGTGGATTTGTAACTGGCTGACTGACCGAACCCAAAGGGTGCTCATCAATGGTTCCTCTTCATCCTGGAGAAGAGTGACTAGTGGGGTGCCACAGGGTTCTGTCTTGGGCCCGGTCTTATTCAACATCTTTATCAACGACTTGGATGATGGACTCAAGGGCATCCTGATCAAATTTGCAGATGACACCAAACTGGGAGGGGTGGCTAACACCCCAGAGGACAGGATCACACTTCAAAACGACCTTGACAGATTAGAGAACTGGGCCAAAACAAACAAGATGAATTTTAATAGGGAGAAATGTAAAGTATTGCACTTGGGCAAAAAAAAGGAGAGGCACAAATACAAGATGGGTGACACCTGGCTTGAGAGCAGTACATGTGAAAAGGATCTAGGAGTCTTGGTTGACCACAAACTTGACATGAGCCAACAGTGTGACGCGGCAGCTAAAAAAGCCAATGCAATTCTGGGCTGCATCAATAGGAGTATAGCATCTAGATCAAGGGAAGTAATAGTGCCACTGTATTCTGCTCTGGTCAGACCTCACCTGGAGTACTGTGTCCAGTTCTGGGCACCACAGTTCAAGAAGGACACTGACAAACTGGAACGTGTCCAGAGGAGGGCAACCAAAATGGTCAAAGGCCTGGAAACGATGCCTTATGAAGAACGGCTAAGGGAGCTGGGCATGTTTAGCCTGGAGAAGAGGAGGTTAAGGGGTGATATGATAGCCATGTTCAAATATATAAAAGGATGTCACATAGAGGAGGGAGAAAGGTTGTTTTCCGCTGCTCCAGAGAAGCGGACACGGAGCAATGGTTCAAAACTACAAGAAAAAAGATTCCAGCTAAACATTAGGAAGAACATCCTGACAGTAAGAGCTGTTTGACAGTGGAATTTGCTGCCAAGGAGTGTGGTGGAGTCTCCTTCTTTGGAGGTCTTTAAGCAGAGGCTTGACAACCATATGTCAGGAGTGCTCTGATGGTGTTTCCTGCTTGGCGGGGGGTTGGACTCGATGGCCCTTGTGGTCTCTTCCAACTCTATGATTCTATGATTCTATTCTATTTTATGTACACTTCTAAGGGTGGCTCCAGTTGAGTTGGAGGGTGAATGTCTGCAGTAAGAATGGAAGAATATAGCTTGGTTCACAATTTAATTCAGACTTATCTAATTTGCACTTCCCATGATGATAAAGGTAAAGGTAAAGGTACCCCTGCCCGTACGGGCCAGTCTTGACAGACTCTGGGGTTGTGCGCCCATCTCACTTAAGAGGCCAGGGGCCAGCGCTGTCCGGAGACACTTCCGGGTCACGTGGCCAGCGTGACATCGCTGCTCTGGCGAGCCAGAGCCGCACACGGAAACGCCGTTTACCTTCCCGCTGGTAAGCGGTCCCTATTTATCTACTTGCACCCGGAGGTGCTTTTGAACTGCTAGGTTGGCAGGCGCTGGGACCGAGTAGCGGGAGCGCACCCCGCCGCAGGGATTCGAACCGCCGACCTTTCGATCGGCAAGTCCTAGGCGCTGAGGCTTTAACCCACAGCGCCACCTGCGTACATGAACTCAAAAGCAGCTCCTGAATTCTGACATGCAGTTTTCAACCAAAATATGTGCACAGAAATGCATGTATTAGGAAAAGGTGTGCATACAAAAGCATTATATTAGTGGGAAATGCTTCCAAATATTAGGCAAAACCGAACACATTCATGGTTTTCATGAGGACTTTTAACTCACCAAGTGATGCAGAAATGTAGAGATCTGAACTTAAGATTGGAAAAATGGGCAGATTTGTCCATTCCTAGCCTGCTCTACCATGCAGACTCCTGTGCATTTTAAAGTCCTGGAAAACCAGGGCCCTAAAATGCATGGGGAACTTTCACTTGCAGAGTTGACTCCCCATTGCAGAGACAGTTGCCCTCCAGCTCATGGAAGGTGATAGAGAATGAGTGCTCCTATTCTCATTTCCCCCTCCCCACATGGAAAAATGGGCAGCCAAAGGTGGCTTATATGATGATGACAATTTATTCACCTGCAATAATAGTTCTCCAGATCCTATGGGTTTTAAATCTGTTCAAAGATGTCATGGCTTTTATTATGGAACCGCACATAACAACATGAACTCTAGATGTATTACCAGTTTTCCAGTTAAGTAAACCTGCAACTTGCACTTGTCACTCCGCATCCATTTCTACACTCACAGAGAGCAGATTCTTTCAGATATTCTCCTTGCAGCTCTCTGCTATCTTCAGACATAAATGGTTATTCAAGCACAAACACTGCACCATCCTAGCCACCAAGCCTTTCTCCCCACCACACTACATGCACATGCACACACATACAGTTTCTGACTCACAGCCATCTGTGAGATATGTGATTCAGTGGTCACAAGGAGACACTGTTTTGGGAGACCACTGATTACAGTTTGGGTACTTGCTTAAAATAGGTATGGCTCTCTGAATTGAGCACATCATCTACATACACCTTCCCCTGTACTTTTGTGATGGATATAAGGAATTTCCCTAATTCTCATAGGTGGAATCTATACACATATAAAAAAAGTTCTGAAAATGCTTTTTTAAAAAAAATACATTGAATTTTCCATAAGGCTCACTATCACCATCTAGTGTCACATTGTATACGGCACTTAAAACGTTTTATTTGCAGCTGTATAGCTGAGTCCTAATAGTGTGTTTTTATGTGAAAAATCTGTTCACCTGCAAAGAACACCCAAGAGTAAGCAAACATTGTTTACTCCAGTGTAGATTCTGAAGGCCACAATAGATGTTATGTGTGGGTTCCATGAATAAAGCTCCATCAGGACCATTGTGTGATTTCTTTTAATGGTGTTGTTATTTTACTGATTCACCAGTGCAGTCGTTTTACTGATTCACCCCAACCCTCCACTCTGAAGCTGTTATTAGCCGCAGAGGGGAAGGCTTACAGGCACCCACACCAACTAAAAGCTGTGAGGATTGTTCTTGCTACTAGTATGCATTTATGATTGCTGTTCAAATGTTCAAATGTTCCATACAGTGGAAGAGAATGGTTTTTAGATCAAACATACATTTTAGATATTATAGATCTGGTTATTGTGTTGACACAGGCCAAGGAAATGCAAAGCACATGTATAATGGGCCCCAAACTCAGTCACAGAGCGCATGCCTTGTGTGCACAATGCCTTGACATTCAGTTCTCTAATATCTCTGGGTAAATAACCTCTGGTAGCAGAGCTGTGAAATACTTCTGCCTGAGAACCTGGAACGCTGCTGTCAGTAGTGCCAGAACTGTGCGAGATGAGCCAGTGGTTTCACTTAGAATAAGGCAGCTCCTCCCATTACAATACAAGGATTTTAAAAGGATTTTTAAAAAAAGGATTATGGGGATTCATGGAGGATATTAGGTCTATCAGTGGGACAATAGCTAAATGTACAGTGGCAATATAGCACTGAATATCAGAAGCTGCAGACAAAAGACCAGAAGAATAGAGTTCTGCGGTTACAACAAAAAATCTCTGTGCCCCATGGAAGCGGGGCATTAACAGCAGGGTGTCATCGGTAGGTCTTAAAAGTCAAGTTGTTGGAAACAATCTGCCCACACATTATTATTTTTTTACCAAGTAGGTAAAATAATAAATGATGGGGATTTAAAAAAAACCACACAAATTTGACTAAGGGCCCCTCCAGAGTGGTTTATTGTGGGTGTATTCTTGGCACAATAATTGTGCATTAGTTTACTGGTAGATTTATTCTGCTTCAGTATGTTCTCTGATGCTTCCCCAAAGATACCACATTATTGCTGTCTGGATGGGCAGTACTGCACAACAAAAGTGGGGCAAAAATAAACTGGGACATCTATGGTACAAAAAGGATTTCAGCAGGAAATGAAGGTGCGTGCCTTTAGATGCTTTGATGGGTGACCTTTACAGAGGGTGGGACAACGGGACTGTGACTTTGCTCCTGCTTCTTGACCTTTCTGTGGCTTACAGTAAACAAAGGGTAAAGGACCCCTACCAGTTAAGTCCAGTCGCGAACGACTCTGGGGCTGCGGCTCTCATCTTGCTTTACTGGCCGAGGGAGCCGACTTTTGTCCCCAGACAGTTTTTCCGGATCATGTGGCCAGCATGACTGCTGGAGCAGTACCTATTTATCTACTTGCACTTTGACATGCTTTCAAACTGCTAGGTTAGCAGGAGCAGGGACCGAGCAACGGGCACTCACGCTGTCACAGGGATTTGAACCACCGACCTTCTGGTCGGCAAGCCCAAGGCTTAGTGGTTTACACCACAGCACCACCCGTGTCCCTCATGTGGCTTACAGTGCCATTAACTGAATCACATGGTTCCAGTCTTGCCTTTGGGAACAAATCCTGGTTATTCTCAAGCATTGGAAGAGTGCTTTTGGGGGGCCCTAGTGGTTGGGACGCGGGTGGCGCTGTGGGTAAAAACCTTAGCGCCTAGGGCTTACCGATCGAAAGGTCGGCGGTTCGAATCCCCGCGGCGGGGTGCGCTCCCGTTGCTTGGTCCCTGCTCCTGCCAACCTAGCAGTTCGAAAGCACATCAAAGTGCAAGTAGATAAATAGGGACCGCTTACTGGCGGGAAGGTAAACGGCATTTCCGTGTGCTGCGCTGGCTCGCCAGATGCAGCTTTGCCACGCTGGCCACGTGACCCGGAAGTGTCTCTGGACAGCACTGGCCTCTTAAGTGAGATGGGCGCACAACCCTAGAGTCTGTCAAGACTAGCCCGTACGGGCAGGGGTACCTTTACCTTTACCTTAACCTTTAGTGGTTGTGCTAGGCATTGCCACGGGGCGCTGTTTTCTCTCCAAAGCTGTTCAAAATCTATATGAAACCACTGGGAGCTGTCATTAGAATTTCTCCATAACATCTGGATCAGGGGAGGCTGTGCAGGACCTGGACTGGTACCTGGACACAGTGGTGGGATGGATGAGGGAAAATAAGCTGAACTTGAATCCTGGCAAGACAGAGGCACTGTAAGCGAGTGGTTCATGTGTCAGAGCAATCGGTCCATTAACCTCCCTGGACTGCCCCTGAAGGAGCTTTACCATGGTAGGCCAGGCAGTGGTGGCTTCAGTGCTGCAGTGGACTCTGTGTGAAGCTTCTCTTTCACTTGATCAGGATACAGTGGATGCTTGGGTTGCGAATGTGATCCATGAGGGATGCACGTTCGCAACCCGCAGCGTTCGCAACCCGCGTCTGCTCATGCGTGGGTTGCAATTCGGCACTTCTGAGCATGCGTGAAGTGTGATTTAGCTCTTCTGCGCATGTGCGACCGCTGAAACCCAGAAGTAACCCCATTCTGGTACTTCCGGGTTTTGGCGGTCTGCAACCCAAAAAAACTCAACCCAAAGCGGCTGTAACCCGAGGTATGACTGTACTGCAGATAGTGCAGGGTGCTGCAGCACTGCTGTTGACCTTGCCAGCATCTAACACCTCTGCTCAGAGATCTGGACTCGTTGCTGATTTGTTACCAGGGTGCACCATGTTCAAGGTAGTGCTATTAGTATATAAAGCACTTAAGAAGCTTGGGACCAGTTTAGTTTCAGGATTACCTTACCACTTGACCACTTTGATCTGGTACAATACGTGTTCCATAATTGTAAGAAATTGTTCTTTTAGTGTGTTAGCACCAACACTTTGGAACCGCTTCCATCAGGCAGGTGCCTTCACTGTATCCTTTTGGGGGCCTGCTTAAAACATTTTTGTTTAGGCAAGCCTATCCAGACAGGTAGCTGTCGATGTGTTTTAATCTCTTTTCAGTTTACTGCATTTTCAAATTGTTTTAAAATGTTTTTAGTTACTTGCTTTTAACTGCTTTTGTTGATACTTTTAATATTTCTTGTCAGCCGCTTAGTTTTGTTACGGTCTAATGGTACACACACACACACACACGCAGGATGTGCTTGTGAACCAAGTCTCCCTCCCTTTCACAGCACTACAACACATATATGTCCTCTAGGGGTCTTATTGATACATATGTGCAGTGTGTAGGAAGGTTATAAGATTTCAAAATATCATATGCAGGAGGGTTATAAGAGCTCAATATTTCATGGGATCAGATTATTTAGTAAGACATCAATTCAACAATGCATATTCTGATACATTTGTATAATTTAAACGAAGAGGATGAAAATGGCAGAACTACTTACATAAAAACATGTCTGGTGATGGATAGGGGAGAAGATTGCTGTAATATATTTAACTCTGCTGCATTTAGAAAACCATTTGAACTGAGAAGCATTTGTGATGTCCTTCCACCATCTACTGGATACTTAGGGGATTGTTTTCGGCAAATCAGCAAATGTTGATATTAAAACTAATATTCAAAACCAATTCGGGTTTGAAAAATCCTCTCTCCACTTTTCCCAACTTACTTACTCACTGGGGTGGGAGCCTGTCTGCAAAACTGCTTCCCTCCTAGATTGACTTAGAACTACATGTTCATTTTTATGTGGATCAGTCCTTGAATGTATAGACTGACTGTACCACCACAGGTTTTAATGTGGCCATCACTTGTCCCATATGAATGACTTTGTCTGTGAGGCGGTAAAATTTTGATGTGTGGAGTTTTGTTTTCACACTGGGGATGCTTTCAAACACTCAACCTTTCACATAAAATCTGAGAGGGTGATGTTCTATGAGATCAGAAGACCATCACCGTGATTGATCCAGACTACAGGTACTGCAGATGTGGTAAGTCTTTTCAAACTGTCGTCGTATCACTTTTGACTGAAGGAGAGTCATTACATGGTTAAATGCTTCTCCATACGAAAAAGAGGAGTGGGCAAGCCTATTTCTTAACTGACATAGTGGGTTTAAAAAATAAAATAATGAAAGCATATATACAATTTTTTTCCATATTATCATATACCAAAGCCAAAAGCTCTCATACAAAAAGCCAGTAATTTTAATCAGATATAGTAACATCATCATCATCATCATCATCATCATCCCTTTATTGTCAATGTACAACCTGTGTACAATGAAATTAACCGAGATTCCCCCCCCAAAAAAAACCACTCAATATCATTGCACTCTGTGTGCTTGTCGCACAACACACTAACCTCAAAAGTCAGTTGCACTATATTAGTTTCCGTTCAGCAGCCTAACAGCCCACGGATAGAAATTGTTTTTTAGCCTGTTGGCACAACTGATTATACGTCTATATCTCCTGCCTGAGGGTAGAAGATTAAAGAGGTGTGAATCATCCCTGAGAATTTTTCTCACTCTCCTAAGACAACGATCCCTTGTGATGTCATTTAGCAGGCTCAGGTGACAGCCCATGATATCATGTGCTGTGTTCGCCACCCTCTGTAAAGACTTTCTGTCTGTGGCTGTCAAGCCAACTTATCACACTGTCAGAGGACACTTTCTATTGTGGACCGGTAGAAGGAGGTCATCAGTTGTTGTTTAACATTGTTCTTTCGCAAGACCGTGAGAAAATGGAGTCTCTGTTGGGCCTTCTTAATCACCTGAGTTATATTGTTTTTCCAAGTGAGGTCTTCACTAAGGTAAACTCCCAGGAATTTAAAGGAAGAGACTCTCTCCACAACCCCCAATATACAACGGGGCTAGTACCCCTCTCTTCTTCCGAAAGTCCAACACCATCTCCTTTGCCTTGCTGATATTTAGGTGCAAGTTGTTCTCTAGGCACCATGTGGAGACATGTTGAACCTCCTCCCTATACGCTGATTCATCTTCACCTGTAATTAGACCCATTATGGTACTATCATCTGCAAACTTAATAATTACAGTGGATGGATTAGATGAAATTACAGTCATATGTATACAACGAGTACACATAGGAACTCAGCACACATCCCTGTGGGGTGCCAGTGCTGAGCTTCAGGGAGGGAGATGTAACAGGCCCAATCCTTACTGTTTGTGTCCGATCCCTTAGAAAGTCTTTAATCCAGTCACAGATGGTAGAAGAAAGGTCTAGTTCCATCAGCTTTTTGATAAGAATGTCCGGAAGGATGGTATTAAAAGCCAAGCTATAATCAATAGACAACATTCTAACATAATTCCTCGGTCTCTCTAGATGACTCACTGCAAGGTGAAAGGCTGTAGCTATGGCATCATCTGTTGACCTATTTCTCCTATAGGCGAACCGATGTTTATCAAAATCTGTTGGAAAACATGTCCTAAGGTGTTGAAGGATTAATCTCTCAAAGCATTTCATCACTACGGATGTTAATGCAATAGGTCTGTAGTCATTTAGGTAGTTAGTTGCTGTTTCCTTTGGGTGGCTGCTTTCAAACGCTATGGAACACAAGCCGTTTGCAGAGAGATGTTAAAAATCCTTGTCAGGACCCCTGCTAGTTGATCGGCACAGTTTTTTACCACTATCCCCAGCACCCCATCTGGACCAGCAGCTTGACTGGGTTTCACCACCCTCAATTCAGCTTTCACTTGATGGTCATATAGAATAAGTGGCTGAGAGTTTGTAGGCTGGCAGGCAGGAGCTATGATACCTGATCTTTTTACCACATAGCGGGTGAAGAAGATATTCAGCTCTTCTACCAACAAATCATCGGCCTTAACCGTGTTCCTCATATTGCCCTTGTAGTTGGTTAGGTGCTGCAGTCCCTGCCACACTTGTTTCGTGTTGTTATCGGCTAAGCAATTCTCCACCTTAAGCTTATATTGTTGTGTTGCCACCTTAATGCCTTTCCCAAGCTTTGTTCTTGCCCCTCTGTATATTTCTATGTTCCCTGCCTTGAAGGCAGTATCCCGAGCTTTCAGGAGTGTCCTAACTTCAGCAGTCATCCAGGGTTTGCAGTTCCCATAGACTCTAATGCGCCTCTCTGTTGTTACATTATCGGTGCACACTTTAATATAAGAAAGTACAGTGTCTGTGTATCTGTGCAAATATCTTGACGTTCAAATATCATTGCTTGGGAATGGGATGTATGATTCACACAATTTCCACATAGTTTGAGATTGTTACTGGGGGAGCATCTAACCAGATGTGTAGACCATCTTTCTATCACCTCTGAAAGCAGAAATGAGGCACCTGTGGCCCTCTAGAAACGGTGGGAAACACGCCCTGCAAACTTCCCAAGTCTCTGGAGTGTTCCTCAGTGGCCCTCTCTGGCTGTAAATCTCCTTCAGTCCAGAGTAGCAACCCTTCTCTCCTGAAAAGAGCACGCCAGTCTTCTGGCATATCATAGCAGAAGAAAGACTAAATTGTAGTTCTAAAACTACTTTATTTGCAGTCTTATACACAGAGACTCCATCAGTATGTCTCTGCTCTCTGAACGCCAGTACAGAAAACTGCGACACACACAGAAATGAAACTAACTTCCAATAGTACTCAGAAGGAAGAGATAATACAGACTTCCTTTCTCACGCTCTCTCAGACACTCACATGATGTATACAAATCCTAGTACCACTCGCTGGAGCAGCTTGGATAGATAAAAATCCTAACAGAAACTGCTGGACTCCAACTCATCTTGGCCCCAGTCAGCATGGGCAATGGTCAGGGATGATGAGAGTTGGAGTCCAAGAACATCTGGGAGGCCACAGGTTTCCTATGCTGCCTTGAAGGAGTCTGTCTTTCGGCCAAACTAGATGTGGTGCCAAACATGTTACTGCTGCAATAAGCAGCAGTTTCATTTCTAGCTCTCTCCTCCTTTCCATAGCATCAAGTGGAACTTACCCATGTTTTGACATTGAGACCTTCGGCACTGCCTCCCCCCCAGCCCACTCTCCATCTGCAATAGCACATGATTTGGAGTGGGAAATTAAGGTTGAAATCCTATGCTTTAACCTCTTTAGGATGAACTTCAAGGATGTTTAATGCACAGTTTTCAAGATTCTTTGGGGGGGTTGCATTAAATGTAAACTCATTTCAACTTTTATCTGTGCAAATAGTACAGACTTAAAGAGTGTTCAGGGCTTACTGTGTATTTATAGGAATAGGTTCTTACTTATTCATTTATTTATTTGTAGCACTTATAAACATCACAATAACCCCCAAAGTAGTAAACATAAATAAATAAAGCAAGCAAGCAAGTAAAAGCAGATCAAACAGTCTGAATGGTCTTTTGAAGCTCAAGGTAAGTTCTGGATCATTGACTGAACCGCTTGTTTGAGAGAAGAGGTGCTCAGGAAATTTGACTTTCAGAGTCAGTTCCTTTTCAAACATTTCCAACCGTGCTGTAATCTGGCCAACAGTTATTAACAGCAGAGAATAAGGTGGCAGGCAGTGGAGGGATGGCTCAAAGTAGAAGGGAAGAATGGCTAAGAATATTCAGTGAATCATGGAAAAATGCACTGTTTGAAAATGAACAATGTAGACCAACTGCCATAGCAACCACAATTGGTAAAGAGAGCACTGGCTTTCCCTGTGCTTCATTTTATCCAAAAGAAGTACAATGTTTGCAAGTGAATATTACATCTTAGCAACATGCATGTTGCCTGTTCCGAGAAGCAAGCCTATGCCTTGCTATTTTATTTGTCTGCCTATCTGGTCAAATTTATATCCTGCCCTTCCTCTCACAAGGAAACACATGACGTAACCCTGGAGTTTGTCCTCTCCAGGAAGAACATGGCCAGTTCCAATGTTGCAAAACCAGAAGGCAGATGTAATCACAGAGCCTATGGGGTAAAAATGCAGGATATAAATGAATACACTGATTTAATAGCCTACCATTTCCTACAGTGCTTGTGTTGCATTATAAATTAACAATACTAGTGCTGCTCTTATTCTGGCAGAAATTAAAGTTGAATCTTTTCCTTCCAATCACATTTTTCTTTTTAAAATAATTTTTCTTTTATTAATATACAAAATATAACCCAAAGCATAAAAAAAACGTTTAAATCTTTTCCAAGAAACCATACAGGAAGTGACTTTGCCATTCAGGAAATCTGGCACATGAGAATGTTACAGGGTTCATTCACATCCACAGCTACTCTTGACTCACACATTGTTAACCTCAAGAGCAGTCTGCTGTAATGTGCTCTATGTAAGCCCAGAAACTGCAGTTTGTGCAAAACAGAGCTGCTCACTGGCAGAGATGTATTTAGGGCAGTTCCTCTGCACTGGGAGCCAAGCCTATGGGGTGCTGCAGGGTGTTGCAACTAAGATGTAGCAGGGGTGCCAACTCCAATAAAATATTTTCGGGGGGGGGGGAGGTAAGCCCTGCTCTACATAACTGATCACATGACGCAGCACACCCACACCATTTTAATGGCAATGCTAATCAACTTGTGTGTGTGGGGGGGGACTTCTACTGCCCCTTCCCAAAGAACTTCACTGCAAAGTAACTGAGTGGAAAGCACAAAAAAATAATACATAATTTTGAACTTAGTAGGTGTATTTGTTTTACATATACTGCATGGATAGATTTCTGAAATGCATTTCCTAGAATATCCAAAAGATGGAGACAATGTATAGCAAATATTTTCTTTGAGTTCTGTTCATTGTAACACATTTTGCGCAGATACATAACCAGTGCCGGATTTACCTATAAGTTGAACAAGCTGTAGCTTAGGGCCCCACTCTCTTGGGGGAGTCCCCAAAATTTCACTTTTAATACAGTGGTACCTCGGGTTAAGAACTTAATTCATTCTGGAGGTCCGTTCTTAACCTGAAACTGTTCTTAACCTGAAGCACCACTTTAGCTAATGGGGCCTCCCACTGCCACTGCACCGCTGGAGCACAATTTCTGTTCTCATCCTGAAGCAAAGTTCTTAACCTGAGGTACTATTTCTGGGTTAGTGGAGTCTCTAACCTGAAGCGTCTGTAACCTGAGGTACCACTGTATACTTCTTCTTAATTGTATTTCAGTTCAACTTTGATAAAATACGTATTTTGTTATGTGCAAATGGCTTTAGATACCTATTAGGTCCATAAATTACCATATAGCATATATTCAACAGAAAATTTGTTGACAATTTTGTTGTTGACAAAGGACAGCTGGACATATAAAGGGCTCCATTACCTACAGTAGCTTAGGGCCTCATCAAACCTAAATCCGGCCCTGTACATAATATTATACTGGATCTCAGAATTTGACAATGATTACAGATCAGTGGAGCAATACAATGCAGACTTGTCCCATTATCATCGATGGGACTTTCCTCTGGGTAAACATGCATAGATTGTGCTGTGCGTATTTTCCTCCTGAGATCCATCATGTTTCTCCTGTACTCAGTCCTGGTCTGTTCTTGTGCTGGTTCACCACTATATGGAGGAAAAGGTGTTTGAAAACTAAAACTTTATGTGGTATTTTACCGACTGTGCTTGAAAAGGGGGGGGGGGAGAGTCACACCGTAATGGTAAGTACAGTGGTACTTCGGGTTACATACGCTTCAGGTTACAGACTCCACTAACCAAGAAATAGTACCTCAGGTTAAGAACTTTGCTTCAGGATGAGAACAGAAATCGTGCTCTGGTGGTGCGGCGGCAGCAGGAGGCCCCATTAGCTAAAGTGGTACCTCAGGTTAAGAACAGTTTCAGGTTAAGAACGGACCTCCGGAACGAATTAAGTACTTAACCCGAGGTACCACTGTATTCCATAATGAAAACATGCTTTTTGAGCTGGGAGAAAGTAAAAGGCAAACTTAATTCTAAAGTGTCATCTGTCGGGATAATCTTCTCCCCTGCCATTGAAGAGAGTAATTCATGAACTGATAATATGCAAGTTATAGTTACAATTAGATTATATTGTTTTTAAATTGGGAGATTTTTGAATATGGTGAATAAATTGGGCTTTTTTTTTTAATGTGGTGAACTTTAGTGAGTATGGTGATTATGGAGACCAGGACTCACAATTCAGTATTTCCAATTGTTTATGTATGTATGTTTGTATTATTGATTTAAGAACATAAAAACATAATAAGAACCTGCTGAATCAGGTCAATGACTCATCTAGTCCAGCATCCTGTTCTCACAGTGGCCAACCAGATGCCTGTGGAAAACCTGCAAATAGGACCCAAGGACAAGAACAGTCTCCTTTGGCTTTCAGCAACAGATATTCAGAAGCATCACTGCTTCTGACCCTGGAGGCAGAGGATAGCCATCATGGCTAGGAGCCATTGATAGTCCTCTCCTCCATGAATTTGTCTAATACTCGTTTAAAGCCATTTAAATTGGTGGCCATCACTGCCTCCTATAGGAGCAAGTATCATAATTTAACTATGCGGTGCATGAAGTACGTGAATGGAGTGAATAGAGACGTAACCATGTTTGCTGAATTTTTTAAAATAGCAATTCCAGAATCTTTTACCAAATGTTTACGACAATGATATAGGAAAAGTTGGATGGTAAACGTTTAAAATTAAAATTTCCCCACTGACTCCACAGTAACTTCCGAGAGGAATTACCGTATTTTCCGCTCTATAAGACGCACCTGACCATAAGACGCACCTAGTTTTTAGAGGAGGAAAACAAGAAAAAAATATTCTGAATCAAATGTTGTTGAAGAGGAAGGAGGAGGGAGGATCAGGCTAAGGCATTACAACAAGAGGTTCTGCACAGCTCTCCCTCTTGCTGTTCTGGCTTCAGCGATAGCTGCGCAGCCTGCATTCGCTCCATAAGATGCACACACATTTCCCCTTAGGAGGGAAAAGATGCGTCTTATAGAGCGAAAAATACAGTAATGGATGAAAAGTAGAAAGTTCTCTTCCTTAATGATATCAGATACTCCGCCTCCAAGAAAAAAATCGCTACTGATTTATATACAAATGGTATCTCATTCCTGCAAAATGGATTAAGAATAGGCAGAGCAGAAATATCCTGGTCCATGACTTTATATTGCTGTTGTACAAATGATTCAGGACTGCTTGGAAGGTGACTGAAGAATCTCTTAAACGTGAAGATTATTCCAATGCTATCAGTTAGATTTCTGCTTAGGAACATAAAGGACATAAAGAACATCCAAGAAATTGTTAGTAACTTAATAAAAACTGCAATAATTGAGTTATCTAGTAAATGGAAGGGTACTGAAGGTCTCTATTTAGTCAATTGGTTAAAAATAATTTGGAATGCCTTGTGTGTTGGTGAAATGTTCACATATGATAAAATTTCATGTCACAAGGGAGAAGCTAAACAAGGCAAGAATATGAAAACGAATTGGTTATAGAATGTACCTTTTGAATACTAGCATTTTAATCAAATGATTACTCAGGAATGGAATTACTGCTTAGCAGTACACATGATATGATATTTGTAGATAAATCAGATTTATGATGGTATCTTTATTGGATTTTATAAGAATCCCCATTGTAGTTTATGAAATACAGTATAATGAACAAAATGTAATTTCTGTTTTTAAAAATCAATTATATTATATAAAAAATTCCCCAGATGATTACCCATTTAAAATGCTGATAGTTGCTGCTTAAGCTTCCTATGTATGCTTGCCCACCTGTGGACATGATGATGGTGATTTCTGGCTTTTACAGAAATATTTGCAGAACACTTTTTAATTTTTTCAGTAAAGTTTATAAAAGAAGGAAGAAAGGAAGGAAGGAAGGAAGGAAGAAAGAAAGAAAGATTTTTGCAGTGACTCTAGCTGGAGAACAAGACAATATTAAGACAGTCTATAATCCAATATTGTAACTGTCAGGCTTTCCAACTTTTTTATATGTATAACTCAGTCACTAGAGCATGAGTCTCTTAATCTCTGTGTTGTGTGTTTGAGTTTCATGCTGGGCAAAAGCTTGCAGGTGGTTGGACTAGATGACGCTTGTGGTGCCTTCAAACACTACAGTTGGAATCATATATATATATATATATATACAGTATATGATTCTATATCCTTTGCTCTATGGAATTATTTATCTCGAAGGTGTCTGCTCTTGGATGCTAGTGGAGGTCCTTTGGTCACTGTTGCTTTCTCTGTATTTTACGTTCTGTGCTGTTCTTTGTATTCATTCATTTTCTTCTTTTTCTTTTAAAAAAAGCTTCATAAAATTTTGTATTTTTTAAAAAACCTACTTTAAAAGAAACTAATCACCACCAGACTTTAAAAACACAACACACAGTCCTTGCCCCCAGAATTCATGCCCAGGAGTAGGCAGGGAGAGGCTAGTTGCCTGATTTTGCCAGATGGTTCTGAAGCTAATAGCAGACAGTGATTCGTGTCCAAAGGTAATGAAAGGCAGCTTGTTTCCAGCACAGACATTCTGTTGCTTTGAAACAATCATTAAAATGTCACCATTCCAGGGCCCTCCTGCTCAGGCTTTTCTCACTCATCTCAGCAGTGGGAATCTTTACTCGCCCCCATCACCCAGTGTAAGAGTTCAGCTACACCTTTGCAGGCAGATATAATGATGTGCATTCCATGAAGAGCTTGTGTTTTCAGCTTCACATGCCATAAGGATAAAAGCTTGGGCGAGTGCTTTCATTTATCCTCGTAGTTGTTTGAGGTGTCAGGAAAGCTGCCCGCTCTTCTGTTGGCAATTCCAGGTACTCTGTGCAAAGCTGGACTCCTTTGAGCCAGTGTGCAATCAGGCCAGACTTGCGCTTGACAAAGACAAAGGGCCAGAGCGCATTGTTCTTTGCTCTCATACCTCACCAGATTCAGAAAATGCACACCGCTGCCTCCCATGATGGGTGTATAATGCATTTATATATATTTTTGGCTGTGTATGCATCATACATTTAAAGCACATTGATCTTGCGCTGAAGCAGAATTCTTTGCAACAGAGCTGAAATTCCCTGCCCTCTTAACAAATGACAGTTCCCAGGATACTTTGGGGAAAATGTGTGATATATATATATGTGTGTGTGTGTGTGTGTTCTTTTTCTGCAGCTAATACAAATAAAACAGTATGCCTCAATAATCTAGTTCATTGCCAAAGTGAATAATCAAAGCTAACAAAATCGCTATAAACAATTTAGTAATCAATACAACAAATTCTCACTTTCAAGGGGTTTGCAGCAGCATAGGCTTGCTCCGGTACCATGGAGAGAAATTTCTTTTTGTGTGTACAAAGGGGGCATAAAATTCCCCCCATCCCCCCAACCTGTCCCATATTTTGCCTGCCCTGCCCTTTATTTTGCCCAACCAAAAGTGGCAACCGCCCTTAATCTGGCGCTGCCCTCTTCGGCTTGTGTGGCATTCAACGGCATACTGCTTCTGATACTGACCAGCACTGATAACTTCAGCCTCTCAGAATTTGTTGGATTGTCTTTTAGACCCGCCATCCAAGTTTACTCCATCTTACGGGATCAAATGCTATAGCTAAACTATGCACTGTGTGAAAAAGTATTTCCTTTCCTCTGTCCTGAATCCCCCACCATTCAGCTTTGTGACTCCAGGTTCTAGTATTGAGAGAGAGGGACAAAAGCTCTCTCTCCACTATCTCCACACCATTCATGATTTCTTTCTAGTTTTGTCTTGAACAGTGGCCCATCGGGCAATTTTTTAAGTCCTTGAGAAAAGCAGACTTCTAGCCCCTTGACTGCACCTGCTTAGGCTGT